>NW_027266297.1:22124007-23615257 GCF_022045235.1 Haliotis cracherodii | reverse complement strand
CATGTATTTGTACGGTGCTCCCTTTTCTATGGCAACAGTAGTGAAATATAATGACAATGATGTTTCAACTACGGTTATAACGAACTCAAAGGGACTACTAATTTTAGTTCGTTATAACCGTAGTTCGTTATAAGTAAATATACAGCATGACTACAGAGACAGGACTCGGTGAATGAAAGAGCTAGTTTATTTTAAAAATAAACACCGAGTGGTTTATGCGTGCTTTCTTTGAAGACAGAGTTTTTTCTAATCAATACCAGCATAAAGTTGATCGATTTTTTATGACGTCAGACTCTCATTAAAAAAACAAAGACTTCCGTTACCATGGAAACGTAATCTTAAAGCTGCATGACGCCTATTCATTAAAGTGCTCATTGTTCTACATCAATCAAACGGGGTCGTTCACATTGTTTATTACGAATAGATGCACTTACAGTATCGGGTCCCCTGAGAAGTGAGAGTCAGGGTTAGAATTGGTTTTTCAGCAACCATTATTTGTAAGAGGCGACAAACGGGATCGGGTTGTCATTGCGTATATCGATTGTGGTGGTGTCAGTCACTGGATTGTCTGGTCATATAGCTGGAATATTGAGTCTGGCGTCAAACAAGAAACACAATAAAGTCTCAGGTGAGTATTCTTCAAATAATAGCCAAAGATCTGTATGAAAATAAGGACCAGGACTGATGGTTTCATTGTGGAATAATATGAGACCGCTTTTGTCTAGTTATTGTGGTGCTACCCATTTCTGATATATACGGATCTGACTCATGTGACATATAGGAAACATACATGTATTTAAATACTATGAAGAATGAGGTCGTTTTTTTCTCCCCCGATGACATGCTCGACGGGAATAGTCTGCTTTGTTCTATATTTGGCAGTGAAATGAGATTTTCGATTGTGATCAAACATTGTTAATTTCAAAACTGAAATGATAAATGCATATTTCCTGTTGTTAAATGACGTCACGAGATGGGTTTTAGTTGGTGTTATCCCTCAGGCCGTATCTCAATATTCGTTTTCGCAGACCATGCATTCTCCATCGATTCGGACAAAATGAGTACAGTTATGTTTCGGGTCCTATCCTGGTATTTGTGTTTGGCAGGAAAACGCGACGATACGTCTGTTTTGTGGACAAGATCATTTGAATGATTCACCATCATCGATCTGAAGGGTACAATGTTCGTAGTCTGGTATTAACTTGCTCAGTAGAACTCAGTAGAGCGATGTCTAAATCGTTCTTGTCTTCTCGTCGTACTCTCTGTTCAGCAAGGGTCGATGGTATCTTACCAAAATTAAAGATTACAAAATATGGAAATAAAGAAGGGTAGTGCTGTTCTTTTCCCAAATGTATATTTTACTTAAAGTCACTTTCAGGCATTCAAACTGTAATACATTGTAACTAAAATAGCGCAAGCTAAAGTTGAGATTGTTAAGTAAGGCACTGTGACACTGCCTGTTTAGTCTGAAGGTGCCAAAAACATTTCCAGCATAGTTCTGACAGTACTTTTGTAACACATAGGTAGGTTGCTGATGGAAATGGTTATTGTTGTCTTCAACAAACTCCATCGACCACCGACGTTGGCAATCTTACTAAATGATTGAAGCTCCGTAAAATGAGACGTATCAGCGTCTCCGTCCAGGAAATGGGGAGAACCAACACAGTTCATTGACAGTTGCATGAACATTGTTTGGAATCAGTAAAACCAGGGTGATTATGGGTACGGGGTTACGTAGTGTCAATTCCAGACTGCATCTACATCTCACCGGGAGTTAGTCTACCAAAGACTGCATTACGATCCTTCCTTACATATTTGGTCGATCATGTCTACATTTTCGCGAGATTTCCACAAATTACTGTTATCATTTCATGCATTCACGAGTAGCATACTGTGTCAGTTTTAGCGCTGACCTCATTCTCGTGTTGAGTTATCAAGCACGGCGTCATATCATAATGAATGAGTCAGTGAGTTTGATTTAACGTCGCTTCAAACAGTATTTCAGTTATTTCATGGTGTGTCAGCTTGATATTGGAGGTCTTAGAGAAACTTGGATTTTGGAACGCTTAAGCGACACCTCAGATGACGGCCACCCGTGTCCCATATGAGGTAGGATTATTGCACTTCTATAGCGACGTGTGTGTGTGTGTACGTGCGTGCGTGTGTGTGTACTTGTTCTCCGTGTTCCATGTTGTGATGAGACACCGAATGATGACAGATGTCTAATAAATTGATAATTTATTAAAAACTGTATCAACATCAACACTCACAGTCAAACAAGTGTTATTTCACTGGCAAGTAAAGTTATAATAGTAAAGTTTGCAGCAACATACATTTTTATGGTTATTGGTATCAGAACGTGCCTTCATAAACAAGCACAAAGCCAGTCAGCACTCATTGTACAATACAGTAATACTGCATTCGCTGGATCTTCTACTGGGCGATCAGAACACGATACTGATAAAATATTATACATGTACATTCAATACAAGGCCAAATGCATCTGTTGAAACAGCTGCGTATCGCCATTCAGCTATTCGTTATCTCAACACTATGCTGGCAATATTCAGAGTCGAAAATTTATTCAAATACCTATCCATAAAGAAAAGGTCTACAAACGGCCGCATATAAAACTGTCGGCCAAAGAAAAGTATCCACTAGAAAATTGGATTTGATCAAAAATTACAAACGCCCTCAAAACATTACTAGGCTGAAAACAGTCGCCGAAACACTGCAAGGCCTAAGCACAGCTGTGATACCCATATCAAATACATCACCGTGGAAAATCCATTTCCTGTTTGTTCCAGTTTTAGCAGCAATCAAACATGGTGTGTACTGTCTTTGTCCGGCAGTTAATAAAAAGGCCTCGGCATCAACACTGTTATCTGCGGTTCAATACCACATATTTCATATGTTCTGGGGTAGGATGGGATATTAATTCCTGGCTCATTTCCCACTGGCTTGTTTGGCATATGATACACGGTGCGCTGGAATTTGATGTTTAAATGTTTCATCATCTTTGACTTAATGCACGGTTGTTCAAATACGATTCATTTAGGTAATAACAATTCAAGTATACTGCTCAACATTTGCTGAGGACAAAAAGAGTTGATTTTAATCAAAAGTGTGGTCCTAAGCAAATGTTAAGTAGTTTAATATATGCATTGCTGCCTGTAGCTTTTTAATTATCACTTCGTATTTCCCTAAAACAGTATATGCTACAGTACAAAATAAGCAGCAAATGCCTTGCGAAATGTCTTTGGGATATAACAGCACGTTGTTTGTTCACCATAGGAAACGTATTCTAAAACTACAATCAGTTATATCTTTTCATTAATGTTTTACTGAAAATGATCGTTCTAACTTTTGACAGAACAAAATGGCAAACGTTATATATCCTATAAGCAGGTCTTTATGAAATGTATCTAGTTGGTATAATCGACGGTAGTAATAAAAACGAAAGAAAAAAAAACACATTTCCATAATCATAAGAAATATCTGTTAAAAGCAGATTCTGACAATATCATTAGTGAGTGAGTGAGTGAGTTGGGTTTAACGCAGCTTTTAACTGTATTCAGTTATATCACGGCGTGTCAGCTTAATGTTGGAGGAAAGCCCGAAGTGATGCAGGTCTCGGACGTTTACCACTTCGGTGAAACCCACGAGCACGTGTATGGTGCTGACAAACCTAAAAACATAATCGGGTCCAACCGGGATTCGAACCCACAATCATAGGTTTCTGGCGCTCCCAAGGGACGCAACTCTGCACAGCGAATCGCGGCACCTTAGACGACTGGTCCAACCTCAAGTGTTTATGAATTATTATCAAATAGTGGACGGTGCCAGGTGTTCGTGAAAGGTTGAGCGTACCCTGCCCCAAGGTACCCGTCATAAACACATGCAGAGGCAAAAAATGTCTCTTTATTTCGGAAGACCAAAGGCATTTGATTACACTACGCACAGAATACATACAAATATTTATAAAAAGGAGTTATGAAGACAGAGGATTCATGACATTACACCCTTAGAATTGTTTTACATTGGAGAATAACATGCTAGATACATAGCTAGAGTTTGATTACATGTACCGCATCAGTAGCCATTAAGATATAACATTTATTACTTGCCCATGAAGAGATCACTTTTTAATAAACTTGTAGATGATTACACATTGTGTAATACTTAAGCACGTGACTTATGTACTGCGCGAACAAGTTTCAAGAACAAATATTGAAAACTCTCAACATCCCTGAGCTTATTCAGCTACATTGCGTGTAGAGATGAGAGATCACTGAGAGGAGCTTATGCACACTTGATGACCCCAGCAACCCTGAATTCTAGAGGTGGGCCGTTGTATGGTATAAAATTAATAAGTATCAACTTTTGACCTGTTTGAAGTATAATTCTGTAACAGAATAACAGTTAAACTCAATTGGATTATGCTGTGGGTCGCGTCTGCCTATTCACACACGACAGTACAATTCTAAAAAAAGTTAAACACGGAAAGTAATTTATAAATAACTAAACTCGCTCCCGTCTTCTACCAATTTTAAGACACTCATAAATAGTTCTGGAAGCGAAAGCGAGTCAGATACCAGAACTATTCACGAGTTTTGTTTTCTATTCATATTGGGATGGAGACTATAAGTTTATTGTATATAGTTTGTGCAGAACCGTTTATATGCAGAGCAAAATTAGTAGGAAGTGATATTCATCCTCAACATAACCAAACTTACACGTCCATTGTTCACCTAAAAAAGGTACGCAAAAATGGTTATACATGAGGTAAAAATACTCTCTAACTGGTCGCCATGAAAGTCCCAATTGATTCTATATAAACCACTATACACAGGCTTATAAAAATATTTTATGACTTGCTACTTTAAATAGGTCTCCAGCACTTATTTACGGAAGCCTTTAAGGGATACTTGTTTTTTCTTTCTTTCTTGAAATTTCAAGATACTAAGTTGAAACATTAAGATCCATACTTTGAAATTTCAAGTTAAAATCTTGAAAGTTCAACTTGGTATCTGGAATTGTCAAGATCATTATCTTGAAATGTCAACTTATAAGTATCTTGAAATTTCAATTTGAAAATCCAATAAAACAAAGAAAAGAAATGGCCCTGAAAGGTATCCGTAGTTATTGCTTGTCGTAAGGTGCGAGTAAATTGGTTCGGTGGTCAAGCTAATGTGACCCCGACGGCGTAGAACTTTGTTCATAATATCAAAAGCTGGTCTAGTCAGCCTGCACTCGATTATTTACAGGCCGTCTTGGTCTAGGTGGAACATAATGAAGCCTGTGTTAAACGGTGAGTAAGTTTCGGTCAACGTCACCGTATTTCAGTTGTATTTGTATCGGAAAAAATCCAGTGGGCGTAAAAGGCAAGATAGTTGTGAAGGGATCGCTGAAAATCAGGAGTTCGCGACAAGGGTAAGCACGTCCTGCCCTACCGGTAGCAACCGACACTCATACAATTTGCATAATACGTATGTTTCTGTTGCCTTACGCCAGTGAAAGCGGAAGTGATCACGAACCAACAGTTGTAATTGGGTAGAATCCGGTATTCGAGTCAAAGATCAGTGGATCCTGGAACAACTCAGGGACATAACTCTACACAACCCACTGTAGACTCCTCTAGACTGAAATTAAAGATAATTGAAATAATTCTTGAATAATATAAAAAAAATAAAAATTCCTACCGCCAAGCTCTGGTTGTACGCTGTAACATTGTCTACGGAAACACTGTGGTCGAACAGGGGTCCGTAGAAAATTTTATTGAATGGCATATTACTTGACATTCGTGCAGGAGGAATGTGAAATGTTTCAGCTGCCCGTTTATTGATATCAGATATACAGTCTATGAGTTGGGTACAATCAAGTGCACTTAACGTTTGATTTACGAGGTACGCGTGTCATGAATATCGCATACCTTGGCAGAGGCCACAAACGAGATCGGGTGGTCAGGCTCGGTGACTTGGTTGATGCATGTCATCTTATCCCAGTTGCATAGATCGATGTTCATGATGACTGGACTGGATTGTCGGATCCAAACTCGATTATTGCAGACCACCGTGATATAGCTGGAATATTGCTGAGTGCTGCTTTAAACAACAAACAAACAAAAACATATCTTGGCCAACAGGTATTACCTATACTTCAATCCAATTTAAAGGAGTGAGAGAGTATGGTCTTACGTTGTACGTAGCAACATTTCAGCAATATCACAGCGGGGCACGCATAGTACCCATGTTGGGAATCGAACACAGTCTTTGGCGTGTTGAGCGAAGGCTTAACCACTAGGCTACCCCACCGCCACTCAATCAAAGGCATTGAGACTTCGTATACACTATAGTACATGTAAAGTGGATAACATATAAAACAATATTTTCCTTGAATCGTAAAGGAACATGTTGATTATGAATTTAACTAGACACCGTAAATGAATTTCTGTTTACAATATCATGCTTCGGACTCTCGGGAATAATGTCTAGTATATGTCCAGTAAACAGATGAATGTGCATTCAAGACATTAAAGTTAATGTCTTCTTTCAAATTGGTATTACATAATTATTTTTTCATTTTACCCGTTGTCAGCAAGAGTCGATGACTTCTTTCTTTACGCACAAATGGTAAATTTGTTCAACGTAGTGAGTGAGTAGGTCTGACGCAGCATTGAGCAGTATTTCAGTTGTATCACGGTATGTCAGCAGAATGGGAGATGAAAGCTCAAAACGTCGCAGGTCGTAGACGTTTACCAGTTTGATGACACCCACCAGCACGGGTATAGTGACAAACTAAGGATCTAAATCAATGCGAATCCTGGATTCGAGCCCAAGATAAGCCGATCCTGGTGCGACTATAACACATTCCTAACTGGTAGCAGGGTGACGATGTGATATCGAATTGGCACTTAATCATCATAGCAACTTGCTTTTCTTGTTCATTTCTAAAAGTTTGTCAAGGTATGTCAAGAAAGGCTGGTAATGTCTCTTGCCTTCCAGGTGATGAGCATAATGTTTCCTGGGACCTCCCATGATCCCAAAGGGCACTATTTTGTGGAGGCCCCACGGGAGGTCATACCCGGTATGATTATCTATAAGTAACCATATGAACACAGGAACGAACAACGCCCTGGTCACAGGATGACTGTTAAATACCTTGAGAGAAAAGTTGGCCGATAGTATGAGCGCGAGTCTCTCCCCTACCGTCAGCTGGTTGGTGACGTGAGCGTGCATAACGTCATGGTCGTGATGAAGGGCGTGGAAGGTCTTATACAACCAGAAATTCTTGTGAAAAGCGAAATGCAGGAAGAAGAACATCGCGTCATACAACAACACACTGGCGATAAGATCAAACACAAGCACTGAGAAAGAGGGCGGCTCAAGCGGAAGTGCTCTTGTCGTCTGGATCCACAACTTCCGCTTCTCGACCCAGATCTCGGGATCCACGGCATGGTATTTCTTGACGATGAACGTATCCAGGAGCATTAGAGGAACCATGTAGATAACAGCGTCACGTAGGATGCCTGCAATGGACTGATGCTCATACGTCACTGATGGGTGGACTTTGTATTTCTGCAGGGACTTCATGTAATGAAGAGCGTAGGGATATATGGGTATAAGAACTGCATAACAAAATGTGGCTAGCCAGCTCTCGAAGTAGACTGAATTGAAAATACTACACTGTAACAGCCAGTACCACGCCGAGTTGGTCCATTTCTGCATATGGTCGTAGTAGTATACGCATGCTGCAGCGGCAAGGACGATAACTCCTCTGATGAGTGCTACTGTGAAAACATGTCCTGACTCTTTCGTGGTTTCAGTCAGCACGTCTCTTTCGTGCTGTTGTTGTGCTCTCTGCGCCTTCATTGCGGTGGCTGAAATCAGAAGGAAGAAAAACATAATCAATATGCAGACAAAAGTGCAATTAACACTATTGCTCACAGTGTAATTTATCTATTCTTAGAAGGCAGTCACAACAATTCAGACATCGAAATGACCATGTATCGAATTGAAACCTAAATGTCTAAAATGTGGTACTTAACTTCATTGTCCATATATGTCCAAACACAAACTTACAACAGTCATATTAAAATTATTATTTCTATTTCGAAACCGAACCATTTCCTTGTGGATTATTTACCTTTGACTACATCTAGGTAGAGTCACGTATCGCGCGGTGTACAGAATACCTTAGACAAACGTTTTAATTTTGAAAATATATAATTTTGATAGAAACAAGCTACTATGTTTGAAGACTTAATAGGCCAGGTGAAATGGGTTTTAACGTCGCGTTCAAGATTGTTGCACTTACAGAGCGCCATGCATGCACGTGTGTGGTTGTATGTGGCTGCGTGTACTAGTCCGGACTAATGCCGAGTTTATAATGCTAGCCCACTGAGATACCAAGCCGCAGTGCACTAAGAAACAGTATACTGTGACCGACCAGTCCTTCTTTGAGCACCTTAATGCTGAGCGCCAGGCAGGGTAACAACAAGTACCCTCTGTTGACGTCTTTTAGCATGACGCGGTCGGGATCGAACCCCCGATCTTCTGCTCTCCGGGCAGGCGCTCTACCCGTTAGACCACGGATACGGTCGAAGAACAATAAACATTCTGCATTTTTTGTACTATTCGAGTAAATCGCTTTCACTGTAAGAGCGAATTGATGGCCGTCGTGTAATGGCGTGACTTGGCATGTACCGTGATACAGCAGAAAATAGTAGGTAATAAAATAAGGTATTCGATACAACACGCACACCATGAGACAAATAAATATTCCATGGTTTCAGGCGGTTCCTAACAGGTGTACGGTGTCAAGAAACACTCGATAAAATCTATAATTCAACGTAGTAGGCTAAACCAGACTACAATCCCACCATAACCCATTCGTTTCTTCGGTGTGGGAATCATATTGAACATGACGGAGATCGGACTTGAGAACAGGCGCTAACAAGGTCCTTTCAGCGCCATGGTTGCAATCATGTCAAATTGATGCGCTCCCAGCCTGGTGTGATACAGATCATGGAGCCATCTGATATCTGGCCACTAATCCCAGAATGTTAATGTGTATACGAGATAACACATCTGTCACGTTATGACATAGACTGGATACCGGTCTATCAATACCAACAATCGAACCAGTTATATCGTCGGGTTTCTGTACTTAAGTTATGTATGGAGTTTTTCAGCATTGTCAACGCATCGCCGAGCGCCACTTTTGTATTGCGGTTTGCGTTTATTCGTCGTTTACACAACGCAACCGACATTTCCATTTTCTGTTTTTAAGCATGTAGTAAAACATCATGTTAGATTCAAACTGTAATTGTACCCACGTGCAAAGAAAATTACGATATGTGCTGCACAATATTGAATTCAGATGTTATAATGTCACAAACAAACATGCTGTGCGACCCGTATAAAATAACCAGGTATTCTCGAAAGAAGTGCACTGAAATCGACATCATTCACACAAGTGAAAAAACATAATAAGTATTTGTATATCAGAGATAATTAAATTGTCTATTCACACCGACACAAAGTAACAGTTCACGTCGAAGCTTTTTGACAACCTCAAAAGCGGTCCCAACTGTTTGGTGGTTTCCCCCTTGTAGTGACACCAGAAACGTATCGAAAACTGTCAAAAAGACTATACCATTGAGATCGTTTATGGTTTACTTACATTTCATCTTACGGTGCAACTGCAACATAGCTACATGTGTGTACAATTATTAACAGATTAGGTCAGTACAAATCTGAAATAGGAATGCTATAATATATAATTATACATACACAAATCTTCCCGGGGCAAGAGAGTTAACTGACTTTAAAAGTCCAGTTTCCACTGGACTTAATTGTCAGTTAACTCTCTTGCCTCGGGAAGATGCGATCTACCTTACCCTGAAGAAGATTCATGAGATACAACTTCCCGCGCCCAGAATAGATCTTTAACACTGTAGATTGCGGGAAGGTATTTTTCATGGTACGCCAAGACAAAAGTCTCAGGGTAGGTAAACAAATCGCTGTAGGAAGAATTGGGAAGCATCGGTTAGATCGAACAACTAAATCATTTGAATAAAGCTTTCACTTTCCATACACTCCATGGTGTTTGTACATTGATTTGCAATCAATTACAGGGTCCTGGGCGTTGTTCCACAAAGCGATCATAGGGCTTAGACGATCGTAACTCCCATACTTATGCATAGACTAACGATAGTTGTAGCGCTAAGGTGGCGCTATGAGATGGTCCAAAACATTAAAATATAACGTGATCGTCCCAAAATGGCTCTTTTGGCAATTGTTTTTATTCAATTTCAAAGAAGTCAATATGACGTAAAAGACAGTTGATGGAATCAGATTAACGCACCCAGTTGTCAAATTGTTGTTGATAAATTGGATTTGCTTGTCCTAAAACGAATAGAACTGACCTCGATAATTATTATTCTGGCGACACGAAAGGACCCTCTTGATGCGAGCATTTGTCAGGATGATTGAGACTGATATCAATCCAAGTCAAAGTATCAAATTAGAATCGGAATATTTTTGAAATTTTAAAGATTAATAGTTATTTTGAATGGTGGAGTATATTACTGAAGAATATTTTTACAAGCATTATTACTTGATATTTCCTTGTCCTCGGTTGTTTACATATTCTATCACCATATTTGCCAAAATCTTGCTTAAGTAACGCTTAATATATTGAGGTCATTGGGCTCATAATGTCAAATAAACCTTTCTCTCATTAAGTGAACTGTTGGGTTGTTGTTTAAAACCGCACTCAGTAATAATCACACACACACACACACACACACACACACACACACACACACACACACACACATATATATATATATATATATATTATCATAAATCTATGAATCATCGAGTCTGGACCAGACAATCAAGTGATTGATATGAGCATCGATTCATACAATTGGGAACGATGACATGCGTCAACGTAGTCAGCGAGCCTGATTATCCGATCCCATCATTCGCCTCTTACAAAAAGCATGGTTTGCTGAAGACATGTTCTAACCCGGATCTTCACGGGTCTTCAGTGAACTGATTTGTTATTCATATTATAATATATTTACCAGATCACACTAATAATTAAGATATCATTGAACAGGAAACATCTAATGTTCAATTAATCATATAAGATAAGATATTAATTATTCAAAGATATTAACCTGAAAACATTGTGTCATCGAGAGGGGGGGGGGGTTTGTCACTGACCCTCACCCGATCGTCACTTGAGATCCATTCTAGCCCACCATTCTAGCCCAGAATCCATACGGGGGTCAGTTGGATGTAGTATTGCTTTACTAATGTATATTGCACTTCAGCATATGTTTACGTCTTTGGAACTCAAAACTACCTAAGGTAACTGGATTCGATTTGAAATTTCCTTTGCAACTGTGCTGACATACAGGCCGTCACAGGTTACCAGATATTGAACATTGTGTTTATAAAGCTTAATAATTGCAACCTTAGCTTACTGCAAATAGTAACGGATAGAGCAGAAATACGTGACTGGCAACCACGGCTAAAATAGGTTTATACTTAAACTTAAACTTGACTAGCAATAGATGAAGGAGGAGGTAATTAACATGTATGACTTGGCATGACTATGCACAATATTAATCTACGAGGGTAGTGAAATACTGCAAGTCATGTGTCCATAGAGCCACAAACACAGGACAGATCAATGCCATAATGGCGTTACGGCTGAGTAGATTCGAAAAGGGGTTGGTTGGCACGAACGACCACAGCAAACTGAAGTCATCTCTGGTAAGTGTGAAAAGGACACAAAAACAGGAGTTCACCGCATGATGACCGATTGTCAGTATTCGTTCGTGAAGGTGAAAATCGACCCAATGATCAAACCAATCTATAATGGCATCGTAGATTTCTTATTCATCGCGACTTTCTCATTCCCCTTGATACAATCCTGTATTTTCTAACCATGAAGAATGAAGGCACAATGCAATTGGGGGGCAACAAAGAACAACATGGATTACCTGCAATAGTATTTCCATTTCTCAGTCATAAAGGCAACAACGTTCGTTCCGGCCTTCTGTTGGCTGGGGGTGTACGTGCTCCTGCACACGACTCTGCTTTTAGAAGATATTTCTTTTGATAATGGAAATGGTCTTGTCACTTTTATCTAATTTCACATGTTCAGGCGGACTATGGTAAAAACTACAGGACATTCACGTGCCAGCATATTCGTGATAGATATCCATATGGCAAAGACAAACATGTCCAACTTGTATATTTACGACATGCACTACGTTAGATTCGTTTGTGTCATGACTCTCCCAGGTCGATGATAACATACGGGGTTACAACAGGCATAAGGCTGAGGTCGCATTGTGCAAGTGAGACCATTGTGCTATAGGTCTATGCTAACGTTAAGGGTTACATGTACAGGCATAAGGCTGAGGTCGGATTGTGCAAGTGAGACCATTGTACTACGACTCTCCCAGGTCAATGTTAACGCAATGAGTCACAACAAGCATAAGGCTAAGGTCGCATTGTGAAGATCAGAGCCCTGGCCTCGTTAAAGGAAACGATTTTAGCTCCCATACTCTAACATATACTCAAAATACTTTCCAGAGTTGTAGAGCCGTTCACTATGTTGAACGGAGCGTTCTCATGTATACGGAACACGCGGGAGTACGTTTATAAACCCCCGTTGAGATCTTGCACCTATGCTAGGTCGGTGTGAAATGTGTAGCAGTTTAAGATTGATTTATTTGCTTTGGCTTTGACTGATATCATCACAAACGTCCTGAAGATTTTTTTCAATGATATAGGCTAATGTCATAGCAGTGATTCATAAAATCATGAAACTATAATCTATAGTCCTCACTACTTGAAACAGAATCACGAAACATCGCGATTATTACTCAACGACGATGTCTGCATGTGTTCGAATTCTCATAAAGTGAAAACAAGCAATTCCGGCGATAACAAATATTACTAACTGTAATGGCAAAATTTGTACAGTGCACTTTTCAAGAAATATCCATTTTATAAGCGATAAAATCATCATTGAATTTTGATCACGTGGTTACAATCCGTGTACGGGTCGGCAGACAGGTGAGTGCTAGCGGCTGTATCAGCGTCAATTGTCGCGTGACGACTGACACATTTCTCATCCCGTGAAATTAACCTGTCCTTTTCCTTCTCTGCCCTTGTGACTATCAATTGCAAGGATAAAAAAGCACATCCAACCCTGGAATCACCATTGCCTAGGTTTGCATTCACAAATACGTCTATGCATTGTCACATGTGCAGTCGAGGCTCTTTTTCAACCTGTACATTATTAATAACTCTGGGACGGTCGCGCTTTGTGAAATTATTCAAGCTTTCAATTAATTCAGCTGTGTATTTCATGTTTAGATTCAAGCTCCTAGGACACGCTGATTTAATAGAGCTGAAACACTTTCCGAGACGATTTTGAGAACGAATGATTCACTGTTCATATAATTTACCAAAAGCAACTCAAGCCATGCGTGAACATATCTACTGTCATATGTGTCATATGTGTTGAGTGTGAACGGGTGGTGAGATGTTCGACGTCTCCAGCGTGGATTCCTTAAACCTTCGTCGGAATGAGTGAGTGGGTGGGTGAGTGAGTGAGTGAGTGAGTGAGTGGGTGGGTGGGAGTTGGGTGAGTTAGTGAGTGAGTGAGCGAGTGAGTGAGTGTGTGGGTGGGGTGGGTGGGTGAGTGGGAGAGTGAATGAGTGAGTGAATGAGTGAGTGGAAAGAGGGTTACACCGTAATCCGGCCCACCAGACAGCCTGCAAGGTGTAATGGACGTTCATGAGCAAGTAAACCAGTTGACCATCTACATCGACCACGACGACTACTACTACTACAACTGAATAAAAGGGTATGATTTTGTTTGTTTGTCCAGACCAGACAATCCCCATAGTGTTAATATGAGCAACGATCCATACCGCCGTGATACATTAACAGGCAATCAACCACTCATGCATGACCATCTGATACATTTAGTTCCCTTTTACGAACAGCATTATTACTATTAGGTTGCTGGGGTCTTATTCCCCACGGGGGGATACTAAAGACCTGCAGTGGCACCACTCGTTTTGGACAACAACCTTTATGTACAGAGCATGCAATAACGTCACATGTCGTGATAGCCTGCTCAGTGACACAGGCATAACCGTCTTATAATATAAGTCACTGTGTATTTCACCATGTCATGATGAGGTTGATCAAGTGAAAAGTGCACCTACACTTTCAGTTAGTCATTGCTCAGCATTCTCCAAACGGATCTATGCATTAAGTTGTAGTCGGTGACGCGTTACAAAAATACCCATTCAAATGGGCTATGCACTTAGCTAGTTAGGCAATTAAGAACCGGTTGCAGTACAATTAGTAGCTATCTAAGGCATTAACGTATATTTTCCGTGAAGATCGTGGTTAGTGAGTGAGTGAGTGAGCAAGATCACGGCGGGGGACACTAGAAATGGGCTTCACACATTGTACCCATGTCGAGAATCGAACACGGGTATTAGGCGTAGATCCGGTTAGAATTGGTCTTCAGCAACCCATACTTGTCATAAGAGGCGACAAACGTGATCGGGTGGTCAGGCTCAGTGACTTGGTTGATATACATCATCGTATCCCAATTGCTTAATTTGATGCACATAATGCCAATCACTGGATTGTCGGGTCTATACTCGATTATTTAGAGACCGCCGTCATATAAGTGGAACATTGTTGAGTGCGGCGTTAAACCACAAGCAAACACACATGGGCGTATATATGGAATGTGCACGTGGGTTTAGGAGTTACGAGGAGGTTTGAAGCGTGAATTGGAGGAGTTAACAGTAATGGGTTGGAGAAACAGAATAAACAGAATAAAGGCTGCGAGTAGAACAGTGCTAAATTATGCTAAAGTGGTTACATCTTGTACCGTCAAGGTATACTGTGACCAATATATGTAGCCAGACATCCACAGTGTTCCACCGTTAGGACCATTTCGCACTCGGTTGCTGTGACCTACTTATTCCAAGTGGCGCGGGATTTGCATCATTGAAGAAATGAGGAAAACCTCATATATATCGTTGTAAAAGTGTAATCAGATTCATTCATATGAATAAAAACTATTTTTTTTCATTTGAACAATAGCATGTTTTGGGAATCTGGAGTACACTTACGGTAAAGATAACACTGAAATGTGTAGAAATGGATGTCCTTTTATATGTATTTATGTAAATATCTCTGTGAGGTGAGACTCAAATAAACAATCTGTCTGTCTATCTGTCTGGATGGTTTCAGATGTTTTCATTGGGCGTTTTTAAATATTTGAACAAGAGCCAGACTACGCTCGTCCTTGACCAAAGCTGACTTTCTTACGAGATTTAGATAAAAACAGTGTAAACATTTTCATGTGGTAAAAGCTTCATCTTGAGTCACGGACTTGCTCATACTTAGATGTGCTGATTTCAGCAACACTTAAGATTCGATCATGTCAAAACTCCAACACTTGCAAAAATGAAAAAAAGGAAATAAGGCCAGTTGCCCTCCCCCCCCCCCCATAGAGTCAGTACAATAGGTCACGATTACATCTCCGATACCGCGAATGTGGAGGACGAAGAAACACACACGGAATGGTTACGTGAGCTGCATAGTCCTTTTTCAAATACTCTTTTTGATATTATAATCATGGAAAGTCCGCCCTGAACGACCTCTACCAAGTAGGTAGGTGTTGACTAAATAAGACGCTATAAGAGTGAGGTGGGGTTTGACTGGAGCAGTATCACATTACGAAATACAGTGATGTGATCTTGGATGGCAACGCTACGAGACCTATATGATTCAGGCAAGTAAACTGCCTACAGATACACAGCCTGAGAGACTGATGCCAACGGTTTTGGCCTGTAAAGTAGCTGCTAGTGAGGTTACTGTCAGTTTGTAACAGATGCGAACAGCTGACACACATTGCAATAGCAACTATTTATTCAACAGCCGAAAATTGCATATCACCTATTTGATCCTTTTAGAAAATGCTTTATCAGGCTTAAGTGTCAATCACCCTGGTTTGTCATTGATATTAAAAGCAACGCTGCAACTTCCTCAACTGACGTGAAATAGTATAGTTGAACAGCGAGAATACATGTGTTATTTATCATGTTACTGATTACACGGTCCCTTTTAGTTATGGGCTCAAGTTCTCCCGATATTCAGCGTTAATACGGTGTCGTTGTTTACTGCCGGTGTGTGGTTTTCTGTTTGTTCGTGAATCTTACTTTGTTATTACCGTCTTTGTTGCATCGTTGGTTTTGTGAATTAAAATACGTTTGACTGAGACGTGTCTACAACACTCTTGTTCCGAGGTCGTAAAATATATATTCATGTCTTCTTGACAGAAACAAATCTATATAGGGAATCCCTGTTAATATGCATGGTTCCTATTCGGCTTGAGTCCCCGATAATATTGTGACCGGCTATATGTATCATAGTAGTGAACACTGGGACCGGCTATAGGTATCATAGTACATGAATATTGGGACCGGCTATATTTACACTAGTACACGAATATTGTGACCGGCTATATCAATTATAGAACTTAAATATTGGAACCGGATATACTTATTATAGGACATAAATATTGGGACCGGCTATATGTATCATAGGACATAAATGTTGGGACCGGCTAAATGTATCATAGTACATAAATATTGGGACCGGCTATATGTATCATAGGACATAAATGTTGGGACCGGCTAAATGTATCATAGTACATAAATATTGGGACCGGCTATATTTATCATCGTACATAAATATTGGGACCGGCTCTATTTATAATAGTACATGAATAATGGGACCGGCTATATTTATAATAGAACATAAATATTGGGACCGGCTATATTTATCATCGTACATAAATATTGGGACCGGCTATATTTATAATAGTACATGAATAATGGGACCGGGTATATTTATAATAGTACATAAATATTGGGACCGGCTATGTGTATCATAGTACATGAATATTGTGACCGGCTATATTTATAACAGAACATGAATAATGTGACCGGGTATATTAATAATAGTACATGAATATTGTGACCGGCTATATTTATAATAGTACACGAATATTGTGACTGGCTATATTTATAATAGTACATAAATATTGTGACCGGCTATATTTATAATAGTACATGAATATTGTGACCGGGTATATTTATAATAGTACATGAATATTGTGACCGGGTATATTTATAATAGTACATGAATATTGTGACCGGGTATATTTATAATAGTACATGAATATTGTGACCGGGTATATTTATAACAGAACATGAATAATGTGACCGGGTATATTAATAATAGTACATGAATATTGTGACCGGCTATATTTATAATAGTACACGAATATTGTTACTGGCTATATTTATAATAGTACATGAATATTGTGACCGGTTATATTTATAATAGTACATGAATATTGTGACCGGGTGTATTTATAATAGTACATGAATATTGTGACCGGGTATATTTATAATAGTACATGAATATTGTGACCGGGTATATTTATAATAGTACATGAATATTGTGACCGGGTATATTTATAATGGTACATGAATATTGGGACCGGCTATATGTATCATTGTACATGAAGATAGTGACCGGCTATAATTACAATAGGACATACATATTGGCCCCGTTTTATCATCATAGTACATAAATATTGGCACCGGCTACATTAGCATAGGACAAACATATCGGAACCGACATTTTTCGTGCCAAAATGGCAGGGACACCATAAATAGACTTCACCCTTGGAATCCATGTGTGGAATCCATCCTGGATCTTCCAGGTAACGTGCCACAGCATTAACCACTTTCCTTCCCCGCCTCCACATTATTATAATGAATGTCCTATGAATAGTTTATAAAAAGAGTTGATGTTATTAATACTTCCATATTATAGAAAAAAACAATTTTATGAGGAACGAAAACAGTTAACAGAAATAGTTTCATTTATATTATGTACTAGTACCTGTGGCTCAATCATTGATAGATAACCGCAAACGAAGCATTCCTAAAACAAGTTGATGTGATCTCCGTGAAGTGAAATCAATAAAACGTTAGGGCCTACTTGATAATACCTCATATTTATGCAGATAACTTTTAACATAAAACGAGAAATGAATGGGTCGGTGTTTCGAGTAAGTACGATTGTAATCTATCACGCATGAAGCTTAGTGAACGTAATGGGGTATATTTAAAGTAAGTCAGTGTAGGCAGCCTACATATCCATCGTATAAGTTCCAAATAGGTCTAGTTGATGTGACCTTAATGGAAAACATGGTTCGTACAAATTGCCTGCCCAAGAAAGTTTGGTTGAAGTTTTTGAAACACCACTCTGCTGTAACTAAAATATTACAAAGGTTATCAAACCAGCAGTCAATGATAACAATAATCATAAATATGCAATGTTTCAGCTTCATATATGGCGCCCAGGTGTTATACTTATACCCACGCACATGGGTACCTGACATTAGAACATAGGTGTGAGTGTGACTGCTTTTATCACATTGTACCCGTGTGGGGAATCGACCCCGAGTCTTTGACGTAACGAGCTAGAGAACGCTTTAACCACTAGGCTTCCCCACCGCCTCTCGGAGCATATATAGCAAGTGTCTATCTTTACCCAGTTGACAATATTACTCGTATGAGTTTAATATGTAATCATGTGTCAGCTTGCGCGACGCTTATATATACAATGTCTAAAATAAGTAGGTCACATACATCATGCAATTGAGTTTCTGCAATATCATGCATTTACAACAGACTCGCTAACCATATTCATAATACGACAAGTCGTGTACATACTCGAGTTACACCAGACGTCGATTACAGATGCTTAGTCAAGGGAGTATCTAGTCAAACTCTTTAAACAATAAACCGGTTATATGAACACATGGCCGATATTGATGCAGAAAATCTGGTCATGCATGTGAACGAGGAAGAGTGGATATTCGTCTACCTGATAGCATATGGTTAACCATGACTTCCGCATTGCAACAGACACGTCAGAACTTAAATCCACAAGTAAACTTACTTTACCAGTCAGTGTGTGCTGACGAATCTGGGACAGGCGACGGCCACGCTATTTCTCCTGGGACCGTGATCCAGTGCTTGTCAACCCTTCTCTGCGATCTAACGACGGACGTTGAAGCATACAGACAATGTTTCACAATTCAAACATGAATGAAACTCCGTTCCGTGCGCATGTCACGTCTTTATGCATGCTGTGGTGCGCTGGGGTAATCCTACCACTGCTGGGTCACTGAAACAGATCGCCTCTCACCTTCTTGTCAAACAGTTCGGCAGATGCAGTGTCGTCTGCCGCGCGAGTCACAGCTGAATGAACAACGCCCCCTTCTGGCCGCCGGTTTGTGTGACGCGTTACCATGGTGACTACCGTGTTTGTCATTCCGTGCGGACAGAGTGCAGTGATGGCTATGCTTCAGGTGGTATATGTTTTGTAGATTAAGGCTAATATGGAGAAACTTGTTAGTTAAGCTTGTAGATAACGTACAACAGGACGATTCACCGGTCGAATATCAACACACCTGTATCAGTGAGTTGTAAAAGTGGCCATACTCACTCACATGCGGCATTGCTGTTAATAATCGATATCTCTCACCATTACCACAAAGAGAAAATCGATTTTTATTAAAAGCGCGAGGCACGGATTTGCCACAGTAAAAAGCAAGCAAAGCTTTGAAACATTTTGAAAGAATATTGTACGTAGTTGAACTTAGAGAGATAACTTTGTAAAGGATATTGTATGGTAATGGTAACATCTTTTCAGATGATGAACAAATTCACTCCTACAAAAATATTTGAGTTTAGAAATGTAAGCTAGCCTGGTAAAGCTAAAAATAAATTTATAGTCATGCCTGTATATAGAATGACAATTATGTATATTTGCTTAAACCAGGATGTGAAATATAATACTGTCCCTGGTTAAGCCTAAATGTAGTGAGGGGGTAGATTTGAAGTCTTGTCTTTCGTGTATGTACTAATAATGAGGGGAGATTGAACCGTGGTGGTCGGGGGGGGGGGGGGGGGGGGGGATTGAAGGTAGATGGGTCGCCCGAACTAACAGACCATTCTGGTGCACCTTGAGAGTGAGTGTGAGTGAGTGAGTTGGGTTTAACGCCGCTTTTAACAGTATTCCAGTTATATCGCGGTGTGTCAGCTTGATGTGGGAGGAAAGCCCGAAGTGATGCAGGTCTTAGACGTTTATCACTTCGGTGAAACCCGCGAGCACGGGTATGGTGCTGACAAACCTAGAAACATAATCGGGGCGAACCATGATTCGAACCCACTATCATAGGTTTCACCCGGGCTTTTAAACACTAGTGTACTCCACCGTCCCAGTTATGTCAATATGTAATTATTAACTGTTATGTCATCGTGTCGTGTCATTAGTTATTAATATTGAAAGATACTATTTACTTATTATTTGTTAATGGTTCATATTGTCAGTAGATTCGGGTTAGAATTGTTTGTCATAAGGAGCGACAACCGGGATCTTGTGGTCAAGGTCGCTGACTTGGTTGATGCATGTCATCGTTTCCCAATTGCGTAGATCGATGCTTAGGATGTCAATCACTGGTTCTCATTAACACATCGCCTTCATATATCTGAAATATTGCTGAGTCTGCCGTTTAACAACAAACAAACAAACACAACCAGTGCAGGTGTGGGTATGACGTCGTGGCATTATTCTGTGTTCATTGAGACAAAAATGTGAATTTCTAAATAATTGCTGATGGGACGGGAAACGAGTGAATATAGGCATTTACGTCGTTTATATAGGATTAGGGCAGAGCATGACACATCGGAGGACAGAGCAGAGCATGACACATCGGAGGACACAGCAGAGCCGAGCAGAGCATGACACATCGGAGGACACAGCAGAGCATGACACATCGGAGGACAGACCAGGGCAGTGCAGTGCATGACACATCGGAGGACAGAGCAGAGCATGGCAGAGCATGACACATCGGAGGACAGAGCAGAGAAGGGCAGAGCATGATACATCAGAGGACAGAGCCGAGCCGGGCAGAGCATGACACATTGGAGGACAGAGCAGGGCAGTGCAGTGCAGTGCATGACACATTGGAGGACAGAGCAGAGCATGGCAGAGCATGACACATCGGAGGACAGAGCAGAGCCGGGCAGAGCATGATACATTGGAGGACAGACCAGGGCAGTGCAGTGCAGTGCATGATACATCGGAGGAAAGAGCTTAGCATGGCAGAGCATGACACATCGGAGGACAGAGCAGAGAAGGGCAGAGCATGATACATCGGAGGACAGAGCAGAGAAGGGCAGAGCATGATACATCGGAGGAAAGAGCTTAGCATGGCAGAGCATGACACATCGGAGGACAGAGTAGAGCATGGCAGAGCATGATACATCGGAGGAAAGAGCTTAGCATGGCAGAGCATGACACATTGGAGGAGAGAGCAGAGCCGGGCAGAGCATGACACATTGGAGGAGAGAGCAGAGCCGGGCAGAGCATGACACATTGGAGGACAGAGCAGAACCGGGCAGAGCATGACACATCGCAGGACAGAGCAGAGCATGGCAGAGCATGACACGTTGGAGGACAGAGCAGAGCAGAGCCGGGCAGAGCATGACACATCGGAGGACAGAGCAGAGCCGGGCAGAGCATGATACATCGGAGGACAGAGCAGAGCAGGGCAGAGCATGACACGTCGGAGGACAGAGCAGAGCAGAGCCGGGCAGTGCATGACACATCGGAAGACAGAGCTGAGCAGGACAGAGCATGATACATAGGAGGACAGAGCAGAGCAGGGCAGAGCATGACACATCGGAGGACAGAGCTGAGCAGGACAGAGCATGACACACCGGAGAGCAGAGCCGAGCCGGGCAGAGCATGACACATCGGAGGACAGAGCAGAGTCGGGCAGTGCATGACACATCGGAGGACACAGCAGAGCCGGACAGAGCTTGACACATTGGAGAACAGAGCAAAACGGGCAGAGCATGACACATCGGAGGACAGAGCAGAGCATGGCAGAGCATGACACATTGGAGGACAGAGCAGAGCCGGACAGAGCTTGACACATTGGAGGACAGAGCAGAGCAGGACAGAGCATGATACATCGGAGGACAGAGCAAAACCGGGCAGAGCATGACACGTTGGAGGACAGAGCAGAGCATGGCAGAGCATGACACATCGGAGGACAGAGCAGAGCATGGCAGAGCATGACACATCGCAGGACAGAGCAGAGCAGGGCAGAGCATGACACACCGGAGGAAAGACCAGGGCAGTGCATGACACATCTCACAGAGCCGAGCAGAGGAGGGCACTTTCGAATCTGGAACAATATTCATATCAATTGTTTTCAAACCATAATTCACGCCTTGACATTATTTCTACTAACGTGCACCTGCAGCCTAGTTATTAGCACTGTAGGCCCATGATCGGAGTAGTATGGACGAGCTAAGCTTTCTTTATATCCCAAAGTAGGATTAGGAAGATTGATATTTGGAATGACCTGTGTTTGTTATAAATAAAGTACCCAGATAAATAATCTCGACATCAAATGTTCTGCTCTGGAAATGTCATAATTGTTTAGATACCTTTATGGAGTCGTCTCATTGTTACGGACGTCGTGCAATGTCATTCTGAGTCAGCCGTTGATATAACTAGCACTGCCACTGGATACAAACGAGAATTGGCGCGCTAACGCAGCCCAGAATAAGAACTCGGCAAAGGGTAATCTATACATAATTTTCTTGCCGTGATATTCTTAATTTATAATGAAAGAGATCGTTATTTTTCCTGACACGCACATTGCACGTACACCAATTCAACTCGATCAATAATTACTTACCTTACAGTAACTATGTATTTTATACAGATACGTCAAATATACACCAAAGTAGTACATGTTCTTAATTACCTCTCGTTTTCTGAACGCTTTCCATTTTCTACATGGTTTAAGGACTCACCCCCATAGATTTTCTAACCAAATTAAAGTATTTGAAGTTTGAATTATTAACAAAATTTAAACATTAATCCAATTCCAAACACATGTTATGTGAACTGTCTGATTATGTTAATCACCGATACGAGATGTACATAGGTTTAAAATGGAAAGTAATGATAGATGTGACTTTTGCTTTATTTTAATTACAAAACTCATTAAAACGGCGTCAATCTACCTGACTGTTTCCTGAAGAGGTTTGTTGTGCACACTATCAAAAGTCTTATCACATGGGAAGATATAAAGTCCATACGATCATAAATATTTCAAAAGTCCGATATATATCAATAACATAACATTGACCAGTTTGCGTTTGAGAACAATTCTACTTAACCGTGGTGATACGGCCACACGATGTCCTGGATAGAGAGGGACACGGTTCATTGCCTAACATCACCATGAGTCAGCAATTCTGGATAGATACAGGTGTAAGTGTACCCGGCCCCGCAGCTCAATGTGAAGGCGGCGTCAATAGAAGAAAATAGATACAGCCTTTACATGTCGTGAGGCAGCTATAAATATAACCACACACACAGGTGGAGTGTATGGTCACGAATACATTAAATATCTACATAGGGGCCGTTTAAAAAAAAAGCGTTAGACGTTTACCACTTCGTTTCACCCCATGTACACGGGTATGGTGCTGACAAACCTAGAAACGTAACCAAGGCAACTTTGAACTAGGACCCGCGATCGCGAAAAATTGTGGCACTCCTAATTAAAACATGTATCCTCCTCGCTCAGTGAACTGCGGCGCCCCAAGATGTGAATAACACACATATGCTGAGTCATCGTGAATATACATTTTACCCGTTTCGCTTCAATGACACAATCGTGTAAGACATGGATACTAGTATCTAAGTATATCTATAGCTGCGGATGTTCTAGATTGCTGGCGGATGGGCGTTGTCAGTCACAGTGGACTTCTCACTGCGCCTGCTTCTGTGTCCGTTGCGTTGCTAAACGAGTATTACATAGCTGGCGTTAAGAAAGCACGCACGCACGCACGCACGCACGCACGCACGCACACGCACACGCACACACACACACCAGACCCGTAGGACGGTGGCGGGACATTCTCATTTCCCACTGTCCCATGTTATCAATGGCCTGCTTCAAAATCTTCTGTATGTGTGTAGATGTTGGCCATGGGTGGCTGGTTTGAGCATAGTTCTCCTGGAGGAAATTTGCAAATAAAGAAAACGCCGTTTTCCTTGCTCGTCGCTAAATGTATATTAATTCTTTCGCCAACTCCCTTTACTACCGTCACTGCTTCTGTATTAACCATTACTGCACCTGTTTCAAACTACTGTATAACGACTAGTTCTTCTAGTTAGTTTTCCGTGAGGATTCCGGGTAGAATTAATCCCTAGCAACCTATGCTGGTCGTAGGAGGCGACTTATTAGACCGAATAGTCCGACTTGTGTAGTTACATGCCGCCGTCATACAGATGAATATTGCTGTGCGCGGTGTTAAGCAACATACACGCACACACGCACGCACGCACGCACGCACGCACGCACATGCCTCTTTCCCTACATCCAGCTGATACATGTACACAACATCGGATGTCCGGAGGGAAGGGTTTCTTGACGAACGGAACCCAGCAACCTACGCTGGCCGTGAGAGGCGTCTTCATGGACATGGTGGTCAGGGTCGGGGACTTGGTAGAGGGCGCATCTTCGTACCCAGACGGTGTAGATCTTTGCCCACAATATCAATCACTGGATTGTCTGG
The DNA here is from genome assembly GCF_022045235.1 of Haliotis cracherodii. Lineage (NCBI taxonomy): Eukaryota > Metazoa > Mollusca > Gastropoda > Lepetellida > Haliotidae > Haliotis > Haliotis cracherodii. The sequence continues at coordinate 23,590,437 of NW_027266297.1, read as the reverse complement.
TCCAGACTCGATTATTAACAGGCTCCCGTCATATAGCTAGAATACTGCTGAGTGCAAAGTAAAACATCACCAACAACAACGACAACACACACACACACACACACACACACACACACACACACACACACACACACACACACACACACACACACACATACATACATATATATATAGATTTATGATAATATATATATATATATATATATATATATATATATATATATTATCATAAATCTATGAATCATCGAGTCTGGACCAGACAATCAAGTGATTGATATGAGCATCGATTCATACAATTGGGAACGATGACATGCGTCAACGTAGTCTGGGAGCCTGATTATCCGATCCCATCATTCGCCTCTTACAAAAAGCATGGTTTGCTGAAGACATGTTCTAACCCGGATCTTCACGGTTCTTCAGTGAACTGATTTGTTATTCATATTTTAATATATTTACCAGATCACACTAATAATTAAGATATCATTGAACAGGAAACATCTAATTCTACTCTTCTACTACTCAGCTACGTGAAGTCTAGAGGGACTCCAGGCTGCTACTTGAACTCTTCTCGTTGTCAACATCCTTCCGAACTCATGTCAATGTTAAATACGGAAACAAGTCGGGGGTGTTTGCCTCAGCGCTCTGTGAGAGCACCTTCAACAACATAGACCTGTACATAGTCTATTCATAGTTAACCAGTTATTTGTTTGGGTTGTCACATTCAGCCTAACCCCGTGATGTTTGGGTTGTCACATTCAGCCTAACACCGTGAAGATCCGGGGTAAAATAGGTCTTCAGCAACCCATGCTTGCCGTAAAAGGCGACTATGCTTGTCGTAAGCGGCAACTAAAGGGATCGGTTGGTAATGCTCGCTGACTTGGTTGGTGCATGTCATCGTATCCCAATTACGTGGATCGATGCTCATGATGTCAATCACTGGATTGTCTGGTCCAGACTCGATTATTTACAGACCGCCGTCATATAGCTGGAATATGGCGTTAAACAACGAACACACAAACACATTCAGCCTCAAAATCACCACAGCTGTAATTACAGCTGACGTAAGTACACGCGTCATGATTAATGAGCATTTCGTTGTCGGTGACAACCAGGTACACCTGTTACGTGAAGTAATTGCCAAGTCCTTCAGTTACATGTTGCTAAAACCATGCGCTATTTCTGTACACACGATGTATTTAATGGGATGCTTATAAAATATTTGAAACATGTTTCACAAATTTACAGACATATACTTGATGCCTCGGCGAAGACGAGAACTGCCACCGGCACTGGAGTTTCCAAGGACATTCCACCTCACTGCCGATAAAACCTATTAATCAACGTCTCACGAGAGTAATCGATTGCACCGATTGATCAGGGTAATACTAAACGTATCTGACACGCTATCGTGATGTGGTAATATCTTATGTGGTAGTGATCGTTGATACGCATGACCGCCGTTTCGAAAATACGTAGGGGGCACGGGTGGCCCAGTCGTCTAAGGCGCCGCGATTCCCTTGGGCACGCCAGAAACCTATGATTGTGTGTTCAAATCCCGGTTCGCCCCGATTATGTTTCTAGGTTTGTCAGCACCATACCCGTGCTCGTGGGTTTCACCGAAGTGGTAAACGTCCGAGACCTGCATCACTTCGAGCTTTCCTCCCACATTAAGCTGACACGCCGTGATATAACTGGAATACTGTTAAAAGCGGCGTTAAACCCAACTCACTCACTCACTCGAAAATACGTATGCGATCATTTTTGAACGATGCTGCCAAGCATACAGCATATAGTCAGGGGAACATTACTGCATTGTTTGCAAATTAATCAACTGTTATATGAAGGCATTAAAATATCAAGCTTTAAAATCAATCTCTCAATGTCGGTAAAGTATGGTGTCTCAGATGGGACATTGTCGCGTTGTCGCCCTGACAAAACCTAGCAAAACTTATTCAAAGCGCGAAATTGCAACATCCGACAATTTGACAAATTGTCGCGTTGTCTCCCTTTAGGTAATATTTCTGCTATTTACAAAAAGGCGAGAATGCGACAACGTCACATTATTAAAGGTCAAAACATGTCGAATCATACTTTTCGCTTTTAAAATGTGTAAAAAACTCTTTAGAAAAAGTACGACAATTTTTGTGTCATTTGCTGATTAGTTTTTTAAGGCGACAATGTTCCTTCTATAATTCCATAGTAGTAAAACATGTCGATGCAACAACCAAAACATACGAATTGCTCGGTTCTTACACAGAGTTCAACAATATATGGAAATATGTTATCCTGCAGTGAATGGGGCGCGGGTGGCCCAGTTGTCTTTTCCGCCGCAAATTGCTGAGCAGAGTTGCGTCCCTTGGACACGCCAGAAATCTATGTTTATTGATTCGAATCCCGTTTCGACCCGATTATGTTTCTAGGTTTGTCAGCGCCATACCCGTGCTCGTCGGTTTTACCAAAGAAGTAAACGTCTGAGACCTGCATCAGTTCGGGCTTTCCTCCAACAGTAAGATAACAAGCCGCGATATAACTGGAATACTGTTCAAAGCGGCGTTAAATCCAACTCACTCACTCGCACAGTGGACACAAGAAGGCGTGTATTTCACTTCATACACGGCTATGTTAATCATTACCATTTTATAACACCATCATTAGCCATGGTTTCATGACTCTAATCATTATCATTATCATTGTCATCAATATTTAAAGGAAATATAATCATATTGAATACCATCTTTCTTATCCTCATGGTTATTCTTAATCATGTTGACAATTATAACGATATGATTCATAATTAGTACGTTGCGTCCCTTAGTCGTGTCAGGATCCGCAGATCGTGGGTTCGAATCCCAGATTCGGTTTCACCCTAATAGTAAACGTTAGCGACCTACTTCATTCTGGGCTTTCACATAAAGACTACACTTAGATATAAGATATAACTAAAATACTGCTCAAAGCGAAACCAAACTCGCTGACATACGGATACCCGTCACATCGCGATCGATACAAAAATACCCCCATGGTGTAGACTTTATGATGCAACACAGCACACACATATTGTCTAAACACATGAACAAACATACTCAGATAATTCATGTGAAGTAACTCCACGACTGAGGAACGTTTAATCGAACCACCTCAGCAACGGCCATATACGATGTCACCCCTTCACTCAAGCCAGGTTGTGAGGATGGGCAGGTGCGTACCACACTTACATCCACTTGCAAAGAGGGCCATTGTCAACACAAATTGTATGATCAATACCTGTCCAGAGGTGTGACTGACCTGTAGTCTCAATTAGCATCTGGGTATTTGTCGAATGAAGCCATTTACCATTCATAGCCCTGGGGTCGGGTAGCCTAGTGGTTAAAGCGTTCGCTCATCACGCCGAAGACCCGGGTTCGATTCCCGACATGGGTACATTGTTCGAAGCCCATTTCTGGTGTCCCCCGCCGTGATATTGCTGGGTTATTGTTAAAAGCGGCGTAAACCCATACTCACCCACTCACTCATAGCCTTGATATAGCCCTGCGTCGTTCATGAGATCGTTCTTAAAGTATGTATGAGAAATACACGCCCGACACTATGCACACACACAAGATATGGTTCAGGTTCCTTATCCCAATGACTTCAGAGGGGATCTCCAAATTGCGGTATCAATAAACTCCCCGGAAAAGAAAGTATACCCTTGAAAATTGGATTTTATTATCAAAACGTTACTTGGCTGGAAACAGTCGCCAAAACACTGCAAATTAAGCTCCAAAACACAACTATGATCAAATATACTGATGGAAATGAATTAGGGAACAGTTTTTGACACAATAAAATAATATGCTGTCATGGGCCTTGCCTACCAAATACGCGTTGGAAACAATGCATACAAACACATCTCAACATTTGATTCTGACATGTGTTGAATTTATACATTAACACAGAATAATTTTACATATGTTTTACATATTTTACATTTCAGTTTCATTTCAGCCACCGTCACACATGGGTGCATATTTTCATTTGCCCGGCAGTTTATATGAACGTCCAATATCATAACAGGATAGGCAATGGCAGGACACAGACTACATATAACATGTTATATAGCACGTAACACATGCTTACTGTATATCCAATTTTACAACCATGCATAAAGCAATGACTAGGTAATAGGGACTAGTGTCATTCCATTCTGACTGCTGTTATGGCCATATTTTGAGTGAGTGAGTGAGTGAGTTGGGGCTTAACGCCGCTTTTAACAGTATTCCAGTTATATCACGGCGTGTCAGCTTAATGTGGGAGGAAAGCCCGAAGTGGTTCAGGTCTCAGACGTTTACCACTTCGGTGAAACCCACGAGCACGGGTATGGTGCTGACAAACCTAGAAAAATAATCGGGGCGAACCGGGATTCGAACCCACAATCATAGGTTTCTGGCGTGTCCAAGGGACGCAACTCTACACAGCGAATCGCGGCGCCTTAGATGACTGGGCCACCCGTGCCCCCCCCCCCCCCCATATTTTGAAATTGGATGAAACATAAAAGAGCGCATGTTAGATACACCATGCCAGGTGAGCTACAACAGAAAGAATACCAAGTACCTATGTTTCAGATTATGTTTACTAATCGACATTCTATGGCTTACGACATCAATCATCAATACACATGTCAAGAAATTAATTGACAAATGGAATGAGTCTCACATATCAATAGTAATCAAGTGCATACGCCTCCAACTATATATATATATACGCCGTATCTGGGGACACAAGTGAAGTTTAGCTGGTGACAGACAGTGAGCCGGAAGTCTTCATCGATACGTCTCAGGTGGAGTGGGACAGCGTTATCGGCTTGTTTCACGTTGATGTCGTTTGGGGAAATTATTAGATTTTATTTCCTTCATTATGTATGGTCGATCAATAAAATGAAGACATACTTCTATACAACGGTACAAAACCAACGTACAATGAATGGGTTTTATAAAATCACAGAACATACTGCGTCACATACAAACAAACACAACAAACACAATATCATACATGAACACAAATCCAAAATGAAGAAAACCATGATATGAGTGATATGAGTGAGAGATACTGACTCTGAGAGCGCGTGCATAATTGAACATGGCAGAGCCTGAGTTAGTGAGTGATAGAATGAGCCAGTGAGTGCATGAATGAGTCAGTGAGTGCATGAATGAGTCAGTGAGTGCATGAATGAGCCAGTGAGTGCATGAATGAGTCAGTGGGTGCATGAATGAGTCAGTGAATGAATGAATGAGTCAGTGAGTGCATGAATGAGTCAGTGAGAGCATGAATGAGTCAGTGAGTGCATGAATGAGTCAGTGGGAGCCTGGATGAGTCAGTGAGTGCATGAATGAGTCAGAGAGTGCATGCATGAGTCAGAGAGTGCATGAATGAGTCAGTGAGTGCATGAATGAGTCAGAGAGTGCATGAATGAGTCAGTAACTGCATGAATGAGTCAGTGAGTGCATGAATGAGTCAGAGAGTGCATGAATGAGTCAGTAACTGCATGAATGAGTCAGTGAGTGCATGAATGAGTCAGAGAGTGCATGAATGAGTCAGAGAGTGCATGAATGAGTCAGTAACTGCATGAATGAGTCAGTGAGTGCATGAATGAGTCAGAGAGTGCATGAATGAGTCAGAGAGTGCATGAATGAGTCAGAGAGTGCATGAATGAGTCAGTAACTGCATGAATGAGTCAGTGGGGGCATGGATGAGTCAGTGAGTGCATGAATGAGTCAGAGAGTGCATGAATGAGTCAGAGAGTGCATGAATGAGTCAGTGAGTGCATGAATGGTCCAATTGGAGCATGGATGAGTCAGTGAGTGCATGAATGAGTCAGAGAGTGCATGAATGGTCCAATGGGAGCATGGATGAGTCAGTAAGTGCATGAATGGGTCAGAGAGTGCATGAATGGTCCAATGGGAGTATGGATGTGTCAGTAAGTGCATGAATGAGTCAGAGAGTGCATGAATGGTCCAATGGGAGCATGGATGTGTCAGTAAGTGCATGAATGAGTCAGTGGGAGCATGGATGTGTCAGTAAGTGCATGAATGAGTCAGTGGGAGCATGGATGTGTCAGTAAGTGCATGAATGAGTCAGAGAGTGCATAAATGAGTCAGTGAGAGCATGAAGGAGTCACAGAGTGCATACATGAGTCAGAGAGTGTATGAATGGGTCAGTCAGAGCATGGAGTCACAGAGTGCATAAATGGTCCAATGGGTGCATGGATGAGTCAGTTAGTGCATGAATGAGTCAGAGAGTGTATGAATGGGTCAGTGAGAGCATGAAGGAGTCACAGAGTGCATAAATGGTCCAATGGGTGCATGGATGAGTCAGTGAGTGCATGAATGTGTCAATGAGTGAACGAATCAGTCAGTGGGTGCATGGATGAGTCAGTGGGTGCATGGATGAGTCAGTGGGTGCATGGATACCTCAGTAAATACATGAAATAGTTTAAGTATGGGCGCATCAATGAATAGTTGCGTGCATTGGTGAGACACTGAGTAAATGAATTAGTTAGTTGAATAATGCAATAATTACTAGGGCGCTGCTTGAATGATCCAGTGAGTGCATCGTTTAGAAAAGAACGCACATGTAAATATATAACGTCGACGCAGAGATTAATCAATCTCGATTATCTGCCGAAACAAATTCCACTGGGCGTAATTATGGCGTGAGCGGGATAGTGAGTATGATGGGTTTTGTCAGTGATTTCATGTTGTTTTACAGCGCTGTCAACAGTCAACACTCTACGCCCGTTAAGGGTAACAGAATGCGAGATCTTTCATTCGTTTTTCTAAACTTATACACAATTCTACCGAGCTGTTGTTATTGAGTTTCGCAGCGTGATTACAGTCTGACACACGTTGCAGTGTCACAGGATACCACACATTTATGTGAAATAGCCAGATTATCCCTGCTGGGTTATCACCACAACAGCTGACATTATCTACCGCCGTTACATTAGTGCGTCCATCATAAATACACAATCGGTCTTTAATGAATGATATATTGTCTCAACAATCAATAACAGAAAGGTGTTTCGATTACATGTAAAACACACCGTAGTGACCTCAGTAGTCTGCCATACAGACCATGAAACAAATATATCAAATACAGCCCATGCAAGCCTATAATGTTTGGCAAGTCTAGATTACTGCAGTATCAATGAAAATGAAGAAAGTATCTGGGCTCCTTTTTATTATATTTTATTACTATAATTTAACAACTGTTTTTTTCTGTAAAATATGTTCATTTCAGAGACTAGATGTTAGTCTAGGACCTCAAAAGCAACCAAGTGCATCAACCAAGTCAGCAGTCTGACCACCCGATCCCGTCAGTCGCCTCGACGACAAACGTGGGTTGCTAAAGTACAGTTCTAACCCGGATCTTCACTGGCTGGGTTACGGTGACATTGTGACCCTTATTATGGGTCAGCAATTTAATGGTTTGACAATATCGAGTTACCGGTACCATAAATACAATCTTTGTGTAAATATAGACCTAAGAACTTTACCATACACACTTCAGGGCAAAAAGCAAATGATACGGAAACGGACACCGTCCCATACGCCTGAAGGTAGATAGAGAACATAAGGTGGTGCATAATGGGAGCCTCAAGCAGGATTTCTCCAGATAAACTGTTATCTTAAAGTATCCTACATCGATGTAAGTGTATCAACGAATGAAATATTTGTTACCGTGCATCCTTCTCGATTGTCGTAAATTTTGTTTGTTTGTTTGTTTCAAGTTGCACTCAGCTATATTCCAGCCATATGACCGGCGGTCTGTAAATAAACGAATCTGGATCAGACAATCCGGTGATTGAGATCCTGAGCATTGTTCAACGCAATTAGTATACGATGACATGTTAGTAACCAACTAACCACCTAATCCATTAAGTTGCCTCACAAACAAGCATAAAATTCAATCCGATTCCTTTCTAAATTGACTAGGGTTTGAAATATGTAAATTTCCAAAGGCTGGAAAACATTTATAAATTTTCAAATGTTTACATGCCTTAGATATTTATGTATCATTCCGGATATCAAGGGTATATATTTGAAAAGTTTTTATATGCTCATGTTACAGGTAATGAAACAAAGTGATCATGTGTTTCTACCATGTGAAAATATAAGGTTCACGTATACATATGAAGATATCACTAGTTATAATGTTTTATTTATGTATTTTATTGATTGTATAATTTTAGGTGTCTTTTAGGCCAGTAATGGCCAGGTGTATTATGTACACATGACACATTAATAAACTATATTATTATTTTATCATTATTATTATTATCATAATAATTATTATCATTATTATTAATCTTATCACCTAAAGGGTCTGGCTAAGAAAACAGTGTTGTGCAAGCTAACTAGCTCCCATTGTGTCGCAATCGCTCAACCTACCACTGTCAGTTACGTCTAGTGTGCGTTGTGTGCAAATAATGTGAGATGCTTGTTACTCTTACACCTATTCTCAAAGATGTAACATGTAACAGATGTCGAGGCGCAGCAACCATGCCTATAACGTACTGTAATAAGATCTTTATCTGTCTTCAGCCAAGTACCCAACTCCATCCAGACGTCTGTGATTATCTCGAGGTCGATGCAGTTCGCGCAAAACTGCTGTGTAAAGTATATTTCTAGGAGTACATTACCAGAATATTATTGCACTACACGCGACCCAAATGACAAATCTATTGGTCCAGGGCATTAGTATTCTGTCTCACAGTCCCCCAACCATATGATTTCCCCTTCCTCTCATCCCTTACCGTGATGGGGCGGTCGGGTAGCCTAGTGGTTAAAGCGTTCGCTCGTCACGCCGAAGACCCGGGTTCGATTCCCGACATGGGTACAATGTGTGAAGCCCATTTCTGGTGTCCCCCGCCGTGATATTGCTGGAATATTGCTAAAAGCGGCGTAAAACCATACTCACTCACTCACTCACCTTACCGTGATGCTATACATGTAGCTCTAGCTGCACATGTTTTGAATCTCCCAATGTCTTTAAATGTAGTTGCTTATTTCCATCCAAATACTATATTTTCAGAGACTAAGCGTATGTCTAGTGATCTAACTCAATATATTAGCTTTAAACAGTCAACCTATCCTTGTTTGCATGGCTGCCATTTTCCAGGTCGGAGGCGCCCTCCTCCCCTGCTAAATATGGCGTTGTTTGGAGCAGTTTTTGTACTTTGGACGCCGTGGACAATTATATATATATATGGAGACGGGAGGAGCACATACTATTCGTCCATAAGTTGTATTGAATAGTCATAGTGCTTTTTGTTGGCAAACCGCCAAGTATAGAGGACAGAAAGGTATCATCATCATCATCGTTCCGGATACTAGAAAAAGTTGTCACATCTAGCTAATCAATAAAAAGACTCAACAAGAATATTTCTTTGCTGTTGAGTCTTTTTACAAAACATAAACACATGTTTGATACTATCATGACGCATAAACATTCATCGGATTGTATACTGTAGGTGCTAAGACATAATAAATGTGCTAAATCATAGAAGTGTTCCGGTCTTTCAATTGTTAGTAAGCATAGTCTGTGTACCTTAGGTGATCGTATAAGAGAGTATCATTTTAGGTTTTCTCTTGAATGAAGCTCTGCATGAATTACGTTACGGTCACGTTCACTTATTTGTTCTTTAACTCGACTCGCCCATGCATGTTTTGGGGGGAATTGAGTTCATACTTGTTTACTAGTGGTAGAATGTCTTTTAAATACAAAGTTAATGTCACTATTACATAGTCTTCCAAGGAATAAGAGAGCTCGTTGATTAATGTACGGCTGAATAGAAATGAAACCAGGACAATCTCTGGAGACGATGGAAGGGGTGCACCTAGACAATCCTTGAATCTTTTTACAAAAATAACGTTGAATAATTTCAAACATTTCGTATTCCTTTGGTGACAGTTTACACCATACACTACAAGCAAATACTCCACATGGTAATATCAACCTTTCCCATATACGAACAGCATGTTTTTATCCTTGGCCGATCCATCGAGCAACTGTCCAGCTCTCAGAAATAGAGTTAGTCTGCCCTTCGCTATTGCATCTCTTGCCTTTAGGAGATCTAGGACAGATAGCGGATCTAACTCCAATTCTTGTTTCAACCGAGCCCGGGCTGGTGCGTGGTCTTGACAATCCAGTAACAAGTGAGCATTAGATTCAGGTTGGTTGTATGATGGGCACACCTTGGCAATCCATTTTTAGTATTACCCGCTCGCCCGGCCCGGCCCGGCCCGGCCCGACCCGACTTTAAGGCAATCCCAAGCACTAATACACTGTACACACTACAAAAAAACACAGGACAAACCTACAAACCACACGAAACCTCAACTCCGAGCTAACTCTAGCAACACTCCTAGATCTGCTAAACGACGCACCAAACACGGGCCCGTGTGCGACATACGCTTGCAAGTCGGAAAGCGCACGTAAAATCCCCCAACTTACCTACCTCCCATAACCAAGGCAAGAAAACACGTAACTGGCCTTGTCAGGCAGACTATTATTACCGATAATATATAAACTAATTGATTACAAGTCCTATATAGATAACACAACAAATGTCATTCTTAATCATGCTTTGACAGCAAATATCAATCTTTCTGGTCAAAATATTGGCTAGGTTAAATATATAAAACAAACTTTTGAAATAGTAAACACAAATAAATGTAATGAATCCATTGAAATGAACAAAACACCAACCCCATTGGAGCAACGTCTCTGTAAAACATGTGACGTCGTAGAAGATGAGCAACATTATGTCCTGTCTTGTATTAAATACAGACCAAGAAAGAGAACCACAAATAATCCTCAATCATGATAAAGAATTCGATACACTCTGTTAAAAGGAACAATTCTTAATAATGTTTAACAATAGTTATTCAGAAACAATATCCAAGATATGTTATCATATCTACAATTATAAACAAATTCTTTGAATATACAACATTACCATAGTTTTGCTCAATTCTCATATTGTTTCCATATCATTATAATACACTGGTTTTAAAATAAACTTGTTATAATGTGCCATAATGATTTATATTGTGTATGTTGAATGTACTCGTGTGTTTTGCACTTAGTGTGCATATAATTGTAGTTTGTGACAGTGTATTATTGCCACTGTTTCTTCATGGAATGTTACGCAATACGTATCTCATCTTAAACATGTTTGTTGTATGATAGTTTGTTACAGTTGTGTACGGGGGCACGGTTTGCTCAATCGCCTTATGCGCTGCAATTCGCCATGCAGAGTTGTGTCCCTTGGGCACGCCGGAAACCTATGACAGTGTGTTCGAATACCGGTTCGCCCCGATTATGTTGTCATCCCTACACCCGTGCTCGTGGGTTTCACCAAAGTGTGGAACGTCCAAGACCTGCATCACTTCGGCTTTCCTCCCATATCAAGCTCACACGCTGTGATATAAGTTGAATTATACTTTTTAAAGCGGCGTTAAACCCAACTCATTCACTCACTACATTTATGTACGGTTCGGTTTGGTTAACTGGGTTTGTGTTGTGATTACTTCCGGTTTAAATTTTAAGCATGTTTAGAAGAATGTTACTATGTTCAACCTAAACATCGTGAATGTATCATGCAACCGTATTATTTTTTAGCAAAATAATTGCCAACTACAGTCCCAACATGTTGATTACCAATATATCCAGAAGCAAAGAACTTATACGGGTGTATAAGCTCTGCAGGAAGTTAACACATCTGACAATACAATAAACCATGCAGAACCGTTAACCGCTTTATGAAACGGAGTGAATCATACTTTACATACAGTGAACTACTTGAAACTGTGCTCAACTATACACAGAAAGCACCATACATGTGATTGTGGAGATTTCTAATTCAGATTTCTGATATCAAACCCGTTGTTTTACGTGTGTTGTTTATTTAACAACGTCATGCTTCATTGAAGCGTGGTATTTAATCGTGTTGAACAATAAGTTGCAATAGCAGTGTGGAGAGAGAAGAAAGATTGAGTGCGCGTTACATGCCTGACCTGAATCCCTCTGGAACCAGTAGAGCTATTCGGGTAAGGGAGATACTCACTTTAGCGAAAGGCGATATATACTCTTCAAAAAAAAGGAAACGCACAGGTAGATTTGCAGTACATTTATTGTACCTAATAAAGCCGATATATTAAATTCAATATCATAGATACAAATATGACATTTTGGAGCCCGATAGTCACATGTTGTCGTTGTACAAAGGCGTTGAAAACTGTTCATTGTCATGTCACATACGGCCACAAGGTTGCGCTTAACTCAGTATTTCCTGTAACCGCCCGTAATACGTTCAGGTCCTTATGACATTTGTTTTCCAAGTGAGGTGTTGATCTAAGATTACGAATGTGATGGGTCGCCTTTTATCGAGAGACGAGGTATCATAGCATCATAGAACTCCCCCAGTTTTGTATCCCCCGCCCAACAAAACTGGCGGGGGATATAGAAACGGGCTCCGTCCGTAAGTCCGTCCGTCAAGTTTCGTTTCCGGAGCATAACTCATAAACCGTTCAATATTTTTTCATAAGACTTTGCAGTTCTGTCAAGTACATGCTGAACTGGTGCCTTTTGCTATTTAGAAATTTTATAAATTTGTATTTTTTACGTTTCCATGGCAACAAGATGGACTTAGGTTATGTGAGGGTAGGGTTCGTTTCCGGAGCATAACTCATAAACCGTTCAATACTTTTTCATGAAACTTTACAGGTTTGTCAGGTACATTCTCAACTGGTGCCTTTGCTATTTAGAAATTTTAGATTTTTAGATTTTTTTACGTTTCCATGGCAACAAGATGGACTTAGGTTCCACACCAATTTTTTTACAATTTCCATGACAAGTTCCATCTCGGTTAAAACAAGTTAGGGTTTGTTTAGATTTAATTATGTCATTCATTCTGCAACAGGGGCGGGGGAAAGAGCCACGTTAGTGGCAAACTCTTGTTTCATTTGAAAGGTAAACCCCCGTTTATTTGCACCATTGATCTACTCCGCCTGACCTTTTTTTTATTTATGAAATATCTCTGTGTTTCGTCCATATTGATTCGTCATCAGCGAATTTAGAACTTTGGGTAGGAGAGTTGACAACAGGGTTGGGGGTTGACCAGGGGCAGTGCCTTTTCTTCGTTCTATCATCAAACTCTGTCACAGTAAATGGTATATTGTACACCAGATGCTTGCTTTCCGACTGTTTTGATATCTTAGGCATAAGCATATTTTCCTGTTGGAATTATTTGGTGCAATTGTTGGTGCTTCTGACAGATGATAAGTAGTCAAGCAGAATGCATTTTCTTTGATTTTAGGGGGATTTGCTAACCATTTTTATGTTAACTCATACCCTTGTTTGCAGACTGTTTTAGCATTTTGTTGTTTTTTCATTTAGAGATTTAGTCTGCCATGACTTTTTTAGTAGAATCGTCTATGAGGTGACATGCCTTATCGGACTTGGGCGACGGTTGAAGTATCCCTTTTACCCTTTTAAGGGCTTTTTACACGACGACCAGGATTATCCGAGGCAATTTCTGAGGATTTGAAAGATGTACATTCTTTCCTGAATTTAGGCCAATCAGCATTTGCATAGTCCTATGTGGGCAGAGGACTGGGATGCTCCTCTAATTGTGGTTGTCTACCTATGTAGATGGGTACAGGAAGGTGGTCGCATCCCCAAGTGTCATCATGGACTTTCCTTGGCAATGTGAGGCGAGGTTGTTGGTGGCAATTGTTCTCCATGTGTTGCGGACATGGTCATAACGCGTGGGACTGCCTTGTTTATGAAGTATGAGATTGTCGTCTTCAACCCATTTCTCTACGATTTGCCGTATTTGCACGTATCGTTCCTGTCTTCCTATAAAGGACTGTTGTCATTAAAGTCACCCAGGATTATTCACTTTTGCGTAATTCATTGTCATTTGCCAGTTTTAAGAAGACTACTTTGGTTTCGAGGTTTCCTGCATTTGTTTCGATATTTCTGGAGATACAGCTGTCGTGGACAAGGGTGATTAGTTCTCCTCCCTTGTTGTCGGGCATAAATTATTTTCTGTCTTTCCTATATTATTATAGACATAAAAGTACAGTAATTAACAACTAATTAAAGTAATTAACAATTCATTAAGACACCTACGTGATTGTATATAAAGGCCAAGAAGAGGAGTTGAAACCAGTAAGATGTAAACATAACACATTGATATATATACGGGACGGGCAACTCTGATAGCTGAAGACTACGGGGAACATTCTTGGCCACGAATAACCAGGGGTGAGGGTAGTAGGTCGAGGGTTATACATTAATGAAAAACGATTAACCAGATGGGAAGTAGATAAAAAGTGGAACGGAGATGAGAGGGACGGAGATGTTAGGGACCTGAGACATATATGGTATTGGGGGGGAAATAGTTCGAATTCCAGAAGGGTGAGAAGCTACATCATAACAAGTCTGAATAAGGTGCTGGTTATTAGATAAGAGTGGGTTAGAATGATCTAGTGTAGGGGGGAAAGGTGGTTGACCAATGATAGATGGAAAAATGAGTAGAGCTGTGAATTAGGTACCGGTTTAAAAAGGGGCAAAAGCCCCAAATCAAGGACTACGGCTGGAGAGACGAATAGAGACGGCTAGAGACCGGCTAGGTAGCGGCCGCGGCTGGGGAGACTACATCTGGACTGGTGCTCCGCTCTCGGCTTGTTGTCTCGATCTTGGCCACGAATAACCAGGGGTGAGGGTAGTAGGTCGAGGGTTATACATTAATGAAAAACGATTAACCAGATGGGAAGTAGATAAAAAGTGGAACGGAGATGAGAGGGACGGAGATGTTAAGGACCTGAGACATATATGGTATTGGGGAGGAAATAGTTCGAATTCCAGAAGGGTGAGAAGCTACATCATAACAAGTCTGAAGTCTGCTGGTGCTCCGCTCTCGGCTTGTTGTCTCGATCTTTCGAACCAGAAACCAAACCTAGGCACCAGCATTTCGACTGAGACTGAAGCTTTGCGGCCGAAGTCTCATAATTAAGTGACAAATAGTGTGGGTTGACCGGCAACACAAAGTGGGAATAAAGGCTGTTAAATGAAGATCACGCTTTGTGCTTGTTGGAAGAACTACGGTAATTCATCCAAGGCCCTCGGGTACTGACATTGTACCTCTCGCTCATCCCAGACAGTCAGCACCAAAGAACGAGGGGATTACCGTAGTTCAGAAGAAGAGGTACGCGACTGGCCACACGCCGGTAATTAAAGACAATTACCGCCGGTCATTAAGGCGTGTTTAAAATTACCTTGGATACGTGAAGGAAGTAATGCCGACGAGATGGTTTCTTGTCGAGGAAGTAATGCCGACGAGATGGTTCTTGTCGAGGAAGTAATGCCGACGAGATGGTTTCTTGTCGAGGAAGTAATGCCGACGAGATGGTTTCTTGTCGAGGAAGTAATGCCGACGAGATGGTTCTTGTCGACGAAGTAATGCCGACGAGATGGTTTCTTGTCGAGGAAGTAATGCCGACGAGATGGTTTCTTGTCGAGGAAGTAATGCTGACGAGATGGTTCTTGTGGAGGACACTTGCGCAATGGAGGTAGGCAACACGTATTAACATACCATCAGGTTATCGAGAGGTGCTTGCCGCCACGTAACTTGAAGACGAAAGGGAATTTGGTTGCCCGGACCGAATAGCCATCTTCTGCAAGGGTGATAGTCAGTTCTGTCGTACAGGACATGGGCGCCAGGAATTATTGATGTTACCATAACGACACAACATGATGACACCAGACAAATTGACTACTACACCGGTAGATAACACACTTACATTACCGACAAGCTGACTAACGAACCGACAGGTATAATAGCCACCTATACCACCTTGGGGCCACCGAGAGATCTGAAATTATTGCCGACCAGGTTGTGTTGCTTATTGGGCAGGTACCCTTTAAATAACACAAGACATGTCATGGCCCCTTATCAGACAGAACCCGATACACGGTAAAATAACTTGGCCAATCCAACACGCCATATCACCAGTAGTGAAAGCTCACTCCCACGAGTCACCCATACAAGAGCAAATCCAAGTTTAGCCCATGGTGTTGGTACACCTAAATTAAAAACAACAACAACAAAATACATAATAACAGACAGAAACAACAACGATTGTGACAGTCATATGTTGGCTGGCTACTCCTATGAGAACGATCCTTGGCTCAGGGTCTCAACTTTTCGCGTACACGAATATAGACATAATATAATTTCGCTTACACAAATATCCATTGGGATACCTTTGAGTGAAGATTGTTGCCTGAGAATTATTAAAAATTACATTGGTGTATCACTCTTTCGAATTGTCCATCCTTCTTATGGAATTGAGAATCACATGAGTGTGTGACCCTTTCGAATTGTCCATCCTTCATGTTCTGTTAAGAAATATTGGATTAACCTCTTGTAATCGTACAAATCATAACAGGATGATTCATTGTAATTTTACGTAAAGGGTGTGACCCTTCTGAACTTGTCCATGCTACTTGTACTTGTACTACGAATCATTGTACACTGGTTAAATTGTCCAGGTTATTTACGGAATTTAGAATACATGGAAGGTAACATTTGACAAACTGTCATTGGTGGGATCGATAAAGTGATGATCCCCGACAGGTCTGAAAACATTGCAGGTAGGTTACCCCTGAAATTATTTAGTTAGCAAACTAGCGTGTTGTATTATCGAATTGTATGTAATTGTTAGTCCAAGGGCATTGTACTATGAAACCGGATTTCCGGGATTATATCAATTTATGTATTGGAATGTATCTCAATGTGTATGTTAGGTTGCGGTCAACCAAATCCACTTGTTGCAAGACTAATAATAGGAATAATTATCTCATATATATTTACTGAACGTTCAGAACAAGGACCGGATCCCTGCGTCACAGCATCCTAGAGTGTGGGGACACACTCTTCGCCAGAACAGGGGTCGTATTATAGGCATGAAAGTGTAATACATATTTAGATAATTAAGGAGTAGTTAAATCAATAGGTCATAGAAATAAGAGGGAATATATACCAGATAATATAACAGGAACTGGCATCATCTCAGAGTGTGGGGACACACTCTTCGCCAGAACGGGGGTCGTATTATAGGCATAAAGGTACAGTAATTAACAACTAATTAAAGTAATTAACAATTCATTAAGACACCTACGTGATTGTATGTAAAGGCCAAGAAGAGGAGTTGAAACCAGTAAGATGTAAACATAACACATTGATATATATACGAGACGGGCAACTCTGATAGCTGAAGACTACGGGGAACATACTTGGCCACGAATAACCAGGGGTGAGGGTAGTAGGTCGAGGGTTATACATTAATGAAAAACGATTAACCAGATGGGAAGTAGATAAAAAGTGGAACGGAGATGAGAGGGACGGAGATGTTAAGGACCTGAGACATATATGGTATTGGGGAGGAAATAGTTCGAATTCCAGAAGGGTGAGAAGCTACATCATAACAAGTCTGAAGTCTGCTGGTGCTCCGCTCTCGGCTTGTTGTCTCGATCTTTCGAACCAGAAACCAAACCTAGGCACCAGCATTTCGACTGAGACTGAAGCTTTGCGGCCGAAGTCTCATAATTAAGTGACAAATAGTGTGGGTTGACCGGCAACACAAAGTGGGAATAAAGGCTGTTAAACGAAGATCACTCTTTGTGCTTGTTGGAGGAACTACGGTTATTCATCCAAGGCCCTCGGGTACTGACATTGTACCTCTCGCTCATCCCAGACAGTCAGCGCCAAGGATGAATGACACTCTTTTTTACAGTTTGTACACAAAATGTTGCAAAATTCATTGCTAGAACCTCGGGAGCAGTTTTGGCTCTTGGTTGGCTGGTCACATGATGTCCATGGTGCATACAGAATGTCAATTGTATTGGTCTTCATCACGGACATCTATTTATAGTCTAAAAAGCACTGGAAACACCAATGCTTATATTGGAATTCTCCTAATAGTCCAAAACATACAATTTGAAAGTTAATTTACAAAGGGGAATTTGACAATTTGAATTTGAGTTGTCTCGTGGCCGTGACACGATGATAGTTGCGTTAATTACATCAGATGAACATTTGTTTTGTTTTTTACAGCTGCTACATGGATGTCTAATGAGTTTTTAGAGCTGGTGTCACGTGACCGTGACACGAGAATAATTACATAGTCTGGATGTCGATACAATATTTAATTAAGTAATTGACAGGTAAAGTTCATGTCACGTGACCGTGACCGTGACACTGTGGTAATTGTATTAATTGCATAGTCTGGATGTCTACACAATGGTCATTTAGAAATTTACAGCTAAAGAAACAAAAGATTTTAAGAATGCTTCATATATTGTGCAGTGTCACAATACTGTAGACTGAGAGGCTCTAACTGTTTGTCACGCTGTTGACTGAGAGGCTTTAACTGTGTGATACTGTTCACAGACAGTCTATCGGGTCGGGTCGATGTTCTTGTGAGGTTAACAGTTCTAGTGACCCTATCCAACACAGATGTAAATTCCTTGCTTAACAGAGAGAACACGTGGAGACGTGTTAACACCTGGGTTATGTCACCCGTGCAAGTTCACTGCAATACTTCGTAATAAACCTAAGACTCTAGATTGTAACAACTGAAGAGCTGAATTTACATTCTTGAAACACCTGTTTCACAAGGAAGAAAGGCAATCTCCCAAGTGACTTTTAATTGTGCAAAGCCGGATATTCCTTAATTAACTAAGACGTTTTACTGTCACATGATGATGATCAACGTACACGTTATGGAAACGGCACATTAATGAAGCCTGCATGCCCGTCATTGCACAATTACAATGATGACACCAGGTGTTCGCGATACGTTTGGACATATCCTATGACGAAGCGAACATGACATTCCACACGTGTAGCGACGCGTCAGAACAAGAGAACTACTAAACAAGACTTTCTTTCTTTTGTCTATTCAACATCTGTAGTAAGACAAGAGTACTGCGTGGTCTGCGAGTAGCTTCTCAGAAATACTACAAAAATCCTTCATATGGGGTAAAACACGATGTAAAAGAAATCTTTTATTTTCTTCTCTGCATGTGTATAGCTGTTTTTGCCGTGTTCTAAGTGATTGGTAACCAACCAGACAAAGGCCTTGCTCACTGAAATGTGCGCTTTTTCAAGAAATATCCATTTGGCTTGAGGGGGCACGGGTGGCCCAGTCGTCTAAGGCGCCGCGATTCGCTGTGCAGAGTTGCGTCCCTTGGGCACGCCAGAAACCTATGATTGTGTGTTCGAATCCCGGTTCGCCCCGATTATGTTTCTAGGTTTGTCAGCACCATACCCGTGCTCGTGGGTTTCACCGAAGTGGTAAACGTCTGAGACCTGCATCACTTCGGCTCCCACATTAAGCTGACACGCCGCGATATAACTGGAATACAGTTAAAAGCGGCGTTAAACCCAACTCACTCACTCCATTTGGCTTGCAATAAACATAATCATTGGGTTTTCATCACGTAGTTACTATCCGGGTTAAATTCGGCAGTCAGGTGTCTGCGAGCGGTTATATTTAGCAGCGTGTGGAACGCATGTACATTCCCAGCACGCACTGAAAGAAAACAAACGTGCAGATGTAGTATTTAAAGCGCCGTTGACCAAGTTCACTGCTAACGTTGACCGCTCGCAGTCACCTGATTGCCGATTCTTCCACGGATTGTAGCCACAGTAATGTTGTTTATCGATGGCAAAATGGATATTCATAAAAAACGCACTGTTCAAATTTTGTCACCTATCACAAGTATTGACATTTGAAAACAAACTGTTCCACAATTATGTTGGTCTGACAAACGTTCCTGAGACATCAAACTAACAGAATATGAAGGCATGTTTCCGAATATTTGGTGTTCTACGTAACGAAAATTCTACGCTCATTTTGAAAATTAGCTCCTCGACTAAGGCATTGAGCTCTGTGACAATTCGGACACTGTATGAGAATAATTTTTACTACCATGGAAGGTGGTATTTTAGTTCATTTTCATTAATGGTTCAATGGTTCTACTTTGCCATACATCCACTCACGCAATACAACGTCATTGTCAGAAAGTAGTAAGTCATGTATTAAGTGTATGTAACAATAACGAGGAGACTTGAGAAAATCAAAGCATTCTCCTACAGTCTCCATACATGTTTGAGTGTCATTTTATAATTATTGATTTTCCTTACATACATCAACAGACACGCGCATGCTCGGCTGCTATGGAATTGTTGGATTGTGGTTCTATGCATAGTTTCGTCATGTTATAGTTCGGCGAATCTTTCATATTGAAGTACTAATCAAAATACACAGCATGAACCTAGCTTGTGTTGACTTAATGGACAATACCGCCTGTAGTTGCCTAGCGACCGGCCTTATAGTTATAAGTAATAGTTCGTACATACGGTCTCCCAGTGTTTTGTACATATAGCTGGAGAGAAGAATTGATACAAATTGTTTTTGATTTCTTGTCAAATGCCTTACTGTATCCTGTGTTCAACTTGGAATTGTTCTTAACCGTTTCACTATAGATGCAGGCATCTGAATTTTAAGAATCGGACGTAATTTCAAAATTAATATATTGATTTTAGTTTAAACAACATAAGTAAATACTCTATTACGACATTATCTGGTTCAGCACTTGATTTTCTGGTCAAGACTTGATTGTTTACAGGAGAATTGATGTGCGGCTTCACTTACACGAACCTTCTACAGAAAACTACGTTTATAACGAACACGCTTATAACGAACTGACGGATATAACGAACTTACTTTATTGTCCCAACTATTTGTGGTAGTTATGCTGTATCTATGCTTATAACGAACTTCGGTTATCACGAACTAAAATTAGTGGTCCCTTGAGTTTTTTTATAACCGTAGTTTACTGTATTTTGCAAATTGTGCGCGTGCAACCGGTAGAGCAGGACACGCTTACCCTTTTCGCGAACACGTTTTCTTCACTGATTTTCAGTGATCCTTTCACATAATTTCCATCTCTCTTTTGCCTTTTACGGCCAATGGAATCTGTTTCGAAAGATAACCGAGACTGGTTATCCTCTGGCGTTGGCGTGAATATTCATTGTATACACTTGTACTGATATGTAAAGCTCCTTTACAGTGTCCTGACAAATGAAACAGTAGCCGTTAACCCCCTCGCTTTCATGAAGTCAATAATGATAATACTTCAAATATATTTGGTTAAAACTGAAATGTGGATGGCGAATCTATCAAGGTAGATTAGACTGGCCCAAAGCAACGAATCAGTTTCCGGAGCCAAGTGCCAAGTGGCAGCTTTAACCGGGTAGACTGTTTGATACTCTAACATTTTATGAAGTACTTGCGCTTTCAAACGTAACATAAGACTTCCCATATTAACAGTGTATGTAGTTTTATTAAAACACACGATTCGTATTTCTGTATGCTGTCATAACACTTATGTTTTGTTATTTCAATTCTAAACGTGATAGAGTTGCGTGCTTTTGTGAAATACAACCTGCAGCTATTGCGGTTTTAAATACGTGTACATATCACTATCCCTGTATCCGATGTCGTGACATGCTAACTTTCCCTTCGGTAGTCAATGATGACAGCGAAGGAGGGAACCAACTTTCTGTATTGCGTTCTGACGAGAACATAAATTGCCCATCTCACATTACACAGCGTGTTACTTTGTCAGCTAAAGAAATCAGTCAAAGCACGAAATCTATATCTGTAAGCTAAGAATTGAAACTAGCAGGCATCAATAAATGTGAAAGGCTCGATCACTATATTGTCTCACTATAAGCAAAACAAGCCGCTATTTGTAAATGGTTGCTGAACATATTGGGAACCCAGTGAGAGTGTTCGCTATGTACACTACCATGTTGTGCTTGTTCCGTGACTACATCGAGAACAATCCACGTGGCGGAAATAGCCGTGTGATATTCTCGAGAAATAGTCCGTCTCACGTGTGTTGTTTTATCATTACCAGGTGCATCGTGCGTCAACTTTCATTTTGGTATCCAATGGCGACAGATATACATTGAAGTCAATGCAGACTCAGTACTGCCGTTGTGATTTTACAATATATGATGCATAGATGTGGCCCTTTTTGATAATGCATCTTCAAATTAATGATGTAGGGGGCAAAACATCTAAGAATATCAATCTAATGACATTTGGACGTAAATATTAACTTAAGCGTTCAAACAGCATGATGTCAGTAGAGTGAGAAAGAGAAGTGGACGGTGTAGTGACAGCAAGGGAACAGTTATGGCAGGAAGAGGGAAACAGATGAATTGCTTGCAAGTCAACCCAAACGTTCAAACACCATCACGTCAAGAGCTTGTGTGAACTTGTGAAGGGGACGGTGAAGTGACAGCAAGGGAAAAGTCTGATGGAAAATCGACGAAACCAGATGAATTGTCATCAAACTGTCAACCCAAACGTTCAAACACCATCACGGCAAGAGCTTGTGTGAACTTGTGAAGGGGACGGAGAAGTTACTGCAAGGGAAAAGTATGATGGAAATTCGACGAAGCCAGATGAATTGTCATCAAACTGTCAACCCAAACGTTCAAACACCATCACGTCAAGAGCTCCTGTGAACTTGTGAAGGGGACGGAGAAGTTACTGCAAGGGAAAAGTATGATGGAAATTCGACGAAGCCAGATGAATTGTCATCAAACTGTCAACCCAAACGTTCAAACACCATTACGCAAAGAGCTTCTGTGAACTTGTGAAGGGGACGGTGAAGTGACAGCAAGGGAAAAGTCTGATGGAAAATCGACGAAACCAGATGAATTTTCATCAAACTGTCAACTCAAGCGTTCAAACACCATCACGTCAAGAACTTGTGTGAACTTGTGAAGGGGTTGGCGTAGTGACAGCAAGGAAGAGTATGATGGCAGGAAGAAAGGAGCAGAGGAATTGCTCCTAAATTGTCACCTCAAGCATTCAAACAGCATCACGTCAATAAGGTTGCGTGAACTTGTGGCAGCTACGGTGTAGTAACAACAAGGGGACAGTATGACAGGCCGAGGAAACCAGGTATGTAAAGTCAGAAAGTATCCATACGATGATCATGTTTAACTTTGGGGAGCCTTGACAGACACATTCCCAGGGTGCGCATGACTTCTGGAATTACATCCCAGATGAAATACCTCTTTTGATCCTAAAATATTTCATTTCAGTACACAGCTAATTATTCATGTCTGTATAACGAAACATTGTTTCAATTAAAAATAATGTTTTCGTTCTATCCTGCTTTATACGACATTTGTACACTTTGGTAAAGGTACCCTTAGCTTTATTCTGACCTTTATTGTTCATTCCTTATCATACCGCCACAAGGCCAGTAAAACTTAACAGCTTATCCGATGTTGTCGTTCTTCATCACTAGAGGGGCGGTCGGGTAGCCTAGTGGTTAAAGCATTTGCTCGTCACGCCGAAGACCCGGGTTCGATTCCCAACATGGGTACAATGTGTGAAACCCATTTCTGGTGTCCCCCGCCGTGATATTGCTGGAATATTGCTAAAAGCGGCGTAAAACCATACTCACTCACTCACTCACTCACTCACTCACTCACTCATCACTAGAAAAGTGATTTTATCATAGAAAATGTATGCAATGGTATAGATACCAAACTAAAACAACATTTGTGGTATAGTAACTTCAAGGATGGAAAGCAGCACTACTTGGCACCTGGGACACACTATTAAAATCCTTTACAACATGACATGTTCACGTATATTTACTCATTCTGGATTAAAACGACTTTCCAGGCAAACTTCACCGATACCTCTGAACACGCCCCGTCTATATAGATATTATAAGAAACATGTCTGTAACTACAGTAAACGTCTGTAAAAGAAACATGAACAGAGTTTAGAGACCAGTCTTAAACAACATAGTTTGGGGATATTAAATCATTAATATTCTGCACCTGAGATAAACCATTTAATTCTTTATAGGGGCGATCGGATAGCCTAGTGGTTGAAGCGTTCGTTCGTCACGCCGAAGACCCGGGTTCGATTCCCGACATGGGTACAATGTGTGAAGCCCATTTCTGGTGTCCCCCGCCGTGATATTGCTGGAATATTGCTAAAAGCGGCGTAAAACCATACTCACTCACTTAATTCTTTCTAAATAAAGGAATATTTCTAATTTAGAAAAGAAACGATTTTCCAGTCACCCTATAAAACATACTCTGCACACGACTCGCATATTTCTATAGGATGCACATACAGTAAACTACGGTTATAACAAACTCAAAGGGACCAATAATTTTGTTCGTTAAATCCGTAGTTTGTTATAAGCGTTTTAACTAAAGGTTATCGCAAATGACCGGGGCCAAAACCAACAGTTCGTTATAGCCGTCACTTCGTTATAAGTGTGTTTGTTATAAACGTAGTTTTCTGTAGTGTATATTTTATTATCATTTCATCTGTCCAAGAATCACGAGTTCAGACCTGTGAATGTTAAAGCTAATCTGTTTCTTGGTGACATTTTCATCTAGCCATTGTGTCATTGTCATTGGAGTTGACGCAACATCGATTTGAGCCTTGCCATATCGATTCAGCTGTTACAGCATGTATTCCTTGATGTCCAGTCTCATGTTGTGTTTTGGTTGGGAAGCAATATGTCTTCATTGTTAAACTTTATGCTTCGATAACGTTACACATGTCGTATATTACAACTGAGTTAGAACAGTGAGATCCCATCCTTTGCATGTCTTGTGACTTGGAGAAAACATCAGTCGGATCCGATAAATTGATTCTGTATAAAAATGGATTGCAACATTCCTAATGGAAACATCAAAGTCGCCGACGAAGCATGACCTATATTAAAGTGAGTACTTGTATAAGTTACGAAAGTCAATGATTAATAGCTCCACCACATACATGGATTTTTTAGACATTTGTTTTGATCTAGAAAACAATTTAGGCATACTTATGTAATTGATCATGCCATAAGTCCACAACGTACAGGTGAAAGAGTGGAAAAGTCTTGTTGTCAGTCATTATAGCATACATGATCATTTTGATAGCAATAAAAAAAACTTATCCACATTTTGTAAATTGATATTACTTGTGATCCGAAGAGGGCCCTTATCCTACCTCGCCTTTTGAGCTGAAAATAAAACTGACGCTTGCCTGACTATTTATGTAATCATGTAAACACTTATCAGGGTAAAATACAAATTCTTGCTATCAAAATATCTCTAATATAAGGGCAAGTGCAATTAATACTGGCGCGTGCGTGCCTGCGTGCTTGCGTGTATGAGTGTGTGTGTGTGTGTGTACATGTGTGTTTATAAAGACAACAATCTGTAACGCTGCATTCATGGTGTAATTTGTCAACATTCTTGTACCTTGGATAACAATACATGCCAAATAATACGCACATAAAGAAATAGAGAACATTCCTAGTGCCGAGTAAAATGCACGACCTGCGCTTGGAACCTGGAAAGCTAAGGCATGTGACTATACTCTGTGATGCAAATTCAGTCACTCGTTGATCTTCTCGAGAAATGTACACAAACGCCCAAAGCATAATTCTGTAAAGAGGGATGATTTCATTTGCGTTCCGTATCATCTGTGTCACGCTTTTGATACCACATGTTTGTGCCTCATTTCAGATTCAGAGTGAGTGAATGTCGCTTTTGGTCACATACAGCAATGTTCCCTCTACGTCATGGTGGCTTGTACATAACCGAATATAGGCCGGGCAAATCATGGCGTCCATATGTAATGCGCCATATTCCACTCAAATGAATACTCATGGCGCGCCATTATTATTACACGGGTCAGTGGCTAAGTGTGCACTCGATTCTCAGCTCCCCGAGGAATATACAACCAAAGCTGCCTGTGAGGCGGTAGAAGGTTAACCATCATATTACCATCTCATCCTTCCGGGTACCCATTCATCGCTAGGTGAACAGACTGCTTCGGTGTGGGGATGCACGTGTCTACAAAGTGAAGCCGTTATTTCAAACGTATTTGCATATGTTGTTTTAGAAAAGATCACATGAACATTTATACAAATCAAATCTTGATATCCAAATGCCCATTTTTATAAGAAATGTAAAACCTTGTGTATGTATGAAGCCCTTGAAAACTTGGAAATTACCCGGAAAGCTCAAACCAAAGTCAATTCAAGGTATATTAATGTGACCTATATTACCATCGAGTATTTATTGGGGTATCTACTTTGGAGTGCATACTTAGATATTTCTGAAAATCCGGTCATAGGATTATTGAAAATTGTATTCCCGCGTTCGAAAAAAATGATGATACTGTGTTTCAAAAGTGCAGTTTCTTATGGAATAATCGCGAAGTTAGCTCATTACCTACCCTTTTGCGACCTTTTTATCCAATGATTATCTCTAGAAGTTAATGTACTATTCTGGGCACTTACCTTTGTACATCTTTTATGTAAATTGCCACGTTTGATGAACATGCTATTTGTTTCATACCATGCCGTTCGCCATTTATATTAAAATACATGCCACTTTCGATATCCATTCTTCAGATCGTTCAGCCATGCTTTTCATTTCGAAAACGATATCGATGTGAAGATTTCGTCTGGGATTTCAGTTATGTGTACTATTGTATGTTTGATCTATGTGATATGAATTTATATTAAACTATTATTATGAGATATGGTAATTAGACCGGGCTTTTTGGATCGATTAATACAAGACGAAACATAGACATCGGGAGCTTGCGTTTACATTTTCAACCATGCCCGATCGAGTGTCTGATCCTCTATACATAGAATGGTTTTGGGCGTATATACATTAATAGAATTGTTATCATTAATAGTTGTAGATTAGGCTAGTTGTTCCTTGGCTGATATCTGTAAAGACATTCTGTGACAGGGGTAGGTATCGGGTGCTGCTAATCACTGTGTAGAGTTTTCTTTTCTATTTTACTGATTTACTGAGTTCGAATCAATAATACAAGCGACAAATCCCTTTCCATATTCAAAAGATATCATATAACATTTCTTCGCCGTGGGGCAGAAGAATAGGGCAGAACACATAAACATAAAGCACACATGATCATACATGATTGTTTAAATCATATCAGGTATACAATACAAGGTATGCATTTTTATATGGGAAAACGGAGGGCCCCACAAATCTAAGAGGAGACCATTCTGCTGTGCTTTTAACATTGATTATAGGACAGATTCTCCCTTATTATTAATCCTGGTTGGTAGTCTGTATCGTGAATTTACAAAAATTGGTAATTGTCAATTGTACGTTTCCGACTATGCCATAAGCTTGGGGAATGGGGAATTGGGTCGGACATCATTTTTGTCAACGATGGCATCTTTGGAAATGTCCTTTACATTTCTACCTATAACGTTTTTCCTAAAGCCTTGAATGTTCACTTGAACAAACACTAAAAAAAGGTGATTGCATCGGACATTTTGCCACTGATGCGTCAAATTTAAAATGTCCTCAAAAAAAAGGTAAGTGCTTGTTGGCTGTCGACGCGAAGCAGAACTCCGGCAGGCCCGAGAATAACCAGTCTCGATTATTCGCCGAAACAAATTCCACTGGGCGAAAAAGGAGGAATAACGGTGAGAGGTATATGAATGAATCACCGAAATGCCTGCCTCTGGGCTTCCAACGCATCGAACTGACTCAAACGCCGTGTTATAACTGAATTCTGATCAAATAGGTGTAAAACCAATCTGTCTGTCTTTCTCTCACTACAATTCTTCTGTAACATTATCTGGCACAAATATCTTGAAACTATATGTTATTGACAAACATGATAATGTGTCTGTCAGTTCCGATGTCACAGATAGCAGCGAATATATATAAAACGTTGTTGCCGTACTTGAGTTCATCCTAAGCACACATCAGTCCAAGCGATGCTAATTATAAGGAACCCTCTTTCGTGAAAAACGTGAAGTGATGCTGTTCTAATGAGCCCTGTTATCTTCCCTCAATAAACTAGGATAAATAAAGGGATATGCAAATGCATATGCGTGTACATTATAGGAACATTGTAGAGGACTCCGTGTGGTAGTTATGATTAATTACGGACAGGGAGATGTCGCCCGGGGGCACCTCAACATCATAAGCCACTCGTCGTCTACATCTGACAGTCTACACCGTACACGTCAGTCAAGGTGCATGGGACGGGTCTATGTAGATATTAGTAGGTCGGAATTTTGTCGAATATAACCAGCCTAAGGCAACCAACACACCTTGGTGCTGTATGGAGACGCGAAGATGGATTTACACTGGCCTTTCTAAGGTGTTCATGGCCAAAGAGGATTTCAAGCGAGAGTAATTCTATCAAAAAACTAAAAGGTAATTTATTTTTGTCACATTTAAAAGCGATAACGCTGCACGATTTTTCATACTGCGCTTTTGAAAAACTTGCAAGTACATCTTTTTCATTCTATCTTTAAGAAATGAATTGTTTTCTCCTGATAGTTGGTTGGAGGAATAGAATCCCCATAAGTCAAATGCATGGTTATTTTGAAATCCGTCAGCGGTTTCATGGAGAAGGACATTTCAAGGAGAACCGTGATGTTTTATCACAGTAGTCATAAGCGATTTCAAGGAACCAAGGACCATTTTGGTTTGTTGTTTCCAGAGTTGGACTTGTCAACATAGTTCATAATAGACTATCCGAAGTTCTATTTCTTTTCACGTATTGATAAAAATGAGTTCTGCTACAACATGAGCTTCACAAATAAAAATTAGATGATAATATAGTTAGAAAATAACCAACGAGCTTCAATACACTACGGATTATGCCTCGCCTGTGTGAAATGATCGCTTGAAACTAAATCAAATATTATTTATTTATCAAACAATAGATACATGAAATACACCAAGATAACCCCCAATATGTTGTTTGAAGACAAATGTCAAATAAAAGACATTGATACGCGTGAACAGCGAGATCCTATTACGTAAGTTATCTTTCTCTTCCGATAGTTTAAGACTGAAAATAGTAAAAACCAACACGAAAAGATAAAAAGAAGGAAGTGGGTATTTTTATCTAACGGCGTCGTCCTATGAATTACTGGGCTAGCAATGCGAGCAATGCGGGACGTCTATTCGCGTATATATATATATATATATATGTATATATATACTGCTGGGCAAAAGAAAAAATACGCCCTTTTTTTGGTGGTGGCTAAACTTTGAAACAAAACAAGAAATTGTTATTCGGTGAGGATATATTGTTTGATAGGCATTACTTCGAAGTTGACGGATGACAAAGTAGAGACAATTTATGGATAACAACTTCTTCATTTACTGTAAAGGCGACGTCTCCGTACAGAACCATGGGCCGTTGTCAAACAAGGATCAAAACAGAAACGTCACTTTTCCAGTAAATAAAGAAGTTGTTATCCATAAATTGTGTCGACTTTGCGATGGGGATATATTTGAAACGGTTGTCAAATTTGTGTTTTTGACCTTACATTTGTAGTGTTTCGGTGACTGATTCAGCCTAACGTTTTGATAACGTTTGTAAGTTGTTTGTCAAATCCAATTTTCAAGTTTACACCTTTTTTTTTGGACCGGCCGTTTATGTATATGGAATGAGAAGGATATGTGACATACACGTACACACCACCAGCAACACGTGACCTCATCATAACATGGCTGTCACAGCTGGAGTGACAGGTGTCTAGTCTCCAGCCAACTGTGTAATGATTAATGAAACTTGAAATGGTTTGACATATAATACGGAC
Organism: Haliotis cracherodii; assembly: GCF_022045235.1. Lineage (NCBI taxonomy): Eukaryota > Metazoa > Mollusca > Gastropoda > Lepetellida > Haliotidae > Haliotis > Haliotis cracherodii. The sequence goes on along the minus strand of NW_027266297.1, from coordinate 23,560,656 downwards.
TAACAAGGTCAATCGTTATGATGGGCATGGCGCTTTAGGCTTGGTCTAATGGAGGAAATCCATATCACCTACCTACCTTTTATCATTACCCGACTCTAGCCCTAAATCCTGGTCCTCATATCGTATTACCATCCTATTATTGTGTCTCTTTGTTCTCCTTACAAGAGAATAGTTTCTTCACGATCCAACCTGGGACACGTGTGTCGCGCTTTTGAGTTTATATGACATGATCTTTTGCAAGGGACGGTAGGGTAGCCCAGTAGTTAAAGCGTTAGCTCTCAGTAGTGAAGTTCCTGATTCGTTTCTCCGCATATTTGGGTATCATACGGTGTGATGTGGCGGGGATAAAGCGAAAAGCGTTACAAACCAAACTCACTCAAATAACTGCACAACTGCTAAATATCATATTTTATACAAACAAACTGAGGCAGGGGTATGCGTTTTCTTTAAATGTGAAGTGGAAAGTGTGTGGGAGAAGGCATGGGACATTATCCTGTATTTTTTCACGCCCAGTCTCTGACGGAAGGATACGCTCACCTTTTCGCAAATACCTTGTATCATCACTATTTAATAGTGATTTATAATGCTGATGGTACTGTCGAAATCGTACGATAGACTGTTAGCAGAGTATGAAAAGGGTTTTGCTGCTTTTATTCTAATGCCGTCTTGTCACAAGTCATGTTGTTTCAATGAATCAACGTCACGCCGCTCGCTTTTACAAAACAACAAAACATATGAATCACAAGTGATTTATTAGGTACAGTGTTGACAAATTCATGCTTCCTAAAATGTTCATTCATAGTAATATATGTTCATACTTGAACCAGGATACCAAAGCTTTACCCCCACTATGACGTCATGCATTAATAAAGCAATACAACAATGGCGTACCTGTATCTACACAAACGTGACGATAACCAAGGGCGGATCCGGCAGTTTTAAAAGGGAGGGGACCAAAATATCAGAATCCCCCCTCAGTCAATTTTACTGCCAACAACATACTACCACATTTGGTTTTCAAAAGGGTTGGGACCCCCTGGCCCTACTCTTTATCCGCCTATGCGATAACAACCCGTTGCCGCGAATTAACAAGATATTGAACGATTCGCAGTGGTAACACATCATTCATAGAAAGACATTTAACCCTCAGGGTTCTCTTTCACCGTTAAAGAAGTTGAAGCTCAATATATTCCATTTAAGTCTATTTTGACTAGCCTTTCCGATGTAAAACTAAATTTATGTAACACTGAAAACCGAATGCTACATTTCAAAAAGCCGAAACGGTGGTTGAATGAAATGAAATGCATAAACATTTGCTAGTGCTTCTTTACACGTAAAATATGGCCGATCATTATCGCGTGTATTGTCATGACATACTCAGCAAACACTATCCCCGCGAAATGATATCAATGTAAATATATAAACTAAATGGGCTTCCACCATATAAACGTTTTCATCGTAAGCTTCATCGATCGTGTCGCCAAAACATTTAACATCATGCATGGTATTACAACTAAAATCTTCCGGGGCGATGGGGAACATAACAGTTAAGGCGTTCGCTCTCTCGCCTGAAGACCGTGTTCGATTGTGTTCGATTCGCAGTGATATTGCAGGGATATTGCTAAAACGGCGTAAAACCTCATTTATTCACTCACTCCAAAACCTTCTGACTTTAAAGGTCAAATAGTTAATTCTGCAAATTGTGACCCTCCCTTCCTCCCCGCACTGAAGAGGTCAGCCGCCATGTCGCTGAGACGTGCAGCGAGGTATACACAAGGATCACAAGTAACAGCATAGCTCTAGTTAGCTGTCTCTGTTATTGTATTGATTGCTTCCCGAAGTTCTGCAAGGCAAATACATCGGGAAACGCTTCAGTCAATAGACGGAGTTTTATAAATGCCTGGGGCGTGTATTCCTCAATTCAGTTGTATTTATCCTCTTTAGTGGTCATTGTACGTTGTCATGTCTTTTGAATTAGTTAAATTGCCTCGTTCTTCTTCTCACGTTAGACGATAAATCGATCGATATATAAAAATGGGAATCATAGTGTGTGCGTTACATTGGATATATCCTGTCCTTATTTGAGACTGCGTTTTACCTGAACGTCTTGTGGTTATGAGTTTAGAAGGAAAGTTTCATTATGTCCTGTTTGAAGTGACACATTGGCTGGTAAAACCTAAGATCAAACAGTGGTAACCACAGTAACAAACTAAAGAGGGTGATATACATATCAAATCGATAACCATGACAAGCGTCTTACAATTGGGTGTATACATCTGCATGCGACATTAGTGGCAATTACTATTGAGCTGAATATTTGTTCATCCTCCAACGCAAACACAACTATATGCGTGTTTTGTCTATGTTCATGTGACCATCATTCCCGTACATACTTTGAACACGTGTTCAGTGCGTTTTGACTGACATGGAAATCTACTTAAGAACTAGGACCAAATTGACATTCTCGGGGGATTTCATAACGATTTATTTGAAGGATATGAAATAAGTCTTCATGTTCTTCAGATCAGTCGTTTGTTGGGGTGGGTTTCGCTTGATCAGGAGTAAGTTGGGTTTAACGCCACTTTTAACAGTATTCCAGTTATATCGCGGCGTGTCAGCTTAATGTGGGAGGAAAGCCCGAAGTAATTCAGGTCTCAGACGTTTACCACTTCGGTGAAACCGACGAGCACGGGTATGGTGCTGACAAACCTAGAAACATCGAACACACAATCATAGGCCTGCCCAAGGGACGCAACTCTGCACAGCGAATTGCGGCGCCTTAGACGACTGGGCCACCCGTGCCCCCAGCTTGATCATGTGATTTACATGCCAAAGTTGGGAAATTTAAGTTAAATATCACACATGCAGAATTTTTTTGTTCATTGTTCCTTTTTACTGTTTTGAAACAAGTTAGGACTATCATGACAACGTTACTCACTTTCTATGTATGTCTTTGGTTATTGAATAGTATTGCTCCATTGCAATTGCAACAATCCACTAAAAGTTATAGTGTGTGTTTTGTATAAATTCTGTGAAGGGAGGTGCAGTGGTTGGCCCATTGGTCAAAGGCACAGCAAATCAAGGTGACACAGTTTCAAGGATTGGCTTCCTTGAATTGTCAGCTGCATTCACGGAATTATTGATTGCACTACAGTTGTAAATGTCCATGTCCAGATCCACCTTTGGATTTCCTACGTAATCTAAGACGTCAAATACAGTTAAAAGCAGCTTTGTGTTCAGAACGTTTTATTAAATTTTTAAAGTAAACGTTTCTATTGGCACATTGACCGAATTGTTTGTGACCAAAAAGTATTTCAGTAATTGTATATTTGTTTTTCAAGGATATTGCTTTTGACGCAAGTAAGAACAGGCTCGTGCAGACACCCATAAATACGCGTTTGATTTCTCTCTCTTGAAAGATAAAAAGGTAAAGGCAGCGCCACAACTTCAACAACGCTATTGATTATCAATAGGAGATATTATTTACACGATTATTCTTTTCAGAATGATTCCAAGAGAAAGCCTTGGAACATAGCGACGACACACAATGCGTGTCACCACAAAGGTCGAGGACTATGACAGCAACAACACTACTTCAACCATGGCACAACGATGTTCTGATTTCTTGAAGAGGAAGAAAAGGATACTTATTTGTCTCATTATCTTGTGTCTTTGTACCATGTATATTACACATAATTACACAGCTGGCTATGATTCATCCTTTTCAAACCTACATATACTATTTGGAGATAGTGTCTATCATAAACCAAGAAGGAAATGTCCCAATGTTCTATCATCAATGTTAAAGGGTACCTGGAAAAAGAGGAAACTGACCTATCTAGAAGAAACAGAAATGGAACTGTTCCTTTTAAAGACTCGTGGTGGACACAACATACCGATGACGCTTGATCGCCGGGATGGGCGATGTGGAAACGTGACGTTTGATTCGTTGGCATCATATATGTTTCACCCTCTACTTTGGTTCCGTGCGCTGTGTAACCCAAGGGGAGATAAGCCATGTTGTTTTAATGGCATGTGTGTCAGAGCAACTGAAGAGCAGTGTCGCTGCCCTGACTGTTATGACATGCGGCAACAGATTCATGCAGAGTATGCTACATGGACACCTGCTAACCCGGACTGCCAACCAAAGCAATACACACAGGCAGAAGCGTGTAGTCTCCTCAAGGGGAGTTTACTCTATATCACTGGCGACTCTTTTATACGTCACATCTATACGGCTCTCATATTATTGCTGAGAAATGATTATCAACACGGGGCAATACTTCCGACAGCATCAGAGGGTATGTTTATCGCTATGATTTCATCAACATTAATGATACGGGATGATATATATGGAATACTGTGCAAAGCGGCGTTCCGCCATTGTCACTTGATTACTTACCATCAAAGGATATGTGTAAACCTATATGCCTCTATTGTAACGTATAAAGTTGTCATGGTACGTATAACGCACAAAAGTGCATAGCACGCCAACCCCATCATTTTTCATTTGGATAGTTTGATTAAACCCTTTACATCATATAAATTCCTGCCTCAGAAACAGACCAGCGAACTTCAATAATAAAACCCTTCCTCAGGTGTAGTGAACTTGTTATCAGTAGACTGACATAGTCAGTTTGATGCAAATTAGCGTAAATTCACGACGTTTGAAGCCTTTCTAGACGCAATGTGCGAACTAAACTAATATAGCTAATAATCTGAGAATATGAGCAACGAGTGTAACTTTTCACCCAAAGACAATGGGATCGGTCAAAACTTGTCAATACCTCATAAAATTTTTGGTCCAGGGCCTTTTAAATATTTTATCATCAAGTAAGATCTCGCTTAGCCGGACGTGTTCATGTCGTGTTTCCGGGCGGTTATTGATGCTCGTAATTCGGATTAACCTTTAAGACATTTTACTCGCACCATGGCTACAGTGTTCTAATCAATAAGCTGCAGTAAACTAGATTTTTCTTGTAATAATATGCTGTGCTGTGCATGTCATCTCTTGTTTTATACCAATGATACATCATTTTCGGTTTCAGTTTTGAAGAAAGAATGCCAGGGAATGTACATGTTCACAGAAAAGGTGTGTAGACAATGGTTGGACAGACGGGTGTCAGTCTGCGATGGAACAGTAAACGTGGTCTTCAACGAACAAATAGCATCAGCATACGGCGCTTCCTTACCACGACTTACGCACAGCTTAGCAAACATGAGTAAATCCCTTCTAGTCATTGGTATAGGGATACATGAAAATTATAATCCAAGACCCATAATGTTTTCATATTTACATCCCTTATTAGACTATCTTTTCAAATCCAAACAAGCATGGCCCAGAGTGTTATGGGCGGGGCCTCATGCTCCAGGAATTCTGAAAACTCCAAGCATGCCCCAGCAGAATTACCAAAGTGTTCTGAAGTATAACTCAGTTATCAACGACTATCTGACGTCGTGGAGTATTCCTGTGTTTGATACGTTCAATCTGACGGATGGTGTGATGAGTTTTGATGGTGCCCACTATGGTCTCGGGGTAAACAAAGTCAAGGTGCAGATTCTATTGAACTACATTCAAGAGCTTTCAGATAGGGGGATTTGGTAAAACGTAATGGCGAGTAACCCTTCTCTGTAATACCATGTTAAGATTTTGTTGCATAACGTTTCATTAAATCAATAATGATAATACATGCACTTGCTGCTGCTTTAGAAAGGCTTCTACAGTTAATGTTTAAGTGCATACATCTTATCCCCGGTTGTTAACACGAATCAGTCTCCAGAGTGTGACTGCATACAACCAAAGTGTATGATCAATGAGTCCTACATAATACTAAGATATACACTACTGCCTAGAAGTTCATTCCCCTTACACGCATGGGCAACGCGTTACGCAACCCGTGTGCACCCCGTTGGTCACTCGTGTGGAACCCGTCCGCCAGGCGTGTGATACACGTGTGCAACGCGTTGAACACGGGTGTGCACCCCGTTCGTCACTCGTGTGCAACGCGTGACACACTCATTAGAGGGGGAACAAACTTTTGGCCGAAGGAGGACCCATGTTAACAAAGAAGTTGTTCATCCATAAATCTTATCCTTACTTATGTTTAAGTTACATGGGAAGCAAGCTAAATTATTTACATCAAGGCAGTGCAAATATTGTGTTCAATAAAAGAAAACTCCCCTTGTTGTACTATTAAACAAACTGTGGACATATTCGCTTATTGTAATAACATCTAGGTAACAAATAATATCTATTTCTGAAATCAACTTGAGGATCAACAGATTCCCGTGGATTTTTCTCTATTACAGAAATCGTTCCGCTTCATTAGTCTTTTGAAAGTACTGTCCCTCCGATACAGTTTCTTGTTATGTTAGTGAGGTGGTTGGGCGTTGATTTTCTCAGATGTGGAAGTTGAGGTGAATCAAAGCTAGATGTAGATACACAAACAAACATCAGTAACATACTTGATGCCATGCACGTATGGTAGACATTCACGTCACGCGAAAGTCCAGGGCCAGCGATGTGCCTTGCGTGCTACACGTGCTTGCCCTGTTTTTTTAAATCGTATTGTGATATGTTCTGTACAAGAAAACATTGACAGTCCATACTATTTGCACAAGAACACATTGACGTTCCATAGTATCTGTACTGGAAACATTGACGGTCCATATTATCTGTACAAGAACACATTGACGGTCCATATTATAAGTCGGAGAAAACATTCATGGTCTATATTATCAGTACTGGAAAACATTGACGGTTCATATTATCTGTCGAAGAAAACATTGACGGTTCATAGTATCCGTCGAAGAAAACATTGGCGGTCCATAGTATCTGTACAAGAACACATTGGCGGTCCATAATATCTGTACAAGAACACATTGACGGTCCATAGTATCTGTACTAGAAAACATTGACGGTCCATAGTATCTGTACTGGAAAACTTTGAGTGTCCATATTAACAAAATCCCACAGATTCAGACAATGTAATTTTCACTATCACACACTTTGTTTTTTTATGCTTTTATAAACAACTACTATGATAGTGCTCTCGTCATAAAACACTGTACGTTGTGATTTACTGTGGATTTCGAGATGATTGTGACATGAAAGTTTGTAATGTACCGAGGTGATGCTTTACGACGGACACGAGTTACATAGATACAATAACCCTGTATTAGCACGTTTGAGAGGCACTTCACGTTTACCAACTGATTGATTCCGGCTTTCCACGCATACAATATGCACTGAGTGGGCTTACCAGAGCTGCTTCTACCGAGTCCCTTCAATGCTTGATTGTAACACAAAAGGTAAGCACCAGTTTCTTTTTGTTGGATATTACATATTTGTAAATGGTAATAAAAGAATAACAGAATTCGTTCTAGCACACGCAAACGCCTGGGGATAAGCGACAACTATTAGGAAGATACGAGTTGATCCTCGTCTCTGCCTCGTTCAGTCATGGGACTTAAACGTCATCCAAACGCATTATCATCAAATCTAAACTTAACGAACCATAGAATTAGACCTACTCGACACAGTTCACAAAAAGCCGTGTTTTTAAGTATATACTTCTTAGATTATCACATGTGTGGAATATTAACAGGAAGTGATATCCATCTTCAATAAGATCTAGATTACACTGATTACAAAATTGTCTACATATATATATGATCACTATCTCTAGTGATCTTTTCGCGGTTCCGAGCCTTGCGCATTACCATTGTCACCACCTGGCTGAGTGGCTTCCTTCCATCAACATGAAAGGATTACCCACAACCAATTTCCTCTAATAATAAACTGTTGCTTTTGGTATCCCTTGCAATACTCATTATGGTCATTGGGCAAATGTTAACATCACAAACCCTAACGAGATACTGTGTACATGGTCTAACCCGGTGATTGTGAAGATCTCAAATTCTATCAAAGTCAGACAACATGGCTGTTCATTTTCATTACCAATCTTCTCTTAGAATTAGTTATACATATTAGAATCCCACTCAAAACTTTCTCTTATTAATTCCAACAAAATACTCCTCATTAACTCAAGATTCACATCTCACTGTTTTGTTTTATCTCACTATTCATTTGATACATTTGTCAAATTCAACTGAAACCTGGTCCCGTGTTACATGCATGGCACACGCATGTGCAACGAGTGACCCACGCTTGCTCAACGGGTTGCAAGATATTGCCTTTGAACAAAGCTTGTAGAAGTCCGGGAATCGACATTTAGCTTCATACACACATTGACATAGATCAGGGTCCAGTTGTGACTCTCGTAGTTGTCATTCAAACTTACACGTGTGTTTGAGGGACCAGGACTAGCTTAACTGGTGATTGTGTTTTGTACACAGTTGAAGGACTTGCCAAACCGGAAATAGTCGTCAGAATAAGTATGCAACTAATTTTAAGTGAGTGAGTGAGTGAGTGAGTGAGTGAGTGAGTGAGTATGGTTTTACGCCGCTTTTAGCAATATTCCAGCAATATCACGGCGGGGGACACCAGAAATGGGCTTCACACATTGTACCCATGTCGGGAAGCGAATCCGGGTCTTCGGCGTGGCGAGCGAATGCTTAAACCACTAGGCTACTCGACCGCCCCTTAAGTCATTGAAAATAATTAAATACATTATATATTCTGGTGTACATCTAATGCCTTTGATGTGGCAAAATGCATTAAATTATGTAACTATTCTGCATTCGTGTTGAATATTTGGTAATACATGCCTGTGATTTGAATTATACATCTTTCATGCTTAGTGTCTCGCTTGAATGGAGATGCACTTCGCGCTATTACTGTTATACGGCTGCATACGACATTATTTACAGTTACTACAGTAAAATAGATTTGGAAAATGGACATTCTTTAGGGATTTAAAAAAAAATTATGTCCGATGCAGTTCCCTATCTTGTCTTATACCGTGTTTTTTCATGTGAACAAATGACAAACCTAATAGTATGCATGTGTGTGACGAGTGTCACCAGTGGGGCACGATACGCTGTTGTTGTGGTAAGGATTTTGTCGCTTTTATTTAATACAACAAATAATGCGGAATACAGTTGATCTCAATTGTTTACACAGGTCGCCTCCTTACATGTCATGAACGGTAGAATTTAGTTTTGAAACATTCACAGACAAAAACATATGTTATTGTTCCATTTTGTTTTGCAGCAAGACACTAATTGTAATATATTGTCTTTGTATACAATCTGTGAAGTATGTAGTATATAACCCCATTTTGCAATTACACGTTTTCAGTTTAAGTTAAGTTCAAAAGCACCATTAACAAAATACCTATCTATGAATAGCGTATTGTATCTCAAAGTACAATAACATGATGATAACAACAACAACAACAACAACAATAACAACAACAACTTTGGGCCAGGCATGTAGATATACACTGCGGTCGTATTATTGATATGAGGAAGTCAGATGGCTTGTACGCTGCTTTCAGCATTATGTCAGTCATATGACGGCAGGGGACACATTGTTCCCATGTGATGAATCGAACCCGGGCTTCCGGCGTGACGTGCTACCGTTTTACCCAATCAACATATATACAATGTAAAATAAAAACACGTCAGATTATTACATTATTATATGTGCGTTATATAGATATTACTACATGAGTGTCCGTCAGATTCCATTCATCTTACAGCGATTAGTTTCAAAACGTATCTGAAACGAGTTGCAAGATAACTGACATGTTTGCAGGCACCCGAGCAGTAATCTGTTTCTTACACACCATAATATCGCTCTATTTTAGCAGTGAATCGATACATATCTTTTCTATCTGACCTTAGCTCTGCACCATGGAGTAGACAATCACGGACCTGGAATTTGATAGTACAAAAATGTTGGATACCTTTTGTCTCAAATCTGTTTCTCAGCCACAGGTGTGTTAGAAAGTGATCCTGCTAAAACCAATGTCAATAAGCTCAGTACGGTGTCGAAGAGAATATAATATCGCCTGTGTTGACCATACTTAGTAATTAACTATCGTAGTTAAGAGGTGCCTTTATAGTACAGGGGGCACGGGTGGCCCAGTCGTCTAAGGCGCCGCAATTCGCTGTGCACAATTGCGTCCCTTGGGTACGCCGGAAACCTATGATTGTGGGTTCGAATACCGGTTCGCCCCGATTAAGTTTCTAGGTTTGTCAGCACCATACCCGTGCTCGTGGGTTTCACCGAAGTGGTAAACGTCTGAGACCTGCATCACTTCGGGATTTTCTCCCACATTAAGCTGACACGCCGCGATATAACTGGAATACTGTTAAAAGCGGCGTTAAATCCAACTCACTCACTTTATAGTACATACTGTATTGTGTATCTGACAGTGGCGTCATTAAGACAACAATATGTACGCATTACGTAACAATGGTGTCTGCATTACGTCAACAACGCTGCACTGCGCGTATGCAATCTCATTAACTTGCTGATCATCGTCAATAAATATTCACAAACAACATGTATTATTCATTTAAGAATTGAAAGTCAGTTTGGATGGGTTCACTGAAGTGGTTAAACTGTGAACATCCGAGCTAGCGAAGAGGTTCACACGAAAGTTTAACCGACGCATGAATGTGTTGCTTGTGTTTGGATAATCGCAATGGAATGGACTGGTGGGGATAGAACGGAGTGCTCTGAAACTTGTGTGTTTTGTGTTAATTTTCAACGTCAGGGTTTGTTATATTTAGAATTTTGGATTTGTCGTGTGTGCTGTAATACTTTGCTTAGCTGGTGTTTCTTGTCACCTAGATTGACCTACTGTATGACCTAATGCCAGCTTCATTACAGTGCCCTGTCATTCTTCATGTGTCGCCGCTTCTCGGCCTAGAATGCACGGAGTAGATCGGCCAACTCAGAAACCGGAATAGTAATTCCGTCTACGAATGTCAATAATTCTCGTCTGCGATGACCAATCGGTAAAACAGGTAGGCAAGTTTTATTTTGTTTTTTTTTAGAATTTAAGTTTCTTTCCTTTTGTTTTTTTATGGTTTCTCAAAATCTTAGATTTTTCCCCCGATACGATAGTGAATCGGGTTTTAGTTTGGGATTGATCAGGAGCAGTCGCTTTGCCACATCTGAGCAGGGTACAACATTGTTTTCATTGGTGTTAGATTCCTGTCATTTCAGTCAATATCGCTCAATAACTCAATTTCGTTCACCTCAGTAATTTTACAGAATTCATTTCCTTCACTTGCGTTATTAGTATTGAAAGATCGCCATTCCATATCCGCATCACCGTAAGGACAATCCATTTCGTTTCATCAAGCAGCTTGACAACATTAAACACCAGAACCAAAGCATTTATTTAATTTTTAGTCAAATGAAATGTTACAAGATTAGGCAAAAATACTAAATTAATTATATCCCTGACCATACATAAATGCAGGGATTAAAAAGAAAATAGAAAAACGAATTGATTGTAAACACCGATCGAGAATTCGGGAAAACCCCTGAAAGTAGTTCACGCAAAAGTTCACACGATCAATTTCACACAAAAATTGTTCACATCGTGTGAACTTTTCAGTCCGTTCACAGGAGTGTGAACTCCAAATATCAGATCACATGACTACCCATTCAGCCAATCAGCATGAAAGAAACAGTGTAAACTTTAAAGTATGAAATTATTTAGACATGTACTAAATGTGTAATGTCATTAAACCTTAAAAATAGATAGGTATTTTGTTAATGTTGCTTTTGAAGACTAAGGGCTGCGTGAATATCCTTCCCTCGTCATGATAATCGTGGCTAAAGCTTACTGTGAAAAGTCATTTCGCCCTTCAGACACTGTCTCGCTCCATTGTTGGGGGTGTCCAGATGAACCCGGAATGAAGACCCGAGGGTATGTAGGAGATAGCCTAAAGCAAAGTCTATATAAATCTTTTCTTTTATGTCTCACTGATCTCATTAATGGTACTGCCTCTGTCATTGTTAACGTCAAGGTGACGTGTTATGTCAGGTGATTTATTACTTGTACAGACAGCCATAATTAATGATCCCTGTGAAAGCACTGACCAATCACTCACCCCAGCGACATAGGGTGAAGGGACGCTCTTGTATTACAAGAGCCGAGGAGAAGGATACGGACAGGACGGAATACACACATTTCATTGATTAAGGTTTGTTCTCTGATTTATCCTTCTATATTGGTTTGATAATGGGAATGTGTGAATCATTTATGATGCATCATATTTAGGGAGTGTTCAAATAAGACCAAATATACATGACTATATTTATGAGTTCAGTGAGTATCACCATATGTTACTTAATATTCCTGTTACATAGAGTATTTCTGTTGTGCTTTGTAGCTTTCACAAGCAACGTTTTCATCAATGCCATTCTCATTGGTGACCCCAAGATCTTAGTATATACGAATCGGCATCAAATATGTGTATATCAGAGACACTGCCATGACCGCACACGTGATTCCTGAAGACACATTTATAACCCATAACTATGTCCAAGCCTTTGTTTATAATTTTATTTAGTGTTGAGACGCAAAATTGATCGCAGGAAGACAAAGGTATTTGGGTCAGTACTCGTAAGAATTTGGCTTACAAATCTATGGTGTCGCTGATAATGATATTTTGTTATCTTATTGTAGTTATCGAATATAATATAGAGATTACTGAGTTAATCACCCATCGCAAACCCTTCTGAACCGGTGCCCTGATTGATTATGAATTAATAAAGTGGCTTGTCAATTCAGAGTGTCCAGTTTCCATGGACATGGTAAAATAATATAAAAATGTAGGGTTGATTAATTCTAACTCTGATGATTTGAAAGTTACAAGAACTTCATAAGTCAAAGTACACCCGTGTGTTTCCTTTGAGATTAAGAACCCATATACAATTGAATTTTAAGCAATTATTTTGTTCTTAGGTAATGTGTACGCAAAATGATTCAATACAAACACAACAACAAATGTCAATACCAGCATCTAACGCAGCCAAAGGGCACCTGCATGTTATGAACACGATAAGAAATATAGGTTCATCAATATTTGATCAAATTAATTTGGGTAGTGGAACAAGGACGAAAACAGCGTATAAATCTTTTATGGGCCCTTGGTTCATATGTGCCTTTTATCTAGGCATTGATCGCAGTTTGGCATGTGTTAATCACGCGCATATGGTGCCAGGGTAAAGAGTGTTAAGCAGTGTCTACTTCCTGAGATGGAAGGTTAGTGCGTCAGAGGTAGTTACATGATCAGAGGACTACAGTCCATTACAGGATTCTACACCATGGAAACTATAGCAACGTCACAATGTCTGTGAAGGAGGATTGTGTAGGAGGCTGCTACAGTAGCCTTAAGGTATTTGTGTGGAGTGTCAACGCGTTGTGTACACTTGTAACTTTATACAATATGTGTGTTTGGGTGGACGTACGCCACCATGCATTGATTACCATTTTTACCAGATGAACCGCAAGCCAATTTGGAAAAGTTGTAATTTGACGGGGCGAACATGTTGTCTTTTGTAAAAGCGTTCCCTTCTGAAGTGAGGGCAATTGGGTAACCTAGTGCTGTCCGCAAAGGTAAAGCGTGTGGGTCCACTTTTAGTGTCACTCTTTGATATGGCTGGAATATTGATAGAGTGTCATAAAACACTACACACTCACTTACTCTTTCTTTCTTTTTTAGAGACACAAAGAGAAAACTCATACATTTGCAAAGTTTCCAGTTGTAATCTGCTTTAGGGGCCGTTGGGTAGCCTGGTGGTTAAAGCGTTCGCTCGGCATGCCGCAGACCCGGGTTCTATTCCCAACATGGGTACAATGCGTGAAGCCCATTTCTGGTGTCCCCCGCCTTAATATTGTTGGAATATTGCTAAAAGCGGCATAAAACCATACTCACTCACTCACTTACTATAATCTGCTTTATGTTGCTGTCAGTAAAATTTGGTAAAATGTGTGTGTGTGTGTGTGCAATCGGAAGCGTACAATCGACTCTGCTTTGGGCAGATATTTGTTGTGACTGTGAAAAGAGTTTTGTCACTTTTATCATCATACAGGTACATGGGAGTATTCAGGAAATGTACCATGTGACAACGTTTCAATAATCGAACAGTCTAAACCGAGTTACCGTGAAAGGACTATCGAGCTATCCGTAGTTCGAGACATACGGAGACAGATAAGGATTCTACCTCGATTATAAATACACAACTTTTCAATTTAATATAATTTGACAATGGGCAACCACTAATGCCATGTCAATCCGAGACGTAGGTCTAGTGTACAAGGGATATGGTCGACCACTATTGCCATGTCAGACATGTAGGTCTAGTGTACAAGGGACATGGTCGACCACTATTGCCATGTCAATTAGACATGTAGGTCTAGTGCACAAGGGACATGATCGACCACTATTGCCATGTCAATTAGACATGTAGGTCTAGTGTACAAGGGACATGGTCGACCATTATTGCCATGTCAATTAGACATGTAGGTCTAGTGTACAAGGGACATGGTCGACCACTATTGCCATGTCAGACATGTAGGTCTAGTGTACAAGGGACATGGTCGACCATTATTGCCATGTCAATTAGACATGTAGGTCTAGTGTACAAGGGACATGGTCGACCACTATTGCCATGTCAGACATGTAGGTCTAGTGTACAAGGGACATGGTCGACCACTATTGCCATGTCAGACATGTAGGTCTAGTGTACAAGGGACATGGTCGACCACTATTGTCATGTCAATCAGACACGTCGGTCTAGTGTACAAGGGACATGGTCGACCACTATTGCCATGTCAGACATGTAGGTCTAGTGTACAAGGGACATGGTCGACCACCATTGCCATGTCAGACATGTAGGTCTAGTGTACAAGGGACATGGTCGACCACTATTGCCATGTCAATCCGGGACGTAGGTCTAGTGTACAAGGGATATGGTCGACCATTATTGCCATGTCAATTAGACATGTAGGTCTAGTGTACAAGGGACATGGTCGACCACTATTGCCATGTCAGACATGTAGGTCTAGTGACAAGGGACATGGTCGACCATTATTGCCATGTCAATTAGACATGTAGGTCTAGTGTACAAGGGACATGGTCGACCACTATTGCAATGTCAGACATGGAGGTCTAGTGACAAGGGACATGGTCGACCATTATTGCCATGTCAATTAGACATGTAGGTCTAGTGACAAGGGTTATGGTCGACCACTATTGCCATGTCAGACATATAGGTCTAGTGAACAAGGGACATGGTCGACCACTATTGCCATGTCAATTAGACATGTAGGTCTAGTGTACAAGGGACATGGTCGACCACCATTGCCATGTCAATCGGACATGTAGGTCTAGTGTACAAGGGACATGGTCGACCACTATTGCCATGTCAATCGGACATGTAGATCTAGTGTACAAGGGACATGGTCGACCTCTATTGCCATGTCAATCCGACACGTAGGTCTAGTGTAACATCTCCAAGTTGAATCCTGGCCATTACTGTACAATCATAACTATTTATTTGTTCTAAACTGGGACTAAAAGTGTTGTTGATCCACTGATGGACTCGTGTGTTTGAAGACCAACAGATAGATATGCAAATAAACATCATCGGGATATACTGTGTTATACTAAGAACATTTTGTTACAAAAAAGCCAAACTCAGAGACCATATACCTGTGGTCTCTGCTAAAACACTATTCTCAAGCTGTATCCATTCAAATTATCTTGTCTCACGCACATCGCACCTCTTCCGAATTTTTATTAAAAACATCATAATTTGTAATAATATACATGTATAAAAGAACGAAAGAAAACTCCTGTATAATTATTTTCAAGGATATTGTTCGATTTCTTGTCGCAATCAACGACAGGCTCGTGCGGAAAATGTAAATATTTGATTGTTCACTCTGTTGAAAGGGAAAAAAGTAATGATTTCCTCAGAGGTGTGTGTGAGACATCGTTTGGCAACGCCGCGACTTCCACAGTGGTATTGATTATCAATGGGAGGAGTTATTTACATATCTATCCTTTTCAGAATGATCCCAAGAGAAAGCCTGAGAGCATAGAGATCAAACAAAATGTTCCTCACCACACAGAACTGGGACACCGACAGCAACAACACTACTTCAACCATGGCACAACGATGTTCTGATTTCTTGAAGAGGAAGAAAAGGATACTCATTTGTCTCATTATCTTGTGTCTTTGTACCATGTATGTTACACATAATTACACAGTTGGCTATGTTTCGTCTTCTTCGAACCTACCCATAGTACTAGGCGATAGTGTCTATCATAAACCAACAAGGAAATGTCCCAATGTTCTATCATCAATGTTAAAGGGTGCCTGGAAAAAGAGGAATCTGACCTATCTAGAAGAAACGGAAATGGAACTGTTCCTTTTAAAGACTCGTGGTGGACACAACATACCGATGACGCTTGATCGCCGGGATGGACGATGTGGAAACGTTACGTTTGATTCGATGGCGTCATATAAGCTCCACCCTTTACTTTGGTTCCGTGCGCTGTGTAACCCAAGGGGAGATAAGCCATGCTGTTTTAACGGCATGTGTGTCAGAGCAACTGAAGAGCAGTGTCGCTGCCCTGACTGTTATGACATGCGGCAACAGATTCATGCAGAGTATGCTACATGGACACCTGCTAACCCAGACTGCCAACCAAAGCAATACACACAGGCAGAAGCGTGTAGTCTCCTCAAGGGGAGTTTACTCTATATCACTGGCGACTCTTTTATACGTCACATCTATACGGCTCTCATATTATTGCTGAGAAATGATTATCAACACGGGGCAATACTTCCGACAGCATCAGATGGTATGTTCATCTTCCTGAAAAATCTAAATCTGCTTCAAAGTGGTTTGGAAAATGTTCTTCTGTGCATATTAGTATAAAAGTATGCGATCTGATTTCCATCGACGTTGAGATACCACGGTATGATTAAAATGGAAATGTCCCAAGCGGCATTACACCTATCGCACTTAACTGTACTTACCCATAAAAGGGTATGTGTAAACCTGTATGTCTATATTGTAAAGTTTGAACTGGTCGAAGTAGTTAACAAGTAGACGCGTGAAGATCCGGGGTAGAATAGATCTTCAGCCCCCCATGCTTGCCGTAAAAGGCGACTATGCTGGTAAGAAGCGACTAACGGGATCGGGCGGTCAGCCTCGCTGACTTGGCTGATGGATATCATCTTATTACAATTGCGTGGATCGATGCTCGTGATGTCAATCACTGGATTGTCTGGCCCAGACTCGATTATTTACAGACTGCCGTCTCAACAACCCACCTCATTTCTCACTTGGGCAGTTAGATCAAATGCCTAAGATCATATAAATATTTCTTTAAGGAGCAAACCAGTGAACGTCTACAATGAAACCCTTTCTCAGGGGGTTTGTGTACTTGTTAATAATTGAGTCTGGACCAGACAATCCAACGATTGAGATCATGAACATTGATCTTCGCAATAGTGACACGATAAAATTCATCAATCAGGCAAGCGAGCCTGAAAATTCGATCCCATTTGTTGCCTCTAACGACAAGCATGTGTTGCTGAAGACCAATTCTGAACCTGTTTTAGTTGACTGAAATAGAGTGGGCTGATACAGAATTACCTGATGTCACGTCGTGCAGCAGCCTTTCTAAGCGATATATCTAATGGTCTAGGAATATGAGAAGCGGTCGTTTATTTTCACCCAAAGACTGGAATCTGTCAATACTCAAAACTAATCCCAACCTCGGTCAATTCTTGAACAGACGTACTGTCCGGAACATTATTTTATCTTCATGTGAGATCTCACTTACCCGGACGTGTTCATATCGTGTTTCCGGGTTGTTATTGATGCTCCGTAATTCGGATTAACGTTTTCCACACTATCGCTACGCTGTTCCATTCAATAAGCTGCAGTAAATTAGATTCTTCTCGTCATAATATACTGTTCTATGCATGCATCTCTTGTTCCATGCCAATGATACATCATGTGACTTTTTCTGTTTCAGTTATGAAGAAAGAATGCCAGGGAATGTACATGTTCACAGAGAAGGTGTGTAGACAATGGTTGGACAGACGCGTGTCAGTCTGCGATGGAACAGTAAACGTGGTATTCAACGAACAAATAGCATCAGCATACGGCGCTTCCTTACCACGACTTACGCACAGCTTAGCAAACACCAGTAAATCCCTTCTAGTCATTGGTATAGGGATACATGAAAATTATAATCCAAGACCCATAATGTTTTCATATTTACATCCCTTGTTAGACTATCTTTTCAAATCCAAACAAGCATGGCCCAGGGTGTTATGGGCGGGGCCTCATGCTCCAGGAATTCTGAAAACTCCAAGGATACCCCAGCAGAATTACCAAAGTGTTCTGAAGTATAACTCAGTTATCAACGACTATCTGACGTCGTGGAGTGTTCCTGTGTTTGATACGTTCAATCTGACGGATGGTGTGATGAGTTTTGATGGTGCCCACTATGGTCTCGGGGTAAACAAAGTCAAGGTGCAGATTCTATTGAACTACATTCAAGAGCTTTCAGATAGAGGGGTTTGGTAAAAAGACACTGCTGAACCATTATTCTGCAATACCATGTTGAGATTATGTTGCCTAATGTTTCATTGCATGACTAAACTATCGCAAAAGAAACCTAGTTGTGCCAACATTGAAGTTACCAGCTAATAACTCATATGAATATATTAGTTTCTTATACAGGTATTGATTTGAACAAAACTGCTGATACAGCACTATTGAAGTAAGAAGTGGTACTTCCAGTTAGGAACATACCCATAGGGCAGGTCCCCTTTTACAAAGTGATCGTTGCGCTACGCCTATCTTCGCCTGTGTTAAATTATGAAAATCGTAGCGCTACGATCGCTTTGTGAAACCGGACCCTATAATTTTTTCTGCTCGTTCAACAACACTTTTGTCAGCCACCAGTGGTGGTATCTCAACTGATATGATCAATATGGATACTATATTTGAGACATTCAGGTACGCAAATAATATAAGTTACCTTCATTTTACACAAACATAATTGAATGGGGCCCATTAATAGTTTGTCTACGTGAAATACATTAAAATTTACAGTTTCTCTTTATAAATTCGGTTGGTGAATATCATTATTTATTGTTATTTTGATAAACACACCTGGTCATTTCATAAATTCTACATATTTAGGGAAAGCAATGAATTCATTTTGGGGTGCGAAACAACTCTTCCAAGCTTGTTTACGGAATGTATTTAGATACAAGATCAATGTTCAACTGTGGCCTCTCAATAAAGGTATATATTTTTGGGGTTTTATGTTTACAGTGCCAACAGTTGGTATCGAGAATATGAATAAATGGCTTATGTCTTCCTTTGAACATGTTGTCACTCTCGAATTTCTTGTGAAGAAACTATTTCCTTGAAATTCCAAATTACAGTTATTGTCTATGCCAGCTATATGGGACAATGACCTTTACTACCACTGATGTTATCGGAAAACTTTACAGAGACTGTAGGTTCTTGCGATTTCAAATATTATCGGACTTGTTTGGACTTGTTTCTTATCTTGTGACAAAAAATACGAAAAAGGATACCTTGGAGGCATTATAATTCTCAATGTTTATCTGTGTGTGTTTGCCCCACGTACCATGAAATCATCAATGCAATCGGAAATTCTAGGGTGATATGGTGGTATTGCCTGCTCGTGTATTTATACATAGCGATGGATAGTTGGCAGCAAAATGGCATACAATTTAATTCTCTTTTCGGAACTTCATATGCTAATGAAAATATCACGGAATAGTGGGTGTTATAGACATAAAATATCGTGTTATAATTTGTCTTAGATTCTTATTTAGCCAAGTGTATTGTATGGCATATCATCCAACAGACAGGAATGTTGAGTGTTCATCACATTGTTGACATACCCTGAAACACGTGCCTAGGGAGGTATCTCCCATAACCAAGGTGTATATGTCCTGGACATAATTACACAGTCTATACATGGTATATTCTCTGACCAAGTGGCACAGTATCGACCACGGAAATAACGGACCTGAAAATGGACACATAATCAATTAATCGTCATAGGTTTTGGATCGAAGGTGGCCACAGCACAGAGAACCGTTTCAACATGTGTTCCAATACCAGCAGAAACAGGCACCTCATGTTTGATAATGTGCTCATTTATCATACAGTAACAACTACAGTAAACTACGTTTATAACGAACACGCTTATAACGAACTGACGGATATAGCGAACTTACTTTTTTGTTCCGACTATTTGCTGTATTTATGCTGTATATATGCATATAACGAACTTCGTTTATAACGAACTGAAATTAGTGGTCCCTTTGAATTCGTTATATCCGTAGTTTACTGTACCTCGTGCCTTCTTTAAGTGTCGTA
Organism: Haliotis cracherodii; assembly: GCF_022045235.1. Lineage (NCBI taxonomy): Eukaryota > Metazoa > Mollusca > Gastropoda > Lepetellida > Haliotidae > Haliotis > Haliotis cracherodii. The sequence goes on along the minus strand of NW_027266297.1, from coordinate 23,540,269 downwards.
TCTGTTTATATTTTTATCTTATTCAGATTAGTCATCTCTCACTCTCTCTCTCTCTTAATCTCTCTTTCTCTCTGTGTCTCTCTCTGCCTGTCTGTCTCTCTCTCTGCCTGTCTGTCTCTCTCTCTCTCCATGAATTTAAAAATGCATCTTAAAAAGACACGAGAACATGTTATATCGAAATGAGGAATTTCATCGGAAATCATTGTTGTCACTGATGCGTCAATTTTGTCGACCAGGAAACGTTTTGAAAGCTTCACTAATGCCTTGACGAAGGCATTTTCCCGACGTAAGACTTTAAAAGTCCAGTTCCCACCCTTGCCGAACTAGGCCTGAATTCTATATCAAGATCTATATGTGATAAAATGGGTCTTACATCGCGAATTGCATCAAATCACGTGAGCACCTTGATTAAAAACATGAAAAGATTTGGAAAATATCTGTTGACAAGGCGTTGGCGGTGTACTTCCTTTTCAAATCCTGCAATCGACCGAAATTTGTAGTCAGATAACTCCCTTACCTCGGGAAGATGTGACAAAGTAAGATGGCAAAGGAAGATGTAAAGTCCAAAATGTAATGTTATAAATTATTACAAAACAAAACTATTGAGATAAGCAACAATTAACTTCTTGGGGAAAATATCTCGTAAGTGGCATTAAACTTATCAAGGGGTTGACTTCTAGCAAACCGTCTCATTGCAGGTTGTGTCTGGCGGATACATCCTGTCAAAGAGTTATTGTCGACTTTACATGTCGGATTTCCCGTGAAACATTCACCAGGCCAACTAATTATAACCTTTCATGTGGTCTTGTGCTTAGTGCAGAGAGCAAATCAGGCAAAATCGAGAATGTTTTCCCTTGTCCTGAATGTCAGCAGATGATACAACTCCAAAGTGGAAGCCAAGCGAGTGCGTGCGTGCGTGCGTGCGTGCATGTGTGTATGTCTGTGTCTATTTCTGTATGTAGATGGTTGGTTGGTTGGTTTGTTGTTTAACGCCGCACTCATCAATATTCCAGCTATATGACGGCGGTCTGTAAATAATCGAGTCTGGACCAGACAATCCAGTGATTAATATCATGAGCACCGATCCACGCAATTAGGATCGATGACATGCATCAACCAAGTCAGCGAGCCTCACCACACGATCCCGTTAGTCGCCTCTTACCTCAAGCATAGTCGCCTTTATGCTTGGAAATGTCTGCAAGTGCGGTCATAGCATTCATAACAATGTTACATGTACATACGACAATACACAATGAGCATGTATCAAAGGTGTTGCTTCATATGAAATAAACGCCCTTTTACGACAAGCATTGGTTGCTGAAGACCTATTCTACCCCGGATCTTAAAGGGTACTGTTTGTAGAAGGTTGTGCTAAAGATATCCTGAATAACTCTGAAAGTATCATCTTATCTAAACGTAATATCTACGTCATACATATTCTGTATCCATTTTAACAACACGAAAGGGCGATGGGTAATGTTAAATAAACAGTTAAATTAAAAAAATGTCAAGTGTGAGGATAGGTTTCCCGAATCTTTAGCAGATGACCGAGTAAGCAAAAGGTTGTTAACACCATAGTCATCAATATTCATACAGGGGAGGCACGTCAATCATCTACTTTGGGCCATGCAAACCACTAAAAAGCAATGAAGGTTATTGTGACATATAATCATCAAAGTTATTACATGAACTAACCACCCGATCCCCATTGCAGCCGGCATTACAATCCCAACTTATGAACCGACATATAAATCTGAAATAACATTTATCAACGATTTTATGTTTCAAACTTACCATTAAATCTTGGGAAACGGGCGTAAAATATCCTATGCTGGCGTACATACACTTGAGAAAGAGTGAGTGAGTGAGTTCGATTTTACGCCGCTATTAGTAATACTCATCCGGGTCAGTGCTCCAGAGTGAGTAAGGTTGTACGCCACTTTTAGCAATATTCCAGCAATTTTACGGCGTGGGACACCAGAAATGGGCTTCACACATTGTACCCATGTCGGGAATCGAACCCGGGTTTTCGGCGTCTAACCACTGGGCTACCCGACCGCCCCCACTTGAGAAAGAGGTTCGTGAAAGCATTGTAATTTACTCACGAGGCTACAGATGCGAAAGTTGCAACGAAAACATTCGTCATTTGATTTTATATCATTCCTCACATTTCCTTATGTACATTGTGTTCACATGCCAAATATATCTCTTGCGAGGGACATGTACATGTTTTTTGGGTTTTGGTATGGTTTGTTGTTTAACGCCGCACTCATAACCAATCAGTGTCAGCTTAATGTTGGAGGAAAGCCCGAAGTAATTCAGGTATTCGACGTTTACCACTTCGGTGAAACCCACGAGCACGGGTATGGTGCTGACAAACCTAGAAACATAATCGGGGCGAACCGGGATTCGTACCCACAATCATAGATTTCTGGCGTGCCCAAGGGGCGCAACTCTGCACAGCGAATTGCGGCGCCTTAGACGACTGGGCCACCCGTGCCCCCCGCTTGATCATGTGATTTACATGCCAAAGTTGAGAACTTTAAGTTTAATATCACACATTTTCAGTTTGGAGTTGGGGAGGTCGGGTAGCCTAGTGGTTAAAGCGTTCGATTCTCGACGTGGGTACAATGTGTGAAGCCCATTCATGGTGTCCGCCGCTTGGATATTGCTAAAAGCGGCGTCAAACCATACACACTCACTCACTCAGTTTGGAGTTACCAGGCAAATAAAATTATGTTTGAATTGAATCTAACTTGCTGGGACCGCCAATTGTCCAGAACTGCTACCATGACATTCTAGCTTCATAAGGAACAAGCCCAACCTGAGGATGCAAGTCATGTTTCGACTAAATAGTCATGTTCACGAGTTTCATATTACAGAATATATTAAGCATATGCTTCTAATATTTTTTATTATTATAACCTTCAGTGGAAATTGTGGTAATTCGTGTTTGCATAATGGAGGCTGCATCAAATGTAGGCATTAGTGTATGTTGTGATGTAAGGCATACCCCAGCTTAGCGGAAAAAACAACATCACGCACGATGAATGTGCATTTTTCAAAGGCCAAGCGTCACCTCTAAGAACAAGAAGTAAATACGACGCCGCGTGGTTGGTCTAAGTTTGATATACACCGGTAGCTCTTGAACATCTAATTTGTAAACATCTATTTGACATGTGTGCTGAGGACACATAAATATCACGCAAACGATAATACCATTTATCTGAACCTCACCAGACGCAACAAATAGTGTGTCCGATATGCTCAAAATAGAGAACGGGCGCAAATAATATCTGTTGCGAGTCTCATGTTCGTAAGATCTATCTTATATAACTGTTCTGATAAGAAATGTAATCAATGTTCGGTAAATCAAAGTTAAAAATCTCAACTCAATCACCAAGTATACATGTAAACAAGGACATCCCCACATACACTCTCAACAAAACTAGATCATGAAATATTACTATTAATGAAGTTTTTTGTGATGAGATCGAGAATCCGTTGTCTACAACGTCATCAACGCCTGAGGACTTACTCAGCGAGGTGTAGCCAGTATGGCAATGATATACAGACATTGGGACAGGTTTCTGGAATTAAAGTTACTGATTAGAAATCGCCACAAGCAGCTAAGGACCTCCATATATTCGGAAGGGTGTGTGTGTAAAAAAGTATCTTTTTTTTATAGCTGAAGCTGAACAAATATCTGTTTTTGTAGCTGTAGGTATAATATCTAATCCCAATACAAAATGCAAACGTCAAGGTAAGGCGACACGACATACTCGGAAAGCGCTGTAAGAGGAGTGGGGAAATTGCCATTGGGAGACTGACTCGGACCATTCCACGCCATATAAACTAATGTTTGATGTAAGGGCATTATTGATCAAATCATCTTAAACGTTCATTTTTTGGACAACATCCCCCTGTCGTCTTTCTTGGTTGTTTGCCCCCTTACAATACGCCGCCAACATGTTCTGTCGATTGTCATGTCACACCTAGTCTTTCCCTTCTGTTAGCCATCCATTACGATCACTCGCACCTCTGTATTTCTGTAATCTCCTGGGTTTTTTCCGAATATTCACTACTTTTTTAGGAACGATGTAATAAACATGAGGCACCCCACATGCTGAATATATGTTGGGACAGCGGTCATACTGAGTCCCCCATCTTACCCCAAATACCGTCCCGTGAAGATCCGGGTTAGAATAGGTCTTCAGCAACCCACGCTTGCCGTAAAATGCGACTTTCCTCGTCTTGAGAGGCGACTAACCGGATCGGGTGGTCAGGCTGGCTGACTTGTTTGAAGCATGTCATCGATCCCATTTGCGTAGATCGATGCTCATGCTATCAATCACTGGATTGTCTGGTCCAAACTCGTTTATTTACAGACCACCGTCATATAGCTGGAATATTGCTGAGTGCGGCGTTAAACAACAACCCCCCCCACCCACCCACCCCCCCCACCCCCACCCCCCCCCCCCCCCCCCCCCCCCCCACCCACCCCACCCCCCAAAAAACCAAAACAACAACTAACAAACAAAAATGTATTACCAAGAGTCCCTAGAATTCGTGGAGCGTTGGGGTACCCAAGTGGTGAAAACCTTCGCTCGACACGCCGGAGGCCTGGGTACCATATGTGAAGCCTATTTCTGGTGTCCCCCGCCGTGGTATTAATGGAATATTGCTTAAAGCGCCGTAAAACCATTATCACATACAAATAACTGAAATAATATTAAAAGCGGCGCTGAACCCAATTCACTCACTCACTTTAGTTTTGTGGGCAGGTCGGCAAGACTGACTCATGCTGAGGCCTATCTGAGTTATCTGCCAGCATCGTGGGACATCATCTATTAAAATTGTTTGCATGCACTCGTCACTACAGAGCAGCGTGATAGTTCGCCCATGTTCCTATACGCTGACTCACACACTGCATACACATACATGCACGTTAGACGGGACTAGGTGTTCAACCTAGTTTGCATTATGTAAAGATGAAAGATCGTTTTCGTCATGTACATATCAAAATGATCAGGCAAGTCTTTATCTGTAATATAATCAATGTTTACGTCGCGGTTAAAACGGTGTAATACTACTCAGTGTGCCTACATATAAGTTATAATTGTGATTTCGACCGCCGTCCATTATCAAAATGATACGACGAATAGTCGTGTGGTTCAATACCATAGATTGATCCAACATCAATGTGGTAACTTTCTTTGAGTGGCATTTTGAAGTTATTCTTAAGGTTAATATTTCATAAAAGGATGGTAAATCATCGGGTACAGAGGCTATGCATCCTGAATTGATTAGAAAGGGGTCAATATTGGTACCACTTTGTTAGTGTGTGTGTTGTCACAAGTTGGTGTGATGAACAAGGACCATGTCTTATGGATAAACAACTTTTGTATGACAATCTACACCCTTACGTCGCCCCAATTGCAACTCTTTGTTCACCACCGTGGTAGCTGCTGTTATTCAAAACTACAGCCCCCATACAAACGAACACCTGGGTGGCAGATTCAGGCAACTTGTCGTAAGAGGCGACTAACGGGATCGGGTGGTCAGGCTCGCTGAGTTGGTTGATGCATGTCATCGTATCCCAATTACGTAGATCGATACTCATGATGTCAATCACTCGATTGTCTGGTCAACACTCGATTATTTACATATTCCCGTCATGTAGATGGAATATTGCGGAGCGCTGCGTAAAACAAATAAAGATTTAGGCAATGTCAATTTCAGACATGTTTGACCTGTAGGTCAGCGCGTGGCGGTAATATCAAGGACAGCGGTATTGTTCCCATGTTGTGGTGTGAATATGTATGTCGTATATCATATACCTAATGTAGGTTTTTGGGCTTATTGAGTCCATCAACTTCCTCTACTAATTACGTATCATATACCCGCTGATTTATTTGGTTAATGTGCGTTTGTTATGCCTAGGCAGACATAACTATTGGGCAATATAGGCTTGTAAACAACTGAACCCAACAATGTAAATATGGGGCTAAGTTAATGAATAATGAAATTAGTATTTTATAATAATAGGAATGGTGTGTCGGTTAATTGCCTTTAATAATTGGCATAGTTTAGTCGGGTAAAGTAATTGTTTACGGTCTGTTTTAATTTTTAAAAGTTTTTGATAGATTTAGTATTTTGTGGAAATGTGTGAAATGTTGAGTGGTATATTTTGAGTTTTATCTTTTTTAGTTTTGAAACTTTGTTTGTTGGTGGAGCTGCTAGCTTTCGAAAACTATAATTATTGGAACATCAATACTGGACCAACACTGAGGGGTAAAAGAAAGTATACCGAGTTTGTTTTTATGTGATTGAAAATTGAAAGAACTGTTGTCAAATTCGATTAGACAGACAGACAGACAGACAGACAGATAGAGAGACAGACAGACAGACAGACAGACAGACAGACAGACAGACAGACAGACAGACAGATAGATAGATAGATAGATAGATAGATAGATAGAATGCAAAAGACCAAAGATTAGCTGTATAATTTATTCAACCGGTTTCACGATTTTGATTTTCACGAGTATACTGTTTAAACAAAATGAGCATCTTTGGTTCAGTAGAAAATAGGTTGTTCTATTATTATATGACCACCACAAACATCAGGTAGCCTGCTGACAGCAGTAGATGATTTGATATTTTATTGGGTAGGGAATTTTGGTAGTCCGGGCATACTCCAGACAGACATATCTGCATTGCAGTAATCGAAACATGGTACATTGGGTAGTGATACATAACGCATAGACCAACTTGAAAACATAAGAAAATGGCATCACGGCTGCCGTTAACCCAAGAACCTGTTGTTAGAATAGGTAGAATGCATGTGTACCGCCAGTGGTTTAGGGTTCATCCACTGGGTGGAGTAGATAAGGTAACACATTGCTCCAATAGCTGCATGAAGACTATCAGAAACGGAAGTGATGAGTTGTGTCCCTTATACGGGCTCGGGTCTTAAGTAACCCACAAGTCTCTCGGCTGAGAACTGTAGAAGGGGATGAGGGATGTGCAGGGGGTGGATGTCTTATTAATATATGCCATGGGGTCTGTGAGAGAGACGAACTTTTGAGCTCTTGTATTACTTACTACTGACTTAAGAGCTGACTACCCGGGACTACAGAAACGGGATTCAAACATAACAAGCAGGCCAACAAAAACACACAACCGGTTAAATTACTAAATCTTGCGAATCAAACCCGGGCTTTCAGTTTGAGGAGCTTTAACCACTATGCTACCCTATCGGCTCTGAACAAGTTTTAACAACTCGTGGGGAATGATATTGAGGTTCATTGGTCCCGTGGGGATCCGGGGAGCATGTGTCCCCTGTACCCGTTTGCTAGTCGGAGGAGGCAACAAAACGGGGATTACGTGTAAGAATTAGTCCCTGACAACTTATGCTTGGCCGATGGTGTATAGACTTGCCCCGACGGCGTGGATCGTCGCTCATAATGTCAATCACTGGATTGTCTGGTCCAGATTCGATTATTAAAACCCGTCGTTATAGAGCTGGAATATTGCTAAGTGGGTCGTTAAACAACAACACGCTAAGATTCATTGTTCTCATAAGACGTTAGACACGCGTTTGACATATATGTATATATTATTATAAAGTATTCTCATGGGTTCAATATGACCTATGTATACAACACTCAAGTAGGTGTAGAAGACGTTGCAGAAAAACATACAGTCTTACTTACTGTCTTTCACATGTCACGTAATCTCAAGATTAAATCTCCAAATAAATTCATGTGTCACGGCGAGAACTCGCTCAGATCGCATGTCCCTTCGCACATCGGTGTCCTGTCTCCCTACCAAAACTGTGAGTAGCTGATTGTGTGCACAACAGGGAAATAGTCAGGATCGGGTCCTTGATAAAAGTTAATTGGGTGAGCAATTTGGGTTATCAAATTTAACATGACGAGTGAAAGATCTATCACAGGACCAAAAGACGGAGTTTACACCATTGAAACAAACGCAAATACATAAGGAAATGCATGCTATGACCGGATTTGCATATGTTTCCGAAATGCACAAACTTTCGGCGTTTATTTCATATGAAGCAACACCTTTGATACATATGACCATCGTGTATTGTCGTATGTACATGCAACATTGTCATGAATGCTATAACCGCACTTGCAGACATTTCCAAGCATAAAGGCGACTATGCTTGGGGTAAGAGGCGACTAATGGGATCGGGTGGTCAGGCTCGCTGACTTGGTTGATGTATGTCATCGATCCCATTTGCGTGGATCGATGCTCATGATGTCAATCACTGGATTGTCTGTTCCAGACTCGTTTAGTTATATAACTGGAATATTGTTGAGTCCGGCGTTAAATAACAAACCAACCAAACCAGTACAAGCATAAATTCAGAAGTTGATACCCCCAGTAAATACTTGATTAAAGATTGTTTCCAATGCATTCCTATTAGTTGAAATAGGTGCTGAAATTTCTGACTCTATTCTAAGTCTACTAGAGTTTGTAATGGATATTTCCTTAGGGGGTGTTTGAATAGCTTTTATATGCTCCTATTACCGGTACTAAAACTAGATGATCATATGTTTCCAACATCTGAAATATTAGGTTCACGTTACTTTATTTTCACATGTGCTGATACCTTTGCCATCAAGGATCATGTGAGTGGGTGAGTTAGAATTTAACGTTACATCGGAAATATTTCAGCCATATCGTGACGAAAAATCCTACATAAATAATACATATATGCATATATACTGAATAAAAATCTGACATCAATGGACAGTACACTAACTAGAATATCACAGATTTGATTTATAACTAGTTGGGAACATTTAATAGAAGAAAGTATAGTCAGTAACACAATATAAAAAAGTACCTTTTCTTCCTAAATGGAGCCCGATAGGATTTGTATCACCCCTTTAGACACTGGCGATAGTTTACCAGTTAAGCCAAATATTAAAATGACGAATATACTACGTTTTAAGTCTGGCATGCATAAACACACTTCAAATGATGTTGAACTTACATACCCTCTTAGGGAGAAAATAATTGTACGCTGCTTCAATCCCCCTCCAGGGTACAGCCACTAACAATCTAAGTTACTAATTAGCACTACCAATATATAAAATGACACACTACATGTTTGTACATCAAATTTATGAATTGATTCTATGTCGTTTAAAAAGCACAAAATTAAATGAGATTTTGCATGACTAAAAAGGTCCTTGACTGTTTTACAGTGAATTATTGTATCCCTTGTGATCGGAACATCAATACAGTAAAGCAGGACATGCTTGACCGTGGTTCTTTCATCACAAGGGATACAAAACGGAGGATCCTCACCTTTCAATAAATATTCATGGGTTTAACTGTTGCGGCCAATAATAATTGATTCCTCAAATATGGACTGACAACCCAAGTAGGTGTAACCCATATTTGGTACAATTTCATGTAATGTATTGATAACTACTTGGGTGTCCCACTTCTTTTGCATCAGATGACGGACATTTGGCTTACCATTTGCCAAGAAGGCGATGAAGTAAAGTTGAGTGGGAACTATATCAGAGGCAGAATGATTCTTATTGTAAATATCTTCGTAGAGAGGATTACATCTGCAAATAAAAGCTGGATTTGACTGATTAGAAAATATTGTAAGGATAATTTCAGATAGCGTTGTTTAAGGGATGGCTCATCCGCCTCCACATAAGACTATGAATTGAAGAAGTTCAAAAGGCAAAAGACAAAGCCTCAAAGGTTGATGGATAGTATCTAGTTTTTGTAAACTACTTTTACATGCTCCACCATAGACGATGGAGCCGTAATCACATTTTAACTGATCACTGATCTGTATAAGTGTAAGGGGGTTGTTTGATCTCTTCCCCACTTTGAGTGAGTGAGTGAGTTGGGTTTAACGCCGCTTTTAACGCCTCTCTGCTGTATGCATATTTTTACCACAAGAAATGTTAAAATCATCCAAGAAAAATGATCCATCTACTGAATCATTCAAAATCTTTGACAGACTATTTATTATAGTACTAAATAGTGACAGACAAAATACTGCCTTGCGGGACACCCTGATCCTGATTAATAATGGTCAGTCCACACGGACTTAAAATTGCCTGTCGGTTAAATTGATAACCGAAAATTGATACAACGTATTGTTTATTTACAATAGCATTTTAACAAAGGATTTTAATCGTACTGGATGATCAATAGTACTTCTATTTTTTCGGAAAAACACTGAATATTTGTGAGAAATTATTGGTTTCCAAATACTGAACTGTCTTTTATTATTTTAACCATGTTCCACACCTTGGATACGGGTATTAATGAATTAATTTTGGAGACATAGTTTGACGCTTATTTTGTTTATAAGCACGTCGTGCACAACGTAGATGTTATGTGCAAAGTAAATCGTTCTGTACAAGCTTGAAGATCAGTTTGAAGTGACACAGGGCTGTGGACCACTCCCTGCTTCACCAAAACAGTAGATCCTTCAGTAGGTTTATTACCCGGTGGAGGAATTGAATGCTGGGAAGTGTACTGACGCAATTCAGTTGTTGGTCTGGTTAAGACATGTCTCCTGGAGATAGATTGCTGACGGCGAGTCTTGTATTATTAGATGTAACTCATTAAAATTTGTCTTGAGACCTCTGCAATTCCACTGAATTATATGATGTGTGGGAGATAGGCCACGTGAACAACCACCAGTACTCATGTTACGTGAGGGATACTTCCGTGTCCATATCCTCGAGCGACCAACAGTTGTTGTAGAGTTGTACGGGATCTATGAGTGTCTTTGACACTCAGTCAGTTTGAATTTTCTTCTTTGGACTTTTAACATTATTGGATGCCGTAGTTTTGATTGTTTGAGGTTGGTTATTTTCTGGTTTAGGTTTGGAGAGTCTCCTACTGTGCATGACAGATCTGTCTGACAGTGATCTGATGTCGTTTGAACCGTTGTAACTGTTTTAACTACATAAGCATAATGATGCCCTCTTAGCGGATGTGACTGCTCTTGCTTGTTTCCTGGCATCGGAGTAGCTGATGTTTTGTTCATTTTTAATTTGTTACACGATGGATTGAAACTTATATTAACTGCAGTTAGTTGAAGATGACATGTGATCACCTTGACAGTTGACGAATTTCAGTGGTTGAGTAGAGGTGTCTGAAGCAAGTAGCCTGACGTGTACAGGAATTCAGCCAATATCCAAATTCCTGGCATTTGAAACAACGAGTAGGTCGTGGGATGTAGAGGCCTGGAAAAACATCCAACTGAAATTGAACTTGGTAGTACTGTAGCATCATAAGTGAGAAGATACGTGTTGGATGGAGAAAAAATATGTCCGATGTATGAATCGTTTTGCTTCAATCACACCTTGTCTGCGAAGTTCTGACACAATGTCGTCAATGTTTTCATAAGCTAGACTGCGATCACGGTCACAGATTAAGCCTTTGCTGAAATTTAGGGTCTTGTGTGCAGAACAGGTAACGGGGGTATCAGCTAATTTTGTGGAATTCATCAAGTCGATGCTTGTGTTTTTCTGGTATATTCTACCAAAAGGGCACCAGAACGTAATCTTTACATCTTTCAACTCACCAGCTTTACACCAGCAAGCCTTTCGTCTAAACGAAATGGTGAATATGAATCTAGAGTGCGGTGACTCTTAACTTCTAGGGTAAGGAAGTTTCCCTTGTAGAATACAATAACCTTGTCACTATTTCATCATCAGACAAATCAAATTCAGATTCAGATTTTGATAGTTGCCGGGTTTTTTTTTTTGCTTTTGTTTTTTCACCCATGGTTTTATTTATTGTGGTTCATAAAACCTGTCCCTGCCCACCCTGAGCGCCAACAGCAGTCTTCCAGCAAACGAACACCATAGGGATACAGGAATGTTATTCTCCAGCAGAACAATAGAATGTACCAGATTGGCCCCTGAACCACCGCTTTCTGGACATACGAATCTAGGTAAATTAGAAAATGAAACATTATGTGGCCAAGACTTAAACAAAGTACTTCATTTTGACAAACTTGTGTAAGACAATAATGACGCACAGGGCTTGGCATGGTCAGCCGATTGATTGAAGTGGTGTGTTGTAATAAGGGACGCTATTGCCGTCTTCGGCGCCCTCAACCATCAGAATCCCTTCCTATACCGACATAGGGAACCACGGGAAACAGATGGCCAATTCGGTCGCCTCTTACGGTCAGCAATGGGGTGCTGGGGACACATTCTACCCCGGGTCCCCACGGGGCAAGGCTTATATGACATCATTAACATTAACACTATTTTGCAAGCTGGCACGTTCGCATTAGGTCACCATCTTAATAGTCCCGTGAAGATTCCGGGGTAGAATAGGTCTTCAGCAACCCATGCTTGCCGTAAAAGTTGACTATGCTTGTCGTAAAAGGCGACTAACGGGATCGGGTGGTCAGGCTCGCTGACTTGGTTGATGCATGTCATCGATCTCAATTGCGTGGATCGATGCGCATGATATTAATCACTGGATTGTCTGGTCCAGACTCGATTATTTACAGACCACCGTCATATAGCTGGAATATTGCTGAGTGCGGCGTTAAACAACAAACCAAACCACAAGCTTAATAACTTCCCTTCACCGTGAGTACTTCAGACAAGTGAGTGGGAGTGTGGTAGACCAGGGTTTCCAAATAAATTTTGAGCTATTGAGCATTTACTCACATGTTATAATTCACATTTGGTATTGATAGTCTGTTGGGGTATTCAGTGAATTATTACTCTCTTGCAGGTTTTGTAAAATGTCTGGACATTTTTTAAAATAATTGTATTTCTATGCTGTTTTAGGTTTCAACTTCTAATTTGCAAGTGTTCGTGTTTTGCATAACTTCATTACAGTGAAATAAGTTATAACAAACGAGATGATGCACATTTGGCAGAAATCTAGACTAGCTCGCGACCTCTGTTGCGCCATTCGTAAGCGCATTAGTCACTTTTATGGATACCGGTAGTAATAAGAGCGTATGGTCACATTGATCAGCAAAATGAAATACAGTTTTCGAGATAATAAGGAAATGTAGGTATCTTTGTGGGTAGCATCGGTAATGGTGACGAAGTTTTGATAAGTCACTTGCTTGGTAATTTTGCGATTTTCGTTTACACTATTTTGACTTGCAACACAAAGTAAATATTTCATCTGAGCATTGCTTTTTTTATAGTGTGTATATTTTTTTACTGTCAAAATGTGTAACATATTTATTAAACGTCTAAATATTCAGTTATTTTACAAAGTGACTGAACAACATTTCCATCTGTATTATTATGATAACGAATTCCAAACATTTTGATGTTTAATGTCGTCACCGAGAGACTGAAAATGTAACGTTGAAAAGTACATTTCTATGTTGTTTGGCTTTTAATCCTACATAATAATCTGTTGTGATGTTTGTAGGCCCTTTTGATCGTCTTAATCAATCTGGACAGATTTTTTAGTCAAAATGACATTTTACATTTTACACATTTTATAAATTGCCTGAGAGAATGACATTTTACAAATTGACGGTAATCTATACACGCTTACAAAGGAAATGACCTGTGAAAACAACGTCTATCGCGCATTGAAGAATTTCCCAACCAAGACGTAGAGAAACAAGAACGAATCGGTTCGAATGAAGGAAAACAAAATGCAAATACCATAATTACAACTTACCAAATTTATGTGTATAAATTTTAAGCAGCTTCCTTGTTCGAGGAATGTATCCGTGAATATCCACACAAAGGAATAATATCCCACTCATCTGCAGCTATACAAAATAACTTATTCGATGTCACGTGTTTCTGTAACTATCAAATATTCTAAAAGATATATATCGTTTCGGGATATTATAACCAGTGTTCGTTTCTCAACTGATCACTTGGATTGTTTCAGGTGTTTCACATAGGTGTCAAGTCTCAAGGGTTGGCCGAGAAAGGCCACGTGACAACTATTTTCATTACGTCCACGGTTCCTAAAAAATCCACTGAGTTTGATAACAATGAGCAACCAATCAACGTATTATCAGTTAACCCTTTGAACAAAGTATGTTGTTTTTACATCGGCACTTCACGACATGATATGAGTGTATTCCCTTTGTTTTAGTAAACCTAGACATGTAAACACTCACTTTTGACATATCCACTGTGCAAGATAACAGTGATTAATCAATCAACGTATTTTCTGTTACCAAAAAAAGTAAATCAACTGATCATTCATCTCTTGCTGGGCTGCCATGTGCATATTACATAACGCACATTTCACCTCACTTCAAACCTGGATTTAGATTGAATAATTACCCCAGACACAATAAATGCCAAATGAGAACCTTTGTCAGGTAATCTAAGTTGTGCTACCGCTAATTGTACCTGTAATAAATTCATTAACTGAGCATCAAGTGAATGACGACAAATACACAAGTGTAGGTTATACGAGAAAACGTGGACAACAAGGGAGTAGTAATCGTATTATCGACGAAATCCGAAAACCGAAAATGCTTTCACTGCATGGATACTTTTTTTTAGTATTAAACTATAACCATCTGGGGTATTTCCAAATGACGACTTCCGATGAGCTCCGCCGTTCTCTTTGTCTGTTTGTTTAGGCTGAAGAAATTAATTAACATGCGCCCTTTGTCGAATCTTTATAGATCACATTTAACCAATCAGTGTTTATTCAAAAATGCGTAAAACAAATATTGCCTCCAGCCTCCAAGTGTATTTAGCTGTCCTTGCAGACGGTAGCCCAGTCTCTGGTCACGCTCAGTTGCGTTGCGTATCATCCGGGTACTCACGGGGGAAAAAACAATAACAAAGGCAACAACCAGTCCGGGGAATGGCGTTAGATCAGTGCCCCTTTAATGTGTACTCCCTATAAACCATTGTTAAAACCTGATAGCAATTCAATGCACTGCATCGATGAAGTCGGGTTAACAAATACTCAGCGTACACGGGAAACTTCAATGGCCTGTGGTAAAGTGTATCTCCTCGCCATATGATACTAATGACCTCATTACGCCACTGACGTGCACGCACTTATTTATCGAACAATTGAAATAAATGCTGCACGCAGTTATTTATCGAACAATTGAAATAAATGCTGCACGCAGTTATTTATCGAACAATTGAAATAAATGCTGCACGCAGTTATTTATCGAACAATTGAAATATATGCTGAGAAAAAAGCTGTCATCAATTGCTGATTCTTTCATTACATTCAATCCCTGTGGTAAAAAAATCAAAACTTTGGACTCGCGGGGCTGTACAACGAAGACCCACGAGTGAGGCAAAGGTTAAGATAAGCTGCTGCTCTGGCACTGTTCCCGAGCACCTTGTCCAAGACACATGGACAGAAGCCATGGACTCAACTCTGGTCACCAGATGCTGACCATGCCGTGGACCACTTTGGTAGATGATGAAGCCTTGCCCATGTGGAACCACTACAAGAATGCAGGACCTCGGACGAATCACACTTTGGAAGGATTTTACGGTCGACTGAATCGTTCCTTGTCACATCGCCATCTAAATGTCTACCGCTTCATTGAACTGGTCAAGAAGATCGAATTCGGTGAAGGGACCCAATTTGTGCAGCTGGTCTTTGGAGCTTTCTTCCAAATCGCATAAGAGTAAATAGATAAATAGAAACCGCCTAGCTCGACTAAAGGACAACTTCAACAAGCAGAGAAAACTCAACTAGAGTACCCGAATGCTGTTGGCCGCCTACTTTGCCTTGGGTAGACCAGTGAGCTATGTACAAATTATGTATAGAATCCCCCATGTCCATAAAAAAAAAAGAAAAAAAGAAAACAAGGGAAATCTTTAATCTTCAACCCTGTCTTTCTTGGATTATCCCATTATCATCCTGAGTTAACGGTGAGTTGAGTTAGTGTTCACTCAACCATGCATTGTGTTGTATTAAGCTGCAGTCAACTTAATGGGACGTTACCTCATGAATTACCTGGCCACAGTTCGTATGAGCTACATCCCAGCTGGCACATGACATTGGTCCATCTGAGGTTCCTGCTTTGAAAAAACATTGTATCAGCTTTGGCCATCTGAGGTTCCTGCTTTGAAAAAACATTGTATCAGCATTGGCCATCTAAGGTTCCTGCTTTGAAAAAACATCGTATCAGCATTGGCCATCTGAGGTTCCTGCTTTGAAAAAACATTGTATCAGCCTTTTTAATGTGACATTGTTTTAACATTGAAAAGTAAATTAAATCTAAAATTAAAAATTTCATGTAATCATAAATGCTACGATGTTTTATGTCATATTTATTTTTGTCGTTGTAATTTATACACTTTAGACTCTATTTCATGCCAAAAAAATATTATTTGAAGATGTACTTCCTTCAAAATTTGGTTTAACAATTTTAACTAAGAAAAATATATACTCGTACATTTAAATATAATAACCACGGGAGTTAAAATAAAATATTTAACCGAAACTGTGAGGACTTTCCGCATTTGACCTGAACATTGGTGCGTATTTGGGAGCGGCCGAGTAATGACGAATGAAACAGACATGCACTCTGTGTCAACGCTCTATTCTCTTTTTAAATAAAGGCAGCCGTGCAAAGTTAGTATCTGGGTCGCGTTGCCAAGGCCTGGCGTTATCCAGTGATGTCCATCGCTGCGCTATACAACACCTCGCCGTGTCACAGCGCTGAAGAGTGGAAGTCGGCATCTCTGAGAGGTGCTAAGCAGTGCTGAGAAGGAAATTAAAAATGGCTACCAAAAACCGTAGGTCATGACAACAAAACAAAAAGGGACCGTGTGTCTCACTCAGGATAAAGTTGTCAGTGTACAAGTAAGTGATGCTTACTCATTTAGTACTATGCATCGGGTTCGGGTTATTGTTTCAGCTAAAATGTTTGCAAAAGGAGTTTATGAACGAAAACTACCCATCACTGATCAGCGCGGGAGATGCACATTGCTTTATGTTACTTGTTGCACATCATCATTATGGTAAAATTATTTATATAACAGAAACATATAAATATAAAGAGTCATTCAGAAGCTATGTTCTGTATGGTATTCTTTTTCGTAAAATGCACATACGCGAGGTATACTAGTATCTGCGTGTACAGATATAGAGATTACTGAGTGTCTGTCAGATACCATTTACCTTACGAGTTGTTTCAAAACGTATCTGACGAGCGAAAGCGAGTCCTAAAATCCTAAAATCGCACCTTTTTAGCATCGAATCGATGCATTTTGTCTGTTCTCATGATGGCAGCAGCGCATTGATACATAACATCTGTGACGTCATCCTATGTACTGCTTACTACTCATAAATAATGTGACCCTACACAAAAAGGTTTCCGGATTATCAAGGCGATGTTGATAATGCAAACTAGACTAGAAAAAGAACACGCTGGATGCCGAGTTAAAAGTTTACACCTCAAAGAAATTACCAAATATGTACAACAATGTTTACTTCCGTATGACATCACTACCGGCGACCGACTTTTACAAAATGGCATAATCAGGGACAACAGTACGCGGGATATCCAGAGGAGGATTTTCGTTGCTTGAGGGATCGTATATACATAAATGTGTCACGTAAGTAATCAGAAACATTCTGACAATCTGTGTACTGTTATTTGTTTACCATGTTTTCCAATGAAACAAAGAGAATAAGTCGTCAGAAATGCAGATAACTACCGTCGTCGTTGTGCGTGATTTTGCGTCAGTCATGGTGTCACACAGGACGGAAACATTTACGGTTTCTGTTGAATTTACCACACCATTGCAATGTATATATTTGAAATTCCATAATTAGTGCAACGATACTCTTCCCATGAATATTCTCAAACGCGTGATCGAGTCAATTTATGTAACAATTAGACGAAAGAACCTCTAAAGATGCTACACAGTGTAAAATCTGAATTTTGCTTTGTTTACATTTCTACAGTTTTCCGAGCACAGTATTTCATCTATATAATTTGCATTAGTGACAAAGACCATATCTTATTTGTTTCTAAAATGTATGAGGAATTCAGGGATGCATATACAGCAGCTGAGTTTGAAATAGGCTATACCTGATCAAATAGGCGTCTCATAACCGGCATTTTGTAAACACAATCCAATATGGCGGAACGTACACTTCGGCTTTCGTGTATGCGTATTTTCCAAAACATTTTGAACGATTCTAGGCTTATCGGCGACGTTTCAGAATTATCATTAGTGATTTGTTACCCGTGATCACTAATGTGCTATTTTTCTACTTTAATTATTCGAGTATTATAGGAGGGTTGAAGAGGAGAGACATATGTATCGCTGTGGCATCTAGGGGGTTTACACTCTTAAAAACCATAACGTTGACATAACAACAGATAATGTAACTGATAATAATAACAAACAAACTCGCAGACGAGGACGAGTTTGTTTATTAGTATTATTAATCAACAACGACGAAGGTCAACATTCGACTGAAGCACGAGCAACTTATGAATGACTTACACTTAGGAAAGTAGTCCGTCATCATCTGACCTCAGGTCACTACCATGGAGTAGCCAATCACGGGTCTGGAATTCGATCTCACACATATGTTTGGTACCAGTTATGTCAAATGGGTTTCTCGCCCACAGGTGTGTAAGAAACAGGAAGGTAGTGCGCTGTTGCATAGACTCTCTTCCCAACGCTGACGACCTCTACGGTCAAGTGGATAGAGCGCCTGACAGGAGAGCGGAAGGTCAGGGTTCGATCCCAGGGCGCGTCATACCAAAAAACGTTAAAGGATGGTACTTGATGTTACCTTTCTGGCGCTCGGTTTTGAGGGGCTAAACAAGGACTGGTCGGCTCAGCTTCCGTATACTGTGTATGAGTGGGGCATGGCTTCTCAGTGGGCAAGCACTATAAAATCGGCATTAGTCCGGACTAGTACAAGCACACACGCACGGACGCACACGCCCTTGTATAAGCGTAATAATCTTTAATATAAGGGTTACGCTATTTTTCAGGGCATTATCATTTGCAGAAGCCCGAGGTCTTCCATTAACTGCCCGACGAAGGAGGGCAGTTGAAAAGACCGAGGGCTTCTGCAAAAGATAATGCCCTGAAAAATAGCGTTACCGTTATTATAGCTAAAATGGATGGAATTTGTTATCAAATAAAAAGAAACAACAATGTCGATTTTGAAACATTTACTGCAATCAACACGAATGTCAC
The DNA here is from genome assembly GCF_022045235.1 of Haliotis cracherodii. Taxonomy (NCBI): domain Eukaryota; kingdom Metazoa; phylum Mollusca; class Gastropoda; order Lepetellida; family Haliotidae; genus Haliotis; species Haliotis cracherodii. Next base: position 23,521,082 of record NW_027266297.1, on the reverse strand, counting down.
TGACCCACTTTTACAAATATGGAAACGTCATAGAACAAACCAGATGACGTCACTATTGAACGTTACGTCACCTATCCCTATCCTATGACGTCACCTAACAACGGGCGTGATAATGGCCCGTCGTCAAGTAATATGAGGGCATTATCAAGTTACAGTGGCCCGCTCATTTCTGATAACATGCGGGCGTTTTTATGATAATTCTGTCCATTTTAGCTATAATGCTATGTAAAATCCTATCCCACCTCACCTTAGCGTTACCTATCACTATTCCCAGGTGCTGGCTCAGACAACGCGGCCCAGGTCAAGTTGCCCTCAGCTTAATATATTTCAGTCCAGACGGTAAGTTGTAATACGTAAATTTGTTTTGTAACAGAATGCCTACATGGTTTAGATTCAATACTTATAACTAGATGGTTTATTTACTTATGTAGTCCAAACACACACACACACACACACACACACACACACACACACACACACATTCTTTAACCGCGGTTAACTAGGAGATAAACATACTGTTGCAATGTAGGGCTAGGTTGCCTGTGGATTTAACTGCGCTAAATTGAATTTGGAACCGAAAGCGGTTAAATCTATAAGTAACCTAGCTCTAAACTGAAAACACAGTATGTTTATCTCCATTCTGACATGACAAAATAGAACTCATTAGTGTTAACAAATATATTGAATGAAGCGGCATGGGTTGAGTCCAGTGTTTTCAGTGGCTTGTCGATCTGAATTACGGAATCACCGACAACAGCATTTAATGGCGCTGTATATGCTCAAGCAGTTTGTTTACACCGAAATAATTAACTCGAACATATGACAGGCATTGAAAACATACAAGCACAGCAACTTGATTTGCTAAGATTAGGTGAGCACCCCTAAAGAAAACTAAGCAAAGCTTTTGTTCTTCACCGCGCGTCAGCATTTTGACGTCATATCGCTAATTGTGACGCAAAAGATAGGACCTCACAGTCATATATAGAAAAGCGCCAAATTGCAAGCTATCTATTGTCCCCAAACTTGAGATACATACACGAAGAATCATGTCACATAATAGATCCCACCAACCTCGCTCTTCCCTCAATCGCTAACATTTACCAATCATAATAGGAGGGCGTGGTTTGATTAACGTGAAGGCTCTTCATGATAGAATTGTATTGTGCACCTTTGCACACATTTATTTGTCTGATGATCCTTTTGTGAAGCATGTCAAGACTTATGATGAAAACAAGGCATTCCACAGTTTTCTTAAACGAACGAAGTATCCAGGACATAATCTCAATGTCAATGTTGATGGTGATGTACTGCTGGACAGTACAGAATTGAGTGTGAACCAAGCGAAATGCCAAATCAAATCGGCCCAGACTCCCAGTTTTCCAAGGAGAGGCTATCTGAACGACCACTGCATCGAGTTATGTGCAGTGTGTTGAGAAGTTCAGCAGCCCCGCAGAGTTCTTCGCTTGGATGATGTCGGCTGGCCTGAAAAGTGAAATGGATGGCTTTCTGTTTGCTGCTCAGGACCAGTCACCTCCTACTCGAAACCGTCATGTTTGATTTTGCATCAAAATGTAAATATGAAATGTAGATTATGCAATGGATTTAATGAGACTGTCCAACACATGTCAGTGGATGCCCAGCTTTAGCACAAACACAGTATCTTAAGCGACATAATGGTATGGCTCGATCATTTTATTACCGATTTCGCAATGCTTGTTGTTTTGACACACAGGTCCATCCATGCTACGACCCAGAATATGTAAAGGGCGTCATGCTTAATGATAAATCCAAAATTCTTTGGAATAGACCCGTATACAGCCTCAGACGTATCCAGGCCAACAAACCTGATCTGGTCCTTTTTGATAAAGCCAATGAAATCATTTATAGATCATTGAATTTTTTGTCCCTTTTGACACTAATGTGATTGACAAGATTGAGGAAAAACATGGCAAATATGCGGACCTCGCTTTCGAAATGTCACGCTTGCATCCCAAGTACCAAGTTGTCCGACTCCCCATTGTTCAGGTTTGGTAACTCCCAATCTGTTGGCTGACATTGGGAGAGTACCCTGGTTTGCTATCAGGAATACAGCCCTTCTGACAATCTGAGTAATGCAGATGGCTGTAGTGTTGGGGAGTCTTCACATTCTCCGAAAAATTCTGGATGGGTTTGACTAGGCAGTGCTTTCTGGGCGAAGTCCCATTCGCTGTCTGGGCTGCGTGTAGTGGGGGCAAGGGCCCTGAGCTGATGATGAGCCTGACTACCAGGATCACCCAAACACTCGTTGCTGCATTTTTTTTTCTATCTGAAAATAATAATAATAATTTGGATCATTATACCTATAATGTCGGGAACAAGCAAAACTAAGTATGTCGAAATATCATCGCCTTGTCTACAACCTCTAGAGTTAAGTAAAAAGTCTGAAAGATGTCCACTTTGGATAACACAGGAAGTGGCATATTTAGTTACGAGAGAAATCCATTTTATCATGATCGGGACGAATTCAAATTAGCTTAACGTTAAGCTGAGAAATTGTTTTGATACTGTTTCAAAAGCCTTCTCAAAATCTACCAACAGCAAGAGACCTTGTTTTATTTTATTTTCAACAGATTGTTTGATATAGCTAAAAATCCATGTTCCCAAATCATTTCCGATGACCTTGAAGAACTCACAAGAGACTCGTCAATACTTGGACTTTTGTTATTTTTCATTGACTTTCCAGGAAATTTCATCCATACTGATTGTTTTGTCTACTTTTTTTCATGATAGAATTTGATGGTTTGGGGGTAATCATTTCACACCAGGTATTTAATAGTGATTCATAAACACATGATATAGTCGGAATTGTACAATCGACTCTGTTTGGGGCAGATATGAGTATCGAAAGGGTTTTGTCACTTTTATTCTCAATATTTATTCTCACTTTCACCATCACTCGTATTATTACGAGAGTATAAGTTTTGATAAAATTATTTTTGTTTATCTGATATCAGCTTTCCGTCAGTGATAATATCCCCAATTTCAAAAATAAAAACAAATTTATTTTCCAAAATGACAACAATATTTAGATGTTTCTTCTCCTTACTCATACCTTAGGATTCAAGTTCTTATCTGTATTCCTCTTCTCTCGTCCTTTTTATTCATTTTCATGCGTCGACAAGTCTCCGAGAACCAGTGAAGATTCCGGGAGAGAATAGGTCTTCAGCAACCCATGCTTGCCGTAAAAGGTGAATATGCTTGTCATAAAAGGCGACTAACGGGACCGGGTGGTCAGGCTTGCTGACTTGGTTGATGCATGTCATCGATCCCAATTGCGTGGATCGATGCTCATGAAATTAATCACTGGATTGTCTGGTCCAGACTAGATTATTTACAGACCGCCGTCATATAGCTGGAATATTGCTGAGTGAGGTGTTAAACAACAAACCAACCAACCAACCCAGAAGCAGTTCATCAATATTCTGTAAGTTACTGTGAACTGTATCTTCTATATCCCCTTTGTTCCTCTAAAAGGTCGATCGTCTTCCTTCTTCATGGGTTTCCCAGATGTTCTACTGTTGAGTAAGTGGGTCAAATATATTATGCTATTCACCTTTGCACATCAGATTCTGTTTACTGTAGGACTTGTAACATTCAACATAGATGATGTTGTGAGTGTTGTACCAGGGTCTATGTCAATAATGCGTGTGTGTACACTGACAAGAGGTTTTCAGATTTTTGTTGTGTTGAGTAAGTTATGCTATTCACCATTACACAGCAGATTGTATATACTGTAGGACTTGTAACATGAAACATGATGTTGTGAATGTTGTATCATTACAAAAAATGTGTGAACACTGATAGGGGATTATAAGATTTTGTTACTCTTACGTAAGTGGGTATTCTTTTTATTCCCTAGTATTGCTATTATATCATGACACAGCAAAATCTATTTACTGTAGGACTTATAACAGCAAATATAGATAATGTTGCAAGCAATAATATTAGGTATTTTTCTGGAACATATAAACCAAAAAGTTGTAACATACACATGTAGTCATGAAAATGGTAACATTGGGACACAAATAAATAAATACGCGTTTTCCCATTACAAAATTGGGATCTACGGGTTTGTGCAGATATACATTTGAAGTGAAAAGAACTCAATGATACAATTTCTATTTCTTCATCTCCAAATTTCCAACATTTACATTTTTTCAGAGGTCCATATTTTCTAGGACAACTATTTTAGTTTGATCAATATTGACCGATAATTTCCATTTATCACAATATGATTGTTGAGTATTCAATTATTCTGAAATCCAAAAACGGTGTCAGAGAAAAGTACCGTATCATCTTCAAATAGTAATATCATCAACTCTATAACATCTGGGTAAAGCTGCGTTCCCCAATCACCTTTTATATTCAATTCGTTTACTAGTTCATTATTATAAAGGGAAAATAACAACGGACTGAGGATACAGCCCTGTCTTAAACAAGCTGTACAATCAATTAGTTCATAAAATAAATTATTTATTTTAACTTTACATTTTACACTGTCGTAAACTGAACGTAGAGCATGAAGTATTCTACCAGAAAGACAAAGTTTTTCAAGTAAAAGAACGAGGCGTTATCTATCAACTGATTCGAATCTTTTTTTTATAATCAATAAAGGCCACGTAAAATCTTCCTCTGCGTTTAGATCATTGCATTTAACACAGCTGTTGTGTGTTGTAGAGTAACCTGATCCTAATCCAGCTTACTCCCCAGATATATTTTTATATTCTCTAGCCCATGTTTTGTTTGTTTGTTTGTTTGTTGTTTAACGCCGCACTCAGCAATATTCAAGCTATATGACGGCGGTCTGTAAATAATCGAGTCTCGACCAGACAATCCAGTGATTGGCATCATGAGCATCGATCCATGCAATCTCGCCCATGTAGATAACCAATCATTACAACTTAAGTATATAGCTTACTCATAACACTCATCAGTGTAATGCCTCTATAATAATCAGGATTATTTCTATCTCCAGTTTTATATATTGGAAGAATTATAAAAAGCGTCCATTGCTGTGGGAATATCCCATTTCAAAAAATGTAGTTGAACGATGTGTACAGGTAAATACGGTTTTCCTGCCTTAAACAAATTCACTTATAGGTTTGTCATGCCCTGGTGCCTTTCCTACTTTCAGTTTATCAATTGTCTTTGTAATTTTCTCAACAGTAATATCATCATTATTTCGTGTACTATTCATGTACTGTCGAAAATGTATCCTTAATATCCTCATTATCTTGATTTTCTGAGTAAAGTGCACTGAAATGAGTGAACTATGACTGAACAAAACATTTAACTAACTTCGCGGATTTTCCGAAGTTTTCACCAAAACGTTGTTAAATCTTCACTGAGACGTTTATCTAAATATGCAGCTGTTTTGGGTTTTTAAACTTCTTTTTATTCTTCTCAATGCATTTTATCTATTTCTAACGTTATCATAGATTCAATAATTTTCTAGTGATCTGTTACTTCTAAGTCTACTTAATGCACGCCTCTCCCTCCTTTTAGCCACTCTGCAGTCATTATCAAACCATTTACCCCGGTATTTACGTGTCTTAATACTGAAATCAAAATGTTTTCGCAAACAATACCCAGCTTCTATAACTGTATCGCAAAACATTTTTACAGATTTATTTATATTTTCACTAATCATATCCTTCGCAATTTTTAGTTTTCCCGAAGTCTCAATAGAAACATGACAGAAAGACATCTTTCTTTTCCACATCCCAAACTAATTTATCAAAAGAAAAACTATTTGTAATGAAGTTGCAGTTTGATACTTCAAATGCATCACCTGCAAACAGTAAATGTGATTCGGATCTCCTATCAATCGTGAAACCTTTGATGTATTCTATTAAATTTGTTGATATCAAGCACTAATCAATAAGGCTGGATATCATATTTCCAAAAAAGGTCATTGATCAAATCAATGCATTCGAACCCAAAACGAACCATTTACTCTATAGAAACCAAATGCACTGCATATGTCTGAGAGTGACCCACCTTATCTATTTATCCTGCTATTTTCTATCAAATACAATATCCTCTGTGTTTTCATAGTTATGTCATGGTGACTGATTTACGACACCCATTGTCTGAAGAACATTTGATTGCAAAGGCTCATTACCCTGGAGCCATGACATCTATATGCCTTGAAACACTTAATAGCTGTTATTTATTAGATGCTAATCCTATTTGTTAATCCCCATTTTTGTGTACATCGACCGTCTGCCATCCTGAACAGGATGTGCAAGTATGTCACTGATGATTTACTGTTTACATTTATATTTATTACTTACTAAATGTCAGGTGACCTTGGCTATATAAGCCTTGGTCCGGAGAGAAGAAAAGGAGAAAAAAAGGTCTTACCCTTAGCCTAGCTAGGGTTAGGCTGGGTGCTCCGGGGCACCTCGACAACAACCACTACCACTATGTGCTGACCAGGCACATACTGTCTTTTGTATGTATATATCAACATGTATAAAGTAGAACTGTATATTCCACAAGCCATCGTCTCCAAGTTGTCACTTCCTACAGGAACCATACGTTGGTCCCTTGAATATACGAGTATGCAAATTGTTCATTAATCAACGCCGGACCCACACGCGTTGTTAATTTGGTGGAGCTATCGGGTATGACAGACTTCTTAGTCTGTCCTTTCCTGTACCTCTTTGCAGCAAGTCATATGGTTCACAAAACTGTAGGAAGTGACAGTCTCTTATTAAAAGGATATACTACCTTCCTGGAGGCCAATCACCAAGAACGAAGAAATGGCCTTTAACAAGATTGAAGAAAGAACAAGAACCTCTCCGATCAAGAACAAGTTCTCCGATCCCAAACCTTCCCTGCTCGAATATCTTAGCAACACTGCTAAGACTTCCCCTTCAAGACATCGTTCCTGCACATGACCTAAGAAAAGAAGTATACACGCGTATTCCACAGAGATCCGACCACAGCCATCTTCATGCAGACCCTGCACAATACAGAAACCGCCTCACGGGCACCTACAAGATGGACACTGTGTAAAGATATCCCATTGGGACTGACAAATTTGTGTTTACTTACATGGACTCAATCAAGGATATTTATTGTGTGACTGTTGAATAGTGCAACCAGGTATGTTTAATCAAAGCCAGTATTATGAATGCCAAAATGTGTCTTTCAAAATTCAGTTTTGTATATGTGCAATATACTCCAAATTACATCTTTAGTCAAGCTAGATCTTTGAAGTTGTTGTGTAGGGAATCTTTGAAATGTCTCCAGGCCACGCCAGACATATAGTTGCAGCTAGGGCCCAGACAAACCTAAGCTGTAGGGTTATCGAGTCACACCTTAAAGCTCGACTCGTAATTTCAAAAATCTAAACGACAAAATTTGTCATTTGTTACAAGTAATTAATGTGCACATTTTGGTACAAAATTGAATGTATTGTCTAGGACTTTGAATTCAGATTAGGGATATTCTTGGGTGAGCCATCCCTACACATATGTTTATTGTATGTCAGTATTAAGTAATTAACAGCACAGCAGTATTCAGCATTTCAGAGTTTTGATGTCGGAATTAAGGATTTTTTTTCTTGGGCATCGCACCCACAATATCTGGGCAAGCTCCGTCAAAGACACGGGAAGAGCACCCATTGTTCTTAAAAGGGCAATAGTACCCACACGTACCGTTTGAGTCACGCGGTAAAGCTAGACTCCTGGTGTCAAATTTCTTTATGCGAAATATTTGCTGAGATGTTTAATTTGTACTTTTTATGACATTACTCATCATTATTTGGTACTGAGTCGCACCGCCAAGCCACTAAAACAATTTACTAAAACAATTTCTTACAAGCACTGCAATGCCACCTGAGTAACACCTTTTGAGAAAAGGGTTCTGTAATTACTAAAGTAGCTATAAATATAAAAGTCATCGCCCAAGTTTATTGATATTGTCCATAAAATCAGTATCATCGATTTTATGTAGGAGTCTTTCTATATCCCAAAAGGCAGAAGTTTTTTTTTACTCTTCACGGTGGCCGGACCGAAACCCTATGTAAGTCCGTTTGGCTCCAAATGAGAATGATGATTTGCAAAATCGAGAAAGTCTATTTTGAAATGCCAATACAGTACATGGTAATGAATACCCTGTACCCAACAATATCTGTTGTTTGTTATTTTTATTACAAATACTGAAAACAAATGTTTAAGAAACTATCATGTTGACATCCTGAACGGAGGGGGCACAACGGTAGGAGAAACAGCGCAAACACGTACTGAACGTGCTACATAGTATACGTCGTTGTTGACTGAGAACATGCGCTACTCAGTTTATGAGAAAGTTGATTTTTAAGGTGTATGATTTGTCTCAGTATGAAGCAGAAAGGGGAAACCCATTTTAAGCCATTAATAAGAAAGTGGAAGGTGCTTCTAAAGCCCTTGGTATGTCTCCTGAAAACAAGCTGAAAACTGTTGTCCGTCGACGGAACTCAAGCAATCAGGGAAGCAATTATGTAGGGGGGATAAATTAGACAGTTTCAGAAAAATCAAGTCCGACGTGCAATTGTTAAACTGCATTCAGAAATAAAGTACATGTCACATAGACTCTTGAAAAAATGCCTTGAAATTGAACATGATTTCATTGACACAAAATACAAGTTGTAGTAACTTTTGCACACATTTGGAAACAGATATAAAATGATGAGAGGTGTAAATAGGGCTGTGTTATGTGAACGATCTGACATCTTTCGTCTCTGTAATCATTATCTTCGAACTATCAATCAGAAACGTGAAGAAGGATATGAGCCTGTTTTCCGAGATGATATGTGGGTAAATGACTCTCACAGCAGTCAGTGGGTACCCGGTTGGGACTTAAGAAGCCTGGGAGTAAATTATCAAAGGGAAATGTTGAAAGGCATATCGTTCTCCATGCTGGCTGTGCTAGTCAGGGTTTTGTCCCAGGCTGTGACCTCTTCTTTCGAACCAATGTCAAGGATAACAGGGACTACCATATAGAAATGAACGGAAAGGTATTTCGGAGTGGTTGAAAAATAAATTGGTCTCCGCATTGCCTGCCAAGTCCCTTATTACCACGGACAATGCACCATATCACAGTATTCAGGATCCAGACAGTAAGGCCCGGACGTCTAATAGCCTGAAAGGAGATATAGTGGTGACTTGGCTGCAACGGATATACATGACCATTCCTTCCAGGGCTACAAAACCACAACTCTATGAGGACATCAAATCTAATAAAAGCCCGTGTATATGGTTGACAATTACATCAAAAGTCAAGGTCACGACTTCTCCCTTTCCACTGCGATCTGAACCCAATGGATTTGATATGGGGTATCGTCAAAGGTGACTTTGGACGATTGAATGTTGAAATGTTGGATGTTGAAATCCTAGTAAATGAATCCTTTGGCCGGGGAACAGAGGAGACATGGCAACTGGTTACGTGATGGACTTCAGCAAGCCACAGTCCCACCTACAGATGTGGCCATTAGCAGTGACACAAGCAATTCCGACGACGAATAGTTTTGGTCATACGCAGCACAGCATTGTTTCAACATTGATTCAACATTGTTGTATGTACTTGAATAAGTTGACTATCTCGACCGATTGAGCTGTCATGTAATTTGTTTGTGTTGTCACCAGCTGGTGAGAGACGAAATGTTTGTGTATATCTACACAGTGACTGTGCATTCAACAGCTGATAGCGCAATCGTCATGAGGGTTACACGAGTGTTGGATTACAAAGTTATAACACTTCGTCATTTTCGAGTGGACCATCAACCTCTATGTGCAGTATACGTTTACCCAATTTCATATTGCATTGATGGTTCAAGATATGATTTCAATTTATTGTATGGCCTGCTTTTAACATTTTTTTGTTTGTCATCTCAACAAAGTTTGATTTATCTCTAAATAAACCCCCACACAATTATTTCAACGTGCAAACAGTACGTATGAAGGCACTTTACTGTGTAAATACGCAGATCCAAAACATTCAGGCAGCAAATTTGTAAGCGTGTACTGTGTGATAACTGTCCATGAGTAGTTTAAACACATATTTACTTAATATTTCAATTCATAATAGTCATACTATTATTATTGTTTAGTACTATTATTAGCATTGTAGTCCAGCCAATATGTAATTGGACCATAAACTATCGAAATAAGATTTACAGATTTTCCGTGCAACTTTTCGGATATTTTTGTTCGGCGAGGGACGTAACCCTCCATGCTGTCCTTGTCAACAACGTAACGTCGAGACATCGCGGCACTGGTAATGATGCATTTGACCATACTTTCCAGTCTCTTGTATAGGTACTATCCAATGTACAGCTCATAACATATCTGAATCCACTGTTTTTACATTTTACCAAAAAAGATATCAATCATGCCATTTGACATAATATTCATTGTGTGTGCAATGAAAACGGCTGACGGCAGAGGTCAGATAAAACATAGTTTGAAATCTAAGGAAAATTGGTATCCAAGCTATGCTAATGGAACAATTTTAATACTTTATTGTATATAAATTATCATGAATATGTCAAAATCACGCGAAAGTGATCAATTTATGCACTTGAGTCTAACAAATAAAAAATCTATGGAAGATCATACTCGACACAATCTCTAATTTGTTCATGTGATAAGTAATTGCTTGTTTCAAAACCCTAAACGTGCAGATGCTGTTTTCCTATAATCGGAGGTAATGTAACTTTGTATTTGATGCAGTCATGTAAACCTCTATATCAGCCTGTTATTGCTGAACTGCACATCATCTCTACAAAGCCATAACACTAGTTATATTTATAACAACATTATTCGGGATATTTTACTTCCAATTTGGTTTTGCTGACATTTGCTGAATATCGGCCTTTGGACAGGCCTGGATAACTCCCTGATTTGATTGTGGTTATTGTGGGTAGATTAGTGGTTTCCTCATCTCTATAATTTAAAAAGAAAACTGCCTTAACCTCTTTTAAGAGATACTTTGTGTGATTACCTGTTCAGTGAAAAACCTTTGTATCCTGAATTCCAGTCACTGTTTTCCATAAGGACCAGGTGGTGCAACTGTAACAAGTTCTGCGACTTGAGACTCAAATATGGGATCTGAAGCCCCAAACACGTAAGTAAAGTGACAATTTCATATACCGTTGTCCAGATATCTAATTGGAATCAAAATATTCCTGACTGTCTCTTTACATGATTTTTAACTGGATTAAAAAAAAAGTTATTAATATGAAATGTCTATGATAGACAATAACATGTCCAGACTAAACAGAGTAAAATTTGGCATAAGGGGCAAAATAGCTGTGAAAATTATATGAATTGACCAGCGAAAATCAGTCATGACACCAGGTGTTCGCGAAAAGGGTAAGCATGTCCTGCCCTACAGGTAGCACCCACCATTCACACATTTTAAAAAATGAGAGTCAGCTACCATATATAACGCGTATGTCCCCCGTTGGAATCGATAGCGGCCTGACATCTCCTGCCCATGGAAGAGACGAGTATGCGCATAACATCCTGGGGAATGGTAGCCCACTCGGCTTGCGACGCAAAAACCAACTGCTTCAACGTCTGGCGTTGTGGTTGACGTCAGCGTAGCCGTCTATCCAATTCATCCCACGGGTGCTCTATCGGGTTCAAATCCGGGGATCTGGAGGGCCAGGGGAGAACATCAACGTTGTTATTGTGTAGACAGGCTCTGATCCGTGCTGTATGCGGTCGAGTGTTGTCCTGCTGGAACACACCGTTGCCGTTGGCTGCATTTGGGAGGACGTGTGGGAGGAGAATTTCGTTGATGTATCGTTGAGCCGTAAGACTGCCCTGGATCTATACCAAACCTGTCCAGCCATGATGAGAGATATCCGCCAACATCATAACGCTGCCCCCAAACCTGTACACTCCCTGTACGCAGGTTCCGGCGTAACGTTCTCCTCGACGTCTGTAGACCCGTGCTCTTCCATCCCCTCGACGGAGGGGAAATCTTGATTCTTCGCTAAACCAGAAATCTCTCCATCGCAGTTGAGGCCATACCCTGTGTTGACGACACCAATGCAGTCGTTGTTGACGATGTTGTCGACGCAATATGACGTATGACGCAATCTTTCTCGTAGACCTGCTGCTCTTAAACGGTTTCGTACGGCCTGGTTGGAGATTCTGCGCAGTCCGGGTATTTGGGATACGGTTGGGGTGGCTGTGGTCGTCCTTTCAAGTAGGTGGCGCTGTCGAATGTAGCGATTTTGGTTGGGGGTGGTTACTCTTGGTCGTCCCAACCTTGGCCGATCACGTGTTGACCCACGCTACATTGAAAATCCTGGCTAAAGCTGATCGGGATTCCCCTGCCTGCAAGCGGCTTGTGACGTTGTTTCTTTGCACTTCTGTTAGTCTTGGCATGTTGTTGAATTATGACTGTTTGATTGACGCAGATGCCAGGCAATCAAAAACCCTGCAATTTAATACGTTCATAGTGCTGCTGCACGTGTGCAGTGCGTACAGCTCAATGGCCCTTTTGTTAGTGCTCTGGGTGCGTTTTTGCGAATCGTACGTGTTTCCCGACAAATGGTTTGCATGTCCTTGTTGTGATCATTTTGATTCAGAAATTTGTCACTGACACTAAAACACATTCTTGGTCCGCTAATTTTGCCTTTATGGCAAAACATATCAGTATTTGCGTTTCATTTTTTGAAGAGTTTATATGGTACATGTATGTTTTCAGTACTATGGCACGCTGTCCTTTTGTTGCACCAATCTCAGAAACCTACTTTGCAGGTAATTAACATCACAAACATTATTGTTACACTGCATGAACTTTTAATTTATCGATTGTATTTAGGAACTGCCGACTCTGATTATATAGTGCAATGCAAGGGACTAAGCCCAAAATATCTACCAGTATTTCTCTAGAATTCATCTTGCCGTTCTTGTTGATTGCAACCTTTTCCTGCCATACAGTATGTCATGTGATTTGAGGATTAACAGGATCATGTCAAAAATACAAATACGTGATGAAAGTATCTTTATTGCTTACAGACATGGGCTTAATTTGAGTGTCGAGTATTCACCTTTCAAATGCAACAGGTCCCTTGCGTTTGTTGTAAGATGCCAAAGTATGTTATATTTAGAAAATAACCAATAAGCGATGAATGGTTAAGGATCACCTACCCCGAGTGAATGAATAGTGTTATTCTCGAGTCTTTGGCGAGGGACATACAGCATTCATTCACCAGGGCGATATCTCCTATGGATTACCGCCTGTACAATCTCTTGGACATTTGTTAGAAGTTCACGACATGATGATTATACCCTTTTTTGTAAACAAAACCGCATGACACTATAATTTGTCTTCTGCAGAAATATCTACCGGGGAAGTGGCGGCACTTGCAGTTGGTGCAGTGATTACTTTAGCTAATGTCGTCATGTTTGTGGAGAGCGCCAGGTTTTTGGTCAAACACTTGCCTGTTCAGAAGGCAAACGCTTTGTCCATATGGTTGACTGGACTACCAACAGTAAGTTAACAAGATGTTTACCTTTCAGATTACCTGAAGTCCTTTGAAGCTTATCTTTATTCGTTATTTGACGCTGCACTCGTCTATATTCCAGCTATAGACAGCGACCTGTACATAATCCAGTCTGGACTCAGCAAACCGGTGACTGATATCAAGATCAACAAAATACTCCATTAAGTCGCCCCTTACGACTAGCATAGGTTTGTGGGGACCAATTCCTTAATTGGTATCTCTGAAAGTTCCTCACAAACTTCTAATCTGAGACTTTTGTTTTGACCTTTATCATGTTAATCTAATACTGCAAATATTCCAGAAAAGATTCAGATTTAGCTACGTAGCCCCAAGGCTCTGTTTTAACAAGTATTTCTCACAAATGTAAACACATTATATCAATCTGCTGATGAAGTACTAATAGTAGTTAGTAGACATTATATTCATGTTGGTAGCATTATATTTGTCGTAAATTTGTTTATATTGGGCACTCAAACCATAGTAAATTGTCACATCAACAACACACACAAGTCCAATATCAGACGGAAAGCTTTCCCAATGTTAATATCTTCATTTCAGGTTAAATGTACTCACTTGATGCGTTTTTGAAGTGTAGGTGTATTTGACTACATGTAATTGCTATCAACAGGTGTTTGCAGTGACATCCTTGGTAGCTGTGTTAGTACCGCGATCTGCCTTGCTGTCGGATCTACTGGCGGCCATGTAAGTTAAATATAGGGATTTACTAAGGTCTTTGTATGCTTTTAGGAGGCAATATTTACATTGACCATACAGATATTGATATGTAGTGTCAGGGCGTATTTTATCACTTAAACAAAAAGTGAGTGAGTGAGTATGGTTTTACGCAGCTTTTAGCAATATTCCAGCAATATCACGGCGGGGGCACACCAGAAATGGACTTTACACATTGTAGCCATGGAAAATCGAGTCCGGGTCTTCGGCGTGACAGAGAAAACCACTGACTACCCGACCGCCCCTTAAACAAAGAAGGGAACAGACATAGCGATTAACTGTAACTCCTTGTGTACATGATTTGATGCAGGATGTTTGGTTGTGAGGTGCGTTGTGTTGTGGTAAAATGGGGTTTAACGTCGCCTTATAGGCTATTGCAAAGTTATGTAGTGATGTACATGCACTTGTGAGATAACATGCCGCTGTTTAACATGGATATCCCACTCAAACACAGTATAATGTTGAGACGACCAGTCCTATCTGGCCGAGTGCCAGGCAGGGTAACAAGTACAATCTGTTAGCGTCTTTTGGCATGACGCCACCGGGGATCGAACCACGGACCTTCCGCTCTCCACGTTTGGTAGTGAGAAGAACTGGAATGAAAATCTAACCTGGAGATACACCTGCTATGTTTTCACTTAAGAGGTTTTGAAGTTAGATTCGATCCCTGTAAGTTCCCTTTGAAACCAAATGCGTCAGCGAGAGGTTTTGAATTTGAAAGGTGTTCAGGCTTCGAACGCTTCGAAATGGTGATTGATGAGGCATCCCCTGGGTCAAATATTTTTAATAGGTCAGGGATCGTTTTTTTTCCACGAATGTTTGCTTTCATTCACTCAAACCACAACCCTCGCCATAATACTTAACTTTGTTCAGTGTGAGCAAATACAAACCTCGAGCGAAGATACCCTGTGAGAATTACTCTGACGATCCTCCCTTTAAAGTATGAGAAAATAAAGCGACCCTTTGCAATGTTTAGTTCCAATGTACACGTCACTGTTATGACATTATACTGTTCTTCAAACAACGGCCCCTAATTACTGTGACGCGGTACACTTGACATCACAGTATGTGACGGAGAAGCCCAAAAGTAAAGCTGTGGTAACGTTATTACTCCCGCCTTTGATATTTATATATATCAAATATAAGAGGATATTTTTGTATATCAATACAAAAATTAATGTAAAAACAATCTTTCGGACATTTGGATAACAGTGTCCCAGAAATTAAACCTATCTGAAACCCTGATGACGCGCTTTGAATTTGATCATAGGTTTATTTGGTTAGGATTGTGTTGATAAGAAAAATCAACAACACGTTGCGCTATTGTAGGCTTTGTGTCAACAGAAAGCGTTCAAATGATCATACTTGGGTCAGTGACCCATATGTCACATGATATACATGGGAGAAAAAGGACGTGGGAAGTATGGGACGTGTATATTATATTGACACAGTTAGTTTTTCTACGCCTGTAGCGGTTCATATGATTTGTTTTTTGGTTGGTTAAAGACGCACTCCCGTTACCAGGGACCTATTCTAAACCGGAATGAACGAGCGATTATTGCTTATGCTATACCAGCAGTCTTGTAGTTATTCACATCATATAATGAGGTCATGTTGGTTCGTTAAAGACGCACTCCCGTTACTGGGGACCTATTCTAAACCGGAATGAATGAGTGATTATTGCTTATGCCATATCAGCAGTCTTGCAGTTATCCACAACATACCATGAGGAAATTGAAGTGAAAACAAACATTGTTTAGTTATAAGTACCTATGTGCGGATATGTTGTGTGTTGTCTGTCATCCTTGGTTAACTTTTGCTTTATATACATCATATCGTAACTACAATGCCTGAAACTTTACAAGAATAATCCCGGCAATTGTGTCTCCAAAATGTGCTCACAAAATTCTGATCCGACTTTAATATGGCTGTCATATTGAAAACGTACTTTTTGCCTAGTTATTTCTGCACGCTTCATGTTGAAATTTAAAAGAGAATTATTCCATGTGGTATGACTGAAAATGTCACTTTAGATTTTGCTGTAACTTGTCACAACTTCAGCATCTGACCTTTGTACACTGCTGATGAACATGTAATTTGGCCTTCTGCATATAAACCAGTTATCTATGTCTCATTTGATACCTTAAGGAACATACATTGAAGATGTCTGTTAAGTAGAGACATCTGTGATTTCTTTAGCTCATCCTTCTTTACTCTTATGTGAACCTTCTGATCTTGTATGATATTTCAGGAAATCTCAGATGAGTTCCAGAGCTCCTTATAGCCTTTTTTCATATTTTTCCTCTTGGCAGCAACAATGGTAAGACATATGTTTGTATTTTGTTCATTCCGACCACCGACAATCTCATTAAAATCAGATCTTAGTACTCGCTACCGCTGAACAAAGATCTGAGGACATCCCATTACGGGTCAAGTCTGAACGACCTTTCGCAGACCTTGACCGACCACTGAAACGACTAACAAGAAGTCGACATCAGTCAATTAGAAAGCAGCTTTCTCGAGCTTTACGTCACTCGTTTCAACCTGGCTTGAAACATAAGTTGACACAATTCTCGATTACAATTTTGAAAATTGAACAAACGAACATTCCGGATTGTCTAATAATGGTTTAGATTGTTTGGCAGTGCTTCCCACGTACTGTGCAACGCCACGGAAGCGAGAGATAGACGATAATTTTGACGGAATCTGTCGTACGGGCCATAACTGTCGTTTGGAATACCTCGTGTTAACATTTTCGAGGTTGCATAATTAGAAAAGACATTCCGACTGTCACTTTCATGATCTGGTAAGCGACGCTTTGATTGGTCGGATGAAAGGTCTTTCTGACGTGACCCGTAACTGGATGTCCTCAGATCATTGTTTAGATCTGATTTTAATGAGATTGGACCACCGACACGGTGGTTTGGAAAAAAGGTCATCTAAAATATTTTTCTGCAATGTGTTTTCTATGCTTTTTTCAGCTACGCATCCTTCTGTGTGTTTATCTTCATCAAACTGCTGATCCACTACTATGGAGGGACGGAAGCCTACATCAACCACATGTCAGGGGAGACAATCAACCTGCGCAGCCCTCCCGTGGCCTGCTGCTGCGTCTGCTGCCCAAAGATAGCTGTCAATGAGTAAGCTGGAATGCTTGTCACTGTCACTATTAATTCAGGATTTTGCATGTGTCAACCTGATTGTAATAGTTCTCACATATCCAATCAATTTTCAAGAGAATTCCGACGTATATATTAATTGAGCTAACACTAAATTTCTTCATCCACAGTGTTTTAAAATAAGACTTTGGCTGGTTTCTGATGAAAGTATTATACTGTTTCAGGAAGAACCTTTTCAGAATCAAGATGTCTGTTTTACAATTTGCCATCATAAGACCGATCATGGTACTTGTGACTATTTCGGTGTGGTCGGATAACAAATATGTGAGGGGATTGGTAAGTAAACAAGTCTGTTTCAAAATACAACTTTCACCTGTCATCTTCCTGTTAGAAAGAACATCTCCTGTCCCCTATTTCGCTATGTTTCTAAATACATCCCATAACCTTGCTGTCGTAAAATACATTTCATTAATGCCATCTTTGCCTGTTTCAAAGAACATATCATACCCTCATCTTTCTCTGATTCAAAGTAATCTCATACCCACCATTTTAATATTTTTCATGTTGATTTGAAAAGAGAAAAAATCATCAGCTCTTAACATAAAATGTTTAACATAATTGGTTGGGTTTTTTGGTCAGATGGGCCCAGTTGACTCGCTGCAATTCGCTGTGAACTGTTGTGTCCTGATTATGTTACTAGGTTTGTCAGCTGCCCATGGGTTTCACCAAAGTGTCAAATGAGAACAGCAGCGCTTTGGGATTTTCCCTAACATCAAGCTGACACGCCTTGATATAACTGACATACTGCATTCAAAGCAGCGTTAAACAAACTCACACTGTCACTCTTTCAGATGATGCCACTTCAGGCCTTCCCGTACCTGAATGTGTTGAATGTTGCGTCCACAATGATAGCCATATATGGCTCAATCCTTTTATTCGGACCGTCTAGAAAACACCTTAAGGCGTTCAACATTGGCCCAAAGTTCCTCTGCTGTCAGCTAGTGCTTGTCCTCAGCGACATCCAGACCGCTGTCTTTGATAATCTGGCACTCAACAACATTCCTCCCTGTACACCAATACTGTCTTCTGCTACACGAGGTGACGGTACGTGTCAAATCTGCTGGGGGAAAGTAGTCCCTAAAGCCAACAATAATCTTCCTCCTTGTACTTCAATAATGTCCTCTACTGCATAAGGCGAAGGTAAGTGTCTCATCTGCTGGGAAAAATAGTCCATCTAGCCAACAATAATCTTCCTCCTTGTGCATTAATACTGTCCTCTACTGCACAAGGCGAAGGTAAGTGTCTCATCTGCTGGGGAAAGCAGTTCCAGTGAAACCCATCCAGACTTATAATCAGAGATGATGTCATACCCATGCTAAGAAAAGTGTTAAACATTAAAGACCTGCATCACTTTGGGCTTTCCTCACACATTTTATTGTTTGAAGCGGCATGAAACTCAACTTTATTTCGAGCACATCAGGATTTGTGACAGATGTCTTTGGAAAATCCAAATCAATTTGGCCAGAACTAGTAAATGTTTTATGGGCTCATCATTTTGATTTTCTTTCCCTGCCATACTGACTCTGTGACAGAACTATCTTTAACAACATAATTTATCAAATTAAGACTGAAGTATCATTTAATTACTGCTATAGTGTTTGGCTTGCAGTATGCAAACTTTGGAGTCAATTTAAATATTCTGCAACACTTCCACCAATATATAGAGCTTTGAAAGGGAGCCTATTCCACATTTTAAAAACTAGTAACGCCGATATTGAAATCAGTATCATCAGTTTGTTTCCTCTGATAAAAGGTAAAAGATGTAAACTGACTTTAAACAGTGTTAAAAAGCTGTTTTCAATTTCAGTTTGGAACCACCTGGTTATGATTGTGGAAATGTTCTTGATAGCTCTGCTTGCCCGGCACCTTTATCGCAGGATAGATGGATCACAGGTCATCTCAGACATTTGCTTAGAAGACAAAAACAAAGTACAGCACGAGAATTCTTCTTTGAAGAATAACACCAACATATTGAAGCACACCAGCAGTGAAAAGGAATCGGAGGACCACACTAATCACATGTAGATGTTGAGTAGAGTGGATACAGGAACTGCCATGTTGCAGATTGATGGAAACAGAGGACTGTGACACAGGGCACAGGACCGTGTTTCACAAAACGACTTGTGTTATTATACTTTACTTAGACACAAACAACATACGATGTATCATAATATCAAGGAATAATTTGAAGAAGTCTAAAGAGATGGGAAAACTGCTTCAGTAGTTAACCAATCAGTTCTATATGGTGTGCAGTTAAGTTGTTAGAAATATTGAATACATTTATTTTTTCTGATGAAGTTCTTTAATACTTAAATACTATTCTTGGCATGTTAATGCTTGGAAAGCTACGTACGTTTTGAAACAGACAAGAATGTCACTTTAGCTTATTGCACCCCTTGTGATCGTGTATGGCAAGCGATCTTTCCACAAAGGAAGTGAGCTCTTTCCTCAGCAAGAGGTAAGTTTGCAAACATTTCAGTGCAGTATTTTCCCAAATTACTCGAGTTATACGCATTTATCCAAAAACCTTGTCAATGCTGTAAAAGATATTAAATGAAGTACACGCAAACAAGTGTGTTCCTTCTTTAGTAAAGACCAAAATTATTTGGTAGTGATGGCAGATAAGTGTATGTTGTTTTTAAAATATCAGCGTGTATAACGTGTAAGAACTCGAGTAAGAAAATGCTGCACTGAAACGATGTTTGCAAACGTCGATACATTGTGGTCATTTACGACACAGGTATTACTACTCTGTACCCAGGTAATCAATATCTTCTTGTACCCAGTCGCACGATTCACATTTTATATGAAGGCTGTTTTGGTGAGATTGCTAAAAGGCCATCCAAAACAGTGTTGGCAATATAACAGCCATACAAACACCGGACATAGTGTCGAGTCTAGATTTGAGTGCACAAGGCTGTACCCGTGTAAATAGTTGTATGACATGTGGTGACAATCCGAATAGACTCACTCACTTGTACTAGTTTGGTATGCCTGTATTTATGTTGCACAATGAGTAACCAGTCACAGAAATAGCAACACAGTTACTCATCTACATGTTTTAATATGTCTGTTTGTAGTTCAATAGTCAGCACTATTCTAGCTAGATGGCAGATGCCAGTAAATAATTGCATCTGGACCAGACAGTCCAGTGATATTTTAAACATGGTATGATGACACATTATGAACCATCTATTTGGTCTCCTCTTACGACCAGCACAGGTTGCTGGGGACCTATTTTAACCCAGAATCCCACGGGTTTTACATAAAGCTTTCACTCAAACATGTCACAGGTATCAAGTCTTTTAAAGTTAGAAAGATATGCTATTAATAACAATATTCCCGCATTATCACTGTATAGTACACAACGTTTCTGTGTTTACGCAGAGACTTAAACATACCAATTCCCAAGTCTGATGTATACATATGCTTTTTGAGTGTTTTACCTAGAGGCCAGAAGACTGGGAACTTATGAAATAAGTATGCATATTGTGTCAATTACTTATGGACACTGATGTCTTTCAATTGGTAAACCATTATGTGAACTAAAAATGTTCGTGGTGATATTATTTTTGTCATACATGTGTATATATTTTTGTCCTCCAATACAAGTGTTATGAACATTAACGGACACAATCATGCTTTTACAGAAATCATATGGGTATTTGAACAAATCACCTCTTTTATAGAGTAATAAAACTTTATACATTCGGTTTTCAGTCTTTTGTAATGACCAAATCAAAAGTCTCATATTAGTATCATTATATTTCAATTTGAATCCTTCAGTGACTGTCAACTGCCTGTGGACAAACACCACTTCATGGATAGTCATCACAGAGTAAACATTGCAATCATATTTCATTTTCAGTAAAGTTGATACAATGACAATGTATATGACATAATACAAAACATATTTCTGATGCCTCTACAGTAAAGTATACACCAAAAGGTTGGCAATTCAGAATTCTTCCATGACATTGAAGATTGCATGATTCTGATTGGTTAAAACAGGTTTAAAAAAGTCTTTTCACACAAAAAACGTGTGTATGAATACTTCGATAGCCTACATATCGATTCATAAACAAATGACTGCCGATCGATCACCCCCATATGAACTGTAAAACGTATCGATATTTCTTCTATTGCACACTGGGTCTCCAATACAAGCCAGGTCTCTAATAAACGTGGGGTCAACAGCTCTCATGAAATTAATAGATGGTCTAGCATCTAATAGAGGGAATGCAGTAGTTTGATATCGGATGTTTTTGCCGATGATATCTTCTTTGCAGTAACCCTGACAGCTTCGATGATGAGATTACAAGACTTTACAAAGGCACATATTTTACATACAAATGAAATGTTTATGAAACTGACTCGAAACAGGCAATTTCCTCATATAAACAAACAACAATGAAAGTAATATATAACATTATAAAAAAAAACGTGTTTGAAGAAACTTTATTCATGACAACATGTTGTTCACAAATTTGGTGATCGATATTCATTGCCATCTCCCTCAACCACCACTGTAAGGATTTGGTAGGAGGGCATTTAAAAGTACATCCGAAAACACTCTTCCATTCGAAAGGCCATGGAAACAATGTCCTAACATAACTGAAGTCAGAGGACAGTCACTGGATCATAACATTTTGCCAAATCTGATGAAATTCAGAACACGCACAATCAATTTTCTTTCACACGCTGGTGTTGAATCCATAAAATTTTGGAATTGACTGGTCAAAATAGCTTGCTCGTCGTCAGCCTAAAAGGCCGCTGTTCAGTCATGCTCAAGTTCCGTTGGCAATCACATTGTACCGTCAGGCTCATTCCCAGTACATTTACAGGTTAATGTTGAACCACATCTTAGACAATGGTGTAAGGTGAGAGTAGATCAAGTTCTGCCACATCCAATTTCGGCGTGGACAGGCATTTATTTACTCGGGGTAATTGCTGACTAACTAATAAGACTTACATATATAAAATAAAAAGTAGAATGTTCATTCATAAAGTTTGTTGGAGAAATATATTCGTTTAGCAATTTAAAACTATTACTCCAACTTGTCACTCCTTCAATGAGAAGTGGCATATTCGATTTCCAAGAAATGACTTGTTGCGCTGATTTCCAAGAAATGACTTTCCAACAGTCCAAACAGTGCACAGCAGGTTGCGATGAAATTGAAACATATATCTTTGGACTGAGTTTAATGACTTATTTGTCAAGTTATATTTAAATAATTATGTGAACACTTTGTATAACTAGTCAAGACTATGGGTATTTTAATGTTGAACTTTAGTAGTATTTGTTACATGCAACCTCTTTTCAGAATGTTCTACGATAGCCTACCTTTGTACTGTGTGTAGTTACGCACTGCAAGAAAGCACCGTTTACAAAGCGCTGTTGCGTCAGGGTAGAATGCAGATTAACCCATTGTGTTTTAAAATTTGATGTAGTCCCACTGTAGAGTAGATACCTAAAGTCCCAAATAAAGATAAGAGGTATTTACTCTACAGTGGTTTTCATCTCCTGATGGTTCCACTAGTGCTGAGTTTAGTGCCACATCAAACATTGTTACAGTTGTGTGGTGCTACAAAAACAAGATGGTGATCATGACTACAGCATATTACTGCACCTTAGACAACTGGGCCATCCATGCCCCATCTACAGATATAATATAGGCACATGTGGAGGATATTTCACATACACAACACTGTTGATGGTTACAATCGTCCTGAACCTCTGAATTTTGTAACAAAGGCCAAATGGACCAGGGAATGAAGATTTTCCTTAATTGGGATTGTGGTGTACAATCAAAATCAAATGTTTTGACAGAATGGAACATGGCTTTTTTTAATAGATTACAAAAAGTCAAGCAAATCCATTAAGTTTTTGAGAATCCACATGGTATTAGTTCCACTTGTCTCAAATACTTTCTGTGAATATAAAGATAGTCCTTCCTTGATTGTATAAAGGGTTATAGGACTTGGTGGTACATTTGCTGGACCCAGCAATGTATCTCTCTGTCTATGGACTTCTATGGAGCTTTGGAATCCAGTACTAAAGAGGAATGGACATGTCTTTAGGTTTTAGAGTCAAGTCAAAAGTTGATAGTAGCGATGCATGGTTTTGGCAGATGTCACCGATGTCTTTCATACCACATAAAGAGCATATTATTATTTTTTTGGGTAGGATAAATTCTTAACAACCTACTCCAATTGACATATAGAATCTAAATTTAAGACAATGACACTAGTGGCATTCTTTCAATTTTGATAAATAACATTCAAAATTTCAAACGATTATTATTTGTTACGCCATTATCTTTAGAGGAATATTTATGATATACGTTTTGTATATCAGTGAAACATTTCATATGTCATTGTAATTATTGATATTTCTCTCGAAATGATTGAGACGATAATAAATGTAGTGCGGACATTTAGGACTATATTATTTTGCTAACACGTATCCAAGTAGTGGTTTGAGTTAGTGCCTCGTAGTAGATTGCAGAACCAACCAATAATCTGCAGGTGGTAAACTACAATTAAAAG
Organism: Haliotis cracherodii; assembly: GCF_022045235.1. Taxonomy (NCBI): domain Eukaryota; kingdom Metazoa; phylum Mollusca; class Gastropoda; order Lepetellida; family Haliotidae; genus Haliotis; species Haliotis cracherodii. The sequence goes on along the minus strand of NW_027266297.1, from coordinate 23,497,070 downwards.
TTGAACAATGACTCTCTGTGGATAACTTCATTAAATAGTATAAAGCTCATTTCGTGGTCACAATCCCTGCAATGCATTCTGTCCATCTGTGTCATTACTAAGCACATGCATCTCATTCGGTACAAAGGAAGCCAAGTAGCTGTTCATTTAAATACTCAATACCCCACTCCCCTCAGTCACCACCACCATGTCCTCTCCACTTACGTAATGAATGAGTATCTGAGTACTGGGGTTTGATGTCAAGTTACAAACATTCCCAATAACATCTCATCACGATTGGAATGTGTGTAAATAATACTATTATTCACATCACTTACAAACCTTGTGGACACAGTTGAGGCATTGTCCTTTTCATTTCCATAAATATCAAACTTGTGGAAACAGTTGGGGCATTGTCCTTTTTATTTCCATAAATTTCAAACCTATGAAAAGCATGTGGTGTGGTTTTACGCCACTTTTAGCAATATTCCAGCAACATCACGGCGGGTGTAATATAAAGGCATAGTTGCACATGCCAATATTATTTTCCATAGGTGATGTCGTCTATTGGCATAGAATCTAACAATTCCACACCTTATTCCAAACATGAGGGCATACAATTTCATGCAGTGTAAGATGGACAAAAACATGAAATTCAGATCTTGAATCATTTGTAAAGAAGGCAAGTGTCTCTTTAACTTCGAACATTCCTTCGTCCTTTGGACAGATGGCAGACAAATATGCCCGCAAAGGTTGAAATGTAGAACAAACAAGTCTGTTAAATATTTTATCTATCTCCGGGTCAGACGATAAGTAAGGCGTGCACGTTGATTGTGAAGTATATCTGGGTCGGTGTCTACAGCGTTTTGTCTTTATAAACATCGACCTTATTAAAACACATCCAAGAGGGTAGTTTGAAACCACACGCACTTCATGAAAAACTAATTTGCAGGGGAAAAAGCAAACTTGAACATGGATTTGACCATAACATGTAAATGTTATCAAACCGTTAATAGGCTGAAAACAGTCGCGAAACACTGCAAATATTTAGTAATGTGTAATCGCAAATTCTGCTCCCATTTGGAGCAGTATAACTTTCTTATTATTGTTGGTTCAGTATAAAATGTTTTGTTCCAGTAAAATATAACCGCGGACATGACATACCTGGTTTCGGTCCGGGCATAGTCCAGACTTAGGTGCAGTGAGATCGGGTACACGTTTACATGAGATACATGTACATACCTCCTGGACAAGGTTAAAACAGTAAACAATGGCATCAAGGACTGCATTTAGAGGCTCGGCGTCTATTCTGTTTCATGTTGGCAGTGTGGAAACTCACTATGCCTTACCAAACCCTACATTTGCAGGAAACGGTCATCATTATTCACGCATATTTACAAGCGGTAAAAGTAACTCTGCTTCATATAAAGTAGTGTAAATGTTCTGTCACTGAAAATCACATCGTAATAGCATCGTCATTCGTCTGATCAATGTTTTATCATAAACAATTTAGAGAATAGGTCTTCAGCAACCCATGTTTGCCGTAAGAGGCGACTATGTTTGTCATAAGAGGCCACTAACATGATCGGGTGGTCAGGCTCGCTGACATGGTTGATGCATGCCCAATTGCATAGATCGATGTTCATGATGTTAATCACTGGATTGTCTGGTTAAGGGTCGATTTTTTTACAGACAGCCGTCATATAACTGGAATGTTGCGTTGAGCAACAAACAAATCATCACAAATTCATTGACAAAATCCATACCTGGTAACACGCCCAAAGAGGGTTAGTGTAACAAACTAATTTATCAATGTAAATATCGGTGGTTCTGCTGCTGCCGAATGCGTCGTTTTCATCTCATCCCACACATAATATATGGGTGGGTAGGTGTGTGTGTGTGTGTGTGGGGGGGGGGGGGGGGGGGGTGAGAGAGAGAGAGAGAGAGAGAGAGAGAGAGAGACATCTGGAGAAAGAGACAGACAATTCCCATGACTGTGATGCCACCCCATACCATTACACTTCCACCCCAAACTTTAGCGTCGATAAAACGTTCTCATGGACGCCTGTAGACCCTTCCGCAATATTAGAGCTGTCCACACCTGGAAACATCTGCGAACAGTATACTCTCCCGGTCTCGTCTTCTGAACCTCAGATGCTGCCTTCACCAAGCTAGCCTGTCGGTGACGTGGAAGCATAAATGGGCGTATCGCAGGACGTCAGGGCCGGATGTTGTGCTCCCTCAAGCGTTTTGCGCCATTTCTTTTTGCAGCATATCCACGGCGCGTAGACGTTGATTTTCAGCAAGCCGTGGAATTGCATAAGCTTGATTTACAGTAACAAAAACATGTGTTATGAGCACCTGATAATGGAGATCATGTTTATAATGGAGGAAATACGGTAACCGGAGCCGGTTGTTCGAAAACCTAAAAGTGCATGTGTTGCTACTTTGATACCGCGATAGGTTAAGGGTTAATGCTTGTCGTACTTATTACTTACTTAAGTGCTTCGGACTCTCCGGGACTACATAAACATGACTCAAACATAAGAAACAGGCCAAAACACCAACAGTCGGTTACTGTAGGAGACCTACTTGTACCTTTCACTGCACAGCCTCACAGACCATCTATTTCTATTTTGCTAACAGTTGTTTTATTCAACAAGAGAATGATGTTAAGATTCATTGACTGGTTGAATAAATATGGAGTGAGTATGGTTTTACCCTGCTTTTAGCAACAGTGATATCATGAAGGGGGACACCAGAAATGTGTTTCACAAATTGTACACACAAGAGGAATCGAACCCGGGCTTTGGAGCGACCGCTTTAACCATTAGGATAACCCGTCGGCCCTTGATAAATAGTTTTAACGATTCAAAGTTCATTGACCCCGTGAAGATCCGGGGTAGAATGTGTCCCCGGCGCCCGTTTGTTAGTCGTAGGAGGCGACTAAATGGAGATTCCGTGTAAGAATTAGTCCCAAGCAACCTATGCTGGTGATAAAAGGATAAGGTTGTCAGGCTCAGTGACTTGGTTGATAGTGTATAACGTGTCTTGTCATGTGATGTTATTTAAGACAAAATAGCTAGATTAGGACATCCTCAATACTCATAATGAGCAAATTCTCCAGAAATCAATTAACCATATGCATGTTTCGGCTCATATTTAGAGTTTATCTTTAAATACAACCACCAGGCTTTTTCACTAAATTTAGTCATACTTATGTATTTGATCATGTCATAAGTCTAAAACTTACAGGTGTAAGATGGGGAAAAAGGCTGGTTGTCAGACATTTTAACGTATCTGCTAATTTTGATACCACAGGCTTTCCTGTACATAGATGTGATGGATGTCGCGTCCACACTTGTTACAGTGTACGGCTCAATCCTTGTATTCAGACGGACCAGGAAACACTCGAATGCGATCATCATTGGCCCAAAGTTCCTCTGCATGGATCTGGTGCTTGTTTGCAGTGGCCTCGAGGGCTTTGTCTTCAATACTCTGACCAGCAACAACCTCCCTCCTTGTACACCAATACTGTCTTCTACTGCACGAGGCGATGGTAAGTGTCACATCTGCTGGGTATGTCGTCCATCTGGTCAACGACAACCTTCCTCCCTGTACACCAATACCATCCTCTACCGCACGAGGGAAATACATTAAGTGTCAAATCTGCTGGGAAAGTAGTCCATCTGGCTAACAACAACCTTCTTCCCTGTGTTTGTAGGTATTCGTTAATGACATAAAGCAATATGTTTCTTTTCAGCACATCAAGATTTGTAACAGGTGATTATAGAAAAATACAAATCAATTGATAACAACTGGAAAATTGTTTATGGGTTCATCATTTTTGGGTTCCCGGCAATACTGACTGTGAAAGAACTGCCTATACCAACATATCAAATGAAGTATGAAACATCATTTAACTACTGGTATTCTGTTTGACTTGACGGAGTGAATTGAAATATCCTGCAATACTGCCACCAATATACAGAGCTTTCAAAGGGAGCTTATTCCACCATTACAACAGTAGCAACACTAATATTGAAATTTGTTTCACCTGATAATACTCAATAATATGACACCGTCATACCTTAAAGATCTGGTACCCCACACCTTGGAGCTGCTCATGATATAAGCATGCCTTTATTACTTATAAAGATTTCTGAATCCTGGTGTGCAACGTCCTCAATTAAACTCTGGAATACACTACCCTTTCAACAAAAGATTATTGAAACCTCTCGATTTATAGTCCGCCCGGAGAGCGTGAGGCTCGGGGTTCGATTCTGTGTCATACCAAAAGACGTTACCCTGTCTGGCGCTCGGCATTAAGGGTCTGAAACAAAGACTGGTTGGCTTGGAGGCAGTGTGCTGTGTCCGAATGGGGTATTCATGTTCTACTGCAGCATGGTATTTCAGTGGGCTAGCACTATAAATCGACATCAGTCCGGACTAGTACAAGCAGCCACACACTCGCACACACACGTGCATGCATGTCGCCATGTAAGTGCAATAATCTTGGACGCGACGTTAAACCCCAGTTCACCTCACCTCACCTCGATTTATACATAGTTTTAGAACTTTTACATGAACAGGTCCACCATATGTCTCATGTGGTCTCAGAAAAATTAACATTATACATATAAGATAAGGATTAAAAAGGGGATTTATTTAGAAAGGATTCAAGAAGGGAATCCAAACTACCGATGTTGCGGCCCATGTGAAAACTCACATATTTTGTCATTGAATGTCCGTTTTTTACGTCAGCTAGAAACGAATTGATCCACTCACTGTAGTTAATTGTGAAAGATACTTACGATGTTAATAGAGACTTGATGCGAGGTGACAATGCAGCTTTACCTAATCACGTTCTTTCTGTCATTTAATGTATACTGTAATGAAGTTTTGGGATCATGAATATGTTTGGGATATTTTTATGAAATTGTATGCTCAGTCCTCACCACTTTCTTTTGTATATTGATTTAATAAACATACCATTAGAGAGTGCGTTCTAAGTTGCAGGAACCTGTGCCCAATCCCTTTTATGACAATAAAATATGTTTTAACTAATTTAAATGTTTTGTAGTTGTACAAAGGAATAGGAGTGAATGGATAACATGTCATGTTGGCATATGATAACGATTAGATCTTAAAGATAATAGATAGGCGCATGTACTGTTGTATTGGCATCATAGTACAGGTGTTCAATGTGAGGTTACAATACGACATGTCAATGTATATACAAAGCTGCAAATTTGGAAGTAAAGTTTCTCTCTGTGAATATTTCAAACTCGTTTCATCATTTATGTTTCAACTGGAACACTCTTTCGATGAATACAACGTATGTACCTAACATCGTTTATATGCTCACTTTTGCAAACCCTTGTTAAACACAAGAATGCAAATGTATTCCTGAAACCAGGGCTTTAGAGCTTCAGGCAGTAGGGTTTAATGCCGCCCTAGTCTGTATCCCTGTGTAGGAGGGTTTGTGGGAGGGTTTAAATCTCATAAAAACTCGAGGGGATGTTCTTTATCTACGTTATGAATCGAAAAGAAAACCAAGAAAACATAGTTTATGTTTCAAACATACTTTCCATGACTCTTGGCAAACGGACGTAAAATATATCTTGCTAGCGAACATGTACTTGAAAATTAAGTGATTGTTAAAAGCATTGTGATTTACTCACAAGGCTACGGATAATTAGGTTGCCAGTTCGATCCATTAAAATGTTTAGATAACATTTGTCTTTTGATTTTACATCATTCCACACTTTTCCTTATGAACATTCCCGTACATGAGATTTAAACTGATTGGAGAACAATAGGATGAGGTCACTGGGGTTTATAAGTTGTAATACGGCAGTTTTGAGACGGTTGAATAGTGGACGTGGAGTTCATGCTCTGTATTCGTCAATGCGCCAAGTCCACAGTTCTCATTCCTAATTTCATTACAAAAAGTTAGTTGTCTTGTTCTGCTTAAATACCAATCATAGATTTCCTGATGTTTCTACAGTTTGAGCTGAGTGAGCAGTATTAAAGGGAACGGGAACATTGAGTAAAGTTAACTTATTCAATACATTAATACGTCCTCATTCACTGAATCCTCGATTATCCAATGTGTCATATCACGATTCTATAATGATAAATATCCTTGACCATTTCGCCCCAGTAGCCTCGTTTCTTCTCTCTCTTCTCTCTAACTTTGCACAACATTTCTCTCGCTCTTAAGAGTAATTTGATTGGACGGCTATTTGTTGCGTCATTTCATTCGAATCGGGCTCAGAACGAAGCTATGGTAGACAATGGGTTCCGGAAATTTATCGTAATAGAATTGAGATAGAATACACTGGATAATCGATTATACATGACAAAATTATGACGAATAGTTGCATAGATCCACGTGTACTCTTCGTCAAAGAGTGCGTTTGATATAACACCGCTTTGAACACTATTTCAGTTATTTTACAGTGTGTAAGCTTGATGTGGAAGGACTGATGCAGGCCTTAGCTACGATCGTGGGTTTGGCACTGACAACCCTAGAACCACACAATGAGAGCGAACCGGCACAGATTAAGAGGAGCATGAGTAAGTGAGTGAGTGTGTGAGTGAGTATGGTTTTACACAGCTTTTAGCAATATTCCACCAATAACACGGCGGGGAACACCAGAAATGAGCTTCACATATTGTACCAATGTGGGGAATCGAACCCGGGTCTTCGGCGTGACGAGCGAACGTTTTAACCACAAGACTACTCCGACGCCCCGACGGGTACATGAAGGCACACATAATTACAGCATATACCAGTGTTATCAAAGTTGTTATCACACTTTCAAGACTCAATTGGAGACAGGTAGATTCATTTCAAATCTCCAAGATAAAGAACTCATCAAGACCCTGAGTACACTAAGAATATCTGTGTCAAAACTTTAACAGAAATACATATGTTGCAAAAGGAAATATCATGTAAATGACGGTGTATGTCATAACTGCCAAGATGGTCTAATTCAAAGATGAATATTGTGTCTTCTTTGTCTGTCAAAAAAGTGAGTTGAGTAAATTTACACACATATAGACTTGTTCTTGGTTATTCATGTGTTGCGTCACTTTTATTAAGTGAAAAACTTATTGTTGTTACGACCCATTATCGTGAATCTATTGTTAGCCGTCCATACTGGAATCTCCCTTCCTTAACACCATATATAGTCAGGACAGGGTGTTTAATGACATAGTTTATTGTAAATTAAGAGAAATATGCATTAAACAAGACAGACAAAAGCTTGAAATTACGATCTTGCACCATTCGTAAGCCTAGTGTCTCTTAAACTTCGAACATTCCTTCATCTCTTAGGACGATGACAGACACAAATGCACTCAAAGGTTAAAATGTAGGACAAATAAGTCCGTTGAATAGTTTTTCTATCTAAAACGATAAGTAAGATATATTTGTTATCTGTTCGGCGGGCATGTTGATCATGAACAATATACTCATATATATCTGTGTCAACGCCAAAGAACAACCAGACCCAATCATTAGCCGGGACATATTCCTTTTGGCGGAACAGGCAAACAACAGTGAAAAACACACAAAATGACCTTCGAAAAACAGCGACGATACCAGGCGCCAACGAACCGGGCAAGCACGCCCGCCCCACTTCCAACACAATTTGCATAAAAAGGTAAGTGTATTTCCATTGCAAAACGCCGCACAGCCCTACTCCTGTCATACGACAGTGGCCAGTAAACAATCGACTCATTGACGATAGCACGTTTACTGATTTTGTTGAAACAAGAAACGATATTTTTATTTGAACATATTTCTTAAGATCACCATTTTTAACGTCTCGGCCCGAACATGCATGCACCCATGCAGCCTTAAAGTAGCCTTGCTGAAAATTTCAAACATTATTATTATATGTAATAATGCTTATATTCTGCCATTTCTTTCACCGTCTTCACAGTTTATTACATATGGATCACTGAAAATCAGTGATAATACAGGTGCTCACGAAAAGGGTAAGCGTATCCCGCCACACTGGCACCTGCCACTATTTTCATTAAAAAAACCACGCACTGTATTGGTGATCCGAAAAAGTAATAAGATGTCGATAACCTTGGCATAACGACGCTCTACCTGCACATTTTGTTGAGGCTCCCCATATTTTCATGTTTGTTGCGTGACATGGTGTCTGAAAAAAGGTATTATGCTGCACAGTCTGTTCCACATTTTCAGTCCAAGTCGTGAAGTGTCAGTTTAACTGTGAAACTAAGACATTGTCTCCGATAATGAGGGTTATCGAAAAATACTTGATTGAGTTGATGTTTGTGATGTTTGACTTACTGGAATCAAACTTTGGGACTGCCAATTTTCCCAAGCACAGCCCACCTTTAACAGCCCCCTCTACTGTGACATTCTACACGAAGGACAAGCCCAGGCCGGATCTTCACGGTGCATTAGTGTAAGGCATACCTGGGCTGTGTGATAAGAAACAGCTCACGCACGGTGAATGTGCATTTTCATTCGGCCAAGGGCAACTCCAGAAAGAAGAAGTAAATATGACGCCGCGTGGTTGTTCTCAAAATCGATTGAAACCGGTAGCGCTTGAACATCTGATTTGTAAAGAGCTATTTAATATGTTATGTATAGTTTATGACACATACATATCACGCAAACCTTGATATAATTAATCTGAATTTTACCGGGCGCGAAATAGTGTTTCCGATACGAATAAAAATAAAGAAAGGACACAACTGTTATCCATTGCTAGTATCTCGTGCGACCGCCCCGGGCCGCAATCACTGCTCTGCATCTCCTCGGCACTGACTGGATAAGTGTTCAAACTCTGTCCTGCGGAATTCTGCGTCATTCTGCTTGTGACGCGTCGGCCAGTTGTGGGAGTATCTACGGCGAGTTCTGGCGTTGACGTACGGCCAGGGCAAGGCGTTGACGTTGGCATCATGAAGGTAGTCTACCGTGACACGAGCTGTGTGCGGTGGAGCGTTGTCCTGTCGAAACAGCTCCCTCTGGCGATCAATGAAGGAGGTGAGGTCAAATAATGCTGTGGTGGACGTTGAAGTGGTGTGCAACAGAAGACTGCGATTCCCCTCTTTGGATACGTCCTGTGGTGATGTTCCCATCGGCAGCGCTGAGTCTCGGCAATGTTGACAACTGAATGACAAATTATTGGCTTATGCCTGCTTTTTTATAGCCAATACCACGAGTTACGAATGCAATAACTTGCACGTGCATTTTGCTTTACTGTTTTCCTCCATGACATTTTTGAACAAGTGTGAAAACAATGCAAATCGACAATGGCTGCGTTTTGACGCACCCTTTGTCGAATATCAGGCCAGCAACATTTTCCAATAGCATATATCAAATTTATATACCGGATTTTTTGTGTAGTCAGGTTAATGAACTACATATTACCTGTGCGTTTCTTTTTTTGAAGAGTGTATTTGTTGTTAACAGTTGATAAAACTTTTTATTCAACCAGTAATTGATATTCGGATTCATTGACTGGTTGGATAAATGGTGAGTATATGTGGTTTTACGCCGCGTTTAGCAATAATAGTAATGTCACGAATGGGAACACCAGATATGGGCTTCACACATTGTACACATTGGGGGAAACCAACCCGGACTTTTGTCGTGACGAGCGAACGCGTTAAGCACTAGCCTACCCAATCGCCTCTGAGTAAATAGGTTTCAATTAGTGAATAGTATGGAAGTTCATTGACCCCGTGGGGATCCGGGGTAGAATGCGCCCCCCAGCAACCGGTTGCTGGTCGTTGGAGGCGAAATGGGGATTCCCAGCAATGCTGGTGATACGAGGATTGGGTTGTCAGGCTCAGTGACTTGGTTGATGGTGACTTGGTTGACTTGAATCTTTGCTCATTAAACCAATCAACGAATTGTCTGGTGAAGACTCGGTTATTTGCAGGCAGTCGTCATACAACTGGAATATTGCTAGGTTTTTCACTCTTTGCTCAGCCTTGAATCTAAAATACTGCCTAACACTTAAATGTCAAAAGCATTGAGGAAAGGGTGCGATTTGAGGTTTAATTACTGAAGAAGTATCAAACAAAAGAAATACATGGAGGATTTTTTTAGGTTCTGTTTTTTATGTTAAATATGCGTATCAGATACACCACTGCTGAGTCCCGAATTCCCTCTAAATAGACCCCCGAATTCCTCGTACCAAAAGGGGGTTGGCAGCCTCATTCCTGCGTCATAACATCAACCATGTATTGCTCATATATATTATTAAGTATGATCAAGTATTCCCATGGGTTCAACATGCAACCTATTTATACAACTTTAAACTGGGTGAAGAAAAAAGCTTTGGAAAGAAGCCAGTGTCGTCGGCTTGCAGCCTATGTCACGTGATCTCGGGCAAGCGCTGGTCGGAGATCAAAATATGTTGACGTGTCGCGGAGGGTACTCGAACAGAGTTTCTTTCCCCATTGATTTCCAGTCTCTCTACGGAACTGTGAGTGGCTGATGTTAAGCTCAACAGGGAAATAGCCCGGCTACCGGTCGTTGATAACAGTTTATCACGTTTTAAGCGTACAACACAATACTCACGGCAGCGCTGCTGAGTGAGTGGGCGATTTGTCCCGATTTGAATGATAAAACTTAGCATGACGAGTGAACAATCTATCGTCTATGTTGATGTGAGGTCTTTTTAAGCCTTGGGAAATACCAAGTCTAGCCAGAGTTCATAATATCAGTTACATGTACATCAGTTGACTATGTCGACCGATTGATCTCCCATGTAATATGTGTGTTTTGTCACCAGTTGGTGAGAGACGATTGTTTGTGTAAATCTCCACAGTGACTCTGTATTCAACTACTGATTGCGCAATCATCATGAGGATGTTAGTGTTGGATTACAAAGCTATACCCCTCCATTGTTTTGAGTGTATATTGATTGTAAACCTCTTTCTGCCGTATGTTTACTCAGTGTCGTGTTGCGTTGATGGGTCAAGATGTGATTTTCATTTTTTGAATTGCCTGTTTTTTTGCCATCTTAAGAAAATATGATTTGACGCTAAACAAACCCACACACAATTATTTGAAAGTGTTACAGTCCGGATGAGGCCACCTTTCTCTGTGTATAAACAGTTTCAAAGCTTCATGCAGAATTCTTCTCCTTTCCCTGTTTGTTTGTTTGTTTAATGCCGCACTCGGCAAATATTCCAGCTATATGACGGCAGTCTGTAAATAATCAAGTTTGGACCAGACGATCCAGTGATTGACATCATGAGCATCGATCTACTCAAAAAACACACATAATACACACAAACCTGGACATACACGAGAGAGAGAAAGAGAGAGAGAGAGTGTGTGTGTCCATAAAATCAGTATAATCGATTTTATGTAGGAGTGTGTGAGTGAGTTTGGTTTAACGCCGCTTTTAACAGTATTCCAGTTATATCACGGCGTGTCAACTTAATGAAAATATATCTTGCTAGCGAACATGTACTTGAAAATTAAGTGATTGTTAAAAGCATTGTGATTTACTCACAAGGCTACGGATAATTAGGTTGCCAGTTCGATCCATTAAAATGTTTAGATAACATTTGTCTTTTGATTTTACATCATTCCACACTTTTCCTTATGAACATTCCCGTACATGAGATTTAAACTGATTGGAGAACAATAGGATGAGGTCACTGGGGTTTATAAGTTGTAATACGGCAGTTTTGAGACGGTTGAATAGTGGACGTGGAGTTCATGCTCTGTATTCGTCAATGCGCCAAGTCCACAGTTCTCATTCCTAATTTCATTACAAAAAGTTAGTTGTCTTGTTCTGCTTAAATACCAATCATAGATTTCCTGATGTTTCTACAGTTTGAGCTGAGTGAGCAGTATTAAAGGGAACGGGAACATTGAGTAAAGTTAACTTATTCAATACATTAATACGTCCTCATTCACTGAATCCTCGATTATCCAATGTGTCATATCACGATTCTATAATGATAAATATCCTTGACCATTTCGCCCCAGTAGCCTCGTTTCTTCTCTCTCTTCTCTCTAACTTTGCACAACATTTCTCTCGCTCTTAAGAGTAATTTGATTGGACGGCTATTTGTTGCGTCATTTCATTCGAATCGGGCTCAGAACGAAGCTATGGTAGACAATGGGTTCCGGAAATTTATCGTAATAGAATTGAGATAGAATACACTGGATAATCGATTATACATGACAAAATTATGACGAATAGTTGCATAGATCCACGTGTACTCTTCGTCAAAGAGTGCGTTTGATATAACACCGCTTTGAACACTATTTCAGTTATTTTACAGTGTGTAAGCTTGATGTGGAAGGACTGATGCAGGCCTTAGCTACGATCGTGGGTTTGGCACTGACAACCCTAGAACCACACAATGAGAGCGAACCGGCACAGATTAAGAGGAGCATGAGTAAGTGAGTGAGTGTGTGAGTGAGTATGGTTTTACACAGCTTTTAGCAATATTCCACCAATAACACGGCGGGGAACACCAGAAATGAGCTTCACATATTGTACCAATGTGGGGAATCGAACCCGGGTCTTCGGCTTGACGAGCGAACGTTTTAACCACAAGACTACTCCGACGCCCCGACGGGTACATGAAGGCACACATAATTACAGCATATACCAGTGTTATCAAAGTTGTTATCACACTTTCAAGACTCAATTGGAGACAGGTAGATTCATTTCAAATCTCCAAGATAAAGAACTCATCAAGACCCTGAGTACACTAAGAATATCTGTGTCAAAACTTTAACAGAAATACATATGTTGCAAAAGGAAATATCATGTAAATGACGGTGTATGTCATAACTGCCAAGATGGTCTAATTCAAAGATGAATATTGTGTCTTCTTTGTCTGTCAAAAAAGTGAGTTGAGTAAATTTACACACATATAGACTTGTTCTTGGTTATTCATGTGTTGCGTCACTTTTATTAAGTGAAAAACTTATTGTTGTTACGACCCATTATCGTGAATCTATTGTTAGCCGTCCATACTGGAATCTCCCTTCCTTAACACCATATATAGTCAGGACAGGGTGTTTAATGACATAGTTTATTGTAAATTAAGAGAAATATGCATTAAACAAGACAGACAAAAGCTTGAAATTACGATCTTGCACCATTCGTAAGCCTAGTGTCTCTTAAACTTCGAACATTCCTTCATCTCTTAGGACGATGACAGACACAAATGCACTCAAAGGTTAAAATGTAGGACAAATAAGTCCGTTGAATAGTTTTTCTATCTAAAACGATAAGTAAGATATATTTGTTATCTGTTCGGCGGGCATGTTGATCATGAACAATATACTCATATATATCTGTGTCAACGCCAAAGAACAACCAGACCCAATCATTAGCCGGGACATATTCCTTTTGGCGGAACAGGCAAACAACAGTGAAAAACACACAAAATGACCTTCGAAAAACAGCGACGATACCAGGCGCCAACGAACCGGGCAAGCACGCCCGCCCCACTTCCAACACAATTTGCATAAAAAGGTAAGTGTATTTCCATTGCAAAACGCCGCACAGCCCTACTCCTGTCATACGACAGTGGCCAGTAAACAATCGACTCATTGACGATAGCACGTTTACTGATTTTGTTGAAACAAGAAACGATATTTTTATTTGAACATATTTCTTAAGATCACCATTTTTAACGTCTCGGCCCGAACATGCATGCACCCATGCAGCCTTAAAGTAGCCTTGCTGAAAATTTCAAACATTATTATTATATGTAATAATGCTTATATTCTGCCATTTCTTTCACCGTCTTCACAGTTTATTACATATGGATCACTGAAAATCAGTGATAATACAGGTGCTCACGAAAAGGGTAAGCGTATCCCGCCACACTGGCACCTGCCACTATTTTCATTAAAAAAACCACGCACTGTATTGGTGATCCGAAAAAGTAATAAGATGTCGATAACCTTGGCATAACGACGCTCTACCTGCACATTTTGTTGAGGCTCCCCATATTTTCATGTTTGTTGCGTGACATGGTGTCTGAAAAAAGGTATTATGCTGCACAGTCTGTTCCACATTTTCAGTCCAAGTCGTGAAGTGTCAGTTTAACTGTGAAACTAAGACATTGTCTCTGATAATGAGGGTTATCGAAAAATACTTGATTGAGTTGATGTTTGTGATGTTTGACTTACTGGAATCAAACTTTGGGACTGCCAATTTTCCCAAGCACAGCCCACCTTTAACAGCCCCCTCTACTGTGACATTCTACACGAAGGACAAGCCCAGGCCGGATCTTCACGGTGCATTAGTGTAAGGCATACCTGGGCTGTGTGATAAGAAACAGCTCACGCACGGTGAATGTGCATTTTCATTCGGCCAAGGGCAACTCCAGAAAGAAGAAGTAAATATGACGCCGCGTGGTTGTTCTCAAAATCGATTGAAACCGGTAGCGCTTGAACATCTGATTTGTAAAGAGCTATTTAATATGTTATGTATAGTTTATGACACATACATATCACGCAAACCTTGATATAATTAATCTGAATTTTACCGGGCGCGAAATAGTGTTTCCGATACGAATAAAAATAAAGAAAGGACACAACTGTTATCCATTGCTAGTATCTCGTGCGACCGCCCCGGGCCGCAATCACTGCTCTGCATCTCCTCGGCACTGACTGGATAAGTGTTCAAACTCTGTCCTGCGGAATTCTGCGTCATTCTGCTTGTGACGCGTCGGCCAGTTGTGGGAGTATCTACGGCGAGTTCTGGCGTTGACGTACGGCCAGGGCAAGGCGTTGACGTTGGCATCATGAAGGTAGTCTACCGTGACACGAGCTGTGTGCGGTGGAGCGTTGTCCTGTCGAAACAGCTCCCTCTGGCGATCAATGAAGGAGGTGAGGTCAAATAATGCTGTGGTGGACGTTGAAGTGGTGTGCAACAGAAGACAGCGATTCCCCTCTTTGGATACGTCCTGTGGTGATGTTCCCATCGGCAGCGCTGAGTCTCGGCAATGTTGACAACTGAATGACAAATTATTGGCTTATGCCTGCTTTTTTATAGCCAATATCACGAGTTACGAATGCAATAACTTGCACGTGCATTTTGCTTTACTGTTTTCCTCCATGACATTTTTGAACAAGTGTGAAAACAATGCAAATCGACAATGGCTGCGTTTTGACGCACCCTTTGTCGAATATCAGGCCAGCAACATTTTCCAATAGCATATATCAAATTTATATACCGGATTTTTTGTGTAGTCAGGTTAATGAACTACATATTACCTGTGCGTTTCTTTTTTTGAAGAGTGTATTTGTTGTTAACAGTTGATAAAACTTTGTAGTCAACCAGTAATTGATATTCGGATTCATTGACTGGTTGGATAAATGGTGAGTATATGTGGTTTTACGCCGCGTTTAGCAATAATAGTAATGTCACGAATGGGAACACCAGATATGGGCTTCACACATTGTACACATTGGGGGAAACCAACCCGGACTTTTGTCGTGACGAGCGAACGCGTTAAGCACTAGCCTATCCAATCGCCTCTGAGTAAATAGGTTTCAATTAGTGAATAGTATGGAAGTTCATTGACCCCGTGGGGATCCGGGGTAGAATGCGCCCCCCAGCAACCGGTTGCTGGTCGTTGGAGGCGAAATGGGGATTCCCAGCAATGCTGGTGATACGAGGATTGGGTTGTCAGGCTCAGTGACTTGGTTGATGGTGACTTGGTTGACTTGAATCTTTGCTCATTAAACCAATCAACGAATTGTCTGGTGAAGACTCGGTTATTTGCAGGCAGTCGTCATACAACTGGAATATTGCTAGGTTTTTCACTCTTTGCTCAGCCTTGAATCTAAAATACTGCCTAACACTTAAATGTCAAAAGCATTGAGGAAAGGGTGCGATTTGAGGTTTAATTACTGAAGAAGTATCAAACAAAAGAAATACATGGAGGATTTTTTTAGGTTCTGTTTTTTATGTTAAATATGCGTATCAGATACACCACTGCTGAGTCCCGAATTCCCTCTAAATAGACCCCCGAATTCCTCGTACCAAAAGGGGGTTGGCAGCCTCATTCCTGCGTCATAACATCAACCATGTATTGCTCATATATATTATTAAGTATGATCAAGTATTCCCATGGGTTCAACATGCAACCTATTTATACAACTTTAAACTGGGTGAAGAAAAAAGCTTTGGAAAGAAGCCAGTGTCGTCGGCTTGCAGCCTATGTCACGTGATCTCGGGCAAGCGCTGGTCGGAGATCAAAATATGTTGACGTGTCGCGGAGGGTACTCGAACAGAGTTTCTTTCCCCATTGATTTCCAGTCTCTCTACGGAACTGTGAGTGGCTGATGTTAAGCTCAACAGGGAAATAGCCCGGCTACCGGTCGTTGATAACAGTTTATCACGTTTTAAGCGTACAACACAATACTCACGGCAGCGCTGCTGAGTGAGTGGGCGATTTGTCCCGATTTGAATGATAAAACTTAGCATGACGAGTGAACGATCTATCGTCTATGTTGATGTGAGGTCTTTTTAAGCCTTGGGAAATACCAAGTCTAGCCAGAGTTCATAATATCAGTTACATGTACATCAGTTGACTATGTCGACCGATTGATCTCCCATGTAATATGTGTGTTTTGTCACCAGTTGGTGAGAGACGATTGTTTGTGTAAATCTCCACAGTGACTCTGTATTCAACTACTGATTGCGCAATCATCATGAGGATGTTAGTGTTGGATTACAAAGCTATACCCCTCCATTGTTTTGAGTGTATATTGATTGTAAACCTCTTTCTGCCGTATGTTTACTCAGTGTCGTGTTGCGTTGATGGGTCAAGATGTGATTTTCATTTTTTGAATTGCCTGTTTTTTTGCCATCTTAAGAAAATATGATTTGACGCTAAACAAACCCACACACAATTATTTGAAAGTGTTACAGTCCGGATGAGGCCACCTTTCTCTGTGTATAAACAGTTTCAAAGCTTCATGCAGAATTCTTCTCCTTTCCCTGTTTGTTTGTTTGTTTAATGCCGCACTCGGCAAATATTCCAGCTATATGACGGCAGTCTGTAAATAATCAAGTTTGGACCAGACGATCCAGTGATTGACATCATGAGCATCGATCTACTCAAAAAACACACATAATACACACAAACCTGGACATACACGAGAGAGAGAAAGAGAGAGAGAGAGTGTGTGTGTCCATAAAATCAGTATAATCGATTTTATGTAGGAGTGTGTGAGTGAGTTTGGTTTAACGCCGCTTTTAACAGTATTCCAGTTATATCACGGCGTGTCAACTTAATGTGGGAGGAAAGCCCGAAGTGATGCAGGTATCAAACGTTTACCACTTCGGTGAAACCCACGAGCACGGGTATGGTGCTGACAAACCTAGAAACATAATCGGGGCGAACCGGGATTCGAACCCACAATCATAGGTTTCTGGCGTCCTCAAGGGACGCAACTCTGCACAGCGAATCGCGGCGCCTTAGACGACTGGGCCACCCATGCCACCGAGAGAAAGAGAGAGAAAGAGATGGAGAGAGAGAGATTGAGAGAGAGAGGGAGAGAGAGAGAGAGAGAGAGAGAGAGAGAGGGCCCTCCCCTAGAGACTGTCATATTTAACAGTGAAGCTCCCCAAAATCCATTACCAGTCCTTATTGCTGTTTTTCATTCTTGAAGAACTGCTGATGTACATCAGACGCGACTTGAAGCAAGCCACACAAAAACGTATGAGGTTATAGATATAAAGATAATATGTAAATGGCTTCTTATTCAAACAGAAGTAACACTAATAACATCACTATTAAACCGGTTCTTGGAAACATGGGTCGTTTAAGTTGAAACATGGATATTTGATATACATGTACACACATGCAAGAGTTGAAGAAATTTGGATAACAAAGCAAACTTGAGATACTTTTTATTGAACATATAAACAGTATTTATTGGAAATAATCACATTGTATCCGGGGTGTCGTGGTAGCCAAGTGGTTCAAGTGTTCACACGTCCTGCCACATGTTTTTTAAGCATTAAAACCTCTTCTTCTATATTGAAGTCACATTGACCAAGCCATAACATTAGTTAAGCTATTTTAACATGAATTGGGAAATATTCCCATTTGTCAATTTGTACTGCTGCCGATTTGGGACTGAATAGCAACTTCTAAACACTTCAATTTAAATCCCAATACTAGCGGCATATACCTTGACCTTGGACATTTCTTGTTAAACACAAGTTCTAGAAAGCTACTAGTCCTACTAATCTTTCACTTAAACCATGAATCGGGAATTCAAAAGAAAGTTGACAAGTCTAGCTTCTCACGAAAGCATCCCATCTGGGATTTAGGTTGGCTTTGTTTCACGACTAGTGCCTGTATCCACCTAGTTGCAACAATCATAGATAGAATCAGTGATTTTCATCCTTTGGTTAAACAATGATCATCTGTCACCTGAAGCATGGTGTCTTGACTAGCCTGCACCCAGGGTATATATGCTGTGAGCTGTGTCATTAGCAGGGTGCACAGAGTTTCATGAGTTGAATTCTCTTGTACAGAGGCAGAAGGTTAATAGATGCACACAAATATTCACCTGAATGGGTTTTTAAAAGTCAAGAACTGGCTAATGAATCTCTAACTAGTAATGATGACCGTAAGTGTATGTTTAGATTCCATCAATACCTTCATAACCTTCTAAATTGGTATTTGAGGCAAAATTAGGAAAAAGAAAAAAAAATCAAAATGAAAAATGGGCCGTTCATGTTTTCCTATTTTCAGAGGTAATTTAACATTGCAGTTTAACATTGTATTCGATGCAGTAATGTAAAACTCTTGTTTAACCAGTTATGACTAAACAGCAAGTCACCTCCACAAAGCCACAACATAAGTTGTATGTAATTGGGACATCGTTACTTCAAGAAAGGTTTCGTTGACATTTGCAGCAGACATGGCTAAATATTTGCATCTGAGCGGGTCTAGATAAATCACTGGTTTGAGTTTCGTTATTGTTGTTATATTTATACTTAATAAAGAAAATAACCTTTACTTCTGTGTTCAATGAAGAACCTTTGTATCCTGAATTCCTTTCATTGTTTCCCATAAGGAGCAGGTGGTGCAATTGTATCAAGTTCTGAGATTTTAAACTCAAGTATGGGATCTGAAGCCCCAAACACGTAAGTAAATTCGTTATTTCTGATATACCGTTTTCCAGATAACCAGTAGGAATCAGAATATTACTGAATGTCTCTTTACATCTTCACTACTCAAGTTTTAATAATATATTAATGGTGAGCCTGTGAACCACTGGTACTCTGGTATTAGCTCATACAAATCCAAGGTTGAAAGAAAGAATTCTGATAAATGATTTACAAAAATCATTTTTGGCTTTTCCAAACTTCAGGGTAGGATCTTCCATGTACCAACAATGTAAAGAACAAGGTGGGATAAGGGCCCGCGTACCCACAGAGTCTGCACAATTTCAGAAATGAGCAAACTCTACAGAAATCATTAAACAATGGTTTCCGATGTGTTTATAGGAATTGTAACACATTAAGTACATAGGTAGGGTTCAAACATATCAAAAGATAGAATTTGTGCGAAGTGTTTTTCTGATATTTAAACTTGTACAAGTCTTTTACCAAGGCTTATTTTTGTAGGAGATAAAATCAGTACAAACATATAGTGCAAAGTTTATGTTGGGTCACAAACCTGCTTATATTTAGATTTTCACTTGAGAATTAAAAATACATTTTCATTCAATTTAGTAATACTTTGTGATAGTATGTAATCATGCCATAAGTCCAAACTTACAAGCGTAAGAAGGGCCCCTAGACGCAATTGCCAACACCAACTAAAACGAACGTAATACAAGCCCCTATAAACAGCCATCTAAACGACATCTAATAATAGTAAATTGTGTAATAAACTATTTAAACTGAAAACGGACCACAAGGAAATTGTTCTTTCTTGGAAACCTGTGCAACAGCCGGAGCCATTTTCTAGCCAGGCAGCTCTTTTTAACTCGTCTCTTCGCTTTTAAGAACAACTGTTGTATGAATGCACATGGCTTCATCCCGGATTTATGGAACATTCTAGAGAAGTATCAACTTCTACCCTTCTTACATGCTTTCATGGTCAGTGGTACATTTCCCGTGCAAAGCTCCTGGAAGAAAATTGTAAAGAAATCCATTCATGACCATGAAGAGAAGGAATGGAATACCCGAATATCTCTAGATCAAGGCCTTAAACATTTCAGGAAAATCCATTCCACCAGAAAGCCCCACCCTGCCTGGTTCATAGCAAAAGCCAACCCAAACATTAAGAAACAGTGTGCGTTTATTGTTCATTTATGTGCCCTCTGGAGACCTGGCGTTGTTCAAGGAAGTTGATTTCTCTGTGGTCTACACTACGACGACCTTCTAACACACGCCTTGTGTCATTGTGAAACATTAAGCATGCATCGAGACATGTTGTGGTGTGACATCATCAACATTGGTCCGGTGGAACTCAGTGTCCATCTCCAAGATAGACCCGACACTGACCTTGTCTGCAGTCTCCTGTCCTGCCAGCCTCCTGTTTCCCTGTCCGATGAGGATCAAGAACTGTTCCAAATATCTGTGATAACCAGACTATATGATATGTGCAACTTCTCAAGTGACTCTCAATCCATGTAAAATCTCTGCTTTCCACTGTTAACTTATAACATGTTTTGTACTCTCCTATGGAGGAATAAAAGCATATATTTAAACTGAAAACGGACTACAATTAGTGTGCCTATATAACCATGCGCTATTATGGGAGCAGCTAAGTAGTAGAAGTTGACAATAGAACACACAGGAAAGAAATAAGGTGTTTCCTGCCTTTTGATGGAAGAGATGCAGGCTGTTGGTGCTCTTATGGGAACAAATAATGATGCATTTTTGACAGTGAACATGACGTTTGTTGAAAATCTGAAAATATAGATGTAGTGTGATTGCTACCAAAGTACAGGATTTATGGCGATGATGTAATTGAGGTAAACAATTCGTAATAAATAGGGCCTTATCCTACTTCGTCATTCGAGCTGAAAATAGAGCTAATCCTGCTCATGCCTTAATATTTATGGAATCAGGAAACATGGTAAAATCAAAATTCTTGTTTCATTCTTGCTCTCAAAATGTTTGTTAGATAAGGCCAAGTCCAGTCAATATTCAGGAGAGGTTGTTGAAGGGTACGGGTTCACTGTTTTACTTGTAATCCAGTTTTATCAAAGCTTGTAACAGCCGTCAACAAACCCACATTTAACATTGGGAAAATGGATGTTTCCACGTGTCATTTTGCTATAGCTTTGTGACCTACAAATTTGAGAAGCACCAGTCCTTAACAAGCATAACATAAAATAAAGTAATGAATGAAATCTGCTCCCCCAAGATAATGAAATAGTTGGCCCCTACAACTTTAAGAGGGTGTGTGCGTGTCACGTTTACCATAAGTATTTAGGCATTCTTAAGTTTAAGATTTATTTTCATATAGCATTATTTAAATGCGAAAACCTGTATGTTTTCAGTACCGTGGCACCAAACTGTCCTGATGTTGTACCTTTCTCAGAGAGCTACTTTGCAGGTAATTAACATCTCTAACACTGCATGATCATATGAATATGTTCTGTTTACAACTCTTAATCTTATAGATTGTATTTAGATGCTGCCGACTCTGATTATATAGTACAATGCAAGGGACTGAGCCTAGAGTATCAGTACTTTTGCGATATCTCCTGTGGATTACCACCTGTACAATCTCTTGGACATTTGTTAGAAGTTCGCGACATATTGATTGTACCCTTTGTTTGTATTCAAAACATGTTATGATTTGTATTCTGCAGAAATATCTACCGGGCTTGTGGCTGCTATTGCAGTTGGTGCGGTGATTACTGTAGTTATTGTCATCATGTTCCTGGAGAGCACCTGGTTTATAGTCCAACACTTCTTAGTAAAGAAGACAACAATTCTGTCCATATGGATGATTGGCCTACAACCAGTGAGTAAACAAGATATGCCTGTATGCACATTTTAGACCACACTTAGAATACTTTAAAGCTTGTTTGTTTATTGTTTGTTGCTGCACTCAGCAATATTCCAGGTATACACTGGTGAACTGTAGTCTAGTCTGAACTAGTCTGAACACAACAAACCGGTGACTGACAGTATGATCAACCACAAAGACACTCCCTTTTTAGTATGATGACACACAAGCAACCAACTGATCTATCAAATAGATCTTTATAGAAATCCACAGATTGTCCCTCTAACCACGCCTCTGTGGCAGCCTTTATGTCCTCGTCATCATGGAAACGTCTTTCACGTAGGGCAGATTTCATTTGCCGGAACAGGAAATAGTCACTGGGGTCTAAGTCTGGGCTGTAGGGTGGGTGATTTTACTGTTTGAATCCACATTCACATATGGCGGCCTGTGCAATTCTCGACTTGTAAGGAACTTTAGCATATAATGGGTAGGTTTCTCGGCAGGATAAAGCTAACGGATAACACGATATCCGTTGGGGTCATACGCGGATAGAGATGCAAATATCAAAGGTCAATTAGGGACTACTTTCCGTGTTTACAAACAAACATGGCATCGCCCTTGTCATTCGGCGATCGCGTCAGAATTAACCATCAGGGACCTGGATAAACTAAAGGGATAATTGTTATCATTATCAAAAGAACAGTCTGATATACTGAAAAATCAGTGTCTAACTGTGATGTAGCTAAGGCATTTTATAACTTTTGGCAACTTTGGAGATATAAATTTCGAAACAATTTTGCGAGGGCACGAGGCCTAGCCAAGCGGGATCAGTAGCCATATCTTTGCTTGTCGACCTCTGCGGCTTGAAACCTTTTCCACAAATTAAAATAGTTGGATTTGGCCGAAATATGTTTGAATTGTTACCTTGTTTCGTTTTGTCGCTGTGTGTACTTTTGACTTCACTTAACGTTATGACAGGACAGACCGACTGTCAACAACGTCTAAACGTGGATGTAACGTCTCATAGACTACGGTTAGAGTAGCTTCCCTTTGACTGATAGATTGCCGCGAAAGGCAAGTAAAAACAAAATTGTTGTTTTGCGTATATGTTGCTTCGCCACTGTATAAGAAACAGATTTTAGTTGGAGCTATATTGGCTACTGTCACTGTCCGACTAACACATCACTTACCCTGTGAATGCGCGAATTGATATTTAATACGTCACAGGGTAAGTGATGTGTCAGTCGGACAGTGACAGTAGGCACCCTTGCCGAACTAGGCTGGAATTTCTTAGTAATATTTTGGCTGGCCTGACCAAGTCTATGCATAGTCCGATCAAACATCGCATAACCAAATCGACATCTGGTTCATAAACAACATGGCAACTGCAGATATCAGTCGATTGCAGGATTTGCAAAGCATGTGTCTTGTCAATTGGGCATCGACAGATTTTTCCAAATATTTTCAATATGTGTTCAAGTGATTTGATGCACTTCGCGAGGTAGGAGGTACGTTTTTTCACAATATATATCATGATTATAGATCAGATCATGTTGTTTGAAATGCAAAAGAAGGGATATAGAAGGGGCATTTCTCGTAACAGCCACTGGTTGCGCTTCGATCGAGCCAGGAAATTACAGCCTAGTTAGACAAGGGTGGAAGCAGTACTTTTACAGATAACTCCCTTGCCTCGGGAAGATAAATTTAATACTTGATACTCAGTCAGGGACATCTAACACATCAAAGTTACTCAAGTCCTAAACATATCAGGGGGAATGCTCACAGTTTACCTCTGTTCATGATTCCTGTTAAAATCTGGGGTAGAATAGGTTTTCAGGGACCCATGCTTGCCGTGAAAGGTAAAAGGGATAGGGTGGTCAGGCTCGCTGACTTGGTTGATGAATGTCATCGTATCCCAACTGCGTGGATCGATGCTCATGATGTCAAACACTAGATTGTCTGGTCTAGACAATTATTTACCGACCGCCGTCACATAACTGGAATATTACTGAGTGCAGTGTTAAACAACAAACAAACAAACATGGACGCCATTGTATGTTTATAAATACGCAATTAAGGGTAATTAAGTACTGGATTAAGCTTTTGCGAATGATCACAAATCGATAGCCCTTCCAAAGTTATGTTATGCTTAAAGTATTAGACGAATGGAAAAGTCAGTTGGGCATCGTGTGTGAGGCAAATGTTATTTAATAGCGGTTTTACGTATGTGTGGTTATTCCAAGATGTTAGTGATAAGAACATGTTTTTATCTGCATTTAGAAAACGCTCAAGATACATATATATTTAGTACAACAGTATTACTTTTTAGTGCATTATGCTAATATAAAATCTCTTCTGCAACCCGAATTATCCGCAACAGTACTCAGAGACAAACGGTTAATTAGAACAATGTGTAAATTTCGAATATCTCTTCACAACTTTCGAGTCAACATTTTTCTTAAAAGGTCATTGTTAAATATACCTCATACAGAAAGTATATGTAAACAATGTGACCTTCATTTAGTTGAGGATGAAAACCATGTCTTTTTGTATGTAAGAATTATATTCATTTGAGAAATATTATTTTTACCTCATTACAGAAATATATTACAGAAATATTATAAAGGTAATATTACGTTTGCAAATTTATTTAAATCATGTGATATTAATGTACTACGCTTGAAAGCTTTTTATTTATGTAAATTATTTAAAATGAGATCGACAGAGATGAAACAGTCTGGATAAGTGACCTAAAATGTTATTTATCTTACAACTGTACTATAGGCCATGTGGCCTGAATTACGAAATTAACTTGTTGAACATGTCTTCATTTCAGGTTAAGTGTATTCACACAGTAGAACTTGATTGAAGTGTATGTCTATTTGATTGCATGTAATTGCCACCAACAGGTGTTTGCAGTGACAGCCCTGATAGCTGTGTGTATACCGCGATCCGCCTTGCTGTCGGATCTGGTGGCGGCCATGTAAGTTAGAAACAGGGATTTACTTGAGTGCATCTTTTGTCGTTGGGGATGGGGTTAGGGTGGGGTCCACAGGCTGTTGACATATGGCACGCTTTATTTGATTTCCAAAAATTGTTTTATTGTCATATCATTGCACATCCTCAAGAGCCTTCAGTCTATTATATATGGAGAACTTGGAGTATATTTCTTACAAGAATAGAATTGTCAGCTCTATGTAACATGCCGTCAGCAATTTTGATTAACTGTATTTGATTCATACAGCCAAACTACAAGCTATTGACATGTGGTGTCTGCACTAAAGCTAGAAGTGAATACACTACTCTTATTAGGGGATAAACCTGCTCTGGTTTTTAGGTTTTGCACTTAGATTCAATATCTGTACATTTCATTTAAAACCAAATGCGTTAGCTGGAGAGTTCGAATTTGAAAAGTGTACAGGCTTCGAACTCTTTCGTGATAGCGAAGTGATGAGTGATGGGCATCCGCTGAGACGAACATTTTTAATAGGTGGAATTCAGTGATGAATGACGATCGTTTTTCTTCCACGAAGGTTTGTTTTTATTCACTCATCATAATACTTAGCTTTGTTCAGTGTGAGCCAATACAAACTTTTAGTAAGTAATTTTCTGGAGATCCTCTGCACTGTTTATTTCAAGAGTACACATCAATATTATGACGTCATACTGTACTTCAAGCAACGATGCCTAAGCATTGTGACGTGGTACAAATGACATCAAAGTCTGTAAAGGAATAGCGCCAAATTTAAAGCTGTGAATTCCGCCATACAGACGTTTAGTCATTTTTAACTGTTGCTTATGATATTCTATTATCCCTTTGGTTGTCAAAGTATTTTCAAATACATATTTTCTTATATAGATTCAATAATCATGGCAAACAAATCAGAAAGTAGGGTTCTACTATTGATGTCATGGTAGAATAATATATTGAACTGCCGTAGTATAACAACTTTACTGCTTGAGACAAATGGGTTTAGGCCATTTTTATGATTTTATCAACTTTTATAGCACATTCTTGTATATCATTACAAAATTTGAAAACCATCTTGAGGACATTTTGGACGACAGTAAATGCCCCTGTAAATTTAACCAATTTGAAACCCTGATTACACTTTTTGAAAATGAACAGAGGTTTATTTGTTTCCACTACACTTGGCTTTTTGTCTGCAGTAAGCCTTGTAGGCAGACTTATATGTCACATGATGTACATATATATGGTGGGACTAGGACATGGAAAGTATGGGACATGTACACTACATTCTACAGTTAGGTTTTCTTCGCATGTCACGGTTCACCAAGGTATTAGTGCATTGCAATACTTTAATGTATTGTATTGTATTGTTAAGTCCTGTATATTTTGCTATAACTTGTCACAACTTCAACATTTGGCCTTTGTATACTGCTGATGAACATGTGATTTTGGCCATCTGCATATAAACCAGTTATCCATGTTTCATTAATGAACATAATACCTTAATGAACATACTGAGACATCAGGTATTCTTTTAGCATGTCCTTCTTTACCCTTGTGAGAACTTTCAGATCTAATATGAAACTTAAGGAAATTTGAGATGAGCTAAAGAGTTCTTGTGCTCTTTTTGTATTTTTTCACCTGGCCAAGAATTATGCTAATACATATGTTGGCATTTTCTTCATTTCGATCACTGATACTATGGTTTTGCGGGGGTGGGGGGGGAAACATCTTAGGGACCGGTAATTTATTACAGGGGTGAATGGGTCAGAGGTTTTTGATGCACTAATGAATTGAAAATAATCACCCACCCCTAATGCTTGTCATATTGTTTGATGACCCTCCCCACGTCCTTGTACATTTTTTCATTGCCTCCCTGAAAAGACAAAATGAAAAAGCACTTTACATTCTATTATCAAATATTTTCATGACCCTCCCCAAATATCCGTATTCTTTTCACACATTGAGACTGTCAAATTTTTGGCGACCCTCCCCTGATTCCCTCTGACCCACATACCTCTGTAATAATCGACGGTCCCTCAGACTGACTTTCTGCAGTGTGTCTTTTGTACTATGTCAGCTACCTGTCCCGCTGTATCCAGATGTTCCTCTTTCTGCTGATCCACTACCACGGAGGGGACCAAGCTCTCATCGATCACATGTCAGGGGAGACAATAAACCTGCGCAGCCCTCCAGTGGCCTGCTGCTGCGTCTGCTGTCCCAAGATAGCTGTAAATGAGTGAGCAGGTATATTTGTCACTGTCACTATTAATTCACCATCAAGCCTCTTGAGATGAACTTTTAAACCCTGTTATATTGATGCTTAAATAAAATACATTGATATGTAATTGATATTGACAGTGACAATTACATTGTGAGTACGTTGGGTTTAATGCCACTTTGACTAATATTTCAGCCGTATCTCAATGGGGTGTGGGAGGGATAGAACCAAGGTATTTATTGTAACAAGAGGACACTTCAACCACTAGACTACCCCAACACTGCTAGCCCCAGGAAGAACAATGTAATGTGTACTTTTATGTGACAACAACCTGATTGTAAGAGTTCTCACATATCCATTCAATTCGGACATATGTATTTGTTGAGGTAACATTAAACTTCTTCATCCATTGTGTTCTAAAGTAAAGCTTTGACTGGTTTCTTTATACTCTTTCAGAAAGATCCTCTTCAGAATCAGAATGTCTGTTTTACAATTTGCCATTTTAAGACCGATCTTTGTGCTTCTGACTGCTGTGTTGTGGGCTGATAACAAATATCAGAACGGAAAGGTAAGTAAATAAGTCTGTTTCAAGATACATCCCATGTTCCCCAATATTAAAGATACATTTCATAACTGTCATCTTGCTGCCTTATAATACATCTCATACCTGCTATCTTCCTCTGCTTAAACTATACATCGCCATGTTTCCTATGTTTCGAAGAACGTCTCAAACCCGCCGCCTTTCCTATGTGTCAAAGTACATATCATGCCAAACATCTTGCTATGTTCCAAAGTACGTCTCAAACCCGCCACCCTGCTGTGTTCCAAAGTACATCACATAACCGCCATCTTGCTTTCTTTCAAAGTACGTCTCATATCCACCATCTGGCTATGCTTCAAAGTACATATCATACCCGCCATCTTGTGATGTTTCAAAGCACATATCATACCCGCCATCTTGCGAGGTTTCAAAGCACATATCGTACCCACCATCTTTGCGATGTTTCAAAGTTCGTCTCATACACACCATCTTGTTATGCTTCAAAGTACATCTGGAACCCACCTTCTTGTTATGCTTCAAAGTACATCTGGTACCCACCATCTTGTTATGCTTCAAAGTACATCTGGAACCCACCTTCTTGTTATGCTTCAAAGTACATCTGGAACCCACCTTCTTGTTATGCTTCAAAGTACATCTGGTACCCACCATCTTGTTATGCTTCAAAGTACATCTGGTACCTACCTTCTTGCTATGCTTCAAAGTACATCTGGTACCCACCATCTTGCTATCTTTCAGCTTGTGTTGATTTGAAATCATGCATCAGCTCTTAATCAGAAAATGATTCAGAACGTAAAATGTTAAACATAATTAGTTGTTTTAGTTGCTCATAGGTTTCATCAAAGTGCAAATGTCTGAGACTTTAAGCTTTCCTCCCACATCATGTGACATGCCATGATATAAATAACATATTGTTCAAAGTCAACTCACTCACTCTCTCACTTTCAGATGAGTCCAAAACAGGCCTCCCTGTACATAAGTGTGTTGAATGGTGTGTCCACACTTACAGCCATGTACGGCCTGATCCTTGTATTCAGAGCGTCCAGGAAACACCTAAAGGTGTTCAACATTGTCCCAAAGTTCATCTGCATGCAGTTAGTGCTTGTCTTCAGCAACCTGCAGGGCTTAGTCTTCAATATTCTGGCCAGTAGCAACCTTCCTCCTTGTACACCAATACTGCCTTCTACTGAACGAGGCAGTGGTAAGTGTCACAATTGGCCATCAACAACCTTCTTCCCTGTACATCAATGATGTCTTGTATTGCACGAGGCGATGGTAAGTGTCACATCTCGCCCTCAACAACCTTCCTACCTGTACATCAATGATGTCTTGTATTGCACGAGACGATGGTAAGTGTCACATCTGGCCACCACCAACATGCCTACGTGTATACCTGTCTACCAATATTGCTTTCAACCTCACAAAGCAATGGCAAGTGTGACGTCTGCCATAGAAAGTGACATACCCATTCACTCGTGGAGGCAGAGATGATTGGTGGTAAACATAAAACATATGCATCACTTCTGGCTTTCCTCACACACTGTGGTAACTGAAAATATATTGTTCAAAGCTGCATGACACCCAACACATCTGGACTTTTGTATGTAAGGTGTGTATTCTTTTTAACGTAACATGTGGTAGTAAAAACAATACAAATCAATTTTGTCAGAAGTGGTAATTGTTTATGGGTATTTGGAGGTCATTTTGATATTCTTTCCCTGCAATACTGACTCTGTGACTCATTAATAACTGCTATTCTCTTTGACTTGCAGTATGAATACTTCGGAGTAAATAAACTGCAATACTACCACCAATATAGAGCTTTCAAAAGGAATTTATTCCACTATTTTGCGGTAACGCAATATCATCAGTTTGTTTCCACTAGTAAAAGGTGAAAGATGTAATCTGACTGGATAACAATGTAAACAACCTGTGTTTTCAATTTCAGTTTGGAACCATCTGATTGTCATTTTGGAAATGTTCTTGCTTGCGCTTCTTGCTCGGCGCTTTTATCGCAGGATAGATGGATCACTGATCATCACAGATGTTGATGTTATGAGCTCAGGTGACAAAGACAAAGCACAGAAGAACGGGAATTCTTCCTTGAACAATGACACCAACATATTGAAATACACCAACAGTGGAATGGAATTAGAGGAAAGCATTACTTACATGTAGATGTTGATGAGAGTGGAACGGTTATATACACAGGAACGGTTATATTGCTGATTGATGGCAAGAGAACTGTGACGCAGGATACAGGAGCGTGTGTCACAAAATGAATATTGTAACTATATTTTATCTCAGACTCACAACAGTCGTGGCAAAGTCAGGGCTATGAAACTCGTTAGCTTTGGGATTCACAGCCACTACAGACACTTCTTTTCTTAATAATTTTATTCTTTTATTGCATTTATCAACATTTTACAGGAAAACAAATAACAATGACCCCGGGTGATATGAAATAACATATATCTCTGTACATATTAATCAGCACGAGAGTGGAAACGTGTACACAGACTAACAAAATAGAGTATGACATGACGACCAGAATCTATTATAGAGGAACATTTAGTGATCATGTAGTATTGTTGTAGAATGGTGGCATAGTTTGGTGAAACTTACTTTGAAAAAAAATAAATTAAAAGTATGATAATAATGTTGATTGGATCATTGTTTCTCCGCCATGGATAACCAAGTAGTAAATGTGATTTTTAGTTTATCGCAAAGCCATATTTCAAGTTATTTCCAGATATTTTTTACCTTGCTGCAAACCCAGACTATATGAGTGATTGTTTCCATGTCTTTGGTACAGAAACTACAACTTCTGCTATCTACATATCCTATTTTTGACAAGAAATTATGAATTGGTAAGATATGGTGTGTGTTTAAACTAGTATCTTTTGTACATCTAAAAGGAAGTACATTGTAGTGTGGCTAATCGTTAGATATTGTATCATTTAGTCCCTTTTTGACGAGTTTTGAATTTTCTTTAGGAAGGGGGGGGGGGGGGGGGGGACATAACGTTCTTCTATTTGTTTCCTCTAAAATGTTGATAAATGCAACAAAAGAATAGACTTATAAAGAAAAGAAAGTTTTCTATTCTTCTACAAGTGGTGCCTGTGAATCCCAAAGCCAATGAGTGTCATAGCCCTGACTATGAGACATGGACCATTTTACAAAGCGATCCTAACGCTGGTCTGCAAAGCATTGTGATGCGATTTCATTGCAGCGATATCTACAATTTAAGCCTAGCGATATCACCCGTGTGAGCCAGTTTGGGATGATAAATAACAATAATGATATGAAATTAAATAACATGTATCTCTGTACATATTGAACAGCGCGAGAGTGGAAACGTGTACACAGACTAACAAAATAGAACATGACATGACGAACAGAACATATAAAAGGAATCTGTTTTAGAATCTATGAAACAGGAACATTTAGTGATCATGTGGTATTGTTTTACTTCATTCTGAAAAGTCTAGAATGATGGCATAGTTTTTGGAAACGTACTTTGGAAAGTCAATGTTTAAAAAGTTTAATAATAATGTTGATTGGATCATTGTTTCTCCTTGGATAACCAAGTAGTAAGTGTCTCAATGGTGTGGTATTACTTTATTGGAACAATTGTAAACTAGTATCGTTTGTGCATGTAAAAGGAAGTGCATTATAGTGTGGCTAATCGTTAGATATGGTATCATTCTGTAGGATGAAGTCCCATTTTGTCGATTGTTGATTTCTTTTGGCATAACGCAGTTATTAGCAGTATATAGCAATACTGAGTTCCTGTGGACATTTTCAATAGTTTGTATATGTGGGGGTTGGAGTTATGCCCCTTGTTATGCCAAGACGTGTGTTGATGCGTTCCGTCAAACAATCAGCTTAATGAGGTATAATGACCGAAATCGACCGAAGTGAAGCTGTAATAAGTGGTTGACATACCATCGGAGACCGAAGCAAAACAAGAAAAGGTGTCGATTGACGTGTCTAGATCCAGAGTTGGACTTTTCACTTAACCAAAAGGCACCCGGCAAGTAACACTTGACAAACATAGGGAGTATTCACCCACTGTCGTCGGGTCTGATAAACACTTCATAATTATTATATGTGCAATGATGTTTACCTTGTATATTGGTTTGAGCTATGTTGTTTTGAACACATGTGAAAATGTTGATCTGTCTTCATATTTACAAAGAGCATGTTTGTGAATTTGTTTACACCAGTGACGTTTCGTCATTCAAAATTAAATAGTCAGCTTGGCCATCTCAATCATCACCTGCTCCAGACGCATGCCAATAATCCGCTGCCCGTAGAGGTAATAACACATAGAATCCTGTGTGCTAACGACATCAAAAGGAATCTCGGACCACTGACCTTAGACGAAGTCAAAGATGTCATTTTGAAGGAAATCTAATGCGTGGCATGTGACCTCGGAAGTGAGATAACCACACTCACAAATCAGGTTCGAGATTTAAGTAACATATTTTATTACCTTGAATCAAAGATGACCAATCTTTAGAGTGACGTGGAATCCGTACAATACAATCAGAGCATAATGTTCGAGGATGTTGGTTTGATCTCCGACAAGATAGAAAACGGGGAAGAGAAACTAGCACAGTTCGATGGCGAGACGTTATTCTCTATAACGTGACAGAGGAAACAGGGGAGACGAACACTGATTCTAAGGTCAAGGTACTAGATATCTTGAACAGCAATGTTGGGTTATTGATGTCGGGGTTAGTGATGACGTCTTCCGTGCACATCGGTCACCAACGTGAGGATTATCTCTAAACCAAGATTAAATTACTGCTATCTGATGACAAGATTTATTGAAAGCTCGAACAACACTCAAGAATAACGGTTATCGAGTCTCAAGCGATTAACTATCCGACAAGGTCAACAACTTCAAGCTGTGAAAGATAAGAGGACTCACTCATTTCAAGAATGGTAAGCTTTATTGCCTACCCCCAATCGTTTGATATTGTGTGTTTATTAGGAACATTTATATCAGATTTCCCAGACTTAAACTGGCTACCTGGTTACCAAATGTACTTTGCCCCAGCAGTTAAACTATCGTGTTTAGGTAGATGTTCTGGTGGAGTGTGTCCCTGTGTTAGACAAGATGTTGTGAACCAGTGAATCCACCTTAGCACCGATAAAGAAAACCTCATATGTTTTAAATTTTCCAAAATCTGAAGTAATTTAATGTGATTAAATGTTGTTGTGTACATATGTCCCTCCGGCAGGTTCTACATTTTACAATGGGAGAACTGATTCAGGTTGTCTTATTGATAAACTAGAAGCTTTTATATTGGAGCATTGGTCTGATTTTACTTCTTCACATGTGCTACTCTGCGGTGAATTTAATGCCCGCACAGGCAACGAAAATAATCCCATTTATGAGGTCTGTGATGACTTTGGACATGATGATTTAAACATTCATGTAGACAATGTCCCTGTTTAACAGCGTGTATTTCACGATCGTACCATCAATACATTCGGACGCATTTTGTTGAATCTATGCTTTGTTCTTCGTTTGTTTATACTAAATGGGAGAGTTTATGGTGATAGAGCAGGCGAGTTTACATTTGTAGGTGATAATGGTTCCAGTGTTGTTGATGATTTCATTGCATCTGTTAATTTTTTCCAGTATGTGGATATCATAAATGTTGGTGATCGATTAGATTCGGACCATTTCCCCCTTGAGTTATCCTGCCATACGTAGTTTAGACCGTAAGGATTATGTCTCTATCAGAGTACATTGTCATGGAATGAATCGGTGGAATTCTTTTATCACAATGTAGAGGAGAGGATTACATATTTGGTACAGTATGTTCTGAACTCGACGTCCCGTAGGAAGAAACAAACTAAATATAGTGAAACTGAACATGATAAACCTAAGTTGAAAATAGCATGTAGGGCAGCAAGATCTGAATCCAGGAAGGCTCTCAGAAGGTATAGGTGTTGTCGCAGTGAATACAACCGGAAAGGATAGTATTACCGTAAACTGAGAAATGTGTATAAAACGTCTTGTAGAAATATGATCTTACATTGTCACGGCTAGTCCGACTTAATAACACTTTACACAGTCCGAAATGGTTCTGGAAAACTATACGTTCTATTCAGAGACATTCTACCCCCTAACAGAATGGTTACATCATTTTAAGAAGCTATTCTCAAAGGATGATTCTATATATTTCGTAGGCAATAAGTTCTTTGAACGTGATAATGATGGCGTCAGTTTAACTTATAGTAAACTTTTAGTGATGTTGACATGCGTCTGTTGACATCGCCTTAAAACAGGCAAATCTGCTCTGGTTGATTGTGTTATAGCTGAAATGCTTTAGAACTCATGACCTGACATCATGCCTTTTTTGGTTAAATGTTTCAATCGGATTTTTGATACAGGTGTTTTTCCTTCTGTCTGGTCAAAACCAAAAGAATGGAAACAGTCATGACAATTACCAGGGTATATCTCTCACTAGTTTCGCTATTTTACGTCAGTGATAAAATATATTGACTTTGTTGTCTACTTATACCTGGGCGGTTTCGGTAGGAACTCGGGATGACCTCAAAGGAAGCATTTATGGTTTATACTTCACTATGTTTATGTTTATATTTCATACAGAAAACTTTTTTCCATCCAAACCTGCAGTGTGCAAATATAAAATCTATACAATAGACAAAACTATACTTATTTAGTATGGCAAAATTATAATTTATGACAAAATACAAAAAGGGGAAATTTAAGATATTAGCATTCAATTGCAGAGGCTTAAATAATCCTTTTAAAAGGAAACAAGTATTCAGTTGTTGTTGTTTTTAAAAAAAGCCCAGATTTACTGTCTGCAAGATGTACATTTCCAGTTGATCAAAAACAAATAATTAAACAACAATGGGGGTTATAGAGAATGTTATATCTGTCCTTTTAAAAGCAATGCAAGGGGTACAGCTATTTTAAATTTTAACAATTTTGAATTTAAGGTTATGCATTCAATTATAGATAAAGATGTAAGTAACTTTGTGGCATAAGATGTTAGAATTGATGACAAAATATATACCATAATTAACTTATATAGACCAAATTCGGACAAACCAGAATTTATTTATTTTTAAAAAGAACTAGCAGTAGAATTAACAGGAGAAAGAATCATTACATGTGGTGTTTGGAATTTAATAATTGATCAAAACAAAGACACTTGTAATCATAAACATATTAACCACCCCAAAGCAAGAAAGGATCTTTTGGAGACAATTGATAGTTTAGATCCTAAAGACCCATGGCGAGAATTATATCCATCTGACAGAAGATACACCTGGCGACAACCCACACCAATAAAGCAAGCTCGTTTGGATTATTTTTTAGTCTCACACAATGTACCTAGTATAAATTCTGACCATCTTACTGTTTCACTCTCAGATATACAAAGGGGAAAAGGCTTTTGGAAATTTAATAACTCATTTTTGGTTAAATGGCAATGGTTAAAAAACAATTAATGATACTCTTGATCAATATGAAGACAAGACAGCTACAAATGAGAGAGTATTTACAATTGATGACCAACTACTTTGGAAAGTGATACTTTTAAATATTAGGGGAAGCTCAATATTATTCTCATCAACACGTAAAAAAGAAAACATAGCTTTGGAATCCAGATAAGAACAAGATTTAAATCGGCTTGAAAATAAGTTGGGATAACAAAATACAGAGAGAGTGATGGGAGAATTAATGGAACAATTAAATTCAGCTAACCTAGAATTGGAAAATTTGCACAGAATAAGAACTGAAGGCTCTTCTATGAGATCAAAGGCCAAATGGATAGAACAAGGTGAAAAACCCTCAAAATATTTTGTGAACTTTAATATAGAAACTTTCTAAACAAATTCATATCATTACTTGAAAAGGGAGATGGGACACAAATAAATAAACAAGATGAAATAATTCAAGAAGTTAGAGACTATTATCAGAAATTGTATGAAACTGAAGATTGCACACAGATTGATTTAGAAAACCTATTTTCTGATATCAATGTGCCAAGACTAAATGATGATATAGCTTCTTCTCTTGGGGGAGAATTGACTTATGATGAGGTACTTAAAGCATTGAAAACAATGAAAAATAATAAAAGCCCTGGCCCAGACGGGTTTTCAGCTAGCGCAAATGTAATTTACCTGGCTGATGCTGCCAATATTAACGAAAAGATTATTCCAAACATTAACAATAACTTTTGGAAGAAAGTTTTGTTATGGTGGTCAGTATATTGAATTGCTGTGATAATGTTAAAAAATCTGGTGAGGGTATTATGAGCAAATCTGTCTAGTATTATAATGAAATCAAAATTGATGGTAAGTCCATTTCCACAATGGCATCAAAAGGGTACAGCATATATAAATGACTTCATTCATGACACAGGGAAATTATATGATTTTGATGAATTTGTACAAAAATACAGTTTGAAGACAGACTTTTTGACCTATCAAGGAGTAAAACTATCAATAGTCTGGTATTTACAGAATAACAATATAATACATTGTGCTAAAGTTTGCCAAATACCTGCACTGCCATACAATGTATCAAAAATAACAATAAAAAGGGAAGCAAGGTATTATATGAAACCCTATTAAACCCTAAATTTATAAAACGTAAGTGTTGCAGTAAATTGGAAGATTTTCTATAAAACAGTTTACAGATACAGAGTGGACAAACTTTAACCTTATGGCAAAAGGATGTACACAAAGTTCTGAATTAAGATGGTTTCAGTTTAAAGTTATAAATAATATTTCGAGTACTAACTGTTATTTATCTAAAATTGAATATGTTGATTCGCCAGTTTGTGCATTATGTAATGAACCATCTGAAACAATTACTCATGTATTATGTAATTGTCACTATGCTGCTGATATATGGACGAAACTTTCAGATTGGCTTGGAAACTATACAGAAGGCAGAGTTAATTTTAGTAATGAAAACATACTGATTTAAAGAGAAGAATAGCAATTCCCCCAATGCAGTAATTATGGTTACAAAATCTATGCCGTATTCACTTAATAGATAAAAAGTCAAACCAATTTTTTTTTACAAATTCAAAAAGAACTACTTCGATATTATGAAATTACAAAATGTATTACATATTCAAATTGTAATTATGCAAATTTCCATGCCTTCTGGTCTTCTCTACATGTATTATTTAGAAACTCTGTATAACTATGATATATGATCTGTCCATGCTACAAACATGCTAATAATGTCACAATAAATCCATGCACACTCTATGTATGATATTGAAATGTAAAATATGATGGAGAATGGAATAATAAAAAAAATATCTCTCACTAGTATTCTTGGTAAAGCAATTACTTCTGTTATCAATAATAGATTAATACAGTGGTCAAATATGAGGGATTTGATTCCTGAAACACAAGCGGGAAGTAGATAGGACTATTCGACTTTTGACCACATGTTCACTTTGTATGCAGTCACTGAGAAATATTTATCCCACAGCAAACGTAAGTTATATTTGGCATTTGTTGATTTTCAAAAGGCATTTGATTCTTTAAATAGAGCCAAACTGTGGAGTTGTTTGAAAAATAAGGGTTTCGGAGGCAAAATGTTTGCCATTGTTAAAGCAATGCATGCAAATGTAAAATCATCTGTTCGCGGTGGTGATACTAAAAGTAACTTTTTTGATTGCCCGATAGGCTTACGCCAAGGATGTGTTTGTATCTTACACTCGTTGCTTGAAGTATTGGTGTAAATTAATAATAATGCCTGAACACTGCTTACCTTATAGTATCGGGGGACACGGGTGGCCCAGTCGTCTAAGGTGCTGCGATTCGCTGTGCAGAGTTGCGTCCCTTGGGAACGCCAGAAACCTTTGATTGTGGGTTCGAATCCCGGTTTGCCCCGATTATGTTTCTAGGTTTGGCAGCACCATACCCGTGCTCGTGGGTTTCACCGAAGTGGTAAACGACTGAGACCTGCATCACTTCGGGCTTTCCTCCCACATTAGGCCGACACGCCGCGATATAACTGGAATACTGTTCGGCGTTAAACCCCACTCACTCACTCACTCACTCATAGTATCGTGAAGTCACTTTGTAAAATAATTGTGTACACACACTTTGTAACATTGTCTCCACATTGTATGCAGCACATCTCTATAGCTGTGTTGCACTCACGGATATTATCACTTTGTACTCTTGTTTTGTACGGATGCCTTATGTACAATAAAACCTCTTGACCTTGACCTAAGAAAGCCTACAACATGCTTCTACACCTCGGTAATCTTAGAAAGAACACAAGGGCATCTTGTATACGTTCATTGCTTTTACACTTTGCCATTGATACGAGTATGTTGTATCAGAAATGGCATTCAGATATTTACGAAAGTTCAAGATATGATACTTGTCGTCAGTTCATTGTTTGAACCAGAATCTTATTTATCAAAGTTATGGTACAAGAATTTTCTTAACATCATTATTCGTTTTAAACTTGGCCTGTATGATCTAAAAATTAACACTAGGTGATTTTCATCTATTGAGAAATCGCTAAGGTTATGCCCATTCTGTGACATTATTGTCGAAGATGAACACAACTTTATGTTTATTTGCACTGTATACGAAAATCTAAGAAACAAGTACATAACGCAGTGGTCTATATCTCATTTTAATGCTTTAAGATTGTCTTCATTACTGCCCTGCAAGGATATTCTAATACAAAATCAACTGGCTTTGTACATACATCATGCGTTTTTGTTACGAAGTGAATTGTTACCTTGACTTTGTATCTTATAAAATATGTTATGTAACTCCGTTGTATATGGGCCTGTGTCCTTTCATACAATAATGAATTGCATTGAATTGAATTGATTGGGTTAAGTAGTTTTTGATATTGTTTCTGAATCTATTTTGCATTTCAAAAAGTATTGCTTTACAGAGTTAACAACGCCCATATATATGATAAAGTTTGTTTTGATCTCAAACCTTTTTTTCCAAATGTGTCAAATGAAGTAGTTTCACCTTATCATCGATAAGGTCACTTATCCAACGGACACCATAGATATACCATTCTTTATTTTTTTTTAAACACACCTTTTTCACAAATGTATATCTTGTTTGTATAATAAATACTTTCCGAAAGTATGTCATTACCTTTAACAGTGCTAAAGTTAATTTGAGAAGCGAAATCCCACCATGATGTAACAGCATATGTATCATATAATTTCGTATCTGTGGTAAAATCTTGTTTCTCAAGTATTGACAATTATGTTCAAGTATGTTACTTTGGCCAATCTTTGGAAGATTCAGTTCGAAAAGGGTACGACATTGAATTGATTTTGGAATTAACGTCTCAACATAGACATGTTTGGGTCTTGAAAGACTTCATTTATCTTCATTGATATTTGTATGACATATTATCTGAATCCTCTTGATCTTGTCAGGTTTAAGATTCCAAATAAATCGTTTATACCAGTTTTTTTAGGGTTCGGAAGAGAGTGAAACAGATTATTTAGGTTTTAGAATTAGAAGCGATTTTGAAACTGTAATCAACCCAGTTATAAAGTAAGGTTACGGGATGATAATGTACACAATAATGTTCTCATTTTCTCGATGTAATTGTCGTAAATAACATCGTCAAAATTTAAGATAAGTTTTAGGCTAAGAAGGTCAAAAGAATGTTGGTCCCAATTTAGTCTCAAGTTTATTAGATCCTGTCCATATGAGTCGCATTTTATCAATATTGACTTTTAAACCTGAGAATCTTGCATAGAAATAATTTAATACATTTTTTACAGCAAAATGACAACGCTCAGATCCGTCTAGGGGACATGTAGTATCATCGGCAAACTGTTGAAGCAAATATTCTATATTACCTATATTTATGTCTGTTATGTTCTTTCTTA
This sequence comes from Haliotis cracherodii, assembly GCF_022045235.1. NCBI lineage: Eukaryota > Metazoa > Mollusca > Gastropoda > Lepetellida > Haliotidae > Haliotis > Haliotis cracherodii. The sequence continues at coordinate 23,457,444 of NW_027266297.1, read as the reverse complement.
TCGGTATTGCGAGTATTTCAGCACATAAGATGAATATGTGGTAGCACGTGGTCCTGTGCACAGCGCGCAGATCACAAATCAGGTGAGTTTAAGCATCGTCGGTCTCGGAGAGTAGTTGGATGGGTGACCACGTTAAGCAGCTTGACTCCTGAGAGTTTCTAGGGCTTCGGTCCTGCCCCACACTGAAGCACATGTACCACATGTGGTGTCTCCTTAGGCAAGTGACTTTGTTCGAAATGTGCCTCTGTTCACCCAGCAGTGAGTGGGTACCCGGTACGATGAGGTGGTAATGTGGCTGTTAACCTTCTAGCGCCTCATAGGCAGCTTGGGTTGTATACTCCCCAGGGAGATGAATGAAAATCGAGTCCATACTGATCCATTGACCGGGGTAATAATAATGTAGCGCTATGAGCATCCACTTGGTGAATGGAATCTGGCGCATTATAAATGCACTTCTTCGATAGAACATTTTAAACCTTCTATGTATTGAGTCACCAAAATTTAAAAAAATAATAATGTTTTGTCTATGAATGTCCAGTCAACAGCATCAAATGCTTTCTCGAGTCATCAGTAGTAAAAGACCGGGAATTTCATATGTCTCTGTATAGTCCATAAAGTCATAATTTAATGTAGTGATTTCACCGATGTACCTGCCAGACATAAATCCCATTTGGTCTTCGTTTATAAGTAAAATCAAGAACTGACTTTATCCTTCTATATATAGTGAGAGATGCAACTTTATATAAGGCTGATAACAATGAAATAGGTCGCCAATTTGTTCTCCAGTTCTTTTTGCATATTTAACGGTCTGATTAGAAAATTTCTGTTAATCCAGACATTGTTTTAAGAATTCAGCAGTGAAGCCATCGGGACCTGGGCTCTTCTCATTCTTTAAACATTTTATAGCAGCCTGTTCTTCCTCATTTTTTAATTCGCCTTCCAAAGGTGATGAACTTATATTGCTTAATTTATGGATACCATATACTCTTTAAGCACGTGTACTAGATTAACATCAGTAGCTTCTTGTTTCGTATATAATTTGGACTGAAGGCTTTTAACTTCTTGAATTTTGTGTTGTTTTTCGATCACAATCACTTTCTAATCTTACAAATTATTTGTGAAGAAAGTTTCGTGAATCTAGACCAAGAAAATAGTTTGTGGTTGTTTTTTCCTTTTCAGTCCATACATATTTAGCTCTTATCATAAGGCCTAGTGTTTTTATCCTAGTGATTTCTTCGATTAATTTCGATTTCTTGCATTATATCTTAGGTCGCAAGCCTCGTCCATTCTTCGCGTTAATTTTTCTATATTTCTTGTTCAGGTAGATTTTTATTTTATTTTTCTCGGTTTTTTTATGGGATGGATATTTTATATTTTCTCCTCTAATCATTAATAATATTGTTTCGTAAAACAGCTGATCCTCAATACTAAATTCATTCATGTTATCATTTGTGTTTTCGTATTGAGGACCATTTTCAAAGATAGTATTTCTACCATATTGACATAGTCAGTATCTTCCAAGAGAGAAGTGTTGAATTTCTAAAACCCCTGTTTTCTGTTAGATTAATTTATATAGACATCGGCGAATGGTCCTATTTATGGTCCTTAATCGAAGAGATCATATTATGAGATACCAGAAAATAGTCCAGATAAGCTTGTTTTATCGGTGTTGGCTGTCGCCATGCAGATTGTCTGTCATTTGGGCATTTTATTCCGCCATTGACCTATCTATTCAATATTTTAACTGCATTATTCTCTCCCTTGCCTTGTGATTATTGTTGTTTTTATAATTATAAGTATCAATAAAATAATTCTGAACCACGTTCCAATCTCCACATACCACCACATGATCACTGTTTAGGGTGCGTATCAGTATATCTAATTTATCATTGAACCTAGGTCCGTCAGTATTTGGCCCGTATATTTGTATCATCTATAGTAATATCTATTGCAAACATATTTCAATCATCGTCACTTTTCACATCATCAAGGTTATAGTACAGGTTAAGTACTTGGAGCATAAAATGGTTACCCCTCTGGATTTACATTAAAATGAACGAAAATAACATTTCATACGTCTTCCTAAATTTGTTGTGCCATACCTTTAGTAAAACGTACATCATGAAGACAATATATTGTTGAACATTTTCTCTTTAAGAACCTGAACATTTGTTTTCGCTTTACCTTATCATCTAAACCTCTGCAATTTAATGGTTTAATCTTTAATTTATCCATTGTGAGTAGTTAAATTGTATACCTGACATGTATGATATATATCGTTCGGTATTGCAGCAAGGAAACGTACTACTACATGTAAACTTAACTTACATACTGCAATATATCTTATTTCATGTGGGGGCAGTCGGATAGCCGGGTGGTTAAAGCGTTCGATACGAACTCTTGCTCAGAAGTTGTTTTATCAAGGTCACAACATTCAGGGCTTCAGTAAAGCTTTAAAAAAGTTTGATGGTATACATGTGGAGGATAATTCCAAATTTGACGCATCAGTGACAAAAATGATATCCGGTGCAATTCCCTTTTTTGACTTGTACCATGTGTTCCCATGTTTTTCTCAGGTGAACACTTGACTTGCCTTTGCGTGTGGTTGTGACCGATGCCACCGGTGGGGCAGGATACGCTCACCTTTTCGCGAACACCTGGTATCATTACTTTTTTATAGTGATTCATAAACATGCTCATGATATAGTCAGAATTGTACAATCGACTCTGCCTTATGCAGAGATTTCTATTGTTTCTATATTTCTGTGACATTCACATAGCAATGTGCATGCACGTGTGTGTGTCTGCCTGTACTAGTCCGGACTAATGCCGATATTATAGTGCTTGACGAGTGAGATACCATACCGCAGTTTAACATGCCGACCCATCCTTGTTTTATCCCCTTAATCCCGCGCGCCAGGTTGTGTAACAACAGGTACCATCTTTTAAACATAAAGGAACATGACACATATGGAAATATTATTCTTTAGCTCAGTAAAAAAGCTTTTGTACGTTCTTAAAACTTCTAAATCCAAAAGATGACTCTCAGAAAGGACCACATGGACTTTGCTTTCCATGCTCCGGTATTCAAATTTCATGCATAAAACAAAAATGACTACAATTAATCAAAGGAGAGAGAGTTTGATCCGGAGTTCAGTTACATTATTGCGCTTATGTGGGAACAACGCTCAAAATGATGCAGGATCATTGTCTTTTACCACTTTGGCAAATCCCACAAGCACAATTATGGTGTGGGACGACCAAGAAAAATTAGCGTGATTTTTGTTATTCTAACCAATACCTGAAGATCCTGATATGGATAGACCGCCTCCGTGGTCTAGTGGTAGAGCGTCCGCCCTGAGAGCGAAAGTTCGGGATTCGAACCCCGGCCGCGTCATACCAAAAGAAGTTAAAAGATGGTACTTGTTGCCCATTCTGATTTCCCTCTTCCAAAATGGTACGGACATGATATCAATTCAGCTGATAGATCAAGGAAACCGAACCATGTTGATTGCACAGCCGGGACCTCGGCAGTGCGAGTGAACGACTGTTGGTCCGATATTCAAAGCGCGGCGCTCATGTGACTTTTCAAAATTTCTTGTTGGTGTCCTGCGTAGAAAGAACATGGCGCTTGAATTACCAAAGTTGAATTCTTCAAAAAGGATCTTGAGCCTCGGTGCTGTTTTGTTTGCAAACACAACTACAGACGCAGGTTGTTAATGCGTATGCATAGAAATGTCAACAATGCCCATGTTTGGGCGTATATCAATATTCATGCGCAACCAGAATTTGCAACCGGTTTCAGTTTAGTCTGTGAACGAACGAAAGTTGTTATGTATTTACACTTAAATATATATTTAACGTGGGTAATAAATAAAATACCACACTCATTCTCGTTAGGTACTATTTTTACGAAACTTTCGCTCGGTCCGATACCATAGAAAGTCCACTCGTTTCGTAAAAATGGTATCTAACGAGAATGAGTGTAGTACTATTCTCTATGTACTATGACCTTGTCTTGTTTACTACAGATGTTCAATGTGAGGTTACAATATGACATGTCAATGTAAATCCAAAGCTGCAAATTTGGAAGTGAATTTCTCTCTGTGAACATTTCAAACTCGTTTCATCATTTATATTTCAACTATTTTCACTCTTTCGATGAATACAATTCAATGCATTTTTAAAGTGTGTACGTGATATTTGATTCCCTGTTGTCCTCCTATTGACTTGATACAACTCGAATGAGTGAATACATAATATTCTACATAATAAGCATATATACGTATATACCTAAAATAGTTTATATGCTCACTTTTGCAAACCCTTGTAAAACACAAGTATGCAAATGTGTCCGTAAAGCCAGAGCTAAAGAGATTTGACTGACTTCAGCTCCCGGGAATAGGGTTTAATGCCGCCCACTATCCCAGTGTAGGATAAAACACGTCCGAGGGGTGGTATTAGCCCAGATGTTTTATTCTGAGGATGGGTGTTTTAAATCTCATGAAAACTCCACGGGGTGTTCTTTATCGAACTCATGAACCGAAAAGAAAACCTGGAAAATATGTTTCATGTTTCAAACATATTTTCTATGAACATTGGGAATCGGGCGTAAATTATATCTTGATAGCGTACCTGTACTTGAAAAAAAGAGTGTTAAAATCATTGTGATTTCGATCCATTGAAATGGAAAGAAAACATTTGTCTTTTGATTTTACATCATTCCACACATTTCCTTATGAACATTCCCGTATAAAGTCGACTGTTCACATAATTCACTAAATTCATTGTAAATAATTGGCTTTGACTGCTTAAATATAATTCATAGAATTGTTTGTCGCACAGAAATCATATTCGGATGTAAAGGAAATGTCAAACGCTAACCTAGTAAACCTTTGCCATCTAATTCATGCTCAACCACGTGAGGTAGCCTTTGACGCACAATGTGCAACGGATTATGCAGGTGCAGGGGCTGATGTTTCTTCAGTTTGCCTTGGTACATGTGAGCCAGTGGCGGTAGTGTGAGCTGTATTTGTAACGGGAACAGTGAGCAAAGTTAACTTATTCACTTCAACACATTAACCTGTCCTCATTCACTGCATCCTCGATTATCCAATGTGTCATATCACGATTCTGTTATGATAAATATCCTGGACCCAATTCGCCACCATCTCCCCTCTCTCTTTGCACAGCATCGCTTATGAGAGTAGTTTGATTGGACGGCTATTTTTAGCGTCATTCCATTCGAATCGGGCTCAGAACGAAGCTATGGTAGACAATGGGTCCAGGGTATTTATCATAATAGAATAAATATAGAATACAGTGGATAATCGATTATATATGACAAACGTATGACGCTATTTCAGTTATTTTACAGTGTGTAAGCCTGACGTGAAAAGAATGATGCCGGCCTTAGCTACGATCGTGAGTTTGGTACTGACAAACCTAGAACCACACAATGAGAGCGAACAGGAACAGATTAAGAGGAACGTGAGTATGTGAGTGTGTGAGTATGGACGCCGCTTTTAGCAATATTCCAGCAATATCACGGCGGGGGACACAGGAAATAAGTGTCACACACAGTACCCATGTGGGAAATCGAACCCGGGTCTTCGGCGTGACGAGCGAATGCTTTACCCACTAGGCTACCCCACCTCCCCGAGTGGTACATGGAGGCAGGCATAATAACAGCATATGCCAGTGTTATCAAAGATGCCATCACACTTTCAGGCCTAGTTAGAGGACGGTAGATACATTTCAAATGTCAAAGATAAACAACTAATAACTACACTGAGTACACTAAGAAACTCTGTGTCACAACTTTAACATAAATACATATGTTGCAAAAGGAAATAACATGTAAATGATAATGTACACTCTTCAAAAAATGAAACGCACAGGTAGAGTTTTTTAGTAAATTTATTGTACCTCATAAAGTCATAAAGTCGATATATTTAATATAATAGATACAAATACGAAATTTTAAAGCTCGATAGTCATGTTGTCGTTGTACAAAGGCACTGGAAACTATTCATTGTCATGTCACATACGGCCATAAGGTTGCGCTAAACTCAGTATCTCGTGTGACCGCCCCGGGTAGCAATCAAGACTCTGCTTCTCCTCGAAACTGCCTGGAAAAGTGTACGAATTCTGTCCTGCGGAATTCTGCGCCATTCTGCTTGTAACGCGTTGGCCAGTTGTGGGAGTGTCTGCGGCGTGTTCGGATGTTGACGTACGTGTGGATCGAGTTCATCCCACAGGTGTTTGATTGGGTTGAGATCTGGATGCATTATGAAGGTAGTCTACCGTGACACGAGTTGTGTGCGGTGGAGCGTTGTCCTGTCGAAACAGCTCCCTCTGGCGATCAATGATTGGCAGAAGGTGAGGTTGAAGAATTTGATTCATGTTGCGATTTGCTGTCAAATTTCCCTGAACCACAACCAAGTCAGATCTCGTGGTGTAGGATATGGACCCCACACCATGACACTACCGACACCGAAATTGGCGAATTCACGTACACAATGTGGGGCGAAAGGCTCATTTCGACGACGATAAACACGTTGTCTTCCATCTCGCCTTTGAAGAAGAAATCGTGATTTATCGTTGAACCACACTCGTCTCCAGTTTCTCAAATTCCCAGGCTGTAAAGTATGGCACCAACGCAAGTGTCGCTGTCGATAGATCTGTTGCAAAACAGGGACGATAACTGGTCCTCTTTGTCGGATGGTTCCTGGCCTCCTCAAACCAGGGATGCGTCCTGCAGTCTCGTTAGCTGTGGCATAGCGATGACGTTGGTGGAACAGTCGAATGTAGCGATCCTGTGCAAGGGTGGTAACTCTTGGTCGGACGGTTCTCGGACGGTCTGCAGTGGAACTGCGTATCGGTCCCAAGGGCGGCAAATGGTGCTCTGGTGGACGTTGAAGTGGCGTGCAACAGAAGACTGCGATTCCCCTCTTTGGATACGTCCTATGGCGATGTTCCGATCGGCAGCGCTGAGTCTCGGCATTTTCGAACATTGAGCATTGACAAATTATTGGCTTATGTTTGCCTTTTTATAGCCACTACCACGAGTTACGAATACCATAACTTGCACGTGCATTTTGCTTTACTGTTTTCCTCCATAATATTTTCAAACAAGTGTGAACACAAATTCGTTTAAGACATTACAAATCGACAATGACTGCGTTTTGACGTACCGTTTGTCGAATATCATGCCACCAACATTTTCCAATAACACATATCCAATTCATATACCGGATTTTTTGTGTGGTCAGGTTCAATGAACTACATACTACCTGTGCGTTTCTTATTTTGAAGAGTGGATGTCATAACTGCCAAGATGTCTAACTCAAGGATGAATATTGTGTCTTTGTGTATGTACAAAGAAGTAAGTTAATTTACACATAGGTAGAGTGCAAAGCCAAAATTAAAGAAAAAAACTTTATTAAGAATATAGACTTGTTCTTAGGAATTCGTGCGCTGCATCACCTTCATCTCTCAGGACGCTGACAGAAACAAGGCACTCAAAGGTTGAATTGTTTTACAAATAGGTAATTTGAATAGTATATCTATCTCAGACGATAAGTAAGATATATTTGTTGTATCATGAACAATAAACTCGTATATATCTGTGTCAAGGTCTGTTCCAGAATCACCAGCCCTTGAAGATGTGTAGATATAAAACGTCAACGCCAAAGAACAACCAGACTCAATCATTAGTCGAAACATATTCCTTTGGCGGAACAGGCACAATAACAGTGAAAAACACACGAATTGGTCTTCGGACAGCGACGACACCAGGCGCCAGCGAAATGGGCAAGCACGCCCGCCCCACCTCCCACACAATTTGCATTAAAGGTAAGTGTCTGTGCATTGCACAACGCCGCACAGCAGTACTCCTGTTATACGACAGTGGCCTTTAAACAATCGACCCAGTGACGATAGCGCGTTAACTGATTTTGTGAACACTAAAAACGATATGTTAATTTGAACATATTTCTTCAGGTTACCACTTTGAACGTGTCGGTCGGAACATACACCCATGCCACCTTAAACATTATTATTATATGTAATACTGCTTATATTCTGCCATTTCTTTCATCGTTTTCACAGTTTATTACATATAGATCACTGAAAATCAGTAATAATCCAGGTGCTCACGAAAAGGGCAAGCGTATCACGCCACACTGGCAGCTGACACTATTTGCATTAAAAAAAACACGCACCGTATTGGTGATCCGAAAAAGTAATAAGATGTTGATAACCTTGGCATAACGACGTTCTACCTGCACATTTTGTTGAGGCTCCCCATATTTCCATGTTTGTTGAGTGACATGGTTTCTTAAAGAGGTATTATACTGCACAGTCTGTTCCACATTTTCAGTCCAAGTCGTGTTTAAAAAAGTAGCAATGATAATGACTCTGATTTTATCACGTCCCTGTGTCTAAGGAAATTACTAAATATATATGCGTCAATTGTTTTGATTATACGTGGATGTGAATGCTTCAGAGAAAATTCCAAGATATGTCATGTTGGCAAACTGGATGCTGTATCGAATGGGGGGATGAGCGTATGTTTGTTTGTTGTTTAACGCCGCGATAATATATAAAGAGACTGTCCTACAATCACCACAGGTGACAAGATTTGATAACTATACCTTCTGGAAACTAATCTCTGGTAGAAATGGACAGAACTTTCGGTGGGCAACTTCGATATTTTCTCTTTGTGCAAATCCCCATATCTCACTTCCATAAGTCAAATTCGGTACAATTTTCTAATTAAATATTTCGAAAGTATTTCTGGCAGTTACATTAAAGTTTAAAGTATTAAAGTCTTTTTAATCGGAATGAGAGATCTGATGCCCTGTTATAAAAGAGTACCAAATGCCTTTGTCCAAATCATTTTTGTGTATGATTAATCCAAGATATTTATACGCGTTAACGACTTTAATTTCCCTTCCTTTTAAATGAAAACTTCCTCATATTTTGATAAATATCCCCAGTTCATTATACCAGTTTCTGTGTTTTATCATCATTGATTTCCATTCCCCACTTAATACAGCATTGGTGTAACCAGCCTAATCTTTTCTTTTTGGAGAATCTGCTATAAGTATCAGGTCATCTGCAACTAGTTGAGCAATAATGTTATACATTTCCACCGATACATATATATCATCAACACGCGTTTGTGTAAAATGTGTCACCAGCTCTCTGATGAACAATGAAATAAGATTTGGGATTAAAGTACATCCTTGGAATACACCAGCTTTGCTAAAGAAATATTCAGATAATTTAAATCTTTAATTATTTAAATTTTGAAGTACAACCATCGATTAAACTGTTCATATATACTTTGTATTATTGCGAAGCATTTGCCAAGTATACCAAACATAAAAAGAGAATAAAACAACTATATTCTGGGTGGCCTTTCTAAAAAAACACCTTAATATTCCCAAGTGATATAATCTGTTTCCACAAATTCTTTAAGATTGTGAGATTTAATTAAGTAGGAAACATGGCAGTCCGGGCATTCTCCAGACAGACATATCTGCAGTGAGATCAGGTACACGTGGTACATGGGAAGAGATAAATAACACATTGACCTACTTGAAAACAGAAGAAAATAACATCAAGGCTGGCGGTAATCAAACTAGCGTATTATATATTTCGCGTAGGCCGTTGACCTGGCGTCTAATACTGTTTAATGCTGGCACAGTGGCAACTCTATACCTTACCAAATCCCCCAATTCTACAATCATATAAAGGGAATATTCGCAGTATATCACACTAATAATGGTCCGGCTTCTATTTCTTTGACAGCGTATGAGCCGGCATGTTTTTGAGACCCGGCGTTACACCGACATTTAGTCACAGAAATAAAGTTATCTTATTTAAATATACGTGTATATACCTACAAACTAAATAAAATGAAATCCATATGGATCCAAGAACAAGCCTTAAGTGGAGTTGAGGCAATCTAGACATGCCAAATCAGTCAAGACTTGAGTTGGACCTCTATTTCAATCTATTCTCTTCGGTCTGGGAGACAGACTAAGACGTCGTCACATAGGGGAAACACGGTAACCAGAACCTGTTGTAAGAATCGTTTTATACCGCCACAGTTATTAACGCACTGGTTGGTGTAGATTAAGTAACACATCCCTTTAATAAAGGCTGCATCGAGTTTTATCACTCGTGGCCAACTGACAGAAATTCGCTGTGCTTGGTTGCGTTCCTTAGACCTGCTCGAGGATGAGTAGATTTTACAAGAGCTGAGAATGGGATGAGCATACGCTGATAGAGCTGAGAGTGGGATGAGCATAGGCTGATAGAGCTGAGAATGGGACGATTTTTGTATAGGCTGATAGAGCTGAGAGTGGGATGATCATAGGCTGATAGAGCTGAGAAGCGGATGAGTATAGGCTGGAAAAGCTGATAATGGAATGAATATAGGCTGATAGAGTTGAGAATGGGATGGGTACATGCCAATAGAGCTGAGAAGCGGATGAGTATAGGCTGGTAGAGCTGAGAAGAGGATGAGTAAAGGCTGATTGAGTTGAGAAGGGGATGAGTATAGACCGGAAGAGCTGAGAATGGGATGAGGGATGGAACGCGGTGGATGTTTTATTAGATATATGCTATGCGTCCTTTGGGAGGATGGACTAAAGTGCTGACTTCCCGAGACTGACTTCACAGAAACATGACTCATACCTAACAAACAGACCAAAAAATACGGCAGCCGGTTACTGTCGGTTACTGTCGGTTACCTGTAGCTTTCACTGCACAGCCTTACAGTCCATCTATGTCTATGTTGTTGACAGTTGTTAAACCTATTTATTTAACCAGTGAATGATATTGACGTGACGTGCTTTGTCGTGACGAGCGAACTCTTCAACCACAAGGCTCGCCTCTGAGTAAATAGGTTTCAATTAGTGAATGATATTGAGGTTCATTGACCCCGTGTGATCCTGGGTGAACGTGTTCCCAGCACCCGGTTGCTAGTGATACGAAGATTGGGTTGTCAGGCTCAGTGATTTGGTTGATGGTGTATCCACGTATCCTGCGTGGATCGTTTCTCATTATATCAATCACTGGATTATCTGGTGAAGACAAGGTTATTTACGGACAGTCTTCACATAGCTGGAATATTGCTGGGTGAGTCGTTAAACAACAACTACACACAGTCTGTGTGAATAGTGTCATAAGACTTTGAACACCGTGTAGTTCGATTTGTTACCCATGAGAGTGCCAACCCCTTCCTCTCCCGAATACCGAATACCATCTAAGTTTTCACTCATTGCACAAACACAAATCTAAAAGCATTGAGAAAAGGGTGCGATTTGAGGTTTAATTACTGAAAAGGTATGAAACAAATAAAACACATGGAGGAACATTTTACTGTTTTATAAATGTTTAATCCAAGGACCAAATACGATTTTATTTGCGTCCCGCGAACCCCACTGCTGAGTCCCGAATTCCCTCTAAATAGACCCCAGAATCCCATGTAAAAAAAGGGGGGTTGGCAGCCTCATCCCTGCGTCATAATATCAACCGTTTAACTTCTTATAAACAACGATTAAGTGAATGAAAAAATAGTTTTGGAAAGAAGCCAGTGTCGTCTGCTTGCAGCCCATGTCACGTGGTCTCGTGCAAGAACTCGTCGGGAGTTCAAAATATGTTGATGTGTCACGGAGGGTACTCGGGCAGAGTTTCATTCCAAATCGATGTCCAGTCTCTCTACGGAACTGTGAGTAGCTGATTTTGTGTGCAACAGGGAAATAGTCCGGCTACCGGTCGTTGATAACAGTTTATCACGTTTCAATCGTGCAGCACAATACTGACGGCAGTGCTGCTGAGTGAGTGGGAGATTTGTCCCGATTTGGGTTATAAAACTTAGCATGACTGGTGAAAGATCTGTCGTCTATGTTTAACGAACTGTTGATCCTTTTATGCCCCAGGGAATATCAAGTTTAGCCAACAATATCACCTACATTAGTTGCCTATCTCGACCGATGGAGCTGCTATGTGATATATACTGAACCGCAAAAGAAACGTCACCAAAGTAACATTGCATAAAAAAGTTGTCATTTAAAAATCTGTGAAATGTTTGTCAAAGTTTCTAAAATTTAACATTACCTTGTCCGGAAAAATGAAATTTGATGATAAAAAAACAAAGCAGATGACAATAAAACCGATCGCCCAAACGCATCACAGCAACGGCCATGGTAACCCGATGCACGTGAGTTCCGTGCAAACTGAAATGCACATGCGGTCTCTCATTTCTTGCCCTATAAAAATCCACCCAGATCGGATAACATTCATGCGTTATTGAATTGCTACCACGTGCCAAGATTGAAAAGAAATCAGCGACACCAGGCCCTTGGACGATTGCAAGCTGGACAAACCGCCCGACAAGTAGTCAATACATTTCAAGTCCACGTAAGGATCATATACAGGCTCTAACAACGGTACCAGACCACCACCGCTACAGATGACCGACCACGTAGTTGAAGACCAAGGGTCACCACCCAACTTCAGTATCGTCAGATTGTGCGACAGCATCTTCAAGATCGGTTTGGTACTGCTGCGGAAACTGCTCAACTGACCATGGGGGACACCCCAGCGACACATTAGTGCGGACACCGTGCGTCGACGATTGACGAGCAGATACCTCCACTGTCACAGGCCACACCGAGGACCCATTCTGACACCACGTCATAGCCGGGATCGTCTTCACTTGGCAACACAGCACCAGCATTGGCGCCACAAGCAGTGGAGAAGAGTCCTCTTCTCAGACGAAAGCCGTTACTGTCTCTCAACAGCAGATAAAAGAGAGAGAGAGAGAGAGAGTCTGGCGACGCCTTGGGGAACGTTATTCGGATGCTTGTGTTGTTGAGAGAGAATCTTGGGGTGGTCCGAGCATCATGCTGTGGGGTGGTCTTGGTATTGCACGGAGGGTCGGCCCTGTGGTCTTCCTGAACATCGGTCCTAGGTCAGGGAATGGTGTCAAAGCAGCTCGGTACATTGATCAAGTCTTGAGACCACACGCCATACCTCATTTGGCACGTCACCGCAACCAGTTTCAGCATGATAACACCCGTGTCCACACTGCGAGAGCAAAAAGAGACTTCCTCCAGCAGAATGGCATCAGAAACATGCAGTGGCCTGCCCTCAGTCCCGATTTAAATCCATTGAGCACCTGTGGGACGAGATTCAAAGACGGCTGAATGACGTCCGACCAAGGCCGACAACTGCAGCTGAACTGCGTCAGGCGTTCCTCAGAGTGTGGGCTCAAGTGCCTATGGCCTTCAAACACCGCCTCATCCATTCCATGTAGCTACGTTGCATGTCAGTCAAATGCAAATGGCGGACACACGAGATACTGACTTTTAATGCCATCTTTTCAGAGACAAGTGTTGTGTTTCACTTTAAGAACATTTGACACTTTAATTTCAACTTGATGATCAGTTTTGCCAAGTTTCATCTTTTTAATATGTCTCAAAGTAGTTGGTTGGTTGTTTTACGCCGCACTCAGCAATATTCCAGCTATATGACGGCGGTCTGTAAATAATCGAGTCTGGACCAGACAATCCAGTGATTAATATCATGAGCATCGATCCACGCAATTGGGATCGATGACATGCATCAACCAAGTCAGCGAGCCTGACCACCCGATCCCGTTAGTCGCCTTTTACGGCAAGCATAGTCGCCTTTTACGGCAAGCATAGTTGCCTTTTACGGCAAGCGTGGGTTGCTGAAGACCTATATTTTCTATCCCGGATGCTTACAGTGTTTGGACAAATAAGGTTTCTCATATATCTATCCATGGTGACGTTTCTTTTGCGGTTCAGTATATGTGTGTAGTCACCAGTTGGTGAGAAATGATCATTGGTGTGTATCTCCACAGTGGCTGTGTATTCAACTACTGATTGCGCAGTCATCATGAGGGTTTCATGTGGGTCACAAAGTAACAGTGTCATGAGTGTTGGATTACAAAGTTATACCGCTCCATTGTTTTGAGTGTTTCATCGTGATCACAAAACTCTATCTTCCGTATATGTTTACTCAGTGTCATGTTGCGTTGATGGTTCCAGATGTGATTTTCATTTTTTGTATGGCCTGGTTTCGGCATTTATTTGCCATCTGAAAAAAGTATGATTTAACGCTAAACAAACCGGTACACAACTATACTCAACAACAAAAGTTCCTTTGACACCAATATTTTAGTATATTTTTCGAACAAGTAAAGTTCGGTTTTCAATATTGTGGTACATGTATGGAATCAAGTCACAAAAACACAACTGCTACAGAAAAGCATGCAAAAGTTGACTTTTATGCAAGCCCCATGCATTTCACTACCCAAGAATGGGTATAAAAACATGTGCGTTAACGGGATTCCATATGCATTGTTTAGCATCGTGCTGACAACAACCACTCAGAAAAACAACAAAATTTCGCAATTATTCAACATTACGAAATGCCACGCCTGTCCGAAAATGAGCGTCTGCGGGCCATTGGTATGCTTGAAGCAGGATCGAGTCAACGTGATGTTGCAAGACAATTTAACGTCCACAGAAACACCATTTGGTCTATATGGCAACTTTGGCAACAGACGAATGCAGTCAGAGACCATCCCCGGAGTGGCAGGCCACTCGTAACCAATAATAGACAAAACAACTGGATTCGAACAACACACCTACGAAATCGATTCCAGCCAGCAACAGTGACATCCTGGCATCCCTGGCCTTCGACGAATATCTTCACAAACCGTACGTCTGCACCACCTCAGATGTGCAGGGATTGTCGTCAGAAGACAGAAGACGCCTACAGTGGTGCAGACAGCGTCTACGCTGGGCGGCCATGCAGTTGGGACAAGTTCTAATCACATGGGCATTCTGGAGTTTGTCTCTAATCTGCATCCCTAAGTACGTACAGGCCTGTTTATATGACGGATGTCTGTAAATAATCAAGTCTTGACCAGACGATCCAGTGATTGACATCCTGAGCATTGATCAACGCAATTGAGATACGTTAAATTATTTTTTTACTCCTGCAATGAATTTGCAGTCTATTCCCATGTCCTTGTACATTTTTGCATGACCCTCCTCGTTGTGTTATAAGATGTCCTCTTTTGTATGACCCATCCTTAGAGACTGTCATATTTAATGGTGACCCTCCCCAGATTCCCTCTGATACACCCACCCCTATATTATATTTCCGATCCTTATTGATTAGCAGAAGTAACTCTAACAGCATCACCATTAAACCGTTTCTGGAAAACATGGTTTGTTCCAGTTGAAACATGGAGATTGAAAGATTCTAAACGGGTATTTAAGGTGCCCTTGACAGGCAAAATTGGCAAAACATTGTTCAAAATGCAAAATGGTCAGTTCATATTTTCCTATATTCAGAGGTAATTTAACATTGCAGTTTAACATTGTATTCGATGTAGTAATGTAAACCCCTTGATTAACCAGTTATGACTAAACAGCAAGTCACCTCCACAAAGCCACAACATAAGCTGAATGTAACATGAATTGGGACATCGTTACTTCAATATTGGTTCTGCGGACATTTGCAGCCCACTTGGGCCAGATATTGGCTTCTGAGCGGGTCGAGATAAATCATTGATTTGAGTTTCGTTTTTGCTTATAGATTAATGCTTTTCTTGTCTCTATAAATTATTAAAAAATAATCTTCACTTCTGTGTGATTAACTGTTCATTGAAGAACCTTTCTATCCTGAATTCCATTCATTGTTTTCCATTAGGAGGGGGTGGTGCAATTGTATCAAGTTCTAAGACTTGAAACTCAAATATGGGATCTGAAACCCCAAACACGTAAGTAAATTCATTACTTCAGATATATCGTTTCCTAGATAACCAGTAGGAATCAAAATATTCCTGAGTGTCTCTTTACATCTTCACTACTTAAGTTTTATTTATCTATTGATGTGAGCTTGTGTACCACTGGTACTATTATATTAGCTCACATAAATCTAAGGTTCAGAGAAACCATTTCGGATTAAGTTTTTACAAAATCATTTTTGGCATTTGCAAAATTTGTGAGGGGGATCTTCTATAGAACAAAAATATAAAGGACAAGGTAGGATAAAGGCCCGCTTCAGCCAAAAGAGTCTGCATAATTCAAGAAATGAGCAAATTCTTCAGAAATCGTTAACACAAAGGTTTCAGATGTGTTTATAGGAATTAGAACTAGACTTTGTTCATTTGTGTGAGTGTTTGTTTCAGAATTATAGCAACACCATGTATATGGGTAAGGCTATAATATATCGAAAAAACTGATTTAGAATTTTGGTGAGGTGTTGTTTCTGATATTTGAACTTGTACAAGTCTTTTACCCTTGTTTTGTAGGAGATTTAGCTAAAATCAGTACAAACATATGGTGCACAGTTTATGACGGGTCACAAACTTTCTATTGAACTAAACAAATTTTTCACTCAATTTGGTGATACTTTGTGATAGTATTTGACAATGCCCTAACTTACAAGTGTAAGAAGTAAAATATGCTTGATGTCACCCTTTACAACATGTCTGAAGTTATCGACAGTTTTGTAAATTCTGGGGTGTTTTGGCTGCAAACACACTAAAACAAAAGTTTCAAATCCACTTCACTGTCAGCTATACATAATTAGTTGTTCCATAAAAGCACCAACAGCCTATGGCGTCTTTCCAAACATCAATCAACTAGAGACAGATAATGAGTTCTGCTGGTGTGATAGTGGTAATATTCTTAACAATGACAACTATTGTTTTAATAATTCTTACAAGTCCTCTACTTCTATTACATCATTGCCTGCATATACCAGAGGGATAGACGGGTTCTGTCTCTAGTACACTGCCTGTATAGCCGACAATGATTCCTATAAACTATTGTACAAATTCCATCCTATTATGATACTGCTTCGTATCCTAAGGAGATGACTTCCAGTGTATCTCTTTCAGAAGGCTTGAAAATCGTGCAGTGGAATAATCAATAATGTGAATTACCTTTATACTGCGAATATTCCTATTAATTAAACTGACGTCCAAAAGAAGCTTTACCAGAGTTTGAAATCACTCTTGCTCAAAAACAACAAAACATACATTCATGAAGTAAAGTGTATTGAGAAGATCAATATATCAACATAATCAACACTGAAAATGACAATCAAACCGCGACCGAGAATGACGTCAGAGCCCCCGAAAGTTGGGTGTGGTACAAAAATCGAGCTTTCAGAATCATGTACAATAGGCAGAGTACATAAACAATCGCTCACGTTCAATAACAAGTCATTAGTAGTGTGTGTGACCACCAAATGCCTCAATACACGCAAAAACTCTTCGACGCACAGAAAAAGTCAGTCGTCTGATGAGGTCACGTGGGATTTGACGCCATTCTTCTTGGAGGGCCAAAATCAGTTCTTACCGGTTGGCTGGAGAGTGTGGTCGTTGTCGAACACGACGACCCATCAAGTCCCAGAGGTGTTCTATGGGGGACATGTCGGGTGAGCGTGCAGGCGACGGCAGGGCGTTGACGTTGGTGGCTGCGAGGAAGTTAGAGACAATTCTGGCTGTATGGGCTCTAGTGCTTTTATCGCAGGATAGATGGATCACTGATCATCGCAGATGTTGACGTTATGTGCCAAGAGGACAAAGACAAAGCACAGAAGAACGGGAATTCTTCCTTGATCAATGACACGAACATATCGAAATACGCCAGCAGTGGAAAGGAATTAGAGGAAAGCATTACTTACATGTAGATGTTGATGAGAGTGGACACAGGAACGGTTATATTGCTGATTGATGGCAAGAGAACTGTGACGCAGGATACAGGAGCGTGTGTCACAAAATGAATATTGTAACTATATTTTATCTCAGACTCACAACAATCGTGGCACAGTCAGGGCTATGAAACTCGTTAGCTTTGGGATTCACAGCCACTACAGACACTTCTTTTCTTAATAATTTTATTCTTTTATTGCATTTATCAACATTTTACAGGAAAATGACCTCCGGGTGATATGAAATAACATATATCTCTTTATTACCCACGTGGAGAAGATACAGGTGGTAAGATACTAAATCCGTACGTCACACGTGTGTCGTACAAGGTTGACCTTGTTTTATTCGTTTTGATTGGATAACCGTGACCTCTGTCACACCGGGACTACTTTTTTCATTCATAAAAAATCGCGAGACGTCATTCATTTTGCGATTACAAGGCAGAACTGAAGAAATTCATGAGAACGAGAGATATTTACAAACACTTTATTAAACCAAACAAGATAGTCACACGCATCAAATTCGGTTTGCATTCTATATAAGTTATGCATAGAGCTCCTACAGACATATAATCGAGCTAGATCTATAAATCGATTTACAATGTACGACTGCCGATCGAGAGCGTCCCTTGAGCGTGACGCACCCGACCATTTTCGCAACTTTCAATTTGATTTAACGTAAAAGGATAAGCGTGGTGAAATGAAGTCTGTTTAAACTATCTGGACAGATATCTAGACTTACTTGGGATGATCCGGTTGTGCCATCGGTGTCCCCTTTGAAGCGTATGTTGTGGCGCTGTTTCGGGAAGTGTTGTTCATGAATGAACGAACACGACAGCACGACCAGATCACTTAAAGTTCACAGTTCCGATACAAATCATTCGAAAACTCCGTGGAAGTGTGCCTGACTTCTGATTTTGTGGCCCCAAACATCCCAAATGTGAATAGTAACATTCCCTATCTCTAGCGTAAAACGCTGTGAGTGGATCGCGGTTGTCTTTTCTTATTCCGGTGGCGACCTTGCCCTTCGATCGTTCGAAGCTGTCACTGACATGCAAGCAGATTTGAGTTTGTTGATTTCCACGTCTTCAGTAAAGGGTGGTACAGTTAACATGAATGTCTTTGGCGAACAGTCTGATTTCCCTCTTCCAAAATGGTACGGACATGATATAAATTCAGCTGATAGATCAAGGAAACCGAACCATTTTGATTGCACAGACGGGACCCCGGCAGTGTGATGCGTGTGACTGTTGGTCCGATATTCAAAGCGCGGCGCTAATGAGACATTTCAGATTTTCTTATCGGTGTCCTGCGTACTAACAACATGGCGCTTGAATTACCATAAGTTGAAGACTTTCTTCCAAAAGGATCTTGAGCGTCGGTGCTGGTTTGTTTACAAACAGATCAGCAGGCGCATGTTGTTAATACGTATGCATAAACATGTCAACAATGCCCATATTTGGTCATATACCAATATTCATGCGCAACCAAATTTTGCAACCGGTTTCAGTTTGGTCTGTCAACGAACGCAAGTTGTTATGTATTTACGCTTAAATATATATTTAACGTGGGTAATAAATAAAATACCACACTCATTCTCGTTAGATACCATTTTTACGAAACTCGTGAACTTTCTATGGTATCTGACCTCGCTTTCGCTCGGTCAGATACCATAGAAAGTCCACTCGTTTCGTAAAAATGGTATCTAACGAGAATGAGTGTAGTATTCTCTATTTATTACCCACGTGGTGAAGATACAGGTGGTAAGATACTAAATCCGTACGTCACACGTGTGTCGTACAAGGTTGACCTTGTTTTATTCGTTTTGATTGGATAACCGTGACCTCTGTCACACCGGGACTACTTTTTTCATTCATAAAAAATCGCGAGACGTCATTCATTTTGCGATTACAAGGCAGAACTGAAGAAATTCATGAGAACGAGAGATATTTACAAACACTTTATTAAACCAAACAAGATAGTCACACGCATCAAATTCGGTTTGCATTCAATATAAGTTATGCATAGAGCTCCTACAGACGTATAATCGAGCTAGATCTATAAATCGATTTACAATGTACGACTGCCGATCGAGCGCGTCCCTTGAGCGTGACGCACCCGACCATTTTCGCAACTTTCAATTTGATTTAACGTAAAAGGATAAGCGTGGTGAAATGAAGTCTGTTTAAACTATCTGGACAGATATCTAGACTTACTTGGGATGATCCGGTTGTGCCATCGGTGTCCCCTTTGAAGCGTATTTTGTGGCGCTGTTTCGGTAGGTGTTGTTCATGAATGAACGAACACGACAGCACGACCAGATCACTTAAAGTTCACAGTTCCGATAAAAATCATTCGAAAACTCCGTGGAAGTGTGCCTGACTTCTGATTTTGTGGCCCCAAACATCCCAAATGTGAACAGTAACATTCCCTATCTCTAGCGTAAAACGCTGTGAGTGGATCGCGGTTGTCTTTTCTTATTCCGGTGGCGACCTTGCCCTTCGAAGCTGTCACTACCATGCAAGCAGACTTGAGTTTGTTGATTTTCACGTCTTCAGTAAAGGGTGGTACAGTTAACATGAATGTCTTTGGCGAACAGTCTGATTTCCCTCTTCCAAAATGGTACGAACATGATATAAATTCAGCTGATAGATCAAGGAAACCGAACCATTTTGATTGCACAGACAGGACCCCGGCAGTGTGACCGACTGTTGGTCCGATATTCAAAGCGCGGCGCTAATGTGACATTTCAAATTTTCTTATCGGTGTCCTGCGTACTTACAACATGGCGCTTGAATTACCATAAGTTGAAGACTTTCTTCCAAAAGGATCTTGAGCGTCGGTGCTGGTTTGTTTGCAAACAGAACAGCAGGCGCATGTTGTTAATGCGTATGCATAAACATGTCAACAATGCCCATATTTGGTCATATATCAATATTCATGCACAACCAGATTTTGCAACCGGTTTCAGTTTGGTCTGTCAACGAACGAAAGTTGTTATGTATTTACACTTAAATATATATTTAACGTGGGTAATAAATAAAATACCACACTCATTCTCGTTAGATACCATTTTTACGAAACTCGTGAACTTTCTATGGTATCTGACTTTCGCTCGGTCAGATACCATAGAAAGTCCACTCGTTTCGTAAAAATGGTATCTAACGAGAATGAGTGTAGTATTCTCTATGTACATATTAATCAGCACGAGAGTGGAAACGTGTACACAGACTAACAAAATAGAGTATGACATGACGACCAGAATCTATTAAAGAGGAACATTTAGTGATCATGTAGTATTGTTGTAGAATGGTGGCATAGTTTGGTGAAACTTACTTTGAAAAAAAATAAATTAAAAGTATGATAATAATTTTGATTGGATCATTGTTTCTCCGCCATGGATAACCAAGTAGTAAATGTGATTTTTAGTTTATCGCAAAGCCATATTTCAAGTTATTTCCAGATATTTTTTACCTTGCTGCAAACCCAGACTATATGAGTGATTGTTTCCATGTCCTTGGTACAGAAACTACAACTTCTGCTATCTACATATCCTATTTTTGACAAGAAATTAAGAATTGGTAAGATATGGTGTGTGCTTTTTCTTTATTGGAACCAATATAAACTAGTATCTTTTGTACATCTAAAAGGAAGTACATTGTAGTGTGGCTAATCGTTAGATATGGTATCATTTAGTCCCTTTTGACGAGTTTTAAATTTTTTTTAGGGGGGTGGGGGTGGACATAACGTTCTTATTTACAGTTTATAATGATGGGTGCCTGAGGACATTTTCAATAGATTTTTCATATATGGGGATTGCATTTGGGTTTAGTAGTTTTGATATTGTTTCTTAATCTATTTTGGCTTTCAGAAAGTATTGTTTTACAGACTTAACAAAGTCCAAATGTATGAGAAAGTACCATTTTCTATAGAAAACAACCCACCTTATTATACAAAATACTTTCTGTTAGTATGTCATTATCTTTTAAATTGCTAAAGTCAATTTGATGAAGCAAAATCCAACCATGCTGTAATAACATCTTTATTATAATAATTTCGTATTTTTGGTAAAAGTTTGTTTCTCAAGTATCGACAGTTATGATACAGTTTTAAAAGGGTACACCGTTGGATTGATGTTTGAAATATCATCTAAACATAGACATGGGGGGTCGTAAATTATTTATTTTATCTTAGGCACATTGGCCCCCGTCTTTTTTATGACATATTATCTGATTCATCTAGATCTTATCAGGTTTAAAATTCTCCCACTGAATACATTTTATTCTACATAAGCATATATGCGTATATACGTATGCACGTGTGTCCGTAAAACCAGGGTTCTAGAGAATTGACTGACTTAAGCTTCAGGCAGTAGGGTTTTATGCCACTAAAGACAGTATATCAGAGTAGGAAAAACACGTTCGATGGTTTTTTTAGCCCAGAGATTTTATCGCGTGGGTTTTGAATTTCATAAAAACTCTAGGGGAAGTTCTTTATCTAACTTAGGATTCGAAAAGATAACCTGAAAAATATCTTTTTACAACAGGTTTGCTTCTAACATACTTGCCGTGAATCTTGGGAAACGGACGTAAAATATCTCTTACTGGCAAACCTACACTTGAAGAAGAGATTGTTAAAAATGCATTGTGATTTACTCACTGGGCTGCAGATACGTAGGTTGCAAGTGCGATCCATTGAAATGGAAAGAAGACATTTGTCATTTGATTTTCCATCATTCCTCACATTTCCTTATGGACATACCCGTATATGAGGTGGTAGCCAATGGGTGCCGGGAATTTATCATAATAGAATGGAGATCTCATACACAGGGTTATCGTTTATACATGACAAACTTATGGCGAATGGATGCGTAGATCCACATGTACCCTTCGTCAAAGACTGCGTTTGATATGACACCGCTGTGGACACTATTTCAGTTATTTCACAGGTTGTAAGCTTGATGTGGATGGAAAGCCCGAAATGATGCGGGCCTAGGACGCTTACCGCTTTGCGAAGCCTACGAGCGTGGGATGGTGGAGAACGAACCGGACAGGTTGAGAGGGACATGAAGGCTGACATAATGACAGAATATACCAGTGTTATCAAAGTTGTTATCGAAGTTGCTATCACACTCTCTTATGGAGCTCGATAGATACGTTTCAAATCTCCAAGATAAACAACTAACAAGGACACTGAGTACGCTAACAATCTCCTAGACTAACATTTTGTCTCTGAAATGAACATATCATACAGAAAATAAAAATCTAATAAAAAGGGAGCCCAGTGATTCTCTTCATTTTCAGATACTGCAGTAATCTAGACTTGCCAAACATTATAGACTTGCATGGGCTGTAGTTGATATAAATGTATCAGGGTCTGTAAGACAGACTAACAATCTCCGTGTCTCGACTTTTTATCAAGTGAATGAGGATGTATGTCATAACTGCCAAGAATGTCTAATTCAAAGATGAATATTAAGTTTTCTTTGTCTGTAAAAAAGCATGATTTGAGTAAATTCCACAATCTCATGACATCATGAGCATAGATCCACGCAATTGGGATGGATAAACAACTTCTGTATTACAATCTACATCCGAACGTCGCCCCAGTTGCAACTCCTTGTTCACCACAGTGGTAGCTGCTGTTATTCAAAACTACAATCCTCCATACTCCCGAACACCTGGGTGACAGATTGAGGCAATGTCAATTTCAGACATGTAATTGGGATGATATGTTTCTACGCATGTTTGACCCTAAGATCAGCCCGTGTGTGGGTAAAACAAAGGAAAGCAGCATTGTTCCCATAGCGATGTATCGTATGGCATGTGCTTAATTGTAGGTTGTGTGTGTGTGTGAGAGAGAGAGAGAGAGAGAGAGAGAATGAGAGAGTGAGACTAGGCGGTTTTATTAAACTATATGGGAGCTGTCAGTTTTCGATTAATATTGGAATATATATATATATTCGCAAAAGGGATCGTATGTCTTGACGATTAATAAGATCAGAGGGAAAACACGAAGAGCGCATGTCATGTTGGGGACAGTGCAAGCATACATGTTCTTCATCTTTTAAGACATAGCATTTAATACAACGAATAGCACACATATTAAGCAAAATTCGCCCAAATTTGTTCACAGTCTTATCGGATGAAAATCGCTGTGTGCAAATACCCTCACAGAGAAAATGACACTTGTCAATGTGCAGAGCTCTCATTATATCGTCCTCAACAAAATCAAAATCTGTCCCAGTGCGGGCGTTGAAGTCGCCCCCGAGGAGGATAGAGACGTCCCCCACTTGATGCGTTAATAGATGTACTACAACAAGTGGGGGACGTCTCTATCCTCCTCGGGGGCGACTTCAACGCCCGCACTGGGACAGATTTTGATTTTGTTGAGGACGATATAATGAGAGCTCTGCACATTGACAAGTGTCATTTTCTCTGTGAGGGTATTTGCACACAGCGATTTTCATCCGATAAGACTGTGAACAAATTTGGGCGAATTTTGCTTAATATGTGTGCTTCTCTTAACTTGTCTATACTTAATGGTCGATGTGGATCTGATGCCAGTGTGGGAAATTTTACGTTTGTGTCCCCTACAGGCGCAAGCGTTATTGACTATGCTATCACAACGAGGGATTTGTTTACATTGTGTAAGAATTTTAACATCGGATCTCGGATCGAGTCTCCGCACGCGCCAATCAATTGTACCTTTCAGTCACGTAACACTGAAATTGACAATGCTATGTCGGGTGAGAATGTGAAGCCCGAAGTTTGTATTAAGTATACTTGGCGTGATAACTTTGGTGATCGGTTAAGAGAAAATGTCTCATGTGATGAAAGTAAGCAATTGTTTGATGATTGTATTACGTTAGCATTAACAGACATAAATGCAGCAATTAGTAAATTTACGGAAGCTTTGTTGAAGGCAGCAGATTTTACAAAGCGTATGATTGTTCAGCGTCATGGACGCGACAAGCCGTGGTTTGATAAAGAAT
The DNA here is from genome assembly GCF_022045235.1 of Haliotis cracherodii. Lineage (NCBI taxonomy): Eukaryota > Metazoa > Mollusca > Gastropoda > Lepetellida > Haliotidae > Haliotis > Haliotis cracherodii. The sequence continues at coordinate 23,432,669 of NW_027266297.1, read as the reverse complement.
GTGGTTATCACAGAAGAGAAGCCTTCCGACTACTAGATGTTTTTAATAGGAAAAAGGATAATGTTTCGTTACAAGCCTATTCACTGCAGCGTAAAACATATATGGATATCGTAAGGTGTAAGAAAAGAGCTTTTAATGATGTGATTCGTGACAGACTTTCATCCAATATCAATAATTGCAAAACATTCTGGGAAATGTTAAGAAAATACACTGGTGTTGAAAAAAGGGAATCGTCTATCCCCATTAGTGACTGGTTTTCGCATTTTAAAAATTTATTCCAAGATATGCATACCGATTTCTCTCGTGATATTACGAAAGATGGCGTAGATTATCCTTTTGATGATGTCACATGTTCTATCCTTGACAGCCGTATAACTGAAGACGAGGTGTTGCAAGCTATCAATCAATTAAAAAACTGCAAGTCGCCAGGAAATGATTCTCTTATTTCTGAATTTTTCAAAGCATCAAGTGATTTAATAGTACCATACCTAACAACCTTGTTTAACATTTTATTTGAAAATGGTTCGTTTCCCGAGTCGTGGTGTACTGGTGTTATTATACCTCTGCATAAGAAGGGCGATTACTCAAACCCCAATAACTACCGTGGTATCTCCTTGCTCAGCACTTTTTGTAAACTTTATGTATCTGTACTTAATTCAAGACTTACGTTCTGGTCTGATGCGTATGATAAAATTTGTGACTCTCAAGCTGGTTTTAGGAAAGGTTATAGTACTATTGATAATATATTTATTCTGCAGTCTGTAATCCAGCATTATCTGTCTAAGAAGCGTGGTAAATTATATGTTCTTTTTGTTGACTTTAAAAAGGCTTTCGATTTTGTAAATAGATCTAAACTTTGGCTAGTTCTTAAATCCAGAGGTGTGTCCCCAAAAATGTTAATTGCATTAGAATCCATCTATTCCTGTGTTAAAAGCTGTGTTAAGATCAGAAATTGTTTTACAGAATGTTTTGATTGCCCTCTAGGACTTCGGCAAGGCTGCGTAATGAGTCCATTCTTATTTTCTATTTTTATAAACGACTTAGCTTTGTATATAGAATCAACATGCACTCCAGGTGTGCAGCTACACCCTGACACTGTACAGATTTTTCTATTGTTGTTTGCTGATGATGTTGCACTTATTGCTGATACTGTGTATGGCCTTCAAAAACGCATAAAAGCTCTGGAAAGTTTTTGTAGTAACTATCATCTAACAGTCAACTTGGATAAAACTAAGGTAGTGGTATTTAAAAACGGGGGTATTTTATCAAAATATGAAATGTGGTATTTCAAAGGTCAAAAACTTCAGTGTGTAAGTTCTTATAAATATCTCGGTACCATTCTTTCAAAAACTCTCTCCTGGTCTTTGCATGTTAATAGTGCTGCTTTACAAGCTAAAAAGGTCCTATTTGGTGTCATTAAATCTCTAAAAATGCTTCAACCTCTTCCTTATGACTTGTTTTTCAAAATTTTTGATTCTAAAATATCTCCAATTCTTTTATACGGTGCCGAGATTTGGGGTGTAGATACCTACAAAGAATTAGAGCAAATCCAGATACTAGCATGTAAACGCCTTCTTGGGGTTAAACAATCTTCATCAAATCATGTGGTTCGGGGGGAATGCGGAAGGTACCCTATGTACATATGTGCTTATAAGCGTGTAGTTACTTATTGGTACAGAATTTTACATTTGCCTGAAAATAGATTAGTTAAGAAATGTTATAGATTATCATTACTTGATGTTAATAATGGTAAGATCAACTGGGTCTCTAAAATCAAACACATTCTCTGTTCGTTTGGTTTTGGCTACATATGGGAGATGCAATTTAGTAATAATAGTAGAAGCTTTATCTTGGAATTTGTAAACCGTTTAAAAGCCTCGTCTGAGCAAGATTGGCATGCAGCTGTTTCATCTAGCACTAAATCCAAGAGTTACTCTCTTTACAAAATTTCATTTGGCTTAGAAAGCTATATCAAGGTAGTAAATGTTTCAAAATTCAGAGCTGCTCTTGCTCAGTTGAGATGCTCCTCCCATCGGCTGCGAATTGAGACCGGTCGATATATTAAGGAAATTAGAGAACAGAGACTGTGTTTGATGTGTAACCAGAATTTTATTGAGGACGAATATCATTTTGTGCTTGTATGTAATGCTTATAATAATTTAAGAGCTGAATACATTCCTCCTAAATATTTTACAACCCCTTCTAAAAATAAATTTAATGCTCTTATGTCATCCACTAACTCTATAATCATACGAAATCTAGCAGTCTACGTTTACAAAGCTTTTCGACTTCGTTCATTACATACAGTCTAAATATTTATTTGTGTATATGCATGTGTATGAATGTGTATGGATATGGATGTATATGTAAACTAGTGGTAATTCTTTTTTCTCCCTCTCTCTGTAAATACTTCTGTGTAATAGGCCTACGGCCTAACACTTTTTGTGAATAAACAATAATACAACGAATATCCTTATTATACAAAGTACCTACTGTATTCATACCCACTTCGAAATTTAAGCAGTGCCCCCCTATGCTTAATTACTTCAATGCAAGATAAATATATATATAAATATATATATATATATATATATATATATATATATGAAAGGAAGAGAATTTATGGATGTCAACTTCTAAGATAAGATAAGATATAGTCTTCCCTTTCCAAAGTAGAATAGAATGTTAACAATGGGTCAATCTTCTTTGCAACAATCAATCTCTGTTTGAAGACACCAAAGGAAAAGTTAATGTTACGAGATCTTCAGCAATCCAGTTGAACTACTAGTAAAACTACTTAACACAAACATCAAAAGCATTGCGAAGAGGGTGCGATTTGAAGTTAAATTACTGAAAAAGTATCAAACAAATAAAATACATAGAGGAACATTTTACCATAACTGTTTTTGATGGATAAACAACTTCTGTATTAAAGTCTACATCCGAACGTCGCCCCAGTTGCAACTCTTTGTTCACCACAGCGGTAGCTGCTGCTATTCCAAACTACAATCCTCCATACTCCCGAACAGATTGAGGCAATGTCAATTTCAGACATGTAATTGGGATGCTATGTTTCCGCGCATGTCTGACCCTATGTCAGCCTATGTGTGCATGGGCATTGCGAAGAGGGTGCGATTTGAAGTTACATTACTGAAAAAGTATCAAACAAATAAAAAACATAGAGGTACATTTTACCATAACTATTTTTTTAAATGTTTAATCTGCATACCAAATATGATTTGATGTGCGCCCCGCGTACCCCCCACTGTTGGGTCGCCTCATAACATGAACCATTTATTGCTCATATATATCACCAAGTATGACCAAGTGAGTGAGTGAGTGAGTATGGTTTTACGCCGCTTTTAGCAATATTCCAGCAATATCACGGCGGGGGACACCAGAAATGGGCTTCACACATTGTACCTATGTCGCGAATCAAACCCGGGTCTTCGGCGTGACGAGCGAACGCTTTAACCACTTAGCTACCCGACCGCCCAAGTATGACCAAGTATCCCCATGGAGTCAACATGCAACCTGCAACATGCAACGTGATCTCGTGCAAGAACACTTCCGAGATCAGCGGGGGAATAAATCTCTTGTACCCCGTCACGAGTAATGCAGGCTGCACGTGGATATCTAAGTGACAGAATAAATCCCTTATACCTCGCTTCAATGCAAAAAGCTGCACGCTTCCCCCCGAGTCAATGAAAGACACGTGACATAGCACAAGTTAACCTCAGCTCGATCGAACAGCTGTTTTCTATCAATTTTGAATTTGTGTTAATTCTTTGACAATGTCACATTAAAACATGTCGGTAAGATAAATTTGTTGTAGCGGGATCACGAGGGGTACATTTGGTTTCATGCGTCCCGCGTTACGTTTTATACCACGAGCCGGAGGCGGGACGCATAAAATCTCATGTACTCCTCGTGATCCTGCTATTGTGTCGCGGAGGGCGCTCGCGCAGACTGCGAGTTTCTTCGTACAGCGATGTCCAGTCTCTATGGAACTGTGAGTAGCTGATATTAAGTGCAACAGGGAATTATTCCGGCTACCGGTCGTTGATAACAGTTTATCACGTTTCAAGCGTGCAGCACAATACTAACGCAGCGCTGCTGATGCTGAGTGAGTGGGAGATTTGTCCCGATTTGAGTTATAAAATTTAGCATGACGCGTGAAAGATCTATGTCTATTTTTGACGAACTGTTGATTTGCGGGGTGGGGTTGTCCATTTAGGCCTAATGTCATACCAAGTCTAGCCAGAGTTCATATAACAAGAATATTAGTTATGTCAGTTGACTATGTCGACCGGTTGGGCTGCCATGTGATATGAGAGTGTTGTCACCAGCTGGTGAGAGACGATTCTTTGTGTACTCTTTTAATAAAGACTGCATGGAGCTCGATCACTAGTGGCCAGTTGACAGGAACTCGGTGTGCTTCGTTGCGTTCCTGAGACGTGCTCGGGAATTAAAGAACCCCACAAGCATCTCATTTTCGGGAGCTGAGAACTGTATGAGCATAGGCTTGTAGAAGGGCGATGAGTATTGGCTGATAGAGTTTAAAATGGGATGAGTATAGGCTGGTAGAGTTGGGATGGGGATATGGGGTGGATGTTTTATTAGATATATGCTATGGGGTCTGGAAGAGAGACAAGACTTTGGGAGGATTGGATCGGAGGCTATGATTACTTACTACTTACTCCGGCGCTGTCTTCCCGAGACCACAGAAACATGACTAAAACGTAAAAAAACAGGCCAAAAAATCGACAACCGGCTACTGTCGGTTACTGTCGGAGACCTAATTGAACCTTTCACTTCACAGCCTCACAGTCCATCTATTTCTATGTTGTCAACAATTGTTAAAACTATATATTCAACCAGTGAATGATATGCAGATTCAGTGACTGGTTGAATGAATAGTGAGAGGTGGTTTTACGCCTCTTTTAGCAACAATAGTAATATCGCGAAGGGGGACACCAGAAATGGGCTTCACACATTGTACACATGGGCGAATCGAACCCGGACTTTTGGCGTGACGAGCGAACGAATCACGATTTTATTTGCGCCCCGCGTACCACAACCCACCTCCCACCCACCTCACCTCACCCCACCTCCCACCCACCCCACCCCACCCCACCCCACCCACTGCTATGTCCCAAATTTCCTCTTAATAGACCCCCGAATCCCTCGTAACAAAAGGGGGATGGCAGCCTCTTCCTGAGTCACAACATCAACCATTTTATATCCATATTCATTATCAAGTATGACCGAATATTCCCATGGATTCAACATACAGCCTATATATATATATACACATATACAACGATTAAACGGATAGAAAGAAGCTATAGAAAGAAGCCAGTGTTGTGAACTTGCAGCCTTTCATATGTCACGTGATCTCGTGCAAGTCCTCGTTGGAGATCAAAATACGTTCATGTGTCGCGGAGACCACTCTCGCAGGTCGCGAGTTTCTTCGTACATCGATGTCCAGTCTCTCTCCCGAACTGTGAGTAGCTGATTGTGCAATAGTCCGTTGATAACAGTTTATCACGTTTCAAGCCTGCAGCACAATACTAACGGCAGCGCTGCTGAGTGAGTGGGCGATTTGTCCCGATTTGGGTTATAAAACTTTGCATGACTAGTGAAAGATCTATCGTCTATGTTTAACGAACCGTTGACGAGTGGTCATAATATGCCTCAGGAAAAACCAAGTTGAGGCAGAGTTCATGTCAACAATAGTATGACTTACATCAGTTGACTATGTGGGCTGCCATGTGATCTGTGTGTGCAGTCCCCACTGGCGAGAGACGATTGTTTGTCGTATCGGTAAATCTACACAGTGACAATCGTAGTGAGGATGTCACGGGTGTATGATTACAAAGTGTTTCGCTCTATTTTCGCGAGTGTACCTTATAAACATCTATCTGCAGTACTTGTTTACTCAACATGATCATGTGTTGATGGTTCAAGATGTGATTTTCATATTTTGTATAGCTGTTTTAAGCATTTTTTATTTGCCATGTTAAAGTATGCCGATGATGTCAATCACTGGATTGTCTGGTCCATACTCGATTATTTACAGATCGCCGTCATATAGCTGGAATGTCCCTGAGTGTGGCGTTAAACAAACAAACAAAAGAAAAATTAAAGTAGGATTAAATGCTTTACAAACCCGCACACAAATATTTCCAAGTGCTTGCAGTCCGCATGAAGTCACTGTTGTGTGCGTATATACAGTTCCTGGAGCTTCAGACAGCCAATATCTCTTTCTCTTGTGGGAGTGTACTGTGTAATAATGTCCATTAGTGGTTTGAACAAATATTGACTCATGACATCATTTTCAAATGATAATTGTTATCCTATTATTATTGCTTCGTACTGTCATAAGCACTGGTATGGGCTTATCTGCGCTCACACTTTCATGATTCTTTTTTGTTATAAAGGCCACACTTATTTATTGCTTTGATTCAAATCTTTTAGACAAAAAGAAATAATTACTTTTTGTGTTTGTTTGTTTGCTTGCTTGTTGTTAAACGCCGCAATCAGAAATATTCAAGCTCTGCAAGTGTTTGATATTTATAGAATCTGGAACGGACATTCCAGTGATTGACATCATGAGCATAGATCTATGCAAATGAGATAACTGAATGGACCATCGTTTTTAGTTTTCATTCTTCAACAACTGCTGATTCACATCAGACTCAACCTGTGATGTAAATTGAAGCAAGCCTCACACAAATGTATGAGAGTATAGACGTATAGATTATTTGTCATTGCATTTTTCTTCAAGTAGAGGGGGCACGGGTGGCCCAGTCGTCTAAGGCGCCGCGATTCGATATGCAGAGTTGCGTCCCTTGGGCACACCAGAAACCTATGATTGTGGGTTCGATTCCCGGTTCGCCCCGATTATGTTTCTAGGTTTGTCAGCACCATACCCGTGCTCGTGGGTTTCACCGAAGTGGTAAACGTCTGAGACCTGCATCACTTCGGGCTTTCCTCCCACATTAAGCTGACACGCCGCGATATAACTGGAATACTGTTAAAAGCGGCGTTAAACCCAACTCACTCACTCACTCTTCAAGTAGAAATAACACTAACACAGGCCTCGAAATTAGAACAAAATAGTACGTGTACTCAGGGGCGCTGGACCTGTGTTTCAGGTGTGTCATTTTCAATTTAGGTGTGCCTTGTATATATTACCCAAGTATTATAGTGAGTGAGTGAGTTGGGTTTAAAGCCGTTTTTAACAGTATTCCAGTTATATCACGGCGTGTCAGCTAAATGTGGGAGGAAAGCCCGAAGTGATGCAGGTCTCAGACGTTTACCACTTCGGTGAAACCCACGAGCACGGGTATGCCAAATATTATAACAAAAATCACCCAATAATGTCGATTGATTTGACGACAGTAAGTCATTTTTGTGATTGTGGAACGTGCAACTAATGGGAAAACGTCTTTCATTTCACAGTTTATTTTTTGCAAGGCAAAAAATAAAAATTAACGGAAGTACTTTTAATGACTTTGTACCAAAGCGTGTAAAAATGAAATACTATCAATTGTTGAGTGGTCCTTCTCACAAAATAACGTATAAATAAAGCATACTCATTGTATTCTATAAGATTTTGAGGTTTTATTATGTTGGAAACTTGACAAATGACCTCAAGGCTGACGTTAATTTAACTACCGTATTTCCTCAATTTTTCGCACTGGCGTCTATATATTTCGCTTAAGCCGTTCACATTGCGTCTATTCTGTTAGCTAGCACAGTGACAACTCTCTATACCTTACCAAATCCCAAATTCTACAATCATACAGGGTATATTTGCAGGAAGTGGTCTCTATTTATCACCAATATATCACAGTATTGGTGGTCCGGCCTCTGTTTTTGACAGCGTATGAACAGCTAAAGTGCATGTGTAGCTATTTACATACCGCCCTAGGTACGAATGTACTGGTTGGTGTAAATATAGTCTGCTTGGAGCTTAGTCACTAGTGGCCAACTGGCGGAAACTCGATATGCTTGGTTGCGTTCCTTAGACGGGGTATTGAGGAGCCCACAAGAATAGGTTTATAGACGGGTGAGTATATAGTCTATTAGAGTTCCGAATGTGAGGAATATAGGCCGAGAGAGTTAAGAATGTGATGAGAAAAGGCTGCGTAAAGTAGAATGAGGGATGAAATGGGGTGGATATTTTTTATTAGATATATGCTATGGGGTCTGGAAGAGACTAGACGTGCTGGGGTATTGAGGAGCCCACAAGCATAGGTTTATAGGGGTGAGTATATAGAATGTGAGGAATATAGGCTGAGAGAATTGAGAATGTGAGGAATGTAGGCTGTTGGAGTTGAGAATGTGAGCAATATAGGCTGAGAGAGTTCAGAATGTCAGCAATATAGGCTGAGAGAGTTGACAATGTGAGGAATATAGGCTGAGAGAGTTGACAATGTGAGGAATATAGGCTGAGAGAGTTGACAATGTGAGGAATATAGGCTGAAAGAGTTCAGAATATGAGGAATATAGTCTGAGAGAGTTGAGAATGTGAGGAATATAGGCTGAGAGAGTTGACAATGTGAGTAATATAGGCTGAGGGAGTTGAGAATGTGAGGAATATATTCTGAAAGAGTTGAGAATGTGAGGAATATAGTCTGAGAGAGTTGAGAATGTGAGGAATATAGGCTGAGAGAGTTGACAATGTGAGTAATATAGGCTGAGGGAGTTGAGAATGTGAGGAATATATTCTGAAAGAGTTGAGAATGTGAGGAATATATTCTGAAAGAGTTGAGAATGTGAGGAATATAGGCTGTTAGAGTAGGGAATGTGATGAATATAGGCTGTTAGAGTTGGGAATGTGAGGAATGTAGGCTGAGAGAGTTGGGAATGTGAGGAATATAGTCTGAGAGAGTTGAGAATGTGAGGAATGTAGGCTGTTAGAGTTGAGAATGTGAGGAATATAGGCTGAGAGAGTTGGGAATGTGAGGAATACAGTCTGAGAGAGTTGAGAATGTGAGGAATATAGTCTGAGAGAGTTGAGAATGTGAGGAATATAGTCTGGGAGAGTTGGGAATGTGAGGAATATAGTCAGAGAGTTGGGAATGTTAGGAATGTAGGCTGTTAGAGTTGGGAATGTGAGGAATATAGGCTGTTAGAGTTGAGAATGTCCGTGTTGTTGACAGTTTTTAAACCTATTTATTCAACCAGTGAATACTATTCAGATTCATTGACTGGTTGAATAATGGTGAGTATATGTGGTTTTACGCCGCTTTTAGCAATAATAGTAATATCATGAAAGGGACACCAGAAATGGATTTCACACATTGTACACATGGGGGAATCGAACCCGGACTGTTGGCGTGACGAGCGAACGCTTTAACCACAGGGCTACAGGGTTAATAGTTTTCAAATAGTCGTTGCTAGTCGTTAGAGGGAACGAAATGGGGATTCCATGTTGTAATGTGTCCCCAGCAACCCCTGCTGGTGATACGAGGATTGGGTTGTCAGACTCAGTGACTTGGCTAATGGTGTATCAACGTACCCCGACGTGGATCGTTGATCATTATATCATCACTGGATTGTCTGGTTAAGGCAAGGTTATATAGAGGCAGTCGTCATATAGCTGGAATAGTGCTGGCTTCACACAATATGTGTGAACTAGTCCATAAGTCTTTTGATGCGTGTAGTGTGATTTGTTATTCGTGAAGGTGCCAACCCCCTCCTCATCTGAATACCAAATACCATCTATTTCTTTCTCGTTGAGTCTCATCGCTCACCCCTGAATCTTGAATACGATTTAACACAAACTTCAAAGCAGTGATAGGCGGGCGGGTAGCCTAGTGGTTAAAGCGTTCGCACGTCACGCCGAAGACCCGGGTTCGATTCCCGACATAGGTACAATGTGTGAAGCCCATTTCTGGTGCCCCCGCCGTGATATTGCTGGAATATTGCTAAAAGCGGCGTAAATACATACTCACTCACTCAAAGCAATGAGAAAAGGGTGCGATTTGAAGTTAAATAACTGAATAAAAATATCAAACATACAAACATAGAGGAACATTTTACCATTACAGTTTTTTAAATGTTTAATCTGCGAGCCAAACATGATTTTATTTGCGCCCTGCGTACCCAACTGCTGAGTCCCGAATTCCCTCTAAACAGACCCCCGAATCCCTGGAACCAAAAAGGGGGTTGGCAGCTTCATTCCTGCGTCATAACCTGAACCATGTATTATTCATATATATTTTTAAGTATGATCAGCTATTCCCATGGGTTCATAGTGCGACCTGGGGCGGTCGGGTAGCCTAGTGGTTAGAGCGTTCGCTCGTCACGCCGAAAACCCGGGTTCGATTCCCGACAGGGGTACAATGTGTGAAGCCCACCGTGATATTGCTGGAATATTGCTAAACGCGGCGTAAACCCATACTCACTCACTCATAGTGCGACCTATATATACAACGATTCAGTAAGTTTGTGTACAGAGAAGCTATAGAAAGAAGCCCCTGCCGTCTGCTTGCAGGCTTTCATACGTCACGTGATCTCGTGCAAAAACTCGTCGGAGATCAATGTAGGTTCATGTGACGCGGAGAGCACTCGCGCAGATCCCGAGTTTCTTTGTTCATCGATGTCCAGTCTCCCTCGGAACTGTGAGTAGCTGATTTTAAGTGCAACAGGGAATTATTCCGGCTACCGGTCGTTGATAACAGTTCATCACGTTTCAAGCGTGCAGCACAATACTAACGGCAACGCTGCTGGGTGAGTGGGAGATTTGTCCCGATTTTAGTTATGAAACTCAGTATGACGCGTCAAAGATCTATCGACTATGTTGAACGATGGGCGGATGAGAGGTCCTTTTATGTATCATGAAATACCAAGTCTAGCCAGAGTTCATAGCAACAGTAATATTACTTTATCAGTTGACTATGTTGACCGATTAGGCTGCCATGTGATATGTGTGTGTTGTCACCAGCTGGTGAGAGACGATTGTTTGTGTACCGGCATATAGATTTACACAGTGACAATCTTCGTGAGGGTGTCATGGGTGTTGGATCATTAAGTTTTCGCTCCATTTTCTTCGAGTGTACCTTATATTCTCTTCAAAAAAAGAAACGCAAAACGGATATTTTTTGCCATAAAAGCAAAATTAGCTGACCAAGAGGTGCTAAATTAAGAGGTTTAATGTGTTATAGTGTCAGTGACAGATTTCCCGGATCAAATTGATTACAAGGACATGCGAACCATTAGTCGGGAAACATGTACAATTCAGAAAAACGCACCCGGTGTATTGACAAGAGGACCATGGAGCTGAACGTACTGCATGTGCAGCAGCACTATGAACGGTATCAAAAGTGCAGGGTATTTGATTACCTGGATTCTGCGTCAATCGAACAGTGACAGTTCAACAACATGCCAAGATTAACAGAAGACTTTAGTACAAAGAAACAACGTCACAGGCCTCTTGCAGGCAGTGGAATCCCGATCAGCTGTAGCCAGGGTTTACAATGTAGCGCCCAGCACCATCACAATGCTATGGGATCGGTTTCAACAGCATGGGTCAACACGTGATCGGCCAAAGTCGGGACGACCAAGAGTATCCCCCGCCCAAGATCGCTACATCCAACTTCGCCACCTACGTGAAAGGACGACCACAGCCACCTCAACCGCATCCCAAATACACGGACTGCGCAGAATCTCCGACCAGACCGTACGAAACCGTTCAAGAGCAGCAGGTCTACGAGCAAGACGTCCTGTTCGACGCGTCAACGGCAACGGTGTATTCATGACAACACTCGACCGCAGGGATCACATGAGCCTGTCTACACAATAACAACGTTAATGTTCTCCCCTGGCCCTCCAGATCCCCGGATTTGAACCCGCTAGAGCATCTGTGGGGTGAATTGGATAGACGGCTACGCCGACGTCAACCACAACCCCAAACGTTGCAGCAGTTGCTTTTTGCGTTGCAGTCCGAGTGGGCTACCATTCCCCAGGATGTGATTCGCATACTCGTCTTTTCCATGGGATGTCAGGAGATGTCAGGCCGCTATCGATTCCGACGGGGACATACGCGTTATTGATTGTAGCTGACTTTCACCTTGGACTTTTCTTTTGTACCGATAACTGAGATGACTACAGTCACCAAGTGTTCTCTCCACAACATTTTGGCTCAACACCTTGTACGGTTCCTCGTATAAATGTATTTTCCAACGTCACACAAATCTGGCTTTGCGTTTGGGTTTTTTACGAGTATGTCTGTAGTAAATGTCTACTCAATGTCATTATGCGTTGATTTATAGACTTAAAAACTATTTGTCATTGTTGTTTTTTTAAGTAGACATAACACTAACCCAGGGATCGAAATTCTAAAAAAAATCAAGTGTACCCAAGGGCACTGGACCTTTTTTCAGGTGTGTCATTTTCAATTTAGGTGTGCCTTATCTATATTGAACCACAACAGAAACGTCACCATGGATAGATATATGAATAACCTTAGTTGTCCAAACACTGTAAACATACTTTGAGACATACTGAAAAGATGAAACGTGACAATACTGATCATCAAGGTTGAAATTAAAGTGTCAAATGTTCGTAAAGTGAAACACAACACTAGTCTCTGAGAAAATGGCATCACAAGTCAGTATCTCGTGTGTCCGCCATGTGCATTGATGACTGCCGTGCAACGTCGATACATGGAATGGATGAGGCGATTGATGAAGGCCATAGGCACTTGAGCCCACACACAGAGGAACGCCTGACGTCATTCAGCCGTCTTTGAATCTCGTCCAACAGGTTCTCATGGGATTTAAATCGGGACTGAGGGCAGGCCACTGCATGGTTCCGATGCCATTCTGCTAGATGAAGTCTCTTGTTGCTCCCGCAGTGTGGGCACCCGCATTATCAGGCTGAAAGTCGTGTTTGTGGCGACGTGCCAAATGAGGTATGGCGTGTGGTCTCAAGACTTGATCAAAGTTCCGAGCTGCTGTGACGCTATTACCTCTGCCTGGACCGATGTTCTGGAAAACCACAGGGTCGACCCTCTGTGCAAGACCAATTCCACCCAACTCTCTCTCTCTCTCTCTCTCTCTCTCTCTCTCTCTCATCTGCTGTTGAGATACAGTAACGGCTCTCGTCTGAGAAGAGGACTCTTCCCCACTGCTGGTGGCGCTAATTCTGGTGCTTTGTTGCCCACTGAAGACGATCCCGGCGATGACGTGGTGTCAGAATGGGTCCTCGGTGTGGCCTGTGACAGTGGAGGTGTCTGCTCGTCAATCGTCGACGCGCGGTGTCCCCATTATGTGTCGCTGGTGTGTCCCCAAGGTCTCTGGAGCAGTTTCCGCAGCAGTAACAAAGTGATCTAGAAGATTCTGTCGCACAATCTGACGATTCTGACGTCGGGTGGTGTCCCTTGGTCTTCCACTACGTGGTCGGTCATCCGTAGTGTTGGTGGTCTGGTACAGTTGCTGGAGCCAGTATATTGTCCTTACGTGGACTTGAAATGCATTGGCTTCTTGTCGGGCGGTTTGTCCAGCTTGCAATCGTCCAAGGGCTTGGTGTCGCTGATTTCTTGTCAATCTTGGCAAGTGGTATCAATTCAATAACGAATGAATGTTATCCGATCTGGTAGGATTTTTATGGGGCAAGAAATGGGGAAACGCATGTGCATTTCAATTTGCACGGAACTCACGTGCATCGGGTTACCATGGCCGTTGCCGTGATGCGTTTAGGCGATCGGTTTTATTGTCATCTGCTTTGTTTTTTAATCATCAAATTTAATTTTTCCGGACAAGATAGATTTTAGAAACTTTGACAAAAATTACCCAGATATTTCATTGACAACTTTTCATGTAATATTACTTGGGGTGACGTTTCTTTTGCGGTTCAGTATATATTACCCAATTATTATAACAAATAGCGAATGTCTGCTAAACTGACGTTTAAAACGCAAGACTTTCATGATATTTTCATGATATTCAGTCAAAATAACGAGAGATGTGTTTCGGGCAATCTTGACCATCATATCTGTAAGATACAGTCAACAAAAATCACCCAATAATGCCGATTGATTTTACAAAAAGTCATTTTGTGATAGTGCAACATGCAAATAATGGGGAAAACTCATGCATTTCACAGTTTAATTTTGGCAACCCATCAAATAAAAATTAACGTAAGTACCTTCAATAAAAATGACCATTCCCACGCGGAACTGCAGATAAAATTCAAGTGTGACATTTCCGATTTCATGTATAATTCGAACTCTACTTACAGCGTTCCATTCATAACATGTACACACATACAAGTGTTGAAGAAGTTCGAATAACAAAACAAATCGTATTTTTTCTTGAACATGTGAACAGTATTTGTTTGTATTTAAGGTAGCCAAGTGGTTAAAGTGTTCGCTCGTCCCGCCACAGAGCGGGTTCGATTTCCCACATGGGTATAATGTGTGAGGCCCATTTCTGGTGTCCCACGGCCGTGCTATTGCTGGAATGTTGCTAACAAGTGGAGTAAAACCTCACTCACTCACTCACTCACTATCTCTATCTCAGGTATCATTATCATGATGTTTATTAATTGGGTTTGCTCATCTCCAAGTAGTGTGAGTATGTAGAGGCTGATATGATATACTCGGCTTTGCAATTTCAATGAAGAACCTTTATATCCTGAATTCCATTCATTGTTTCCCTTAAGGAGCAGGTGGTGCAATTGTATCAAGTTCTGAGACTTTAAACTCAAAAATGGGATCTGAAGCCCCAAACACGTAAGTAAATTCCTTATTTCTGATATACCGTTTTCCAGATAACCAGTTGGAATCAAAATATTCCGGAGTGTCTCTTTACATCTTCACTACTCATGTTTCCTATTTATGGTGAGCTTGTGGACCACTGGTACTCTGGTATTAGTTCACACATATCCAAGGTTAAAAGAAACTGTTTCTGATATAAAATCTTAAAAGGATTTTTTAAAGTTATACTTTCAATAAAAAAACAGACAGCTTTTTGGACTATTTTTTACTTTTTCGGCATTTGCTAAAATTAGAATAGGATTTTCATACAACAAAAATATAAAGGACAAGGGAGGATAAGGGCCTGCAGGTGCCAACAGAGTCTGCACAATTTAAGAAATGAGCAAGATTTTTTTGCGAAGTTTTTTTCTGATATTTGAACTTGTAACAGTTTTTTACACAGGCTAGTCTTTAAGGAGATATAGATGAAATCAGTACAAACATATAATGCTCATTTTTAAGTTTTCACTCGTATTAAAAATAATCAATTTTTTACTCAATTTAGTGATACAAATTGATAGTATTTAATCATGCCATAACTCCAACCTTACAAGCGTAAGAAGGAAAAAATGCTGGATATCACATTTTAAAACATGTCTGATAATTTTTCAAAGTTATCGATTTTCAGATTTCCAACAGAAGTCCTTTTCACGTCAACAATACATAATTAGATATTCCCGTAAGAGCATTTAAGTTAAGTATTTTAGAAATCTTAAGTTTAAGATTTATTTTCATATAGTATTGATTAAATGCGAAAGCCTGTATGTTTTCAGTACTGTGGCACTCCCCTGTCCTGATGATGTACCTTTCTCAGAGACCTACTTCGCAGGTAATTAATATTTCAATATACAACTTTTAAATTATCGATTGTATTTCGGTACTGGTGACTATGATTATATAATGCAATGCAAGGGACTGAGCCCAAAATATCTACCAGTATTTCTCTAGAATTCATCTTGCCATCCTTGTTGATTGCAACCTTTTCCTACCATACAGTATGTCATGTGATTTCAGGATTAACAGGATCATGTAAAAATACAAATAGATGATAAACAATATCTTTATTGCTTGACGAAATGGGGTTAATTTGAGTGTCCAGTATTCACCTTTCAAATGCAACAGGTGCCTTGTGTTTGTTGTAAGATGACAAAGTAGGTTATACTCAGAGAATAACCAATAAGCGACGAATGGTTAAGGATTACCTACCCTGAGTGAATGAATGATGTTATTCCCGAGTCTTCAGCGAGGGACACACAGCATTCATTTACCGATATCTCCTGTGGATTACCACCTGTTCAATCTCTTGGACATTTGTTAGAAGTTCACGACATGATGATTATACACTTTGTTTGTAAACAAAACATGTTATGATTTGTATTCTGCAGAAATATCTACCGGGGAAGTAGCTGTTATTGCAGTTGGTGCAGTGGTTACTGTAGCTAATGTCATCCTGTTTCTGGAAAGCACCTGGTTTATAGTCCAACACTTCTTAGTAAAGAAAACAAAGGTTCTGTCCATATGGATGATTTGCCTACCAACAGTAAGTTAACAAGATGTTCCTCTATGTACATTTTAGATGACCTGAAGTTCTTTGAAGCATATGTTTGCTTGTTGTTTAATGTGATGGTGAACGGTACACAATCTAGTCTGAACACAACAAACCGGTGATTGATATTACGAGCAACGAAACACTCCTTTGATTTTTTTGTTTGTTTTTTAGCGCCGCACTCAGCAGTAGTCCAGCCATATGACGGCGGTCTGTAAATAATCGAGTCTGGACCAGACAATCCAGTGATTGACTCATGAACATCGTTCCACGCATTTGGGATACGATGACATGCATCAACTAAGTCAGCGAGCCTGACCACCCGATCCCGTTAGTCGCCTCTTACGACAAGCACGGTCGCCTTTTACGGCAAGCATTGGTTGCTGAAGACCTATTCTACCCTGGATCTTCGGGTCACACACTTGGTATGATGACACACCAACAACCAACCCATCCATTAAGTCGCCTCTTGTGACCAGCATAGTTTGCTGTGACAGCATTCTAACCTGGACATCCCATAGGCCATTGACAATTATGTCATGACCATTCTCATTGTTCATTATGCATTCATATTGACTCCATACATTTTGGGGCATATCTTGGTTATGGTCTTTGATCTTTCTAGTTGCCATAACTTACATGGCATTTAGATTGTTAAACTATCGAATATTTTGGTTTATGTGACAATATATTTATGGTTTAATATTTAGAACATTAAAGCTATTTTATTATAATACTTAAGTATTAATGCATATTTAATGAATAACTTCCATTTTCTAACCGTTACTTCAGTTTGAAACATTAAGTATTATAACAAACTCATGATCATATTTCATACCCATGATATTATGATCTCAGAATCGGTATCAGTAAAAGTTGCTCACAAACCTCTAATCTAAGCCTTTTACTTTGACATTTATCATGTCAATCTAATATTGCAAATATTCCAGTTCAGATTCAGCTACAGAACTTTATAGCTCTGTTTTTAACAGGTGTTTCTCATCCACTGTTGAGGTACTGACATGACTCAGGTATAAATTTCATAAGGTGATTCCTTATCTGTTACTATTTTCATTTTCGTACCAGTATATGTTTTCTAAATGTGGTGCATCTTCCAGAGGCAAGGGTGTAAACTGAGTATAAAGTTCGGTTTCAACCCTTACAGAACTTGGCTGGAATTTCTGAGTTATAGTTTGGCTGTACTAACGAGTCTATGCATATCCTAATCAAAATTCGACATCTGGTTCATAAACAACATGGCAACTGCGGATATCAGTCGATTGCAAGAATTGCAAAGCATGTGTTTTAATCGATGAGTTCAACTGATTTGATGCACTTCGCGAGGTAAGAGGTAGGTTTTATCCCTATGCTTGTCAGAACGGAATCGAGTGTTCAGGCTCGCTGTATGCGATCATATCCCATTTGGGTGGATCGATGCTCATGATGTCATTCACTGTTCATTGCTCTGTCCATGTCTTCATTTCAGGTTAAGTGTATTCACACAGTAGAACTTGATTGAAGTGTATGTCTATTTGACTACATGTAATTGCTCCCAACAGGTGTTTGCAGTGACAGCCCTGATAGCTGTGTGTATACCGCGATCCGCCTTGCTGTCGGATCTGGTGGCGGCCATGTAAGTTATAAATTATAGATATAAGGATTTACTAGAATATCTTTTGTCGAGTCCAGGGTATTGAGTTGATGGGGGTGGGGTAGGGGTGTCACAGGCTGTTGATATATGGCACGCTTCACTTGATTTCCAAAATTTGTTTTATTGTCATAACATTACACATCCTCAAGAGCCTTCAGTCTATTATATATGGAGAACTTGGAGTTTTTTTCTTACAAGAATAAAATTGTCTATGTAACATGCCATCATCAATTTTGCTTCACTGTATTTGATTCATTCAACCAAACTATTGGGAGTCCCTAGGATCCGCTATGTTCAATGCATCCATTCACAATTGGGATGGCTAAGACGCAGTATTTACATTGGCTATACAAGCTATTGACATGTGGTGTCTGCAGGGCGTATTTTATCACAAAAGAAAGAAGTGAATACACATAAGGATTATCTGTGGGTGCTTGGGTACTATAATATGACGCGAGGAAGGTTGTTTGGTAGACTTGCACTAGTTTCTAAGAAAATGACAATTAGTTTAACTCATAATTCTAAGATTATATACATAAGTCCCTATAAAAGGACCGCCTCCGTGGTCTAATGGTAGAGCGTCCGCCCGGAGAGCGGAAGGTCCGGGGTTCGATCCCCGGCCGCGTCATACGTCAAGACGTTAAAAAATGGTACTTGTTGTTACCATGTCTGGCGCTCGACATTAAGGGGCTAAAACAAGGACTGGTCGGCTCGGAGTCAGTATACTGTGTCTGAGTGGGGTATTTATGTTAAACTGCGGCATGGTATCTCAGTGAGCTAGCACTTCAAACCGTCATCAGTCCGGACTAGTACAAGCAGCCACACACATATACACGTGCATGCACGTCGCTATATAAGTGCAATAATCTTGGATGCGACGTGAAACCCAATTTCACCTCACCTCACCCTATAAAAGACTGGTGTCCTTAGATTGTCCGCTTAAATAGACTTGTTGATTATGAGGATAGAATACTTTACATCCATAGACTTATCATTCAGTACAGCCTTAAAGGCAAGGCTTGGTGTTTGGTAGTAGGGAGAGCGGGGATGTTACTCTGATTAAGGCATAAACCTACTCTGTTTAATTTTTAGGTTTTGAACTTAGATTTGATACCTGTAAATTACATTTGAAATCAAAGGCATTAGCAGGAGACCGGCTTACTGGCGTCGAACTCTTTCGTACTAGCAAAGTGATTGGGCATCCGTTGAGTCGAATGTTTTTAATAGGTGGAATTTAGGGATAATTGCCGATCGGTTTTATTCCACGAATGTTTGTTTTTATTCACACAAACCACAACGTTTAACGTAATACTTAGCTTTGTTCAGTGTAAGCCAATACAAACTTCAGTGCAGATACCCCGTAAGCATTATTCTGGTTTTCCTTGCTTAAAGCTTGAGAAAATGAAGCGACCCTTGCAATATTTATTTCCACAGTACACATCACTATTATGACGTCCTAATGTACTTCAAGCAACGAAGCCTTAGCATTGTGACGTGGTACAAATGACATCACAGGATGTATTGGCGAAGCGCCAAATGGAAAGCTATGTTTACGTTATCACTTCCACCATACAATCATTTAGTCATTGTTCACTGTTGCTCATTATATTCTATGATCACTTTGGTTGTCATGGTCTAATGTATATTCGATACTCCTGGCAAACCAATCAGAATGTAGGATTCTACAACTGATGTAAAAGTAGAATAATATTTTGACTACTCCCTTAGTATAACCAGTTATCTGCTTGAGTCAAATGGGTTTAGGACATTTTTATTATTTTAACTTTTATAGCACATTCTTGTCTATCAATACAAGTTGGAAAACAATCTCAGTAATCGTATCCCAGTAAATTGAAACGATTTGAGGCCTGATAACACCCTGACATTGGTTTATATGGTTTCACTAGGCTTTGTGTTTGCAGTTAGAGGTTTACACAGTCATATGTGGGTCAGTGACGCTTGTAGGCTGACTCGTATGTCACATGATGTATCAGGGAGGACAACGACGTGGAAAGTAGGGAACATGTACACTTCATTACACAGTTAGGTTTTCCACGCCAGTAACGGTTCACCAAAGTATTGGTGCATTGCAATACTTTAATGGACATTTAATTCTTTAACTTGGAGATTTGGCCCTTGTACACTGCTCACATGTAATTTGGCGCTCAGCATTTTAACAGGTTATCCACGTTCCATTAATGAACATGATACCTTAATTAACATACTTTGAGGATGTCTGTTTTGGAGAGACATCTGTTATTTATTTAGCAAATCCTTCTTTACTTTCGGATCTAATGTGAAACTTAAGGAAATTATAGATGAGCTACAGGGCTCCTGTGCTCTTTTTTGTACTTTTCTCTTTTTTTCACCTGGCCAAGAATTATGTTATGTTGGTATTTTTGTCATTTTGATCACTAATACAATGGTTTTGAGAAAAACCGGTAATTTATTACAGGGTTGGATGGGTCAGAGGTTTTCTATGCACTAATGTACAGAAAATAATTACCCTCCCCTAATGCTTGTCATATTTTTGGATGACCCTCCCCATTTCCTTGTACTTTTTCTCATGATCTCTCTGATAAGATAAAATGAAAATGCACTTTATATTTTATCATAAAATTTCAATTTTTTCATGACCTCCCCGGTTATGCCTATAATTTTCTTCCCTAGAGATTGTCATAATTTGTGTTGACCCTCCCCTGATACCCTATGACCCACCCACCTCTGTAATAATCGACGGTCCCTCAGACTGACTTTCTGCAGTGTGTCTTTTGTGTTGTGTCAGCTACCTGTCCCGCTGTATCCAGATGTTCCTCTTTCTGCTGATCCACTACCATGGAGGGGAGCAAGCCCTCATCGATCACATGTCAGGGGAGACAATCAACCTGCGCAGCCCTCCCGTGGCCTGCTGCTGCGTCTGCTGCCCCTGCTGCCCCAAGATAGCTGTCAATGAGTAAGCAGGAATATTTGTCACTGTCACTATTAATTCACCATCAAGACTCTTGAGATGAACTTTTAAACTCTGTTATTTTGGTGATTAGATAAAATAAATATTGACATGTAACTGATACAGTGATAATTACATAGTGAGTGAGTTGAATTTAATGCCTCTTTAAGTAATATTTCAGCTATGTCTCACTTGGTGGCGTAATAGAACCCAGGTCAACAAGAGAACACTTTAACCACTAGCCTACCTCACTGCTGCTAACCACAAAAAGGACAACGTCGACTGATTTTCTGTATTTTCATGTGACATCCTGATAGTAAAAGTAAGAGTTCTCACATATCCACTCAATTTGGACATATGCATGTGTTGAGGAAACACTAAACTTCTCCATCCATTGTGTTCTGAAATAAAGCTTTGGCTGGTTTCTGATGATGACATTATACTCTTTCAGGCAGAACCTCTTCAGAATCAAGGTGTCTGTTTTACAATTTGCCATAGCTAGACCTATCTTGGTGTTCCTGGCTGCTGTGTTGTGGACTGATGGCAAATATGTGAAGGGAAAGGTAAGCAAACAAGTCTGTTTCTTAATACCCACCATTATGCCATGTTTGAAACTACATTTTATAACTGCCATGATTCTGCCTTAAAATACACACATCACATCTGCTACCTTTCTATGTTTAAAATATATATGTCTTATACCCTCCATCTTGCTATGTTTCAAAGTACGTCTCATACCCGTCATCTTGATATGTTTCAAAGTACATCTCATACCCGCCGTCTTGCTTTCCTTCAAAGTACGTCTCATACCCGCCATCTTGCTTTCCTTCAAAGTACACCTCATACCCGCCATCTTGCTTTCCTTCAAAGTACGTCTCATACCCGCCATCTTGCTTTCCTTCAAAGTACGTCTCATACCCGCCATCTTGCTTTCCTTCAAAGTACACCTCATACCCGCCATCTTGCTTTCCTTCAAAGTACGTCTCATACCCGCCATCTTGCTTTCCTTCAAAGTACGTCTCATACCCGCCATCTTGCTTTCCTTCAAAGTACACCTCATACCCGCCATCTTGCTTTCCTTCAAAGTACGTCTCATACCCGCCATCTTGCTATGTTTCAAAATACATCTCATACCCGCCATCTTGCTATGTTTCAGTTTGTTTTGATTTGAAATCATTCATCAGCTCTTAATCAGAAAATGATTTAGACCATAAAATGTTAAACATAATTAGTTGTTTTAGCTGCTCCTGTGCGTCACCAAAGTGCAAATTTTGAGATTTTAGGCTTTCCTCGAACATCAAGCATACATGCCATGGTATAATTGACATATTCTTCAAAGCATTATCGGGGTGATCGGGTAGCCTAGTGGTTAAAGCGTTCGCTCGTCACGCCGAAGACCCGGGTTTGATTCCCGACATGGGTACAATGTGTGAAGCCCATTTCTGGTGTCCCCCGCCGTGATATTGCTAGAATATTGCTAAAAGCGGCGTAAAACCAAACTCACTCACTCACTCACTAAGAATTGTCAAAGCCAGCTCACTCACTCACTCACTCACTCACTCTTTCAGATGAGGCCAAACCAGGCCTCCCTGTACATAAGTGTTTTGACTGGTGTGTCCACACTTGTAGCCATGTACGGCTTGATCCTTATATTCAGAGCGTCCAGGAAACACCTAATGGTGTTCAACATTGTCCCAAAGTTCATCTGCATGCAGCTGGTGCTTGTCGTCAGTGGTCTGCAGGGTGTTGTCTTCAATACTTTGGCTAACAACAACCTTCCTCCTTGTACACAAGTGCTGTCTTCTGCTGCACGAGGCGATGGTAAGTGTCACATCTGGTCAACGACAACCTTCCTGTACACCAATACTGCCTTCTGCTGCACGAGGCGATGGTAAGTGTGACATCTGGTCAACGACAACCTTCCTGTACACCAATACTGTCTTCTGCTGCACGAGGCGATGGTAAGTGTCACATCTGGTCAACGACAACCTTCCTGTACACCAATACTGTCTTCTGCTGCACGAGGCGATGGTAAGTGTCACATCTGGTCAACGACAACCTTCCTGTACACCAATACTGTCTTCTGCTGCACGAGGCGATGGTAAGTGTCACATCTGGTCAACGACAACATTCCTGTACACCAATACTGTCTTCTGCTGCAAGAGGCGATGGTAAGTGTCACATCTGGTCAACGACAACATTCCTGTACACCAATACTGTCTTCTGTTGCACGAGGCGATGGTAAGTGTCACGTGTGGTCAACGACAACCTTCCTGTACACCAATACTGTCTTCTGCTGAACGAGGCGATGGTAAGTGTCACGTGTGGTCAACAACAACCTTCCTGTACACCAATACTGTCTTCTGCTGCACGAGGCGATGGTAAGTGTCACATCTGGTCAACGACAACCTTCCTGTACACCAATACTGTCTTCTACTATGCATGGCAAGGGAAGATGTCACATCTGGCAAACACCAATCTTCACCGATATTGTCTTTAACTGCTCAGGGCAATGGTGAGTGTAACGTCTGCTGCAGAAAGTAGTTACAGTGAAATACCCATTCACTCATGGAAGCAGAGATGATTTCATACCCATAAGAAGTGAACATCAAAGACCTGCATCACTTCTGGCTTTCCTCAAACACTGTGGCAGCTGAAATTATTTTGTTCACAGCTACATGACACCCAGCCCACTTACATTTGGAGTTTTGTAATGAAGGTATTCCTTTTTTAGCATATCAGGATATGTAAAGGTGATAATAAAAAACAAACACAGAACGATTTGGTCAGGACTGGTAAAATGTTTGCAGGTTCATCATATGTGGGCGTCATCTTGATTTTCTTTTCCTGCAATACTGACTCTGTGACGGAAATGTCTTTAACAACACCCGGCCACGTCATACCAAAAGACGTTAAAAGATGGTACTTGTTGTTAGCCTGTCTGGCGCTCGGCATTAAGGGGCTAAAACAAGGACTGGTCGGCTCGGAGTCAGTATACTGTGTCTGAATGGGGTATTCATGTTAAACTTGGCATGGTATCTCAGTGTGCTAGCACTATAAATCGGCATCAGTCCGGACTAGTACAAGCAGCCACACACACACGTGCATGCACGTCGCTAATATAAGTGCAATAATCTTGGACGCGACGTTAAACCTAATTTCACCTCACCTCACCTTTAACAACATGTCAAATAAAGCTTGAAGTATCATTAATTACTACTTTTCTGTTTGACTTGCAGTATTAATACTTCGGAGTCAATATCCTGCAATACTGTCACCAATATGTAGAGCGTTCCAAAGGATCTTATTCCACCATTTTAACAATAGAAACGCCAAAATCAAAATTGAAAATCATAGCACCATCATCAGTATGTTTCCAGAGATTAGAGGTAAAAGCTGTAACCTGACTGGAAAACATGTTAACTACCTCTGTTTTCAATTTCAGTTTGGAACCATCTGATTATCATTGTGGAAATGTTCTTGCTAGCGCTGCTTGCCCGACGCTTTTATCGCAGGATAGATGGATCACTGATCATCGCAGATGTTGATGTTATGTGCCCAGAGGACAAAGACAAAGCACAGAAGAACGAAAATTCTTCCCTGAGCAATGACACCAACATATCAAAATACACCAGCAGTGGAAAGGAATTGGAGGAAAGCATTCATTACATGTAGACGTTGATGGGTGTGAACACAGGAACTGATACACTTCAGACTGATGGCAAGAGCGAACTTGGATGCAGGATACAGAAGAGTGTTTCTCAAATGCGTATCGTAACTACTTTAACTAAGGCTCAACAGTCATAGCGCAAGGATCGCTTTGTGAAACGGTCCAGGGCTATGGAACTTGTTGGCTTTGGGATTCACAGGCACTACTTGTAGAAGAATAGAACTCTTGATACTCAATGTGTGAAGCCCAATTCGGGTGTTCCCTGGCGTGATATTGCAGGATATTTGCTGAATGCACTTAAAACCATAAACTCATTGGTGATCGTCAAATTTGAGTATGTGCATTTTAGAAATGCTTACAGGGGCAGCATTATTTATCAGCATTTTTTCAGAAATGTAACGAGGTGAGAAAACTGTTGTAGTAGTTTGACCTATCAGTTCTATATGGTGTGCTGTTCATTTTTTTCTAAACATATTGATTACATTTAGATTTTCTAATGAGGTTCTAAAATACTAAAACACTAAGCATGCTAATGCTGGAATAGCTGCATACATTTTGAAGAGTTGTCACTTAAGCTCATTGCATCCCCGTGATGTGGTGTGGGACTGAACTCTTTCCTTTGCAAGAGGGAAGTTTGCAAGCATTTCGGTGTAGCATTTTACTATATTTCTCTAAATATTTGTGAACAGAGCATGGTAAACATTAATCGCTTATCTTCAAATCTTGAGGTAGTCTTCTCTAAATGAAGTGTGTTTTTCACATAGATGTTGTTGATACCTTCCATCGAGCATAGGTGTAGGCTTACTACAACCGCAGGTTTAGAGTGGAATGGGTTTGTTCCGGGTGATGGTAATAATGTGCCAATAAGTTGTTAACCATTTAATATTGAAACTTCATAAAACTTTATTAAGTCTTGATATACTTCGAATAGCAAAAGTTGGTATGAATTGGGGAATAATGCAATTATTTCTGTGGCGTTTTTCACAGAAATATTTTTCTTCTGACTTTTCTTACAGCTATCAATAGTTTTCTGAATAAAAGGGCTACTATTTGGAGACCAAACCCTTCGATGTCTTTGCTTTTACAGCAAATTCAAAGTTTTGGGCATAAATGCCTAGAACTCAACTTGAAGTAAGACTGGCGAAACCAGTGACAAATGCAACACCAACCAGCTGTATGTATGCAGTCCAAGTGCCAAGGGCTTGACCCAGACAAGAACATACAAAAGCCTGAGGGCATATGCTTTTTGAGTGTTTACCTTGAAGGCCAGAAGACTAAAGAGCAATGCAGATTCATTTTGTCAGTTACATATTAACACTAATATATTTCATTTAGTAAATCATGTCTTGAACTGAAAATGTGTTTTTTTTTAATATTCTGGTCATACATATGTATCCTTTTGTCCTCCCAAACAAGTGTCAGATAAATGCTCATATTTGAACAAACCATCCCTTTTCATTTAGTAATAAAACATTGTACAATCAGTGTTTTGTAATAACGAAAATGAGAGGTCTCCAGCTACAGAAATAGCTTTCCATGTCGGTTTCTTCCTATTTCAAATTGAATCCTGTAGAGATTGGCAACTGCCTGTGGACACCAGTTCATAGACAGTCATCACAGAGTTGATACAATTCCAATTTTTATGACATAAGAAATATATTTCTGATGCTTCTACAGTAAAATACATACCAAAAGCCTGGCAGTTTTTAAGAAGTGTTCCAATAATGGGTTAAGTGCCACATTATTACAGTTATGTGGTGCTGGCGCTGACGAGGTGAAAAGTGGTTTAACCTCACATTCAAGATTATGCATATCAACGTGTGTGAGGCTGCTTGTATTATTCCAGATTAATGCCGATTTTTAATTAAAGTGTTAGCACACCGAGATACCATGCCACAGTTTGACATGACTACCCCACTCAGACAGTACATCAACAAGTACCATCTCTTAACGTCTTTTTGTAATACGTCGCCTGGGATTGAACACCTGACCTTCCTCTCTCTGGGCAGACGCTCTTCCAATAGATCATGGAGGCAGTCCTGTGATGCTGGAAATATGACTACAGCACCAAGATAACTGGGCCATCCATGCCCCCTCTACAGATATAATATGGGCATATGTTGAGGATATTTCACATACACAACATTGTTGAAAGGTACACCGTTACTCTTCAAGGGGAACTGGTGGTCAGGCTCACTGACTTGGTTGATGTAGGTCATCCCAATTACGTGGATCTATGTTCATGATATCAATCACTGGATTGTCTGGTCCAGACTCGTTTATTTACAGACCGCCATCATATAGCTGGAAGATTGCTGAGTGCAGTTTAAAACCACAAAGCTCTCCAAGGAAAGATAGTCCTGTATGACAGACAAACATACAAGTGATATCTTATAAAGTATTTATTTACAATACATTTTAAAACTTGTACCTGAAGGACAAGTGTGACCATTTGAGTGTTTCATGAAAACATTCTGATGTGAAAACAATGAGACAGATGAATGTACACAATGACTGGGTCATGAACTAACCAATGAAATATATGGATCTACAATATTATTCTTTGGCTCAGTACATTAGCTATTACACCAAGGAAAGGGCACTTTGTAAGTTCTTAAAACTTTACATCCAATTTAAACATTCTAAAACCAAAAGATGACTATCAGAA
This sequence comes from Haliotis cracherodii, assembly GCF_022045235.1. Lineage (NCBI taxonomy): Eukaryota > Metazoa > Mollusca > Gastropoda > Lepetellida > Haliotidae > Haliotis > Haliotis cracherodii. The sequence continues at coordinate 23,405,414 of NW_027266297.1, read as the reverse complement.
AAGATAAAACAGACTTTGCTTTCAATGCTAAGGTATTCAAATTTAATGTATAAAACAAAAAAGACTAAAATTAATGGAAGCTGAAAGTAACTACAAGCAAGGGAGAGAGAGTTTGATCAGTTCAGTTACATTATTGAGCTAATGTGGGGGGGGGGGGAGCTCAAAATGGTGCAGATCATTGACATTTACCATTTTGGGAAACCCCCACAAGCACAATAACAGCGTGGATGGACCATAGCAAATGTGTGAGAATATGGTATTCTAACCCATAACTGAAGATCCTCATATAGCCAGGAGACCTACTCTGCACAGCAAGTAGCAGAACCTGAGCTCACAATTCCACACCATGTATTAATACTGAACGAACAGGCCTTAATTTCAGTATCTGTCAGAATGACATCGGACAGTATGATTTTCCTTGGTATTTATCGAATATACTTTTGTCCACAGGTGTCAAAAGATTCAAGTGGCCCGTCTTGCTTCAGATAACACTGTCTTCTACTGTCTGTTTCTAACGTTCACCATTCACTGATCAAAGAGAGAACAGTCCTTATTATTCCACATAACTTATTACTATATAATATATAAATAATCAGAAAATAAATAATTTTACTGACAGGTAATTAAGGTTCTGCAATGATACAAATGTATGATGGTAAATAATGAACTTATTACATCTGACAATACTTAACCACAAGCATTCTCCTCTTCCTGTTTTGCTCACCTTCCATTTCAATTATGTAATTCAACCACACACAAAAAATGTACTCCACCTTCTGTGATATTCTTTGACAACCTTTTTGACATGGTTTTTATAGTTCTGACACATCCATATAGTTATTGCTAAGTATGACAAACCACATAACCAACATGACAAGAAAGCCTAGGAAAAAAATTGACAAAAATTAAAAATATAAAATAATTGTTCAAGAATAAATTGCTGTTCATGCATACATGTGCAAGATCAGATTTGGAGGTTAATATCTAAACAAAGTAAAGAGGAACAATTCGTCTATCTGAGGAGGTCTCTTATGAACATCTGTTACAATGTCCAGTCAAAAAAGAAAATCTATCAATAAAAACTGAGGGTTTAATAGATAAAATATGTCTTTATCAAAATATGCAATAAAAAACAGGCCATTGGAAATATGACTGTGCAAATCTGATCTCCCACCTGTAACCTGTTTAACAAAGTTAATAACCAGTGACAGTAAAAGTAGTTTCAACTTATGACATTCTTGAAAATTATCTCAATTTGTTCAAACAGTAAACAAACACTGAAATAACACAATGTGATGCCTTAATATGATTGGGGAATTAATACAATATCATTGTAGAGTTTCACAGGATTTCAGCAGAGACTAAGGCTTATAAACAAATTAACATCTACAGGATTTCATATCTTTATCTCTTCCGCACAATGAGTGATGATGAGACTGGATATGAAACAGTAAGATGGTCACAGATCAAGACAGCAAAACAAATCTCAAGTTTTCTTTACAAGTAAAGAACAACATCAATGCAAATACTCTTAAGGCATTTGAATGTCCAGAGCCATCTGTCTGACATATGAAGGGCAACAGTGACCATTGTAAATAGTGGTAAATGCACTAGATCATCATCACAGAGTGTGGTACAAAAGCACTGTTTATGTAACAATACACTGGTATGGACAGAACAGCATCTGCAAATACTGCAAACACCAAGTGCCCTCATTTTGTTCTGGTGAAAACACAGTACTTGAATTCCCATATCCAAAATATTCTGATATGATTAATTGCATGAGCATGCAAAAAACGAGATAAAACAAACACACCATTCATGTTCTGTCTGGGTAATGACATACCAATAATATTCACATACCACGAATGGTCAATGTCGTATCTACAAACAATATTGTAGTCCTCATCAACCCATTTACTCCCCCAATCAAACGTTGAAAGCAATGTATAACCATACAAATAGTCTCTGATCACAATTAATACAAAAAGAGTGAAGGTATATTGGTTTTAAGAGTACCATGGGTGTAAAACACACTTTAAGGTAAATGTATAGGTACACATTCTAAACCAGCCTTTTCATGGCATAATCAAATTTCAAAGTTTGTCCCTTCTGTGAAAGTATCTCAGATTTATACAATAATTATCAAAACTTCTCATGTGGTATGACAAGCATTTCCAATTAAGGTTTAACAGTTCCAGAACACAAACTATCAAAATATTGTATACTAAGATCTATAAGGGTTTACTTGCATCACATTCAGCTTATGAAACAAATGACAAATGACAAAAGCACAAACAAAACTAGATTAATAATAAAATAAGAATAATCCAATAATCATTCTCCATCACTATCAATACAAACTTGGACATTGTACATATCCAAAGGTACTCAGATAATTTGTTTCAAATATATGCATTGGTCTAAAGACAGCACCACAATTAATTTTCATAAATGCAATGATGTCATATGTTTTAACAGTATAACTAGCAGATCTTGTGGACAACTCAGCGTTTGACACTGACCGAAATATGTCAGTGGTTCTAAGGACCAGCACCTAGAAAAGCCTACTGGTCCCGTCGGTTCTTTATACGACACAATGGTGCTGACTGAAACAGGACCTAAATGATGTTACTTTATTTGAATTCTACAAAATGAATGTTTACCAAATGGCAGTAATAAAAGACAAGTTAATGCTGGTTAACCTCAGAGGTTTATTTGTTTGCAGCAGGTCAACTCATAGCCTTTTCCCATAAAGTGTGTGTAAGATTCATTAGTTCCCTTCCCATGTTTGCAGATACTTTATCCTGTTCATACAAGTGAGCGTGCATCATTAGAATTGAAACCAGTCAAGAAAGTAACCACTGTACCACACAGGGCTGTTTAGGTTGCTGATTTGGCTTTGAGTCAATCTAACGCCGATTTCAAAAGTGTTACTAACTTCAATTACTTTGTTCATCCCCCAAAATAACATCAGACCATGATTTATTTAATTTTACTGGTCCTTAAGAAAATATGCCAGACTAGGCAAAGTATACCAGTGTTAGTGTCAAACACTGCAACTATAGATTGCAGATTTGCATATGGATTAAAAAAATGGACAGTACATTGTACAGATTGATATCAACATGTATATTTTGTTCAGATGAGTTAACATTCACCCTCCATTATTCTCTCTTTCATCAACATACTATGTGATCCAACATGCCACATAACATGCAACACATCAGAAATATCTTTACACCAAATAAGTAATGCCTTATTGTAGTCAATACTTGCCCTTCCTTCATGAGACTTGGCATTTCCATATGTAAACTAAATATTGAACCAGGCCAGATAAATACTGCCCTTCCTATCTATCTCTATGCAATATTTTGACCACATTTGGGTATCAACAATGTTGAACACATCTCAGACTATCCCTCATTCACACAACCCCATGAGCACTGAACCCACTTTGTACATGCGTATATCTCCACATCCCATCATCGACGGTCTCGATGACGTCTGTCCCTCTCCCGTGACCTATCCCTATCATGATCCCTTTCTCGATCACGATCACGCTCCCTGTCTCGTTCCCGATCTCGACTACCGCCCAGTGTGCCATGACTTGTTCGTCGAAGAAATTCATTCACTTCTCTCTCGTACTGTAAACAGAAAATGCAGGAGTAATAACACAAATTTCCCTGTAGACTGAGAGAAACGAATTGTATACCACATATATGGAACATATTCATACTTATGATAAAAACTGTGTTCTTTAACAATTATGAGCATATCAGAATCTACAAAGACACTTTTGATTACAGATTGCTGGTTAAGAAGATATCGTAAGAAAAGCTGGTGTAGATTCACATAAACTCTACTCACACAATGGACGCAACCATAATACTGCCATGGAAAACATCTACTTTGGTAACCACCTGAAGACCATTAAATATGTGAATATATGTACCGAGCGTTTATCTGGTTCTCTGCCATCCCTCCGTTGTCTGTTCATGGACATATCTCCATAGTTGGGGCCGGACATGAAGTCCCGGGGTGCACGGTTGTCATAGTGGGTGGTGTATGATGGTGGGGGCTCAAAGTAGCCAGGTGGCTGAAATTCCGATTATAAACAGTTGCGGAGTCACATCTATATCAAAATCATGTCACGACCTTCAACGATAAGAATATAGTTCCGATCCTGTTAGTCACCTTTTTTTTGACAAGCATGGTTGCTGAAGACCTATTCTAACCCAGATCTTCACGGGGCGACAAACCAATGATCAATCATACTTAGGGTGAATGTGTCATTCAAACCGATGATCATGGGATAATGGCCTGACTAAAGGGATGAAAGTCGAGACCACTTGGCTGGCTGTGCCTCCTCCAACAATTGTTGTAGACATTTGATTATGACTACTTTGGAGAAATCCACATGCATAGTTCTTCACAATGATCATATTCAGGGCAAGTATCTGATTCAAACCCAAAACAGTAGGTTCAAGCAGAACTAGACAGAACAGTGCTTTAGACCAATGGGCCCTACTTTGTAAAGAGAGAAAAACATCTACGTGTGTGAACTTTCAATGAATTATTTGATATAAACAAGGAGGGGGAACATAAGACCCTCAATTTCCATGTTGGCAGGGACTGGAAGGAAAGTCTTACCGGTGGGCCATATGGTGTCATAGGTGGAACTGGAGGGCGGGTGTGGGCAAACTCTCTCATGTAGTCACTGTAGGACTGAAATAACAGTATATCCTTGAATAAAGAAGAATGGTTTAACCAAACATGCTGAAGAAAGTGATTCAACTGTTTAGTACTGAGATCAGTAACAAACATTCAGGAAGTGTAAAGATCCAAGTTCTTAATTCACTATATTCTCAAGCAACAGAATAGCTTACTTACCCCATTGAGGAAGGTTTCACGTCGAACACCTGGAAAGCCACGAGGTCCTCTGGAAAGAAAATAACATGGCTACAGTGGTCAGTGGTCAGTGAACCAGGGCAAATGGCAATGCAAGGCACTGGATAAGAGAAAAAATAGACACCTCCCAACCCCCACCCAATTCTCTAATGATAATCTGTAACCTAAGAGAGCTCAAATATTGCAAAATAATCCTTATCCGTATCTCTCTGAACTACTTTTTGTTTACAGTATGTTAGCACGTTTCCAGATTAGCCAATCACAAGTAAGCTTAAGATATCTTTAGACAAATCTTCATAAACACTGATTAAAATCAACAGATATTCCATACCTCTCCATTCTTTTGTCCTTGAAAAACCCTGAAATCAAGAAAATACTGCATTTGTGAATGATGGCTACCATCTCTCTTTGTATGGCATAACTTGAATAAAAAATCATGCAAAAACAATCCAAGCTTGACTGCGTAAATCAAAAGTAAACTTGAAAGGTTAACCAACAGGAACAATAAATTAATTAAAAAAAATTACAAAGAAAACTTTCAAATTTGAGGTCAAATTAAGACTACCATGCAAAAAAACCTTTTCACAAACCCAAAACTGAAAACATCACTTGATGGAAAGTGATCTATCCAGCAATTTTACTTGCGACATCCATCACATGCAGGGAAAGCATGCAAGTACAGGATAACCACATAATCATCACCACCATGATAGAACTGTTTTTGAATTTCAAGTCTTGTATCGGTGCCATCGATCTGATGGGTTAACCATATGGTCAATAAATATTATTCCAGATGGTTTACTGCCCTCATGGTAATGACAACTAACCATCTCTGCCACCAAAGTCACCTCTGCTTCTCTTGTTTCGAGGTCCTTCATAAAAATTCTCTCGACTGTGTCGTCGTCGTCTGCAAGTCAAGGTGAGTCACATTTCATTTCTACTCGGATATTGCTACAATTTACAATATGATGAGAACAATACATCAATGTTGCATCAGCACCTTACTGCCAGTTTGTAAAATGTTTTCATGTGTAAAATTTGTAACTGTCTTCTGCACAGACAGTATGTTTTGTAAGAGGTAGAGGGAGAGGAAGAGAAATACCTGTAGGTTTTTGTTGATTACATAAACATTCATTTTTGTATTAGAGTATGTTTGTGTGGGAGTATGGTTTTACGCCACTTTTAGCAATATTCAAGCAATATCACGGCAGGGGACACCAGAAATGGGCTTCACACATTGTACCCATGTCGTTTTGTATTAGAATGCAACCTAAAAGCGTATAGTGAAAATACATGGTTTGACTTTTTATCTCATGTTTAGATAGTAGCTAAACTTGTCTTATACTGTGTGAGTGAGTGCTTCTACTGAGAGTGATCTGAGTTAGGTGTAAGGCTACTTCGAACAGTATTCATGTTACATGATGGTGTGTCAACTTGTGGGAAGAAAGGAAGTGATGCAGGTCTTGGTGAAACCAAGCAACTCTCCACAGAGAATTGCGGCACCTTAAGACAACTTGGTCACCCCAACACCCTTGTCTTCCACTGAATTCTAGAGAAAGATATCATGGGTAGCGTGTGTATGGAAAAAATTAGTCTTCCAATAAGTAAAGACACTGTTGAGGCATTAGGTCCACGTTCTGCGGCTAAAGATTATACTAAAAAGGCAGGATTGCCTAAATAGAGACCACAGTTATTGAAAAGATTGAGCTGATTATAAGTATCCAACAATAACTGCACTGCACTGCACTGGAATGAGGACGAGACAAGAGTCAAGATCATCATTCCAAGTGAATGGAAGTTCTTCATCATCTAGCCATGTTCTTATGACAATCTTCTGGGAATCCACATTGGGCTTTTTCTCATGATTTTTCAATAGTGTATGGGACAAAAGTTTCTTTTTCGTAAATGCATATTTTGAGTAGTGTCAAATTGTATTTTAGCAAATGTTCTACTGAACATTATTCTGCAATTGCTACTGACTGTTCGGTGATTCACTATATTTGGTACGAGTATCATTATCGGTAGACAAATTATCAATACTAATGACACAAGAATTCATAAAGGTGACATCTTATTTGTTTGTTTGTTGCCGCACTCAGCAATATTCCAGCTCTGTGACGGAGGTCTGTAAATAATCAAGTCTGGGCCAAACAATCCAGTGATTGATATCATGAGCATCAATACATGCAATTGGGATACGATGACATTCAACAACCAAATAAGCGAGCCTGACCACCAGATCCTGCAGTCGCCTCTTACGACAAGCATAGTCACCTTATACGGCAAGCATGGATTGCTGAAGACCTATTCTACCCCGGATCGTCACGGGTCAGGTGACATCTAAAGCTGTATTAACATTCATTGGAAATATTACTTTCTACTTGAACAGTCTCAAGGCACTTTCTTATTTACCGATTGAAATAAACTTCATGTTTAAGTTGGGCCCCTTTCACTGCCCGTGAATGGAAATTATGCAAAACAAGTCAATTGATGTGTTTTCATATATTGTATCATATCATATCGAGACCTTACTAACCATGAACCCATTTCCAAAGCAATCGCAGCTCTACTATTTTAACTCCTTTTTAAAGTATTGAGTTACGACAGTCATGGTGATACAATTGTTTTGTAAAATGGTCCCGAGATAACCATCATGTCAAAATGAATTGTATCGTTACAGCGCTAGTTATGACTACTTATGTTTGAATTTGTCATACAATAACATAACAAATGTACATGATCAAATGCACCTCCATTAAAAAATAAAACAACAAAATATGCTGCCAATGGTTTCAATTACCTTCATATAACCGTAATATTCACTTCCAGTACAATCTTGATCCCAAATTTCAACCAATCACATGTCTATTTCTTGTTGGAAACATGGGTGCCATTTCTAACATGTCATATCAACCAAGGTTGAATCAGTAAACAGTGAACCAGAACATTGTTACAAACGATCATTCTACTGACGTTAACCTTAAATAAAGATCACTCAAAATTTTCCACTTCATTACTCCACATTTTGGACATGTAATAAATCATACCTGACAGCAGTAAACATGTTTTGATTCATCTTAAACATACATTCGTTAGTGTATGACCTTGAGAGTGAATTTGACCTTAAAAATCACTGGCAAATATTTCAAGCATTTATTGTAAGGATATACAGCATATAATTTATAGTCAAATATTGCATTCTAAGGAAGAATTCAATGGAACAAAATAAATCATAAGCAACTTACTTAAAGTAGCATTGGAAGTAGGTCCCCATGACCAACTACTGTATCATTACTCACATTGTATGACCACCACTGCTGAACAAAATCAGAGTGAACACTGTAGTAAGGGACAGTAGGCATTTCCCATGTAATGGAACAATCCATTTCCACTGAACACGTGACTGACCATGTGATGTTGTGCCCATCTCCTTCATGGTGTACATGTATTTGTCAATAGTTGAGTTTACTGTAGCGCACAACGAAACCTTCCACCACTGCTCTTATTGACGGCATGGATTATGCACATCCACCAGTTTGATTGTCAGGTTGTGATCTTAATTTGTGTTCAGCAGTACATGCATAGGGCTTAAAAATATCTGCACATATAGGCATTATGGTGAAAATGGCAAACGTATTAATAACCTTCACCGTGACCCTGACCTTCTACCTAGGTCACTCATGACCTCTCTCAACTTAACATACTTAAGGAAGTTAATTTACTTGACCTTGACCAGGAAATGTTTCTCTTGTTAATGGACAAAACAACACTTATCTTCAGGATATATGACCTTGACCTATGACGAGTGATGTGTTAAAAAGAATTTCCCATAGAAAAAAGAGTGACTTCCTTGATATATGCCCACACCAATGATGACCACGGGACAAATTTAAGACGAACCTTAATGTATGTCCTTACAAGTCTACTTAATTAGGCATTGTCGTCTGAGGTGCCCCAATCTCTTGTGTAGAGTTGCGTCCCTTGGGCACACCAGAAATCTATGGTACCGGTAGTTGGTTCGTATTGTGGTTTACCCCAAACATGTTTCTAAGCTTTTCAGCGACATACCCCTGCTTGTGGGTTTCACCAAAGTGGTAGCCATCTAAGACCTGCATCACTATGGGCTTTTTCCCCACATCAAGTTGACACACTGTTATAACTGGAATACTGTTCAAAGGGGCGTTAAAGCCAACTCACTCATATGTTCATCAGCATTATTTAAGCAATAAAGATAGCATAATCAATATCCCACGCCATTGGGGTAAAATGACATGCAACAAGTAGTGTCTTAGAACCCTATCTCAGTTGACCTATTCTGAAGTGGAATCCCATTTCAACATTTTATTGTGCTATAATCACAAAAATTTCAAACAGTTTATTGTCTTGTGTTATGTTGCAATTGATGGTTCAGAAAGAATGAATAATTGACAATTAATAAAATATCGTCTTTGTACAAAAATATTATAATAACTTGTTGGCAACGTTTAGGCATTTTGTACTGCTTGGACTGAGAATAGATTTCCTAACATTACACTTACTTACGTTCTTTAATAATATATTCACTGCTCATTTATGTCAGGATTAGTTAATCGTGATGACCAAAGGCCCTGATCATGTTGATTCCTGAAGTATATAATTAGTCCGTTCTGCTGTGAGTGAATTAACATTGTTACACCAGTAAGCACATGAAGAGTGAGTGAGTGAGTATGGTTTTACGCTGCTTTTAGCAATATTCCAGCAATATCACGGCGGGGACACCAGAAATGGGCTTCACACATTGTACCCATGTCGGGAATCAAACCCGGGTCTTTGGCGTGACAAGCGAACGCTTTAAAGGGGCACTGATCTAAAGCAATTCCCCGGGACTGGTTGTTGCCTTTGTTATTGATTTTTCCCAGTGAGTACCCGGATGAAGAGCAGAAATCTAGACTAGTTCGCGACCTCTGCTGCGCCATTCGTAAGCGCATTAGTCATTTTTATGGGTAGTAATAAGGGCGTATGGTCACATTGATCAACAAAATGAAATACAGTTTTCAAGATAATAAGAAAATGTAGGTATCTTTGTGGGTAGCATCGGTAATGATGACGAAGTTTTGATATGTCACTTGCTTGGTAATTTTGCGGTTTTCGTTTACACTATTTTGACTTGCAACACAAAGTAATTATTTCACCTGAGCATTGCTTTTTTATAGTGTGTATATCTTTTTACTGTCAAAATGTGTAACATTTGCAAATTTATTAAAAGCCTAAATATTCAGTTATTTTACAAAGTGACTGAAAAACATTTCCATCTGTATTATTATGATAACGAATTCCAAACATTTTGATGTTTAATGTCATCACCAAGAGACTGTTGAAAAGTACATTTCTATGTTGTTTGGCTTCTCATCCTACATAATAATCTGTTGTGATGTTTTTAGGCCCGTTGGATCGTCTTAATCAATTTTAGTCGATCTGGACAGATTTTTCAGTCAAAATGCCTGAAATATTTACACATTTTATAAATTGCCTGAGAGAATCACATTATACAAATTGACGGTAATATATACACGCTTACAAAGGAAAAGACTTGTGAAAACAACGTCTATCGCGCATTGAAGAATTTCCCAAACAAGATGGAGAGGAACAAGAACGAATCGGTTAAAATGCTACAGCAAATGAAGGAAAACAAAATGCAAATACCATAATTACAACCTACCAAATTTATGTGTATAAATTTTAGGCAGCTTCCTTGATCGAGGAATGTATCCGTGAATATCCACACAAAGGAACAATATCCTACTCGTCTGCAGCTGTACAAAGAAACTTATTCGATGTCACGTGTCTCTGTAACAATCAAATATTTTTAAAAATATATATCGTTTCGGGATATTATAACCTGTGTTCGTTTCTCAACTGATCACTTAGATTGTTTCAGGTGTTTCACATAGGTGTCAAGTCTCAAGGGTCAGCTGAGAAAGCCCACGTGACAACTATTTTCATAACGTCCACGGTTCCTAAAAGATCCATTGGGTGATAGATAACAATGAGCAATCAATCAACGTATTATCAGTTAACCCTTTGAACAAAGTATGTTGTTTTTACATCGGCACTTCACGCCATGATATGAGTATTCCCTTTGTTTTAGTAAACCTAGACATGTAAACACTCACTTTTGACATATCCACTGTGCAAGATAACAGTGATTAATCAATCAACGTATTTTCTGTTAATCCTTTGATGACAAGGAACGATCCGTTGATTTACAAAAAAAGTAAATCAACTGATCATTCATCTCTTGCTTGGCTGCCACGTGCATATTACATAACACACATTTCACCTCACTTCAAACCTGGATTTAGATTGAATAATTACCCCAGACACAATAAATGCCAAATGGGAACCTTTGTCAGGTAATCTAAGTGGTGCTACCACTAATTATACCTGTAATAAATTCATTAACTGAGCATCAAGTGAATGACGACAAATACAACAAGGGAGTAGTAATCGTATTATCGACGCAATCCGAAATCCGAAAATGCTTTCAATACATGGATACTTTTTTAAATTATTAAACAACAACAATCAGGGGTATTTCCAAATGACGGCATCCGATAAGCTCAGCCGTTCTTTTTGTCTGTTTGTTTAGGCTGAAGAAATTGATTAACATGCGCCCTTTGTCGAAATCTTTACAGATCACAGTTAACCAATCAGTCTTCAACAATGCGTAAAACAAATATTGCCTCCAGCCTCCAAGTTTATTTAGCTGTCCTTGCAGACGGTAGCCTAGTCTCTGGTCAAGCTCAGCTGCGTAGCGTATCATCCGGGTACTCACGGGGGAAAAAACAATAACACAGGCAACAACCAGTCCGGAGAATTGCGTTAGATCAGTGCCCCTTTAACCACTAGGCTACCCGACCGCCCAGCACATGAAGAAAAGCTGTAACATAGTGTAAGTAGTCCATATGGATCGAGGGATTAAAATGTTTTGTTTTCAACTGTGTAACACGTCACTCATTTAAATGTTTTGGTGTGTCCTTTGGAAAATAAGATTGCCAACATAAGTAAACTAACAAATTCAAACTTTTGATCCATCTTCGAAATCAGTGAATCTCATTACACGATGAGCAAGATAAGAAGTTCTACTTTGTAACTAAGAAAGCTGAGACAGAGAATGCTCTTTTCAATTTCTGAATTCAGAGTTTATTTTGTGAGACATACTGTGCATTTTCAATTTCAGTGTGTTCGTATGCTCATTTACCATTCATCTGTTCAGTTTACTGTAGTGAAAGCTCATTTCATTTTCACTTATTGGTGGGAAACCACTTGAGATAAGTGGTATCAATTGAATGTGTGAGGTCAAATTCCAGGTCAGTGACTGGCTACTCCACACTGATGACTAAGGTCTGATCATGACACACTGCTTTCCTGATAGTAACTTATTCATAAGTGTCTTGTGCTTCAATCAAATTTACCTATGTCTGTGTCAAAGCATTTCTGCAGAGTGTTCAAGAAATGTTCTTTGATCTTATCTAGTTTACATCATCTTCGCCTTGATAATCCAAAGACATAGCTGAAACTTAGGGTCACACTAGGAGTGCAGTCTATGCTAAAAACATTCGAGTCTTCTGTCCCAAACACGTCTCTGATCATCAATCATATTCAGTAGATTTTAGTGTAATTATAAGGACTATTTTTAGCTAAGCTTAGTATCCCTGTTAGTGATATCCCCTGGCATTATTATGTTTATCAATAGGGTTGGTTCGCTTTGGTTTCTTATCGGTTCATAACACATGTAACAAAAAAAATTACTAACATGTCCAACCAGATACCAGAAGTTGAAATATTTCTATCTTCAAAAGGAAATAGAGTGTTTCATCACTGTTATGTGTGTGGGTTGTTGATTCTCAAAGATATTTTCTTGAGGCCTAACACTTCATAACCATTGTTCAAAAGATTTGCCATCATGATGATGAATATTTAGTTACTTAAATGTATGTTCATTTTCAATGTCTTAGCTCAAGGGTATTAACTAATTAATGTATATGGGTGTCCCCTTATGTATTCTTGTGTAAGAGTTAGCATGTCAATAGTACATACACAATGTAATTAACTGATAACAGTGTTGTACGACATCCATGAATGGAAACAGCCAACCAATGCTCAATGTCAGTACGGTCAATGATTCACATGAAACACTGGTGTAAAGTGTATGGTTAGCTATTTTGTACAACAGAGATGGGTTGGCAATTTGGGTCAAAAGACATTATACATGTTTAAGAGTGTATTTTATGAAAGTGTACCAGTCAACCAGACACCATCTTGGTGAGTGTTCCTGGCACTAATGAAATAAATGTGTACAAGACGCTGCACAGAAAGGTGGCATGATGCAACAGACAACAAACCTTCACTGTCTGCCTGTTGAGGATTGGGTAAATGCTTTCATTTTCTTGTACTTAAAACTGCAACAAATAGTTAAAGTACACATACCCGAATCTGGCACTCGTACATCGGCAAGCAGGAAACACATCTCGAATTAACACAGCACATCCCAGACACGGGGAGTCCCATGTGATTAAAAACTTGGTCCCGTATCGATTTGACAGATAGTCCATTATCACACTTATATTAGTCCCAATTAAAGCTTAATATGAAGAAGATGTTAGGTCCCTTTTTTATTACCGACAAGACCCTTGGCTCTCGACCAACGGCCCACATTTTTAGTCCATTCTGGTTGCAAGAACAGGGACGCTACCAGGAACATCCAGACTTAAGCCACATAAAACACAACTGTCCACAAGAGTGGCTAGGTGAACTCACCATCCCTATTTTTGTGCTCTTAACAAAGCAATGCATCCCCCATGGTAAGTCCATAAGGCACAATGGGAAGTGCACTGCATGCTTTGGTGGTATTTAGTCCATATGGGGAGCCGGAATCGTCTCTGGCTAACACTTAAACTTCAGCTCGGCATTTTTGGAAAACCATTCGCAGGTTTGGATTTAGCTTTTTAGAAGCTTTAATTGGATATTTCTTGCAGGCATATTCTAAAAGGCCTTGACGGACGAGATGAAAGATCCACACCTCTTGCTTAGAGAGGCACTGGAAGGCACAAATTCTGGAAGTCTTCAATGTTGGTTTTACCAGTTCCAGAAATTGGAACTTCTACCCTGTAATGATCTTTCCAGAAATTTTAGTTAAAAACGACAACTTTTAGTCCATTGGTACTTACCACCCACCCAAATGCCCACCCAAATAGATCTTGTTTTTTTAAAGAAAGAAAGAGTTAATACCCTTAAACACCCCAATGCACAGACCTCTCTTGCTTCAGGGAGCAAGTTGGATTTAGAAATGATAAACATCACCACTGTATCCATATTGAAAGGAAAAACACTCATGTAAGTCCTCTTCCTCCACTATGTGAAGTCTGTGGCAATGTTATAGGTCCTAACCTAGCCATGTCGTTGAAGCGCGGATTCCTTGGTCTGTCACGGGGTCTCTCCGGACGTACAAGATGACGGGATCTCCGAGCTTTGCGTACAATTGAACTGATGTCCAGCTTGTTGTCCGGTGGAAACATCTTGCACAGGGCTTCACCACATCGAGGTTCAATTTCCTGAAAATATACACCAACAGTAGCATTTGTGGAATGACTAGAAAGCCAGACATTTACTAAATTCTCATTACAAATAGCTCCATCAAGCATCAGTGGGGTAAGCATGGGGTTTAACTTCACGTTCAAAACTATTGCACTTACATAGTGATGTACAAGCACGTGTGGGTGTGGCTGCATATATTAGTCCAGACTAATGCCTGTTTTATAGTGCTGATATACCATGCCTCAGTTTCATAAGGATACCCCATATAGACACAGTATACTGTGCGGACCAGTACTTGTCTTATCCCCTTAATGCTGAGTGCCATCTTTTAGCAACTTTGAGTGTGATGTGGTCATGGATAGAACCACTGACCTGCCACTCCCCAGGCCGATATAGTTTCAGAAACCATTCACATACAGATCTCTGACAATGCCAGGTACTCACCTGGCCATCTCTTCCTATCTTCACAGGCTTGTTGTCATTCCAGGAGTTATGGAGATGAGCTGCCTTTGTAAAAGGTAGTTCTCGTCTGAAAAACATTCACCTGTGTAATCATAAACCTTAAATCACATGTTTAAAGTTTTATTTAACTGAGTAAATGTGCATTCACTGTAACTCATACTTCTGCCTTATGGTGACTATTCTTTTAACATATGGTGATTTGCTGCATTTAGCCTTACATTTTCCCTCAACATTTTAGGAAGCCAAAACTTTTACAAACCTGTAGAGGTTATGAATTCTCTGATGAAATCCTCCTTGGGGCACTTATTGCATTTTCCTTGCTCAAGAAAATCTACATGACATAGTTGTAACCATTTTCCTTAATAAAAAATGTTACCACACAAAAAACTTCGTTTTTGTATGATATACGACCACCCTTACGGGGCCTCACCACCAACGGCGCCTCACGCCAGGGGGAGCAACTCTCACCCAAATCACTTTCCATATGTCAAATGCTGACGGAATGTGGGGAGGTGGGTGGCCGTGCCCCAAGGAGGATTTCATCAGAGAATTCATAACCTCTACAGGTTTGTAAAATTCTCTTTCTGATTAAATCCTCCTTGGGGCACTTATTGCATCAGGACAGACTCCCAAAGATAATCTAGGAAGCGGCATCCGTCAGCAACAGGCGTAAATAAATACATCGTATTTGATTATTCAACAGAATAAAATATTGAGTTCAATAAATGGAACCAACCTTATCGTGAGGCACCACCGTCGAAAGGCGGGGGCTAGAGACAGGGCGTGGTCGACCATATATTATGATAAAGCCTGTTTTTGCGGCTTGTCATAAGTTGAGAACTCGAAACACCTCCCACCCCCACACTTTTTTTGAACAAGTGATATAGGGGCGTAGATCACGAGAGACCATAACCAGCGCTGAGCTAGGCCAGAGGGTCCCCGAGGATCGAAGGAGCGCGTGCGCAAAATACGAGTATTATCGAGTAGTACGGACTGATATTTATCGACCGCAGAAGATAAAATCCGGACCATTACCGAGCAGTATAACCGGAGGACTGTCTAAAATCTCGAATGCTCAATCGGCTAGAGATTAGAACTTTGCCCCGTTCGGAGAACTGACTGACCAAACCGAGTACACTCGCTTGAGTGTTTGTCGAGTTGGTAAGGTTTGATGAATCGTGCTCGGCTGGCTCCAAATAGCCGCGGAGCAGATCTGCTCAATGTGCAGAGCCGCGGCGTACGCTTTTGACGCAGCCACTGCTCTAACCTAATGAGCCTTCAACCTGGTAGGGGGGTCCCTGCCTGTAAGCGTATAGGCTGTACAAATGGTTGAAACTATCCACCTCGAGATAGATTGTTTACTCGCAGGTGAGCCAACCTTCCTACCGCCGTAACAGCAAAATAGTTGGTTATCCTTACGGACACCAATATTTCTGCTGATATAGGCCTTGAGAGTCGTGCGGACATCCAAGACATGAGCATGTCTTGCAGTGGTCCCCGACGAGGAAGGCTGTGAAAGAGCAGGTAGCTCAATAGGAGCCGTTCACGTGGAAGCGTGTGCGACCCTTTGACGGTAAGAGTCCGGTAGTCGAAAACTGACTCTGTCCCGGTGATATTTATCGACCGCATGAAGAGAGAGAGACGACAGATCCCGAAAGGAAGGACCGGACAGCCAATCGAGAATGATTGACAAGTCCCAAGGGGGACTGATCCGCCGGACTGGCGGTCGGATCCTGTCCACACCTGCTAAAAAGCGCTGCACTAATGGGTGTGCACCCAGAAGTGCCCCGTCGACAGTGACGTGAAAAGCTGCGATAGCTGTAGAGTACCCCCGGACTGTTGATGCGGCCAGGCCGTCATCTAGTCGCGACTGGAGAAACTCAAGCACGGATACGAGATCTGCAGAAAAAAAGATCTGCAATCCCTCTATCGACACACCAGGGCGCATAGCAGGCCTATCTATCGTACTGAACGTTTGTCGAATCTCTCCGCGAAGCCAGTATTGTGTCTGCAACTCGTGCAGGAATACCGCTCTTCTGGAGGCGATTCCTGACAGTGGCCAAGCCACCCATTGAATCCTGGGATTCGAGTGGAGGGCCCCGTTCTGGGATAGGAGGTCCGGTCATAAAGGTAATATAACAGGAGGCTGAGCCAGAAACCTGAGTATTACTCGAAGCATATGTAAGCAGCCTTCAACTCCGCACCGCACGCGGGAAAGGGGGGGCAACAGCCGGCCCTGCTTGACCTTAGTCAAGTTGGGTGTCTCCGACTCTGGCATGGGCGCAGCCACCTGAGGGAGTACCTGGACAATCCTGTCCCGCACGTGCCTCTGCACCCGGCCCGATGCCGAGTCCCGGTGCCGAGGTGCCGGAGGTTCAAGGGAACCCACCTAGCACCGGGCTAGGTATCCACTAGTGGAAGCCTCGGCCTCGGAAGAGGCGTCTGGCTCCGCTAGGGAAAATTGTGCTTCGGTAGTGCACGGGCCGAGCCGGCGCCCGCCACCACTACGCTGGGGAGCGACCTCGAGCCGGAGCCGACAACGGGGAAGGCTCAGCCCGTAGCTCCTGCCGGAGCCGAGACTTCACCTCCTCCATCATCGACGCCATCGGCGACTTAAGTAACGCAGAACAGTCTGCCAAAGACAGTGCAGGAGAGGGTGCAGTGCTTACTACGGGGACCCTCTAGCCTTCTCCCCCGGCCCCCGGAGAGGGAGCGGGGGAGACAATCTCGGCAGCTTTTTTACCCTTTTTAGATGGGGAGGGGGGATGTCTTAGTAGATCTGATATCTACCCCAGCCTTTATAGACCTCTTTAAAGTGGAACAAGTCAACTTGTCTCTTTTTGGGGGTAAAGGCAATGTCCTCCGCCAGACATATCAGGCAGCGTTCGTGCCTGTCTTAGAACAACCCGTACACAGTTTGAAGGTCTTTGTAAACAAGACCGTAATTTCTGAGGTGGGCGGGAAGGGTATTAACGTGTATCAGTGCGATATAAAGATTGGAAAGATACGTGCTTAAATTGTGAAACTAGAAGCAAAGGCGTAATGTAGAATGCGATTTGTTACGCGATACTAATAGCCAATGTCGTAGTATAATTATAACACCAAAGGGGCGTGTTACGCGCTAAGGTGTAAAACCCCTAAAAAAGGTAAGTGTAGTTTATAAATTAACACACCACCTTGGGTTTTGTAAAGGAAAAAATTGTAGACCAATGCTGTATGATATAACAAAACCCCAAGCCGTTTCTTAATGGCCTTGGTGTTACATGTATCAGCCCGTGGAACTACAATATGGACGCCATTACGGCCATTTGAATTCAAAGGTACCGTGCACGTGGCGTCAATTACAACTCTATAACTTCACAATGCGAGGTATTACGCCTTTGCAATGAAAGAAATGTACCATACATACAGTTTGGTCAGCCATGGTTCTTGTCGAACGATAGATTTCTCTTATTTTGTCTTGTGTGAAAAATCAACACGTCTGTCTCTTACAGATGACATAAGGAAAGTGATTTGGGTGAGAGTTGCTCCCCCTGGCGTGAGGCGCCGTTGGTGGTGAGGCCCCGTAAGGGTGGTCGTATATCATACAAAAACGAAGTTTTTTGTGTGGTAACATTTTTTATTAAGGAAAATGGTTACAACTATGTCATGTAGATTTTCTTGAGCAAGGAAAATGCAATAAGTGCCCCAAGGAGGATTTAATCAGAAAGAGAATTAATAGTTGAGATGACATTGTTTAGTTAATGTTAAATGTTTTACTTTGTTTTTTTGTTTAACACCGCACTCAGCAATATATGACTGCGGTATTTAAATAGTTGAGTCTGGACCACACAATACAGTGACCGACATCATGAGCATCGATCCACATAATGGGGATACTATGACATGCATCAACCAATTCAGAAAGCCTGACCACCCGATAGTTGCCTCTTATGACAAGCAGAGTCGTAATGTTAAATGTGAGCACCATACATCCAAGACCTTACCTCCCAACCCAGTCCAGCTTGAAGACAGCACTCAGTGCACGGGCACTCATCCCTGGGGGTAGAACCCATCTGATGGGTGGGTGATCCTTGGTTGATTCCTCACCAATACGAGCAAACCCTGAAATAAGTCATGATCTATGTTCAACACAATATTTCCACAAATACACAATAAACATGGCAACTTTGGGAATTTTTCAAATAGGTATAAATTCTAAATGAAACAAGACAAAAAGTGAAGAGGGCTCACTAATACCACCGGCTTCGACTCCAACAAATTTCTAAGTTCAGAACGTGAAAAAGGCAATATTTCATCAGAACATCCACTTATCAAAATCAAACTTTGCACTGCACCTCTCCCATTGGTATAGAAACTGTACACCCAATTGGAAAAGAATCCATGAGGTAGTTTGGTTTTTTTAAGTAATAGGTCGCACAAATGTTGAAGTTAAATATTCTAAGTCACAAAAATGAATAATAGCTGTATTTCTTCAGAAAATCCAAATATTGAAATCAAACTTCGCTCTGCACTTCTCTTATAGGAACTACAGTGTTTTACCAAGTTTGATAAGAATCTATGTTGTAGTTTCAAGTCATAGGAACATATGGAACATAAAAACCACGTTAATTAAGGCAGTGTTTGATTTTTATCATCGGAGTGTATGGAGTTCTCAGTGGAGTTGTTACTTACCTTGGAATTTGCCGCTCTCTTTCACCGAGAAGATGAGTATAACATTATTACTTTCCTGAAAGACAAGTAAATCCATAAACAGAAACATTCCAAACAGAAAATGCAGTGTTTATAAACCAAGGCAAACATCTGGCAACTTGCTGCAGAGGTCCTGTGTGACACTTCTAAGAGAGTGACATTATGTTTAGAATGCTCAACTGAAGAGTAGGTGTCCACAGTTCACTGATGACTGGTGGATCACACTAAACAGCAGGGTCCCTAACCCAAGTCTCTATAGGCAAGATATATAAGTTGTGAATGTAGACGACTACTCGACAGGTAAGGAAAGTCTAGTAGATACAGATTACATGTATGTGTGTGTGGCTAATGGGTTCTTGACAGGTTACAAATCAAAAGAAATATGCACAGCCTTACCCTGTAAGCTTGGTTGAGCTTGGCTTCATTTTGAGGTGGCGTAGACCACACCCCCTTAGCTTTGGCAAGAGCTACATTCTCATGGTTGTTACTCTTGATAAGAAAGTACCTGGCTCCCTTAAAGAGATACTTCACCTTGCTGGCATATCCTGAAACCATTGGGTCTCTGTTATATAGTTATTACCAGAAATGTCATGAAACAACATCTGATCTAGAAGTAGGAGCTAATCCTAAGTGACAGCATATTTACACTCATGCATATCATGAAAACATGTATACTGATTTGTTTTGAACTATCAAGAATGTTGGTATTCATTTGAAAGATACCACTTTTTCTTAGCTACTTCTTCATATCCACAGATGTACTTTCTATAAAATCTTGCTTTGATATCCAATTCCAAACACTCAATCATTCATTCTGACACAAAAAATAGTATGTTCATCTTTCATCCTGTCCCCTTTAACCAAGTCATGGAGTACTCACTTCGCCTTTCTGTCTCACTGTCACTCTTGCCACCTTCTCCGCTCTTAACGCTCTTCTCTTCATCCTCCTCACTCTCCTCACTGGCATCAGTGATATCATTTTCCTCGCTCTCTTCACTCTGTCGGTCCCACTCTATAGGAGATATCTCTCTCTGGCGTTTCTTCTTCCCTCCATGTTTGGGCTTCTTTTTCTTGGGGCTGGCCTCGCCATCTGATACAGGAAATGTGTGATACATTATCTACATTGCACATGAAAACCCAAACATTTACATGCATGAATCACATGTCTGAGAGAGATTGGTTTTACACCACTTTTAACAATATTCCAGCAACATCACCTCCGGGGACACCAGAAATGGGCTTCACACATTGTACCCATGTGGGGAATCAAACCCGGGCCCTCGGCGTGACAAGCAAACACTTTAACCACTAGGTTACCCCAACACCCCAACATGTCAGACTACTTGCCCTAACATGGTTCCTAGCATAAGTTTCAGTTGGATTTTGTGTTATTATATGAACTTCTTTTAACTGAGCTTAGATGACCAGAGATTAGATTAGACTAAATTAGACTTGTGCTTCCAACGAGTGGCTAAAGTCAAGAGACTGAAATAGTAAAAGACAGCCTGACTTTCTTATAACATTAAAGCAACAGTTCATCCATTAATATTTTTCACTAGTTTTTTTTCTTTATAGGAGGCAGGAGTCTTTATTTATAAAAAATTTAAAAGACACTTCAAGGCATCTGTGTACATAAATGGTCTACAGATGTGAGTAACATGAACCATGAATGTTTGGTAGGAATATGATATAGTGCATTTCATCAAGTATTTGAAACATGGAACAGTGATTTCATTTGTCTGCAGGTTCTTGATGACAAAATGATGAGGCAGTGTATTTGGTAGTGAGCCAGGAATGATTTAATTAGTTATTTGGCCTAATGTACTACCAGCATCTTCATGATCTTGTAACATCTTATCTGTAAACAAGATGATGATTGCCGTTCAGATTTCGGTCAGTTGCACAATTTGCAAAGCATGTGTACTGACAACGGGGCGTTGACAGATATTTTCCAAATATTTTAATCAAGTGATCTGATGCACTTCACAAGTAAAAAATGTTTTATTACAATATAGGTCTTGATTATTGATCAGATCATCTTGACTGGGCATTGCCATTTTGTTTGAAGCAAATGCAAGGGATATGACAGGTGGAATCTGATTGGGCAGTCAAAGGGACAGAGAAGGGACATAACTACAAATAGCCACTGGTGGAACTCCAAGTGAGCCACAAACTTCCAGGCCAGGATGGCAAGGGAGGAAACTGGACTTTTATGGTCAGTTAACTATCTTGCCTCATTCTGACTCATCCTTTAACTGAGGTCAACTATCTTCTCACCAGTGTTAGGTTCACTGTCACTGGCCATTGACTCCTCCCCAGTGCTGCCGGTCTCACTACGGGTGTCGTAGCCCTGATTGTCCATCACCTCCCCACTCTGCCGAAGTTCCTCGGACTCCTCGGCACTGAGACTCAGGTGGATGCGGTCCTCAGACTCGTCTCCCTGACCCTCTTCCCTCGACTCGTCACCACCAATGTCGTCTTCCTCAACCAGCTCTGCTCAGATGAGAGAATAATCAGTATTTCAAGCCAGATATGATTGGAAACATTCTCAAATCAGAATCAGGTTGATTAATAACACTTAGGGTTAATACCAAAATTCATATCTCTCAATAAAGTCAGGCAAAGCATAAACGTTTTAAAGGAAATTGACATGTTGATCACCATCTGAACCAGTGAACATCAAGCTTTAATATTATAATTAGATGGAATACAAGCCCATTCACAGATGGGACACAAGGAACTCTTCACTGTGAAGGAAGGATATGGATGATTTACCTTGTTTAACCTTTGTTTGGACTTCTTTCTTTGGCTTAGGTTTAGCCTTCACTACTTTCTTCACAACTTTGGTTTTGGGTTTTTCAACTTTAGAAACCTTTTCTGGCACTTCAGCTGAAACAAGAAGCCATACATTATACAAATACTTCCATACCATGTGTACTTACACTGTTTAGAAGACATAAAGACAAATATCAAAAGGAACACAACCTTTGGACCCGAAAAAAACACTACAATATTACATTGTGTGAGATATGAACTCTAAAAAGGCATGCGATCAGCCATTTCAACACAGGAACCAGTTCATAAGTTCAGTGCACGATAACACATAATTCCTAGTATTGAGACATATTACATTGACACAGCAAGGTATCACTTAACATGCTTAAGAGACAGTTGTTATAGGCTGACAACTTTGGCTCCATCACCGTCTTAACCTATTGTAAAATGAACAAGCATAAGACAAGGGCTTCAAAAAACACACACTGACACTAAGTATCCTTATCAATTTTTA
The DNA here is from genome assembly GCF_022045235.1 of Haliotis cracherodii. Taxonomy (NCBI): domain Eukaryota; kingdom Metazoa; phylum Mollusca; class Gastropoda; order Lepetellida; family Haliotidae; genus Haliotis; species Haliotis cracherodii. The sequence continues at coordinate 23,382,484 of NW_027266297.1, read as the reverse complement.
CCAAAGAAAACATCCCCACTATGTTTCTGGGATTTATACTCATATAATATTTGAAATTCAACTGAACAATGTTGAATCTCGAGTGAGAAAGACTAGAACTCGCTGATAGCATGGAATTAGAGAGTATCTCCCCGTCATTACAATAGATTAGGCAACTACTTGAAAAAACAGAAGCAGACTTGTCACTGTCATTTCCTCAAAGCTTCAAGCATTGATGTACCACCAAGTACTTCCACCCCAAAAACATTACTTTCCGACCTTGTCTGTATTCAATTTCAAGACCACTTCTTAAGAACAAACAATTACCATGATTACCCAAAGTCTCAGCATTGTAAAAATAAAAGTGCAACAGTGATTGACAGTAAATGAATGTTTCACAATAACATCAGAGATAACCTTGACATCACCAACATGAGATGATGAAGGATTTCTGAAGACACATGTAAAGAGAATTCCCAAAGGCTATTTGGAAGAGGACCAAGGAAGAATAATCTGATATGTCAGTAATCTCTTATGTCAGTATTCTCTATCAGTAATCTCTTGTGTCAGTAATCTCTTTTGTCACTAATCTTTTTGTTGTACTAGTACATGCAGTAGTCATTTGAAAAATCAGCAGTAGCAGCTAAATTCCATCACAAACTTCAAGCATTCCTGTTTCAGCCTTGCCTTGCCTTCTTTGTATATTTTGTACCTTTCTCTAATGGTGCAAATTATGTACTTGAGCACCAAGCATGGTAAAATTATTAGTTTGCTTACTGGCAAGGTCTCCCGGGTCTGACTTTTTGGACACTGCAGGTCTCTCAGTTGGAGTAGATTTTCTCTTGACAGTTTTGGCTGGAACTGTCTTTGAGGGTGTGGCCGATTTCTTTACAGCAGAATTAGCAGACCCTTCCTTCTTCACAACTGTTTTTTTCACCACTTTCTTTGTGGTTGGTTTGGATTTGACAACTGTCTTTTTTACAACTGTTTTCTTCTTAGTCTGATCTGCTTTGACAATTGTTTTCTCTTCCACTGCAATTTCAGATGCCTCTGTAGGATAAAAGTGTCAATATTTAATGTTTAAACTATTACGATTTATCATCAATTGTTAAGTCATCTAAGCCTAGATCTTGATGGTATACCTATCTTAATGCCACATCTAAATATCAAATCAACCCATGTGCAAAAAACTTTGAAAAATAAATATCATATGTGCTTTATTTTCACAGTTTAACTAGTAATGGCAACAGCTTTCCAACAAATCTGCAGACTTACTAGAAACAGGGACATTACAAGATTAATCCACATGGGGATTAAAACTCCACACTGCAGAAATCTTGCTATCCTATGCAATTCGAAGTAAAAAATAAACATCAAAAATGAAAATGAGATCTAACATACTATGATTTCAGGCTTTTACAGTGTGTACCTGTAACTGTAATTTGTGTAAGATAACAAAGGACTCATTACCTTTTTCTTGGTTTATTTCTGCTGTCAGTTCATCCTCTCCTACATTGCCATCAAGGTCAAGGATGTCATCCAGTACATTTACAAAGCTATCGCCACCTGCAAATTGAAGAGAAATATCAAGATTAACACATCAGCAGAAATGAAAAACGTTTGTCGGTTGAATTTTAAACTTGAGCTACTACACTGAAGATATACAAAAGAATTTTTCAAGACAATGATCCCTCTTTTCAAGTGGTTTTACGCCACTTTTAGCAATATTCCAGCAATATCACGGCAGGGGACACCAGAAATGGGCTTCACACATTGTACCCACGTTGGGAATCAAACCCGGGTCTTCGGTGTGACGAGCGAACGCTTTAAAGGGGAAGTGTACACGCAAAAATCACTTTCTTTCTTTTTCTAAACAAAACGCAATTTTAGAATTAGTTAGTATCTGTGTTTGAAAATATACACTCATTTTTTTTCACAGTGAAAGTAGGAAGCTCACAATAGTGTGAAAGTGATATGCCGTTATGAGGCCTTCGTTTTACGAGCGAAATAGGCCTGAGTTATCCCCCTTAGATTATGACGTAATTGGTGCCAATTCAACTGGGTCCCTGTCTATTCTCAACGCAAAAGATATCAAGGACCAGTTTGCGGTAAAACAACATGGTCTACGACACACTCCGGCGCAGTGGTGACTCAGCATAACACAATTCTGGCTGGCATCTGAGATGCTAGAATCACAAAACTGTACCTACATCACGTGAAGCGGCTCTAACAAAGCATGATGACGTCATAATGTTTATCAATTGGCACCAATGACGTCATATTGCAAGGGACATAAGCCATGGTGTTTTTGTTATGGAAATAGAACACTTGGTAAATGTGAAAAATATAAATCGTTTTAGTGCAAAAAATATGTTAATTAAATATGATGTTTTTATATTTTTGTCTATGACACTTCTATGTTAACACTTTTAATGTGGAAAAAGTACAAGAAAAAAAGGTTCATTTCCGTGTGAACTTGCCCTTTAACCACTAGTCTACCCGACCACCCCTCCCCTTTTCAAGACTAAAAATAAGACCCAAGTTTGTCAGGAAATGAAGGTATGCAGGCTGCTAAGGCTGCATTGAGTAGTTACGCATAGTGTTGTTATAACATTGGCTTTTATAAATGGTTCATGCATATTAAAACTAAATGTCAGATATGAAATTAATCAAAGACTGTCGATATTTCTGTAATACTATGAACAGAGGGAATTGAAACAGTGGAAATAGAAACTTTTAAGTTGACTAACTGTACCAAGTAATCCCAATCACCAAACACCATGTGATCATGTGCACCTCTTCAATTATACAAAATACATTTAATTATAATATCAGATTCATATATTTTATTCATAAAGAATCAGAATGTTTATGTCAATTTGTCATCTGCTAATCATGCAAACAATTATTCCCCTACAACAATTTATCCACACTATTTACTATGGATTTTACTATTTATTCAGGTTATACATGAGGAAAAAAAGAGCAAAATTGTATTTGCGAGAAGGAATGAGAGCCCACATACTGGTAAGCAAAGAGTGAATATCTGAACAAAATTTGCACTATCATGATCTTGTTGGATGTTGTTTAAGAGAACAAGTCATGTGACACCAATATCTCTATTAGCAAGGTGTTATGTTGTGATTTTTTAATAATTCCTACATGTATAAGAGTCAGTTTTGCACATTATTTTCAGATAAGTATTTCACATAATAATGAAAATGAGCAAAAGTAAAACACGTTTTGATATGCTTGCTGTAATAGCTCTTCGCAATATGTTGTCCAGATACGCCAACCCTTATTGAAGATTTAGAGTAATCAGTGGGATAAAAAAATATAATGTCGTGAAAAGGTTCAACATTGGAAAAACATTTGCAAAATAGATGTTACCACAAGCTGTTGACATTGTTATGCTCTAAATTCAAGTCTGTAACTAGGTTTAAAAGAAAACTCTTTTTAGGGCAATGCACATTTCTAGGGACTTTCAAGGTGAGTCATAACACAAAAGTCCTTCAAAAGTAATTATGTTAGGGTATTGACCTGAAACACTGAGCAGTGACAGAAACTAACATTATCAGTCCACCATTCCTTATGATATATATATATAATTATATGGTCAACCCCCACAAAATGGCAAATTTCCACTAGTCCTATATTATAATAACAATTGGGCAGTTTGGCAAGGACTACAGGACCAGTGCCAATGTTTAACCCTCTTGGTGCCACGGGACCATATATGGTCCTTCACTTTTCACACCCGCATAGTGCCAGGGGACCATATATGGTCCAGAGAAAATGCCCCTTTTAAACTGTGAATTTTGATATTCAACACTGAGTGCGCAAAGTCAAAACTATAACCATCATCACCCAAATCATCTTAGCTTTAACATCGTGTAACTCATACTTTATACAGTGCTACGGATTGCGAAATATGGCGAGATTAGTAAAGTGGCTACCGCTCTTCTCGGCCATTTTCTGCCATGTTTGAACACCAAGCGAATGGCGGCGAATTTTGATTATGCACCCATGTCACATACACGTAAATATTTTCAGACAAAATCCTTGTTCATAAGAAAAAATATGACCTGAGTGATCAGAAAGACATATTTTTCCCAACTGTATACTTATTCACGTAAATACAATTCTGTTCACTCCTTATGAACAAGTCTTTTTACACGTTTTGTATACTTTTATCGACTATCGGTAATGGCGGAATGGTCGGTACACATGAGAAAACGACAGTGTATATTTCCATTACATTTATGACGTACATTGAATGAATTTATAACCATCATCACCCTAATCATCTCAACTTTAATATCGTGTAACTCATATTTTATGCAGTGCTACGGATTGCGAAATATGGCGAGATTAGTAATGTGGTTACCGCGCTTCTCGATCTTTTTCTGCCATGTTTGAACACGAAGCGAATGAAGGCAATGTTTATTATGCACCCATGTCACATACACGTAACTATTATTATATCTGACAGCTAAATTTGAAAAAGAAATCTGATCGGGCTGATCAGAAATGTTTTACTTGTCCCCACTGTACAGTTATTGGCGTAAGAGTACTAACGTTTAGTCGGCCACGGTAGTCTTTTGTTCCAAGTATTGCATATGTTTATCGACTGTGTGTCATGGCGATTTAGCACGGCGCTACATACCAACCGACAGTGCAGATTGTCTTTTTGTTTATGGTGCTGAATTACAGAAAATATTCAAATCAAAGATATGGAAAGATAGCTATAATCGTTAATATTAAGTTGGTATTGTGTATATTTATGGGCAGGAGGTTCATGATCAAAACCTAAACATTGAATGGCCAAGCCCGAAGTGATCGACAGGGCACGTTCGCATCATAGCAGTGCCGCGATTTCTTGTTTACAGGTTGTCCTACATACTTGCCCGCTCAGACAAATAACTGTTACTTTTTTTATATGAAATGACTAAGAGTCATGTGTGATTGCTCAAACTACCTGACCGTGTGAGTGAGTTGCCCTAACTGTTTCACATTTTGTCGCAAATGGAGATTTCAGAAGTGTGGCCACGACATCTAACGTGAGTCGACGCCATATTGTAAACAAATTGTGTCAAGGTCGGTTCCACAAGTGGTAGCTCAGGCCCCGTTTCTGTCGATGGTACACGCGATACAAACATAATGCAACTACTGAAAATATCAACATAACTTCTACAATGATGACATCAATACCTTTTTGTATTTGGATTAACCGCTTATGGATACGCTGTGCTTTTAAGTTCAATTTCGATTTGTTTTTCCTCTCATTGAAACTGTGATAATGGCAGTGTGATTGGTTTGCTGAAATAGTATTTTCCATGAGTCTAATGTACATAGTACATGTTGTGATTGTAGAAGATAACCAATTGTGTATGCATATATATCATCAAATACACATTACTAATCTCTTCAGAAAATGGATTATATTATAGCTCGTTTTCAAACATTCTGCTATGGATATTAGATCAAAAAATAATATTAGATTTACAAATTATTTATGTACACTGTACTCTCGATTAACGTATGATAATCTATTGGAAGTCTTCAACTCTTATTTGATATGTCATCTGAAATGTCAGCAATGAGTACAATTAATTTTATTTCGTTACAATCTGCAATTTTATTCAAATAGGCTAATAGACTGTCGGTGATTTCCCGCCTCTGTGAATTTGTCGTCTGGACAGGTGCACGTGATTTGACCTCGCGTGTTGTGACGTGGATGACGTCACTTGAAACAGCTGATCTAATGTTGTGGTTGTATAATGGATACACGTGGTTTCATTTTCCAAATAACAATATTCTCTTTGACTGAACTAGAAAGCATATCTAGTACATCACGATTGGAAAATGTCTACGGCGACCGACGTGTGAATGATACCGCTTATCATTTGACTAACAGTGTTAGAATATTTGGCGCAGTTTTCTAATTTTGGTATGTTGACATGTGCTTTTCATATATGTTTGAAGGCTTGATATTCCAAAAAAATAATATGCATTTAGTTGAGTACAGTGAGAAAGCTGTCAAAATGGATCCAATATTAAACCACCTAGATTTTTAAATATTTTAGCTTCATCTATTGGAATCTCGAATGGTTCAATTTATAACATAAACAGTAAAAGTAATTAGATCTTCTCACAATAAATAGATAATCAATTTCTGAAAGACAAAACGTTTTTAGTGTAAATGTGACTTCGTTTTGATGTTTTATATAGTTATATGTATGTCTTTTTTCACTCTGCATTATCTAAATTACCAAATACTTCGACCAGTGACATATAGTAGTAATTAGATTCTACTTTGTATTTTATCCTAGGTATGAAATAGATTTTCTTTTTAAATAAATATTTGTCTAAGAGCAAAATCAATACATTCTTGTGGGTTTTTTTCACCATTTTAATTTGTATATCTTCCCTCCAAGCTGTTGTTTAGCTAGGCCAAAATTAAGAAAAAAAAGGAAAGACATAATAAACCATTTTTATGTAAGATTTTGCTGGTTAAATTTTCGGAGTTCAATACCAAGAATATATTTTTCCTTTTATGACAAATAATTCCATTACTTTCATTGACCTACGATCATTATCTATTTCAAACTTTTCCTTCAGTAGAATGGGATGGAATGGGAAACTAGTGGAAATAAACTATCACGTATGTCCTTTAATGTACATGTACATACCTAGCTATAGGTGTAAATACACTTCTAAAGTCGTATTTATAAATCAAATGAATAAATGAAAGAAAAAGTGGTATTTCATGGACTGGCCATACAAGTATATTTTGAGCAAAGGTCTAAGTTAGGCAGCCAAGTGCGAAATACGAGCTGATACGAGGATGTATGTTTTCTGGTGTTCATAGTGAAACAATGACATATGGCGCCCGAGTTGCGAGTGATCGAAAATAGGTTTGTTGAATAGATTTGCTGCCCATGAAAACGTTTCAACAGTTTTGATTGAATCTACATGTACTTACTCTTGGGTGGTATTACGTTAGTATAATCTTGTTAATTATTAAGAAATAACAATGATGCCCGATATTGAGCGATGTCAATTTGAGTATTGTCAGGGCTGTTTAGCGATCTTTCACATTTTGTCCTTTGAAAATGTACGATGTCAATTACCCGGAAGTTGATTTTATCGCTAATAAAAGAGCACGGTCATTGAAACATACATGGACGTAACTGGGATTTCTTCACGATATACATTCCAAACTGTCATTCGTTTTGTGACATAATCTTTGAAACGATCTGCGTATGAATTAATCACGACCACTTCCGTCAATTTTGTTTTGACGTCAAAAACACGCACAATTTCATCGGGTTTTTTTATCGGTAAATATAACTCACGGAAAATTCTCAGTGAATGTGTACTTCAACATAAATATCATATGTCTATCACTGTTAGGACACGTACTTGCCAATGATATGAATTATTGGTCATTTAGATTTCAAACAAGGGCGCTTACTTGACTTTGCTTGCCATATTCGGGAGCGTCCATATTACGATTAATGTGGAAAAGTAGGAAACTTATAATACCACCACATTTATCGAAGGCTGGGCAGTGCATAGATCTTTTGGATTTGGTGACTTTAGAAACTGTTGGAAAGACAATCAACTCAAGTTGCATGTTATACAATTTGGTTACATTGTGTGAAGAAATAAAGACGTTGCAACACTTTTGATACAATGTATACGTTTTTGTAACCGCGACGTCAGCATAGTGCGGCACTGAGCGGTTTGCAGGCTGACTGACGTCCAGGCACCATGAGGGTTAACGCTGCTGATAAATACACTCCGATGCCATTAAAACGTAACCCTAAAGATAAATCCCTGACACACTGAGAGTGTAGGCTAAAGACGTTCGTGGATGGTTGAAACATTCGTCAATGTGTTCACGTAGAGGTTGACACCTTCCACTGTTGTATTTCAAGTATGATAGTCTTAAAGCATACGATAAATAACGTGATTAGGGATTAACTTGGAAATTAGACCTAAACCTTTAGGTTCGGGAAAAATTCGCTACCTTTAGCATCCACATCTCGAGTTCCTTCTGAGCTCATAATGAGCTTTTCATCAACGTAGGGCGTGTATCTTCGTTGACTATCTACACAAACGATAATAAATCACTTGTTGTAGTTTTCAATTTGGTTATTCGTCGACAAATCGATTCTAACTATTACAAAGCAAACATGGCGGCTACATATCTTCGAGTCGAACACTGCGCATCTTCCGCCCCCGGGAGCAGTCGGAAAATCTCGTTTCGTAGACTTTGTTGCTCAACAGTTCCGATTGTAGCACGTGCGTTTGTTACAACTGAAGTTTGTCATTTGGAACTCAAATTATGATCGGATCGATGGAATATATGCCATTTTCACGTTATGTTTTGATAAATATAGCAAATAAGCATTCAATAATTATTTTTTGAATATACTGTTACAATGTAGAAACAGTCAATCACTATGCATCCTCTAACAACATTTGCACATTCACTTGTAAGTTATTAACACGCCCGATTGCAATTGTCGGATCGTACTTATTTCGGATGTTTAAATTGTTGAAACTGACCGGGACCGTCTGGTGTAAATACATGAAAAAACGGACTCACTTAACAAAATATATTTGTTGTTGTTGATGTTGTTGTTGTTGATGTTGTTGTTGTTGTTGTTGTTGTTGTTAAACTTTTCTAAACATACTGTGTTTTCAATGTAGAGCTAGGTAGATTTACCTCTCTGGTGTCCCCGATACTTATATTACATTCTCTTTGTAGATTTCGATCGTGTTTTCTGCACGAAATGTATTGCACACATCCTTTGAATAGTGTAGTAACCGCAACTTTGCATTTGGCAACCTATAAATTTAGATATAATTATTTAAATATGCCTACCGACAATGACAAAAATTACCATACTTCGGGTTCGATTCCCGACATGGGTACAATGCGTGAAGCCCATTTCTGGTGTCCCCCACCGTGATATTGCTGGAATATTGCTAAAAGCGGCGTAAAACTATACTCACTCACTCACTCAGACATGTTCTGCACTGAACTGTAGATATATCAAGTACTGATCTGAAGACAATATCGTTCACTTACCTTCAGTGGTGCGTGCACGTGTGTATGTATGTGTGTGTGTGTCTGTGCGTGTGTGTGTGTGTGTGTGTATGTCTTTGCGCGCGTGTGTGTGTGTGTGTGTGTGTGCGTGTGTATGCATGTGCTTATCGATGTATGGGTGCTTTTGTTTTTGGCATTGCAATCTCTATCAATGCGTCTACATGGTCGATGGTATGCCTACTATAATATTTTATCTTGATGTAGAGACTATCAGCTTGTCACTTAAGAAACAAAATTCATTTAAATCCTGGCAGTGAACATTCACTCCGGAGGTGAGAGCAATTTAAATTATCAACCTAAGCCATTTCAGCCCCATTTGGAAAGTTTCATGTACTTTCAACACAATAGTTCTCCTTCAGAACAGAACTTCGCAATGGCACCTCAAGTATAGTCTCAGGCGGCAGAGGACCGCTAATATAGGAAATCAGTTATTTCATGAATTGTTTGTGCTAATCGAGCAATCCATGGTAATTAAGGGTGAGAGACACTTCGTGTTTTTTAGAGATGCTACATGTCAAATTGCCCACTTTGATCAGATTTGAATTTTCCAAAGTCTAAATTCTTTTCGCAAAATGTACTAAGTGCACATACAACTGATACTTTCCTCACGTATAAAGGGTACCGATCAATCAATGATTACAATCGCTCATACTAACATCTGTGATAAACAACTGTTTTAAATAACCACAATTTAATAGTTCCCTCAAAATTTAATGTTCTCCTTAGCCCTGGCAGATGAAAAGTGAAGTTAATTTTTTGAAAAAACAAGATTGGGGCACTCGGCAAAAGTCGGTATCGTATTATATACGAGGCGTAAATAAGCAGGGAATATTCATTCCGACCGATGAGCATAAGCTCCATTCAACACCTTTTGATATATTAATAGTTTTGTTTATCAGCTGTTGTCGCTGTAAGGAGCATACTGCATGGTAAAATGGACAAGAGTAGTTTCCCTTAGACAACACAGTGGACCCTCCGTAATGGAAGAGGACGAACTTCTTGCCTTGAAGTCTATCTACTGTTTGCCTGGAGAGCTGAAAATCGTACATGGTTGATGAATGATTTTATGTTGGCTGTGGTTACCGTGAAAACCTCACCGTTCATCGTTTTTCAATTGTTTATCATCACATCAGCTGTTTTTGTGTCACAAAACAGCTGATGTGTCACCATGTACCCGTAGTACCAACATGTGAAACAGCTGATGATGAACGGATCAGAGGATATTGATTATGTTAATGATAATTTCTGCGACCTGCAAAATATTATTGCACACAGACACTTATTGACAGAGCGGTTTTAGTGTTATTCGTGTAAACAGTTGTCAAGCTCAAACAGGATAACCTGTTGCCTACTGAAAGGATGATTGTTGCTCTGCAATATATCATTCTTACTAAAGTACTGTCGGAAATGCGAGAAAACGGCTATTTGCCTGTTAAGAAAAGGATATAATTTTTCACAGACTGTTGTTTTTGAAATATCAAGTAACTACCGATCGCCCAACCTGAGGTTTAAGTATTTCAGTCACAAGGAGTCCTATCAACAAGTTTACAGGAGATAAATTCAACAAAAGAGTTCACATCTATTCAAAGTCCAATGATGGCAGTCTGAAACAGACTATAGAATTATGTGCACGTGACTCCGTGATAATGATAATAATGTAGTCTTCTTAAAACATCTAATCCACACACAAAAGTCATTTTGAGAAAATTCCAGAAGTGCATCTTCTAAAGTGACAAAATGACGCTGCGTTTGTTTTTGTTAACATTGCTCCCATGATGCATGTTACATTACTGACAGTGCTTTAGGACTGGTTTCTTGCAGTATTTGAGCTGAATCCTCTTTAATTTCCAATTGGTTGATACAGACTTTGTTTGATAATGAGAATTGTTTGTGATATAAGATTCAAATCAATATCATGTCATGTTTGGAATGAAAATGTAAACATGCCCGCCAGTATAGATCTTAGCGTTATTTTCTTGAAACTTACACCTGTTTGTTCTGTAAATTATGGCAATTATGCACGTTTTCCAGGATGTTTTCTTAATCTATACTCCAATTTTCGTTAATTTGTGTTAGAAATGAACTCATGAATATTTGTTTTAGTCACACTGATATAACAGAGAGTTATGGTCTGCTATGATCTAAGGTAATACTTACACTGCTTATTGTCACAGTGTATGTATACCTGAACTGACTTACATTTTATATACACAGGGGACAAAAAGGACACCCAAGTGACTGTCCAGCTTCATCGAGATGATGGTGTAGATGTGAAGGTTGTGCTGGACATCACACCCTCCTACCCCAACACACCTCCAGATGTGTCCATTCTCAGTGCAGCCATGAACAGATGTTCGTCCAAAACTCTGCGGGACACTGCCAATCAGCATGCCATGGACAATTCTGGCAGTCCAATGTTGATTGAGTTGATATCTTTACTTCAAGACAAACTGTCGACGTTGTCGCTACATCCGACTGATGATGCGTGTGGCTCCATGAGGAACCAGGAGCCCGGGAGGGTGACACTGATGCTTCATCTGGATCACATGAGGGCCAAGTCTCAGTATGTTAAAACTATCAGGAGGTGGACAGCCGAGCTCGGCTTGGATGGAAGACTGGTGTTCTGGAACAGACTCATTCTGATCCTGCTGCAAGGAAGCCCATCCAGTTTGAAGGTAGACAACTGTCAGGTTCTTTTTGTGGCTTCTATTTTAATCTTTGGTTTCCCTTTGTTATATTGTTGTTTTTTGTGTTAAGGCACACTCATCAATATTCCAGCTATATGACGGTGGTCTGTAAATGGTAAATGATCAGGACCAGACAATCCAGTGATTGACATCATGAGCATCGATCTATGCGATTGGGATACGATTCCATGCATTAACCATGCCACAGAGCATGGCCACCCGATCCCGTTGATCGCCGCTAACGACAAGCATGGGTTGACGGATTTTCACTGGGCCTTTGTCTTATGAGATATTGACATGTGACACGAGGAAATGTTTTTAGTGTATAAAGCAAATTGATATTTCTACAACAGATTTTTATTTCTTACTCCATAATCAACTTTAAACTACACAATATTTATTTCAGGAGTACATGGTTCGTCACAAGTCTGTGAACATTGATGTCGATTCCCGCGGCCATCCCTGCAAGGAGAAGATGATGTCTGTGTTGTGTGAGACATCGCTGCCAGCAAATGCTAGGTACGTTAAGTGTCGTCAGAATCTCACGCTGTAACATGTTCGTGTCAAATAATTTATGGCAGATTGATTTTCAAAAGATTTGTCAGGGGTGCAGGAATGCCAAACAAGTCCAACGTTGTATGCTTGATTTTAGGGCAAGTATAATTTTTAATTTTAAATGTAAGTGTACATTTGTATGTTGTTATTAACATCTCTAGAACTAAAATGAGGTTTACATAATTACCAAAAGGTTGAAATTGTATCTTTTTTCAGATTTGAAGATTTCTCAGTTGTTGAATGTGAATCATTGAAGGAGGTGAAGACATTGTTTGATGAGCACAGGATGGAAGGGCTGTATGTTAACTATGTACAGACAATAAAAGGTTTTACGTAACAAAAAAAGTCTCATTTGGTCGGGTTTTTATTAGAGATGATGAGGAGGCAACTCATTCAAGGTGCAGTGGGGTAGCATGGTGCTTACAGCGGTCGCTTGTCATGCCGAAGACCCAGGTTCGATTCAAGACATGGGTATAATGTGTTACGCCCATTCCTTGTGTTCCCCGCCTTGATATTCCTGGAATTGCTGAGCCAATGAGAATTATCATGCCTCAAACAGTCATCTGGAGCACTGAGAGGGGGGTCAGGTAGTCTTGTGGTTAAAGCGTTCGCTCGTTATGCCAAAGACCCTTGTTCGATTCCCGACATGGGTACAATGTGTGAAGCCCATTTGTGATGTCCCCCGCTGTCATATTGCTGGAATATTGCTAAAAGTGGCATACAACCTCACTCACTCTGGAGCACTGACCCGGATGACAAGGGTCTGTGCTCACACTGTTGACCATTGGTTGGCTTGTCAATTTGAGAAGAAAGAAATGTAAGAAATAACATCTTTGTATTTGTAAGCTTATATTTTTATTATACAAGCATGCTTGAAATTCAGACAATCAAGAATATAAAGTCATGTTGACCTGAAATAAAACAGTTGATAGCCTTACATTATACTTCAGTGAACTATTTTACAGTCACATTAAATATACATACTTTACCAAACAATAGAATCAATACAGTGGAATCTGTAAAATATAATTGAGCAATGGATATTGTCCAAACCACATCACTTGTCTGATCTAAGCAATTATCAGTTCAAATACTGTTAACGTAAATGTATTCTTTTCACACTCCAAACTTAAAAAAGTTGAGAAACTGCTAATTTTTTTAAATCTAATGTAATTGGTTGTGATAACTCCATATTTTTAGGCTACTTCCTAAAATCATCTTGTATGCACCTTTGGGTGACCAGGTCATGTGACATTGAGGGATTTGATTTCAACACTTTGAACAGTATTCAGTTATATCACGGCGTGCCAGCTTCATGTGGGAGGAAATCCGAAGTGATGCAGGTCCCAGATGTTTACCACCTTCGTGAAAACCATGAGCACAGGTACGGTGCTGACAAACCTAGAATCAAACAGGTCGAAGGAGGATTCAAACCAATATTCACAGGGTTCTGTCATGCCTCCTAAGAGGGTCACCAACCAAGTACGTACCAGTACAGACGAACGGATGCTGCCCGAAATAAACTCAACACTTCCATGCAGATGCGACCCGTGAAGATTCCGGGTTAGAATAGGTCTTCAGCAACCCATGCTTGCCGTAAAAGGTGACTATGCTTGTCGTAAAAGGCGACTAACGGGATCGGGTGGTCAGGCATGTTGACTTGGTTGATGCATGTCATCGATCCCAGTTGCGTGCATCGATGCTCATGATATTAATCACTGGATTGTCTGGTCCAGACTCGATTATTTACAGTCTGCCGTCATATAGCTGGAATATTGCTGAGTGCGGCGTAAAACAACAAACCAACCAACCAACCATGCAGATGCAATAATACAGGCATCACAATTCAGGAAATAAAATAGAGGTGTATAGCTTTGAGGCTTTTTCCACAAGATTTCTTGAGACTGACAAAAAAAAATATTCTTTCACTGTGATCTGTCAATGACTGACTGAATTCTGAGTTCCAACGGACTCAGGTTGAGACAAGTTCCATTGCAGTTCATAAATTTCATTGTGAATGATTTTTTTTCAAATATCTGTTTATGATTCTGTTACACAAATATACAAGCGTGTGTCATACAGTATAAAATGTGTTCCTTGAACAATGAATGTGATGAATAAATAACTTGTCGAGCACTTTTTGGCTGCTGTTGAAAGCTTGATATATACAATAACATATGGACTATAATAAAAAGCATGTGCTGTCATGCAAATAATTACCTTACAAACACAGTACTAAATCAGTACCACGCCACCATAGTGCCTTCTTCATCTGCCAAGTTGGTATCCAATTGTTTCGTGTTTCTATTACTTTCCATAAATTTGCTCAAATGTAATTTACTTATGAAGTCAAATTGCTGCTTAAAAGCATATGTTTTTGTTTTTTAACAGGTTAAAAACAGTAGTAGTAAAAAAGAAAATGCTTACATTTAAGCAGTGTCATCTTCAATAACGCAAAATAATACAAACCATAAGTTATTAATGAGATTCACTGTTAATGCTAGAATGAATTTAGAAAATACCGTGACTGGTCAATCCGAGGTTTCAAATTGCATTTAACCACCTCCAATTGAAACAAATGATTTGACACCCGCACCACCAAATACAATAATATTTGTAAAACAGTACGTTTCTTTCACAATCATTGTTGGCAAACTTTGTGTTCCACATTTTATTTAGAGTGGTTAAACTTACAGGTGACATAGCTCTACATTGAAAACCAGGATGTTTGGATCCTGATACATGCATAAGCAAATGTAGATTATAGAAAGTGGAGTGGTGGTTACTAGGTAACACAAAGCTCGCATGCCAACATATTTTGGACATAAAACGAGAAGAGAACACCATCTAGGGTGGATATATCTGATGCTGTTCTATCATTGACTGTCACCTGTTATAATTATCATCATAACTCTAGTGGTTCGCCAGTTGGAATTCCATATCTCCATCCATGCAAGAAATGCATATTTGATAAAAACAGTAAATACACAGAATAAGTTGCCTCAGACAAGACAAGATTATTTCTTACTTTTTTAATGCGTCAACATAAAGTTCGCAAAAGTAATAAAAAGGAAAAACCAAAAAAATATGCTTCTCAGTGAAAATTAGTTTAATTGGAACACCTTTTGTATGTACATGTATTTTGGTTTTCAGTTCCATTCAACACTGACGAGAGATACTGTGTTTAATTTTGGTCTCCTGCCTTTTTGCATTTGACAATACCGGTAAACTAAGTCCAACCATATCTCAGTTATCTACGATTACTGATCAGCATTTTAGTAAAAACCTATTAGACTCATCCAATGCCACATCACTTAATACCTCTTACAACATAGTGTCTGCATTGTAGGAGGTATACTATCATTGATTTTAGAAATTATCATAAAACCTCAAAAATCTTTTACGATACCTCAAAACAAAAAACATATTATTTAATCCAAATGGTATTTGATTTTGTTTACAGTAAAATAAGAAATTGAAAATTTTGATACAAATTAACAGAAGAATTTCAGTGGAAATTACCATGGCTACAATATATGTGTAGGTACAATGTTGAACACACAGGTGATAATGCTGAACTGGGAACACATCCCAACATTTACAATGAGGAAGGCAGGTTTAGTTCTAAAACATCTGGAACACTCCTACACTAGATCTCACCTCCCATATTGTATGTTGGCATTTACTGACTGCTCGGCAAATGGAAGAGCTGACACCAGTTGGTTATCACATGTGATGAGGCGGCTTACGCTTCCTCCTCAAATGTCATCGCCTCATCATCAGTCAATGATATGAGCATGTACCATTGTGAGTCGACACTGATTGTACGAGGTGATCAAACCCTCCAAAACTGGGCTGTTGTCTGGCAGTGGATGGATGTTCGAAAGACACCTAATTGTTTTACAATACAGGTGACCACAATGAACTCTGTAGCGAGTTATTCCACACTTACAGATTTGCCGAAATCAGTAAGCATTTTTACATAATGTACTACTGTAATTGACCTTTCGGTGGCATTTAGAAGTTTGATCTGAAACTAATGTCACAAGATAGTATGGATGATCAACTTCTTGATTAGTTTTGGAGACAATCGTAGCGGCAGTTCTAATAAAGAAGTGTATTATCCTCACAATCTTATCATTACTAAGTTTACGATTACTGAGAACAGATGCTTGGAACATTTCATAGCGACAGCCCTTTTTCTTCAGTAAAATCATAAGTCATCATGGATCCATTCTCATAACGTCTCAATCGTTACTCCAGTTATACTTCTTTGGTCTAAGATTGTACTTAGAACTTATTGCAAGAAATATACACAGTAACATGACATCCCGAATCTTAGCACAGACCAAGGCATCATGAAACAGTGCAATTGTCTCATTCGTTGCACTTCCTGACCAATAATTCTGTGACCGAGGAGCTGTTTCACCCTGAACATCTTGGAAGAAAGTGTACAGCAATATGATATCCTGAAGCTTTGCACAGACCAAATCACCATGGAACCGTCAAATTGTCTCATTTGTTGCACGTCCTGAATAATTCTATGGTCTTTGGTTCAACTTCATGAGTTTGTGGCCCACACATGTTCTGGTGAGAAGATGATATGGAGCTATGAAATCCACTCCGAGGGACGACATCATGAAGCTTTGCTCTGACCAGGGAAGTATGCTGAAGCTAGTGGAGCTTGAACTGTCCGGGGGACAATCATCTGCTGGCTGAGCCGGACTGAGTTGGTGGCGGGGTGGGGGGGAGCCACGCCGGAGATGAGGGGAGGGGAGTTGCTTCTGTTCAGCAGCCCCCGGACCGGGATAGCATCCTCCCGCTTCTGTAGGAACTTCGGGTCAATAGGAGGGTCACTGAAAATGAAGGTGATGTGTCAACATACATTTTCATTTACAAATTACATGAATACATAAAATAGATTTATACATTTGAACATTTTCCAACAGTTAGGATGATAGTCTACTCCATATACTATACTAATTAATCTATGTTTTATGTTTTAATATAAAGGAGCCCAGAGAATCCCTTCCTGAAACTAAAAAAAACTTAGACTTGCCAATGTATTGTTGACTGTTAGTTCTCCGATATGTGTGTTGAGGGTCTGTATGAGGAATAACATTACACAAAATCCTAGTAATTCAACATCTGTTATATTGATTTAACATCCAAAACTGGATTCCACAGGAGATATGTTTTTTAGTGGAGATCAAGGAAATATCACTACAATAAAATTGCACCCCATTGTTTTCCAGACAATTGTGACATTATCAGTTACTATGACGTCACAATCTCCCTGCTCCTGAAGCTGGTTTGCTGTACTTTTTCCACGCAAGACACAGTTTATTGCAGTCTAAAAACTAAAAAAAAGTTTGAAGAATGATCCTGGATGAATAGAATCTCACAATAGTGAGATTCTCTATATAAGGCTATGCTTATAGTCCCAGCAGAATCCCTTTTGGCACCATGGTCTCGTGTACTGGTAGACATGCCTCTTCCCTCGAACTACGGAGATTCCATAAACCTGAAGGTTCCACAGGCTTTCACTGCATGTGGAATTCTTTACAATGAGATGTGTTGCGGAGATCACTCACTTTTCCTTGTCGGCATTGGAGACTGGGGAGCTGTGGTTGCTCTGGGGGCGGATTTCCTCTGGAATTGGGGGTGGGGGACCAGGACGTCCAGGGACTGGCATGGGGAGACCACTCCGTCGAGCATTGCCTGGATTGTACTGAACCTACAAAGAATATTCCATGACTTCAAATGATAATTCTTCAATTCATTATGTTTTTATTTACATTATCTTCCTGAAAATAATATCACACGGAACATTTCCAAATAATCACAAGATTTTTATCTTTAAGTAATTACAGGGGCCACGGATGTGTCAGCTGGTCTGGACATGACATATTGGTGCATTCTTCAGGAAAACGCCATAGTTTTGATTGAATGACCTCAACGTTTTTTTGAGTAGTATTTTAGTTATATACCGAACAAAAGAAATTAGAGATTATGAATATTTTTGGGGATATTTTAACACTGAGCACATAATTTCATAAAAATATCCCCAAAAATATCCATGATCCCTAACTTGCTGCGTTCAGTATATAACATTGTCTCTATACTGTGGGAGTAAAATCTGAAGTGATACAGGTCTAAGACGTTAGTTCTCAGCAGGAACAGATACATGTACTTCAAATGATTTGCTGATGTCAGATGGTATGACTGGTTATGATATCTGGCTGCGAGTGCGATACCTGTGGCGGTCTGTGTGGGTACTGCCTTGGTATGCCAGCACCTGACTGCATGACGTGGCTGTCACTGTGATGGGACGCTG
Source organism: Haliotis cracherodii (assembly GCF_022045235.1). Classification (NCBI taxonomy): domain Eukaryota; kingdom Metazoa; phylum Mollusca; class Gastropoda; order Lepetellida; family Haliotidae; genus Haliotis; species Haliotis cracherodii. The sequence continues at coordinate 23,363,805 of NW_027266297.1, read as the reverse complement.
CTGACCCGTAGCTAGAAGTGCTGTAGTTGTGCTGGAGAACAACAAGGGCATACAGTCTTTACAGGCATTTAGGAAATGGTGTTATCACGATAAGGACTTTTATGGATAACACCTTCTTCATTATACAAACACAACATTTCAGGGGTGGAGTGGGGTGGGGTGCGTCGATTCGATGAGTTGAAAGGGGTGGGGAGTTAACTTGAAATCAGTTGAGTGTAGTGGAGTCTTAAAGAATGTTGGTATACAGTGGACTGCGTCTGAACTGTCCTCACAAGTGGCAATAAATGTTGCTTGCTTTACGCAGAGTACCGCATTACTCACATTGAATTTCAAAAAAGAGAAAGTGCTGTGCCCCCTGGCCTGACATCTACAAACCAGTGCTGAGCCCCCTGGCCTGACATCTACATACCAGTGCTCCTTGGCCTGACATCTACATACCAGTGCTCCTTGGCCTGACATCTCCATACCAGAGCTACGCCCCCTGGCCTGACATCTACATACCAGAGCTGTGCCCCTGGCCTGACATCTACATACCAGTGCTCCTTGGCCTGACATCTACATACCACAGCTGCGCCCCCTGGCCTGACATCTACATACCAGTGCCCCCTGGCCTGACATCTACATACCAGTGCCCCCTGGCCTGACATCTACATACCAGTTCTGTGCCCCCTGGCCTGACATCTACATACCACAGCTGCGCCCCCTGGCCTGACATCTACATACCAGTCTTGCCTGGCCTGACATCTACATACCAGTGCCCCCTGGCCTGACATCTACATACCAGTGCTGTGCCCCCTGGCCTGACATCTACATACCAGTGCCCCCTGGCCTGACATCTACATACCAGTGCTGTGCCCCTGGCCTGACATCTACATACCAGTGCTGTACCCCTGGCCTGACAACTACATACCAGTGCTGTGCCCCCTGGCCTGACATCTACATACCAGTGCCCCCTGGCCTGACAACTACATACCAGTGCTGTGCCCCCTGGCCTGACAACTACATACCAGTGCTGTGCCCCTAGCCTGACATCTACATACCAGTGCCCCCTGGCCTGACAACTACATACCAGTGCTGTGCCCCTAGCCAGACAACTACATACCAGTGCTGTGCCCCCTGGCCTGACATCTACATACCAGTGCTGTGCCCCCTGGCCTGACATCTACATACCAGTGCTGTGCCCCCTGGCCTGACATCTACATACCAGTGCTGTGCCCTCTGGCCTGACATCTACATACCAGTGCCCCCTGGCCTGACATCTACATACCAGTGCTGTGTCCCCTGGCCTGACAACTACATACCAGTGCTGTGCCCCTGGCCTGACATCTACATACAAGTGCTGTGCCCCCTGGCCAGACATCTACATACCAGTGCTGTGCCCCCTGGCCTGACATCTACATACCAGTGCTGTGCCCCCTGGCCTGACATCTACATACCAGTGCTGTGCCCCCTGGCCTGACAACTACATACCAGTGCTGTGCCCCCTGGCCTGACATCTACATACCAGAGCTGTGCCCCCAGGCCTGATATCTACATACCAGTGCTGTGCCCCCTGGCCTGACATCTACATACCAGTGCTGTGCCCCCTGGCCTGACATCTACATACCAGTGCTGTGCCCCCTGGCCTGACATCTACATACCAGTGCTGTGCCCCCTGGCCTGACATCTACATACCAGTGCTGTGCCCCCAGGCCTGACATCTACATACCAGTGCTGTGCCCCCTGGCCTGACATCTACATACCAGTGCTGTGCCCCTGGCCTGACAACTACATACCAGTGCTGTGCCCCCTGGCCTGACATCTACATACCAGTGCTGTGCCCCCAGGCCTGATATCTACATACCAGTGCTGTGCCCTCTGGCCTGACATCTACATACCAGTGCTGTGCCCCCTGGCCTGACAACTACATACCAGTGCTGTGCCCCTGGCCTGACATCTACATACCAGTGCTGTGCCCCCTAGCCTGACATCTACATACCAGTGCTGTGCCCCTGGCCTGACAACTACATACCAGTGCTGTGCCCCCTGGCCTGACATCTACATACCAGTGCTGTGCCCCCTGGCCTGACATCTACATACCAGTGCTGTGCCCCCTGGCCTGACATCTACATACCAGTGCTGTGCCCCCTGGCCTGACATCTACATACCAGTGCTGTGCCCCCTGGCCTGACATCTACATACCAGTGCTGTGCCCCCTAGCCTGACATCTACATACCAGTGCTGTGCCCCCTGGCCTGACATCTACATACCAGTGCTGTGCCCCCTGGCCTGACATCTACATACCAGTGCTGTGCCCCCTGGCCTGACATCTACATACCAGTGCTGTGCCCTCTGGCCTGACAACTACATACCAGTGCTGTGCCCCCTGGCCTGACATCTACATACCAGTGCTGTGCCCCCTGGCCTGACATCTACATACCAGTGCTGTGCCCCCTGGCCTGACATCTACATACCAGTGCCCCCTGGCCTGACATCTACATACCAGAGCTGTGCCCCCTGGCCTGACATCTACATACCAGTGCTGTGCCCCCTGGCCTGACATCTACATACCAGAGCTGTGCCCCCTGGCCTGACATCTACATACCAGTGCTGTGCCCCCTAGCCTGACATTTACATACCAGTGCTGTGCCCCCAGGCCTGACATCTACATACCAGTGCTGTGCCCCCTAGCCTGACATTTACATACCAGTGCTGTGCCCCCAGGCCTGACCATGGTTGATGCTGCAGAGGGCATCTCGAACGCCCCGACCCTGTGATGGGTCAGCTGCTGCTCGTTGATCTGTTTGTTCAACCACTGTATCACTGCAGTTGAGATGGAAACAATTAGCAAAATAATGGCACAACATCTGTAGATCCAGACACATCTAATTATTATTGTTCCTGCGACAATATTGACATGTCAGACACAAGAAAACAACATATTAGTGTGACAACAGATGGTTTACTTATGAATAAGGTCATACAGCAAATATTCATAAAAAATAGTATCATACCATTCTCATTTGTTTTTAGCAGCTGGCGACTTTCTTCCAATTTCTTTGTGGTTGTTTCAACACTTTCTGAAAGTCGTCTATTCTAAAAAACAAAAACAAAATAACTTTAACCAAACCAATATCTTTCAGCTGTAAGAGTAATGTCACTGGCACATATTCTACTTAAATGGAAACTTTCAAATATCAGTAAAATGTTCACATTATAGCTAGCTGCAGGGAGTATTGAGTTAACAATACCACACCAAAGCTTACTAAACTAAGAATCTGAAGAAAATATCCTCCTCCTTAAGTCTATTACATTTAATTATTTGTTTATGAATCAGAACTTTCAATTGGACACATGTTCCCAGCCACGTTTACAAAGCAGCCCTACCTCGTCCCCTGTGGTCTTGAGACTGTCCTTGGTGACAGCCAGGTCCTGCCGCATCTTCTCCAACTCCTGGTCCTTCTCCCCCAACAGCTTCTCCTGCTCCGTTGCAATCTGCGTCCGCAACTTCACCTGCAACAATCGCAGGGGGTAGTCCAGAAACAACAAACAAGGCGCCACGTTTATCTGCCTGAACAAAAGCAACTTCCCGAGGGAAGGGAGTTAACACACCATGAAAGACCAGTTTCCACCCTTGCCAAACTAGCCTGGAAGTATGGAGTTTTGAGCCATTATATCATTGTCTTACACATCTCATCCAGTCAGTATTAATAAACACCTGTAATTAATAAAGTCTGAACCAGACAATACTGTAACTGATATCATAAGCAACATCCACACTGCTGGGTTATAATGACATGCTTTACACCAAGTCACCAAGCCTTGTCACCTGATCCATCCAATTTCCTCTTACAACCTGCATAGGTTGCCAGGGACCTATTCCAACCCAACTCCCCACGAGTCCTGTGTCCAGTAGGGTTACTATATAAGGTACCATCTCACTCATGTTATCCATTTAGTCAAAGAGTTGGCCAGACAGTGTCATTGATACAACACCATTAAATTTTGTTTACTCTTAGACCACAGTGAAAACGTTGATACCCAGTTAGCACACTTCATCACCCAATAACAGTTGCCACATTCCTTAGAACAAGCCATCTGTATATATTCCGCCTTATGTAATTTCAATTTGCAGATGGACACTGTATTGTCCGGGTATCTGAACTTGAGGCACACAAGAGCCCTGACAGGAAGAGCATCTCACCTTTGCCCGATTGCTCTTGACCTCTTCCTGCAACTTCTTTATGATCTCATTGCCCTTCATCAGCTCCTCCGACATGGCCTTGACCTTGCCCTCCAGCTTACTGACGTCTTTGTGCTTCCTGTCCAAGTCTTCCTCATACTTCCTCTGGAACAAAGTGACCACCGGTACATCACATGTATATTTTCAATTCATCTTGATTAACAGACAAGAGGTATTTCTGCAAAATAATCCAACAAAATAGCCTAAATTTTTTATGATATGAATTTAACATAAGTCATATTTCAGTGTGACAGCTTTATGTATGTTTGGACCCGAGAAGATAGGAAGACTTGGAAACCAAGCAGAAAAGCTGAAGAACATGGCAACCTCACAACGACCTTCGTCTTTTGAAAATCTGAAGACTTAGAAACTAAGTAGAGAAAGTGAAGAACAAGGCAACCTCACAACAACGACCTTCTTCTCCTGTTTGGACCTGAGAAGAAAGAAATGCTTGGAAACCAAGTAGAGAAACTGAAAAAAAGGAACCTCACAACGACCTTCGTCTTTTGAAAATCTGATGACTTAGAAACTAAGTAGAGAAAGTGAAGAACAAGGCAACCTGACAACAACGACCTTCTTCTCCTGTTCGGACCCAAGAAGATCGGAAGACTTGGAGAGCACTTGTTCCTTATCCTTGAGTTCCTGTTCCAGGACAGCGATCCGTGTCTGGAGCTGGTTGACCAGCTTGCCCTGCTCGTGGAAGTCGGAGTCCATGCTGGAGTTCTGCTTCCGCAGTGTCTGTACATCCTGTTTGGCTCGTGTGTGTTCCTCCTCCAGTGTTGACAGTTTCGATTTCAGTTCTCGGACTGTCGACTCGGATTTGTATTTCCTGTCTGTCAGATCCTGAAATGGAAAATGAAGTGTAACAGCTGGAACGTACAAACGCCAACAGCAAGGTGAAGACAATCAGAAACTAAGCATTGCAGTAAACTGTACATTAAATATCCCAGAGGTTTTATCAAACCATTCTGTCAAATATTGATTGGAAGTGAGTGGTTAAATCTTCAGTCTGCTCCCAAAATCCTCACTGATGCATGATTAAGTTCCCCGTGTGACCATGACCCCTGACCTTGCTGACCCCTTCCACTTCATAGAGTCTGTTGTCCAGCTGTTTGACTATCTTGGCATGGGCCTGCTCTAGTTCCTTTCTCTCTCGGTCAAACCGTTGCTGAAGGCCGCCCTGTATCTGCAACATACAACATAGCTCCCTGAGCTTTTGTGTCTGGATCATGATCAAATTCAAATGTGTTTTGTTTGTTTTGCTAAAAGTTATAGTTAGTTTGTAATACATAACAAGATCTCGCGAGGGCAACACTTCATTCTGTGAGTGATTGTATGTGTGACGTACATGAGGTAGTTTGCAAGGGATTTGGTTTGTTGTTAAACGCCGCACTCAGAAATATTCTGTAAATATTCGAGTCTGGACCAGACAATCCAGTGATTAATGTCAAGAGCATCAATCCACGCAATTGGGATACGATGACATGCATCAACCAAGTCAGTGAGCCTGACCACCCGACCCTGTTAGTCGCCTTTTAAAACAAGCATAGTCACCTTTTACGACAAGCATGGGTTGCTGAAGACCTATTCTACCCCGGAATCTTCACGGGTCAGGTTGCAAGGGAAGGGCCGTTAGATGTTAGACTGGTTCTGAGAGCTGCTGTGTGCGCAGGTACATGCTTGTAACTGAATGTAATGAATGAATGACACTGAAGCAAGACATCTTTGTGTCACCACTGGGCATTATTCTGATCTAGGTTTGGTTTGTTTGTTGTTTAACGCTGCACTCAGCAATTTTCAGCTATATGATGGCGGTCTGTAAATAATCAACTCTGGACCAGACAATCCAGTGATTGAGCTCATGAGCATCGATCCACGCAACTGGGATACGATGATATGCATCAACCAAGTCAGCAAGTCTGACCACCAAATCCCGTTAGTCGACTCTTATGACAAGCATAGACACCTTTTACAGCAAGCATGAGTTGTTATTCTGATCTAACAGTTTATTGAATTAACACCACACTCAGCAATATCCCAGCCATATTGTGATTACCTTTAAATAATCATAGACCATACAAGCCAGTGATGATATAATGAGCAACTATCCACACTGTCAATGTACAATGTACAATGACACGTTATCAACCAAATCACTGAGCCTGACCACCCGATCCACTAACCATTACCAGCACAGGGTGTTGGGGACATTTTTACATGAAGTCCCCATGGGTCTGTTAGCAAGTAATTTGATTCAAAGCTTCATAGGTTTTCCAGATTAAAATTTGGCCTCAATCTGTTCCTGCGATCAAACACCGGTTTGTCCGGTCAAGACTGGAATAGTTGAACATTTATTCTGTCATGTCAGATCCAAACATGTGAATCATAGTTTAACACCATGACCAAGTCCCTTTTGTACCAAATCCTAAATCTAAACTCTTCAATATTGTAGTCTGGGGCTGATAAACCAGTGGTTGATATCATGAGCAGCATCCTACATTCTGATCATCTGATGACACACAGCTGTTACAAGCATTGGATGACGATACCAATTCTACCCCAGAATTTCCACAGATCTAAACATTCATTATATATGCTGACATCTATCCAGTTTTCTGATGTAAACAAGTCTGATCAGAGGATTTTTTCAATATCCTTGACCAACACAACCCAGGACTCACTTGAAGCGAGCGCTCCTTCTCAGATGCCATTTCTTCTTTGTGCCTTGATGTAACCTCTGACAACCTGGAGGTCCACTCAGTCTTCAGACTCTCCAACTCCAATGACTTGGACGCCAGAGACTGCATGGATAACGTAACATTTCACACAAATTCAAGAATTATAATCTGCCTACTGGGAGTGTTTGTTTGTAGTTTAACGTCACACTCAGCAGTATGCCAGCTATATGACAGCAGTCTATAAATAATCCAGTCTGGGCCAGACAATCCAGTGATTGACATCATGAGCATCAATCCACGCAATTGGAATACGATGACATGCATCAATCAAGTCAGCGAGCCTGACCACCCGATCCCGTTAGTCACCTCTTATGACAGCATAGTCGCCTTTTACAGTAAGCATGGGTTCCTGAAGACCTATTCTAACCCACATTGTCATGGGGGCCTACTGGGTGTGAGTGAGTATGGTTTTATGCCACTTTTAGCAATATTCCAGCAATATCACGGCGGGGGTCACCAGAAATGGGCTTCACACATTGTACCCATGTCAGGAATCGAACCCTGGTCTTCGAAGTGACAAGGGAACGCTTTAACCACTAAGCTACCCGACTGCCCCACCTACTGGATTGGTTGGTTGGCTGGTTTGTTGTTTAACACCTCGCTCAGCAATATTCTAGCTATATGACGGTGGTCTGTAAAAAATTGAGTCTGGACCAGACAATCCAGTGAATAACAATCATGAGCATCGATCCACACAATTGGAATACGATGACATGCATCAACCAAGTCAGTGAACCTGATCACCCGATCCCATTAGTCGCCACTTACAACAAGCATAGTCGCCTTTTACAGCAAGCATGGGTTCCTGAAGACCTATTCTACCCAGGATCTTCATGGGTCTCCCACCTACTGGGAGTGAGGAACATGACATACCGATATAAATATCACAATATCATTTGGGAGATGGAATTGTACAAGATGTCTTTTTTAAAGTGGCAATATTTTGGCTTTGTGTGTAAAAATAAAGCACCTCTGCAAAAACAAAATTAAATTCACAAAAGCATGGCAAAACGTACTTCCTGTGTTGCCTGCAATCTCTGGGACAGATCTCCATGAGTGTGCTCCAACCTCTGCTGCAGCAGGCCGTTCGTCTCCTGGAACAACAGGCATCAAACACTTGTCAGGGAGGCCATTCGTATCCAAGTATCATCAATCAAACACTAATCGGGTGTTTGCTGTAAGTAACTTTGAGTAGGTGCAATCTGGCAATTAGTACACGGACAGTTTAGCCAAAATTAATGTGAACAATAACGAATGAAATTGTGAATAAATTAATAAATTAGATTGCAAACATTAGGCCAAATACACAATGAACACTTTAATAAATGACTGCACATAGTTGACATGCTTTTACAGTGTTACTTGGTCACGGAAATGTCTTTGCCGTATACATTAAACAATTAATTACTCCTGACTAGGGCAATATGTGAAAACAAGGACCCAAGGACCCGACCCCTGAAGTGGTCCCACCAGACTGAGGCTGTGGAAGGGGTCCAGTCCTTGTTTTTGCATATTGACTTTGTCCAGAGTAATCATGTATTTTGTTACATCGAAAGCCACTTAAGTTTACGAAGCCTTTAAACCATCCTTTGCTTCATTACAGTGAAATGCTATGACCAGACGCTATTTTGTTTTCTTGCAGACGAGTCAATATTCACTATGTGACTAGGAAGTACTGATCATGAGAAAAGTCAATATTCGAGGTCAGTGTCAGTCACGTGATTTGGGGTGGACATTGAAATGTGTTGTTTCGTCATGTGGTATGTGGTATAACCAATGGAATTACAAGATTCTTTATAGAGGTATAACAAAAGTAAATACGGTATCCACCTTCAGCTGCTTGAGGCAGTCTGCTAGGTACTTCTTGACGTCAGCATCCTGCCCAGGGATGAACTTCAGTGACAGATGGGTCAGATGCTTGAATGGATTTGTTTCTACAATGTTTAACATCCCTGTCACCTTTTCAGACATCGACCCTTGACTCACAAACTGCAGAATGAATCTAAAACAAGCAGAACATACCATTAACAAAGGCACTCTCTGTACTGTAACTCAAAGTGGGCTTAAACCTTCCCAGCATTGTCAGTGACACTTGATGTACACAGTCAACACTTCTGTGTGTGAAAAGGTATTCTTTGGCTCATGATGTTCAACGTGGGATGGATCATGTGGACAAGGCATCTGACCTTGATTAGAATCACAGGACTCAAAAATGTTATGGCCGCTACAAACGCATCCTCTGTATTGTGCCCCCGAACTGGACAAAAGTATTTACAGCATAGCAGTCAGTGACTGTTTCTGTTTCTTGTTCTTAACACCGAGACAGCCTCCATGGTTTTGTGGTAGAGCGTCCGCCCGGAGAGCGGAAGGTCAAGAGTTCGATCCCCGGCCGCGTCATACCAAAAGATGTTAAAACACGGTACTTGTTGTTACCCTGTCTGGCGCTCGGCCTTAAGGGGCTAAAACAAGGACTGGTCGGCTCGGAGTCAGAATACTGTGTCTGAGTGGGGTATTCATGTTAAACTGTGGCATGGTATCTCAGTGTGCTAGCACTATAAATCGTCATCAGTCTGGACTAGTACAAGCAGCCACACACACACGTGCATGCACGTCACTATATAAGTGCAATAATCTTGGACACGAGGTTAAACCCAATTTCACCTCACCTCTTAACACCACACTCAGTAATATTCCAGCTATATGACGGCGGTCTGTAAATAATTGAGTCTGGACACATCCAACTATTTGGGTGAGTGAGTTTGGTTTTACACTGCTTCTAGCAATATTCCAGCAATATCACGGCGGGGGACACCAATATGGACTTCACACATTGTACCCATGTGGGGAATAGAACCCAGGTCCTTGGTGTGACGAGCAAACGCTTTAACCAAAAGGCCGCCCCAGATTGTTTGGGAGAGTTGATAACAACATAGGAAAGTAATATCAGTATCAGAATAAAGTATGCATACCAAGATACAAGTACATTGGAAACTGGCTTCATGGTTCATGATCGGAGAGACAGCAGCACAATGGTAATACATGCACATCAAGCCAATGTTTCACAAATGAACATTCAACCAGTCCCTTTCTCCAACTGAATTAGTGCATATAGTTCTTTTTTGGCCAAAAGAAAATGGCAATTTTAAAGCTATAGACATATTTATACAACCGACAACTAGCCTTCTTTCTCTCTATTAATTGCCTGTTTCAAACTAATGGCAATTTCAACAACAAAAGTGTGGTTAAAACGAGTGAAAACGGCAGATCAATGTGGCATCTCTTCTTTCAAGGACATACTTAGGGACGTCCTTGTGTTCCTCCCTCACACACATCTCCAACAGGTCAATGAACTTCTGGGGGAAAGCACCGAAATCAACCAGAAGTCCCTGTTGTATTTTTAGGCTGCAAAATGATGATAAAAATCATATGTTTCTATAATTAATTCATTCAATGGCATTAAAAACAAACACAGAGAAGAAGGTTTAACCTAAAGATTCCAGAAAAGTATTCTTGGATTCGAGAAGATTTGTGCATTTTCTTCACCCATGGACAAGATGGGTGAGTGTGTGAGTATGGTTTTACGCCGCTTTTAGCAATATTCCAGCAATATTACGGCGGGGGACACCAGAAATGGGCTTCACACATTGTACCCATGTCGGGAATCGAACCCAGGTCTTCGGCGTGACGAGCGAACGCTTTAACCACTAGGCTACCTGACCGCCCCGACAAGATGGGAGACACAGCTTGAGGCGCAGGCCTGAGTGTCCACTCAAGGGCATGTCATGGTGGAAGAAGTATTCAACACTATTATCAGAAATTATACATAACATGCTTTAGGTCAATGCATGTCCATGTTGACAGTGGGTTTGTATTTTGCTGCTATTTTCATACTGTGTGAGGTCTTACCTCTGAAAGTCCTCTTCTCCAAGTCTGAGAGTGTACAGGAAAAATAAGTCACTTTCATCTGTGAGTCTGACAACTAGCTCCTGAAACATGTGAAACATGGGAAACCGACAATGATACTCTTGTTACATGAGACTGAAATAGAATGCGAAAGTTTCAAGTACCATCAACATGATCAAAGCAGGAAAGAATTATCATGATTATAAGATTGACATATCAATATCTGTATCAATAGTAATATTGTTTATAGTGAGTGAGTGAGTTGGGTTTAACGCCGCTTTTAACAGTATTCCAGTTATATCACGGCGTGTCAGCTTAATGTGGGAGGAATGTCTCAGACATTTACCATTCAGGTGACACCCACAAGCACGGGTATGGTGCAGACAAACCTAGAAACAAATTGGGGTGAACCATGATTCAAACCCAAAATCATAGATTTCTGGCATGCCCAAGAGACGCAATTCTGCACATAAAATCGTGGCGCCTTAGTTGACTGGGCCATCGTGCCCCCAGTACTGTATATAAACAAACAATACTCCAAAAGCAATGAAAGAAAACACCATTAATTACAAAACAAACAGTCAAGTGTGATGCCCAGTAAAGAGATCTCACAATAAAGTGTTCCTGGAAACTTACTTTTCTATGTAATGGAGATGTTATTGCTTGCAGTTCCATTCGTAGGTGGAGTGAAACTTTTCTGAAATGAAAATAGTGTCAGGTTTTATTCACAACTTCAATGTCAATACCAACGAAAAAGAATACTGAAAAAGAATACTAAAAATGTGCACAGTGAATTTCAGAGAATTGTATTGATACCCTGATTAAAACTCATGTTCAAACAAATATGTTATTAATGTGTAGATCTATGTTTGTATTAGGAACTAAGGGTAACATGTTTCACACAATATTCACTTTTGATTTGCATTACATGGAAAAAAGGCTTAGCCGTATGTGTAGCCAAATCATCCTGACTTATCTTATCATGAGTGAGTGAGTGAGTTGGGTTTAACGCCGCTTTTAACAGTATTCCAGTTATATCACGGCGTGTCAGCTTAATGTGGGAGGAAAGCCCGAAGTGATGCAGGTCTCAGATGTTTACCACTTCGGTGAAACCCACGAGCACAGGTATGGTGCTGACAAACCTAGAAACATAATCGGGGTGAACTGGGATTCGAACCCACAATCATAGGTTTCTGGCGTGCCCAAGGGACGCAACTCTGCACAGCGAATCGCGGCACCTTAGACGACTGGGCCATCCGTGCCCCCGACTTATTTTATCACTGGAAATGGACATTATATACACATTCCAAACATGCATATGGATATTCCATTTATATATTGATACTTATAGTTTCCAATAACAAAAATAGCACCATTAGGAACAGATGAAAACTGATGTAAGTTCATCGAGATTAACTTTCTCAAACCACAACAAACATCGCCCTGGCTGTATTAGTTTGTCATCATACTCCTAATAAAATGTGTTCATGCTCACACCATCCAAAATTGATTTAAGTCATCACTGACAATACTGTTCAACACAAACAGTAATGATCAGCTGATGATACAGTTGAATGGCCTGCGTAGCTCTATGGAAACAAATTATAGAGATTCAGGTGTTTTGGCAAAAAGTGTGAAACACACAAACCTTTCTTCTCTGTCGGTTGATTTGACGACAACAGGTAGCCGTTTAGAAAAGAGTTCGTCGGCCATAGTGGAAGCAATGAAGTTTATCAATCAAGAAAATGGGTTAGCTGCTCATCCCCACTCTAGCCTAGTTCATGTATTGTTGTTTTGACAGCATGCCATTTGTATCCGGAAGTCATGTTTTGACATCGTAGCCATCAGTTTCACATTTTCGCACTTCCTTAGTTCACGCTCATATGATTCGTGAATATTCTAATCTGAGTATATAAATGTTAGATTGCTACAGCTGCAAAACAATGTAAAAACGTGCTTCCTGTCATGCGTTTGACTAGACTTGCTTTGAAATGCAGGTTACAACATGTTTGAGCGACCCGCTTCGGACATATAAGTTGATAGAAAACCTTGCATCAATCGAAAACGAACGGCGTAAATTCTTATGAACAAAAAACGGTTGAGCCACACACTTATGGATCAACATTGTATCAATAAAATTAATTAAAATTTGCATTGTGCTTAGCAAACTTCACGTCAGCTGAGCTTTATCCCGTTCATTAATAAACAAATATAAATAGTTGTAATGTCTACAAAAAATGCTAAGTGTCAACTAAGTCAACAAATTGTATAGTATGGTCTGTGAACATCGTGGTAGTGACGCTTTCTCCAGTTTGTGGCTAGTGGCTTAGTCGTGTTTAGCAATATCACGGCGAGGCACACCATAAATGGGCTTTACGCATTGTACCCATGTGGAGAGTTGAACACAGGCCTTCAGCGTGACGACCCAGCTTTTTGAGCACTAGCTGAGCTACCCCACCGCCTCAGACCCATTTATCATACATATATATGATGCAACATTCACACGGTTTATTTGACTGACTGTCCCCTCTATCTGCTACCAGAACCTCACAAACAGGCGGTACACTGTAGCAGTAGTGCTTCCAAACTAAAACATGTGCATGTGCAGGTACGTACATTTATACAAAAATATACTATTCCCGATGGCGGCAGGCCAATATCGATTCTTGATTTGTACACATTGGCCTAGAAAAGATTACGCTTAACATACCGTATTCGACGTAATAAGCGCCCATGGCGATTATTTGCTAATATATTTGCTAGTGAACAATCCCAATTAGCATCCCTTCCGATTCATCAATGTACACAAGACTTATTGATTCGTGTATTATACGCACTCGTGTGTTATATGCACCCTTAATTGTGGGCAATTTAATTCTGGAAAATATATCTGTCGTGTATGATACGTACATACTTTTCTTTTGCATCATGTCAGGCTGTCAGCATAAACTACGAAATTTAAAAATTTTCAACTCTGTTTTTGTTCTCACCAAAATTATATTCTAATAAGAGCCTACCATTTCCAATTTTGAGAGTCCCGGGTGCTTAATACGTCGAATACGGTATACATGTTTGGTATAATATCTTCGTGTGTAATGACATGAGTTAACATAAAAATCATTAAGGATCGAAGAGTATATAAAGTTCCCTTTGTTACACAATACTTCCGCGATCTGGCTTCCATTTCGAGGTCTAGTCGAAGTCGTTGTAATTAGACCCGAATATGAACCTGAGCTAGACACTGCTAGAATAATTCGTGTTCATGTTTCGAAGGCATTGAATCCAGCTACCAGTGCGAACGATGCCTAACCTTTGACAACATCCTCATCTATACCTGCCTTTAAAGTAACTTATTTAATTTAGAAAACAAACAAACAAACAACTAAAAACAGCAGCTATACAAGTTCCTGGAAACTTAAAGACATAAACCATTGTAAATAATATACTTAACGTACCTACAAACGTACAAACGGATGATGTAATTATCTAAGTTGACGTTATAACAATAATGGAACAATGCCAAAACGGACCAAGAGGTCCATTTTGTTCAAACCAGGGAGACTACAAAATTGGGTACAATTTTCCTGTTCAAACCAACTATTATATTCGCTTTCATATGGGTCGGTTTTCTTACTTTGTCCTGAGAATCCAGATCCCTTTCAATTGTATGCTTGTAGATTATAATTTTTAATACATTATCTCTGGCATCACAAGAGACCATAAAATAATTATTTTATGGTCTCTGGAACCACTTGCTGGTGTCTTCTTTAGACCATTCATATAATTTGAAAACTGGTACATATAAAGGTAAATTTCATTAATAATCTTCGATGTTCGTTTAAAAAACATTCCCTATTTTAGATCGTGCAGTTGAAAACGCGGGAACAAGCATCACAACAGTTCGTGATAAATTCCCGATGACAAGGAAGCAAGCTTTGATGCAGTTGGGTCAAGCAGTGACACGTGTGTCGCAGTGTCTGTATTATATTCTATACTTGTACTGACATGCATGTTCGGATGAGATTCCACTACCATTTATGATGAATATTTGCAGTCAGTAAGAAAGTCAAGTTGTAGGCCTAGTATTATTTTAGATAGTCAGTTAGGCACTGCACTGATTGATTGGACCTGGAACACAAGTAAAAACACAGGTCTGGTTGTATAAATCGCAATGTCATGTAGGCAGTCCAGACACCTATGCCTCTTATATTCTATGTTTCAAAAATTACTCATTTGAAAAAAGAAAATCATTTATGTCGATTAGATACTTGCAATTTGTTAAGAGGTACAAAATTAATTAGTAAATATATACTCTATTGTCCGGTATACATGCAGTCCGGTGCCCATTTCCAGTTTCTTGGTTGATATGCTTGGGAAATGAATCATCTCTGGTTACTTAGGATAATCATGAACTGATACAAATTGACATACATCACAAAACTTTTGTAATTTTTGTTTGCACATTGGCTTAAGCCTGTCAGCTCAGCTTTAAACATACATGTGCAACTATTTCAATGTTTCATACATCATGCTTTCATAGAGCTCATGTTCTTTTTTCTGATAAGAATATTTCTATGCAAATTTTTTTAACAGTTTTATTGTTAGATATCGTGAATCATGTAATGAAATTTGTCCTCAATTCCTTTCACCTCATCTCATCAATCTTGTCTTTTCCCAACCCTGTTTGTGCAGTCCATGATGTCAATGACCATATGAAGCCGTGACCTCTTAGATCTATTTTTGTGACCTATAGTTTTCTGGTTTTATTGAAAATATGTTCGAAGATAAAATAAGAATATCAATATCATAAATTTTCTAATTCATGCAAAATGTCTTTGAACATAAAAATTGTAAAGTGGATAATTTGAATAATTGTTCATATTCTTTCAGAATCATGGCAGCAGTTCACAGCAAGCAGTTCACCAACATTAAGCCAGTCTCTGAGAAAGAAAAAAGCAGTCATCAACATGCCTCCAAAGGACTGACAAAAGTATTACTAGAAAACAGAACAAGTGGTCATTTTTCTGATTATGCCAAACTGATGTTGCACATTTCAACTCACATTAATGATGAAGAATATTCGCAGATGAAACTTGTCCTCTCAGCAGACGATGTAATCAAGACAAAGAAATGTTGTGAAATACGAAATGCTGCTGACCTACTTGGACATTTGCATGGACAGAAGAAAATATCCAGATACAACACGTCACTGTTAAGGGAGCTGATGCAGAGGATCGGGAGGGAAGACCTGAAATGTGAGGTGGACATGTATATTGATGGTCAGGCAACACATGCTACCTGTTCCTGTGTTGATCCTCCTGTGCTGAACTGTGAAGGTGTCCAGGAAGAAGGCCAAGAAGAAACAGAGGAAGATCTTCCTCAGTCACAGGAGAGCACAGCCACAATGGAGAGTTTGTCTGATGATGAAAAATCTCTCCGCCTCCAAATATTCCATGGTGATGATGTCTGCATGACAAGCGAAGACTGACAAGTCAAAAACCTGATTTCCAGGAATTGATATGCGGTCTTCTTTGGGGATAAGATCACAACGTCTTGGCTTGACTGATATCATCGTGGTTCTGGCCAGGACCTTCAGGGATAACTCATGTAGAGATGTAATGAATCATCAAAGGTTGATGATGAGAGCATCTTCTCATGACGTTATATGTCAATGCAAAACTGCCTTTGATTAAGGAATCGGTGTTAACCTAAACAATGGTAATCATAATTGCTCAGAGGCCTATGGAACTTAGATTTCTGGCTATCATAATGTCTTGCCATAGATTTTCATGTGTTCCAAGTTATTCCATGACAAACCTTTTTAGGTTGTTGTGATTGGTGCATTTTTTGTGAATAAGATACCTAGTGGAAAAAGGAACCTGTTTGATGATCCAATAAATATTGCAGTACACAATGACAGGTCTACAAATGAAAACTAGCAGAGAGCAACCAAACTATTGAATATTACACTCTGTAATCAAACTACTCTAGATCATGCAGACCACAACACAGTGAGTGTGCATGCTTTTCGTGAGTTGCGGTCACCATTGAAAACGTTGCATGTTTTAATCATTATGACGCACACTTTACAGAGATTGTGTCTTGTTGTGTGTACATATTCCAGTTTGGTTGCTTTCTGCTGGTTTCATCAGTAGTCCTGAATGATTAGTGATTTTTAACATTGTTCCCAATAGTAAATTGTTTGAGGATATCCAACTCCTTGTCGAAATGACTATGTGAGGTGACTTGTGACTTGACAGAACATAAATTGACAGTTTTTTGAAAGAGCTGTTTATGCCTTTTGAAATGTGTCAATCTATTCATCATTATTCATGTTATGTGAATGCAGTCAAACAAAATATGTCCTTTGCCTGTTTGCTATCCTGCATAATTGATCATTTGAGGGAATCTATTCAAAGTCAATTGTCTTTCCAATTTTGCCTGTGTTGATCATATTGATAATTGAAATGTTAAATTTGTTGCATTCACATTGTGTTAACTGGTATAATGCTTTAACATGTTTAATGTTAAGAATATCATTCCTGACATTTATTCTTGTTTGCCAAACTTTGTAGTATTTGTATTATGATATTAGCTTTTATTACATTATGTTCAATTCATGTGCTGTAAAAATGGCGTTTTGTATAATTGTATTGTTTTCATAATATGTCAACTGGCATATCAGTGCATATCAAGGTTTGCATACACGGTTCATAATAAGAGGAGGAAATGTTGTGAGATGCAGATTGAACATGTGGTACTGTATAATGTATTTTGGATAAGATGGTATGAATCTGTTAAGTGCAAGGTATGATCATGATTTGGGTGATGGTAATGTATCTCATGAAAAGGAATGTACTAAATCAACTGCTGTGTAGCTTGGTACTATGGCAAATTACTAAATATTTACAGTTTAACATCTCATACCCAACCTTATCTCACCTCCATGTCAGAACGTCCAAGCCTTGTGTCACATAGTGACAAAAGTATTGATCGAACAGTTTATTTACCTATTGTGTTCATCAGTGTTCATGATTATTTACAATTTTCAATGCTGCACATAAGGTTGAATACACCTCTAGGTTCTCGGGCAGGCCGATATCAGTAAACATGAAAGAATTCAAAACATCAGACTTAGGCTCAGTCACTTGTTGATAGTCTGTCATTGCACCCGATCGCTCATATAAATCACTGGATTGTCTGACGCAGAATTTATTATTTACGGGCTGCCATCTTGGATCTGGAACATTGCTGAGGGAAACAGTGTAAGCAAAAACGAAAGTTATTGCCCGAGAACCAGTTGTTTGTGTTTCCATCTTACATAACTAGTCACTATACTACTTACCACAAGCCACGACAGGTGCCATGACTAATACAAGCTACGACAGGTGCTATTACTACATGGTCGTTGGTGGCATTTGACTAGATATAAGTAAAATAACTGCCATTTTTTATATTTGTGTAGTGACCCATTCAAGGGGATATATTTGCTTCTTGAACGTGCAAAGAAATGTGAACCTCGTTGAAGAGTGCATGTATATTCAGAAAGCCTTTTCTTCTGCATAAAATGCATGATATTATTCCAGTTATGTGAGGTGTTATTTTGTCCCAGTTGTGGTTGTCCGTGTGGAACATGGATAGAGCAGTCGGACTGGAAACATGTGGTTCTGAATGCTTACATGACTTACGTTTAATGTGCCAGCTGTGGCCATGTTGAAGACAATCTTTTGAATAAATGACAACTAAAATATTGAATGTATTATATGTCAAATAGCAACAGAAAAAATCCCATCTACTGATTAAGGCATGTTATCAGTCACAACTACATTTGTTTCACGTCTGATGCATTGTTGTTTTTTAATGTAATATTTGAGACTGGAGACTTTCAAAGCTATGTTGCCATGGTTACTATTTGCATGGGTTATGGTTATGTAGTAAAAGTAGTATCAGTGTGTATGCGAGATGATTGTCCCTGTGAAACAGACAAATATGTGCATATGATGCATTTAGATAATATCAGCATTTTGAGGTTTACCATGTGAGAAGAATGTCTTCTTAGAAGTATAAATCTGAATGACATGGTACCCACTATGTAAATTGTTTTATTTCTCTTCAAAACAGTTGTTCATATTTAAGATTTGTGATTAAAGTAATGCATGAATGGATGAGATTTATTTTTCTGTGTTTTCCAGTATTTAATAAAGAGGTTTGCTTGAAAGGTATCTTGTTTGTTTTAGAAACATTAGTCCTGTGTGTGTTTTTTTCCCAGTTTTTGACATGTATCAGAAGAAGGCTGAACTTATTATGACTGGCACAGTAGCCATTTTATTGCTAGTATGGACTTTGTTTATGAGAGATGGAACCTTGAATGGATCTCCCAGGTCCAAGTTTCTTCAGGCTCATGAAGGCTGAAGCTACAAGTACTGGTGCACCAACATCACAGTGTAATTTCTTATGGTATACCCCTTACTGCATGATTGTCTTGAAGAGGGACTATTCTCTGTGATTTGCTGGGGCTTCAATTTTGAATCAAACATGCGCTCCACCCAAGCATGTTCCATCTTCCAGCACTGCTACACTAACCACAGGAGTCCGTATCTAAAAATAGACGCCCTCATGCATATTCATGACCATCTCCACACGCGAGCCCGTGGAGATGGTCATGAATATGCATAAGGGCGTCTATTTTTAAATACGGACTCCTGTGCACTAACATACTCCCCTTGGCAACATGGATAAACATATTTCTACATTTGCAAATGCTGTCAATAAGAAGAACGACTGCAAAAGTACTTCTGATGGTCAGCTTATCTGAACTGATCAAATGTCAGTATATCAGTCTTGATTCTCTGGAAATTAAAACTTCACTAAATGATAGCACTGGACTGTGAATCAGCTGTGCAATGTGGGCCCCATTGCACAAACCAATCTTAGCCCTACGATTATAGGAAGTCTGTGTTAATGTATGGGAGTTGTGATCGTCTTAGTTCTAAGATTGCTTTGTGCAACAGGGCCCTGGTGGTAACAATGTGACACATTGCAGGGTGAATATCACTGTACCCCAACAGCATGGATAGTTGCTGTACCAGTCAGTCACCCGTATTTACTCACTCTCTTCTGGCCTGTACTTAGTGTATGGAACAACTGATAGTTTTAGGAAAGCATCACATGAACGTGCACTGGGTGCAGTGTTTGCAATACTTCTAAAAACCAACAAGACAGTCGGACAGGTGACCCATACATGTTGCCTGCCCATCTTCAAAGCTACCTGCCCGCATTCAGACATAAATATTGAAAATTTGCAAAAAATAAGAGACCAATTGCGTCTTGATTCAGTTGAAATAAAGCAATGTATCACTAGAGAATCTACAAGGAGTTATGATTAAACTGAATATATAAGGAGACTTAAAATTTTCTGCCAGACAGTCGGACAGGTGGTAGAAAATTTCACAGCCTGACAGAAAAGTTACCAGTTACGGGTAGGCAGTTACTTCGGACACTGATTGTGTATATCCAGCATTGCAACATCTGTTTGATCTTCACTGATTAAGTATTTTCCTGAATTTGTCTCCTAGTCCCAGTAGAATCTGCCGGTGGTGTTGTCTTGTTCAAGATGACATGTACCTTAGCCAGAAACACCAGGGATGTGTGCTGTTATGAGAACTTTGAGCTGGGTTCACCATAGCATCATCACACTTCTAGCACTTGCCTAAATGTATGGCAAAGACTTAATACAGATTCATTGATGATGACTTTATTTACACAATGATCATGAAATTCAATATAGATGACACACATTGCAATCATTTAAGTCATGTTAAAATTGATATATACACAAGCTTCATGAAAAGCTGGGAAATTCACTTTCACATCAGGCTAATCCTCAAATACACATACAGTTATTTGATTCCCTTGAAAATGAAACAAAACTCGCACTGAATGGAAGTATTACTTCAAAAGAGCTTTGAAAGATTCGGCTGTACTTTTGACTGAAATCTGCATTGCCGTTTAAAGCTGTTAAGATCTCACAACTTGGCCAAAGAGATCCGAGTCCTGCCCTACAGAAACAGACCATCAACACAGGAACATTTGCATTTCAAAGATCCTGAACTGCTCTTTCTCAGTGGATATTACCAATTATCATGCATTAAGAAACCTTTCATAACAGATATGGTCAATCATGGCCTTAGTGGTGCCAAGCCTAGCCTTGCCCGTAGTTCATTCGCTTCCTTAATCTCTTGTTTAAGACCTCCTCCACGTGATCTGTCCCCACGATCACGTCGGTCCCGATCATGGTCCTGATGTCGAGACCTGTCCTTGTCGCGTTCCCGGTCCCGGTCCCGATCTCGATCCCGGTGTCGATCGTCATCCTTCTTGTCTTTCTTGCTTTTCTTAGATCTCCTCCTCCTGTAACATTGCACAGAGGCATGGGAGATACATAAACCTCGACATACGTACAGCCTACCTCAGGGTACAGGAGAATACCCTTAAACAGTGTTCCAAAGTAATAGGGGTCTTGGGTCCCTTGAGGTCTTCTATGTTATTCCGAGTAGAAACCCCTAAACCTTTAATTTCTAACATATGAATTATGATAAGGACCCCTTGATTTTTATGCTTAATTTCTAACAATTTCTTAATGTTAATATTACCGCAAACGGAAAATATTAGGTTCTCACCGAATATTGCCAATATGTTCTCAACACTTGCCCAAATTAAAACAACATTTAACCAGGTAAACTCAATATCCTTTACATTTCAGCATTGACTATCACAGCAAGATCAACTGGAGTCTACCCTGTTCTTCATAGCAAGTTTCAGACGCCATGATTGCTGTTATCTGACTTGTACAGTTTGTTATATATACAAAGTTGTTTGCGTTTTGAAATTTCATTATTCTTTTGGGAATGATTCATGTGATGTTAGAAGCAATGTACAGTTGAATATTGAAAATAAGTACAGCAAACTACGTTTATAACGAACACGCTTATAACAAACTGACGGATATAACATACTGTTATTTTGGTCCCGGTCTTTGCTGTGTATATCCTGTTTATATGCTTATAATGAACTACATTTATAACGAACTAAAATTAGTGGTCCCTTTCAGTTTGTTTTAACCGTAGTTGACTGTATAAGAGTGAGTGAGTTGGGTTTAATGCCGCTTTTAACAGTATTCCAGTCATATCACGGCGTGTCAGCTTAATGTGGGAGGAAAGCCCGAAGTGATGCAGGTCTCAGACGTTTACCACTTCGGTGAAACCCACGAGCACGGGTATGGTGCTGACAAACCTAGAAACATAATCGGGGCGTATCGGGATTCGAACCCACAATCATAGGTTTCTGGCGTGCCCAAGGGACGCAACTCTGCACAGCGAATTGCGGCACCTTAGACGACTGGGCCACCCGTGGCCCCTTACTGTATAAGAAATGATGCTCAGGACCCCTCAACCACACAGTGGACCCCGTTTACAGTGACAATGTCCAGACAATTTTCCTACCTATCATCATCATCTTCTTTATGTGATCTGTGACCATGTCTCCTCTCTCGCTCCCGCGACCTTGACCTCTTGCGTCGGGATGGACTTTTGTCTCTGTCTCTGCAAAAACATTTATCACATACAGTGAACCCTCAACATACTGTTGCCGTCCACGATCCTAATCCAGCGTTCTAGGATCAACATGAAACGTAATTATGGTTAACATAATACATGTTGGTCGTGAATGGAATGACTTTGTGTTACAGTTACAATGATATGAATGTATGTAGCCTATATAGTAGACGATGATGATTCAAAATAACTGTCATTAGTGTTGTTGTTTGTTGGTTAATGCCGCACTCAGCAATATTCCAGCTATATGACGGCGGTCTGTAAATAATCGAGTCTGGACCAGACAATCCAGTGATTAATGTCAAGAGCATCAATCCACACAATTGGGATACAATGACATGCATCAACCAAGTCTCCTTTTACGACAAGCATAGTCGCCTTTTACGGCAGGCATGGGTTCCTGAAGACCTATTCTTACCCAGATCTTCACGGGTCCATGAATGTATGTAGCCTATATCGTAGACGAAGATGATTCAAAATAACTGTCAATTGCGAATCATAAACTGACCTCCTATGTGGTGACCTTGACCTACTGCGACGGAATCGGGGTGATGGACTTCTCGCTTTGTCCATATCTCGATGACTCTTTGACTTCTCTGGTGATGGACTCCTTTTAGATTCCTGACAAAGCCACAGACCATACTTTCATACAACATCCCATATCATACTCAAGACACTTGCATACATCATGTCATATAGCACCAAATGTGAGGAATTTAATATATCAGACAACAGCACTGTCCTTGAAAGTCATGGTAGTACTCTGGAGGATGGTGTTTAATGCAAAAAAAGATTGAATGCCACGTGATGTCAGTTGATGTGGGAGGGAAGTCGGAAGTGAAGCAGGTGTTGGACATTTACCACTTTGATGAAACCCACCTGCATGGGCACAGTACTGACAAACCATGAATCATAATGAGGGTGCATCTGAGATCTGAAGCCACCAACATAGGCTTCTAGCACTCCTAAGAGTGAGTGAGTGAGTTGGGTTTAGCGCCGCTTTTAACAGTATTCCAGTTATATCACGGCGTGTCAGCTTAATGTGGGGAGGAAAGCCTGAAGTGAAGCAGGTCTCGGACGTTTACCACTCATGAGCACGTGTATGGTGCTGACAAACCTAGAAACATAATCAGTTCGAACCCACAATCATAGGTTTCTGGACACAACTCTGCACAGCGAATGGTGGCGCCTTGGAATACTAGGCCACCTGTGCCCCCTAGCACTCCTAAGAGATGTAACAGCACAGCCAAGTGTGGTGCCTTAGACAACTGGCCACCCATGCCCCTAAATGCTGAAGGAGATATAATGAAGTTTAACTAACTTAAATGTTTGAACAAAGAGACTTGATTTCAATTTTAATTTAATCTAAATGATTCAGGAATGTCCAGATATTTTTACTGTGCTTATTTACATACACATATCCATGATATAAGTTTAACAAACCATAACCAGCTCCTCTTCCTCGTCCGTCTCCATGTCCTCAAGGTCTTCCTCCACTGCACTCACTCGCGGCTCCAGCTGGTTGGTCTCCTCCAACACACACCGCTTCTGTAACCATGACAACCAGTAAGGAAAATCAGAAATCAGTTTCATAATGCTCAGTGTATTGCCCTTTACCCATGATGATACTTACATACTTGAAATGGATACCTCTTACTACTTGATCAGAATTTAATAAAATTTATTTTTTAGGCCATGACAAATTTATGATCAGTATTATATTTTCATCCAAATTTTCAAAAAGTAGTGTCATGGCACTGTTGCTCATCTGAATATGTATTCTTCAGTTTAACGACAGCCACTTTAATGAAAAAATGTCTGCATAAACACTAAGGAAAACTAACACTAAAATCTGATGAAGTTTAGCTTCCTCAGTCTGGCTTGAGTTTACAAGCCAAAGGAGGAGGAGTTTACAAAGCCAAATATTCGTTTTGAGAGAATTTAAGGGCAAGGAAAAATTCTTAAAATGTAGCCCTAATGTTGAATCCTACAAGAAACTAAACACATTTAATTACATTTTGAACTAGAAGTTGATTTTTCAAAATGGCTACTGTGGTGTCATCATTGGTGGGAAGAAGAATGTTAACATGGTTAAGTTTCAGCTTCTTCGGTCCAGTGGTTTCTGAGATGTATTAAGGTGTGAGGAAATTTAGTAAGAGAACTTAGGAGCATGCTCAAAGTGAACAGGTCAAATTAAAGTCTAATAATATTATATTGAAAAAACAGTACATATGTTCTGAGCCTGAGTAGTATAAACTATAACATATACCAAATTTCATTTTGAAAGCAAATGGCCAAATTATGGCCATTAGAAGTTTCAGCTTTCAGTATGGCTAAAGTACACATGTACCAATTTGCATTACATTTTGAACAAAATTGACTGAGTAATGGCTATAAATAACTTTTTCAATATGGCTGTCATGGTGGCCATGTTGAAAATCAGAATCAAACTTCTTGAACAAATTCAGGTATCATCATTGGTGAGAACGAGCAGGTTTGTTTGTTGTTTACTGCCACACTCAGCAATATTCCAGCTATGTAACCTGTTGGCGGTCTGTAAATAATCAAACAGGACCATTTGACTATCTAGTGATTGATATCATGAGCATTGACACACGCAATTGGGATACGATGACGTGCATCAACCAAGATCTCGTTAGTCACGTTTTACAACAACCATGGTTTCCTGATGACCTATTCTAACCCATCTTCCTGAGGCAAGGGAGTTAACGGACAATAAAAGTCAAGTTTCCACCTTTGCCGTACTAGACTGGAATGCCAGCTGGACTACAGAGTCCATGCATAGTCCAATCAAAATCGCGTAATGAACTAGACATCTGGTTCGTAAACATGGATTTCAACGTGCAGATTTCGGTGAACTGCAGGATTTGCAAAGCATGTGTTCCTTCAACTTGGCATTGACAGATGTTTTCAAAATCTTTTCATGTTTTTAATCAAGGTGCTCAAGTAATTTGATGCGCTTCGCGAGATAAGGCCCAACTTATCAGATCGTCTTGACTGGGCGCCGCCATTTTGTTTGAAGCAAATGCAAGTGATATGAGAGGTGGAATCAGATAGGTCAGTAGGAGTGACATAGGAGGGACTTAACTAGCAACATCCACTGATGGCGCTACGACTGAGCAAGGAAATTCAAGCCTAGTGGAAACTTAAACTGGACTTTTATAGTTAGTTAACGCCCTTGCCTCAGGAAGATGATTCTAACAAGTGAAGATGACAGACAAAAAAGCCACGATGTGAGTTCAGGTAAGCTAAAAATATCAGGTGAGGGGTATTTTCTTTGGGTATGTATTTTATTAAACATATTGTTCAGGGCATCTTAGGTCCATTAACTGTCAACTGATGTGACTTATGTGAAGCATGAATACTTGGTAGGACAACATATATTGTGTATTTCATCAAGTTTGTTTGCTTGTTTAAAGGGCAAGTTCACACGGAAATGAACCATTTTTTCTTGTACTTTTTCCACATTAAAAGTGTTCACATAGAAGTGTCATAGACAAAAATATAAAAACATCATATTTAATAAACATATTTTTTGCACTAAAACGATTTATATTTTTCACATTTAGCAAGTGTTCTATTTCCATAAAAAAACACCATGGCTTATGCCCCTTGCAATATGACGTCATTGGTGCCAATTGATAAACATTATGACGTCATCATGCTTTGTTAGAGCCGCTTCACGTGGTGTAGGTACAGTTTTGTGATTCTAGCATCTCAGATGCCAGCCAGAATTGTGTTATGCTGAGTCACCCTGCGCCGGAGTGTGTCGTAGACCATATTGTTTTACCGCAAACTGGTCCTTGATATCTTTTGCGTTGAGAATAGACAGGGACCCAGTTGAATTGGCACCAATTACGTCATAATCTAAGGGGGATAACTCAGGCCTATTTCGCTCGTAAAACGAAGGCCTCATAACGGCATATCACTTTCACACTATTGTGAGCTTCCTACTTTCACTGTGAAAAAAATGAGTGTATATTTTCAAACACAGATACTAACTAATTCTAAAATTGCGTTTTGTTTAGAAAAAGAAAGAAAGTGATTTTTGCGTGTACACTTCCCCTTTAACACCACACGCAGCAATATGCCAGATAATGAGAGTGGTCTGTAAATAATCGAGTTGAGACCATACATCCAGTGATTGACATCATACGTTATCAAGTAAACATGGTAAACATGGCAAAGGAAGAAAGGAACACACATAAAAAAAAATATTTTCTTGAATGCTTGAAGACATTAAAATGTGTTAGGTGCTTGATCATGTTGATAAGTGTAAATCAAATAAATAATTAATTTCACAAACATATTTCAAATTCAGAATGACTGAATGACTACAATGTCTTTCTTTATAAATACAAACCTACACATTGTACACTCAATTTGATGTATCATGTCACAATCATGTCAGCATTCTTGTTTTCAGCTATGAATAAAATATTTTTACCATCACAACCAGGAGTGTTTGTGAGTGAGTGAGTGAGTGAGTGAGTGAGTATGGTTTTACGCCGCTTTTAACAATATTCCAGCAATATCACGGCGAGACACACCAGAAATGGGCTTCAAACATTATACCCAGGGTCTTTGTAATGACGAGTGAATGTTTTAACCACTATGCTACCCGACCGCCCCCCAGGAGTGAGTCCCTGAGTGAGCAGGACTTTACACTGCTTTTAGCAATATTCCAGCAATACCAGAAATGGGTTTCACACATAGTACCAATGTTGGGAATCAAGACCAGGTCTTCGGTGTGACGAGCGACTGCTTTAAGAACTACCCCACCGCCCCCCACAGACAAGAGTGAATGAGTGACTTTATATTTGTGACACTGGCAATATTTCAGCCATATTGTGACTTGAACAGCAATGCATTTACAGTCAAACACTGTTGTGTCAAACTTTGATGTGTCAAACTTATGTTTGTCTCGAAGTAAAAACTTGGTCCCTGCATATTCCTTACTTATTCATCAGTTTTGGGTTGTGTCTAACCTCGGCTAACGCAAAGTATTTACATGGTACCTTTACCTTCAACCTAACAATGTTTGACTGCATATGATATTAAAAAACCTTGAAGGACGGTATAACAACCAGCACAGCTAGGACAGTAAGACGATCACCCATAGATGTCAAAAGTATCTTCTGTAATCTGGCAATGCCAGATGTCTGTCGAAAAAGTATAAGTATATATCCTGAAAATAAATACTCAGCTGCAGCACAGACTGAAACCATCCTAACAGTAAAACAACTATTATGTTCACCTTGCATGAGGATGTGTATGTACATGAACTGTTACCTGTATTCTTGGAAGGATGATATCAAAGAGTCTTTCTTCTCGCAATAATTCATCAATAAATTCATCCATGTGCATCACTTCAAATTCTGAAAAAAAGACAGTCATATGCAGACACAAACAAAAGGGCAAGCGGCACAGTAAAAATGCTTGATACATGTGATAGTTACTCTCTGCGTATCCAAACCCCCCCACCCCCACCCCCGAACATATGGCAATAGCTAGCAAATCATAAATAAAACATAAGTTCCGTCATAAGCGAAATACAAGTCACTTTCACATATCTGAAACTCTACGAAAAATTGAGAAAAAGAAACTGAATTTCTATTTTCTTTTTCTAATTTTGGAACTTTCACCATGTTCACTCCACTCTGGGCCTGAACACATGACCAGTCAAACAATAGATGGCATATGCTTGTCCATGTGTACTCACCTCCAGATCTGTTCATGTTCCGTAGTTTCCGATAGTCATAGTAGAGTGGCTCCAGATACTTGTAGCAGTCTAGCGATGTCCCGACAAGTCTCATATAGGTGGCGCCCAGAGCTCGAACATACCTACAACACACATGGATAGGCACTGTCAAGCAATGACAGAAGGCTCTGAATACAATGTATTGTCATACCTCCATGTCAGAATGATGAGATCTGTTTGGTCCATGTGATCTTGATAAAATACCATGTATCCCGCCTTGGAGGGGAACAAATTTCTCAGCGGCTGAATAAATCCCTTACACCGTGCCACGAGCAATTAAGGCTGCACATGCATTTCTGAGAGGCAGAACAAATCCCTTATACTCCGCTTCAAAGCAAAAAGCTGCACGCTTTTCCCAAGTCAATGGAAGTCACGTCACATAGTTTTATCAATTATGAATTTGTTCAAATTCTTTTACAATGTCATAATAAAACATGTTGGTGAGAGAAATTGTTGTAGCAGGATCACTCAGGGTACATGGAGTCTTATGTGTACCTAATTAGGTTTTATACCATGAGCCAGAGGCTCCTGACTCAGGACGCATTAAACCTCATGATACCCCTCCTCCTACAACTTATAGTGTATCCCACCTTGAAGGGGAATAAATTCCTCAGCAGGGGAATAAATCTCTTATAACCCACCATGAGCTAGTCAGGCTGCATGTGGATTTCTGAGAGGCAGAAAAAATCCCTTATACTCCACTTCAAAGCAAAAAGTCGCACACTTTTCCTAGGTCAATGGATGTTCGGCCTGTGGTATAAAACCCAATGTGGAATGCATAAAACCCCATTTACCCCTTGTGATCCTGCTGCAACTTGTATTATTTCCTATAGAGGTTGAAACATTGAATCTTGAACTCTGCAACTCTTATTTTTTGTATTTCATACATTAGAGTGTTACATCATAAACACAACGAGTTTAAATCATATCATTGGCAATGAGGTCAGAACTGTAAGTGAAATAATTCTGCTGTATATCATGATTTATGCTGAGGTTACGATAAATTCATATTATACTCTTGAAAGTGGAGACATCAGTGATCATACATCACAACTGGTTAAAAGTTCAAGGCAACTGGACTTGGCTCATGGTTAGAGAATCATCACTCGACAGAGGTGGGGATCTATTTCACTGCCAGCCAGCCAGTCAGAGCATCCCGTAGCATTTTTTTCAAAATCTTGTTTCCATCCTTTCCACATCCAGCCCACTTTCCTTCGCTCAATATGATTGGACTATCGCACATATCATTAGTCCAATCAGTGAACGTTTCACAAAATCAACATCCACGACTGTACACCTCCGTGATTTACCGCGTTTATCACAGCCTGTCTTTGTTGACACGAATACGTCTTTTTCATCTTTTAAACCCCCCAAAGATTGCCTATATTTTTCTGTCAGGGATGAAATTGCGAATGTTTTCATTGTCTGATCAACGAGGTCGTCGCCTATGGTCGTCGATATTTTGGTGAAACCATACAAGATAAGAACAGCGATCAGATTGGATATCACGTTTTCATCACAAGTGGCACAACTCGTGATCTACGTGAGGTGCCGCCAGGGTTAAGCTAAGAAAAGTGGCCTTGATGTGGCAAGGGTAGAAACTAGGCTTAGATATAGGCTAGTAGACACTAGTGGGCTCAGGAAGATGGTCAACTGTAAGAGTAGACTAACATTTAGTCCAAGCAGTAAACTTCTCTTATTCAAATAGTGCTACCGATAGTAGAAGTGTTGGGATACCCATTAGTGAGTTGGGTTTAACGCCGCCTTTAACCTATATTCCAGTTATATTACGGCATGTCAGCTTATTGTGGGAGGATAGCCCGAAGTGATGTAAATCTCAGACGTTTACTTCGGTGAAACCCACAAGCACAGGTATGGTGCTGACAAACCTAGAAACATAATTGGGGCGAACGGGGATTTGAACACACTATCATAGGTTTCTGGCGTGCCTAAGAGATGCAACTCTGCACAGAGAATCGCCGCGCCTTAGACGACTGGGCCACTGTGCCCCCTGTGATACCCAGTCTTCAGGGATGATTACAATGGTGAGTTAGCATGGTGAGTATTCATGGTATATCTAAATGAATACAAATGGAAATTACTCTCATAATCAGGTGGCTTACTTGAAATCTTCATTTCTGATGAATTCCACAATAATGTCCTTTTCAGGTTGGATCTGCAGCATCTTCAGCACCAGACATAGGAATGGTGTGGGCTTGATGTTCCCCCCATAGATGCCTCCAACATACCTCAGTTCCATGGCTTTGTCCACCATTAAGGCAGCTGAAAATGTACAGAAATACTTGCATTTTAGTTAAAATGAGACGTAGGGTATTTTCATTTTCTTGACAATGATACTCCTACAATAAAGAATGGACATTTGCCCTTACATGTCAACTACCAGGGTAAACAGTCACCAGCAGTGAGGCAAGCACAACACATATTGAGGGAGTACAGCACTATCTTAGAAAGCCCATTGAGATAACAGGTATCAAACACTTGTGTATTGTTTTTCACAGCTTTTAGCAATATTCCAGCAATATCATCGTGGGGAACACCAGAAATAGGCTTCACACATTGTACCTATGTGAAGAGCGAACCCAGGTCTTCAGGTTTATGAACAAACACTTTTTTTTAACCACAAGGCTACCCTACCTTCCCTCCAGGTCTGTCATTGGCTACTCCGTGGTGAGGACATAAGGTCATATAATGACAGACTACTTTCCTGAATGTAATTCATTATAAGCCTCAAGTGCATCAGTAGACTTTACCTACATCTGTTTTGAAACATTTTATAAATAGTTTTTTAGAGTGTTTGATAAGTGTTCTTTGATCTTATTTAGTTTTCATTATCATCAACAGATATGACTGAAACGTTTTTGTGGAGGGTCACACTTGGCATAAGTACTAAGCAGGAAGCCGGATGACATCACTCATGACCATTGTGCTATGTATTAAAGTGCTACTACTATTCATGAGAATAGACAATATATTCATCGATTCATGCCTGTAATATATGATTTATCTTACAACTTGTTTTAATACACATAACTCACTTTTGCTTGTTCTATACATTTTGAAAAAAATCATAAGATAAATTGTATCTGACAGACACTTGTGTAGTAAACTTTTTTTACACTGTTCTGTTTTGTTGACTTTAATTAGCCTTATGTTGGTAGAGGATAAGTGTGGTGGTGACTTGAACAGGTTCAGAACAACCCCTAATCATGCTAACTGGACCAACTTCTCTCCTGTAACATATTTGGCGAAATCACCAATGAAACAGCTTGAAAACAGCACACAACGATGTTTCCTTTTTCCAGAGCAAAAGCGACCGCCTCCTTGGTCTCAAGGTTGAGCGTCCGCCCAAAGAGCAGATGTCCGGGGTTTGATCCCCGGCCGCGTCATACCAAAAAGATGGTACTTGTTATTACCCTGTCTGGCGCTCGGCATTAAGGGGCTAAAACAAGGACTGGTCAGTTCGAGTCAGTATACCGTGTCTGAGTGGGGTATTCATGTTAAACTGTGGCATGGTATCTCAGTGAGCTAGCACTATAAATCGGCATGAGTCCGCAGTAGTACAAGCAGCCACACACACTCATACATGCACGTCGCTATATAAGTGCAATAATCTTGGATGCGACGTTAAACCCCATTTCACCTCCAGAGCCAAAGTCAAAACCATGGCCACTATGACACCAAATTAATTGCTCGTCTACTTAGTGATTAACACCGGATTAAGATGCATGACCACACATCAAAACAATCATGTGCTAGTTTAGAAAACGTACAACTTTATGGATAACAACTTCTGGGTTATTGTAATAAACCAGAAGTTTTTATCGATAAAGTATTCCAGTTTTCGTACTTATTCAACAACTTCTAGAATGTCAATCAAAGAAGTAATGATGTGGTCATTTATATTATTGTACTGTACATTCGGTCCATACAGTTAACATTTTCGGTTCACGTCTTCAACATTTATAATCATGATCACTTAAACTATTTCCAATTTATCATCTGTCCATTAACACGACAAATGTAGCGTCCATAAAAATTAGCACATGCCGCTCTAAAGTGTTTCCACTGCGCGTTATAGCATGTTACACTGTTGCCACGAAAACAGGTGACGAGAAGGTATGTTTGCATGTTTGATTTAATAGTCTCTAGAAAGTGAAAAACATATGAGGCACCTGTAAGAGCGAAGCATTCTTCCTTCCAATATCTACATTCGTAGATACGTGTGCGTATGATTTTCTCAACCAAGTACTGAGGATTCGTTCCTTTGATAGAATGAGCATCTTTCACTGTGCGATTCGCCATGTTGTTTCAAATGAACGAGCAGTACGCTTCCGGTTCCGGTTGTATTAGGCTGGGTCCCGTCTCTTGATATCATAAACCTGCTTCGATGCGCAAGTCGATGACGCCCAGAAAGCCGTGAAGGCGATATAGTGATTGTATATGAGTGAGTTATTATTTAACATCACATCAGCAATATTTGAGTCATGTTGTGACGAGAATAGTTATATTGATAAAAATCTGCCACAGAGGAAAGTAAGATGTCAGGAAGATATCACAAACCGTAGATTAATAAAAAATAACATTTAAAAAATACTCATACCAACACATATACATGCCTCATATATCAACACTACATGTTATACTATCAAAGTACGGGCTTTAGACCACCGGCACCCAAAACTAATCCATCTTACACTGAGGAGGTTGGCGTGAATATCTGCATGCGGCGTTTATCGCAACAAAGACGTATGTACGTCGCACAAACCTAATTCGGAAGCAATGATCATTTCACGATGATGGAAACTTTAGTAATACCGTAGAATACCAAGTTGTCCGTAAAATACTTAAACATTCTATTTACAAGAAAACATTTGAATTTGAAATGGAATGAATGGTAGAATACCATAAAACAAGGTGTAAAATACTTAAAACATATTTACAAGAAAACATTTGAATTTGAAAATGGAATGAAAACGCTTTTATTCTGTGTACCGGTATTTTTTATTTTTGCTTGTTGAGTGAAACGCCAGTCTGCCATATTCCAGATATAAAATGGAGTTTTGAACTTTTATCGACTCGTATTGACATACTAATATTTGAAGAAAAAAAAAGAGAGAATAAAACCACAAGGGTGAGATCCTGGTATTGATGAAAGAGATGATGAAACTGAGGTTGAACTTAAGCAGTGAAAAAATCTAAACTCGCATGCAAAGAATAGGTCTTCAGCAACCCATACTTGCCGTAAAAGGCGACTATGCTTGTCGTAAAAGGCGACTAACGGGATCGGGTGGTCAGGCTGGCTGACTTGGTTGATACACGTCATCGATCCCAATTGCGTGGATCGATGCTTATGATGTCAATCACTGGATTGTCTGGTCCAGACTCGATTATTTACAGACCGCCGTCATATAGCTGGAATATTGCTGAGTGCGGCGTTAAACAACAAAGAAACTATAACTTCAAGAAAATCTTTTGAATTTTTCAGGATCAACATGTCATTAACTCCACTTGTCTCATATATTGACATACATTATTTAATTAGAACTTGCTTGATTGTTGTCAGAAGTATTATTAGTATTAGGTAGTGCATATGCTGGACCTAGATTTGAACAAGACTCTGAGGCAATAATTATTAGTTAAGATCATAATTTCTTGACTATATATACTCTTCAACAAACAAAAAAGGAACGCACAGGTAGATATTTAGTAAATTTATTATACCTAATAAAGTCGATATATTTAATTTAATATCATAGACACAAATATGAAATTTTGGAGCTTGATAGTCACATGTTGCCGTGGACCAAAGGCATTGAAAACTGTTCATTGTCATGTCACATAAAGCCACAAGGTTGCGCTGAACTCGCTGTGCTGCGCTGTGACCACACCGGGCAGCAATCATCTCCTCGGCACTGACCGGATAAGTGTACGAATTCTGCCCTTCGGAATTCTGCGCCATTCTGTTTGTAACGCGTTGGCCAGTTGTGGGAGTGTCTGTGGCGTCTTCTGACGTTGACGTACACGTCGATCGAGTTCACCCCAGAGGTGTTCGATTGGGTTGAGATCTGGAGATCTCGACGGCCAGGGCAAGGCGTTGATGTTGGCATTATGGAGGTAGTTTACCGTGACACGAGCTGTGTGCGGTGGAGCGTTGTCCTATTGAAACAGCTCCCTCTGGCGGTCAATGATTGGAAGAAGGTGAGAAGAAGAATTTGATTCATGTAGCGATTTGCTGTCAAATTTCCCTGAACCACAAGCAAGTCAGATCTCGTGGTGTAGGAAATCCAGTTTCTCAAATTCCAAGGCTGTAAGGTATGGCACCAACGCAAGCGTCGCTGTCGATGGATCTGTCGCAAAACAGGGACGATAACTGGTCTCCTAGGTCGGATTCCAGCTTCGCGAAGATGGTTCCTAACAGTCTGCCATGGTCCAATATGCTCCTCAAACCAGGGATGCGCCCTGCAGCCTCCGTAGCTGTGGCACTACTGCATGTTAGAGGGGCGGTGGGGTAGCCTATATCAAAGCGTTTGCTCGTCACACCGACTGGATTCGATTCCCCACATGGGTAAAATGTGTGAAGCCTTGATATTGCTGGAATATTCATAAAACCCTTCTCACTCACTTACTGTTAGAGTTGACTATCGTGGGAAATGGGTTCCACCGGAAGCACTCGTAAAACCTCTGATAGCATCATCATCGAACTGGTACCGTACATGTGGAGTATGATGATACACATTGGAGATGTTGGGTGAGTTGGTATAGCTGAGTGTAATTTAGTATAACTATTGATCGAGGTAATAGAAGTCTAATATTACACGTGTTTATATAAGTCTAATATTACACGTAAGATAAACAAAACTGATAACTTGTCCGTGCCCGGTTGCTGTTTGTTGTTTAACGCCGCACTCAGCAAATACATATATACTAAGCAACCTAGCTGCTCACAGATCCTCATGGCTACCACAGGAAAAATAAATCTTTCTGTTTGAAAAACGAATTTCGATTTTGAGGGTATAATGTTTTATTCATTTCATTAATCTGATGAGTTAAGATCGACACAAAAACAACACGTCATACCCAAAGTTTTGAAACGGTCTATAGCGCGTTCAGTTTGGCGCGAAACTAGGGGGCGCTGCGAGAATGACAACAACACAGCATGTTCCTCTGAAAGCTTGTTGATTTCAAGATGCCTTCTGAGCGGAGATATTTCCGTGGACCAAAACTTGATGAGGCATCTTGGCTCGGAAGAGGCCCTCTGACTGATGATAAACGACATCATCGATACAGGTTGCTTGAACTTTATGTAACACAACATTTTTGTTAAAGTCTATGTCAGCGACATGCTCTATTATCAGTACGAGTATTAATTATGACGGGAGTCAAAACCCATGAAACAAACTTTAAGTTTGTCATTTATTTCATCTTCCGTGATCCTTTTGATGGACTTAGAGATACTAAAATTTAAATATTCATAGAAGACAATTTGTTAGGACAGGACAATATATGCATGTAAGTTGTAACTAATAATCATATTGATAGAATATTAGTTAACATGTTAATTAAATAGCCACATGCACTAGTGTCGTTTATATATATGTGTAGATCAATTAATATCACGAGTATCAGAAATGCACTATCCTATATATTAATTGATCTAGAAATATTTAAGGAAAGACCCAAGGGACTGTGACATGGCCCATCTATAGGGCTGGGATGGGGAACTCAGGTTGAGTGGATGCTAAGTATGAGTCCATATTTACTACCTGGGTACCTACCCCTATTTATTACCCGACCCTACCCGGGTACCTGATGTAGTTCTCAAGAGATAGGTACAAACTGTGCAAATTGGGAAAAAGTTTGACTGTATTTGAAATGAATTTAGATACACGTATAAAACGATCTGGTCATGCATATGCACTTATGTTTACTGCATGAAGTTTTATCTTTTTTCCAAACATATACAAATCAGAAGGAATGCGTGCATAGTCAGAATGAAATGGGAACATTACTGGCTTGTAGTGTGACCATAGAGTTTTAGATATGTTTTTGTCAATATACGATATATCACGTGACTAACCACGGGTCCGGGTAGTCCTGTTGGTACCTGGGTCCTGCTCAGTACCCACCCGTCCCAGCCCTACTGTGTAGGTTAGGGAATAGGGGGTCGAGTATTCGGGTCATAAATTTGGACTCATCCCAGTCCTACCTATCTAGGGCATTTATTCAAGTCAGCAAACACCAGATTTAAAAGGAGAAAGAACCATCCTGGGCATGACCAATTTCTGACAGGATGGAATCACAGGCAACTGAACCAAATCACTTATGGGGTTTAAATTTTCGACCCATATACATATAGGTCCCTAGATATGTCCATAGGGGCGACTAACGGGATTGGGTGGTGAGGTTTGCTGACTTTGTTGATGCATGTCAGCGATCCCAATTGCGTGGATCGATGCTCATGGTGTCAATCACTGGATTGTCTGTCCAGACTCGTATATTTACAGACCACTGTCATATGGTTGGAAAATTGCTTAATGCGGCGTTAAACAGCTGAAAACAAAAATATTAATGTCGGGCAATATTTCTGTTTGCACCTCTGTTTTGTTATGCTCAACATTTGTGGTGGGATATGAAGATCAGATTGCCATGGTGATATCTCTAGATGATGTTCTTTTGTTTCAGAGGCTTCCTTCTTAAGGGAGAAGAATATCTTGAAAAGGACTTTGTATTTGTGTCATCAGAAGACAAGGATGACGAAGATACAGCAACAGCTTACATTGGAAGAATCAAAGCTTTATATGATAAAAGTGAATAAGTTTATATGCATTTGCCTCATAAGGATTTGTGCTGCTAATACTTAGACAAACTATCAAACATTGGAAGAATCAAAGCTTTATATGATAAAAGTGAATAAGTTTATATGCATTTGCCTCATAAGGATTTGTGCTGCTAATACTTAGACAAACTATCAAACATTGGAAGAATCAAAGCTTTATATGATAAAAGTGAATAAGTTTATATGCATTTGCCTCATAAGGATTTGTGCTGCTAATACTTAGACAAACTATCAAACATTGGAAGAATCAAAGCTTTATATGATAAAAGTGAATAAGTTTATATGCATTTGCCTCATAAGGATTTGTGCTGCTAATACTTAGACAAACTATCAAACATGAGAGGGGCGGTCGGGTAGCCTTGTGGTTAAAGCGTTCACTCATCACGCCAAAGACCTGGGTTCGATTCCCAACATGGGTACAATGTGTGAAGCGTATTTCTGGTGTCCCCCGTCGTGATATTGCTTGAATATTGCTAAAAGTGGCGTAAAACCATACTAACGTGCTCAAACATTAGAGATTTTCAATTCAGAAAATGTATGCCCAATACGTCCACTGATATTTCTGAACTCCAGTGATCGGAGCAGCCTTCCTCTGTGCAAGGAAGCTTACCACAGTCACGAGCTCTGCACCAGTATTCTCTAGCTATCATTCCCTGTTGCATTTGTCACTAAAGACAAGTAGATCTAACCAGTGGCCGTTGGGTAGCCTTGTGGTTACAGCGTTTACTTGTTATGCCAAAGATCTGAGTTCGATTCCCCACATGGGAACAATGTTTAAAGCCTATTTCTTGTGTCCCCTGCCCTGATATTGCTGCGATATTGCCTAAAGCGGCTTTAAACCATACTTACTCACCTGACCTGACCATATAAATTTATCAAGTATTAATTAAAACAATTTCCCAATGCCCTTATTTTATCAATTAAAATGAAACTGACACTTTATTGCGAGACATTTACCCTATTATGTCTTGAGAGGGGCATTGCTGTAATAGCAGTGAAGACTGGATTTATTTATACAGAAAGAGATAAGAAGTTGATATCCATGTCAGCCATGTCTTCATACAGATGTCTGATACAACATGAGCAATTGAGTTTCCATTTTCTTTCAAATGATATAGATTTCTCATAAAACTAAATCTAAGACATGAAATAAAACTTTGTGACTGATATATACACTCAGAACAAAAGAATATCACCAGAGAATCTACTTACAAAAGAACTTAAAGAACACCTGATTTATGCATATGGTTAATCTGTCATGACTATAGTCATATGAAGAATTGGGTGCTCTTTAACTTCTTTTGAGAACATTTACAGACTGTGGTAAGAGTTAAAAACAAGGAAACGGTTCCAGAATGTATGGTAGCTTTATTGCCTGTACTGTTTATCAGTCCCACACACCCTGAACTAGCTTGATGATATTCAAGATTTAACAAGCACTGTTGGAGGACCTTGTTTCATCCTCTGACTTTGTTGTTGTTGCCTTAAGTGTTTAAGAGGTCGCCTTCTGCCTTAGCAATTTTGGCTGACCTGTCCCTCTTTGGGACTCGTGTGTGAGTAGGGAACATATCTATGGAGAGCATGGGTCCCAACAAAGTGGTAAACGTCTTGAGACCTGCATCACTTTGGGCTTTCCTCCAACACCAAGCTTACACACCGGGATATAACTGGAATACTGGTAAAAGCTGTTTAGTCCAACTCACTCACTCTATTAGGAGCCTCAGTATTGATAAAAAATTCTGTTTTTGTATTGATAAGATTTCTATTTCCGTATTGATTAGATTTGATTTTTAGAAATTAATAGATCCAGATTAGCAAAGATCTTCAGCAACCCATGCTTGCTGTGTAAGGCGACTATGCTTGTTGTAAGAGGCGACTAACGGAATAGGATGGTCAGGCTCGCTGACTTGGTTGATGTATGTCATCATATCCCAGTTGCATAGATTGATGCTCATGTCAATCAATGGATTGTCTGTTCCAGACTCAATTACTTACAGACTGCCATTATATAGCTAGTATATTGCTGAATAGCTGACCATCTTTCGGAAATAGTTAGCTTTGCATCTAGCAAAGTATTGGGCTTTTCACATTTAGGAACTGGAGAAAATCAATTACAAGACTGGAGGAATCAGTTACCCTTACAGTCAGCTGAAGTGATGACATCTACACCTGTTGCTGTTAACACTGTTTTGACAAGTTGACTAGGTGTTAATTTCGTCCATGCACAGGACTGTGGGCAGCTTACCTGTTACACCTACAGACAGGATGCTAGCTCGTTAAGAATGGCTTGTAATGGGTTGTGCCCTGATCCAATTAAAGTATGACTTCAACAAAACATTTTATTGTGATTTTCAGGTCATGTGACATGTCAGGCTGCAGACTCAATTGTCTGCATACATTGAAAACAGTATTCTACATTAAACCAGACTGTATTCACACCATACTGTTCACAGGTTCCTGACAAATATCATTTGTTTATTGCAATATACATGCCATCGCAGTGGCTGTTTCTGTGTTGTAATTGATTGAAGCTAACAATGTTTGGTTTGAGGTTGACATGAAATGTCAAATAAGTATAGTTACTACGTTGATTGAGGTTATCTGAACAGTTTTGGTTGAAATGTCAATTTGAAATTAATGAGAAAT
This sequence comes from Haliotis cracherodii, assembly GCF_022045235.1. NCBI lineage: Eukaryota > Metazoa > Mollusca > Gastropoda > Lepetellida > Haliotidae > Haliotis > Haliotis cracherodii. The sequence continues at coordinate 23,324,048 of NW_027266297.1, read as the reverse complement.
TAAGAGGTATGTATATACTTCTCAGGTGTAAAGAAGGATGTGAAGAAGACGGCCAGTTTAGTTTGGTACTGGCGCCTCAGTGAGCTCCCCAAGCAAGACTTGTGTAAACTATCGGATGTGGGTGATGACCGCGAGGTGTTCCTCAACACGGACAAGTTGGTGGCCTGTGAAGTCGATGTGGAGAGCATCATTGGCAAATGTGTGGTAAGTTACAAATCAAATTATGATATATAAAAAAAGATATTAGTCCATTTGTATTGCGTTTTTTTCCATGCTGGATATAAAGCAGACACTGCATTTCCATTCACTGGTGGTTGAACAGAAGCCATTGAATGTGTTTTCTTTCTCGTGAAAAACTAGTGTTTTGTTTTTATTATTCATGAACATATACCTTGATTTATGCTAATTTGAGGCTTTTGACATTCATGTTGTAAGAAATGCTAAAAGAATTTTGCCAATGCTAAACATGCTAAAAAGGTCTTGAATTTGGATGCCTTTCTGCTCTTGAAAAGGTGTAAATTTAGCAATAGCAGTTCTTAAGGTCTTGAAAGACACATAGCCTGAATTTTGTACTTCTCTTGTCAAGCATACCTAACAAATCTCACAGTGTTGATATATTGTGATATTAGAGAGAATACATCATGTCCATAGGCAATTAATGATTAAGAAACTCCGAAATTTTTTCTGTAATTTTTCACAAACAAGTTAAGTCAGTGAAGGTCAATACTTTAGTATTCGTTATTCTTCGGTATATATGTTTTGAACTCATAATTGGGAATTCTGGTGCCTGCCCGGAGAGTGGAGGGTCGGGGGTTAGGTCCCTTGCCGTGTCATATCAAGAGATGTTAAAACATGGTACTTGTTGTTGTTGACTGGTCGGCTCGGAGTCAGTACACTGTGCCTGAGTGGGGTATTCATATTAAATGCGGCATGGTATCTCAGTGAGCCAGCACTATAAATCGGCATCAGTCCGGACTAGTACAAGCAGCCACACACATGCATGCACGTCACAATATAAGTGCAATAATCTTGATTGGATGTTAAACCCCATTTCACCTCACCTTGTGATTGAAGCTGCGTTGGACTTTGAACAATGCAACTTAATTGTATAAATTTCCCGTATATTTTTGGAACTCTTAATTATAACCTTGTCAGGTTGAGCAACTGACGTCTACACCAGTGGGAAAGAAAACAAGAGAAACAGTGCCTCATTTTTTTGTGAGAAAGTCCTACCGAAGGGGAAAGTTCACCGACTTAGCTGCGGCTGATGAGGACTGCAAGGAAAACTCCAATACACCGTCAGGAACTCCTGCCAAAATGAACGGCACCACAGGCAGACGGAATGGACTTTTGGATGAAGAACGGTGCCAGCCTATTAACAGAGTGATGAAGAATATGAACAAGTCCCCCGATGTAAATGTCAAACGTTTAGGAAATAGTCAGTCACCAATTATCCCCTTGCAAGGACAGATATTTAGTGGGGAGAAAAGATCTCCAGTAATTGGTAAGTCAAGTCAACTTTCTCCACTTTGACCGTTACAAAGTCAATAACGTGTTTAAGAAAACAACTTTGACCTAAGCAACCTTTTTATGTGGCTGACTTCTTTCGTAAATATGAAGTTGACGTTGTTTACGTCACAGTTGGAAGTTTTACGATCAAGCCACATAAAACTGTTTTGGTTTCCATCAAAATCTCCTGAGTCTGAAGTGCTTCTATGTTTGGCATGTTATGTTGGGTTCCGGTCCTGCATATAAAAAGTTTTCGGTTCCAAACTTGCACTTTTTGATGTAACCCTTCATGGCAAACACTTATGACTTTTGTGAATTTGTATTCTAATGAAGGTCAAATAAACCTGCTTCAGTTGTTAATGTGCTTTGAGTACAGAAGCACAGAATATTGGAAGAAGCGCACTTGGAGCAGAGTAAATTGATTGATTTTCGGTACCTGCATAGATCCGGGTTAGAATAGGTCTTCAGCAACCCATGCTTGCCGAAAAAGGCGACTATGCTTGTCGTAAGAGGCGACTAACGGGATCGGGTGGTAAGGCTCACTGACTTGGTTGATGCATGTCATCGTATCCCAATTACGTGGAACGATGCTCATGATGTCAATCACTCGATTATTTACAGACTGTTATCATATAGCTGGAATATTTCTGAGTGAGGTGTTAAACAACAAACAAAGAAGAGTGAGCGAGCAAGGTTTTACTCCGCTTTTAGCAATATTCCAGCAATATCACGGCGGGGGACACCAGAAATTGGCTTCACACATTGTACCCATGTCGGAACATCGAACCAAGGTCTTTGACGTGACAAGCAAACGCTTTCAGTAGTGAAAAATGAAATCTTATTTTAATTTTCTGTTCCATTATAAAGATTTAACCAGCCCGAAACAAGGGAATTCCAAATACCGATGGTACAAGGGTGCAGATGTGTCAGATTTCCTTATGGTGGATGACGATGATGATGATGCAAGTGATTTTGGCAGTGTGTCGATTACTTCCGAGGTTACAAGCAGTTCTGGAATATCCAAAACCAACATCAACAAAAATACAGGAGACAAAAGCGCTAGGTCAGCAAGAAAATCTCAAGCAAAATCCAAAATGGATGACAAAGCGTCCATAGATTTGAATAACAATGCCACTCCACAACCAGAGGAGAGAAAAAGTGTGCGTAGTACAAGAAAATCTGTGAAAAAGGACACAAGATCTGGTATGACATCTGCTCGGTCTAAACGTGGGTCAGTGGGAAGTGACCAAGGGTCTGGTATATCCAAACACAAACGAAGTAGAACTGAACCCAAAAAGACTAAGAGGTCAGGGGTGAAAACTCCATCTGTGAACCAAGCTGGGAAAGGTGTGAGTCGAGTATTGAGTATGACAGACAAAGTTAAACGTGTACCTACAGTTGTAGTGAAAAGAGTGTCGGAAAATAATTATACATCAATACGAAACAACACACCAGATAGTACAATGCGTCCAGTTCGCCGGAGATTACAGACTGACATTGATGCTGCAAAAAAGGGTGCAGCAAGGTCACAACCGAGCAGACGGTCAAAAGCTGTTATAAGGTAGGTGAATTGCATAATATTATTTTTCAGCGTCTGAAACCTCTGAAACATGTGAAATGCATTGTTTATTTACTATTATGCATGACAAAAACAAAAGGAGTTATTAATTTAAAGATCTTTGATTGATGGATTAAGGGATCGGCATGCCTATCCATCAGTAATTATCCCTCGCAATTTGTTTTGAGGGGGTAGTAAAATGAACTCCATCCATCCATGATCTTATCTAAAACAACATTCCTTCACCAAACTTGGTACATAGAAAGGTCTACTGGTGAACTGGTGCCTTTTGATAGATTGGGATTTTAAGGGGGGGAGGAAATCAAGTTTTCATGGCAGGTACTTTGACTTAAACTAAAAATGGCAGCAGTGCTCGTTCCAGAGCAGATCTTGGACACCATGCAATTTGACCATACTTGATCCATTGATAGGTCTATAGTTCTCGCCACTTGAAATAGAATATGAAATATCACGATGATAAAGTACCAAAGATAGTTACATATGTGCTTACACTTATAACCTGATATAGTGAAAATAAGCCATCCGCCGATAATGAATAGTACTTAGAGTAATGACAAAAATTGCAACGTGCGCTTTTCAAGAAATATCCATTTTGCTTGCGATAAACATCATTGAGTGATCACATGATTTCTATCCAGGTAATCTTCGGCAGTCATTGATTGTTGTAATTGATTGGAAGTTGAACTTGTTTCGGAACACTGTTTTAAATTGTTTACATCTTATGACAAGCATAGGTTAGTGGGGACCTATATTCCAACCAGGATTCATCACAGTTCTAAATAGATTGTGTGGTCACTAAATAGATCTGTAGTTCGACTTTGTGGATTTGGTTGATTCCATGTCATTGTGGATGGAACGATGCTCATGTCAATCATTTGATTGTCTCAGACCTCCCTCATATAGCTGGAATGTTACAAACAATAAAACTGCTCACCATTCTGTATGACATGTTTGAAGCTTGTTAAGTATCACAAAATACTGTTGTTTTACTCTTGACCATGGCTGGCATGGGTGGCCGAGTCGTCTAAGGTGCCGCAAGACCTGGGTTCGATGTTCCGACATGGGTACAATGTGTGAAGCCAATTTCTGGTGTCCCCCGCCGTGATATTGCTGGAATATTGCTAAAAGTGGGGTAAAACCTCGTTCGCGCACTTTTCTTTGTTTGTTGTTTAACGCTGCACTCAGAAATATTCCAGCTATATGATGGCAGTCTGTAAGTGTAAATACGAATTGGGATGGCACAGCTAAAACCTATGGTTGTGAGTTCAATTTCCGGTTTGCCTGGATTATGTTTCCAGGTTTATTTGCACCATACCCGTGATCGTTGGTTTTCACCAAAGTGATAAACATCTTGGTGCAGCATCACTTTGGGCTTTCCTCCCTCATTAAGCTGACATGCTTTGGATAAGTTTGATATGACTGGTATACTGTTAAAAGTAGCATAAGACCCAACTCATTTACAGTTCATGTTAAAATATATATAACTGAAGTTACGGCTTTTGATTATGTTTCTAGGTTTGTCAGCACTATATCTATGCTTGTGGGTTTCACCAAAGTGCTAAATGTCACTTCGGACTTTCCTCCCACATTAAGCCGACATGCTATGATATAACTGGAATACTGTTCAAAGTGGTGTTAAACCCCAATCAATCAATCAATCAATCAATCTCTTGACCAGAAATATGAAGGAGCTGGATGACAGTCTGTATGACCCCACCTACACAGACTGCCCAGAAACAGAGTCCGATGATGCTGATGATGATGATTATGATGATGATGCGGAGGATGATGAAGTGTTTGAAGCAAAGAAGTCGACTAGGACTCCCAAAAGCTCAAGGAAGCCATCAAAGTCATCAAGTGCCGTGAAGACTCCCAGACAAGGCAAGACACCTCGGGTTAGTTCTGGTCCTTTGGCTAAGAGACTGTTGTTCCATTGGCAGTATCACTGATTGCTATGAGGATTCCGTGACAGAATACGATCCAAGTACAATAGGTCCTAATGCTGAGGATCAGGGGTATGAAATACTTGGTCATTGTACCCTGATAACATGCTTTGAGACTTGTAAAGATCTGGGTTAGTATAGGTCTTCAGTAACCATGGTAACCCATGTTTGCCATAAAAGGTGACTAATGGGATCGGATGCTCAGACTCGCTGACTTGGTTGATGCATGTCATCATATCCAAATTGTGTGGATCGAGGCTCATGATGTCAATCACTGGATATTTTGGTCCTGACTCGATTATTTACAGACTGCCGTCATAGAGCTGAAATATTGCTGAGTATGTTGTTAAACAGCAAACAAACAAAAAACATGCTTTGAACCGTCTTCACCAAACCAGACAAACACTGAAAGAGATGTGCAATATTGCAGTGTCTTCCATAAAGCAACATTCACTCATATATATATATTTGCATGTCATAAACATGTCTTTTATTTTAATGCATGTTATTTGGTTGCCGATGAAAAGAAACAGAAGTCTGGTGAATGGCATGGTCATTTATTATATAAATTCCAGTTGATTCACTGTTCAAACTCATTGCTTTATGAATTACACGACCTGATTCATTATGAGGAAATAAAGCTAGTCCAAGGTCTCAAGCTGATGTTACCAGTGTGTAAATTTGGATAGGTGTATGAAGCATACTAGATAATATATGTGACTTTTCTTTGAATTTCAGGGCAAGAAATCATTCATAGATACAGTAACACCTTCAATTCCGAGCCGTAGGAAAACATTCATGTCACCAACTAGTGCCCTTGAAGAGGCCAGAGCGAGGTTTGTGATTCATGTTTTTTCTGTTAGGCTGAAATAGTTTTGACTCATGATCAAAACCAGAATCCGTAAATATTGTACCTGCAGTGGGGTAAATATTGTGCCAAAAGGGACCTGTGCTGTGGGGTAAATATTGTGCCCACAGGGACCTGGGCAGTTGGGTAAATATTGTGCCCACAGGGACCTGTGCTGTGGGGTAAATATTGTGCCCACAGGAACCTGGGCAGTGGGGTAAATATTGTGCCTACAGCAACCTGCACATTGGGGTAAATATTGTGCCTACAGCAACCTGGGCAGTGGGGTAAATATTGTGCCTACAGGGACCTGTGCAGTTGGGTAAAAATTGTGCCCACAGGGACCTGTGCTGTGGGCTAAATATTGTGCCCACAGGGACCTGTGCTGTGGGGTAAATATTGTGCCTACAGGGACCTGTGCAGTTGGGTAAATATTGTGCCCACAGGAACCTGTGCAGTTGGGTAAATATTGTGCCCACAGGAACCTGTGCAGTTGGGAAGCTTGGTGGTTGAACTGTTCGCTTTTCACATTGAGTTTGTTTCCCCTTATGATTACAATGTATGGAACCCATTCTTCCTGAGAAGCAGTTGTTCTTTTTAGGCCTAAATGAGCATTGATGAGGTGTCTTTGTCTGGTGGTGGCAGGTACTTTGGAGGACTTGGAAGGGCATTCTCTCAGCTAGCTATCAGTGTTTCTAGGCCTGACTGCATGACTTGCTAGATGCTTTGATTCCAAGCCACTATCATGTATTGGCAAGAATTACGATGATAAATTTTTTAAAAGTTAGGTATATTTTTTGCAGACTTCATGTATCTGCAGTCCCAGACAGCCTGCCCTGCCGAGATAATGAGTTCTCCGATATCTACACGTTTGTGGAGAGTAAGCTGATGGATGGAACTGGAGGGTAAGAACCACTTGGGAGGGATCATTGTATGATATCATTCCACCCACTTTGAAACTTGGACACTTTGATAATCCGAATGCATTTGGAAAATTTGGTAAGAATAAAAAATTATCAATTACTGTGTTGAAAAAATTGGATGAAACGAGGAGACATTGTCATAATCCCTGGGCTCCAGATAACTTTTTGAGCAATTGAGTTTTTACTCTAGGGTTTCAATTTTAATTGGGTTATTACATTTTTCATTGGGTTACCTGTATTTTTTCATTCATCTATTCATCACTCTGTTGGGTTTTTCCCAAAATTAGTGAACATTTTAAGATTTAAAAAAAATGAAATAATGTTTTATGACTGTTCTATATATATAGGCTTAACTCAGAAAGTAAATTAGCTTGTAATTGTGTTTCGGAAATTAGCTCCTTTGTACGTATGCTGAAAAAGCTTCATTGGATGTTTACTCGAGTTGTTTTTATACATTTGAGTTTTTCATTTAATGCATGCGTTTCTGTACGCAAGTTAATTGAAAGTAATTGGATTTTGAATATTTTATGCAAATACACTGTTTATCTGTAGCTCTGCGTAATCCTGTCTACTATGTTGAGATGATAGACCTAGTAGGGCCTTTGATCTAAATGCTGTAGCCAAATATTTTGGGGCTCCAAAGTAGTCCTTATTGTATGACAGATTTTGAAAAGGTTTAACATTTTTAGACAAAAGTGTATTTTTCCGTATTGCTAGGTGTTCAATAATTGCATTTGAATTAAAGTCATACACTGGAGCGTAATGATTCATTTTATTTTCATTTGGAAGAACTATTAAAGAATTGATGTGTGACAATGTAGAAACATGCTGTCATATATCCATTACATATCCCACACTATCTTCTATGACAGATGTATGTACATATCGGGCGTGCCAGGAACAGGCAAGACGGCCACTGTGAGAGAGGTGATGAGGTCGCTGGTACAAGGCTGTACTGACGGTGACGTCCCTCAGTTCAAATTCCTCGAGCTCAATGGCATGAAGCTTACAGACCCCAGACAAGCCTATGTTCACCTACTAAAGGTAGGTGAGACACAGCCATTTGGGAATTCCAAGGCTGGATAGGGCGCCATAATAAGAGCTGACTCATGACGATCGGGTGGCCTTAGTGTGTGTGTGATCTTTTTGCTGAGATCAATTTATGAAATAGGGGCATTATTTGTGTTTTTCAGTAATTCCCTCACTCACCGTTTTATGCAAAAAAAGTTGCCTTTTACCATCATTTAGAAGAAGCCATGTTATTGCAGGATCTGACAGGTCAGAGGGCTACACCTGAACATGCCATGGAACTATTGAACAAGAAGTTCAGCACACCTGCCCCCAGACGGGAGACAGTTGTCCTGCTCGTGGATGAGGTAGGGATTTGTTGCATCAGTCTGTGACTGCAGTAATGATTTGATCTGGCAGGAACGAGAAGAGTTAAATCCCTTGCTTGCTGCTCTCACAATGGGATATCTGTCAGTGTTCAAAATGAAAATAGCAGATTGCTTTTTGCATGAACACCTAAAGGTCTCTGGATTCAAATACTGCTGGCTGCCACATTTCTCAAATACTGCAGGACCTCCCAACACCATTTATCATGATTATATTTGACAATTATGAGACCCGTGTTAACATACTCTGTTTCCAAAAAGTGACAATTGATTAACAGTACACTACGGTTATAATGACTCCAAAGGGGCAACTAATTTTAGTTCGTTATAACTGTAGTTCGTTATAAGCATATGTATACCATGGATACAGCAGTATCCGAGACAAAGAAATAAGTTTGTTATATCCGTCAGTTTGTTATAAGCGTGTTTGTTACAAACATAGTTTACTGTAGTTGAATGATTGTTGCTGAGAATTAGATGGATGAACATATTAAATGGCCAATGAACATTTCTTTGACCCTTGTCATCTGTGTCAGCCACTTGCGTTTCATAAACATCTGCTGTACAGTCAATACATTGTTGTTGCCATGGAGACTTGACAGAGATAATGTTTCAGCTGGACCTGTTGTGGACACGGAAGCAGGATGTCATGTACAACATCTTCGACTGGCCCACGAAGCAACAGGCGAGACTGGTAGTCCTGGCTGTGGCTAACACGATGGATCTTCCTGAGAGAATCATGATGAAGAGGGTCTCCAGTAGACTGGTGAGGGCACTGATTAGGGCTGGGACGGGTAACTCGGGTTCAAGGGTCGAGTGGGTACTGAGTAGGACCCGGGTACCCACAGGACTCCCCGGACCCGTGGTTAGTCACGTGATATATTGTTTCATGACAAAAATTCACTATATAACTACATGGTTACTCGACAAGTGACTATGAACACGTTCCTACTGACTTATATATGTTTGAACAAAGCTAAAACTTCAGTCAACTTCAGTGTATACATGACCACATCGTTTTATACGTGTATCTAAATACATTTTGCCAGGGCTACTGTCAAACTATTCTCAATCGGACATTTTGTACCTATCTCTTGACACCAACAGCGGGTACCCAGGTAGGGTCGGGTAATAGGGGTGTGGAGACCTGGGTAGTAAATTTGGACTCGTCCCAGCCCTAGCACGGATGTGATCTTGGTTATGTGTGCATCAAGAGGCTGCCAGGCAGCAGGATGTTGTGCCTCTCATATTGATTATACAGTCTAAACATGGTTGTCTGGTGGAGATGAGGATGATGATGTTTGTAATGCTCTCGTCCAGAGGAGCAGTGTCTCGTTACTCACCTAATGGTCATCCAGTTTAAAACCGTGTATGTGCTAGTGCTAGGCAATACCAATTTGTTGATTAATAATTCGCCCTGTTTCTGGTCACAAACTTACCCAAACTCTCCACCCCATCCATTTGTAAGGAGGATGGGATAGTTCCCCATCAACCCTGCATGTCAAGTTGGAAGTCTCTGATTAGTGGTTTTACACGAAGAAATTAAGCTCCTCAGCTAACAGAAAATTTGTTTATATGTATGACAGAATGTTGAATTCAAGGAAACCTGAAATTTATGTGAATTTTTAACAAAACTTTCTCCTTTTTAGGGTCTGACAAGGATGACGTTTCAACCATACACATTCCGACAACTGGAGGAGATTGTGGAGTCACGGATGAAAGGCCTCAGAGTGTTTGAGGAGGACGCGGTCCAGTTGGCCGCCAGAAAGGTTGCTGCCTTGTCTGGAGATGCCAGGAGAGCGCTGGACATCTGCCGCCGAGCCACCGAGATTGCAGAAACAGAAGCCAAAACAAAGCAGACAGTCATCATGATTGGGATGAGGCATGTGGATGCTGCTCTGCAGGAGATGTTTACTTCACCTAAAGTTGTGGCCATTAGGTAAGGAGGAGCCTTTTTCCCCATGATCACTTTGACCCCGTGAAGATCGGTGTTAGATATTGTCTCCACAACCCATGCTTGTTGTAAGAAGCGACTAACGTGATCAGGTGGTCAAACTCACTTAGTTGATGCATGTCATTGTATCTCACATTGCGTAGATCAATCCTCGTGATGTCAATCTCTTGATTATCTGGTCCAGAATTGATTATGTACAGACTACCATCATGAAGCTGGAATATTGCTGAGTGAGGCGTTAATCAACATACAAACATGATCGCTGTGGGATGGTTGGAATTCACAGCTTATGATGCTTTTGTGTGAATTCATTATCAAAACAATGTTGTTGGGATACAGGGAGGTAGCTTAGTTTAAGTGTTGGCTCATCATATCGAAGACTTGATTTGAATCCCTCTATGGGACAATGTGGGAAGCCTATTCTTGATGTCCCTTGCCTTGATATGGCTGGAGTATTGCTGAATGCGGCGCAAACCGAACTTGCTTGGTTGTCAGGGTTGAATATATTTACTTGCACTTCTTGCTTGTAAGTGAGGACTCAAAAGTTTCATACGGTGGTAAAGTGATTGGGATTTGGTTGTACTTGACCTGGGGTGATAAGCTAATCTTGTTCCGCATAAAACACAATAATGCTGATAATTGTTGATTTGATGACTGAGACTACATATGTCAGCTGTTCAGATACTGATGAAATATTGTCAAATAAGCTCAAAATGTTTATGAAGTGTTCTACTAATGCTTTTGCATGTCTGTCAGACTTCAAGATAAAGGTGTATTCTTCCAGGAACCTGTCAAAGCATGAGAAGCTGTTCCTGCAGGCAGTGGTGGCGGAGTTCCAGAGGGCTGGGATTGAGGAGGCCCTGTTCTCCAAGCTATACACACAGCATATGTCGCTGTGCAGGTTCGAAGGTGGGTGTTATCTAGAGTAGGACTCTACGCAATATGGTCGCTACGAGGGGTGTTTAATATTCATGCTAGTTCTCTTGTATAGGAGAGACAGGGGTAGCTAGTTCTCTAGTATAGGAGAGACAGGGGTAGCTAGTTCTCTAGTATAGGAGAGACAGGGGTAGCTAGTTCTCTAGTATGGGAGAGACAGGGGTAGCTAGTTCTCTAGTATGGGAGAGACAAGGGTAGCTAGTTCTCTAGTATAGGAGAGACAGGGGTAGCTAGTTCTCTAGTATAGGAGAGACAGGGGTAGCTAGTTCTCTAGTATAGGAGAGACAAGGGTAGCTAGTTCTCTAGTATAGAAGAGACAGGGGTAGCTAGTTCTCTAGTATAGGAGAGACAGGGGTAGCTAGTTCTCTAGTATGGGAGCGACAAGGGTAGCTAATTCTCTAGTATAGGAGAGACAGGGGTAGCTAGTTCTCTAGTATGGGAGAGACAAGGGTAGCTAGTTCTCTAGTATAGGAGAGACAGGGGTAGCTAGTTCTCTAGTATGGGAGAGACAAGGGTAGCTAGTTCTCTAGTATAGGGGAGACAGGGGTAGCTAGTTCTCTAGTATGGGAGAGACAAGGGTAGCTAGTTCTCTTGTATAGGAGAGACAGGGGTAGCTAGTTCTCTAGTATGGGAGAGACAAGGGTAGCTAGTTCTCTAGTATAGGAGAGACAGGGGTAGCTAGTTCTCTAGTATGGGAGAGACAAGGGTAGCTAGTTCTCTTGTATAGGAGAGACAGGGGTAGCTAGTTCTCTAGTATGGGAGAGACAAGGGTAGCTAGTTCTCTAGTATAGGAGAGACAGGGGTAGCTAGTTCTCTGGTATATGAGAGACAAGGGTAGCTAGTTCTCTAGTATGGGAGAGACAAGGGTAGCTAGTTCTCTAGTATAGGAGAGACAGGGGTAGCTAGTTCTCTAGTATGGGAGAGACAAGGGTAGCTAGTTCTCTAGTATAGGAGAGACAGGGATAGCTAGTTCTCTGGTATAGGAGAGACAAGGGTAGCTAATTCTCTTGTATAGGAGAGACAGGGGTAGCTAGTTCTCTAGTATAGGAGAGACAGGGGTAGCTAGTTCTCTAGTATGGGAGAGACAAGGGTAGCTAGTTCTCTAGTATAGGAGAGACAGGGGTAGCTAGTTCTCTTGTATAGGAGAGACAGGGGTAGCTAGTTCTCTAGTATGGGAGAGACAGGGGTAGCTAGTTCTCTAGTATAGGAGAGACAGGGGTAGCTTGTTCTCTAGTATAGGAGAGACAGGGGCAGCTAGTTCTCTGGTATAGGAGAGACAAGGATAGCTAGTTCTCTGGTATAGGAGAGCCAAGGGTAGCTAGTTCTCTTGTATAGGAGAGACAGGGGTAGCTAGTTCTCTAGTATAGGAGAGACAGGGGTAGCTAGTTCTCTGGTATAGGAGAGACAAGGGTAGCTAGTTCTCTGGTATAGGAGAGACAGGGGTAGCTAGTTCTCTTGTATAGGAGAGACAGGGGTAGCTTGTTCTCTAGTATAGGAGAGACAGGGGTAGCTAGTTCTCTTGTATAGGAGAGACAGGGGAAGCTAGTTCTCTAGTATAGGAGAGACAGGGGTAGCTAGTTCTCTTGTATAGGAGAGACAGGGGTAGCTAGTTCTCTTGTATAGGAGAGACAGGGGTAGCTAGTTCTCTAGTATAGGAGAGACAGGGGTAGCTTGTTCTCTAGTATAGGAGAGACAAGGGTAGCTAGTTCTCTTGTATAGGAGAGACAGGGGTAGCTAGTTCTCTATGTTCTCTATCTTCAATTTTGACTGACAGCAGAACTAAAGGAAACGTCCCTTGAATTGGATGTTTTATGACCTTAGTGTGAGAGACTGGAGGAATATGCTATGACAGGGAGGAGAAAGTGATTGTTTACTAAAATGGACTTTTGGGAAAATTATAGGGAAATAACCTAATTTTGAGTTTTCATGTATGAAATATTCTCCACAGGTCTGGAACCGCCATCAACCACGGAGCTGGCAGCCATGTGTTCCCGGCTTGGCAGCTCCCGTCTGCTACTGGTGGAGCATGGCCGAAACGACCTTCACATGCGCGTCAGACTGAACGTCAGTCAGGATGACGTGTTGTATGCCCTGAGGGAGAAGTCTGAATACAGCTGATGAAGCAAAGGATGGAGGTGTCCACACTCCAAACCAAAAGACTTCATCGATGGGTAGAAGAGATGACGGAAAAGATGTTGATATGATGCATATATGTTTGTCTCTTGAAGAGGCTTAAATATGCAAGACCTAGGTGTTATCTGCCAGTTGGTCTGTTTATTGAAGCTAACATCATCAGTGTTATGAAAAAGACATGGGAGAGGAGTTTTGGATATGTATTGACATCATGTCATCAGTATTGTCCAAAGATACATTGGAATTGTGAACATCTTCCAAGTAGTCCTTGACCTTGTGAAATTGCATCCTGAAGCTGAAAGATCACCATCTTTGAAGTAGTTCTTCATCATGGGCACAATGCACCATGTCTTTGTGTGCTATACAATACTATTCTATGCAGAGATATACCAACATCAGCTTTGGTCTAAAATGACTAAGACCGACTGATTATTCTCATGTTTAGGAGATGAAATAGAAAGTTAATTTTTGAAAGTTATTTTTATAACAAAACATTATATCAATTTTCTAAATGTTTTGTCAATCTCTGCTTAATTCAACCGTCTCGGGTACGGAAGTTATTAAACTATGTTTATGGTGTTGCATGTATTTGTTTCATAGCAAGCGTTAGTTGGATGTTGAGACCGAGCATGTAAACTTTCTATTTGCCAGTGATACTATCACTTTTCCCAAACTTTACCATGTTTATAATGTATGCACCAAAATTTGGTATAAAGTCCTTGAAGAATGTGTGAATGAGTTAAGTGTTAGTAGTATTAATTGAACGTAAGCCTTCCAATTGACTGAATGGAATGCTGTTTACTTAGCTGCAGGTTTTATTTATTATTCATGACATCCATAGTCCTTGTTTTAGAGGAACTAAATTGTAACTTAGTAATTTTTAAAAGGGAAATTGACTATATAGGTGTGTAACATCAACGTCATTAAATCAGATCAAAATGCTTGCTACTGCTACACTAAGGTCCGAGGACATCCCATTGCAGGTTTAGCTGTAGCGAGAACCAGGATCTGAATTTTTATGAGATTCATATAACATGAGAACAATTTGCCAGTCCATAAAACAACATATTCTTGAATCTGTGCAATACAAGGTAACTAATCTGTGCCTTCTAGGTTTTGATTCGATGTACTGATAATGCATTGATACTGGATGTTTTGACAAGGAAAAATAAACACTGTCCTTGATTTAAAGTGTTTTGTGTTTATCAGTTTTTGGAGTTGGTGAGCAATGCCAGAGAACATGGTGGATTCCTTTATTTTAAAACACAAGACTTCCAGAATAGGATTTTTATTATTTGGAAATAATATTGCTGATTGGCCTCGCCCATGAAAATGCAGAGTCACAGTATTACAATAAGTCTGCAACAGTCCCTTGAATCAAAGCAACTTTGGGACTGCGTCTGTTGTCTAGTGGATGAGGGAGCGGAAGATTGGTGGTTCATTCCCCAGGCTGCATCATACCAAAAGACATGGAAAGATGCCCTTGTTTGCCAGGAACATGACGGTAACAATCGGCGAGAGTAGTTTAAGCACATTGCTATATTAAGGCCACACATTTTATGTTAGGCCCGCTGCCCCTTCTGAAAAGCAGCCAGTCCTAGAAATAAATTTTAACATAAAAATATTTATGTTTGTTATATCACCTGCAAGTATTATAGACCCTCTTGTACAATAAAAAAATGTAGAGAAATTCCATGTCGACATCACTATCATTGATTCAAAGAAGGCAGCTGCAATTTTTACTCAACGGCAGAATGACTTTCATTTAAATAAATGATTGACAAAGGTATTTATTTTGATTTCGATCGACCTTGTGTGGAAAAGCTGGAATAAATCTGTGAAACATAAAATTATAAAAGTGTGTCCTGTTGCAATAATCTTGAATGTGATGCTAAACTCCATTTCACCTCATCTCACCAAATAAAACTTCATCTTTGTTGTTTAAAGCTGCAGTCATCACTATTCATTCTGTGTAACAGAGGTCTGTAATTACCTTGTTCTTAAGGCATGATGGGGGCGGTCGGGTCGTGGTTAAAGCATTCGCTCATCACGCCGAAGACCCGGGTTCGATTCCCGACATGGGTATAATATATGAAGCCCATATCTGGTGTCCCCTGCCGTGATATTGCTAAGAGCGGCATAAAACCAAACTCAATCACTCACTTAAGGCATGAACCACAATCTCCAGTTTGTTTTAATCAGAACTTAAAACTCCTGTGATCAGTGCGTCCGCTCAATGTGCAGGAGCATGAGGACAAGGTATGTGCTGCACACCAAATTCAGTCTGCAGTAACTTGAGTCTCTAAGACGACTTCATATTCCAAGCAGTCACATAGCTGGTATATTGCTGTGTTGTGGCGTTAAACGAACATCATATTTACATAAAGCACAACACATACACAACCTTTTATGACTTTAATTTTTATTACATATATCATCTAGCAACAAGAAAAACTAGAATATACAGTGTACACTGAAGGGAAACAATTGATGCTGTAGACTTGGTCTCTGTAGTTTTAATCCTTGTTGCATGGTACTATCACAGACATGATGTAAAATGGAATGGATGCTGTAGAAGTAAACTCGTATAAAATATCCTTCAAAAGTTGTGACCTCCGACAAAAATGCTTTGTTTTTTAAAACAATCCAAAGTTATAGTTACCAAAGAAGTTAAATACTTGAAAATTGTACTGGATCGAGGTGCCATACAAAGCGATCTTACCTTAACATGGACTTGCGACAGTCATAGTGCTAAGGTTATTTTGTACAACGGCACCTAGAAGTTTTCATTTACAACACTTGATTCAATGACTTAATTAAAAAATATACTGAAATTATTTCCCATTAGGAAAAATGCAAAAGCATTTAATTTCTGCACTTGTCACATTATTTCAAAACATTGAAAATATGCCACATGATATTAATTATGCACCAGTTCACGACATATTTAATAAATGAGGACGTGACCACAAAGACTCGGTGATGAATGTTATTTCACGTCAAAAAGAAAAAACTGCTGACAGATTGTTTCCAGCGAGTGATTTTCTTCAACAGTGAGGTGATTTTCAGTGCTTACTGAGAACTGATAAGTTAATACATCTGTACATGTATGACAACACTCAATCTGAACTGGTCAAACTCAGGTTACAGCATTCCTTCGAGGTCGTTGATAGGAATATGAATCTGTTGAATTGTATGTACAATATATTTTGCAGTTTGTATAACTTTTCTATTTATAAATATTATATTATTCTGGACGGAAAATAACACACAAGGAAACAAAAAGTATGACATAAATAAAATGTAATTAGCAGACAGACAAAATTCCATTTATCCCAATGTTGGTAACACAAGGTAATATTTTAATTTCAACATATTGCAGAAAATGTCCAATCCACCCCACTGACTATACCAAAGGCACATGGATTCCTTACACAGATTAATAGATATATATTGTCACATCAGTTTGAGAAAGGACATGTCTTGTGAGATGAGGGTGAAATATTATTTGCAATTCTATCTGGTTGCTCATTAAACATACACTACTCTGCAGACATTCAGACAATAAATTACATGTTACTACAGGTCTCTCAGCTGCCTATCAAGTATCAGCATTCAGATCATGCCTTTGTGTCTCGCAAAGACCACAACTTCAAGAGGTTACCATACATCCTGCCTCAGGACCGTATCATTACTGGATGGATAGTAAACATTTTCAGTGTGAGTCTTTATTAGAAATCTGTCCCACATAGGTGACTTTGAACTTAGGCCATCATATATCAAGTATTACATTCTCATCCCTGCATGCCCCACCATCAAAACCCCACCCACATTCTTTTATTGTTTCCCAGCAACTACAGACAAAGAAACTCCTTGTGTATTCACTTCATTCTGAACAATCATGCTGCATGGGAATCACATCCAGGAACATTTAATGTCCACAGATGCCTTGAACAGTTTGTCCCACAAAAATACAAAAATGCTCCAACCTGGGATTTTTAGAAAATTTTGATGAAAATCTAATAATTAATTTACTGTGGCCTTATTTGTGAAATTTTGAGTCACAAAAACACAATGAACAGTGAATGCTTTATCAATGTACAGTTTTCAAAATTAAGGGAGTCCAGGTCCTTGAGATTTGCTTCCATAGTGTCAGAAGTTTTACGACATTAGGGTCACGACAAGGGCGCCTTGACTTTCATGCTTAATTTTGAACACTGACATACACATGCTGTATTTGTATAGTGTCACATTATCTGAGGATGTTTTCCTGACAGCGGACAATCCATTCTGCCTTCTCGTCTCTGGGTATGAGGTGATGACCGACCTGGTGACACAGAAAGGGCACATCATCATATAAGCATGTATGTCACAGTCATAAACATACTATTGGGAGATCTGACATTAAAACCAGATGTATAATTTACACACAACTGTTTCCTTCAGAGTTGATTTGAGTACAGTAGTCAGGATTGAACTCTTTAGTGTGTGAGTGAGTGAGTTGGGTTTAACGCCGCTTTTAACAGTATTCCAGTTACTGTAAACGTAACTGTAAACGTCTGAAAATAATCTAGGCTGGGCCAGACAATCCAGTGATTGACATCATAAGCATCGATATATGTAATTGGGATATGATGACATGCATCAACTAGTGAGTGAGTTGGGTTTAACGCCGCTTTAAACAGTATTCCAGTCATATCGCGGCGTGTCAGCTTAATGTGGAAGGAAACCCCGAAGTGATGCAAGTCTCAGACGTTTTCCACTTTGGTGAAACCCACGAGCAGGGGTATGAGGCTGACAAACCTAGAAACATAATCGAGGCAAACCGGGATTTGAACCAACAATCATAGGTTTCTGGCGTGCCCAAGGGATGCAACTCTGCACAAATAATCGTGGCGCCTTAGACGACTGGGCCACCCGTGCCCCCTTGAACTCTTTAGGGTTTATACAACTTAAAAGAAGTTAAAGAACAGCCAATTTGTTCATAGCACTATACAGGTAGTTAATCTGTCATTGCTGATGGTATTGCAACACACAGCCTTCCATTTGTGGCTGTTCTTTAACTTCTTTTGCATAGCATATGATACAAAAAGGCATCCCCTTAGTTAGGATACACTTCTGGGAAATGAATTAAAAAAAATAATCAGAATCTGGTCCACTTGACAAACGACCAAAGAAAGAAAAAAATATCTTAAAAAATCAGTGCATCAAAGTACATCCTAATGTGTATCCCTACATCAGTGGTGGGCCTGAATACGTCCCCAGTTTTGATTGTTGGAAGAGCTGGCTCAAAAGCGCAGAGATATATTTATTTATTTATTTTTGCTCATCAGAGAGGCCACAGGACACCTACCACAGTGGTGTTTGATGGCACGGTCAGAGTATGGTTCAGATCTCGCTGGTTGCTGACGACATTCTTACTTTTACTGCAGTCCAGCTGGATCCTGATCTTGCTGTACGACTATTGTAACAAACAAACAACACAACATCAGGGATAGGTTACATGAAATGGGGCTTAACGTTGCATCCAAAATTATTGCACTTATATAGTGATGTGCATTGCACCTGTGTGTGTGGCTGCTTGTACTAGTCTGAACTGATGCCGATTTATAGTGCTAGCCCACTGAGATTAACATGAATACTGCACTCAGACACAGTATACTGACTCCGAGCCAACCAGTCCTTTTAGCCCCTAAATGCTGAGTGCCAGGCAGGGTAACAACAAGTACCATCTTTTAACGTCTTTTATGACGCGGCCGGGGATCGAACCCCCGACCTTCCTCTTTCCAGGGGTACGCTCTACCACTAGACCACGGAGGCGGTCACATCAGGGATAGACATGTAGGTTGTTTCAAGTATGCCACACACAAAGATGAGCCCTTTAAACTTAAGTGTGCCAACAAGATTATTTATTATTCATCTTCAATCTCGGTGATTTCACTTCACCATGAGCTTCATAATAAGCATTTGTAATTAACAAAGTTTGCCCTCTTCCTTTTTTGGAGATTTATAACATCCAATAAAATATTTTAATCTAGATTTATTTCATGAATCATACTTAGCAGTAAGTGTGTTTATTAACATTTAAGATGACTATTTGAAAGAACTTTTATCACAGGCTTTGTGTATAATATATCCCCCCCCCCCCCCCCCCCCCTCACACACACCTTTAAATATTTCTAAGTGTGTACTTAGTTTAATTGTGCCCAAATGATTTTAACCATGCCACTGGCACTAGAATACAAGGAATTTCAAACACTGCAATTACATATTTTGTTACAAACATTGCAACTGTAATATAATCATGCATTATCATAAAGACAAACTGGCCACCTTCAAGGGTAGATAACTGGGATACAATTCAGCATTATCTCCCCTAATATTGAGTGCACAGTGGACTGAAAACAATGATGATGAGTACGAACACCATTGTTGATGGGTACTAAAATGTCACACTGACCTTTAATGAGGTAGATGTTAATAGGACTTACTTGGTTTTCCACAACGACCGTTGCTCTGGCGTCCCCGATGTAAGTGTACACACTGAGGTCTTTCATGCCCTTCACTTTAGACACTTCACCCTAGAACCGTAAGATCAAGTGTTATGTTTATCCCCTCACATGATTGCTTCCAGAGTCTATCCCCAACTTGGTTTTTCAAACTGCTTCCTTAGTCATACAAAGATTCATGGCTTCAAACAGCTTCTTTATCATGCAGTTTGATGAGAATGGACATTATGAAATTGGGGAGCAATACTCTCCTGATCCCTGCAACCATGGTAAAATTTGTTCCAGCTTCAACATGTGCAGTATGAACTTTAATTTTGCTTTTTATCAGAATCAAATTCTCAGCTTAACTTATAGTATTTGCTCCAATTGAATTACCAATTAATGATTCAAACAGTTACTCTTTTAATTGTCCTGCATATGGGATGGAATAATTTGTGTTCGGTAAGACTCAGTACTCTGTGAAAGATGTTAAAGGTTGGAGCCTATTTCGGATGCAATAATTTGTGTTTGGTAAGACCAAACACACTGTCAAAGAGTGAGTGAGTGAGTTGGGTTTAACGCCGCTTTTAACAGTATTCCAGTTATATCACAGCATGTCAGCTTAATGTGCCGTGTCAGCACCCGTGCCCCCACACTATCAAAGATGCCAGAAGTTCTACCTTGGCTGTGACTGTCTCACAGACGGCGTCCTCCAACATCACTGCCTGGGCCTCCAGTCCCACAACCTCCAGACTGGCATCACGGCAGTCCTCTGTGTAGACATCTAGCTTGAAGGGGCAGGCCTGTACACAGGATCACACGTATAATACAACACTGACAACCTATTGCTACATCTGAAATCAAGTGTGCCACAGGACAGATCTTTAAGCGTGCCCTTTGGAATTCAAGTGTGCCAATAAGAGTGAGTGAGTTGGGTTTAACGCAGCTTTTAACAGTATTCCAGTTACATTGCGGCGTGTCAGATTAATGTGGGAGGAAAGCCCCAAGTGATGCAGGTCTCAGACGTTTTTATCACTTCGGTGAAACCCACGAGCACGGGTATGGTGCTGACAAACCTAGAAACATAATTGAGGCGAAACAGGGTTTCGAACCCACAATCATAGGTTTCTGGCGTGCCCCGTGGCAATAAGAAGAATAAATACAATCCATTTCATTGAATGTCATTTCCCCGTTACTTTAATATGAAGCAGCTGTAATCAGAGAGTTGCCCCTTCCTTATTAATGAGACTCACAATACCATTTTCAATTTCTGAATCCCTAGGATTCTTTTATGAATCCTCCTGTGCTTATATGTCCATATTTATGTTTATATCATCATCCTGTCTTTGTCCAGACTCCTTAAGCAGAGGTACACATTTCACAGGCTTCATATAACAAACATGTTTATAAAGTTGTGTTGAATGGATATCATATCCAAGTGTGCATTAAGGCACCCAGAACATATCTTAACTGTGTCATTCCGATTGTTAGCATGCCTTTATCCCCCTTATACAAGCAATTTCAACTCTGGGAATATTGTGTCTAACCTTTTCTGGGAATATTGTGTCAACCTTGTCTGGAAATATTGTTTTCCTCATCTTAACTCATACTTATTTTGAAATATGTGAATTGTACCTGATTTAAAACAAGACTCTTGTTGAAGCCCATGCTGGTCAAGGTGACCCAGAGGTCATCTGTATCTCCATCGTTGTCTTCTGCTTCCATCTGGTTGAGGTGGATGAATCCCGTCTTTGTGATCTCGCCACGCTCCAGCTCTATGTTGCCTGGAAGCAATCATCAACAGGTGCTTTCATTTCAAGATACAATGTACTCTACAGCCTAACACATTGGTTTACATGGGGAAGTGGGTGTATGGTTTAACATGTTAAACAATCCATACTATTACTCGTGCACTCATAAAATAACTACAAGTGTATCGCTTTCACTCACACAGTCAGCCAGCCATCCACTTAACAAACACACTGACTTATACACAGACTCACTGTGTATTCCTATTTCACTCACACACAGCCAACCACCCATCCAGCCACTCACCTAACACAATCACTCACACAGCCAGCCATCCACTCACCTAACACACTCACTCACACACCCATCCAGCCACTCACCTAACACACTCACTCACACAGCCAGCCATCCACTCACCTAACACACTCACTCACACACCCATCCAGCCACTCACCTAACACACTCACTCACACAGCCAGCCATCCACTCACCTAACACACTCACTCACACACACATCCAGCCACTCACCTAACACACTCACTCACACAGCCAGCCATCCACTCACCTAACACACTCACTCACACAGCCATCCATCCATCCATCCACTCACCTAACACACTAAGTCACTGACTCATTCACAGACTCACTGTGTCTTCCTCCTTCACTCCACAGCCACCCAGCCCTCCATTCACCCATCTCACTCATTTCTTGACCCCTACATTTAATGGTCACACATGCACCAAATGCTCCCTCACCCACTTGCTCCATCCATCCATCTAAGCAACTGTATCTACTCACCCTCAACCACATCCCACTCATCGTCAGCGACTTCCTCTCCGCTGGTGCGTATGTTGTACCAGTTGAAGTCCTCGCGACTCAGCAGTCCGTTCCCGTCCAAGTCAGCCATGTCAAATATATCCTCCAGGGCTTTTCTGCAATCATTTCTCAATATCTCATTTCAGTGACAGAACAGCTTGCACTCGAATTATAGTTTGCATTATACAATGTATTTTATCATTTATTATCTAAAATGTATAGTTACTTTAAGAAATTAAAAGTATTTCATTTCATTTTCTGATATAGGGCGGTAGGGTAGCCTAGTGGTTAAAGCGTTCGCTCGTCATGCCGAAGACCTGGGTTCGATTCCCGACATGAGTACCATGTGTGAAGCCCATTTCTGGTGTCACCCGCCGTGAAATTGCTGGAATATTGCTAGAAGCACGGTAAAACATACTCACTCACTTATTTTCTGATAACGTCTTAAAGCAAGGTCATAAACTGAAAAATTCTATTGCCTTAGTTCATGTCTGTGTGTATTCCAAAATTATTGACCCTCCCCAAATATGACCAATCATTGTGAACCACCCTGCAATGCTTCTTCATTATTTTACCATCTTTTTACTTTTAATCTTGATATAACTATGATCTCCCCTGCACCCTGTACACGATGGACACTGAGTGGGTTTAACTCCACTTTTAACAGTATTCCAGTTGTATCGTGGCCTGTCAGCTTAATGTGGGAGGAAAGCCTGAAGTGATGAAGGTCTCTGACATTTACCACTTTAGTGAAACCCACGAGCACAGGTATGGTGCTGACAAACCTAGAAACATAATTGGGGCGAACAGGGATTCAAACCCACAATCAAAGGTTTCTGGCGTGCCCAATGGACGCAACTCTGCACAGCGAATCGCAGAGCCTTAGACGACTGGGCCACCCGTGCCCCCCGACGCACACTGAATACAGGATACTTGTGGTGTCTCCTTAGGAAAGAAACTTTGTTTAAATCTCCTTCTATTCGTCCAGCAGTGAATGTGTACGTGGGTTGGATGAGATGGTAATGTGAAACATCATAAATGGACTTAATAATATTGATAATAACAATGATATAATAACAACTGCAGCAACAATATTAATAATTTCAACAAAAGTCTTACTTGAATGTCTTGGAGAGGACAATCTTATCCTCCTTGTCCTGCTTGATGAGCTTCACCTCCTTCGTCTCCCTGCCTGCGCTGCGCTCATACAGTCGGCAGCCAGTTGTGAAGGGAACCAGCTTGTATCTCCCGGCAGACAGGTCGCACCGCACACAGTATCTCTGAGTGACATCACAAAACAGGTCTTGTTTTTTAATAGTACTTTTCATCCTAAAAAGCCTGCATCACACATTTTAGAAAACAAGCCGTTGGCACTCAGTACCTGTTGTACTGAGATACCATGCCATAGTTTAACATAAATACCCCACCTAGACACAGTACACTAACTCTGAGCTGACTCTAGCCCCTTAAAGTGAAGCGCCAGGCAGGGTAAGAACAAGTGCCATCTTTTAACTTTTCTTGGCATGACAAGGTTGGGGATCGAACCACTGACCGTCTGCTCTCCAGGCAGACAAGGAGGCAGACAAGGAGGCAGACAAGGAGGCAGACAATCTATCCACGGAGGTGGTCATCTGAGTAAAGACACATCCTGACTACTGCACAAGTGGAACATGTTCTAGAGTTGCAGTGAACTCACACCCTTGCTGTCTCTCTGCTCAGTAAAGGTGACGACTTTGTTGCTGCTGCTGCCTTCACGCAGAACATAGACGGCGGTGTCCACGGGGCCATCATCAGTGAAGCCTGGGGAAGACATGGTCAGCAACAATGTTTGTTTTGTTTGTTGTTACACCACAGTCAGCAATAATCGAGCTATATCACAGCCTTCTGGGCCACATAAACCAGTGATTGATATTATGAGCAAAGCGAGGGTACAATGACACTCAATCAGCCAAGGCACTGAGCCTAGGACCCAGGTACCAAAGGCAACATTATTAGGCACAGGTGTGCTGCATTGGGCAGCTTGTGGGTGACAATGATAAAGGAGGTGAACTGCTGGGGTTCTTGTGGTCCAATACTGACTGAAACATGTCACACAACAACCACGTTAGCTTGCAGAACGATAGAATTTGGGAGGTCTATGGAAGGGTGTCGTCCATGGAAAAGGCCACCTGCATTCTCAATGAAATCTGAGGATCCTATCTGAATACATTATCCCATCAACACGACACATACCTTGACCTTGTGACCTTACAAGTCAAAGCTTTTTCAATGGTTTACATACAACAGCAGATAGACATCTGAACATACTTGAGTTGAATATCTTCTACCATCCTATACTAAGCCATGACATCGTGCATAGGATGACCTTGTCCTTGTGACCTTACAAGTCAAAGCTTTTTGGATAGGTATCTGAATATGCTGAAGTTGACTATCTTCTACCATCCTATACTAAGCCATGACATCGTGAATAGGTTGACCTTGACCTACCAGCATCGCCAATCCTGTTGGGTTGCATGGTGATGAAGACATTGGTGTCTTCTGCCAGATCCAGTGTGTACTGGTGACTGATTATTTGACCTCCTTCATCAGCATCGATAAAGAAGCAGCCCTTGGAGCTGGTGTGGGTCCAGTCCTGCACAAAAACAAAAGCGTTTTCATACCATGCATGTGTGAACTGGTTATAAGCGACATTTGGGTTTCATTATTGGCAACAGTTCGTCTTTGTTATGTTGCACTCATAGTGTTGAAAGGCTCATGAAGATCTAGTCGACAGCCTAAATAGTTTAGTTCTTGCAATGTCAGTTAAAAACAGTGATTTGTTTAGATTTCAAATGGATACTAAGTAAAAGGTTGGATACTTAACAACTGAACCAACCCTGAGGTCTGAGGGTTGGGATACCCTGGAACCCATCATAAGTCTATACTACAGGACATGGACATACCCTGAAGTCCGAGGGTTGGGATATCCTGGTACCACCACAAGTCTATACTACAGGACATGGGACATACCCTGAAGTCTGAGGGTTGGGACACCCTGCTACCCATCATAAGTCTATACTACAGGACATGGACATACCCTGAAGTCCGAGGGTTTGGACACCCTGGTACCACCATAAGTCTATACTACAGGACATGGGACCTACCCTGAAGTCCGAGGGTTGGGATACCCTGGTACCACCATAAGTCTAAACTACAGGACATGGGACCTACCCTGAAGTTCGAGGGTTTGGACACCCTGGTACCACCATAAGTCTATACTACAGGACATGGACGTACCCTGAAGTCCGAGGGTTTGGACACCCTGGTACCACCGTAAGTCTATACTACAGGACATGGACCTACCCTGAAGTCCGAGGGTTTGGACACCCTGGTACCACCATAAGTCTATACTACAGGACATGGACGTACCCTGAAGTCTGAAGGTTGGGACACCCTGGTACTACCACAAGTCTATACTACAGGACATGGGACCTACCCTGAAGTCCAAGGGTTGGGATACCCTGGTACCACCACAAGTCTAAACTACAGGATATGGACCTACCCTGAAGTCTGAGGGTTAGGACACCCTGGTACCACCATAAGTCTATACAACAGGACATGGACTTACCCTGAAGTACGAGGGTTTGGATACCCTGGTGCCACCACAAGACTATACTACAGGACACGGACCTACCCTGAGGTTTGAGGGTTCAGACACCTTAGCACTCCTGGACCCAACCGGAGTTCGGACCTTGTCTTTCTTCACTCTTGGGGAAGGCCTTGGCATGTCATCTGAAACACATGATATATCTACATGGGTATAGGTTACAGAAAATGTTTCTGCCCTAGGCTCACCATGTGTACCAGCTTGCACTATTCAATCAAGTATTAAATCAATCAATTAACATTATATATGATGAGTTCTGATTATTCAATTTATCTTTACCAATTGTAAATAATACAAACTTTGTGGACTTTATCTGTTTCAGGGTGACTGAATAGTTTGAACTGACATGCAAAATACAATACAGATTGTATTTCTTAAACATGTGTCTTAATTGTAACTTGAATTGACATGCAAAAAATCATATAGATTGTATTTCTTAAACATGTGTCTTTATTACAATTTTCAGGGTATCAGGAAATATCCATCCTTGTTAAGCAAATGAAAACTTCCACTGTAACCATTTATATATGTGAAAACAGAAGATGTTAACTACAAACAATTAAACTACACAGCACTTTAAAGCCTCAAAAATGAAATTTGATTTTAAAGCCTCTAATCTGGGAGCTTAAAGCAATCAAAGGTTTTGATCGAAACAAGACCAGCACCAACAAAGCAAACTGATGGAATCTTCAATGAATGCTTATCATATTTGCAGGTATTCTACATTTAAGTGTGAACTACACTGTACGTTATTCTACAACTGAAAGGCTTTAGGGAGATAGCACTGGGGCACTGCAGCTCGCCTACAGATGGGTGTACTTGGCTGATGTGCTCACAATTCTGAAAGTGGTCTTCAATGTTTTCAGTGTTGTATGAAAATGATAGGGCTGATAATCAGGAGGCTATGTTCTAGATATAATGTTATTAAACTTCAGAGGGTTAATAAAGGCTACCAAAGTAGTCCATACCAAAGTAGTCAACATTTCTACAGGTGCTAAACAAAATAATTACCAATACTTACAACTAAGGCTGATTATTGATCAAAGGTAAACAATTACCTTGATTGTGACGCATATTTTGAAGGATGTCACTTATATGGGATGATGCATGATAACTATTACTGATCCCTAATTGTCTGCTCATAGTTCAGCCCTATAGACCTAGAAATGTCCTGAAGGGGATACTAACATAAACATACACATCTTATATTGAAATCCTTCTTGTTTTGGTGATATATCTCATATTGAAATCCTTTGCTTGAATTCAATCTGGGATCAGTTTCAGAAGACTAAGGCCTGAACAAAGATACTTACGTCAGTGAAGCTACTGACTATACATAATGCCATCAGTCCATCGGGACTGTAAGTGAGTGAGTGAGTGAGTTGTGTTTAACATCGCTTTTAACAGTATACCAGTTATATCACCGCATGTCAGCTTAATGTGGGAGGAAAGCCCCAAGTGATGAAGGTCATAGACGTTTTCCACTTCGGTGAAACCGAATGGGTATGGTGCTGACAAACCTAGAAACATAATTGGGGTGAACCGGGATTCGAACCCACAATCATAGGTTTCTGGCGTGCCCAAGGGAAGCAACTCTGCACACCGAAATGCCGCGTCGTAGACGACTTGGTCACCTGTGCCCCCAGAGTTAGTGAGTATGTGAGCATGGTATCACAGCATGGGACACCAGAAATGGGACTCAAGCATTGTACCCATGTGGGGAATCGAACCTGGGCCTTCAGTACGATGAGAGAGGCTCTTTAACCAGAAAGCTGCTCTACACCCCAATCAAGTGAACAAGAATAACACTTTGTTTATTTGGAAATACTATGGTTCAAAATCTTCAATTGATCAGAAAATCAACACAGACTTTTATTAAATATTAGCACCAACATAAAAGCAAACTAAACATGTTAAAGGGAGAAAAACATTCTAGGAACATTTCCATAATGTGTTGTGGAACACTGGAAAGAACTGTCTATAAGCTTTATCTATATACACACAACTGACTTTGGCACATTAGTATTAATCAGAAATGACAATAAAATCATCTGACAATATATGAAATTATGTTATCGTCAAATAATGTTTATTTTCCAGTTAATGAAATGAATATGACCCAAGGTATTCTTACAATGTAAACTGTATTTGGGTATTTAAAAACAATAAAATTATGTATTTATTCCGATTGTGTGAAAGACAACACAATCTTAAATCCCTTTCACCAAGTCGTCCCAGAATGATGACACAAATCTCCAACAATATGTCATGTAGAATATGTGGTGAAAAACAGATTGGCCCTATAATGATGCTCTATATACTGACAACTTCATATAGACTTGTTTTGCTTACACTCTATAAATACATGAAATTATGTGATAACAAATCTGTTAACTTTCTCAGGATAATCATGATAAAAAAAAGTTAGTAAGAAATGAGTAACTTTGTTACACACAATCCATTTTCCAGGGCTAACTATGTAACCACAACAGGTGCTTGTGAGGGAGAACCAAGGTGTACAACATGGTGGAAGCTCAAGCAAACCAAGCAAAGTGAAACCCTCATGTACCAATGCTAATTAATGATGACTTTGATCCAGTTCGGCCAACTGAAAATTGACAGAATTGTGAACATGCAAGCATAGTATTTGTGAAAAGTTCTAAAACAGGTATTTGCGAAAAAAGATATTTCAGAGCAGTTTGGGATTGAAATATCTTCAAATGTCATAAATAGAGGCAGATTCCTTTAGCTATATTACAGAACCCATATTGACAAGCACAGATTCTTTTCTTATTATGCAGGATAAAATACAGTACCAAATCAGCCAAGTCATTCAAGTTTAAATTTTTATGTTTGTTATTTTGGTGAGGGGATATAAAAGAATTAAGTAAAAGTGAGGTGAAATAGGGTTTAATGTCGCATCCAATATTATTGCACTTATATAGCGATGTGCATGCATATGTGTGTGTGCTTGGCTGCTTGTACAAGTCCGGACTGTGCTAGCCCACTGAGATACCATGTTGCAGTTTAACATGAATACCCCACTCAAACACAGTATACTGACTCCAAGCCAGCCAGTCCTTGTTTTAGCCCCTTAATACCAAGCGCCAAACAGGGTAACAACAAGTACTATCTTTGAACGTCTTTGGTATGACGCGACCGGGATCAAACCCCGGACCTTCCATTCTCCATGCGGACGCTCTACCCATAGACCATAGACCACCGTGCGTATCTATGTAAACCTTTGTTTGTTGTTTGAAACTGCACTCAGCAATATTCCATCTGTATAATGGTTGTCGATAAATAATCAAGTCTGAATCGTACATTTCAGTGATTGATTTTGGAA
The DNA here is from genome assembly GCF_022045235.1 of Haliotis cracherodii. Classification (NCBI taxonomy): domain Eukaryota; kingdom Metazoa; phylum Mollusca; class Gastropoda; order Lepetellida; family Haliotidae; genus Haliotis; species Haliotis cracherodii. The sequence continues at coordinate 23,294,785 of NW_027266297.1, read as the reverse complement.
TGATCCCCTTCATCAGGGAACAATTACACACAATCAACCAAGTCACTGAGAATGACTACCAAATGCGTTTAGTCGCCTCTTACAACCAGCATAGGTTTGTGGGGGACCTATTCCAACATAGATCCTCACAGCAATCTCATCTGTAAGCAAGGGATTCTAATAACAGTAAACTACGGTTAAAACAAACTCAAAGGGGCCTCTAAGTTTAGTTTGTTATAACTGTAGTTTGTTATACACAGCTTATATACACCAAATGGCTGAGACCAAAAAATAGGTCCGTCATATCCATCAGTTCATTATAAGCGTGTTCGTTATAAACGTATTACAAACACGCTTATAACGAACTGACAGATATAATAAACTTTATTTGTGTCTCAGTCATTTGCTGTGTATATGCTGTATATATATGCTTATAACTAACTACGGTTATAACAAACTAAAATTAGTGGTCCCTTAGGGTTTATCATAACCGTAGTTTACTGTAGTTTACTGTATTTAAGGTCCATACTATTGGGTTCACTGTTCTTATAGATTTCCAAAATGTGCTCACATTACAATATTGAATTAGTGCAGAAATGCATTTACTAGATACATATATGTTAGCTTATATATGAATGTTAATTTTGCCCATGAAATTTGAATTCCTACACATTCATCATTACTGCACCTCTAAGAAGTGATGCCAACATGCTAAATAAGATTCAAGATCAACTGCCCCCTAAAGACACTTGCACCCTGAAAACTGCCCCTCATAATATAACACAAGACATGTTTCTAAGATAACGTAATTGAATAAAACAATTAAATTAAAATCTTAATATTGAAACAAAGCTTCCTGTATGGCAGATTTTAGGGCAGTTTTCTTTGGGGGAGGGGAGATTTCCCAGGGTCCAGTTGTCTTGGGGCAGCTGCCCTAATACCAGTGAGTATTTATGATATCTCTGAGTACATAGAAAAACAAAAATGTTCCAACACCACAAAAGACAGCAGAGATTTGATTAACATCACGTACTGACGAGACACAAGACAACAAAACACCATGTAACGGATAACTGTATACCTGAGCGGAGTGAATGTGACGGGCCTTGGCCATCAGCTGAAATGTAGCGTCAGAGTTGTGTGATTGAGAAACATACACCTTGTAGCACATAGCACTTCATTATGGCAGGTAGAACTCATTATTTAAACAGTAAGAATTGAAAATGTACGTAAAATGCAAATTTCATATAAGATTCATACCTATGAACAATAACAGAGCATATGTTTGTTTGTTTGGTTTCATCCATAAGATGAACTGTAAACGCCGACTCAACAATATTCCAGCTAGATGACGACGGTCTGTAAATAATCTAGGCTGGGCCAGACAATCCAGTGATTGACATCATAAGCATCGATATATGTAATTGGGATATGATGACATGCATAAACCAAGTCAGCAAGCCTGACCACCCAATCCTGTCAGTCGCCTCTTACGACAAGCACGGCTTGCGGAAGATCATTTCTAAACTGGAATCTTTACAGGTCCATAACATATGGGAAGCTGATACCATATCTTTGACATCTAACATTCAATAAACTTCTGATAAAAAATATTCTGAACAATCTGAAACCAATATTAGTAAAAATTAGTTCACAAACATTTAAATCAACACAGCTAGCACATAATAAGAATCAGATGCTGTTTGCCTCTGGGTGGTAGTAATCACTTTACTATATTTAACCTCCACACATTTAACCTCAAACAAACTCTTCAAATGTCTGGGCAATGGTCAACCTCAAATGGATACTGTATGGAGCCCTGGGGGCTTCAGATTGCACATGAAATGGCTCTACTTTGTGTCTCCAATGCATATAGCATGGAGCTATGGTCGTAGGAGCTGTCCTATTAACAATAAACCTAAGGAACAATGGTACTTTGAAGGAAGTCAACACATGAAGATAAACACAACCTCCCCTTGAACAAATACCGGCATGCTCATTAGGGATGATCAATGCACCTACACTATTACAGTAAAGTACCTTTACATCTGACACAATACAATTCTTAAAAGATAAGATTGGCTGGCATAATGATATTACCGGTATCCAATCTGTGAGGTTCAGCAATGGCTACTAAAGTCGACTGATAAATACCCAATACTGCCTATGCCTCAGTCACATGCAGAGGCAAGCAGTGCCAAGCACTATTCAGCTCCAGCTCCACTCCAGCCCCTTAGGCCACACTTTTTTTATTTTATGTTTCACAGATTTATTCAAGCTTTTCCACACAAGGTTGGTTGAAATGAAAATAAAAATAAATACTACTAAATCATAAATTTATATGACAGTTATTATGCTGTGGATTTAAAACTGCAGGTGGCCTCTCGAATCACTGAGAGTGATGTAGACATGGAATTTATATATAACATTTTGTATTGTACAAGAGGGTCTATATAACTAAGCAGGAGACATAATAAAAATAAATATTTTAAAATAAAAAATAAAAAATGTGTGGCCTTACATGTTTTCGATCAATTAAACCCTTTAATCTTGAACTCAGATTTTTAGCATACTGCATCTGACTGCATACCCGTGCACGAATATCCTCTCTACAACCCATTCTAGTGAACACAATGAACAAATGCACACCCAAACCATCGACTCAATCTGTGCCTGGACTGACTGACAGTGACAGTCTACAGCAATCTATACCTATCTATTTGACACATATTCACATAATCACCTTCAATGATCGTCCAATAGATCACTAATGGTTAACACTTGCAATCACCACAGGTTCATTCACAACTTCGGAAATGTCTCCTGCCATGTTGATTGTGTCTGCCATGTTGACGTTGTATAATTGGTGTAAATGTCACTGTGACTTACTGAGGTAGTTCTCAACAGACCTTTCTAATCTGAGGATGATATTTTTTAATCTATCTGGTGTAGCCAAACAACAAAAGATGTTACTGCAGAGAATTTATGAATATGATGTGTGATGACACTTTCTGGCCTCATTGTAACGTAATGCATACATACATAGAACTAATGATCATATTGGGATTGTCCAATATTACACTTGACATCTTCACCATATAAATGCCACATTTGGGGACTGACTACACCTTAATACTGAAGAAAAAGGGACAATGAAGACACACTACCCCTTTAAAACTTCTATTGTGAACCAGCAAATCTTGCACTCCGCAGAATGAATTGTGGCATCTTAGATCTATGGATACCCGTGTCCCCTTGCAGGATAATACTGGAAAGCTAAGTTTAGTTCCCACCAGATACTTTATTAGAGTTAATGGGAAGGATTAAGCTAATGGATAAACACAGTATCCGGTGGGGTCATTTATGGATAAATATGCAAATAAAAACGGTCAGGTAGGTAATACTTTTAGTGTTTAAAATTACAAACAAACATGGCTTCACTCTAGTCTATTGGCTATTGAGTCCATCGGATCTGGGATAATTGTACCAGAAATCATTATCAAAATAATAGGCCAAGATTCATAATAATAGTATCTAACAGGGATGTTGCTGAGGCCATTCACAAGTGTTGGCAACATTGGAGACATAACTTTAAAGTAATTTAGCGAGGACAGTAGGGATATCTGTTTCAATACCTGTGCTCTAAAACAGCCCAAAATATACTTTGCTTTATTTTGTTGCTGTGTGGAACATTTCATAACATAATGACAATATGATATGATCAGGCAAACATGACGTTGCATGGTTAGAGTAGCTTCCCTTTGATAGCTATGCCTTTGTGGTAGTTACATCACTCTCTAAAAGACAAGTTTCAGTTGGAACTATATTGCCTGTTATCAGCGTCTGACAGACTGGTCACTGAGCGTGTGATGCAACATATAAATTCTTACATTCCAGGAAAGCTTGCAATGTTTCGGTACTGTTTGTGAGAGATGAAGAATGTTTTTTGACAACAGACTTTGAGAATGACATTATATGATAAAGAAGTTACAGATCGTACACATCTTGTATCAGGAAAGAACAATATGTAATTAGGTGGCCAAGGTTCACGATTATATTTTTATCCTAATACAGCATATTGAAGGATAACATCTTTACAAACAACTCAACTTGTAGTCATGGTAATAGGGACACAGATATTTCACACTATTTACATATACATATATACTTACTGGTGTGCAATGGAATAATGGGAATATCCCTATCAAAAGTTGAGTGGTATAGATTCTTATCTTATTGTCACTGACAGTCTTAAAATCTTTGAAAAATTGTTAAAGGAGGCGACAATAGACTTATTTTCTTCAATATAAAACTTCATTTCCATGTCTTGTTTTAAAATGTTTTGCAACTATGAACATGATAAAATATTTATCTTTTTGGTCTTTGCGTGTAAATATACTCGATTGGATAATTATTTTTCACACTAACAGTTTTTGTAGTTAGTTAAAAAAAGTTCATTGAATCAAATCATATGACAGTGTCGAACAAACAAACACATAAAATAATGATTACAAATAGAATGCTGAAAATATGAAAGAAAGACCAATATGAAAATAAGCAAAAAAACTAAAACATAAGAATGAAAACTAAACACAAACAATAATCACAGCCACAAAATCAAACACAAATAAACATTATAATGAACAGAGTTAAACATATTAACATGGTTAAGCCATCTTCTAAAAGAATCACAAAATTACTTTCTAATTTAGGGAAGAAATTCTTACTGAAAATGAAAATTATCACAACACAAATTATTGAAAATAAAAACAGGACAACAGGGAACCAAAAAACAGACAACATAAAACACAGAAAAATATCACACATTTCAAATACTGAAATTAAGTATTTATGCAAGCTATTATCTTTTGTAGTTTTGAAATAATAATATTACGTTCTTCATCATGTTCATATGTATTCTTTCATCTCTGACATTTATATTAAATATGTTTTCACTGTTAACACATGGAACAAGCTGGTAGTGATGCTTGCAGGTAATATCAGGCATTCTTGTCTGTAGAAAGCTGAGGGGTGTCACATGCACAAAGCCAGTTCACAAAATGACATGACAATGCTGAGACACAAAACAAGGATCTTACAATGCTGTTTAGAAGTGTACGGAGAACGAGAAAATATTTGGCAGATATCTCCTTCCTCCTCTGATTGAATATCTTCATCTATCTCATCTTCATCATCTGATAATATTATTTCAGAACATTTTGATTTCGTACTTCAGTTACACATGGATTAAAATGCCATCTTAGTTTCCGTATGTAGATCTTATTCAATATTTGAATTTAATTGCCATAAATCAGTTTGACATCTTTTCTTTATACAATGCACAATAAAAAAAGATATGGATTGACTTGTCATCAAGATACAAGTTGTTATTCATTACAGGTACTGGTCAAGCTCTACAAAACCTATGGTTGAGCTAAATGTCCCTGACATTCCCCACATATCAGCTAATGCAGTGTTTCAGCCGGGTGCTTCATTATAATTACAGTTCATGATAAGCATGTTCATGTTTATCAATAATCAATTATCATACATAATTATAATTTCCATACCTAAACCAACAATAATGTAACTGACACTTATTATGCAAATTTCAAATGAGATATCTTTTAAATCTTACAAATCTTACAACATATATACTTCTTTTGCCTCATATTTAAATTCAAATTTTCTGGGTGAGCCTGGGATTTTATTAAAAAAAAAAATGTCCTCGAAAATTCTTGAAAAAAATAATGATGCTTAGGACTGTTGAAAAAAAGAAACTGTCTGACATAAAAATTACATTGTTGCAAGGTGTTTTTCTTTTTTAAAAATCTTGTTCATAGTTTCAAATATAAAATATCTGCTTTTGTAGCTGTAGCTGAAAATAAACCTAATCTTGAAACAAAATCCACCCTACCCCAGAAAATCAAATGGTTGGTGTCTGAGGTTGTTTGATGAGTCAAGGGGAGGTTACTCTATGTGTAAGTCTGGACCAGTGAATTTTAAAAATGTTGAATACAGAATTTTTATATACACTGTGTGTCTCTCAAGTTATAAAGCATCTAAAATATGTTAAATTACAAACTGCATCCAGGGATAAATGTATTTCTGATGACCAATTCTAATGTTTTAGGGTAAGAGTCCTACAGCAAGTGATTATGATAGCCCCCTGCTGCAACACTGCACAGGCTACAGGAAGCAAGAAGCTGGACGCAAAACACATGGTTACCTTCCTCTGTGTGTGGATTACGATTGGATCTTAATGACAGTAGAGATCCAGGTTTCTCTTGTGGTTCTGGGATAACCAAAATACATGTGAAAACTCCAAGCTTGGTTTACATGGTTTACAGACTCAAATCATTACAAATACAATGGGAAAACTTGTTTACAGCATCGCTTAGTTCAGTTGACTGAACCCCTCTTTACATTGGAAAATATTTCCTTCCAAGGAAATAAATTCTAAAATTTAGCCATATTATGAAATGAGGCTTACTTCTTATTCACCAGAAAATACACAAAATGGCCATTTATATGATACCCAAACTGATTTGCGAACACTGTTTCAGCAACAAATAAGCAGTAATACGATTACAGGAGATTTGTCAGTTGCAGTTACAAGTTGGGTGCTGTAAACAAATGACTCAAAAAGAAAGTTCAATGAATATGCTGCTTATGATAAAATTAATTATTTGACATCATTTTGTAACATCTATCCAAGTATAGATATCAAAATAGAAATTGCTTGTAGTTTACCTTATTATTTATGCTTACATGTATTAAATACAAATAATTATTTGTCTTACGCAGCTTACGAGGTGACCTAGTTACAGATGACCTTGAACTGAGCATGACATCTTCTTTAATGTCAAGGTCTTCCTGTATATCCTCCTCAATTTCATCTGAGATGTTGAAAATATGCCATTTCAGCATATATATTTGTACAAAGTTGTGTCAGCACAGTTCAAACATTCAGGTATACAAATAGCATCAGTGCTTTGTCTTAAACAGGAACTTGTCTGCTTGATCAATGTACGCTCAAGTCTCGTTAATCCAACACTCATTAATTTGACAAGAGACTAAATTTTCATTTACATCTTCAAACCATCCTCCGATTCTCTGTCACAGAATTATCTTGTAAAGTGACTGCTTTGAATATTTCATGTAACTCATGTAACTGCCATGTACATTTCATAAAGAAATAAATATCTGGCACACATGATTACGTATGATATACCTGTCGAACATGTAATGTGTGAGGCATCTGTAGCAGAGTTTATGTCAAGATGCCATGTTGAAGTATAAATAATACTAAGTAAAGAATCCTTCACACTTACACAATCCTATTACCAATATTTCTTTAAAATGACACTCTATGTTATCAGAATGAAGATTATTACCCTTCCTACTGATCAAGCTGATCAGTACATAACAAATGTCTATCACAACCAGGATTTTCTAATCATGCTGATTCAGTGCATATAAAGTAAGCTCTGGCAATCTTAAAGTAACCATGGTTACTAAGAAATAAACAATCACAAACATAGGAACACACCTCACTGCATCCCTGAATTCTCACCTATATGTTCCACATAGTTTCTAAACACATACCTTAGGGAAATTTCTAATAAAATCCAAAAATGATGTAAAATAATTTTAATCATTTTAATCAGGATTTTTATCACAACATCACAGCAAACATGTTACTTTCAAGCCAAAACCTTTTTTTATAATAAACACTAGTTTCTCTTCTAGTTTTAAGTCGTTTAAGTCGTTCTCACCAGAGGCCATATGATAGATCCATTATATGGTCTCTGTTCTCACCATGTATCTGTCATTATAACTTTCAAATGACATGATGATTACCCAATGCCAAGAAGCATTTTTACAAAATAGACATTTGTAAAAAAAAAATCTGACAGGATAGAAACGAGTCTCACCGGTATGTTGGGGACAACCTCATTGCAATGGAACAGATAGACTGTTAGAGGGAGGAAATAAACAATAACACAGACAAAGACAGAGTTAGATCACAGCGCCACAGCAGACTTTGTTACCGTAGTTACCTCTGCTCACTCTGCTGGACCTCACAGACAACTGTGAGTCAGTTTTCATGGTAGGGGCTGGTGCAGAGAAGTGATGGAGATCACACATGTATAATGTAACACAATAACAGAAAACACATGTAGGGAAAAGCTACACAAAATCAGCAAGGAAAATGGAAAGGTCAGGCTTGATGAGGATAAAAGGGCATATTTTATAAACAATTATAACACATCAAAATTGCATTTAAACAATAAATATTTTCTATCAAAGTGATTCTTCAAATGTGTACCAAATTCATATCGTTTGATTGGCAAATAAATTTTCATAAGGATTATAAAACCACTTCACAGTTTACGTAGTTCTTAAAGTGATGTTTACACTAAATAGAGTGAATCATACATACAATGCCAAAAGGGTGTTTCTTTCTTAACATAACAAAAACAAATTGTTTATTTGAAACAAATGTGAACCAGATGAATGTCAAGCACTGATAGAAGAAACAACTAAGTCACATTGTCTTTGAATGACTTTGATTAATGGAGGTTTCAGAAACCAGGTTTCACTACACATCAACATAAATTATCATAACTTTATTGATTATTGTATTAAATATGCAAACATTCAAGCTTGTGGAAGACATTGCGTAATTACAACGGGCTACACAGAGAAGGGCAAGCACAAAAAACACTTGTACTTGATTAATTTACTTGCTGGATTATCTGACAACACGGAAACTACATGAACATGGATACCACATGAATGTTAGTTGAATAAAACACATACAGAGTCATCTTCCCTAGGCAAGAGAGTTAACTGACATTAAAAGTCCAGTTTCCATCCTTGCCGAACTACGCTGGAATTACTGGGCTTGATGGTAGCACCACCAGTGGCTATTACCAGTTATGTCTCTTCTAAGCCTCTCCTATGGACCCCAGTCAGATTCCACCTCTCGTATCACTTGCATTTGCTTCGCACAAAATGGTGGCACCAAGTCTGATCAATAATCAAGATCTATATTGTGATAAAACGAGTCTTACATCGCGAAATGCATCAAATCAAGTGAGCACCTTGATTAAAAACATGAAAAGATTTTGGAAAATATCTGCTGACAACGAGTTGGTGGTGCACATGCTTTGCAAATCCTGCAATCGACCGAAATCTGCAAGACAGCTTACGAACAGGATTTAGATTTCGGTGCGCGATTTTGAGTGGACTATGCATAGACTCTTTAGTCCAGCCAAAATGTAACTCCATAACACCAGCCTAGTTCGGCAAGGGTGGAAACTGGACTTTTATAGTCAGTTAACTCTCTTGCCTTGGGAAGATGATACAGAGTTAGCTCCCCTGCTCCTTAGATACGCAAAGGAAGCATCAAAACGAACATTTTGTAACCCACATTCCAAAACCTTTTTGCCTCTTCCCTCTAGCACTGGCCCCAGCCACATATACACATGATGTGATGAATCACCTAACATATTCAGAATGGTCCCTTGAGATATGCGGAGTCTGCACCGAAAGAGGTTCATAATGAATCTCTCATTGCATAGTTACTCCCTACCCTACTACTGTTGTCTTACACTATAGTCAGAAATGTTCCAGCTGTCACCATGGCCTGTAAACAACCAGTCTGGCGGAACACCTTACCTGAATTGTACAGAATGTGACTCCCTACCTGACGTCTTGAGTTGTACATAATGTGACACCTTACCTCAAGTTGTAAAGGATGTGACACCCCACCCAATGTTGTACATGATGTTTTATTTGTTGTTTAACGCCACACTCAGCAATATTCCATCTACATGACGGCGGTCTGTAAATACTAGTAATCTAGTATGGGGCAGACAATCCAGTTATTAATATCATGAGCATTGTTCCACGCGATCGGGATACGATGCGATACATCAGTCAAGTCAGCGAGCCTGACAACCTGATTCCGTTAGTCTCCTCTTACGACAAGCTTAGTTGCCTTTTTAGGCAAGCATGAGTTGCTGAAGACCTATTCTACCCCGGATCTTCATGGGTCTTGTACATAATGTGACTCCCTACCCAATGTTGTACATAATGTGTCTTGGTCTACAACCCCCCTCCTGCAAACCTATAGCCATTGCTACTTCATGTTAGACAAGGAAACCACAATCTCCATCCAGGATATCAGGATTCTAAAGACAAGACAAAACACAGATAGCTCCACTCAAGACAAACAACAACCCAGTCAGTATGATCAGGACACAACAAGCAACAGCTGGGCCTCTCTCTCGGAAGCCCCGACCCTACCCTGGACACCTTTCCATCCTTCCCTGAAGACAAAACATCTCTCCACACAAAACACTACAATCCCCACTTAAGACGCCTTGATCCCCACTGAAGACAAAACATCTCTCCACACAAAGTACGACAATCCCTATTCCAGACGCCTTGATCCCCAACTGAAGACAGAACATCTCCCACACAAAACACTACAATCCCCACTCAAGACGCCTTGATCCCCACTGAAGACAAAACATCTCTCCACACAAAACACAACAACCACCATTCCAGACACCTTGATCCCCAATTGAAGACAAAACATCTCTCACACAAAACCAGCAATCCCTATTCCAGACGCCTTGATCCCCAATGAAGACAATACATCTCTCCACACAAAACACAACAACCTCCATTCCAGACGCCTTGATATCCCATACTAAAGACAAAAAATCTCTCACACAAAGCACCACAATTCAGACTCCAGACACCAGTACAAGTATACCTTCTGGAAATGTGTCATGTGACTGAAGTGATGATATAGAGCTGGACCTCCGTGATGTGGCCGACCCTGTGATACCAGCATGCAGTTAGTTGTGACAGTGATAAACTTTGAACACCCACAGTACCGTGTTCGGAATTAAGCATGAAGGTCAAGAGGTCCTTGTCATAACTCTAATGTTAATAGATAATGAGTGAGTGAGTGAGTTGGGTTTAACGCCGCTTTTTAACAGTATTCCAGTTATATCGCGGCGTGTCAGCTTGATCCGGGAGGAAAGCCCAAAGTGATGCAGGTCTCAGACTTCGGTGAAACCCACGAGCATGGGTATGGTGCTGACACAAACCTAGAAACATAATCGGGGCGAACCGGGATTCAAACCCACAATCAAAGGTTTCTGGCGTGCCCAATGGACGCAACTCTGCACAGCGAATCGCGGCGCCTTAGACGACTGGGTCACCTGTGTCCCCGTAAATAGATAAAATCAGGGGTCCCAAGATTCAAATACAAAAGGAACAAACCAAAAAGACCCCAGGATCCCCCTTAATTTCCAACATTGCACTATATAAATAAATAGTATGTAACTTTCATGTCATGAACAATTCAGAGGAAAGTAAACTGTAGTTGATTTGACATCTCTAAACTCAAAATACTGTTTATATCAAGGTAATCTTCTGGTTTTAAAACCAGGAACACCTTTCACCTTCCTATTGTACCCCTTTATCTCAAAGGCATCTGTCTTTGGCGCTTTACCTTCTTGGTACCATGGCTACAGACCTCTAAATAAAAATGTTGTTTTCAATCAAATTGATTTCATGTTGAGGGCAAAATATTTTAAATATTTAATGTTTCAGTTTGTCATTCAATGTAGTAAAATTGAAGTAAACCAATCCAATATCTCTTGAATATTAGGAATTCTTCATAAATTAACCAACATGTATGGTATTCATGTTTCTTTCGGCGGTGGGTATTATTCGCCTTAATGGAGAGTGGATGTTATGCCACTGTTAGCCTCCCTTCTCCTCAACACTACCACAGTTTATTCCATGTAGCAAGAAGTGGCTGTCTGCAGCCATTAGAAACGTGTTCTGATACAGAGTGTTCATTCGTTAGTTGTTTAATGCCGCACTCAGCAATATTCCAGCTATATGATGGCGGTCTGTAAATAATCGAGGCTGGACCAGACAATCCAGGATTGACATCATGAGCAACAATCCAAGCAATTGGAATCGATGACATGCATAGTGACGATGATTACAACAAACCCTGCGTGAAACTCTCGCATTTTGATCCAACCCATGCATGATGAAAGCCATCTATGATTATACAAACATCATGGCTTTTGTCACATGAACACACCATGCTGAAATACATATCTAGTTAGTCAGTATACGCCATGCTGTTAGTAACCTATCAACAGTTTACATCAGGCTGAATATCCTTGCAGCAAGCTTATCACAAAAAAGTGAGACTTCTTGTTCATCTTTATAGGGGTAAGAGTGAGTGAGTATGGTTTTACGCCGCTTTTAGCAATATTCCAGCAATATCACGGCGGGGGACACCAGAAATGGGCTTCACACATAGTACCCATGTCGGGAATCGAACCCGGGTCTTCGGCGTGGCGAGCGAACGCTTTAACCACTAGGCTACCCGACCGCCCCTTATGGGGGTAAGAAAAGAATAATGTCATTGCTTGCATATCAGCGATATATATTAATCAAAAGAAGTAGAAGAACACCTGATTCTTTCATTGTATTATAGCTAGCAGACAGGTTAACTATAGTAAAATGAAAGAATCGGATGTTCTGTAACTTGTTTTGAGTAGTACAGTAAAGAAGCTGAATACAGTGAAACCTCATTAGTCTAGACCCTGTTAATCTGGAAAGTATGCCTTCTGGATTATTACTGGTGGGAACATGTACATGTCTACAAAGTGACATTACTCCAAAACAACCACTCATTAATCCAGAAAGTGATACTCTAGGTGACTACTACATCCAGATTAACAGGGTGTCACTAAATCCAGGTCACCCTAAATCTCTTGACAAGATGACGGATTAACAAAATATAGTATAATACAATACTGATAATAATGAAGAGAATGTCACCTGATGCTCCAAACCAACAGTCACAACTCGCTAGCTTCTGTTACTTAAACATGTTAAAAGATGTCTTTTCGAGAGGACTTACCGTATTCGATGTAATAAGCGCCCAGGGCGCTCTCAAAATTAGAAATAGGGGGCTCTTATTAGAATACTTTTTTAGTGAAAAAAGAGTTCAAAGATAAATTTCGTGGTTTATGCTGACAGCCTGAAATGATTATGTACGAGAGATATATTTTTGTCCAGAATTACATTGCCCATAATTAAGTGTGCATATAACGCACGAGTGCGTATTATACGCGAACAAATGAGTCTTGTGTACATTGATCAATTGGATGGGGTGCTAATTGGGAATGTTCACAAGCCAATATATTAGCAAATATCGCAGTGGGCGCTTATTACGTCGAATACGGTAATCAGTAAATTAAATGTAAAATTTACAAAATATAATATTAAAAAATCATATGAGAAAAAAGAATAATCAGATATATCTCAAACATCTTTAAACCTTCTGTTTGCTAGCTGAAGAATAATGATATAACTGAAGTGTCACCAGGCAGTCTAAGTTTGGTCAATATTTCAAAATAATATCACACAGAAAAGTGTAATGTCTCAAGTTCCAGTCACAGAAGTTATCATTCATCCTGATATAACAGATATAATCACACATGTACCATAATCAGTGTGCTGTTAGCCTATCTGTGCATTTATAGCTGCAACAAGCGTGGTTAGTAGGTAACTAACAGCATGCATAATTCAATGTTGTCAGTTACTAACAAACAATGGTCCAAGTACCGGTATTCATCCAAGAAGCAAGCTATAGAACATAGCCAACATGGTGTCACACAGTCTTACGTTTTACTGAGGCGTTTGATCTCAGTGATGTCCTTGACCCATGAATATTTTCGTCATCACCTAGATCAATATCCACATGGAGGCCATTCATTTCATAAACTCAATCTAAACTTGTTACATAAATTTGTGTATCAAAAGCCACAACAAATAAATTATTTGTTTTATAAATCTCCTGATCTATTTTTAAACTGACAATTCTTGACTGAGGTGAGGAGATGTGTATATGAATGTGTGTGTGTGTGTGTGTGTGTGTGTGTGTGTGTGTTTTGGGGGGGGTAAGCATGGTAAGGAAAGAGATTGCTCTTGACTTTTTAAATGCCCACCTCATAGTTGTGATAGCTGATCCCCTGTTTTTTCATGAACCCCCTTGTCTTGGATATATATCAACATTCTTCAATCTTTGATAATTATTATTCAAACATTAATGCCAACAAAATGTATCCTCACTTAGAAAAGAAATATTCAAAGAAGAAATAATTGATTTGATGTGGATTAAGGGTACATGTTAAAGAAAGCTATAATTCATGACAAGAAAAAGTATCCAAATTTTGATTTCCATAAGCATGTGATAAGCCATTTTCTGATTTTTACAAAATATTTTAGTTCATTTTCAAGAACTTTACAAATTGTAAGAACCTGCTGTTTTAACATATTTACCTCTTCTTGGGGTATTACTTGGCCGTTTCTTCTTTCTCTCTTTCTTCTCCATCATCTTCATTGACATCTTCTTACATTCATCTGTCGTGGACATCAGCATGTTGCAGAACTGAAATCACGTCACACCAGATGTATCAGTAACCATGGTAACCATTTATTATTACAAAAGAATCAAAATGAATTTGTTGACAATTATATAAACTTACAGCACAGTTTCCCATATTTCGTATCTAAAAAAATGTAATTTTGGGGGAGGTTTAACATTATACATCAATATGAAAATTGTTTGATGAAACACAAAATTTCCATACCATAATTGTTTGCCAGTGGTTTTCACTGACCATTAAATTCCTGTTTTTCTTCCAAGTACTTGAAATGATCCCCGAGGCATTCTACCTGTATACTGTCTATTGAATGCAGCCCTCCACAGAAGGCATACCAATCATATGGACTACTGACACAATGTTATACTACAATTCCTCAATGTTCAGGTATTTTTAGGAGTAGGCGGTACCTTTAACCCTTGTGAGATACATCTAACTTTATCTAATTCTATACAAACATGAACATTGTTTTTTTTACTCAGAAGGTATAATAAAAAACATTCTAGGTTCACATAACATCAATTACAAAATCATGTCAGTTGGTAAGCCATATTTTTATAGCATGTTATCCTTAAAAAATCAAAAATCCGAGATGGTATAGCTATAGAGTAACAGTCTAACTTGTCACGTTTTTGAAAAGCATGTTGATATGATTGATAGAATATGCACTAAAATATTGGATGAATCAGATATTTAAACCATAACATTATTGTTATACCACAGACATTACAATACATCTACATTTATCATACGTTAACATGATTAAATATTTAAAAAAGGTTAGTCCAAATACATTAAAAATACGCTGGAACTACACAAAAACATAACAGTTGAGCACACAGTATACACATTGTACATGTTACATGTCCACGATGGTAACAGTCTGATGATGCGGCAAGATGCAAGGGCTGCATCCCCTGTGAGCTGCTAGCACCTACTGAGTGAGTGAGTGAATTGTGATGTCAGCTAAGGTGGAGCGTGACATTTCCAGCTCTAATCACCAAGTGCTCAGCCCCCCGAATTCTTGTTTCTGTTAGTTCATGTCAATTCTAGGGGTGAAATGATACAGCAAGGTCACGATACGATATGTATCACAATATACAGGTCACAATACGATATGTATCGTGATACTCATATTTACGTCAAATCACATGGAAACTTCTTGTCTAGGAATATTTCAGAGCAAGTTCAAAACGTTATAGCTAGATGTTGACACATTTTAGTAGCAGCTATTTTCAGTAGTGAACTTGAAACACTAATAACAACACATTTCGTGATATTTGACTGACAAAAATTATGGGTGTCATTTTACTAGAAGTAAGTAATTTCTTTTAGCAAGTGTATCGTCTTGTATCAATACAGAAAAAAATATTGTGTATTGTATTGTTTTATGAAATCTCACAATGCACCGGTACACCGATGTATCGTTTCAGCCCTTGACAATTCCTGCCTTTCATCTGCTGAATACTCCTGACAATCATATTGGTTGCTATATTTCAAAATCTGTAGTTGCTGTTACCACGAAATACAATGACACACCAGTGGTTGAAAGCATTGGCAACCAGTTTTTCCAAGGGGAGACAAGCATGAGGTACATGGGGCCTATTGTCACCCAGAACATCCAAGAGAAACACACAGTGAGTGAGTTGGGTTTAATGCTGCTTTACAACATTCCAGTTATATCATGGCATGGGGACACACTTAAGACACTAGTATAGGGCTAATCATGGCATCCCCATATTACATTGAACAATGACTACACTTATATAATCATAATGATAAGACTGACCAGACTCTTTCTCAATAAATCAAAATCATTATCCTAATGCAACAATAACTGAAAATAAGCTTGTGTTGCTCTTAGATAGTCATAAAACTGATTTGTTGACAAGGACTCAATATGCTCCTTACAATTACAAAGAAATAGCTGTATGAATGGAAAAATATCTTGATCCATTATTTCATTGAACATGCTTAATGAGATATCTACAGCACTGGCCAATTGATTATTTACCATTTTATGAACATAAAAAACATGGTATGGAAATATTTAGACACATAAACATGCATATGCTGCATGCCTTGTGGAATGAGAAATGCATGAATCAGGGAGATACACTCTTGCAGTGAGCACCTTGAACCACCAGCCTGAAGCCACAAACTGATAACATTTATCATTTCTTTGGCAGGCTTTAGTTCTCTAAAACATACTTGGTGCAGGCTGCTTTTGAAAATCCCTCATGCTTTGACAAAAAAAAACACTTTGAAAACACATGATCAGTTGTGTTTCTGACACCATAATCATGATAATAACAACTATAATATGCATTCAAACACTAAAATATCTGGATTATGTACACTCTGGGCAGTGTTCACCAGGCCTACTTGATCGTTCAACCACTGCTGGTTACCTTAGGATTTTATGGATTTAGGATTTGATATTGCTTTAGGATGTTTAGGATATACAGGAAATCTAACACTAAATCAGTTATAAAGGAAAAACAGTGTTCAGGGTTAAAAATAAATAAAATATAACCAAACTCTTTTTGAGTAAAGATGAATCCTGTAGTCCTGATACAATTATAGAGAACTATCTAAATGGAATCTGTGACTATACCACAAATCACAATATGAAATGTTCAGTGGTTGAGAACACATTAAGCCTGGTTTTGTGAGGAGGGGATAAACTTGGGGATTTCATGGGGAAGGTTCAGTATGATATGTAAACCAGGACTCATTGGATGAACACATGGAGGTAAATGTCCCACACCAGCATGTCATTTCAAGTGGGTTAGTCAGACAATGCCATTACTCATGTCAGTGATAATATCACCATGTATTTAATACTCAGCTATGATTTCCCATGTATTTAATACTCAGCTATAATTCCCCCATGTATTTAATACCCAGCTATGATTCCCCCATGCATTTAATACTTATCTATAATTCCCCCATGTACCTAATACTCAGCCATAATTCGCCCGTGTATTTAATATTCAGCTATAATTCCCCTATGTATTTAATATTCAGCTATAATTCCCCTATGTATTTAATACTCAGCTTTAATTCGCCCATGTATTTAATACTCAGCTATAATTCCCCCATGTATTTAATACTTATCTATAATTCCCCCATGTATTTAATACTTATCTATAATTCCCCCATGTATTTAATACTTATCTATAATTACCCCATGTACCTAATACTCAGCCAAAATTACCCAATGTATTTAATACTTATCTATAATTGCCCCATGTACCTAATACTCAGCCATAATTCCCCCATGTATTTAATACTTATCTATAATTCCCCCATGTACCTAATACTCAGCCATAATTCCCCCATGTATTTAATACTTATCAATAATTCCCCCATGTATTTAATATTCAGCTATAATTCCCCTATGTATTTAATACTTAACCATAATTCCCCCATGTACCTAATACTCAGCTATAATTCCCCATGTATTTAATACTTATCTATAATTCCCCCATGCATTTAATACTTATCTATAATTACCCCATGTACCTAATACTCAGCCATAATTACCCCATGTTTTTAATACTTATCTATAATTCCCCCATGTATTTAATACTTATCTATAATTCCCCCATGTACCTAATACTCAGCTATAATTCCCCCATGTATTTAATACTTATCTATAATTGCCCCATGTACCTAATACTCAGCTATAATTCCCCCATGTATTTAATACTTATCTATAATTCCCCCATATATTTAATACCCAGCTATAATTCCCCCATGTACCTACTACTCAGTCATAATTCCCCCATGTATTTAATACTTATCTATAATTACCCAATGTACCTAATACTCAGCCATAATTACCCCATGTTTTTAATACTTATCTATAATTCCCCATGTATTTAATACTTATCTATAATTCCCCCATGTACCTAATACTCAGCTATAATTCCCCCATGTATTTAATATTTATCTATAATTGCCCCATGTACCTAATACTCAGCTATAATTCCCCCATGTATTTAATACTTATCTATAATTCCCCCATATATTTAATACCCAGCTATAATTCCCCCATGTACCTACTACTCAGTCATAATTCCCCCATGTATTTAATACTTATCTATAATTCGCCCATGCATTTAATATTCAGCTATAATTCCCCTATGTATTTAATATTCAGCTATAATTCCCCTATGTATTTAATACTCAGCCATAATTCCCCCATGTATTTAATACTCTGCTATAATTCCCCGATGTATTTAATATTCACCTATAATTCCCCTATGTATTTAATACTCAGCTTTAATTCCACCATGTATTTAATACCCACCTATAATTCCCCCATGTATTTAATACTCAGTGATAATTCTCATTGAGTTGAGCATGTCGTGTAATGGCATCAAGTGACTTCCTTACCTGAAATATCATGTGCACCATAATTGTACACACAATGTCACTTCCATAATTATATGATATCTACATTCTCTTATAATCATGATAATTCAAGTACATGCATGCTCATTTTCTGAAGTGTGGTGAAAACTGGCACACTTTCTTTGCAGTGACAAAAGTACATAACAAATACAAACACATTATTCAACTAGCCTACAGTATCAGCATCGATCCAAGTAGGTTTTACAAGCATAGGTATGTTTCATAAATATTTTTCATTTGACTGATTTTTGTAATAAACACTTTATAGTGCCTGAAGTAATGAGAAAATGACGTGAAGTACATATATCTTAAATATAAGCCTTCACATGAATTAAGAGTATAAAGTCAATTTAATTTGACATTGAAGATATTTAAAATAGAGTTCATCTCCAAAACGTACTACATGTACTGTCATTAACTGTTTAATCAGTTATTCACTTCCAGTTTGATCATCCTATGCTGAGGTAATAGTTCAAGCAATAGTATCATCATATATTCATGATATTAGTCTTACAACTTATAATCGTGTACTAACATTTACACCACATACTCGTTTGAGCACAAATTACCAACACTAGAAATCCACAAGAAGCTTAGGGTAATAAAGTGACATACCTTTGCCATGTTTCTCATAATATAGACACACTAGATGCATTTGACAAAACAAATGACACATTGCCACTCTCACCCATACAACATGTAGGAAGTAGGAAAACATACTTGAAATATCTATTCAAGCTAAATGCATGATGAGGAACAAGAAACATGACAGTGAAATTTGACACATTGAATAGAATGGGATGAAAATGTCTACAACAGAAAAGGATACCTCAGAATAGTAGAGAATTCTCTAAAAGAAAGAGGGATGAACAATATATACAGGGTGCGTTGTCAGACATAGTAAACATGTCACATCATCTTACAGGTACAAGATCAAAGTTACATTCATTTACTATGAATTATATCAATGGATTTTCACATATCAAACTGAAGTCAGATAAAAAAATTTCTTGGATATCTGATGTTCCACCTTTGACACTGACAGGATCATGTTTGGCAGGGAAGTACAGAAATGTAATCTGTCAGAAATGAGAATACAGAAATGTACCCAAACTGGGCGCACTTGCACAAAGCGATCTTAGCGCTAAGATGATCGTAACTCCCATACTTTAACATAGGCATACGATAGTCTTAGCGCTAAGATCGCTTTGTGCAAGTGGACCCAGGTCACAGCATAGCACTGAAGGCATTGGTCAAATACATTTAACTGCATGTGAAACCGGCTCCCACAGGAAAATTTTATTTGATAATCTGTTGAGTTTGTTTTTCACACTCTCTTTCACAGCTCGAATCAACAGTTCTTATTAAATCCATTTAAGTTTGACAGTACAGTCACCATTGTCTAAAAACAATTTATTCTTGTACATTGTGAGTTTTGGCCATATTTTACATGACAAGTGCAGTGGAAACAGTCCTGCTGAGTTGCTCCAGAACTGTGCAGTGGAAGGACAGGGCAATTCTGTATAATCATTTTAGCCTGGGTACCTTGCTGTACATAGAAAAGTACCCCAGCACATTTCTGTTGAACCCTCCTACCCAACATTCAGCCTAAATAACAAAACCTACAGGTTTTCAATATACTGGAGAACATACACATATCAGTAAATATTGAATAATATAAGATAGCCAGTGAATTCTTAGTTTTTCAATATTGTCATAAAAGAAAATGATGTAGGCTAGGGATATGCTTATTTAAAAAAAAGTATCATAAATATTGATATTCAGGTGCCATGTCTGAATGGTAGTGTGATCACTTTCACAGTGTTCATTTCATTCATTTAGTCAGTTCAATCTTCAAGTCAGGTTTAAAGAATTACGTTTTCTTCAGTTCTTTTTATCTGCAGCCACATTCTGACAATCAGTCTACGTAGTTTCGAAAGAAAATTAAATAAACAAAGCACTTTCATCTGCTTTTGTTTCTCAGGGAATCACAGTGAGTGAGTGAGTGAGTTGTGTTTTAAATGCCACTTTTAACAGTATTCCAGTTATATCGCGGCGTGTCAGCTTAATGTGGGAGGAAAGCCCGAAGTCATGCAGGTCTCAGACGTTTACCACTTCAGTGAAACCCACAAGCATGGGTTTGGTGCTGACAAACCTAGCTCAGGGCATCACAAGCTGATTGCCATGTGTGACAGGGACACAAGACCCAAAAATGGGCCTAGGAATTGAACCATCGAATCAAAACATGTTAAACTTAACTTAACTTAACTTGAGGTTACAATACATGATGAATGTATTCCAGTCAATGTATTCCATTGCTAAAACAATTGAACTTGGCATTGAATTAGAGTCAGTAGCCAAAGTATGATTAAAAACATATTTTATTTCTTAAATATTATGTTGGGCCCTTATGGTGCAGTGATACTTATTTTTTTGCACCAATGAGGAATTTTGTTTGTAAAAGTCCCCATGGCTGCACTCTGAAATGAACTCTGCTTTCAAATACAGCCAAACCGAATAAAGTTGAACTTCATTTAATCAGTATACAATGATGAAGAAAATGTAGGTATATTGTCCTGACAGAGTATTTCTTTGTTCTCAGTTGTTTGACATGCTTCAGTTGAAGTCAGACGAAAGCTTTGTAGCTTTTTGCTACATATTGATTACTGTTAATCTCATTATAATCCGATTGTGATGCTCGCTACTGCTACACGAAGCTATTTCTGATGTGACCAGTAATGGAATGCCATCAGAACTTTGTTTAGCAGGAGTGACCACTAATATTGATTTTAATGAGGTTCCCTTAGTGCAGAAACATTTATCTGTCATTGTATCAGAATGTTGGATAGCTATTGGTATATATGCATTACACATATGCTTGAATCATGAATGCATACTGTGCAATGAAAGCATGATTGAAATGTTATTGTTATGTTATTCATATCATATTTGAAACATATTACATGTCAAATAACAGTAGTAGCTTGTCTCACACCATTTTTCCGAGGCAAGCGTCTCAAAGTCTAGTTTTCACCCAGCCATTTCAAGCCTCCTTTCCTTGGCTCTATTTATGTGCCCCTCCCCATGTAGAGCATACGTTGTGCCCCTTGTGATGATAACATGATATCCAAGCAGATTACTGTTCTTATTTTGAATGGCTTCACAATGATGACGACCATAGCAGATGGCCTAGTCGATCAGATAACGAAAAGATTCAAGATTTCATCCCTGACAGACATACAAAATGACAGATTGCCACAGAAAAGATACTTATTACTGCCACATTTCGCTCTTACAACAATAGAGGCTCATGGTACCACGGCATCAAGTAACACTGCACATCGTGGTAACATGAAACGCTCAATATGGGTAGCAAAAATATAGCACTGAATCTCAGTCACTGCGATAAGCATTCAGTCACTTGGGTTAAAATACAAATAAGTTTTCACTCAAACATATAAAAGGCACTAAGTACTTGGGAGAATTGACTGAAAACTTTGAAAAACTTTATATATATATATAACTTCGATTAATTGTTTGAATAGTTTCAGTGCAAATTTGACACACAGATCCTGGTTATTGATTTTGTAGAATGTTCAGGTGGGACTATTGATATTTGCGATAGTCAAATCCTGACTGCCTCTAATACAGAAAAGTTGGCTTGAAATGGCAAGGGCCGACACTCATACCTTGTTAAGATGGTCTCAAACTTGCATAGATTGACATAGTTTCGATGATGCAAAGAACTTTGAAATGAACAAGATTTCATTGTAACTGAAAATGAATATTTGATAAAGATTCGACAAAACATATACTCTGTATACAGTGCGTTGTTAGTCTCACCTCTCCATAGTCCAGCTTGCCATCTCTGTTCTCATCAACCTCGTCAATCATACGCTGCACTTCGTCTCGCGTCATCTTTTCACCTCTCTAAAATAGAGAATTACTTTCAATACAGGTTGCACACGCTGTGACACAATGGCTATCCTTGTTGCTTCAGGACTTATTGTGGCATCATCACCTGTTTATTTGTAATAAACATACCAGTTGCTTCAATTTCCACATGCTTTAGACATTGTTAACATTGGGTCAAGGCGACCTATAAATAATAAAGCCTGGACACGACAAACCAGAGACTGATTTTATGAATGTCCGATGCCATTTAAGGATTGAAGTTGTATGTAACAGTCTTCATCATGTGATGAAGATAGTGCCTCACGTTAGCAAATTCCATGATGCATAAAGCGCTTCATGGTAAATTTGCTCACATGAGGCACTGTCTTCATCAGCTGATGAAAGTCAATAAATACAACTACAATCCTTATATTGACAGATATATAAATCATAACAAAACAATCCATTTAAAGGCCAAACTTTAATTATTTAAAGCAACTATATTAATGCGGAGAGTTGCTTTTGTTGTGACACCATCCATCCCAAATATTCCTTGGGAGTAATATCCCTTAGTTTTACACAAGGCATAAAATGGCATTCAATATATTGGGCAATATCAGCAAGAATACCATAAATACATTTGTTAGTATCCCAAGAGAACTGTGTTAAAAATTACTACACACAAAAAAGGTCCCAAAGCCCAAATTGTGGTACCTGTAAAAGTATGTGTGTTTGTGTAGCTTAACACCCCACTCAGCAATATTCCAGCCATATAAAGGTGGCCTGTAAATAATCAGATCTGGACCAGACAATCCAGTGATTGATATCGTGAGCAACAATCCATGCCATCAAGGTTAGTACCCGCCTTCAACCAAGTCACCAAGTCTGACTACTGATCCATTAATCTGCCTCTTACTCCCAGCATGGGTTGCTAGGGACCAATGCTAACCCGGAATCCCCCCAGGTTGACTGTTAAAGTAAAATGTTACACTTATGTAGAGTGTGCAAGAAGGGATATAAGTTTGGAAGTCCCTACATGCTGGATGCTAAACTTTATGTGATAATGTAAGGAAAATACTAACTGTTGTCAGCATTCTGAACAACTCATCCAGGGATATATAGCCATCTCCGTTGATGTCGATCTTGCGGAAAGCTTTCATCAAGTCGTCTGTAGTTGTGGCATGTTCCCGGCGACAGATGTTGACAAAATCATCAAATGTGAGATAATCTGGGAAACAGGAATCAAAGTAAATAAGAAAAGCCAACTACAGAAACACCATGTGATCAATGTTGACCTGTGTCTGATTCAAGCATTCATTTTCAATATGTCTGCCATGGTGACCATGTAGGAAATTGTACATAATGGATGTCATATTGTGAGCATGCTTACATCAAACTATTGCAGGACCGTCAGCGCAAGGTAGTAACTTAATTTATTGTTCATCCTTTTCAGAACAGAAGATATCTCAAAGTGATATACTGATGCAGGATATCAGGGATCTATCTAGTATGCCAAAGTACCCTTGGCAGGCAAATTAGGAAAAAGTATTATTTTGTTCCAAATTGTGATTTTTTAAACTGAGTAAAATATAAACATTTTTTTACATGTGTATACTCTTCATGCATTACTCCTGACTATAACTATTATAACTATAACAACTTGAATTGGGAGATGCTTAATTCCAATTTGGGATTTTGTATTGACATTTACTGCAGACTTGGGCTGAATATTGGCCTCTGAACAGGTGTTGATAAAACTGTTGAATCTGTAAACCCCAACTTACCTGTTTCATCTGTCCAATACTTAGCCAGTGTTTTTCTGGTAGGATTTCTTCCAGACTGCTGCAGAACTAGATAACAAAAACACAACTACTAACAAACACAATGTATTTGTTTGTTTGCTCATTGTTTAACACTGCACTCAGCAATATTCCAGCAATATGATGGGGGTCTGTAAATAACCAAGTAAGGACTAGACAATCACAATTGGGATACGAAGACATGCATCAACCAAGCCTGACCACCCAATCTTGTAAGTCGCCTCTTACGACAAGCATTGTCACCTTTTACAAAAACATAGGTTGCTGAAGACCTATTCCAACCCTGATCATCACAGGTGACAATTTAAATTACTAAAATAGGTCTGTAGAAGGTAAGTATACAAAATATATAACAAAAGGTTAATGGGAGCAGTACATTTTCAAACAAATTAAATCAACTACACGAGATGCTCTATCACTACTGATCAGAACCTGCCTTAATTTCAAGAATGCAGAAATCTGTGCAAGTAAAATTACAGTTTTCTCTCAAACCTACCTGCAGATAGATCATATTCAGATGAGATGACATCCTTGAGGTCATCATAGACAGACAGGTAGGCTGCTTTACATTCAACCTTGAACTCTGAATCATGGGCAGACGATCCACTGCTTCTATGTGATGCAGCTGAAGATGGACGACTGAGTCGGCGAGACATCTCTATTTGACTTTATAGCTGAAATAATATTATCATGTCATGGCAGTAAACAATAACGGATTATGAAGTTCATGGCGTAATTCCTCAAGAGTCAATACAGATAATACTGGCACCAAAATCAATCATAATTCTTCAAAATCTACAGATATACGCAGCTGATGTGTCTAAAATGTCGAAGTTTATTAATTGAATTATTTGCACTTAAAAACGTGTGCATGTATGCATAATCATGATAATTGTAATGTTCATCATGAAGTCATGCAAACACCACTTTGCACACTCTATATGTTGTACTGTGTTCAATCTGGCAGCTCATGATTACAGAAGTTCTAGTCCCGGGTTATTTTTAATAGTTCCTGACATG
The DNA here is from genome assembly GCF_022045235.1 of Haliotis cracherodii. NCBI lineage: Eukaryota > Metazoa > Mollusca > Gastropoda > Lepetellida > Haliotidae > Haliotis > Haliotis cracherodii. The sequence continues at coordinate 23,269,146 of NW_027266297.1, read as the reverse complement.
AATTCGTTTTGTTTCTCATATTTGTATATACTACTGAAAACAAATAGAGCAATGTAAGCATCAAACTACCAAAACATCATCAACACGTTTTTGATCATGCCTTATTGTGATGAACATCTATCTGATGAACCAAAGACGTATAAACAATCTCTAATACGTCTTTGGATGAACAGATCTAATAAGTATCTCAATCAATCATACTACTCTAATTATAAAGATTCTTTCCCCAAGCAATATATTGCTCGCCGCTCTTATAATTATCCCAAAGCTGCATTACATGAAAACGAATATATGTGGTTGGGTGACATAACTCTCATAATCATATGGTCTATTGACTATGTCTTAAGACTTCTTTTGGTATCCAATATATAGGCCGGTACATTATCTATACGTTCAAATCAATTTGATCGACCTTTGGATATTTAAAAAAGCGTGAATGGTACACTAACAAAGTATTTATCTTACCGACGGGGTAAACTGCATTGATTTAGCTGTAAAATTTGTTTTTAAATTCAGTTCTCAAAGCATAGCAACTAAATTGTTGATGTTATACCGGAACAGACTTGTTCGGCGCGCATGCGTTAGAAGCGCGCACTTCTCTTCCTCAAAGGGGCTATACTCTGTAAGGACCTGAAACGTGATAACCGCAGTCGCGACTGAATATTATTGAACATAAACCTCATTTTGTAGAAATCCGTTAAAAATATTATAGGTAGTAACATATTAGCTATAGACACATGAGTACACATGAGTACACTGTTGTATTATTTTTATTGTAAGAATAACCCCGGCACAAAATAAATCAACACAATCGAAATGATGACATATTTCAGAGACCATATATCGGAATATGTTCTCTGATATTCCCAGTAAGTCTTATAAGGCTCTCTGAAAAGAACAAAACAGTTTATGTGCAGATGCAGGGAGGTGCAGGTTCCGCCGAAGATTATTTGCATTCATCCTGCACCGTATTTACTTGTAATCGTAAAAATGTAACCCTCATTTGGCAAAAGAAATGTATCCGCACTTACAGTTAGATACGATTTCCGTCAAGATTTAAGGTACAATTAATTTCGTTTAAAACCCATTTCGTTTTTTTGTTTTTGATTATAGACTTACGTTCAATATACATGTTTTTGTCGACGAAGTTTATTGGCATTTATAATTCCAAGAACGACATCGTTAAAACAATTTTGCTTTATCGAAACCAAATTAATATACTGTATTTGATAAATGAATAATTACATGTACAAACTCTTTATCTTCCAAATACCCATTATGGATCAGAATGTGTGGTGATGTTTTATCACAGTGACATGATTTAATAGCGCCAAACGTGTGTATTTTGTTATTAACGAGTGCGCCTATGAGACATATATATAATTCCTTTTAGAATAAGGATGTATATGTTTCTTTTTACAGAAACACAGGGTTGTTCACAAGGCCGTAGTTAACTTTTTTTGACAGGAGGAGCAAACAATTGTACAAGTATCACTTGTCCCCCAACTTGATTCAAATAAAACTGGTTCATTTCGCTTCTGATTGTCAACATTGCGATGCTCCTTTGTGATCGTAATGAGACACTGAACCCCTCTTGGCGTATCCCGCTCCTTAGCGTTGTGATTATGATGATGACGTCATGGATAATGGTCAATTGTGACGTCACCGGGGATTATGACGCTGTCTTTATGACGTCACGACTTCACTTGTATGTCTCACCATGCTAAGCAACACAGTATGCTGTGACAACCACGAGGCTCACTTTGCTGGGACGCTTGTGTCAACATCATTTCTTTCCCACGGACATATTGAGGAAGGTACGTTGGCAAATATCGATTTTACACTGGGTGTTCAGTTGTACTGACAGCAGTAGTTGTTCTAAACTACTATTTGCCACATGGACGCAAAATTCAATCCAACCCCATGTTCTAACACAACTTCCACCATGTTGGTTTCATGTTGCTAATAAAAGCAGAAAACGACTCCTCTCTTATTGGCATGGTTAAATATGATTTAACTCTCGATATTTAAGATTAAAATAAATTCATAAACATCGAGAAATGGACATCAATATTTAAAAAGTATTCAAAGAAAACTAATGGCGTGCGACAACCTCATTAGTGACATTCATCTTTGGCAACTTTGGTTACATTACATTGACTCAAGAAAGCTTTTACGTAGAATTTATGTCAAGCCGTTGTGTGGGCGACAGGAACCCTAACCTCCTTGTTATTTTAGCGAGACTGAAAAACTTAGAAACCCTTACTTAGGAAGGAGTTCGTGCAAGTCCCTTAGAAAAATGGTGAAGGTGTCTTGTAAAATGCATTCTTACCAATATTATACCATCCATTGTATAACTGGAGTGATAACTGTTAATAATTGTTGCGGTTCAGTGGTTCAAAGAAAACGAACAATCGCAGAATATGTATATGGACTGCCACTGTCCTAACATTATTGTTGAACCCAGTTATTATATAAATTGCATTAATTTTGGATGCATAATACATTTTATCACCCATAATTGAAGCGAAGGACGGTTGGGAGCCGGGAACATTTGACCATCGAATGCTGTTGAATCATCCTCTCAGATGGACAATACAAAACCAAGTGGTTCTGGCGCAGATCCACACATGCATCTTCTCAGGCCGGAGGTATGTGTGTACTATGAGTATGACAAACCCACATTTTATCCTACGGTAACACAAATATGTCATTTATATCATCTTAAAGTCCTGATATATCTCTTCTTCTTGATATCCATAGTTAAGGTGTTCTTTACTTATACCATAGTAGGGCGGTCGGGTAGCCTAGTGGTTAAAGCGTTCGCTCGTCACGCCGAAGACCCGGGTTCGATTCCCGACATGGGTACAATGTGTGAAGCCCATTTCTGGTGTCCCCCGCCGTGATATTGCTGGAATATTGCTAAAAGCGGCGTAAAACCATATTCACTCACTCACTATACCATAGTAACGTCTTTGGCAAGAATGGTTGACTGATTAAAACGGTTGTTGTCCGAGATATTGATGACCCTCTACTATAGAACATGTGAGCTAAGATATGATGTTTTTTTTATATCTTCAGTCTTCTCCATGCCATCTACGAAACCAACACTCCGTGTGCAAAGTCCCTGGGATGTCTTCAAATGGACCAACTGACAATGTGGAACTTGCATACCGCGCATGTCTACAGACACCATATACAACAGACCCCATCCAATCTCAAAGGCTCACGGAGCGCATGGTATCCCCAGTGAAAAGCACAACTGATACCGGCACACCACCCAGGATAAGATCAGCGCATAGAACAAGGTCCTTAAAGCTACATCATTCGTGTAGTCCAAGAAAAACACCCACTGACGCCAAAGCTATGTTTGAACCCCAAAATGAAAATCAAATTACGATCAGAGACAACCCGGAAGCCGACACAAGCCTTAAGATTATGCGCATGCCTGGTGTTGCGTGCCAGTTATTTTGCATTGATGACACCTCGTCACCGGACTCGTCCATGTCAACTTTAGATATTAGCATTTTGTCTGATGATGATTCTGACAATCTTTCTGAAGTAATTCATTCTGGTTTCGACGGAACACCTCAGATCTATGACAAGGTGGAATCAGTTACAAACAAGGAGGTTGTACAAAAGAGGCGCCCTGTTTACTCAAAACCTAAGCTTTATAGGTATTTTGACACAATTACGCAACAAAACGAGACACACATATATAAACCAGAAAAGGGCAAATTTGAAAATGAATTTATGGTTGGTAAAACGTTGGAGGCTAAGTTTTTTAAAGAAGCTGTTGAAAAGATACTCAGAAATTTAAAAGACGATTTTGATTCAGTTGGACAGAAAGATCTGATTATTCCAATTTGTGGAACTAAGTGTGATGTTCCTTCAAGCGTTAGTCAAGGAAACGATCACCACCTTGCTGAGGAGCGTCCACCAGGAGAATCAAATGACACACATGGATCCACAGAATTAGAAGGTACATCTACCCAGGAAATTTCAAAAACTGAAATAATTCGTAGAAGACGAAAACTGGATGACATTGACCTCATCTCTAGAATTGGCTGCATCTTTCAGGAGTTTCATCTGAATTATGACCTCACTCTTCTGCCTAAGAAGATCCATGATGAGCATCACGTGATGTGTAATGCTTTGGACCGGACGATACCAGAGAGTGATTACGTCACTGATCACGTGGTAATGCTGCAATTGGAAGCAAACCTTTACCGATTGACATCTGGGGAACTGGCGTTTGATATTCCAGTGTTTTAGTTTTGTGCTCGCGTTGGTCTAAATTGCCGGCTTCCGAATGTTACGGAGTCACAGCGGGCAGTGGTGGCCTTGTGGCCTAAAACATCGCTATCGGGTGTGTAGAGTCCGTATCTGCATATCGTAGATTCGAATCCAACGTTTACCCCGGTTGTAAATCATTGTACTGGCTGTGACGTAGTGGATTTTACAAAAGTGAATGTCTACGAAATGCTTCACTTTGGCTGACATATCTGGATATAACTGAAATATTGTTCAAAGCGACGTGAAACCCAATGTGTATAAGAATATCCTAGATTTCACCAGAGACCATCTATTATATGGTCTCTGATTTCACACGCTCGTTTCACCTTTCTTGGGGACACGGATAGACCAGTCGTCTAAGTCGCCGCGATTCGTTTGCCTAGCTTTGCAATAGACTCAAACCTCGGATCAGTTGTTCGAACCCTAGATTTGCCCTGAGTATGTTTTTATATTTGTATTTGTATTAGCCGTGCTTGTGGGTGCCACTGACGTGGTAAATGTTTATGACGTGCATCTCTTCAGTGTTATGTCTAACGACAAGGTGACATGTCGTGATGTAACTGAAGTACTGTTCAAGCGTTTTAAACAAAACTCACACACTCACTCACTCACTCACTCAAAAGAACGAATATATTCAAATGTCAAGTTGTGTCAATCAAATGGATATAGGTCTTCAAGTTAAACAGATGTGTTTTGTGTAGTTAGTTATTGTAATGTCAGCCCTTTCTGGTGGTATTGTAAAAAAACCATTTGAAACTTCGTTTCTCGAATTGGCGCATGAGGGATAGGCTTGGATCACATCCCTAGCTTGTACAGACCCAACCTAATAAATAATACACTGCTGGAAGTGATCTTCGTTGTCCTTTTAGAAAGAGAACACACGCTATAAATAAGTGTTGTGCAGTCTTTTTAAACGTTGATAACACATAGAGACATGTTGCAGATTTATTGTTTCACAGTTCTCTTCAAACTTAATGTAACATAAATCTCATACACTTCATGGCATCTAGGTCATACCACACATGCGTGCACACCATACAGACATCCATGTCCACCCAGCCAACTTCACCCCCCACCCCACCTCCCGTGACCCCCACCTCACCCGCGGTACCACAAACTCATCTCGTACCAACACCATACCATACGTTCATCCATACCTCGATCCATACACCCCTACAGCTATACACATACATACAAACACACGAGTCACAGTAACACAAAATAGCAATGTTATTAAACATTTTGCATTTACATTATCACATATTATAACAGACTGAAGACTGACATGGTGGCACTATCAATATTGTATATGAAAAGGTATACTTGTATTTATGTTAAGTACCAGTATTCTTTACATTACATATACTATACTATCTGAACATCGTTGACATAATTGCGGCTTGGGGCTATGAAACAATATAACTATTCGTTAAATGTACAAATTGTTCTGTAGGAGGAATTATGGGAGGGCAGGTTCCCAGCCTGTTACTTCATTCCATAAATAATGGGCACGGGTGGCCCAGCCGTCTAAGGCGCCGCGATTCGCTGTGCAGCATTGCGTCCCTTGGGCACGCCAGAAACCTATGATTGTGGGTTCGAATCCCGGTTCGACCCGATTATGTTTCTAGGTTTGTCAGTACCATACCCGTGCTCGTGGGTTTCACCGAAGTAGTAAACGTCCGAGAACTGCATCACTTCGGGCTTTCCTCCCACATTAAGCTGACACGCCGTGATGTAACTGGAATACTGTTAAAAGCGTTAAACCCAACTCACTCACTCATTCCATAAATTGTACCTCAGATCTGAATACAACGTACAAGTAACAAGAAAATGAATCTCGTCTTTGATTTCGCTGCTACGACAAGATTTACAAACTCTCTCATGTAGAGGGGTTTTGGGGAGACACTATCTACCTAATTCTTCTTCCAGAGTTTATATGCCGCTAAGACATAGAACATTTAATTATTTACTCTTTGCTTTAGAGACAACCCCGCTCTTTATCTGGATTGAGCGAGGCACCTGTATGAAAAATTCGCACGACGTACCAGTGTGGGGTTAGTGAAAAACCCTACTGCGAATGAACCATTTAGATCATCAACTACCAATCAATACTGCTCAGGTGACAGAATAAAGCAAGCACGGGTCCAGGTTTTGTCGAGCTGTAAGCGTATAGTTTGCATTCAGGGTCCGAATGAGGTTAACGTGACCTGCACGTAATATATATTTATTCTAAGTCCAGTGAAACCTGGTTGGTTCGTACCCCGTTAATCGGGAAACCCCGCCGTCTGATCAATTACTGCTGGGAGCGTTCGTTTCTTTGTTCTTTAACGCCGCCCTCAGCAACATTCCAGCTGCATTACTGTAAATAATCGAGTCTGGGCCAGACAATCTAGTGATTCACATCATGAGTATCCATCTACGAAATTGGGATACGATGTCCTACATCAACCAAGTCACCGAGCCTGACCACCCGAATTCGTTTGTCACCTATTACGACAAGCATGGGTTGCTGAAGATCAATTCTAACCTGGATCTCACGCTTACGTTCAAAATGAAATTTATTCGTATCAATTATTCGTTAATACGGACGATTTTACCCGTATTACCGGGTTTAACTTTATAAGTGTGTGAATATAGATATAGACAGCATACATTCAGTGTATGTTTAGTTACATACTTTAGTTCAGGGATGACGAAAATTTACATAAATGCCGAGATGAGTTGTTCACTTTGCACATGAGGCAGAACAGACTAAAATTGTGTAGGTCGCAGACATTCAGTGAAATCACCGAACAGGGGATTGATGTTGGCAAACCCAGTGATTCGAGCGAATCTAGGATTTGAACCCAGATGGTCACGTCGGCAAAATGGGCCACGAACTGTACATGGAGAATTACAGCGGCTACCTGACCAACTGTACTGCTGATCTATAAAAGAATAACACCGTTAATTTTATTTATTGAACAATGAAATATATGTCGCAGCAAGGAAATCCTAATTTACTCAACATCATCTTAACGGCAGATGTCAAGGAGACCTTTTTGACAGGGCCTTTGCTAATGCTTTATTATCATAATTTTTTCATTCTCTCCAGCTCAAACCGAAACTAAGACCCGTCTAATGCAATATGGCGTCCCATGCAGGTAGGTTAAACATTCTCCATTGATCATTCACCATAATTTCCAATCTGGTTCATAAATTGAGAGTACTTGAATGCTAGTAGTATCGGGAAGAAGGCGATCACTGGGATTATATCATTATCAATGTGGAGATACTACTTTTAATTACCTGTGTTGTAAATGTATTTTAAAAGACGCCACAGTCTTGTGTATACTCTCATTCATGTACCTTGTGGAGACTTGCCCTGTGGATTACTGTGATATAGTGATCAAAATGCGCTTTCGAACCCACAGAGTGTAGGCTACAAAACTTAAACTCTACGATGAATATCTATTCTGTGTGTATGAACGCGAAAGAAAACTAACGATTTTGTATTTTCCTTTTTTTCCTGTATTACATTAATGCTAGTTTCTAAACATACGGTCCAACTCGCATTGGTACCCCTTTTTTTTATAAATATACAGTATTATTTAATATACCTAAGTAAAAGTGTGCTGGTCTTATGTTATGGGTGTGCTACGCACCAACTACATATTGCCGTAGTTGTAAGCAGAATATTGATTTATGTGTATGCGCGTTTCCATTAACAACGAAACAACACCCACATCATTCGTCACCACTCGCCCCTTTCCGTCACCTATTCGGCTTTTCCCGGAACAACACGAGTTGGTCACGAATGCAACCACATAGGCAGGACCGCATACAAGGAAACGAGTCAAGTGCCAACCCATGTGATAAGTAGCAATGTCAAAATATCGTTTCATGTAACACTGGATATAGACATAGCACTACGTGTATGCTTTGAGACTTACTTATTTAGATTTATAACATTCCAGAAAAGCATGCACTTCCATCTCACTTAACATTAAATGGTTACAGTACCTATTTATGGCCATATCGGGTAGCCTAGTGGTTAAAGCGTTCGCTCGTCACGCCGAAGACCCGGGTTCGATTCCCGACATGGGTACAATGTGTGAAGCCCATTTCTGGCGTCCCCCGCCGTGATATTGCTTAAAGCGGCGTAAAACCATACTCACTCACTCACTATTTATGGCCACAAACGGCGACATGACAATTTTTACTTGATATGGAGTTCAGTAACAAGGTGGAAATTAAGAATAGCTGAAAATATAGCATTTACACAGTGGGTATGTGGGATTAAACATAATCCTTCATACAATCAAAGAAGGGCTTTCTTTGTATTCACAGTAAGTATTAGAGACAAGTGAAAATAATTCCATGTGGGTTCTCAAAAAGGTAAATGATTTGTTTGCATTTGTGTACCCTCATTCAAGAACCGAAGTTCAATTCAAAGTTGCAATATTGCTGTCGCAGTTTAATGTAAGATATATTTACTCACTATCCAACTATCCCATACAAGACAAAATTCAAAACGTTATGCCATAGATATAGTTTAATAAATCTCTATCTTCAAATTCCAGGACAATTTGTCAAAAAGCAAAGCAAAAGTCATCTCAAGTTTACTGAGAAAACCATATATGAACTCCTGGAAATCCTGCAGAAAGGCAACATCTTTGTGAAATTTGGGGATAGGCAATAAGTATGCATCCCCATGGGCACCAGTTGTGCTCCCATCTTTGCTAATCTGTTTCTTTATGCATATCCACATTGGCAAAATCAAAACACGATGATTTTGTCCGAGAACTTAAACTTACATATGGCCATATGCTTAAGTGATATTGATGATACGATATCGTTCAATAATCGCCAAAAATCCAATTTCTTTGATTTATTAATACTATATATATATACTATATATATAACAGACCAGTGAGGCCACGTCTGTCCCTGTCAGAGGGACAGATATCATCCATTAGACAGCGTGACAAGAGGTATGACTTTAACCTTCCTGTGGTCAATTTTGTCTTATATTCCAGCAGCTCCAGTCTTTTGGTGTCTGCATTTCACACCTTTTGAGGTTCTATCGATCATGCTCTTTCGAGCGTCATACGACTCTTTCTCAAAAGTTTGATAAAGGATTACAGTTTAAGGCCATAATATCTCTTTTAAAAGGTTTTATGGTAGACGTGTTGAGGATATTCCCAAATTTTACATATGTTATGAGAATCCATTATATATGTATATTTACTTTTCATGAAGAATATATTAAATGTACTTTGTTTTCATGAAATGTATATTCCTACCTTTTTATATATCATGTTGTTAGTGTACAGATTGCCAGTGATCAACACTGACCAATTACACACTTCACTTCACATTGTCTATATGTAAGCCCTGGTAAGCTCACAGCCAAGTACAGACTGATGCAATTGTAGCTTGGTTATTTGGTCGACAGGTAGACAAAGTGGTCAGTTCCCAGGTCGGGTTTAGGTGTTAACTGACACGCCATGTCGGCAAGATTTGAAACTGTAATTGTGTATGCCATGTCGGCAATGTGTGAACTAAGGTGAATTATGGATTACATGAAACATTCACTGGAACTTTTTCGGAAATGATGGTATATTACAGCCTAAAGTAAGACTGTTTTTATTGTGATTGATACTTGTGTTTGCTGTTTGTGAATAATATGAAGCTTGATTAGACTGCCAGTATTAAAGTATTTTTGAATTGTTGTGTGATCTCTCCTTGTTATGTATGGAAACGGTTTAGTGGATCCACACGTAACACGTATCAGTTACCAAATGTCCGATACAATTCCCTATTCACTTGTACCATTCCCTTGTATTTTTCATATGAACACTTCACATGTCTTTGAATATGTTTGTGCCCCCGGTGGGCCAGGATAAGCCTACGCCTTCGCGAACACGTGGTATATAGTAATGTTCCTCCTGCATTAACTTCCAGGAAAAAACGACAAAGCTGAAGCACAGCGTAAAATGGCATCCAACACACTTTTTGAGTGTCTTCCAAATACATTGCAATGTATACGATAGTTGTTCAGTGGTATACGATGAGTCCATTGAAAATGGCAGTTGCTGTTTCAGTACACAGTTCACAATTTTTAGGGGAAACATAAGAGGGTTTTTTATTTGCTTGCACATACCAAGGCCCAATCACAGTTCACTTCAGCAAATGAATGGCTTTTTTCATCTCTGTATGTTTCAGGTTACCATGTTCAAGAAACCTTTGACAACATAATCCGTAAGTGTAGCATATATTTTAATCCAATATTGAAGAGAGGAAGTGTCAGACAGCCCATGACGGCACTAATCTTAAAACAAATTAATATACAAGCGGAAAAGTTCCTGTGCATCACTATCATGGTAAATAATAACTAAAGCGAACAAAGAATGAAACATATTGATGCACTGATGTCAATGAAATATTAATTCACCGTGACTGTTTCAACACATGTTTTCTGTAAATGTCATCTCAGGCTGAAAGATACCAGGTTGGATCAATTGTCAGTTCACAAGTCAGTATGATCACCATTAGCAGTGACAATGCAGCTTGACAATGGCGCCTCATTGACGACACAAGACAATTGAGACAATTGTGAGATGTCATTCCAGTTCTGGACCAAGGCTGTCGCAGCTGTACCGGTTGTTTTGGAAGTTGGCATTACATTTCACCACACACATGTTACATGGTTGACAGGCCAAGGGAGTGCTGAGGTGTTCTGTTGTCCAACGAAGTTTGTGATCACACGTGAAGGCATGCATTGTATGCTGTAAAATGATGTGATGTCCAAACCTGGACTCATCTGTGAAGAGGACTTACCTCTAGTCCTGTGACCCGAACCTCAAATGTTGACCATGCCAGACGTGCAGTTCGATGACTGTTCAATCGATCCCTAAACAGACCTAAGCCTGGGATACTGTGGGCTGTCAAAGCTGCAGTGTCTAGCCGGTTACGCAAGTGAAACAGACCGATATGATTGTACTGCCGACGTGACGTCCAGAACATGGTAGATCCCTGGTGTTGCCAGTCTGTTGGTACTGACCCCAGAGTGACTGCATGGTGATATGATGGACGCCAAAACGCCTAGCAACTACATTTTGTGCAATTCCGTTATAAATTTTTAGATAGGCGTGGACATCACGTTTACGAGTTTTGGCCGTCAGTAAAGTTCCTTTTCAATCTTAAAGTACTGCAACGATTTACTCTGCTTTTGAATTGACTCGGTCCCATGTGTACTGAGGATGTGTGACAAATTTCGACCACGTGGGATGACCGGGATGCCATTCGGTTTCAGGGTCATCATGGGTATTGATTACAAAGTTTTTACATGTGATTCTCATGCATGATTCTGTAAAATTCATGGCAATGTTATTCTAATGTGATTCAATTTATGATGCACAGGAATGTATACCTTACCTTCCCGCCAATATACCTTACTGTTCAAACAAAACGTAACTTTTTAATTTGTAATTTGAATTTCTTACAACACTGTGCATATGAATCATCATACCTTTTTCATAAAAACATAATGTTTAGTTCATCACCGTGATGACATATGACATATGGATACAATAAGTTATGTGATAATGTATATTTTTTAACTTATCCTGCATTACTCCGTATTGCATTTACTGCTGTCTTTGACAGAGAGACGAACTGTGTGAGATCCAGCTGCTGAAGAAAGTTGTTTCCATCTCTTCAGGAAGCAGCGCCCCCTCCCACACTGTCGGCACGTGACCCGGAAGACATGAGGTCATGTCAAAACACATAACTGCTTTGTCAACCACACGGATCGGACGTATGCTGTATCCCTCGTGGAATTATTAACGCTTTCTTTGATCCTGACTTTCTATCGTTTACTACGACAAAAGTCTGCTGTGTTGTTTATTGTATTTGGTTTGTTACCTTGGACTTCCTTCTATTGTTAATTGGTAACGTTTCTCGCTACGCACTGTTATGACATTCCAACTTTGCCAGATCGATCATTTGCGCAATCATCTGAGAGCCGCTCTTGCGGAGATCACCGCTACTCGACGGTTGGGTTACTTGAATTCCACGGACTGGGATTCCGAATTCAAGCGTTCCTTACTATGACAACCTTGGTCGGGTCCTACCCTTTTTAATGGTGCCATCTCCGCTACCCATGCCCGAGTCTCCAGCTTCGCAAGAGATAGAACAGCTCTCAGAGCCTTGGAGCATGTCACGCACCAATCAGCGGTCAAGTCCTCCAAAGGCGACTACAAACCGCACCGTTCCTCTCTCAAGGTCGTCTCCAAACATACCTCGCCTTTCGTGGCCAGACAGGGCGTGGTCGTGGTACATCTCGTGGCACCTACCAGCCGCGAAGGGATCGTCGCCCCGGCAAGGGTGGCGATTCCACCTCAAAGCGTTGACCGTCGGGACCTCAACAACTGGCACCTCACACCCCCAGCCGTTCCGGTCACCGACACACCTGTGGGTGGAAGACTAGGCAGGTTTTGGAGAAACTGGTCTATACTGGAGGACCCATTCGTCACAAACATACACTGTCAGGGGTACCAGCTCCCATTGGCTGCACTTCCTCCCCTGATGTCCACTCCGACATCAGACGCTTATTCGCCACACCAACTTCGGCCCCTTCACGACAGCATCGCCTCCCTACTGTGGAAGGAGGCCATAGAGATTGTGCACGACCCACCTCGAAACCCAGGATTTTACTCCCCAGTGTTCACCTGGAAGGTCCTCCCTACTTCTGAATGACGACGTTGCGGCTGCTCAGGACGAGAATCACAGCAGGCGATTCCCTGATCAGTCTCGATATCCAGGACGCCATCTTTATGTTACCATCCACCCCAATGACTGGCGCTTCCTCAGGTTCATTTTCAATAGTACCCATTACCAGTGGGCGGTCCTACCATTTGGAATTTCCACGGCCCTGTGGCTTTCCACACGGATCATCAACTTCGATCCATACATTGACGATTGTCTCCTCAACAATCGGGACTTGACGTTGCTACTGCGTCACAGGGATTTTACCCTGCGGCTCTTCAATCAGTTGGGATGGATCGTCAATCAGATGAAAGTCGGAGCTGACCCCATCGTTCCGTCTGCAGTTTATCAGGGGCCTGTTTCTCACGGATCAGGACCTCCTTCAAGTCCCCAGAGACAGGTGGTTGAAAATCCTCTTCTACCTCTTCCCTGCCCTCCAGCAGGCTTGCACTCTCCGCCAATGGCAGGTTCTCTTGGGCGTCCTCACATCGGCTCAAGACCTGACTGCCCCTCATCGTCCTCCCGGTTCACCTCCACCCCTTCCTCCGATGGTGGACGGTGGAATCGAACGTCTGCGGCGGTGTCTCCTTGACCGCACTACAGCCCTCCCTCCACCTGTTCGTCGACGCATCCAAACAGGGTTGGGGGGCTCATCTGGGGACTCAAACAGTTGCAGGGCTGTTGTCCGGAGATCGACTCCACTGGCACAGCAACAACCTCGAACTCGAAGCTCTCATCCTGGCCGTCTCCCAGTGGCAGAGCATTCTCCCTCACGCCCAGTTGACCATCTCCACGGACAACATCACCGTGGTCTAAAGCCTGCCGTAAGTCTAGGAAACGCCTTTTCCTACCGGTCTCCCCTTCGTCGCTGTCGGAGGTCAGCCAAAATACTATCTCCCTGTGGCTCCGGGCGTTCACCCTCCAAGCTTATAAAGCTGCCGGATTGGAGCCCCCCAAGGCTAACAACCCACAGCCGCGTCTACCATGGGTCTTCACAGTAACGCTTCCCTCAAATCGATCATGGAAGGCTGTTTTTGGCGATCCAACACCATTTTCGCCAGCCACTACCTTCGTGATGTAGCCTTGGAAGATGTCGCCGCCGTTCATAGCTTTGGTCCCCTGGTGGTAGCTCAACAGGTCACAACCCCCGACGCCACTGATTCTCCGTTACCCTGAGCGGGGCCCGTCGAACTCTCTGGTGTTTATCACCCCAGATTAGAGGGCTCTCCTGCGTTCCGCATTCGCTCTTAGGTCAGTTCTAGTTTTGGCTTTCCCGCCTCATACTATTTCTGTCACCTATTTCGGGTTCCCTCTTTTGCATCGACTCTCGTTTCCTTCGACAGGAATGGTCGCTGGTGTTCCGATCATCTCTTGTCCATGCGGTGCGGTTTCATCGGACCTTTGTTGAGGGTTTTCTTCTGGCTCACATCTGAAGGTATGCCCACCGGCCGTGACGTCTGATAAAGATGCAATACGGAGTAATGCAGGATAAGTTAAAAAAATTAGTAAAATCTAAATATTTTTTTACATTTGTATACTTATTCTGCATTACGAAGTCTAAGTGCCCCCCCTGCGCTCCGCTTCCTCCCCAAGAAGTTTCCGATGTTATGTTTAAAGCAGTTTTGTGTTATGACATGACGTCATGTCTTCCGGGTCACGTGCCGACAGTGTGGGAGGGGGCGCTGCTTCCTGGACAGATGGAAACAACTTTCTTCAGCAGCTGGATCTCACGCAGTTCGTCTCTCTGTCAAAGACAGCAGTAAATGCAATACGGAGTAATGCAGGATAAGTATACAAATGTAAAAAATATTTAGATTTTACTAAATTTTACTTTTAGAATCAACCGAGCTTCTCATACGGCACGATGACCCTTCACAATATGTGTCTACATTTGCTGAGAGAGCAGCCCTCAAGATTCTCAAATCATTTGGCTGCATCTTCATAAAGGGGAAATCTGGTTCAGGTAAATCGAAGATTGGGTTAAAACTTCTTGATGTTGTAGCCAGGGAGAAAAGTGTACAACCTGCCATACTTACCTCATTCAGACAATGGAATTTGATCCCACAATCTAAGGAAAACGAACCAAAGTATGTTGTTATGATTGAAAACATTTTTGGATGCAGTAACTTTGTGCAGACCACGGTAGAAGAATGGAGCAGGTTGTTTGATATCATGTGGCCAGCTGTGGAATCTGGACTCATCTATCTCATTTTAACATCCAGACCAGAAATCAGTGCTCAGTGTGAGAGTCGTGTGAAGAAGTACAAACTGATGGAGAACATTCAGTGCATCACTCTGGACTCGGGGACATACGCTCTCAGGAAGGGAGAGAAGAAGAAACTGATGAGGATGTATTGTGGGAAATTAACATTCAGCGATGAGGAAATCGGAAAAGCAATAGAAGTGGACAGGGCTCTGGGTTTCCCCCAATGCTGCAGGTTCTTTTCCAGGAGTAAGAAAGCAAAGGATAAAGGTATTCAGTTTTTCTACAAGCCATATGAATACATAACAGAGGAAGTGGAACTACTTCAAGAAAGTGATCCACTTGGATATCTGGTACTTCTTCTTGTGTTGATGAATGGTGGTCACTTGGCGAATACTCCAGTGAGGTCTCCAAAGACGACGCATCAGATCGAAACTCTCATTGACTTATGTAGTCTTTCATCTAAGCCGAGTTTAAGGGCTATTCTGATGAAGGCTGAGTCACTCTGTGATGTTTATTTACAGAACATTGACAATAACTTTCAGTTTCATCATCAGTCAATCTTTGATGCTGTTTTTGTTTTTGTGTCAAGAGTATATCCAGACATGTTTCTTGGATTATGCCCAGCAAAGTTGCTCGTAGAACTGGTAAAGACAGAGATACATGGATCAACGTCAAATGAAGTTGTTGTCATAGTTCCTAGGGAAGATTATGGCATTCTTGCTGACAGAATCACAGAGCTACTTCTGTCTGAAGACGCTTTGGTAGTCCTCGACCACCCTGCCCTGCACGATGAAGAGTTTGCAAATGTCATATTTGAAAAATGGAAACACGAGAATACACTAAACGGCATACAGACATTCATAATGCCTCACCAGTTAGAAATCAAGATTGGCCAACCAGTATCTAATAAATGCTTGTTCAAATGCAAATTCATCCTCCCATGTCTGTTACTCAAACAGATCAGAAAGCTTGCACATTTATTGACTACCACTCTTAATGATGACTCTCCTCCAGACATGCTCACAGAGATCTTGGCATGCACAGTGTATACGAAAGATTTAGCTTTATCCAGCATGTTATTGAACATGGGAGCATCATCAGATGAATGTTGTTTCCGTGCTTTATGTGGATCGCCCTACACATCAGAAGACACTGATGAGATTGTCAAACATATTCTTTCTGAAGGTACTGACTACACAGAATTGAAAGATATGTTCTGTGTTGCTGTTTTGAAGGAAAACAGTCTTGTTGCTCAATATCTCTTTGAAAGTAAACTCAAAAAGAAGGAAATGACAATATTAAATCAATGGTTAGAGAGTCTTTGTGAACTGCTTTCTAACATGAACGATAATGTAAAAGATATCAGTGAATCTAATAGAACAATGGAAGATATCACAGAGAAAATGATTGAAACAGCATGCATGTCTGACCCCGAATTCCTGCTGTGGATGGCAGCAACGCATCCTGTATCTATTATCCTACAACATCTGCTCAAGATGGATCTTGATGTTAATGAGGTGTTTTTTGGAAGCAAGCCTCTGGATCAAGCTTTGAGGTTTGGTGTGGCTGATAACGTGGCTCTTCTTTTGGAGAATGGCGTTGACATCTGTAAGACCAAAGACAATACAGTGTTTCATTTGGCAGCAAAGTCCGAAGTTGACAGTGAAGAGAAAACTTACATACTTTGCTCATATTTGGAATCTTGTAAGGGCGTCATCCCAACTTCTCAAGAAGATTCAAACCTTGCTGAAGACTTAGAAGATTCCGAAAATCCAGATCGTCAAGGAGATCGAGAGAATCACGAAAACCAAGAAGATGTAGAAGATACAGACGATCAAGAATATAGAAAAGATCATGATGTTGACGAATTAAAAGATCAAGAAGATTCAGAAGATTTGGACGACGAAGAAGAAAACGAAAATGTCCCTGACACTTTGGAAACATTCCTCATTACCGAAAGTGAAGATGGAATGCCAATTCATTCAGCATGCCATGCTGACAATGCTGGAAGTCTAAGGATATTGATTCAAGCAGGTGCTGACGTCAATATACAAACAGCTAAACTGGAAACGCCACTTCATGTGGCAGTGAAGAAAAGATCTGTGGAGTGTGTAAGATTACTATTACAAGCCAATGCATCAGCTGATACGATTGATTCTGACATGAATTCGCCACTAACATGTTCAGACAAAACTGATTTTGAGATAGTAAAGGCTCTTGTTAATGCTGGCACTGACGTAAACTACTCAGGGCACAGTGGAAGGACATGCATGACTTTGTCATTACAAAATGATGACTTAGACACGGTCAGATTCTTATGCGACCATGGAGCTGATGTCAATACTGTCAAATCTGACGGAGTCACAGTGTTGATGGTGGCGGCGCTCCATGGAGAGATACACATGGTGAAGCTTCTGTGTGAGAAAGGAGCTAGGCTTGACAAAAGAGACGAAAATGGAGAGACGGTGTTGCACAAAGCTGCCAAATCTGAAATAGATGCTGCAGAGAAGCTGCTGTACCTGTTAGAGGATCCACATGCTCCTATTGATATAGAGGACAATGCAGGGAGGACTGCTGTGTTTCCTGCAGTACAGTCGGGGGATATTGAGGTGATACAAATCATTCATGACAAGGGGTTTGACTTACTGAAGTCTGATAAAGATGGAAACAATGCCTTACATGCAGCATGCAAAGAAGGTGTTTGTGACTTTGATGCTTTATCCACTGTATTCAGAAACAGCTTTGGACACATTAATCAGCAGAATGCATTTGGTGAGACTGTCCTTTATCTTTTGGTCGACAGTAACATCTCCTGTGACTTAAAACCTCTTTTAGATAGAGGTGCGAAGCCAAACATAGCCAATGCAAAAGGTAGAACAGTTCTTCATGTGGCAGTGGAGAAACAGAAACTTGAACTTGTTCAATTATTTCTACAGAGTGATGGTGACTCATGTGTTGCAGATATAATGGGCATGACACCACTTCACATTGCTTCTGAAAATGGAAATTATGAAATGGTTAAGCTGCTCTTGAAGCACGGATCAGATCCAAATGCTGTAAATGAAACTGGTAGAACACCCGTCCACTTTGCATCTGAAAACATACACGAAGGCTGTGTTCAGGAGCTCCTAAATGAAGGCGCTGATCCTTGTGTGGTAGATAAAAAAGGACTCTCACCACTTCACCTTTGTGTGGGTGTTAACATCGCTATGAAAGCACTTAAAAAAATGTTACCCCTTGCTCCTTATGGATTACCAGTAGAATCACATGAGAAATCAATTCTAAATTCAAGAGATCTCATCATGAAGATGCTATTGGAAAACGGTGCCAATCCAAATATGTCTGACAATGAGGGCCATTGCATTCTCTATGTTGCGTCTACCGAGCGAATTGCAGAATCCTCTGTTAAAATACTTTTAGAAGCAGGAGCAGATGTTTCGGCTTTGGATCCAGATGGGAGGTCACTTCTTCATGCTGTTGCTGAAAGAGGAACGCCTGAAGTGTATAAACTCCTGGTCGATAGTGGAGCTAATGAATATATGGGGGATCAAAATGGAAAAACACCACTTCAAATCATCACGAAAAGAAAGCGCAAAAGTAAACCAGAACCTGATCCAAACCTCTGTGCAAACATATTCCGAAATATGGGTTTTACATTCCCACAATTGCAACCAAACCCATACACATTCGGTTTTAGTCAGCCATTCTTCAATGCGAGCCATAGACCTTGGCAACAAGATGCTCCAAACATCGTACGAGCCTCTGAGATGCCTGTTGCAGATCAAACTGATGTGGTGAGTCCCAATACAGAGGAGGAGGAGGCACATCCTGACATTGGACTTGTGAGAGAAGATAGAAGCAAAGGGAGGAGTGAAGGTGAAGGCCGAACAATAGTTTACCAGAGAGATGAAAGCATTGACAGTGACAATGATTGACGGATCCTGAATAATATGACAATGAAAGACACTACTAGATATTGGATTAGATTGCAATTAGTGTCAGTCAATTTAGAATAGATGTCCATAGACATTTGAAAGGAATACATATTATTTTATTTTTTGTGTTCTTTATACCACGTTGAGGTCAATATATTAACTAAGGAAGACATCTGTCAACACCACGCATTAGACTTTCAAAGTTAAGCTTGACTCTAAAAGCTTAAGACTCATTTCTTTTAGATTCAAAAGCTCATGAAACTCTGTACAAAGAGATATATTGTAAATAAACAAGCAAATCACAATAAAGCACAATAAAGCAAATCACAATAAAGGGAAGACTTTGCAGAGAGTATTCGAGTGGAATAAATACCATTTGAATTCTCATAACTCAAAGACCGCCTCCGTGGTAGAGCGTCCGGCATCAGTCCGGACTAGTACAAGCAGCCACACACACACGTGCATGCACGTCGCTATATAAGTGCAATGATCTTGGACGCGACGTTAAAACCAATTTCACCTCACCTTATTACTCAAAGGATTTGCTTAAGCTTTCAAGTATAAGAAAGATCTGAAATCGTTCAGTTACAGTCAAATGACCAATTTCCTTCCACAGATGTACCAACCTGAACCTAAAAAGGAGACCAGTAAGACCGCGTGGCATATTTATTATGTCTAATGCAGTTCTGTCTTTTGACTCGTACCATATGTTAACTTTTCTTCTTTATGTCGCTTTTATTGATATGCTTGTATATTTTGATCGATTCACACACTGTGAAGAATACATCTCGGACTGTGACTTTTTTTTATATATACATATATAATAACTTACTATTTAATTAAATTATTGTCAGAAGTAGTATTTGTGTCTGACCAATAGTGGGCCATCAATTGTACGTACTTAGCAAGGAATAACCACAATATTGTCAAACGGCTATGAAGATGAAGAGTCATATCAAAGTTGATATCTCATGCGAGTTTTCGGCAATAGGAAATTACTCTGAAATATGTTACTCCTACAGATATTCAGTTTTGAAACAAATCTGATGTTCTTTAAAAATATCAAGATATGCAGGCTACATCTGCCATGCCAATTGGGGCCTTTATTCACTGAATGCTAATCTGTATTCTTATAGCACAGTAGTTGGATTTGATCGTTTTAACAATTAAAAAACACAACTATAACACAACTGATCTAAATCAAGAATGTTATTCCATTTGACACATACTGGGAAATTTACTGTGGGTTTAATCTTATCATAAAAATATCCGGAACCTTTAGGCGCCACAAGTCTACCAATAGTGTGTTTAAATGTTGATTATATGATATGCATAACGGAATTATTTCTAATAATATCTTTCCATTATGTTTGATAGAACCTGGCTGTAGTCAATAAGTGTGCCTTAAATTTTATATTTTCTTTCCAGTTAGTTGAAATGCATTATTCCATCTTCATTGGAGATATCTTTAACAGTGTGTATTTGCTTTAACACCCAATTCCTAACAATGAAATATGTTGTTGTATAAAAACTGATGGTTACAGCAAAGAGGTTCTGAGAGTACTTCTCCAAGTTTGTGAAATGATTTTGATGTTTTTGTTCCCAATGCATCCAATACATCTCTCCAGTAAGCGGCAGCCAAATTTGCCGTTTCTCTTAAATGTCTTTAGGTATACAACTAATTGCACCTCTGTTGATTGTTAGATTTAGTGATATTTCTCAATGTTACAGCAACATACCTATATATAACAATATTACAGTATCTTTGAAAAAGTTTGCAAGACTCTGCTGAATATTTACCAATAACGTATTCGACGTAATAAGCGCCCGGGGCGCTCTCAAAATTAGCAATAGGGGGCGCTTATTAGAATATTATTTGGGTGGAAAAAACGTAGTTGAAAGATAAATTTCGTTGTTTATGCTGACAGCCTGAAATGTTCATGTACGACACATATATTTTTCCAGGTTTTAATTGCCCATTAATAAGGGTGCATATAACACACGTGTGCGTATTATACAAGAATAAATAAGTCTTGTGTACATTGATCAATCGGAAGGGATGCAAATTGGGCTTGTTCACTAGCCAATATATCAGCAAACATCGCCGTGGGCGCTTATTAGAGCGGGGTGCTTATTACGTCGAATACGGTACCTGTTTTTTGTCATTTTATTGTCTTTGCCATTTGATATTCTATTTATGAAGTATCACACTGTGATTTATTATACTGTTAGGTGATACTGTTTTGGTAATAAATTGTTACTTTCATTAGTTATTTTGTATAGGATAGCCAGAAAAATTATTTTCTTGTTCAACGGATCCGCCCATGTCAGCTTTCCCCGATTTCTTTGTTTTTTTCTATAAAATATGATTTGTTTTTAATCATTCGCGAACAACATTGATCGATTTGTCAATGGAAGGGAAGCAACTCTTCCGCAATTGTCATTTTCCGCACGGAGACCGTTTGGTCGGACATGTTGTCAGTCACACGTCCTGTTGCCTCGCCTGTTTTGTTGCATGGGGTTATCTATTTATTAAATTTCAGTCTTTTGGTTTTAATAAGTGTATTATATCACCAAGGTAAGTTTATATCACTATAAGCATCAAATGTTGGCGTATTTCGTTGCCACATTTGCTATTGTTTGGTATCATCGATGTTGCACGGACATCTCCGTTGCACTGGCTGGTACTAGTTTTCGGTGGCTATGTTTTGGCGAGCTCGTCGATGGGTTTAAATCACTTCAATGTGGATAGCGATAATGACGGGGATGGCGATGAAATATTACATAGGCGGTTCCAGAGGTGGGGGTGTCCAGGGGTCACACAGGCCTTTAAAGGTCCAAGTCGCCCTAAACCCAAATATCAGACAATACCATCACTTGTCGCAATGCCCGTGAAGAATAGGTCTTAAGCAACCCATGCTTGCCGTAAAAGGCGACTAACGGGAACGGGTCGTCAGGCTCGCTGACATGGTTGATGCATGTCATCGATCCCAATTACGTGAATCGATGTGCATGACGTCAATCACTGGACTGTCTGGTCCAGACTCGATTATTTACAGACCGCCGTCATATAGCTGGAATGTTGCTGAATGCGGCATTAAACAACAAACAAACAAACAAACACTTGCCACAAGCGGAAGTGTAAACAATGTCATTGGATGACTGCTGCGTCTCGGACAGTCAAGATACTTGATTTTTGCATACCAGTTACCGCAGTTGAGAATCGTTTGTGAATTTGTATTTGTTGGCGTTTCATGGTACGGTTTTGCACAATGACGACAAAGTGCTTTATTCCAACGGGGCGAAGATCCGGGGTAGATTAGGTTTTCAGCAACCCAGGCTTACCGTAAAAAGGGGACAATGCTTGTCGTAAGAGGCGACCTACGGGACCGGGTGGTCAGGCTCGCTGACATGGTTGAGGCATGTCATCGATCCCAATCGCGTGGATAGATGCTCATGATATCAATCACTGGATTATCTGGTCCAGACTCGATTTATTTACAGACTGCCGTCATATAGCTGGAATATCTGTGAGTGCGGCGTAAAACAAGCAATCAACCATTATTCCAACGGTCACAAACCGGTCACTGAACAGCTTTCTAACCAAGAAGGGCGGTGGGCTGAGGTGTTCGCTCTTCACGCCAAACACCCGGGTTCGATTCCCCACATTGGTTTAATGTGTAAAGCCAGTTTGTGGTGATATTGCTGAAATACTGCTAAAAACGACGTAAAACTCTACTCACTCACTCTAATTAAGAAAATAGCTGATATGAAGCATACTGATAGAGTTGGTGATTTGTCATCGATTGTCATGGCGACATGACCCCAAAAAAGGATTCTCAGGGAACCAAAGAGGAATCAAATCCAGATCTTCGACTCGAATGGCGGAAGCTCCAATCACATCAAACATTTTGTTCTATTCATATGGTTCAGAATTTTTTTTAACATAAATAAATGCTCATATATATCAGATCAATGCATTTTCCCCTAATTATAGACAAATAATGGCTACTTTCGCACACTTTACCACATAACGAATATCGCCATGCATGTTAATGCGTCCGCATGCGACAGTGATCGGTGCTGAACCGGGCATGACGATTGACCTTTGAACCTTCCTTTCAAAATGGCGTCTCAGTCTGGTGAGCCACTAACCGTTTTCTAATTTATATTAATTGCATTCACTTAGAAATGTATAATTTAGCTTATCTTATGTTGGGACGTAACATCCATGTCTCAAGTTGTCAGTGCTCAGTTTGTCAAAATCAGATTTAACTCACGATGTCCTTCTTAATTATGGAATTATGCGTAGTCCAATCAAACTCGCGTAACGAAATCGACATCCGGTTCGTAAACTGCCGTAAAGATTTCGTTCTATTGCAGGATTTGCAAAACATGGGTTCCGACAACAGCTATTTTCCAAATGTTTCATGTTTCTTATCAAGGTATCCATGTTGACTGCGGCATGGTATCTTAGTGGTGTAGAACTATAAAACCGGCATCGGACTAGTATAAGCTGCCACACACACACGCACTTCGTTATATATGTGCAATGATCTTGAACGCGACGTTAAACCCCATTTCACCTCACCTCACCTCATCTCACCCCATGTGGCAATTAAAACCTGTAGCTTACGATGGAGCTGGTGTGTTCCTTGCCCACCTCAGACAACACTGAGGGGGTCGATCGCCCCGATTATGTTCCTAGGTTTGTCAGCACCATACCCGTGGTCGTGGGTTTTACCGAAGCGTCTAAGACCTGCATCACTTCGGGCTTTCCTCCAACATTAAGCTGACACGCCGGGACTGGCATACTGTGAGCGGCGTTAAACTCACTCACTCAACACTGGCTTTCGGAGAAGGTGAAGTGAAATGGGGGTTAACGTCGCGTCCAAGATTAAAGCACTTATATAGCGACGTGCATGTACGTGTGTGTTTTTGTGTGGCTGCTTGTACTAGTGCGGACTGATGCCGATTTATAGTCCTAGCTCACTGAGATACCATGCCGCAGTTTAACATAAATATACTGACTCCGAGCCGACCAGTCCTTGTTTTAACCCCTTAATGCAGAGCGCCAGACAGGGTTACAACAAGTACCATCTTTTAACGTCTTTTGGTATGACGCGGCCGGGGATCGAACCCCGGACCTTCCGCTCTCCGGGCGGACGCTCTACCTCTAGACCACGGAGGCGGTCTCTTTCTATATAGAGTCAGGTTCTGCAGCTTAACGAGCCAATGGTTTAATAAGCTACCCCCTTCTCTCCCCACTCAATCATCCGGTCGTCGCCCCACTCAATCAACCTACTAGAAGGACATTCCCTTTTCCGACCTAAGCAGGCTAAGCCTTGTAAGAAAACTGCTGATGAGTATTTGTATTTTCTAGATTCAACCAAGTTACTTATAAACCACGACGACCCTTCACAATTTGCTGAGCGATCTGCTGCAAAAATTCTCAGATCATTTGGGTGCATCTTCATCAAGGGGAATTCTGGTTCAGGTAAATCCAGGAATGGATTAAAACTTCTTGATGATATATCTAGAGAGGAAGAGGTTACTCCAATTATGCCGACGTCATAAAAAGAATGGAATCTGATTCCACAAACAAAAAGAACATATGCTACTCATGGCAGCCAGAAATACATCGTGATGATTGACAACATTTTTGGATGCAGCAACTTTGTGCAGACCAGAGAGGAAGAGGGGAGCAGGTTGTTTGACATCATGTGGCCAGCCGTGGAATCTGGTCACATCTACCTCATTATTACATCTAGACCAGAAATCAGTGTTCAGTGTGAGTGAGTGAGTGAGTTAATATTTAACGTCACATCGGCAATAAGTGTTCAGTGTGAGAGTCGCATCAAGATATACACTCTATTTAAGAACATCCAGTATTTGTCGCTTGACGCAGTACAGTAATTCCCGCGGAAAGAAAATGCTATTAAAACAAAATTGTGGAAACACACAATTTTCAGAGAAACTAATAAATGAAATAACAGAACTGGATGTGTCTCTTGGCTCCCATCAATGCTGTTCATTCTATGCCAGAAGCAAGCATGCAAAGGCTAAAGGTTTTAAGTTTTTCTGCAAACCGTAAGAGGTTACATGACAGAGGAAAAAACAATCCTTAAAGAAAGTGACCCTCTGGGGTATCTTGTTCTCCTTCTCGTGCTGGTGAATAATAACTATTTAGATATAAACCTGTTGAAGCAGGTAAAGACAGCTCATACTGTCAGAAAGGTTATTGATTCCCTAAGACCTTTATGTGATCTTGACTCAAGACCAAGTTTACATGCTATTTTGACAAAGGCAGAATCAATATGTGATGTTTATTTGCAGAAAATAGACCACTTTCTGAAGTGTTATCACCAATCAGTATTTGATGCTGTTTTCATATCTGTGGCCTCGATATCGCCGGCGATATGCTTTGAAATATGCCCAGTAGAACTGCTTCTGGAACTAGTGAGAACAAAGGTACATGAGCCAAGGACGAATGAAGTGGTGGTCGTTGTGCCCAGGGGCGATTATAGTATTCTAGCTCACAGAATCACCGAGCTACTATTGTCTGAAGACTCTCTATTTGTTCTTTAACACCCGGCTGTACATGATGAAGAATTTGCAGATGTGATGTTCAAAACATGGAAAGATTGAGTGAAATATTGACATTTGCAATGCCATGCCACTTGAAAATTAGAATTGGAAAACCATTCGCCGTTCCAAAGCCTGTTTCACTGCTCATACATCCTTTCTTGTATGGTTATCAAACACATAAGGACACTCTCAGAGATGTTGATAGCCACCCTTGATGAACATTCTCTTGTTGCTTTACTCACAGAACTATTAGCAAGTGCGGTGTATGTGAATGATAACGATCTGATCAGCTACATAATTGCCATGGGAATAATTCCCGATGTTAAGAGCACACAAGCTCTCCGTGGGTCCCCCTATTTACCAGAAGCTACGGACCACATCAGCCAAAAGGTTCTATCATTTGGTGTACAGTGGGATAGCCTGAGAAATACGTCCATACTGTTTTGTCTTGCTGTGCTAATGGAAAGGTTACGCTTTCTTGAAATGTTCCTTGAACATGTAATACAAAACTAGGAAATGGGTCCATTAAGGGATTGCTTGGAAGTTCTTTGCAGCGTGTTATCGAGATCAGATAAACAAGCATATAGCAGATCTGGAAATACAGTAATAGACTATGCCGTTGTGAAAATCCTTGCAACAGGGTGTATACGGAACCTGGGGCATCTGATATGGTTCGCCATAGCTCATCCTACCTCAGTTATCCTGAAGCATTTTCTTACGATGGACGTGGATTATAATAACGAGATATATGGAACGAACCTGTTACATCAGGCAGCACTCCATGGTCGATCTGATTATGTTGCTAAGATACTTGAGCTGGGCTCTGATGTCAACATGACAACAAAATCAGAAAAATGTAATGTTCTCCATTTAGCAGCAATGTCCAAAATTGACACTGAAATGAAAACAAATGTGTTTTGCTCATATATAAGATCCGTTTCTATCCAAGGCCAAGAGGTGAAGGATAGAGAATACGTACCTGACACCTTAAAGCAGTTTGTAAACAGGCAAACTTGGAACGATTGTGTGGCAATTCATGTTGCTTGCAGGACCAACAATGCTGGAGTGATGAAGATACTGTTTGAGGCTGGTGGAGATGTTAACGCTCGTGATTATCTTGGGGAAACGCCACTTCATGTAGCTGTAAAGAGCTCATCGGTACAGTGTCTTAACATTCTGCTTGAAGCAAATGCTATGGTGGATGTGGTGAATGCTGATAAACAAACACCACTCATATGCACAAATCAAACACACATTGACATAATGAAAGCTCTGGTTGAAGCTGGGAGTGACATAAATCATGCAGATCGCAATGGAAGAACATGCATATAGCTTCCAAATGTGGAGATGTAGGCACTGTCAGTTACTTGTGTAACAAGGTAGTTGATGTCAACGCCACAGACATACATGGACAGATCATTTGATGCTGGTTGCCCTGTATGAGGAAGTAGACATATTGAAGCTGTTGTGTGAGATGGGAGCACGTCTTGACATCAGAGACAATGCTGGCAAGACGGTGCTGCATAAAGCTGTCTGGACCGAGGTAGATGCTGCTGAGAAACTTTTATATCTACTCGAGGGCCAGAATGTTCCTATTGATGCTCTGGATAACAGAGGAAGGACAGCTTTGTTTCCTGCAGTAGAATTTGGTGATCTTGATGTTGTTGAACTCTTGTGTCAAAAGGGATTTGACTTACAGACGCGTGATAAACATGGTACTTCTCTGTTACATGCAAGTTGCAGACGAGGACTCGGAGATTTCAACAACATAAGGATGGTTATAGCTTGTGGAGACATCACCAAGAGGAGAGTCCGCCATGTTGCTGTACGAAAACAGGCACTTGATGCTGTGCACTTACTCCTAAAAGATGGAGTTAATGTAAATGCGATGGATGAATATGGCAGGACGCCACTGCATTATGCGACTGAATTCAGACAAAGCGATATAATGAAATTACTCTTAGAAAACGGTGCAAATCCATGTTTCCGGGATACAAAGGGAATGACGCCACTTCATAGATATGCAGAGAGAGATGACAGAATTGATTCTAAATCATTCCTAGGCGCATCTGTACACACATCTAACATGGATCAAATGATGGCAGAACCAGATTCAGTTTCAGATTTGACTGGAGACTGTATATCACTGCTCTCGGATTATGGTGCGGAGTTGAACATTCAAGATGACGAGGGCAGAACTGTGTTGCATGTGACTGCTGAAGAAAAGAGATCTGGAAATGCGAAGCGTTTTCTAGAGAAAGGAGCTGATCCGTGCTGTGGTTCTGCAGGGTAGGACCCCTATTCACATCGCAGCTGGAAATGGCGACATTTACAGTGTACAGCTGTTCTTGGAAAAGGATGCGGACCTTAATTCCGTTGATAAACAAGGATGGACACCACTCCACTATGCAGTCAAACGAGCATTCCTTGATGTATATGATCTTCTAGTGGATAAAGGTGCTGATCAATACGCGCTTGATAATAAAGGCAGAGCGCCTCGGAGAATAGCAACTGAATATGTTAAACAGACATACTCTGAAAAACATTCAGATAGCTCGACTGAGACAAGTGTAGAGGCCACTTTGTTTGCATCGTTAGATTTCCCTTAAGGGTCAGCATCGACGGAGTGTGGATCCCTCGATAACAGAATTGAGGAGAGAGACAGTGTTAGTATGTCTACATGAGATGACCCGGAGGAGGAAGGGAAAACAATAATATACCTTCGCACAAGAAATGGAGGACAATGTTACAATACCACATGACATTGTGCGTGTGCTAGATCAGCAATCATTGTAAAATGTAAGAAAGTCGTAATGCCTTCTGATTCTGAAAGAATCGTTGTCAAATGGGATTGGATCCCGGAATTCTTTCCGACTTTTCATTGTGTATGAACACTTTTTGTTTTCAATTTCGATCCTGATTTTGACAAAAAGCCACCATTCTGCTTGGCGAAACGGATAACACATTAATTAAATATCAAGTTTGGTCAATATTTGTCAGAACAAACAAACTGATTTGTTTCTAATTTTGTTAAGCAGGTCAGACGAGGTTATGAGGGAGCTTATGACATCATACATCATCATGACACCATAGCACACAGCTGTAAGAGTTCAAGTAGAAAAGAGAGTGAGAGTGCTACTGGGAACTGCTGAGACTGTATTTACAATGTTGATAAATATTATGTGTTGAATACTTGATGCCCGGATATTTAAACATTTGTACCGCTGACTAACGCCGTAGGTTTCATATGAAATGTCCGGGCATCGAATTGCTGATAAATGAATAATATAATCGTGCATGTTGATGAGAATGCATAACACAAAATGTGTGGTTTGTAGTTTTGTCAGAATACAACATAAGTATTTTCAGTTCCAGCATATATTGTTTTGTTTTATTTTAGTAAATACATTTAACTTTTATTGTATGGCTTATTATAACGGTCGAGGATTCGAACTCTTATCGACGTGGGTCACAATTTGCATCAAATATTTATTCTGCTGATAACTGGTCAAGGTATATGGTCCGGTCGGGTCAGCTTCGATCTGTAGTTTGCATTATTGTTATGGGTATCCATCTTGCGGACACCTTGCGTCACTTATGATGGACTGTGCTGAACCAGAATTGATCCTAATAGCGTTATATGCTAAATTCTAACATATTGCTCAGCTATATCCATGCGGTAGATGGTCTCGCTTGAATTTGACCATACCTAGGATCAGCTTCTGTGCTGCTTCTGCCTCACATAAACCCAGCAGCCCATCTCTGAACAGTTGAATATGAGTGAGTGAGTTGGGTTTAACGCCGCTTTTACCATTATTATTCCAGTTATATCGCAGCGTGAAAGCCCGAAGTGATGCAGGTCTCAGACATTTACCACTTCGGTGAAACCCACGAGCATGGATATGGTGCTCACAAACCTAGAAACATAATCGGGGCGAACCGGGATTCGAACCCACAATCATAGGTTTCTGGCGTGCCCAAGGAACGCAACACTGCACAGCGAATCGCGGCGCCTCAGACGACTGGGCCACCCGTGCCCCCAATCTGTCCTACATGGGACATCTGGAAATAAATGTGAGTACTCATGAATTAACTCTTCCAGTTCTATCTTCTGTTCACTCGTCACATGTGATAACCTCGCATCCAGATTGTTTAAACATCTGAGTTATTAAGCTTCACATCAGGTTCTCCCTTGCTCTTAGTACAAGAGTCTCTAGTTAATGTGACCTCCTCAGTTATCTCTACTGTGTCGATGGTGCTAACACTCACAGGCTGTGACACACCACACTTTCAGCACACCGATCACCCCCCCCCCCCCCCCCCCCCCCCACCCACCCACCCCAGTTGAATATGGAGCGACGTAATCCACAAGCGTGCTTTTCATAGTTATCTTCATGTATTTTATCACAGCTCGATTCTCGATGTTTTTCTCTCTGCATTTTCATCATAATGTTTAAATTCAGGGGAACAAACGGATATCATTGTGGATAGTTTATAAAAGCAATCGATGCGCATGAATCCCCTGTGTAAACGTTATTCTCATGACTAAATCACGTGATTGAACTACTGGAATGACACGCATCAACCAAATAAGCAAGCCTGACCACCCGATGCCGTTAGTCGCCTCTTATGTGTATGATAATAATGAACGAATTAGGAACACATTACAACAGGTAGTGAAGTAGGACAATAGACCTTGAAGGACAACAGGGGTAAAATGGGAAATGTCAAAGGTTTTTTTAGCAATAGTGCTTAATACCCTTACGATATGTTAAACCTTCATTCACTCGACGAGGCGTATGAGTCTCCCAATGGCGACTTGAGGGAGTCTGTCCCACTCCTTTTGCAACGTGGTCGGGGGCCTATGACGCTGACACACACGTTTCCCTATCATGCCCCAGACGTGTTCAATAGGGGAAAGGTATGGGCTCATTGCTGGCCATGGTATTCTATGAATGTTGTGCTCCTGGAGGTGAACATTGACGACGCTTCATGCACGGTGAGCACGGGCGTTGAAACGTTGAACGCCTTGCAAACGATACAACAAAGGGTTGTCCCGATAGTACTGCTAGTGACGCTTCCGTGCACAATATGGAGTGGGGTTCGCTCCACCGCCTAATCTGTCTCAGGTTGACGTTGGCTTGACGTTTATTTCGACGTCGCCAGACCACACCTATCAAAGAAGTGCAAAGTGAATCGGGACTGGGACCCGGGACTCGGGACTCGGGACCCGGGACCCGGGACTGGGACCCGGGACTCGGGACTCGGGACTCGGGACTCGGGACTCGGGACCCGGGACTGGGACCTGGGACTCGGGACTCGGGACTCGGGACCCGGGACTGGGACCTGGGACTCGGGACTCGGGACTGGGGACCCGGTACTGGGGACCCGGGACTCGGGACTCGGGTCTGGGGACTCGGGACCTGGGACTGGAGACCTGGGACTCGGGACTCGGGACTGGGGACTCGGGACTCGGGACCAGCGACGATTACCACAGTTCCGACGCTATGTACACCAATGACGTCTGTTGGCAATATGACATGGAGATGCATGAAGACGATTTCTTATCGTCTGACCCGTAACTCGTACTCCCGGAGCCGGGTCAGCAATTTGATTCGCCGCTTAAGCTCGATTTTGTAGAGCCTGGTTTCGAATCAATCTTTCCTGTACTCATGTCGTTGACCTGGGACGCCTTGAACGGGGTCGATCGTCAACATTTTGGGTTTATTGCTACCTAATGACACTGTGAAACATTGAACATATTGACCACTGCACGCTGATTTAGCATGTCAATAGCCGTCATCGTTAGTCCTGTGTGTTAAGTAGAATCAATAAGAGTGACAGCAATAATGACCACAGTTATTAATCGAGCTTCCTTGAAAGTGACAAAATCAGGAATGACACCATACGTACGTGTGTGGCGCTACTATGTGAGGCACGTGTAAACTATAGGATGTGTTTTGGTGTTAAGCTTCACAGACATAAACGTTCTTGGCTAGGATGTTTTTCGTCAACATTTAATTATTTTTGTTCTAATACTTGGTGTTAATATTTATATTTTATTATTCCCTACTTTTTATGTAGATTATAATATAGATAGAAAATGTCTTATTTCGGCGGTGTTGATGGTGAAATGCCTAATTTTGTAGGAAAACTGGATCATATCATTAAGCAAGAAAACATGCAACTCTATGGATAACTTATGGTTTATTGTACTCAGCAATGTCTAATGTAGATTCTAACACCGTTATCAATGTATCCTTACTGGAAATCTGGCTTCATTATCCCGTGTGCTATTTCTTTTTCTTCTTACGGTACATCTGGCTTCATTACCCTGTGTGCTATTTGTTCTTCTTACGGTACATCTGGCTTCATTACCATGTGTGCTATTTCTTCTTCTTAGGGTACATCTGGCTTCATTACCCTGTGTGCTATTTGTTCTTCTTACGGTACATCTGGCTTCATTACCCTGTGTGCTATTTCTTCTTCTTACTGTACATGTGGCTTCATTACCCTGTGTGCTATTTCTTCTTCTTACGGTACATCTGGTTTCATTACCCTGTGTGCTATTTGTTCTTCTTACGGTACATGTTGTTTCATTACCCTGTGTGCTATTTGTTCTTCTTACAGTACATGTGGTTTCATTACCCTGTGTGCTATTTCTTCTTCTTACGTTACATGTGGTTTCATTACCATGTGTGCTATTTCTTCTTCTTACGTTACATGTGGTTTCATTACCATGTGTGCTATTTGTTCTTCTTACGGTACATGTGGCTTCATTACCCTGTGTGCTATTTGTTCTTCTTACGGTACATCTGGCTTCATTACCCTGTGTGCTATTTGTTCTTCTTACGGTACATGTGGCTTCATTACCCTGTGTGCTATTTCTTCTTCTTACGGTACATCTGGCTTCATTACCCTGTGTGCTGTTTGTTCTTCTTACGGAACATCTGGCTTCATTACCCTGTGTGCTATTTGTTCTTCTTACGGTACATGTGGCTTCATTACCCTGTGTGCTATTTGTTCTTCTTACGGTACATCTGGCTTCATTACCCTGTGTGCTATTTGTTCTTCTTACGGTACATCTGGCTTCATAACTGTGTGTGCTATTTGTTCTTCTTACGGTACATCTGGCTTCATTACCATGTGTGCTATTTCTTCTTCTTAGGGTACATCTGGCTTCATTACCCTGTGTGCTATTTGTTCTTCTTACGGTACATGTGGCTTCATTACCCTGTGTGCTATTTCTTCTTCTTACGGTACATGTGGTTTCATTACCCTGTGTGCTATTTCTTCTTCTTACAGTACATGTGGCTTCATTACCCTGTGTGCTATTTCTTCTTCTGACGGTACATGTGGCTTCATTACCCTGTGTGCTATTTCTTCTTCTGACGGTACATGTGGCTTCATTACCCTGTGTGCTATTTCTTCTTCTTACGGAACATGTGGCTTCATTACCCTGTGTGCTATTTCTTCTTCTTACAGTACATGTGGCTTCATTACCCTGTGTGCTATTTCTTCTTCTGACGGTACATGTGGCTTCATTACCCTGTGTGCTATTTCTTCTTCTTACGGAACATCTGGCTTCATTACCCTGTGTGCTATTTGTTCTTCTTACGGTACATGTGGCTTCACTACCCTGTGTGCTATTTCTTCTTCTTACGGTACATCTGGCTTCATTACCCTGTGTGCTATTTGTTCTTCTTACGGTACATGTGGTTTCATTACCCTGTGTGCTATTTCTTCTTCTTACGGTACATGTGGTTTCATTACCCTGTGTGATATTTGTTCTTCTTACGGTACATGTGGTTTCATTACCCTGTGTGCTATTTGTTCTTCTTACGGTACATGTGGCTTCATTACCCTGTGTGCTATTTGTTCTTCTTACGGTACATGTGGCTTCATTACCATGTGTGCTATTTCTTCTTCTTACGGTACATCTGGCTTCATTACCCTGTGTGCTATTTGTTCTTCTTACGGTACATCTGGCTTCATAACTGTGTGTGCTATTTCTTCTTCTTACGGTACATCTGGTTTCATCACCATGTGTGCTATTTGTTCTTCTGACGGTACATGTGGCTTCATTACCCTGTGTGCTATTTGTTCTTCTTACGGTACATCTGGTTTCGTCCAACTATCTGTGTAATACTTGTTATCAGTTAAGTTTATTTCTCAGAAAGACCCACCAACGGTGGTACATGAGAAGAATTATAATATAAATTCATAATATTATAAAAATATTAATATCATATATTGTGCAAATACATAGAGTGATTAAAGGTTACAATAAAATATGATAAAAATAAAGTAACAAGAATATCATACACGTTTTCTAACAGCGTCAACATTTCTAAAGATGGTATTGATGAATTTGGACAAGTTTTTCATATCTTTTTCTCTAATGCCTGATAACATTTTTTTCAATTTATACATATTTGGCCATTCAGAGAGATATTTAGGTATGTACATGGATCGCCACTGGAGAAGAGCTTCACATCTGAACAGGTAATGAAACTCGTCACCAACCGCGGGAGAACTACATAGATTACACAAACGTTCCACTCTTGGGATATCAGACCAGCGTCCAGTTTCAATTGGTAAGTTATGGTTTGTGGTTCTAAATTGATAGATTGAATGATAAACGTTTTTAGGCAGATAAAGATATTTTTCAAGGGTTATATTTTCTTTAAACATTTTATAGTGCACAACTTTAGAACTCTCAGTAATGGAACTGTGCCAATTCTGCAGGAACTGGTCTTTTAATATTTCTTCAACTGTTAAAGCTCGCCATGATGAGGAACACATCACCTGTTGTTAATCTGCCGTTTGTCACAACATAGCATGTACTTATACCTCTCATTAGTTGGTTGCAGTCACTCCAGCTTGATAACGGTGTAAGAATCTGCATCGTAGCGTCGCTAATTGCAAAACATAAAATAGATACGCCATAAATCGCAAAGAACAATAAAGGACGATGCGTGGTTTATTTCACAATAAAACATTGTTCTATCTTGACGTCACTTCTGGTGATTCGAATATGCGCTCGCAACTTGATGACGTCATATATTGGACGACGTTATTTTTTAGAGGGAAATGTCCAGTAAGTTGTTCTCCATCTATGTAGCTGGACGACGCAGATAAACCCAGTAGCCGAACGATCGCATCCAACAGTAGGAGAGAGATGACATTCGGCATAAGGAAAAATGTACAGATAATCGTCGTATGAATTGTGAGAATATGCGGGACATTTCGAACTTAATCCGCCTGTTCGTAAAATGTAATTGTCCGACGTTTCCGAGGTCGCATTCTTTTCAGGGAGTCATCATTATTAAAATTTTGGTAAATATTTTTAAAGTTTGTACATTTCATCAACATCCTTCCAGAGGCTGTCCATAATGTTGATACCCCCCTCATGGTTTATTCACCCTGCAGTGTTTCATTGTACGATAAGCAACTCCCACCTGTCATTTATTTTTTAAATAAGGGAGGTTGTTATCCATAAAGTTGTGTTTCCGCATTGTCTCATCTACTTCTAGAATGGCAAACAGTTGGACCACAAGCACATTCTATATTTGGTTCTGCAGCTGTAGCTGAAAAATATCTAATCTCGATTACAACATGGATGTTTTTATATAAATTTGGTTCAGTGCACGTGACACTAAACATTCAACAAGTGCGTTGTGGGGCCGAGTGGACCCAAGTTACCCTAGCCGAAGTCTCGCATTGCTGGTTATTTTGAGTTGGGGTCTTTTCCGTCGTAAAGTCGTGGGACTTTGGTGACATCGTCTTTTTTTTTTAAAACCCACACTATTTGTTGGTCAAACATGAATGGCATTTACTAATACATATTATCACACATTTGGTATATCACTTAGCAGGTTATAAGAGAACAACGTCATTTGTATTGTCACTTCTTAGCATTACGTAGCCTTTAATTGTCACCTTGCGCTTGACGCTGTCTGACATGTTGATAGATAACAACGGAATGAAACCATGGTCATGCGAGGCGGATTTGTTTACAGTTAGGTCTTAACCTGATGAGGAATAATACTGTTACGCATACACTGAGCTAGAGCAAAACGTGGGCGAAAGGGTGTTCTGTATCAAGCTGAATCCTGGCATAAACGAATAGCCGAGGAAAGGTTGCAAGACTATGAATTTGTCAAGTAACGCTGGGAAATATACAAAAGAGGGCACGTACTCTCTTGGGGTGATCTATTTTGTGGTATCATTGCTGGTGATGTCCGCTAATGGAGTCGTCGTTTTCGTCGTCACTAAGACAAAAGAGCTGCATATGCCAACGTTGTTGATCGTGACTTGGATGGCCATCTTTGACTTCTTGATGGGGTTGTACGCCTTTATTTTTGTCGTTCCTTCTGCGTTTCTCAACCGTTATGCATATTCGGAAAGAACAATTGGATTTGCTTCCTGTTTAATTATATTCATAATTGGCCAAGTTGTTTTCAACGTTGCCTTGGCCGTCATTGACCGCTGCATCGCGGTGTGCTGGCCACTACAATACATACACATTATTACCACCAAGCGATTCATAATTACAGTGTTCATCACGATGTTCCTCAGTGTAATCCGCCTGGTTCTGATAACTGTACCTGATGGAGATTTCTACTACAATGGGTATCTTGCATACTGTATTGTGGAATTTGATACCGCGCCGACTGTTGTTGCAGCCACTGGATTCCCTATCGTAACGCTATCTCTGATCGTCATCTGCTTCTTGATGATCTTCACTCGAAGACTTTCTCTGAAAACTCCGGTGGGTGTCTACATCCGACCAGAGAGTCGGGTAAAATTTCCAATGATGTGTTTGGTGTCAACAAGCGTGTTCTGCATTTCATACATCCCCTTTACCATGGGGATTATTTTGAGCTACGTATCCGGTAAAGAAAGTGTACCCACAATCCTGGTCCGGATCGTCATGGTAGGGCTCCTGTCCAACAGCCTGTGGAATGTGTTCATCTACACCGCCACCTACGAGCCATTCAGGGATTCCCTCGTCCATCTCTTCTGCAGGAACTATCACAGGAAAGTTAAACAAAGGGAGATTTACTCTCTTCATAGTGCTCACTGAACGTTCAGCCTGAACCTATTATATATTATTGGACGCTTTCCGAAACTATGTCGTGTATGTTTCACAAATTTAAACTTTACTCACATGTTAGGACATCACTTTGCTCATTGATATGAATAAGGCCATTTCAACTCGAGGCCAAGTCCCTCCTTACTTCAACCATGAGACTCGTGAAGATTCCGGGGTAGAATAGGCCTTTTGCAACCCATGCTTGCCGTAAAAGGTGACTATGCTTGTCGTAAGAGGCGACTAACGGGATCGGGTGGTCACGCCGCTGACTTGGTTGAAGCATGACATCGATCCAAATTGCTTGGATCGATGCTCAGGATATCAATCACTGGATAGTCTGGTCCAGCCTCGAATATTTACAGACCGCCGTCATATAGATGGAACATTGCTGCGTGCGGCGTAAAACAACAAACCAACCAACCAACTTTAACCATGAATGTTTCTTATGTTAGAAGAAAACTGTTATGTTGTCCTTTACTGTGTTTCCATATGAAATACAGCGTTTCGGAGTGCGGAGACGTTAAACTTAACACACGCTGAAGGAAACGTTTAGACAGTCGTTCATTTCCGCTTTCTATGTAGTTCAACGGTCCCACCTGTATGTCACTGAATTGTGTTGATTTCAAGATTGATCGGCCATGTAAGATTATGTTGTACAGTTGACAATTTGTTCACGTGAGTCTCTATTTCATGTTAGTGAATAAATATGTTTATTGACACTAGTGTCAGTGCCACATCTTGTAAAATGTGTCATGTGCTCTTTCTACCAAGATTTCAAAGAGCGTCATACGACTCTTGTTCAGAAGTTGTTTGTAAAGGCCTCAGTTAAGCTATCCAAAAGTTTTATGGTAGACATGTGGAGAATATTTCCAAATTTGTCACATCAGTACAGTTCCCTACCTTGACCATACGGGGCCACCGGTCGGGCAGGATACGCTCATCTTTTCGCGAACACCAATATTTGATAGTGATCATAGGCACAAGCTCATGATATTGTCGAAATCTTACAAAAGACTGCTTTTAGCAGAGATTTCTTATGAACATGAAAAGGGTTTTGTCGCTTTTATTTTCTATCTCTTTCGTTGGATAGGGAAGGTCGGGGGTTCGATCCCCTGGCCGCGTCATACCAAAGGGGTTAAGAGATGGTACTTGTTGTTACCCTGCCTTGTCTCGGCATTTAGGGTATACAACCAGGACTGGGCGGTTCGGTGTCATATAATGTATCTGAGTGGGAGATCCATGTTAAATTGCGACATGATAGATCAGTTGGCTAGCACTGGAAATCGGTATAAGTCCAGCCTTGTATAAGCAGCCATAACATATAGTGCATGCACATTGCTAAATGAATGACATATATATACATTTCGTTCCGGGCTCTGGAACCTTTAAATTCTTCTGAACGTACAGAGGTGCTCGGCCTGGGTGGGTAGTCAGGCTCGTTTAGCGATTTGCAGGTGATGGTCAGGAATTTGAATTTTATACGCTGTTTGATAGGAAGCCGAAGGAGACTCTGCAGAACTGATGTGATACCCTACAGGTCTTAACCTGGTTGTGATTTTTATGACGGTGACTATATGATATTCCTGATCATGAGACACAGTGAGTGAGTGAGTGAGTGAGTGAGTGAGTATGGTTTTACGCCGCTTTCGGCAATATTCCAGCAATGTCACGGTGGGGGACACCAGAAATGGGCTTCACACATTGTACCCATGTCGGGAATGGAACCCGTATCTTCGGCGTGACGAGCGAACGCTTTAACCACTAGGCTACCCGACCGCCACAGTATGTGGAGACGCGCATGCTTTCTACCAGTGGAACATACATAACAGTAGAATATAAATAACATGTATGAGCTATCATTATGTTATCATACGGATGTTTTTTTAAATTATTTTGGTCTTGTTATAGGTCCAACATCAATCACGCTTGCCGTGAAAGGCGACTATGCTTGTCGTAAAAGGCGACTATGCTTGCCGTGAAAGGCGACTATGCTTGCCGTGAAAGGCGACTATGCTTGCCGTGAAAGGCGACTATGCTTGTCGTAAGAGGCGACTAACGGAATCGGGTGGTCAGACTCGCTGTCTTGGTTGATGCATGTCATCGTTACCCTATTACGTGGAGCGATACTCAGGATGTCAATCACTGGATTGTCTGGTCCACACTCGATTATTTACAGCCCGCCGTCATGTAGCTGTAGTATTGCTGAGAGTGGTGTTTAACAACAAACAAATAAACAAACAAACATTGACCCGAGGCAACGAAGAGGGTCAATACAGCCTGTCGGTGGCAAATATGACCGGCCGAGGACCTCTAATAAGGCCAATCTGACAACACCCATTTAATGACATATTTAACAATTGACTACCTTAACTCTGTGTTTCAAAGTAGTACCAGTAAAGAAAAACGAGAAAAGGGTAAACATAAGACAACAGGATTGGCCCGCTAAAACTGTATTGGCCTTATTGCCCCCCAATGACTTCCAAATTAGGTGAAAATGTTTTACGTTTTATGTTGTGGTATATGATAAAAGGGTTATTATATGTCAGTATTCATATCATACCCCCATATCAACCCTCGACCCCCATATCAGCCCTTTGGGGCACGGGTGGCCCTGTTGTCTAAGGCGCCGCGATTCACTGTGCAGAGTTGCGTCCCTTGGGCATGCCAGAAACCTATGATTGTGGGTTCGAATCCTGGTTCGCCCCGATTATGTTTCTTGGTTTGTCAGCACCATATCCGTGCTCGTGGGTTTCACCGAAGTGGTAAACGTCTGAGACCTGCATCACATCGGGCTTTCCTCCCACATTAAGCTGACACGCCGTGATATAACTGTAATACTGTTAAAAGCGGCGTTAAACCCAACTCACTCACTATCAGCCCTCTTGCCTTCGGCCCTCGAGTTGATGTGGGATATGATATGAAAACTGCCATATAATAACCTCTTAATATTACTCATTTGCTTGATAATGATAATAAATACATTTCAAGTGACTTGGAATATCACGATGTACATAAATCTTTCATTTTTAATAATGCTTCAAGCAGCAAATAACTTGTTATTCCATTGCCATATATGTAATGTCAGACCATTGATCTGATAGGATGTTGCCGACATGAGACACCAATCTGATCACATATAATTATATGGGTTTCACAACAAGACGTCAATCAACAGTGTTGCCATCACCATTATAATCATTCCTCACACTCATGCTACTGATAATGATGTTGTAACGAATGAGGATAACAAATCAATGAATGAAACACATTCAAGAGATGGCACGGGCGATTATATGTGACTATTCCTGTTGTAGCTGTTACAACAATATCACAACATATTGATTAAACCAAATGGTACAATAATTAATTTCATACGTCTGTGTGAACATACAGTTATTACATGTGCATATTGCATGTGCCCACGTCATTCCAACCAACACATTTCCCATTGTTACGGCTCATAATCACTTTTTAACGAATGTGGATAACACACTCACATATCGCCTGGTAAGTGTTAACTTTACTGTAGAGTACGAATGATCTATAATCTGTATTTTCATCGGGATGTCGTGATTCGTGTCCAGATAACAATAAGACATCCCACAGATTACACCAACTAGTCAAGAGCATTTAGCCAGAATAACGTGACAGTGAGACCTAAGGTTGTCACATGGAGTTGCTGCTGCTAGGATGATGGAAGATTTTAGGAACGTATCGAACGGGACACTATTCAGGAGAATAGACAACAATGGACTTGCCATCATCTATCTTGTAGCATCCATTTTGGTCATGGCTGCAAATGGGGTCGTCGTTTTTGTCGTCGTTAAGACAAAAGCGTTGCATATGCCAACGTTGTGGATCGTGACTTGGATGGCCATCTTTGACTTCTTGATAGGACTGTATACCTTGGTCTTTGTCGTTCCTTCTGCGTTTCTCAACCGTTATGCATATTCGGAAAGAACAGTTGGATTTGCTTCTTGTATAATGACGTTTCTGTTAGGTCAAGCGGTTTTCAACATTTCCATGACGGTCATTGAGCGTTGCATTGCTGTGTGCTGGCCACTGAGATACATTCACATTGTTACAACCAAGCGATTCGTTACAGCAGTGTTCATCACGTTGTTTCTTAGTCTCATCCGGCTGATTCTGATAACTGTACCTGATGGAGATTTCTACTACAATGAAGATGTCGCAGTTTGTATTGTAAACTTTAATACCGCACAAACTGTAGCTGCATCAATTGGATTTCCTATGGCCACTCTGTCTTTGATATTCATCTGTGTTGTGCTGATCGGTGTAAGCATACGACGCGCGAGGAAGACAGTACACCCTGAAGGTGTGTACATCCCCCACGAGAACCAGGTCAAACTCCCGGTCATGTGTCTGGTGTCGACAAGTGTGTTTATCATTTCTTATCTACCCTTTTTTATAGGAATTATTCTGAATTATATCTCGGGCAAAGAGAATGTATCGCCTAGTCTAGTTAGGATAATTATGGTAGGTCTTCTGTCCAACAGTTTTTGTAATGTGTTCGTCTACACCGGAACCTACACTCCATTTAGGGAGGCTCTGACTTACCTCTTCTGTAGGTCATACTTCAGAAACAAACGGCGACATAATATTTTATCAATGGCCAATATGTGAAAGATTTTAGGAATTAGATTATTTAGGAATAAGGACAGTTTTGCAATGTTTGATCAATGTAACAAGGATCTGTATTATGTTGTGGCAAAGTTCAAATCAACTGACAACACATGCATGTCCATGTAGGGCGGAAGTGTATATCTACTATAGCGCAGCATGCTGTACTAAATTCGTATCAAGAATCGTCAATCCACTTGAAGTCCAATGTGAGATATGTGATACGTCATCTTCACAACATGCCTGTCCACTCGAAGTGCATTGTTAGATGTGAAATACGTCATCTTCAGAACATTCCTGCCCACTCGACGAACAACGTGAGATGTGTGATACGTCATCTTCAAAACATTCCTGTCCAGTCGAAGTACATTGTGAGATGTGAAATACGCCATCTTCAAAATATTCCCGTCTACGTTAAGCACAATGTGAGATGTGTGATACGTCGTCTTCAAAACATTTCTTTCCACTCGACGAACAACGTGAGATGCGTGATACGTCATCTTCAGAACATTTCACTCGAAGAACAATGTGAGGTGTGAAATACGTCATCTTCAGAACATTTAAGGCTACTCAGTCCTTTGTTTTACATGCCAGGGTGTGAATCATAATTAGCATAAATACCAATTGTTTGTCACAAATCCCTTACATGTTGAAAACAGATGTCCAAATCATTGATCTTATGATGTGTTGTTTTGTCAACTGTTCCTTCATTGATTTTGTACAACTATAACCGTAAATAAAATGGGTTGAATCCCATATACAACTGTAAGTCATTTATC
This sequence comes from Haliotis cracherodii, assembly GCF_022045235.1. Taxonomy (NCBI): domain Eukaryota; kingdom Metazoa; phylum Mollusca; class Gastropoda; order Lepetellida; family Haliotidae; genus Haliotis; species Haliotis cracherodii. The sequence goes on along the minus strand of NW_027266297.1, from coordinate 23,226,852 downwards.
AAAGTTTACAGACACAGACGTCTATTCAGTAATTGAGAGGAATAGGAACGAGTAAGTGTTTGTTTGTTATCTAACGCCGCACTCAGAACTGTTCCAACTATATGACTACATAAATAATAGAGTCTGGACCAGACAAACCGGTGATTGATATAATGAGCAACGACCATTATGAGCTAATGTGGGTGTGCCAGTGAGAGAGAATAACGACACATCTCTGAATATATGACATGTTAACATGTGTCTTTTCCAAATGATAGCACTTTTAGTTGGGCAGGTCATGTCTTGATACAACGTCCACGTGATATTTCCGACAGAAGCTCAAATATCAGTAAAACCACTGAAAGCCTTGCCACACATGATGCATAGGGTTTGGTTTGGTTTGATGTTTTACGCCGCACTCAGCAATATTCCAGCTATATGACGGCGGTCTGTAAATAATCGATCCAGTGATTGATATCATGAGCATCGATCCACGTAATTGGGATCGATAACATGCTCATGTCAGCGAGCCTGACCACCCGATCCCGCTAGTTGTCTTTTACGACAAGCATAGTCGCCCTTTGCGGCAAGCATGGGTTGCTGAAGACCTATTCTGTCCCGGATCTTCACGGGTCTGATGCATAGGGAGATGCGTGAGAAGAATGCATTGATGGTGATGTATCTCTACTTTACAATAAGTAAAAAGAATATTCTGGGTTCTTGATCTCCATTGCGACAGAGCCACAAGAAATTAATCTCACATTTTGTTGTGACATTTGCTTGTCTAAAGCAGCTCGGATAAGTCAATCAATGGTCAGTGCAGCAGGGTTATTCCTTCCGCCATTTATCCAAGGAATAATACAAGATAAGAGTTTAGACGAATACGTTGTGGAATTTATTCTTAATATGGTGCTATGCTCACCTGTTCGCTAGCACTTGGTATCATCAGTTCTCAAAAGGGATTTATTTATAGAAAGCGACGAAACCCTAGTTTCCATATTCCATATTCGATTTTACGAGACCGGCTATATCATGGACATGTTTTTTATGAATCACTATCAAATACGGATTATACCAGGTGATAGGGAAAAGGTCAGCGTATCCTGACACACTGTGGGCACAAACACATACAAAGACAAGTCAAACATTCGCCTGAAAAAAAACACACCACAGAAACGTCAAAATAGGGAATTACATGTGACATCATTTTTCTCACTTGTGCGAATGAGTTGAAAATGAACGTCACAAGAATAAGCATAACCAAATCTGGTTTATCATTTAATGCCAGTTCATACATGCAAGAGGGAGGGAAAACTTTTCATATACGTACAGCCTTACATCGGCCCCTTCAGATCTGTGCACCCGTCAGCTGATCCATTCGTCAGTCTCAGATTGGCCCTGATAATGATCATTTGTCCCTGGGCATTACACCCGCGTTCGTCGGTTTTGCCAACGTGTTAAACGTACATTACCTGCTTACCAACATGAATCGGACATAACATTTGAACGCCTCCGTGGTATAGTGGTAGAGCGTCCGCCCGGAGAGCGGAAGGTCCGGTGTTCGATCCCCGGCCGCGTCATACCAAAAGACGTTAAAAGATGGTACTTGTTGTTACCCTGTCTGGCGCTCGGCATTAAGGGGTTAAAACAAGGAATGGTCGGCTCGGAGTCAGTATACTGTGTCTGAGTGGGGTATTCATGTTAAACTGCGGCCTGGTATCTCAGTGAGCTAGCACTATAAATCGACATCAGTCCGGACTAGTAAAAGCAGCCACACAAACACACACACGTACATGCACGTCGCTATATAAGTGCAATAATCTTGGACGCGACGTTAAACCCCATTTCACCTCACCTCACCTCACCTGACATAACATTCAACTGAAATATTGTTCAAAGCACCGTAAACCATTCACATATAGACGAACATTACCCCAAGGGACAATGTTTTAAAACTATATCAAGAAAAAATCTGTTTAAAACATTTTTGACCAAAATTGCTTAAAGCGCATGAATTTGAATCCGGTGGCCAAAATGAATGACACCTGACTTTAGTTTTAAACGATCAGTCACTGTTTATTCAACTCTTGCCGTCATGATATAATGGAGAAATATGACCCTAACAAACTCAATCTATTATTTTGAACACGATTAATATTAATCAAAACGTTATCATTAGACGCGTGTATATACCACGGACATAATTCTTGAATATGTTTGCGTGTGAAACGACAACAGTTAGATCCTTAAATGAATGTAATTTGCAAAAGCTGAATTGTTATAAAATGATTATTGGGGGTTTCAGGAGTGTGAAACAATATCTTATGACACGACACACGGGGCTAGAGCAAACGTTACTTCTTAAACAGATGCTGCACATTGTTGCGTAAACCACCCCACTCGGTAAGAGCCCGCTCAGCGCTACAGTTATCTCAAAGGTACGTACGTCAGTATGTCCGGTCTGCCCCAGGATCACTGGCCACATAAATGATCAAAGTCTGGTCTACAAGACCAGTGCCGTGAAGACAACGCTTGTGAGTGAGTGAGTGAGTGAGTTGTGTTTAACGCCGCTTTCAACAGTATTCCAGTTATATCGCGGCGTGTCAGCTTATTGTGGGAGGAAAGCCCGAAGTGATGCAGGTCTCAGACGTTTACCACTTGGGTGAAACCCACGAGCACGGGTATGGTGCTGACAAACCTGGAAACATAATCGGGGCGAACCGGGATTCGAACCCACAATCATAGGTTTCTGGCGTGCCCAAGGAACGCAACACTGCACAGCGAATCGCAGCGCCTTAGACGACTGGGCCACCGTGCCCTCATTATGTTACTATTTTTGAAGTGAACTTAGAATAACAATTAGATCCTTAGGTGAATCTACTTTGCAACAGCTGAATTGTTATAAAATGGTTATTGAAGGCTCGCGCAACAGGGATTTAGGGAAGTGAAACCACTCGACAAGTGTTCCACATTTATATTTATCCTATACAATTGGAAGTATTGATGAATTATATTACGGGCAAAGAGAATGTATCGCCTCTAGATGGAGAGAATTTCTTTCCTCTTGAAATACAATGTTAGGTGTGTCATACACCATCTTGAGAACACGTCAAGTAGATTTTGAGATGTGCGACACGTCATCGTCAGAACATTTCAGTCCACTTTAAGTAAAATGAGAAATTGTGATACGCCATCATCAAAACATTTAAGGCTACTCATGCCTTTTAAGCAAAACAGTACAAGCAGAACAGAAGCAGATTTTGTACAACTATGACAAGTAATAAAATGTGTAAAACAAATATAAGTCATCTATCAAAGCATCACTGCCATAAAAGTATATTCAGTAATTGGAAGGAATATAGGAAGGGGTATTTTTTGGCTAATCCGGCATAATTTAGTCCCGTTAGAATGTTGTCATAGGCGGCACCCCACCCCACCCCACACACACTCATTTAATTGGATAACAATATTTCAAATAGTTAAGTCAAACAGAAACTTTGGCGTCCGTGCATGTGAAGATATGTTTGATTGACAGAAACCAATTCAATAAATTTAAATAAACTTTATTGATAGCAAATATGTATGTACAATATAATCCACAGAATTGGCAGCATTGACATATCAACGCCCAGTATTCGGTTAATTCTAGGTATTAAACATTTCGCATTTCCTTCAGGATGCAAATGTACTTCTTACACTTTACACATCAGCACTCTTGTATACTAAGCATTGTCCTAATTTCTTCAAGTCTCTTTTTCCTGTGATAGGTCCGACAGAGGATGTAGGTGAGCGCCTCTCTGAATGGCCGGTAGGTTGCCGTGTAGATTAACACATTCCACAAACTATTAGACAACACTCCGAACATGATGACGTTTTGAAATCTTTCTGGTACATTTTCCTTCCCTTTCAGAAAAGACAGTATAATACCCAGCACAAAGGGAATGTACGAAACACAGAAGAGTCCTGCTGAGAAGAGGACCATTATCGGACACTTCATGAAGCCTTCGGGTCGTAGAAGACGGCCGGTTGGAGTGACGTCTTTACGACGTTGTTGAACGTGAAGTAATATCCTAGTAAAGCAGAACAGAATCACAACTAATGTCAGCAGGGGGATTCCAACTGAGGCAGCGACTGCTTCGACAGAATCAAAATCTGCTATGCAAACAGCAATGTTTATATTATAATAGAAATCGTTGTCGAGAAGGGCACTGAGAATCATTCGGGTTACACTCAGAACGAGGGTGATCGCTATGGCCATCATTAACCTTTTCATTGTGACAATGTGTATGTATCGTAGCGGCCAAAATACTGCAATGTAACGGTCGACGACGACCATCGCCACATTGAGGACACTCTGTCCGACAAGAAACGTCAAACAGCAGGAGGAAAATCCAATCAAGGCTTGCTGGTATGCGAATCGGCCGAGGAAGGCAGATGGGACTGAGAAGATAAAAATGTGGGCACCCATACAGAAGTCACATGCTGCCATCCAAGTAATCATCCACAACGTCGGCAGGTGTAAGTGACGTGTTTTAACGACGACGGCAACGACGATGCCGTTGGCGGACATGACCAACAATGAAAGCACCAGATAGAAGGCAGGAACTGTAGCATTGTAAGTGGCATCAATTGTCAGATTCATGACGACTGCTTGGGAATGTGTCCTGCGTTACTGTTACGAGGAATCAACGATCATTCTGTTGAACCGTTAGTCAAAGTTTCCAAGTACACTGTGTGGGTGATTTAACTGTAACTGTTTTAAATACAAGAGACAGATTACCGGCGCCTTTGATATTATAACTATGATTTCATTCATTGCTGTTTTTTGTTTAGCAATCAGCCCAATTTCTATTGACATCTGGTAAGTCTATGGGAGTTAGTTTTTCACACTCCTGAATCACTGTTGCGTGAGCCTTCAATAACCATTTTGTAACAATCCAGCTGTTGTAAATTACATTCATGTTAAGATCTAATTGTTCTCGTTTCACACGTGAACATATTTAAGCAATATGCCCATGATTGAGGCTATCTAATGATTACGAATTGATCAAAATTGATCATGTTCCAATTAATACATTGGGTTGGTTAGGGTAATATTTCTGAATTATATCGTGACAGCACGGGTTGAATACACCGTGGCTGGTCGTTTAAAATTAAAGTCAGATGTCAATTATCCTGTTTTTATTCATATTGGCCACAGGATTCAAAATTCATTCGCGTTTGGCTTTTAAACAGACCCTATATACGTCTTCGCCTTGATTAGCTCAGTCTCTGTCCTTGGATAAACGGCGGAAGGAATAACCCTGCAGCACTGACCACTGATTGATTTATACGTTGACCGTGTCTTGAGCCGTCTACCCACACTGAAACTGCAGTGCCCAGCGCGTCGTCAGCAAAGTAACATTGCGTCAGTGTTATTTTAACCAATGCACCGTGTGGACATAAAAAAGTGAACTTGATTGCTTGTGACCCTGTCACGCTGGGGACACTATCATTGACCCAGTGTATTCTTTTTACATATATGCATTATTTGTCTCCTCCGATAGAGATAAATCATTATTAATGCATCCTTCTCATGCATTACCCTATCAATCATGTGTGCAAGGTTTTCAGAGGTTTTACTGAAATATACACCCAGCATTTAAACATACAATATATATGCCAAATAAAATTGTTATAATTATTTTTAAGTATGTTGCAGAGCTGCATCTGCATGGACAGATTTGAAAGAAACCCAACTCTTGTGGCATTTTGTCCAGAGTCCATTAGCTTTGTGCGCAGATGTTTGTATGGAGAAATATGTGTCAAAAACAATTGTCCATCTGCCACTAACGGGACTGTTTGGGTGCACTAGGGTTAATTACGGTGACCTTTTGCTGTATGGTCATGGCAATGGTTTTCCTGACTGCAGACTACTCATACACCTCCCAATATGTCATCCAAACAGTATTTCATCACGATTCACGCCGACTGTGATGTTTGAGTGAGTGGATGAGTACGGTTTTACGCCGCTTTTAGCAATATTCCAGCAATATCACGACGGGGGACACCAGAAATGGGCTTCACACACTGTACCCATATAGGGAATCGAACCCGGATCTATGGCGTGACGAGCGAACGCTTTAACTACTATGAAATATAACAATATTCTTAGATTTATTCGCACTCACTCACTCACCTTTATAAATAATTTATAATATAGGTAATTAAATGTATTTCAAAATTCCGATTATTAAAATACCTCGTACTATAAAACAAGTGGATGTGAAATAGTGCTTGCACGTCCATCATAACTGTTTATTTGGTTCTATTCTTGATGCCGATATTGATATCTTTTATCCTAATGTTAACGAAGCCTCATATTGAAACTGATATTTCAGAAATTACATCACAAAGTAATATTCAAATGTTGATTCTGCTTTGATGCATACAGTGTATTCGATTGGTAGAATATTGTAATTCATTTACCTATTTATTTGCATCCTGGTATCTCAATGCAATTTGTTTAATTTATTATTGGCAAACTGCAAAATGACTCCGTCTATGTCCTAAATTTCTCTTCGATTTTCAATTCGGATTTTCGTTAGAGTCAAGATCTTGTTTCCGTCACTGCTTCAAAAAACATTGTATTTCTCTGAAAGGGAGAGTCGAACCATTTCCCCTTTTTAATAAACATTTTTCGGGGCATCCAGCATGAATATCCATCAAAACTTTACCTTTCATAATTAATTGTTATTGAGTTATTTGAACAACGCAAAAACAACATTACTCATATGTTTTAACATTATAAGATGTTTATTAGAATACAAAGATAATATGAAATATCAAAGAAACAAAACGTTTTTCAGTTAGCTCAACCTTGTGTACTTGTAATAGCCAATACGTAATATTAATATATAGCTATAAAAATATACATATCTATCTATTTCCAACAGAATAAATTTCATGTTCCTATCGGGGTAAATTTGAAATACTGGCTTGAAAAAATGAATGCGTATCTCCGATATAAAAAGTGATTTTTTTTGTCACAGAGCTCATTGGATGATTTTTAGACATATACAAAAGTGTATTTTATCTTGAGAGGTAGTCCAGATTTATCGTCATTGGGAGCTTGGAAATCTTTTGATATGATATATCATTATACTGATCATCAAAAATATCAACCTCCACCGTGCGTCCCATACAAATGACAGTGGCTTGTCTTCTTAACGAATTTATACTTGATTAAAGTACTTTAGTCATTTCCAGGATTCAGTCATCTAAAACCTCCGTTTGAATGGACCGCTGATTACTCTGCTGCCTAGAAAGCTGAAAAGCAATAAAACCAAGATGAATCAAATTGGACTTTTTAGAAAACAGGTACCTTGATATAAGAAAAATAACTTTGAATATCATGTGCATAGATGATACGTGCTGATCAATACAATAATGTTAATAGTTACACACCTTATCAAGCAATAATGATGATGAACATTATTTCTACGTAAGAACATGTCAGTTACATAAAACAGTACTTACCAAAGTAATATTGATTTGACATAATCATAAATGTATACACCAACAATGTTGCCAAACCATCTTGTACAATACAAGGTGACTGACAGCAGCGTATTTTTAACTGGCACACTTTTTTTCTTTTTTTCCTGTATACATACCCTAATGTATTTAGTATAGAAAATGCAGCATTACATTGGGTCGACAAGAAACCAAGGTATACGTTTGGTCACTTCCTACCAGTTATTAATGGCCATCGAGATTGATTCGGTGCTGCTTTCAGAATAACATACATTCTGTCCCTAAGTTGAATACCTGTCAGCATTGTCTGTATACTACACAAGTGAGGACGTCGTTGATCGTTTACCTAGCTTTTTTATTAACATATCTAAATTAGGTCAATATACGTCCACGAGGTATATTTTCAACATAATGTCAAATTAATGACAAAGACTAGTGCATGTCCAATAAAGACAACCGAATAACTAAAATATCTATTTCACAAACCTCATTTGGGACATTGAACGTATTTAATCTTGTCATAGCATACCAAGTATGAGGAGTGAGAGCACTGAAATCCACCGCCGCTTTGAACAATATTTCAGTTGTATCATGCAGTGATGCTGGTCTTAGATGTTCACCATTTTGCTGAAACCCAGGGGCACTGGTATGGTGCTGACAAACCTAAAACCATATTCAGGGCGAACCGACTTGGAACCTACACTCATAGGTTTTTGGCATTGCAAATGGACGCAACGCTGCAGGGCGTGACGCCTCAAATGACATGGCCGCCCGTGCCCCCAGAGTACGAACAGAACATGATGATTAATTAGATTTGTAAAATGATTCATGCAGTCTCGTTAGCGATGCGATATCAACTGTTTCTTTAACATGAACAATATAAATAGGTGCACGGAAACTTTTGGAATGATTTTGTCCGATTATAGGATATCAGCTTCAATCAGCTACTACTAGCAAACACAAATCTATAGCTCCACTCAATAACATGTATACTTTTCGAGTGTCAAATGCTTTAAATTGTCAGCCCAATTAATAAAAAAGTTTCTTCAATGTAAATGAACAGATCCAACTTCATTTATTCCCCTTTTCATTTAACTGTCTATTAGATTGAACAAAGCATAGATTTAAGATAGATACACATGTTTTCCACGTAATTAAAGCCATGTGTGTTATTCTGATGTACATGGTAATTGGCCGGAGCTATAGACCCACTACACTGAATGTGCAATAAGTGATGGAATGTGCGCCACAAAAACCAACGAAACCCATGCAAATACTAACCCCCTTGAACATTTTTCGATTTAGACAATAGAAGTCTAGGAACTCTATCCTGTCTAGGTGATCGAGGAGTTACAACGGCTTCCTTTCCACGCCTGTTGTGAGTCAGAAAGGAGTTTTTGAATCAATGAACGCACAAAATGGTAACGCATACAAGTCTCTAATGGTGTAAATGTGAATAATTATTTGTTTGTTTGTTGTATAAACCCACGCTGCAATATTTCAGCTATATGACGGCGGGCTGTAAATAATCAAGTCTGGACCAGATAATCCAGTGATTCACATCATGAACATCGATCCACGCAATTGGGACACGATGCCATGCATCAACCAAGTCAGCGAATCTGACACCTGATCCCGTCAGTCGCCTCTTACGACAAGCATAGTCAGCTTTTAGAGTAAACATGGGTAGCTGATGACCTATCTGCATTAAACAATATATTCCAAACATTAATAAACACACAGTGACATACCAGGATTGATACTGTAGATATGGAACATGATGTATTATTACATATAAATCAGGAGGATTTCAGGTTCTGAATATTGAACAGTCACCATTTATTGAAACCCGTTTGATATGGAGACATACGTATGTCACAAGGAACAGCCCGAACAAAGCAGGAAGGCGAAAGAAGCCACCAACACAAACGAATTTTGCAATAACACACAGGACGTGGGGAACGAGCGAGAAAGAGCTGTTTCATTGCAACACACTTTTCATTGAGTAAACATTCTCGACTGTTCCACATTACTGGCGTGTCGTTATATGTAATGTATTAGAATTATAAAATATAATGATTCACCTCATGGAAGATAATGTCATAGTGTCTAAATAATGTTGGAGTAATGTTCACGATGTTTAAACATGATTCCAAATGCATCTGGCTATTGTAATTGTTAAATTTCGATCTGCATTTAATATAAAATGAATATTTATCAATCGTGCGTTTATTTTCTTGTATTGTCATTTCCATATAACGGGCACAAGGAAAGGAATTTATAAGAGTGATATAGAATAAATAGTGAACGAAGCTGTTGACACAAGCTTGGTCAAAAGAAACAGGCGTAGCATTTGTGCCTAGCTGAAATAAGGCATATCCGTGCCAATATCACTGTATCACGGATTACCAAGGATCAAAGCGAATCTTGGCATGGGTAAGGGACATAACTCTACACAGTATGTTGAAATACCAAAGACCACCCGTTATTTGAAAAATAGCAGGGCAAAACAAGAAGAATATCAATACGTTAAGACCAAGCCCCAATGTAAGAGAATAATCTAAAGTAGTGTCTAGCATTTCTACATTACAATACGTGCAGTGCAAATCTACAATACTGTGCAAGAGCAATGCTAATTCCTCAAACTGACCTGCTTTACATTAATATAAGATGAGCTACAAATGCGCACACTCAATACCCGTCCTTCTAAACTCTGACTAAAATTAAAACACAAATAACTACATTTCTACTGCCGAGAATAAGACATTACTCGGCTACGTGTATTACCACACAGTATGTATCTATTCTCCCCTCTGGTATGGCTATGCTATACTGACAGTACAGAATGGCGGTTTTATACCTTCCAAAAGCGACTACATTCAAACCACAATGATATGTATAGAATCTCACTGAGCTTCGGGTGGACACCCTGTCCTGTAGTTTTGTTACTGATCCAAACAGGGCCAATCTTACCCTTAGTTTCCTGATGATATTCAACAAGACTTTATTACAAATCAGTCGGTATTCGGGAAACAGTTTTTCTTCATAGTGAGTGAGTGAGTATGGTTTTACGCCGCTTTTAGCAATATTCCAGCAATATCACGGCAGGTTACACCAGAAATGGGCTTCACACATTGTACCCATGTGGGGAATCGAACCCGGGATTTCGGCGTGTCGAGCAAACGCGTTACCCATTGGGCTACCCCACCGACCTGGCTTTAATTATAAAGAAACCATACCATTTAAACCAAAGATACAAATACAAGTTCTCTTAATACCTTTATCTTTAAAATGTAATCGATTTGCAAACTTGATATGATTATATTCGTCGAATATAGCTTTGCTTCTGCAGTGAACATTAGAACGTTTAAAATTCGAATTAATGAATCTGTTGTAAGATTAAGAGATACCCAAAGGGAATGGGAGCTAGACTCTTACCCTGTAGAAGACCCTATACGTCTGTGAGGCATTCTTGCTTGATACCGGGGCGAGGCAACACGCACAGTTTCTGTACCATCCTAAAATACATATAAAGTATGTGTATAATATAGTTAGATAGACAAACATTAGTGAGTGAGGCAGCTTGTTTTTACCATGATGTCAGCAATATTATGAATTTATGAATTAGCATCACACAATGTGGGGAAACGAGCTTTAACCTTCAATTTCCTAACCGCCCAGGAAAACTTATAATTTTCAATGTCAGCGGAGTAATTAGCATTTGTTTGTCACACCATCTCAGTGCTAACTTACGTCAATCAGAAGCTAGTGTTTAAATGGTCAGATAATACGTCATAAATACCAGATAATCTCATTTGTAGCTTTGTGTTACGGTAATACTAATTACTTGATAAGGTGATTGGGTAATCGTCAGCATCCCAATAAAATGTTTAACATAGTTTTAAATCACCATTTCGTTCAATTCGTTTCAATGAAACAGATATGTCAAGGTTTTTTTCATTTTAATGCATATATTACGAATACTTTTTTAAATGGCAAGTCCATATTATAACCACATAAGAATGTGTGAGTGAGTGTTTCATATTTGATCATATCTATCTCTTAACATTTTTCTTAAAAGGCTTTAACTGAAACAATGTATAATTCCGTGTTTATATATCAATTTCTAGTCACGGAATCGGGTATTTAATTTCAGTGTTAAGTTTCATAGGAAATAATAACGTGTGCATATATTTTATTATTGTTCAATAATACACTACATGCACTTGGCTTTTCTCAACGATTTCATTTGGTCCCTGATCCTTCAAGTATATATTGCTGACGTATTTATAAAAAATTAATGCATCAAAGTAAATTACCCACCGGGTTTTGTGTAACATGTCCGTGAAGTCTCTTATTGGATATTTCTTTGGCACGTTGTAAGGGTGACCTCGTATGGAAGGGGTGGAACGCCGGGGGACCGTGAGGCTGAAGGGTAAAAATCTTTTACCATGTTATATCATATTTACAAAGAATAAGGAGCACCTCCTACCCATAGGTGTTATACACAAAGAAACAACCGTGTAACTTTTAAGTGATCCATTCATATCATTTCCACCGTTATTTGGGGCGGAGGGACAGCCTATTGGTTAAAGCGTTCGCTCGTCACGCCGAAGACCCAGGTTCGATTCCCCACATGGTACAATCTGTGAAGCCCATGTCTAGTGTCCCCCGCCGTGATACTGCTGGAATATTGCTAAAAGCGGCGTAAAACCATATGCACTCACTCACTCCAACGTTATTTTGCCTTACGTCCCATCGAATCTGTTTCGGCGGATAATTGAGACTGGTTGTTCTCTGGCCTTGACGTATTTGAAGGAAGTCAACCCCTTTTGCCGCTGCCATCGGGTGGGTACAGCTTTGCGTGTATTCGAAAGGATAACCGATCTAAATATATGTGCTCTCGTAATACTTTCAGATTTATATGAACTTTCCTTTCACGGAAGTGAGAACGATACTCTTAAAGGTTTCAAACAGTTCCTACATTTTACACGTTTGACTTGTCTTTGCATGTGTTTGTGGCGGGTGCCACAGGACAGGCTCAGCTTTTCGAGAATGTCTGGTATCATCTCTATTTGATAGTGATTCATAAACATATGCGTATAATATAATCAGAATCGTACAATCGATATTTCTCATGACTATGGAAAGGGATTTGTCGCTTTTCTTTAAGAATTAAATAATTTACTGATCACTGACTTAATTGACATTTGTTTTGGTCAAAGGTCTATTTAGATACATGTGATATTACATATATTAGTTTCCGTTCAGTTTTCCATGCAATCAAATCAATGCAACATCTACGTCCACAGCATATATACACTCATATCAAAATAACATACCGTATCATATGAGGCAGCCAATGCATCCACATCACGTTTGATGAGGATGGCTCTCTCCTCCTCTGAGAGAGATGGGTATGGTTGTGAGGCTTCATCTCCAGGACATCTTCGACCTCTCTGAGACTGGGTCTTCCGGATACTCCTTTCCACTGCCGGTAACAAATCCCCTAGTGGAATATGTGAATTAGACGCGTTATCGGTAAGTATGTAGTCCCGAGGGTCATATTTTGGAGTCCTTAAATCACCTCTTCTTGCAGCAACCTTATTGCTGATGTTCCTATACTGTTGGGGTGAAGGTATAGACACGTTTCTGTTGATTTTAGTAGAATCTATTGTCAGCTGAGGCGACGTGTGATTAACCTGAACTTTTGATCGCTCCCTGTATAGTGTGGTCTCTGTTCGCTTGAACTCGGGTGTTTCCGCCGTTTGTGTTTCTGGGGAGGAGTTGGAATGGCCAGCTCCACAGCCCTCACCATTAGCATCTTGTATTGTCACTTTCCTGAGAATCATAGGCTTTGAATCACCATCACCCTGAGTTGGTAAAAAATTACCTCGGCTGTTATTTTCGTAACCCCATCTGGGAGTTGCAGGAACGCCACAATTTAGAAGTTGCAAATTCCCAGAGTCTCTAAAATGGCGCATGTTTAGTGAGCTTGGAGAGAGGTTGCTGAGACTAGCAGCCATGATGCCCCTGAAATTGTTCCCAGTATTCTGTTTACTTAGAGTTCTACACAAAGACTCAAATTTATCACCATTTAAGCTATAAAACGTTTTATCTCTTTGGGCGTAAGACAATTTAACTATCCTACCAGGAGACATTCCACCAGGATCCCGGACCCACTGAAAAGAGTTCAATTGAGGACCTTCCTCTTCCTCATACGTCTCTGCTAGATACTTTTCCCGCGCCAGTAACACTTCTTCGATATTCTTTAATTCCTCTACTCCTTCCGTTTCGTTGGATATTTTTGAGTCATATCCTTCGTCATTAAAATCCTCTCCTTCATCACAAGCCTTGTCATTCTTGCTCATGTATTTCTGAGCCAGTCCCATGAGTTTCCTAACTTTAGTTTTACTCTCTGCAAGATCAACAGCATTTGATGTCGTCTGGGACTGATCTACAGAAGTGCAACTCCTGGCCGGAAGTGACATATTGTCGTCTGCAATAAGTGCCTCCTTTTCCTCTGACGTTAGAACGGGTGATTGGTGGATTGGAATAGCACTCTTGCACGCACGTTTGACACTTTCAACGTGAATTTTCTGTTTAGGGACTACATTTTCTGTAGTCTTTGGAGGAACTGTGATTTGGGGTTGGGGCGGACTTGGGGCTTTTTTCTCGTGGTTGTCGTTTCCAGTGAATTGACATGATGATGTCTTAAATCTATCATGGAGACTTTGTCGTTCAAATACCCTAGCATCTTCAATTGATGGACACAGAGGAAATCCATTTGGTCGTATCCTTGAAACGTCATCCTCATCATCGTCACTGGCTGAAGTACAAGAAATGTGTGTACTAATTTATTATTGAAGTTGGTGCAAAGTTGTCATGTCATGTCGCATACGTTTTATTGCAGATGGAACCATTTATAAAAAGACATATTGGTAGATACATTTAACCACAATTTCCGGTAGGTGAAACATGAAGGAAATTGAATTTAATATAATTAAGGATTGACTGTGTATTTTGTTCGATTGATTGAGGTATAAATCGAAAAACCGATGTGCAATGTTTTGTAAGAATCCGCGTACAGTTTGCACACAGTCAATGCTCATCATTAAATTCGACAACAAAAACATGTTATATGTGCAATAGTTTAACCCAAAAAGTTGTATATATCAAAGCAGACGAAAATGACGAGATTGATAAACATTCCAAGAGTAGGAATATATATTGTGGCGTGAAATGAATCAGCTGATTGTTAAATTTATGCACATAACTTGACACACCTACAAAGTCAGAAGCAATCAGCGGAGAGTAAGATCAAAACAATGTTCATAGGACCTGTCAATCAAGAGAAGAGGTGTAACAGTCAGACTGTCACGAGCCGGAACAAATATGTCCGGGAGAAGGCGGCTGTTTGAAATGACATGGTCAGTTACCGACAGATTCAAACATTAGTTCCCTGAGAACGGGAAGACACAGTGGGAAACATGTTAGTTAGAAATGAAACCGGAAGACATGAAAGTGGAACCAAGGCGAGCGGGAAAAATTGCTGTTTGCTGTTTCATTCCTTCTCGTCCCCGGTCTCAAAGGGTTGTTTGGACAATGAATATGCATGAATGTCGCTAAATGTCCTGTGCATGACGATACACGTGAGCAGAAAGGGAATTCCCTCGACTGTTATATTGGGATTCCCCGAAATTCCGTAGTAATAAAAGTAGTCCGCTTCGGTAGGCGTGGCTTATATTTTTACATTTATTGGGGAATGAATGCAAAAACACGTGACCAATTCAGCTAATCAGAATGCAGGAATTTCAATGAACACAAGAAAATTTTAATTAATACACTATGAATATTTTCCTGTGTAAGGCAAATGGTGAAGAGACAATGTTTCTCTGCATACAGAATACAATGAGATGTGATCGGGGAGTTCTTGTTATTCTTACCTGGCTTCATTTCAGGGTAGTCATTGAATTTCATCCAGGATACAAGTCCTGAAAAGCAACAAGACTTAACTTTAAAATAACTATATTTAGCAGTGTAGACACAATTCGTTCTTCAATTTCATTGTGTGATACAAATGTTAATACGTCCTCCAACTCAATCAAAGATATGCGTTGATTTAAGTTTGGTTTGAAACGTTCGTAAAATAATACACCGTCATATCCATACGAATTCGTGAATTATGAAGGATTTCCAAGTGTCTTGATTCGCGACCATGATACAGTAATAGCTTACGGTAAGCAGTGAAAAATACTCACCGCCATAAAGGAACGGGAACCATAGAAACATATAGAGAAGTATGTACGTTAACAAGATATTTTTTTCCAATGTGAACCAATTAATTACAAAACTAGCAATCAGAAAAGTGTTACCACAAAGACTTTATTCTTATCACGATATGCTACACATGGATTCCATACTTTACACTCTGATCCTGCACGAGACAAATGGTGCATCTCGAGTTATGGATCATGACGTCACATGGGATGCGTTCGTAAGCATCGGTTCACACAACACTCCAGTATGTTCGTTTGTGTAACGAACCAGTCTTATATCTATTCAATATGAGTAAGTCTTCATATATTAGTAAGTGAGTGAGTGAGTATGGTTTAACGCCGTTTTTAGCAATATTCCAGCAATATCACGGCGGGGCACACCAGAAATGGGCTTCACACATTGTACCCATGTCGGGAATCGAACCCGGGTCGAGCGAACGCTTTAACCACTAGGCTACCCGACCGCATATTAACCAATATGTATGGTATTCGCGTTTCTTTTGGCGGTGAGTATATGTATTTACGCCTACCCATGTCATCATCAGGGATTGGGGCCTCCCATGCGTTGAAATGGTTTTTCTCCGGTTTCCTACAAGGAAAAACAACAACCAATATTTACATATTGCAAAGACAATTCTTAATCAGCAGGAGCGTAGCTCTGTACTTGATGTCAATACTTTACGAAACTCCGCTCTGTGTATCTATCTGGATAAGCCTTTTTTTCTGTGCCCAGACGGTTACAACACGATTCGGAAGCACATTGTGTTCATGATTGTGACATGTATGCACAGACGCTACTTGAAACCACACTTGCAATTCTCGCTCACTTTTCCCTGTACACATAGCGAATGTACTATGCATACAAGTGTAGGGAATTAGTTTCCTGGGGTTTTATTAGCTTGCAACATGTTGTGCTCAATCATATCGGTCATAGTGTGTGAGTGAGCATTTTGCCACCAAGGTCAATGTCTTAACGGGTAAGAGCGGGTGGGGAAAGAATAGGGGCGAGGAGTGGGGTGGATTTCAATATACATTAAGTTCTAAAATATACATGTGTGAGTAAGTTTCAGCGCATCTTTTTGTCAATTGTTTCACGTATTGTGGCTTTTGGCCTATACTGAATAAACTTAAACTGAGTGTTTTTTACGCCGCGCTCAGCCTTGTTCCAGTTATATGAGTGTACCTGTAATAATACAGTTCGGACCAGATAAACCAGTGACTGATATTATGAGTAACGACCCCGTCTGTTTGGATAACATATGTGAGTAAGTGTGTGTGTTTGGGTTAAACCGCTTTGAACGGTATTACAGTTATACCACGGAATGTCAGCTTGATGTGGGAGGAATCCCGAAACGATGGTTGTCTTAACAATTTGGGGGAATCAGTGAGTCCTGGCATGTTGCAGACAAATCTAGAAGCAAACAGAGAGAATCTGGGATTCCAACCCACCATCTTTAGTTTCTGCCACGTTAAAGAGACTCAGCTCAACACGTAATTGTGGCGCCTTTGACTCCTGAGCACTCAAGGGGAGATAATTTCACTTTCGTAATTATTCTCGAGTTTAAGTTTTGTATGGGTGTACTGGTGTACTTACACCTCATTTGCTATCAGCATTGCAATCTATAAAAGTAAATAGGAATATATGACAATTTATAACAGTGTTAAGAATTAAATATTGGGGTAACGGTCGCTTCATAAAATTCTAAAATGTCACCAATGAAACTGCTGTTTGAAAGCATTATTGAAATGTTCAGCTTTTTACGGTAATAATTTTTATCTCTAAATATTGTAAGAAATCATTTTGACAAGGAATTGCTTTTCAACATACCTAATACATTCCTTTTTGCAGAATTTCATAGACATTTTACTTTCTCAAATATGCTTTATAAACACACGTAATGTTCACATTGTTAAATGCTACGTTGTTAATCAAATACATTGTTATCGATTAAAGCACTGTACAACCCCAGTCTGGCTTACAGATACACTCAGACGATACTAAATGTAAATGCCAAGCCCTTGAGCATGAAATATAATCCTGGCTGTTCGTATCCAAGCGTAGACAGCTTTATCTGCATGCTCTCTGATATCGATTATAGGCAACGAGCCGTGTATGCGGGACAATCGGATTTAAACCCTGACAAGGGAGATTGACATATGGCACAATGCAGTTGACACTGTTTTGACTACCTGACAACGGTAATTCACCGTGTTTGTACTGATATTGACAATGACAAGAGATATGAATATGGCAAATATTGCTATAGCACATACTGCATGACCTTCCTTTACGTAGCGATTCCCACTGAGCATGCAAAGGTACATGTATTTGGGCGGGCCACATACGTGTTTAAAAATACCCTCACTAGCGTACATCAAATTTGACTCATCTCTACGATTATATATATGTGGGATAAACTATTACTGTATATTACTGTATGACATTTTCTAAATATATACATTTATTATTGTATGACATTTTCTAAATATATTTACATTTATTTTTGTATGACATGTTCTAAATATTTACATATATTTTTGTATGACGTGTTCTAAATATTTACATTTATAATTGTATGACATTTTCTAAATATATTTACATATATCTTTGCATGACATGTTCTAAATATTGACATTTATTATTGTATGACATGTTCTAAATATTGACATTTATAATTGTATGACATTTTCCTAATATATTTACATATATTTTTGTATGACATGTTCTAAATATTGACATTTATTATTGTATGACATGTTCTAAATATTGACATTTATTTTTGTATGACATTTTCTAAATATTTACATTTATTTTTGTATGACACTTTCTAATTATTGACATTTATTATTGTATGACATTTTCTAAATATATTTACAAAGTCATATATTTTTGTATGACATGTTTTAAATATTTACATTTATTTTTGTATGGCATGTTCTAAATATTGACATTTATTATTGTATGACATGTTCTAAATATTTACATTTATTTTTGTATGACATGTTCTAAATATTTAAATTTATTATTGTATGACATGTTCTAAATGTTTACATTTATTTTTGTATGACATGTTCTAAATATTTACATTTTTTTTGTATGACATTTTCTAAATATTTACAAGCTCAAGGGTATTGGTTATTTTGGACGTTTTCATATATATAAAACGTCAAAACGATAGAATAAGGATTATCATCCGAAACAGATTCCATCGGGCGATACAATTCATATGAATAGATCACTGAAAATCAGTAATGACACCAGGTGTTCGCGAAAAGAGTAAGCGAGTCCTGCCCTATCGGTAGCAGTTTGCGGTCAGGAACAGAATAAAGGGATCAGGCCTTTGAATAAAGGGATGAATTAAAACTCTTTTACTCTTTGCGATAAAACTGTCGAAGATGACATTTGAAATGGCAGCAATACCGACCTGGCCTCTCCAGACACCCGCCGCTTCTTCTTCCATATTTTAATTGGTTTGAGTTGTTTTGGTTTCTTCCTCGATATTGGTAACTCTGACGACAAGTTTGTAATAAACCAGATGTGAGGAGTCTTGAGGTCTAGGTCTCCAATCAGCATGTTTGAAACACGAATGTAGGACGGCGATGTTAAATATCAACAACTGGACATCTCACAATCGGCCTGTATCAGTGATAAAACTGTATCCATCCAATCAGTGAGACGGGACGAAGGAAGACATCGTCAGAGGTAACAAAGGACAAACTATAGTCTTCAGAAAAGTAAACATCCCACATCATAAACTCAAATGCTTAGCCAATGATGTAAAATGGCCGCAAGTGTTAAAAGTTGGAATCCAAATCAATCGGAATTAATGTGATTTCAAACACATGATATCCAAAAGTGAATTCTGTCAAGATATATTAAAAAATCCATCCACTGGTGCAGGGCTTCTCAAACAGTAAAGGACACAAAGGCGTATGATTAGCCACAAGCACATTCCCCCAGAGGTTTGGAGTGGTCTCCTGGTGATGAACGATAACAATCAATATACTCAATGTCTGGTAGACATGTCTGTCTGAAACAATCATATCTTTACATTGCAGTCTTTCATATATTCACTATGCAGATCCTACATTTTTCACAGGGTCATAATGAACTGAACGCGATTGCTCCGACACCACAAGCAGCCAATAACACTGTAATAAATCGGTCTACTCTCATTGGACTCGGTTTACATGCCCTAATCTAACCTAATGAAGCGCAAGCAGCGTATTTGACCATTGTCCAGAGGGCTTAAGTAGGCGTGTTAACCGCGTAACACCATTATTACATCAAAACATCTCATTAAGGACCTAGGCCTGGTCATGTTCAGACGGGGTGTGTCGAGGCTTATATGTTGCATATGCCTATTCTTCAGGGGTATATATACAAGCAACGTGCCCGTGGGTTTCACCAAACTGGTAAACATCAACGGCCCTCCTCCCACATGAAGCTGACAGACCGTAAAATAACTGAATACTTTTCAAAGCCGCCTAATATCAAATCAATCATTCAGTTGAAGGGTCTACTTGGCAGGTATCTCAGTGTGGTAGCACTATATATCGGCATCAGTCCTGATTAACGCACGCACGCACACACACACACACACACACACACACACACACACACACACACACACACACACACACACACACACACACGTCGCTATATAAGAGCAGTAATCTTGGATGAAGGAGTAAGCATATACTCCGAAACGTTGTGTCCCTCATAATAAAGAAGTTGACATCACTTCTAAATGCCTTTCAAAGACTTAATAAGCTTGGGCGAGACGTTAAACCTCATTTCACCTCACCTCACCTCACCTCACCTCACCTCACCTCTTTGAAGTGTTGATGCCATTACTGTTGTGTTATCAGCAGATATTACCTCGATAATTCAAGTCGTTGTCAGCATTTACGTTTCAATACGTTAGTTTCAACCAACCAAGGACAAGTTACAAAGTGTTATATGATAAAGCAGTCATCGAAAGAACGCATTATGTGCAACTATACTATATAATCATTGTTTGATTCAAAGATTTATGTCAACGTGAACACTTGAACGCATATATGCTATTAAACGTGATGTAAATATTCCTCTTGTATTCTCCCCTGGAGGAATGACGGTTTATGTATGTAGATTAAAGGAAGAAATAAAATGTGCAGTTCTAATGATAAAGTATTTTGAAATACAAATACAGTCCTTCCTGAACTACTTACCACAGCTTTCAAGACACTGCATCTACTTCATAATTTATTCCAACATTTTTTTTCAAGAAAGCGACATCTTACAAAAATGTTTTAATTTGATATTTTAGGCGTCACATCTGGTTATCATTCATTGGCGTGTATTTGATTTAAAGCCTCATATTTATTATTTTTTTAAATATTAAAAGAGAGCCAATGTGTACCCACCGGAACTAAATATAAAAGACCAGTCTGACCTCATCTGTTTTATTTTTAGGTCTATGCATAAGGATTCAGAGTGATAACAAACTGTCCACCAGACTATGACAAGGGATGACTTCAACTTTCCAAAGGTCAGCTGTCCCTTTATGTCCAGCAATATTCCAGGAGCTCCAGCCTTTGGTGTTTACATTTCACATCTTTGTAGGCAAAATCGAGCATGCTCTATGTACGAAGATGTCAAAAGTTGTTTGATCAGGGTTCTGATGATACCCGGTGTTCTCGAAAAGGAATAAAAAGAGCTTCTGACAATTATAGTCGGGATCGTTCAGTGGACATGGATCATGGATCATGGAAGGAGTCTTGTCGCTTGTATTTCTAACACCTATTGGGACACGTGTAAAGTAAGTGAACGGCATGTCATAATCCACACCAATACACATATATATTACTTATTCTCGACGATTCGCATTTTTGGCTAAATCCTATAGCCTTCAGCCATTGTATATATACTGAAGAAAGTTGTGAAAATACCACGTGCATATGTTACGTATTTGTAATTATTTGTTTAAGTAAGAAAGCATCCCTGTCCATGGGTACCTATCCATTACGTCAACGTCCAACCTGCGTATTTCAGCATCAACACACGTACACGTATCTCAACAAGAAAATGCATACATGGTGCAACAAAGGCATCACGTTTAACTTTCCCTATAATGCATCACAATGTGGTACTGTGTCATGAACGTGTTTATCATGTTGAAGACGGCACTAAAGACAGTCTTCGAGGGAGTGCACTTAAACGATTCTGTTAATCCAGTCTTCTATTCAGTCTAATCCAGTCCATGGCCCTACACATACAGGGTCCCCAACCTAAGCACATCGGCAAACCATCAGCCAATTGTTACGCGGAGGATTCGTGTATGCAGAAAACCTTATTAACAATAAAACTGTCACGGCCTTCACAAGACTACATTCTCTATATTGACATGGGAGCGACTGAAAGGAAAACACTCATAAAGAAAGATCGATAACTCATTCTGCCTTCTGTCTGTCACAACAGAGAAAGGAAAATGTTAAGGTTATAGAAGCAAATGGTAATGCGAGGCCATGGTGTGTAGATTAGCTATAAGTGACCACTGCTATGGTTTCTCCACATGAATAATACTCTTACGCTACCCTAAACAACATTTCAACATAGCCTCGAGGTAAATCATTCCTGACACCCAAATGCCACGATCTAAAGCAGGTGTACTCAGCGCCCATGCAATTTTGATTTATAGTGAGTGAGTGAGTATGGTTTTACGCCGCTTTTAGCAATATTCCAGCAATATCACGGCGGGGGACACCAGAAATGGGCTTCACACATTGTACCCATGTCGGGAATCGAACCCGGGTCTTAACCACTAGGCTACCCGACCGCCCCATTTTGATTTGTAACCAGAAGGTCAACGTCAGACAGTTTATATCATTCGCCCCATGGTCATGGGTGAAATTTGATCTTTTAGCTTTTTCTGGTAGCTAAAGGAAAACAAGAGTTCATAAAACATGGCTATGTGGCTAGTAGTGAGTGTGGTGTTGTTTATGGCAGTAGAGTGTAAATCTTTTTAAGCATATACTTTCTAAAGTGTAATACACGCGTCAATCCTTTCATGGTATGTTTATATATCGGTCGGAAAAATATAAAAAAACTCTGTATTTTTTTTCCTCATGACAAAAGGTATTAGTTAGGTCGGCTAAATGTCGAGTGATTGATATGTATGGCTTCAGAGAAAATGTACCTACGTTCATCTACATTATTGTATTTATTGTAATTATTATTATTGAAATAACCGATCACTTCAACTGTAGTTATTGACATAGTTCCGCCAGTGAGTTATGCGCTGTTAGCTTTTCATAAGGCTGAACACCAGTCTAACGTTTCGATAAGCCTCGAGTCCACGCAGGTCGCTATTACTCACTTACTACAAAGAAAGTTTGTCGGACTTCTAATAGCTTGAGCATCGAGCTTCATACAACACTTGAGGCTATGAAACCAATAAAAGTTTGAAAATTCAAATACTTTCCTTTCATACATCAACCAAGTTCAACCCTGAACTGAGTATGGACATATACAGTTCAATCAGTAAACCGGGATCGAAACGAGCACTGCACTTTCGCCGAACACAAAGGGCAAGTCTACAAAACTCTGTTCTCTGTGTAATGAAACATCACATTCCAGACGAGCATTATTAAAATATATATCTATCAGTATCTGAGGCTATGACCGGCATCGCCGGGATTAACGTCATGATTAACCTGGATGCACTTAATATAGCCTTCAGTATCTGAGGCTGTGAACGACACCGCCGGGATTAACGTCATGATTAACCTGAATGATAGCTTTCAGTATCTAAGGCTGTGAGCGGCACCGCCGGGATTAACGTCATGATTAACCTGGATGCACTTAATATAGCCTTCAGTATCTGAGGCTGTGAGCGGCACCGCCGGGATTAACGTCATGATTAACCTGAATGATAGCTTTCAGTATCTAAGGGTGTGAGCGGCACCGCCGGGATTAACGTCATGATTAACCTGGATGCACTTAATATACCCTTCAGTATCTGAGGCTGTGAACGGCACCGTCGAGATTAACGTCATGATTAACCTGGATGCACATACTATACCCTTCAGTATCTGAGGCTGTGAACGGCACCGTCGGGATTAACGTCATGATTAACCTGGATGCACTTAATATACCCTTCAGTATCTGAGGCTGTGAACGGCACCGCCGGGATTAACGTCATGATTAACCTGGATGCACATACTATAGCCATCAGAATCTGAGGCTGTGAACGGCACCGTCGGGATTAACGTCATGATTAACCTGAATGATAGCTTTCAGTATCTGAGGCTGTGAACGGCACCGTCGGGATTAACGTCATGATTAACCTGGATGCACTTAATATACCCTTCAGTATCTGAGGCGGGGAACGGCGCCGCCGGGATTAACGTCATGATTAACCTGGATGCACTTAATATAGCCTTCAGTATCTGAGGCTGTGAACGGCACCGTCGAGATTAACGTCATGATTAACCTGAATGATAGCTTTCAGTATCTAAGGCTGTGAGCGGCACCACCGGGATTAACGTCATGATTAACCCGGATGCACTTAATATACCCTTCAGTATCTGAGGCTGGGAACGGCACCGTCGGGATTAACGTCATGATTAACCTGGATGCACATACTATACCCTTCAGTATCTGAGGCTGTGAACGGCACCGTCGGGATTAACGTCATGATTAACCTGGATGCACTTAATATACCCTTCAGTATCTGAGGCTGTGAACGGCACCGTCGGGATTAACGTCATGATTAACCTGGATGCACATACTATAGCCATCAGAATCTGAGGTTGTGAACGGCACCGTCGGGATTAACGTCATGATTAACCTGAATGATAGCTTTCAGTATCTGAGGCTGTGAACGGCACCGTCGGGATTAACGTCATGATTAACCTGGATGCACATGCTATAGCCTTCAGTATCTGAGGCTGTGAGCGGCACCGCCGGGATTAACGTCATGATTAACCTGGATGCACTTAATATAGCCTTCAGTATCTGAGGCTGTGAACGGCACCGTCGGGATTAACGTCATGATTAACCTGGATGCACATACTATACCCTTCAGTATCTGAGGCTGTGAGCGGCACCGCCGGGATTAACGTCATGATTAACCTGGATGCACTTAATATACCCTTCAGTATCTGAGGTTGTGAACGGCACCGTCGGGATTAACGTCATGATTAACCTGGATGCACATACTATAGCCATCAGAATCTGAGGTTGTGAACGGCACCGTCGAGATTAACGACATGATTAACCTGAATGATAGCTTTCAGTATCTGAGGCTGTGAGCGGCACCGCCGGGATTAACGTCATGATTAACCTGGATGCAAATACTATAGCCATCAGAATATGAGGCTGTGAACGACACCGCCGGGATTAACGTCATGATTAACCTGGATGCACTTAATATACCCTTCAGTATCTGAGGCTGTGAGCGGCACCGCCGGGATTAACGTCATGATTAACCTGGATGCACTTAATATACCCTTCAGTATCTGAGGTTGTGAACGGCACCGTCGAGATTAACGTCATGATTAACCTGGATGCACATACTATAGCCATCAGAATCTGAGGTTGTGAACGGCACCGTCGAGATTAACGTCACGATTAACCTGAATGATAGCTTTCAGTATCTGAGGCTGTGAGCGGCACCGTCGGGATTAACGTCATGATTAACCTGGATGCACATACTATAGCCATCAGAATCTGAGGCTGGGAACGGCACCGCCGGGATTAACGTCATGATTAACCTGGATGCACATACTATAGCCATCAGAATCTGAGGTTGTGAACGGCACCGTCGAGATTAACGTCATGATTAACCTGAATGATAGCTTTCAGTATCTGAGGCTGTGAGCGGCACCGCCGGGATTAACGTCATGATTAACCTGGATGCACATACTATAGCCATCAGAATCTGAGGCTGGGAACGGCACCGCCGGGATTAACGTCATAATTAACCTGGATGCACTTAATATATATCTAACAGTATCTGAGGCACCTCCTATATAACTGATGCTCACAGACAAAGATATCGCCGACTGCTGTCGTCTTGAAATAATCCTTCCAAGAAATAAAATTCCATTTTCATATTGTCCAGCGTTGTGAACTTGAATGGAATGTGGTAAATTCGGGGACGATGGTGAGAGAACAGCTATGGTGTAAGATGGTGTGGTGTTGCTTTTGCTTGAGCCACTTGCCTCAGGGATTTTGGGGGAGAGGAAATATTATGTTCCAGAAAATGCGCGACAGAAATCATTTGTCATCGGGTTTTATCAAAAGAGGCATCGTTGAATGGACACGCTGGATTGCCAGTGTGAATGTCACAACTGCAAAGTTCAAATTATATCATAATAATGTCATAAAGTAGAGATATCTGTTAAGGTCGGTCGTTTTGTAATACTGTTTCATTAATTAAAGAAACAGACCTGAAAAGCATAATGAAAAAAAAAGACAAACAACACATACCGGGAGCAAACAAAACAGTGTTTTCACAATGGTAATTTTGTTCAACAGCAACGAAATACAAGAAGCTTTGGTCGAGTAATACTCCAACTAGTTATACATGTAATACATCAATCATACGCGCTATGTTTTACTCCCAGGTCGATATCAAGCTGTGTCTATTGCCTTATGAATAGCTATATGTTGTACCTGGCTGTACTGGGTTGTGCCTTGAGCCGCGAAATCAATAGTAATCGATTGCTACAGAGAAGCAGATCGATATACCACACACATCCAGGTGTTAATATGTTTTGAGCAAAAAATGTTGTAAAGAAATTGTTTAGACATAATCTATATGTCATTACGCAATATCTTAGAAAAAAAACAATGGTTACAAGACATATCGCTTGCTCTTTAACATTAAGGTTACATAATATGAGATGGGCTTAAATCGCGAAATTGGAGGAGCATTGGTTTGTTTTGCAAAATGTGATACTTTCAGATTATTGTCAACGTTAATAGTTGCTGTTGTTGTTGATGTTGTTTGTTGTTTAACGCCGCACTCAGCAATTATCCAGCTATATGACGGCGGTCTGTAAATAAACGAGCATTGATCTACGCAATTGGGATACGATGACATGCATCAACCAAGTCAGCGAGCCTGACCACCTGTTCTCTTACCACAAGCATAGTCGCCTTATACGGCAAGCATGGGTTGCTGAAGACCAATTCTACCCCGGATCTTCACGGGTAGTATACCAGGGCTGGGGATATTTAGCTTCATAAACACAACCATTACACAGAGTATTCAAGCTTTCCTTTGAGAGGTGTTCATTCTATTCATCAACCTGATTGCAATAATGTGGAATCTGTCTGAACGGACTACACTGTTTAGTCCGTTTGAGACAGTGGACCGGTTAAATGAGTTTTTAGCAGCAGTTGCATAACCTGATGTTATGTGATAACCACGTATTTATGATAACCCCTGTATATATGATGTTTATGATTCCGTTTAGGATTGGTCCTAGCATTCGGTGGTGATCGTAAGAGGCGACTACATGGATCCGGTGGTCAGGCTTGGTAACTTGGTTGATGGCGTGTCCGCATTCCCCGATGGCGTGGGTCTTAGCTTATAATATTAATCACTGGATTGCCTGGTCCAGACTCGATTGTCAACAGGCCTCCGTTTTATAGCAAGAATATTGCTGAGTGCGGCGTTGAAAAACAAACAAACAAAAACAAATACAAAAACATATATATGTTTATTCAAAACTATGAGCCTGAATATTTTTAAAGAAAAAAACGTTGCCAAAATGTAATTTTTGTGGCAGGCAATTCCTTTTTTCCAACAGTCTGAAGCATAATTAATTCTTCCAAGAATTTTCCGGGACAATTTACTTTTTTCGATAACACCTTAAAAGAATGCTTAACTTGATGAGCTAGAAAGATTTTTCTCGTCAATACAGCGACGTGTCTGTTTAAGCAGTTAAAGATCAAAATTGGTTATCTATTAACAAGGACGGTTTTATGAGACGCATGGTTGATATCTGCGAAGAGCTGGTATTCAGTATTGACTTTAGACACCAAGGGGTCAAAGATCGGACATGCTACACTCGAGACGGACCAATTGAATACCTGCCACAATGGTGACTAAATATCTGTTTCACAAACATCAAGGAGCTGTCGGCCTGTCAATGATTAATGGTGTTTGTGTAGGAATGTACAGGAAGGACATTCGAGGGAGTGATTGAGTGAGTGGGTGAGTTTGATTTTATGCCGCTTTTAGCAATATTCCAGCAATATCAAGGCGGGGGACACCAGACACCAGAATCGAACCCGGGCTTTCGACATGGCGAGCGAACGCTTTAACCACCAGACCAAAATATGAAATCACAAAACAACTTTGGGTGTAGAATGGGTGTAACGTTATACATTAAATATATTACATTTATTTATGTTACAAAGTGCCTTTCTTATGAGATATAAACATTTTATATATATGTTTTAACGTTAAACTATACGCCCAAAACCACATTGGTTTATTTGTTATGTTCATTGTGTGCACACTTAAAGATTTCAACCTAAAAGTACTGCAATGTTGACTACCAGTGTGAATGCCCTCACATTTACAATGGAACTGGGGCCTCTATCTTCCCTAGGCAAGGGAGTTAACTAACTATAAACGTTATTGGGTTATATTTTGGCTGGACTAACGAGTCTATGCATGGTCCTATCAAAATCGCGTAACGAAATCGACATCCGGTTCGTAAACTGCCATGCAGATTTCCGTCGGTTGTAGGATTAGCAAAGTACGTGTACCGTCAACTCGGCGTCAACAGATATTTTCCAAATCTTTTTATGTTTTTAATCAAGATGCTGACGCTATTTGATGCACTTCGCGAGGTAAGACCCGTTTTATTACAATATAGATCTTGATTATCGGTCACATCGTCTTGAATGGTCGCCGCTATTTTGGTTGAAGCAAATGAGGTGATATGAGAGGTGGAATGTGATTGGTCAATATGAGGGACATAGAAGGGACACACGTTATTGTCACCGTTGGTGCTACGATCGAACCCGGAAATTCCAGTCCAGTTCGGCAAGGGTGGAAACTGGACTTTTATAGTCAGTTAACTCCTTTGCCTTGAGAAGATAGAGGCCGCTGACGATTAGGAAGATTTTTACACTATGTTTTACTTCAGCTTAAGGGATAAGCACTAGATACTGACATTTCTGCCTTCAAGTATGTTATCTCTGAAAAGCATGAGAGCAAAATGTTATGTCAGGATTTTCATAAAGTTTACGATCACCTCAGAGTAAGTCGATGTTGTATTACGATCAACTATGTCGATAATTATGACTATTTTACCTATCATTATTTTTTTGGACTACAAACAACACCTGATAAACTGAACTATACTAAAGTAAGAATAAGATCCGAATTTTGAATGCAAGGTGTTATTTTTAATTAAGATGGGAAAGTACATATAGTATAGAATAAAGTGGAGAATAATCTTCGAATAGTTAATATGCTGAACATAAACACATACTTATTTCATAGTTTCATATTTCAGATTTGCTATTATAAAATGATACAGGACAAGCATAGCTATTGCTAAACTGATCTTATATCAAACGAGATCATGAATTTATCATGTAATTTCTAATAATTCATTAAACGACGCATTAAATGTTTTGTATTTTTTAGGGGATCAATAAATTTGTTTCAGTTGCGGTTGTGAAACAAGATGTAATATGAAACGAGATAAGGGCCTTAGTGATTACTGCCTCTCTCTATTGATTTGCCATTTGCAAGCCCTTGTCATACTGTCAATACAAGGAGAATATTCTAACCACAATGTGTCAAACAGGATTCAAAGCTCCACTATACATGACTGCCTATGCATGTTAGGGCAATAGGTGAGGTGAGGTGAAATTGGGTTTAACGTCGCGTCCAAGATTATTGCACTTATATAGCGACGTGCATGCACGTGTATGTGTGTGTGTGGCTGCTTGTACTAGTCCGGACTGATGCCGATTTATAGTGCTAGCTCACTGAGATACCATGCCGCAGTTTAACACGAATACCCCACTCAGACACAGTATACTGACTCCGAGCCGACCAGTCCTTGTTTTAGCCCCTTAATGCCGAGCGCCAGACAGGGTAACAACAAGTACAATCTTTTAACGTCTTTTTGTATGACGCGGCCCGGGATCGAACCCCGGACCTTCCGCTCTCCGGGCGGACGCTCTACCACAAGACCACGGAGGCGGTCCGTTAGGGCAATAAACAAATCTACAGTTCAACAGAGGAACCAACTGTTTCAGGTCTTCCCTTGTCAGACTTACAGTAGAATATCCAATATGGCTGTCGATATGGCTGTCGATAAGTCTTTCTGTGGATGACAGTGGTTTACTGAGGGGCCTGCTAGCTTTGCATGCGACGAAGTGTAACACAATATGTTGTCTGTTTCCTGGGTATAACTGGTATTTCATTAGGTTAGCGGTATAGCACTACAACGTTTCATTAATATTGACGTTGTAATATGAGACATCTGAGTGCATATATAGACATTGTTTAAAGATTAGGGTTATCAGTTACATCGACATTGTGTACACGTTAGTGACAAAGAAATATTCCAGGGTCTGTCTCGTGTATAATGTGACAGCGTCCAAAAACGGAACATACACCTTCTTGTCC
This sequence comes from Haliotis cracherodii, assembly GCF_022045235.1. NCBI lineage: Eukaryota > Metazoa > Mollusca > Gastropoda > Lepetellida > Haliotidae > Haliotis > Haliotis cracherodii. The sequence continues at coordinate 23,196,425 of NW_027266297.1, read as the reverse complement.
ACTGAACATGTATCACCTAGACATGAAACCAATGTGAAATCATGGAACACCGATATTGTGTCAATGTTAGCAACCTACGTACACTACTAATATAACTACCTATTTTAATAGGCCTGCCTACAAGATAAAAAACACTTTTTCTAAGATAAGTTAGATTATCCAGGATCCAAACAATGCGTTAAAAATATTTTAACCACCTCATTTCGGACAAGCACAAGCACACACACATGCATGTCGCTATATAAGTGCAATGATCTTGAATGCGGCTTTAAACCCCATTACACCTCACTCGCCTCTTTTGTAAAATGTATGAATTTGATTTAATTTGTACTACATCATCAGAAACTGCGGCATGGTATACCCACTGGGCTAGCATTGCGGCATTTGTCCAGACTAGTGCAAGCACACACACACACACACACACACACACACACACACACACACACACACACACACACACACACACACACACACACAACACACACACACACACACACACACACACACACACACACACACACACACACACACACACTGTCTCGCTATATAGGTGCAATAATCTTCAATGCGACGTTCAACCCCATTTCACCTCATCATCAGTTTCACAGCAATATATTACTTTTATCAATTCTGTACAATACAAACCATTGTTGGTAGGCACGTACATATAGCATATAGCATATATCACATAGGAGCACCCCAAGGATAGGTTGCATACGTTGTAACCATGGTGAGAATCGAACCCGGGTCTTCAGGATGACAAGCATCCCTTTAACCACCATTCTACCCCACCTACCAAGAGGATACTTGGAACCCATTATTCCTAAGAACATTAGTAAACATTATTATCTTGTAATGCTAATCCTCAATATAAACATGTTTTCGTTAAGCATCATTACCTTGTAACATTTTGGCCATGTTGGGTACGTTCCCTCCTCAGACCCAGGAGTTTGTCTCCAGCTTTAGGCGGCATGTCATGTCAGGGATATACGCAGTAATCCGTTAATCTTCCAGCGCTCCAAAGGTAATCTTATTGGTTACAGCCACAAGCTTCGACCTCCGTCAATCGCCTGATTTGTTTTATTGAAACTTCGCGTGAGCCGATTTTACGCTAGAATTGGGCAGTAAACAGGGAAGATCAATAAATATAGATTGGAGGTAGTCCTTTGGTTTGATTATAGATATGACTCGGATGGTATATCTAATACCCGACTGTGAACCTATGAAGATCATTTGACATATCTTCAGGCAGTCAGGCATCAATCATGGTATGCTGGACCTCCGTATGAATCCAACTGCCGTGAACATTGGAAGTTACAGCAGTAAAGATGCCATGACCGCCATGCTTTTGTGTTTACGTTGATGTTCCGCCCGATTTCTTGAACTAACAGTTTACCAAACAAGCCGTAGCTGCACGTTCCACTTACAATACGACACACAGTCGGATATGAAACTTAAGCACATTTCCTCCAGGTCAGGTTATGATGAGATCCAATATCAGAATGTCGATACACAGTCAGGATTACGATAAGAACTGGATGCCTTTGTTTAGTCTGTGTAACCAGACTTACTGAGCTGATTGATTGGCTTAATAATTTGGTGAATAATGTGATTATCCCGATCCGCTGGGTTTATGGCATATGTCCATATTGCGGCAAATGACACGCCGAGGAACGTCCAACAGATTTTTTGTAAATATTTGAACGGTCATTATCGTCGTATGAGTTCTTTCATGGGTAAAGGCTTCCTGAAATCACAATGCACACGCTCAATTGTTCCCGCTGTGTGCAGTCATTCTTGGAAGGGCATGTCACATATTCTCTTGCTTTCAGTATATCTACAGTTTGATCTTCAGTATATCTACAGTTTGATCTTCAGTGAACACAGTGTATGTCTCAGTAAAACAAAACTAAGCACGTCCACATGTGTTATCTCCGTTAGGCTCCTTAAACATGTGACGTTAGATCCTTGTGATCAGTTAAACCCAACTGTATGTATACAAACCAGTTCACATGGCTTGAAACACACCACAAGATTAATTCAAACGGTCTCAGGACACGACCTTGTCGTAGAGCCAGTGTCTCAATGTACTGATTCCACAACGCATATCCCATACACGTTACCTATAATGTTTCTAGTGTCCTTTCCTCAAGCCACGACAAGCGCGTCCCTCTATAATGTATACAAAGGCTATCCACAATCACCGGTGAACATAACCTGTTCCTTTAACGCAAGGCAAGGCCGTAATCCATACCGCCAACACTACAGATAATCGAAGTCTGTCGTTGTAGTTTAACTGTGCTTGCTTGTTTGGTCGATGAGACTAGCCTTTCCTAGGTAAACGCCCATGGTCTCTACCCTCACCCTGATAGGCACATATCTGTATTTTCGACCCCTGGGGAGGTCTGTGTGTGCATGCAAGGGGGTCAGATAAAGCGAGGAGATAGGACATGTCTGTCCGAGTAGCACCTCCGACGTAGTCAAGTGTGAATGGGTATTATGTTAGACTCACTCTGGATAGCTTTTGTTAACATACGCATTTATGTTTTAACTCGCCTTTTCGATGTGACAAGCTATGCTGGCATGTGATAATTCATAAGCTGGGTGTTTACTAGTTAAGCATAAGTGTGCAGACACAGGAACATATATACGGGGACTAACCATACCCGAATTCACGCTTGCATAAATACGCATTGTTACGTAAATATTCGCAGTCAGTAAGGTTACTTAAATAATATGTATAATGCATGACAACGTTGTGCATTGTTAAATCGGTCGTGGAGTAATGTAACTGATTAGACCTCTCCAACTAATGTTCATGCAGATGCAATGCTCATGCTCATGAATATAGAAAACACAACCAGCTTTGATTGTCTCAACCAGCTTTCGTCTGTGACACGGTGTGCCTAATGTAATCCACTGAAAGTGCAACAAGCCTGGCTGGGCGGAGTGTCAATTCGACCCATAAAAAAAGTTGAGATTTATGAATGGTGTATTTGAGCTAAATGTAAAATGCTACCTGGGTGAAACGATTGCCTTCATGAGATATATCCGACGTAATCTAAATTGTCCCCGAAAATGGAAACTGCCTGCCACAAAAAATTCATTGTTGCAAGGCATTTCTCTTTAAAAAGTATTCAGACTCATTTCTAAATAAAAACATATCTGGTTTACAAGGATGAGTTAGTTACATTTAACATTCTACATTCTAGGGCCTCATATTGCAGTTTGGGTTGTATTCAAGACCGCCTACATGGTCTAGTGGTCATATGGCCGCGTCACAGCAAACACGTTGAAAGATGGTACTTGTTGTTACCCTGCCCGGCGCTCGGCATTAAGGGGCTGGTCGGCTCGGAGTCAGTATACTGTGTCTGAGTTGAGTGTTCGTGTTAAACTGCGGCATTGTATCTCAGTGGGCTAGCACTATGCAATTTGGCATAAGCACACACACACACACACACACACACACACACACACACACACACACACACACACACACACACACACACACACACACACACACACACACACACACACACACACGTCGCTATATACGTGAGATAACCATAGACGCGATGTTTAACCCCATTTCACCTCATCTCGCCTGCATATTCAAATCACAATTCAACAGCTATAACTGAATACAATAACCTCCCACTGATCTAATGGGTATAGGGGCGGTCGGGTAGCCTAGAAGTTAGAGCGTTCGCTCGTCACGCCGAAGACCCGGGTTCGATTCCCAACATGGGTACAATGTGTAAAGCCCATTTCTGGTGTCCCCCGCTGTGATATTGCTGGAATATTGCTAAAAGCGGCGTTAAACACAACTCACTCACCCATTCACTCCAACGGATATAAGGGAGCAGCAACAATCGACCTCACAAGTATTTAGCAATAGCCTAACCTTTACCATACATCATGCTGGTATTATATATCCACATTCAGTGAGGGTTACCGGCCAATACCTGTCGCCTTGTATCTATATATCCTACGGATCATACGTGCACTCCCGACAGCAGACTTTGGCAGCGAAGCTTATAGAAACACGCCAACAAAAGCATAATTACCCAACTGGTGACATCCGTTCTACTTGAAATACTTTATTGAATCGCCTGTGATATCAATATCCATCCTATGGAGCGATATTGTCAGACGCTTATCATATTTAACACGATATAATCCCTACCGTGCTAGCTCTTCTTGAGTCGCATGGAAGGTTTCAATTGTGAAATGTCCTCATGTCGTGTTTATGAATCACTATCAAAGTCATCCCTGTTGTCATACAGTCTTGTGGAGAGTGTTTTGTCTCTCTGAATCTTAATGCAAAGATATGTATGTGAAATTGATGGGGCCTCTTTTATTTCTAGTGAGTGAGTGAGTGAGTGAGTGAGTTTGGTTTTACGCCGCTTTTAGCAATATTCCAGCAATATCACGGCGGGGGACACCAGAAATGGGCTTCGCACATTGTACCCATGTCGGGAATCGAACCCGGGTCTTCGGCGTGACGAGCGAACGCTTTAACCACTTAGCTACCCGACCGCCCCTTTTAGTTCTAGTTCAGGTGGGAATATCAGTGGGAGGGAAATGACCATGTCAACGTTATTGAACGACATTAGATCATCGATATACCTGAAGCTAAAGTTAAACTTCAAGGCCAAATTCCCTTGTTTCGATTTTGTCAATCCGTTCAGAATTCCAATTTTATATGCATGAAGAAACAGAGGAGGGAGGAGGGGAGAACAGTTGGTTGCCTGGGGTGTGATACAGCAAATTGCTGGAAAAACGTATCAGGAAAAAACGTTATGATGTAAGAAAGGTTTGGAACAGCAAATTCCCTTCATATAGGATAAAATAGTACCCTAAGGGAGGTTAGAGATACTCGACTTTCATATTAGAGGCCGTCTAAATCAGTTAGAGGGAAGGTGAAGTGAATTGGGTACAGTCACCCAAACAGTACAAGCTACCTTACCAGTATGGTGTATACTCAAAAAGCAGTCAGTTGTGCTAATCGTCCAAAAGCAATACAGAACGTTTTGAAGTCTCTTGGGGCAAAAACTTCTCACATCTAAACGTAAGCCCATTTCTCACACCTGTAAAGGTATTAAATAATTGATACCAGCGAAATACAGCAAGGTGTAATAGTATGGCATCGGAAACAAACCCTACCCTGCTTTAACATCATTGCCAAGGATGCTCAATATATTATATTCCGGAATTTGCAAAAGGCACCATCTTCGTAGTTGCCTGATGCATGGATTTACGAAAATTATTGAACCCGTCAATCAGTCAAAACTCTTTATGCGTTACATTCCGAAAACGAACCTTAATTATAGTTAGACGATGTCAAATTTTGCGGGAAAAGCAAAATATAAAATATCACATATCATCAACAGCAAAATTATCCTGTTCAGACATTGTATGACTTTTATACACATTCTCACAATTAATATTGAACAGCTTTATGAGCTATACTCTGGAATTAACCCTACTCCGATTTGAACGTATATGTTCCACGTGTAACCTTGGAAACACAAACAATCTTTTTATATTACCGGATAGGATAGCGATTTGGTTTGGTTCTTGTCTGATATTTATACAACATTTCTAAATAAATATGAGTCACGCACCGCAAGTGAATTCTAGCTTTGTATCCAACCGTAAATCTTAGAATAAACACCGATTCCTGATCAGGCGAGACGTTTGAAACAATATCTGAATCTATCTTTAAAACATTTAAACATTTGAAACAATATTTCTAACAAACAACGTCAACCTCGAATAGGGGAAATAAATACAAGCACGACACTTATTCGAGTATTTATGGTGATCCCGTATGCCGCCGTAAAAGTGCAAGTAAAATAAAACAGAAAAACGTTGTTTCGAGGCATCAACACGGCGACATACATCAGTGTTCAGTATTACCATACACCAGGGTTCAGTATCACCATACACCAGTGTTCAGTATTACCATACACCAGTGTTCAGTATTACCATACACCATGGTTCAGTATTACCATACTCCAGTGTTCAGTATCACCATACACCAGGGTTCAGTATTACCATACACCAGTGTTCAGCATTACCATACACCAGTGTTCAGCATTACCATACACCAGTGTTCAGTATCACCATACACCAGTGTTCAGTATTACCATACACCATGGTTCAGTATTACCATACTCCAGTGTTCAGTATCACCATACACCAGTGTTCAGTATTACCATACACCAGTGTTCAGTATTACCATACACCATGGTTCAGTATTACCATACTCCAGTGTTCAGTATCACCATACACCAGTGTTCAGTATCACCATACACCAGTGTTCAGAATTACCATACACCAGTGTTCAGTATCACCATACACCAGTGTTCAGTATTACCATACACCAGGGTTCAGCATTACCTTACACCAGCGTTCAGTATTACCATACTCCAGTGTTCAGTATCAACATACATCAGGGTTCAGTATTACCATACACCATGGTTCAGTATTACCATACATCAGTGTTCAGTATCACCATACACCATGGTTCAGTATCACCATACATCAGGGTTCAGTATTACCATACATCAGTGTTCAGTATTACCATACACCATGCTTCAGTATCACCATACATCAGTGTTCAGTATTACCATACACCCGTGTTCAGTATCACCATACACCATGGTTCAGTATCACCATACTCCAGTGTTCAGTATTACCATATACCGGGGTTCAGTATTACCATACACCAGTGTTCAGTATTACCATAGAGCAGGGTTCAGTATCACCATACACCATGGTTCAGTATCACCATACTCCAGTGTTCAGCATTACCATACACCATGGTTCAGTATCACCATACACCAGTGTTCAGTATTACCATACACCATGGTTCAGTATTACCATACTCCAGTGTTCAGTATCACCATACACCAGAGTTCAGTATTACCATACTCCAGTGTTCAGTATCACCATACACCAGTGTTCAGTATCACCATACACCAGTGTTCAGAATTACCATACACCAGTGTTCAGTATCACCATACACCAGTGTTCAGTATTACCATACACCAGGGTTCAGCATTACCATACACCAGCGTTCAGTATTACCATACTCCAGTGTTCAGTATCAACATACATCAGGGTTCAGTATTACCATACACCAGTGTTCAGTATTACCATACATCAGTGTTCAGTATCACCATACACCATGGTTCAGTATCACCATACATCAGGGTTCAGTATTACCATACATCAGTGTTCAGTATTACCATACACCATGGTTCAGTATCACCATACATCAGTGTTCAGTATTACCATACACCCGTGTTCAGTATCACCATACACCATGGTTCAGTATCACCATACTCCAGTGTTCAGTATTACCATATACCGGGGTTCAGTATTACCATACACCAGTGTTCAGTATTACCATAGAGCAGGGTTCAGTATCACCATACACCATGGTTCAGTATCACCATACTCCAGTGTTCAGCATTACCATACACCATGGTTCAGTATCACCATACACCAGTGTTCAGCATTACCATACACCATGGTTCAGTATCAACATACTCCAGTGTTCAGTATTACCATATACCGGGGTTCAGTATCACCATACACCAGTGTTCAGTATCACCATACATCAGGGTTCAGTTTTACCATACACCCGTGTTCAGTATTACCATACTCCAGTGTTCAGTATCACCATACACCAGTGTTCAGTATCACCATACATCAGGGGTCAGTATTACCATACACCAGTGTTCATTATTACCATACTCCAGTGTTCAGTATTACCATACACCATGGTTCAGTATCACCATACTCCAGTGTTCAGTATCACCATAAATCAGGGTTCAGTATTACCATACACCAGTGTTCAGCATAACCATACACCCGTGTTCAGTATCACCATACTCCAGTGTTCAGTATTACCATACACCAGGGTTCAGTATCACCATACACCAGTGTTCAGTATTACCATACACCAGTGTTCGGTATTACCATACACCAGTGTTCAGTATTACCATACACCATGGTTCAGTATTACCATACTCCAGTGTTCAGTATTACCATACTCCAGTGTTCAGTATTACCATACACCATGGTTCAGTATGACCATACACCAGTGTTCAGTATTACCATACACCATGGTTCAGTATCACCATACTCCAGTGTTCAGTATTACCATACACCATGGTTCAGTATCACCATACTCCAGTGTTCAGTATCACCATAAATCAGGGTTCAGTATTACCATACACCAGTGTTCAGCATAACCATACACCCGTGTTCAGTATCACCATACTCTAGTGTTCAGTATTACCATACACCAGGGTTCAGTATCACCATACACCAGTGTTCAGTATTACCATACACCAGTGTTCGGTATTACCATACACCAGTGTTCAGTATTACCATACACCATGGTTCAGTATTACCATACTCCAGTGTTCAGTATTACCATACTCCAGTGTTCAGTATTACCATATACCATGGTTCAGTATCACCATACACCAGTGTTCAGTATTACCATACACCATGGTTCAGTATCACCATACTCCAGTGTTCAGCATTACCATACACCATGGTTCAGTATCACCATACACCAGTGTTCAGCATTACCATACACCATGGTTCAGTATCACCATACTCCAGTGTTCAGTATTACCATATACCGGGGTTCAGTATTACCATACACCAGTGTTCAGTATTACCATAGAGCAGGGTTCAGTATCACCATACACCAGGGTTCAGTATCACCATACTCCAGTGTTCAGTATCACCATACACCAGTGTTCAGCATTACCATACACCATGGTTCAGTATCACCATACTCCAGTGTTCAGCATTACCATACACCATGGTTCAGTATCTCCATACTCCAGTGTTCAGTATTACCATATACCGGGGTTCAGTATTACCATACACCAGTGTTCAGTATTACCATAGAGCAGGGTTCAGTATTACCATACTCCAGTGTTCAGTATTACCATACACCAGTGTTCAGCATTAGCATATACCAGGATTCAGTATCACCATACTCCAGTGTTCAGTATTACCATACACCAGGGTTCAGTATTACCATACACCAGTGTTCAGTATTACCATACATCAGTGTTCAGTATTACCATACAGCAGTGTTCAGTATTACCATACACCAGTGTTCAGTATTACCATACTCCAGTGTTCAGTATTACCATATACCAGTGTTCAGTATTACCATACACCAGTGATCAGTATCACCATACACCAGTGTTCAGTATTACCATACACCAGTGTTCAGTATTACCATAGAGCAGGGTTCAGTATGACCATACACCAGGGTTCAGTATCACCATACATCAGTGTTCAGTGTGACCATACATCAGTGTTCAGCATTACCATACACCAGTGTTCAGTATTACCATACACCAGTGTTCAGTATTACCATACATCAGTGTTCAGTATCACCATACATCAGCGTTCAGCATTACCATACACCAGTGTTCAGTATTACCATACACCAGTGTTCAATATCACCATACACCATGGTTCAGTATTACCATACACCAGTGTTCAGTATTACCATACACCATCCGGAATTCATAGTCACTGAAGCGTACATAAAATATATTCGGCAACTGGGTGTAATAATCCCCTCCATGTACCAAAGTGCCATACATATATTAGTTTAAAATGGAAGTCCATGCGTACATATTTACATATTTCGTACGAATAGACACATGTCACATTTCACCTCAGACGAAAAGGTATGACCACATTTTGGACAAGTGCTTACCATTCATTTACCCATAGGCCCTACTGTGTAAACGTATCATCGCCAAATACTCAAAAGGAATACGTCATTTCAATTAAAAAAAGAAAAGAAATACCACAATATGGTAATGTTGACAGGACAACCGTCTATGTGATCTATTGGATAGAAAGTCTGACCGGAGAGGAAGAGGAACATTGTCTTCATACTGTACTCTGTGCCAACAGAACTAACTCGACTGAGGCACGAAGACTGATAGTATCTGTCTATGAAGATAAATGGCGGTCCAGCATTTTGAATCATATTTTCATGATCTTGAAATGGGGCTTAACCATATCGTATTTCGTATACTGAACCGCAAAAGAAACGTCACCCCAAGTAACAATGCATGAAAAGTTGTCATTGAAATATCTGGGTAATTTTTGTCAAAGTTTCTAAAATTTAACATAACCTTGTAAGGAAAATGAAATTTGATGATAAAAAGACAAAGCAGATGACAATAAATCCGATCGTCCAAATGCATCACGGCAACGGCCATGGTAACCCGATGCACCTGAGTTCTGTGCAGATTGAAATGCACTTGCATTCCCCCATTTCTTGCCTTATAAAAATCCACCCAGATGGGATAACATTCATTCGTAATTGAATTGCTACCACACGCCAAGATTGACAAGAAATCACCGACACCAAGCCCTTGGACGATTGCAAGCTGGACAAACCGCCCGGCAAGTAGCCAGTGCGTTTCAAGTCCACGTAAGGACCATATACGGGATCCAGCAACGGTACCAGACCACCAACGCCTCAGATGACCGTCCACTTAGTGGAAGACCAAGGGACACCACCCGACGTCAGGATCGTCAGATTGTGCGACAGCATCTTCAAGATTGCTTTGTTACTGCTGCGGAAACTGCTCCACAGACCTTGGAGACACACCAGCGACACATAATGGGGACACCGCGCGTCGACGATTGACGAACAGACACCTCCACTGTCACAGGCCACACCGTGGACTCATTCTGACACCACCGGGACCATCTTCATTGGGCAAAACAGCACCAGCATCGGCGCCACCAGCAGTGGCGAACAGTCCTCTTCTCAGACGAGAGCCGTTACTGTATCTCAACAGCAGATCGCAGAGACGCCGTGGGGAACGTTATTCGGATGCTTGTATTGTTGAGAGAGACTGGTGGGGTGGTCCGAGCATCATGGTGTGGGATGGAATTGGTCTTGCTCAGAGGGTCGTCCCTGTGGACTTCCAGAACATCGGTCCAGGCAGAGGCAATGGTGTCACAGCAGCTCGGTACATTGATCAAGTCTTGAGACCACACGCCATACCTCATTTAGCACGTCGCCGCAAACACGAGTTCCAGCATGATAACGCCCGTGCCCACACTGCGAGAGCAACAAGAGACGTCCTCCAGCAGAATGGCATCAGAACCATGCAGTGGCCTTCCCCCAGTCCCGATTTAAATCCATTTGAGCACCTGTGGGACGAGATTCAAAGACGGCTGAATGACGTCCGACCAAGGCCGACAACTGCAGCTGAACTGCGTCAGGCGTTCCTCAGAGTGTGGGCTCAAGTGCCTATGGCCTTCATCAACCGCCTCATCCATTCCATGTATCGACGTTGTCATCAATGCACATGGCGGACACAAGAGATACTGACTTGTGATGCGTGTTGTGTTTCATTTTAAGAACATTTGGCACTTTAATTTCAACCTTGATGATCAGTTGTGCCAAGTTTCATCTTTTGAATATGTCTTAAAGTATGTTTACAGTGTTTGGACAAATAAGGTTTCTCATATATATATCCATGGTGACGTTTCTTTTGCAGCTCAGTATACAAGCAGAAAGAGCCTTAAACTTCAACTTACCTTACTTAACCGAGTTGACTGGACTGTTTCCTTAAACAAGTAGGTGTTGTCTCAGTTAATCCCTATAAACAGTATACCATCTGGCATTCTGGAAAAGGAGAGTGTAGCTGTTCCGAACTCTTTCACACATGTCAAAAGTATAAACCCTACGATACGATACGTTAATGTGGATCAGCCTCTGTTACGTTCTGAAAATCGTGATCAAACAGTTGTCCAAGATGCATATAGTTTTGTCTCAATCTGTACACATTTTAAAGTAAGTAGAGAAAGTCATCCAAAAATAGCACAAAGAGTGCCCTGTCGGAACCTTTGTCATCAACAAATAATGAAAAGTCTTGCTGTATATTTGAAAAGAGAAATACATAATGATATCTAAAGAATACTATTGACATGGAAATGATAACTGTTATTTAAAATAAAATTACGAAATAATATACACAATATACATATACATAATATAATATGTCTGCAAATTGTGTTGTTGACCGGGGGCGGTTGGGTAGCCTGGTGGTTGAAGCGTTGGCTCGTCACGCCGTAGACCCGGGTTCGATTCCCCACATGGGTACAATGTGTGAAGCCCATTTTCCGGTGTCCCCCGCCGTGATATTGCTGGAATACTGCTTAAAGGGGCGTAAAACCATACTCACTCACTCACCGTTGTGGACCTCAAGACCTTAAATTTTGAAAACAAAACATATTCCATGATAAAAGCATAAAAGTCCATTGCACGATTCCGACTTTTTCATAAGTATGTGTCTATGAATTACGATCACAGTGATGATACCAGAATCTTTAAAAAGTTATTCCGATTGTAATACCATATTTCCCCTTGTGTGTACATACCCACATACTGGCATGCCACAACACAACCAAACCTTATATATACTAGTATGTCATAACTCCCATACCTCCTTCTTGGGGTTGAAACTGCAAGGTTATTATGTTAATATTAATTCTATTAACCAGTTAATTCTACTGATTGGAAATGTCTTAACATAACACTGACTGTTTTCGTAAAGCAGGGGACCTCATACTGTTTGATACTTTATTAAATAGCCCCGTGCTGAAAGACATAATTCTATACGTTGTCAACAGGTTTAGAGAGATAATCAACAGTAATAGCGATAAATCTAGAAACAGAATAAATGCGTGTGTCGGGATATGAATACAATTTCCGCAGTGTAGAACATATGAATTATAATAAAAACATATTAAAAGATACCTGATCGCCTAGAGAAGAAGGATGTCATCACCAATCATATAATGACCTCACATAATGTTTCCTTTCAAATTTAAATATTCTAAATAATGACAGACTGGTTCAAACTTTATTTGAAAAAAAACTTGTTTATTTATAATCATTTTCTAAAACACATAAAGTTTAGCAAATATCTAGTAGATAATTCTTATGATTATAGAATGAATTTTGTCGCTTTTAACTACAGATATTGGTTCCGAACGTATTGAAACTGTTAGAGATGATTACTGCTGTGTGGCGGTGGTCAACAAACACGTTTGTATGCCAATAATTTGAGTGGCCGGTGCTACGGGGAAATCAGGACATGTTCACCCTTTTCGCGAACACCTGGTGTCATCATATATTTTCAGTGATCCATTCATGTTATTTTTACCACTATTTTGCCTGTCACGCCAAATGGAAACGGTTTCGGCATATAATAGAGACTGGTTATTCTCTGGCGTTGACGTTTTACATTTAAACATATGGGAGATATATATGTGAGGGTAACATCTGGCAAAACTATTTGTGAACTGAAAAGCTTGAGGACAGAAAAAATACAACATTTATAATTTATTGATGAAAATCAGAAAAAAACACAACATATATATACTAGTATGTTGTATTTTTTCTGATTTTCATCAATAAATTAACTCAGTATATTTCAGGATATATGTGAGGGTATAAAACATCTGAAAAGCCATATATATATAGGTCATGTGTCGCCAAAGTCCTTCATCGATTATTAACTGTCCTCGAATCAGACTCATGTTTTTCCGCATTGGAAATCATTCGCTTGTCAAGCGTCAAAATAGAAAAAAAGTTCCGTCCGTTCCAAGTGTACATTAATTGAAATGTCTGTTTGAATAATTGACATCCATTTGTCCATTCGTGAAAAATAATGGATCGTTTAATCAATAGAGGGACTTCGCAGATGTGTTTTATTACTAAGGGAAGCTATACTGACGGCCATAAGAAACTCTACCACTGTAAAAATGAACTTGCGAAAATATGAAAACACAAGTTCAAACGAAATCAATGCAAAACACATCGTCCAAACACAAAAATGCTCTGTGAAGAAATTGATAAACACGTGCCGCTTATTGAAACTATACGTGCAATGAGGATATATAAATGACACGGGCGGCATGTCAGACACTCACACAGATAAAAAAAACAACCCATAGAAATGCCACGACTGACACCCGAACAACACGAGCGGGCACTGGGTATGACACAGATTGGAGCCACCCATGCCCACATTGCTAGAACCTGTGTTTGCTCACGTGTTGCTGTAACTAACCACGCGCAACGTTACAGACAGACCGGGGGGACACCAGATATGCCAAGAACTGGCAGACCCAGGGTACCTACGCGCAATGAAGACCGCTACTCGCGTAATTTGCATCTCCTGAATCGATTCCTGACAGTGACGTCATCAGTGACGAATGCCTTAGGGCATATGGTTAGTGGACAGGCAGTGGACGGTCGACTCAGGGCTCAAGGAATTATGGCTTATAGACCTTCCAGAGGACAGTTATTGACAGCGCAACATCGCCGTCAGAGATTGAGATGGGCCAATACTGTACGTCTTTGGCAGCGACGTGACTGACAGAGGGTCGTCTTCACTGATGAAAGCCGGTTCCGTCTGTTCAGCGCTGATGGAAGACAGCGTGTTTACCGCCGTTTGGGAGAACGAACGGCGTCATGTTGCGTTCAGGAGGTCGTACCGTATGGTGGAGGGTTGTTGTAGTGTGGAACCGCCTCCGTGGTCTAGTGGTAGAGCGTCCACCCGGAGAGTGGAAGGTCCGGGGTTCGATCCCCGGCCGCGTCATAACAAAAGACGTTAAAAGATGGTACTTGTTGTTACCCTGTCTTGCGCTCGGCATTAAGGGGCTAAAACAAGGACTGGTCGGCTCGGAGTCAGTATACTGTGTCTGAGTGGGATATTCATGTTAAACTGGGGCATGGTATCCCAGTTAGCTAGCTATAAATCGGCATCAGTCTGGACTAGTACAAGCAGCCACACAAGCATACACACGCACATGGACGTCGCTATATAAGTGCAATAATCTTGGACGCGACGTTAAACCCCATTTCACCTCACCTCACCTGTTATAGTGTGGGGAGGAGAGAACATCACAAGTCATCGTCAAGAGAAATTTGACAGCTCAACATTACATGGATGACGTTCTTCGTCCGATTGCCCTACCACTTCTACAACAGCTGCCACGTGGTGTCCTTTATCAGTATGACAACGCCACACCCATACAGCCTGAATCGTGCAGAACGTCCATGCAGCCCACAACGCAAACGTGTTGCCATGGCCTGCACGCTCCCCAGACATGTCCCCCTTAGAACAACTCTGGGATGTCATGGATCGTCGCGTATGACAGCGACCACACCCTCCATCCAACCGACAAGAACTGATCCAGGCCCTCCAAGAAGAATGGCGGTGTATCCCACGTGACGTCATCAGACGACTGACTATTTCTGTGTTCCGTGGAGTTTTTTTGCGTTCTTTGAAGCATGGGGTGGTCATACATGCTATTGATGTGCCGTGTCATTGAACTTGAGCGATGTGTGTGTCCTTTTCATTAGACTGTCTCCGTGGACTACTGACTTTCAGATTATATTTCGTGACAACGTAGGATTGTCAGTATCTCCTTCCGAAACATAATTTACAAGATACGAAGCAAAAGCTGTTTGCAACCTCATACAGAACAGCACGAATTATATTCTCTGCTATCCAGTTTACTTGATTCGGGTACAGAATATGTTGCTGCTGGTATTGTTCTTCCTAATATGGAACAGAAGCGGCTGTGTCATATCTTCCGGTATTCATCTTGGTCGCTTTCAAGGGAAGATTGCCAGCAATAAGACACGTGTCCAGTTTGAGAAGACGGATGCAAGCATGTCAAGATGTGTTGCTATATGTTTGCAGTTGCCAGATTGTTCATCGTTTACAATTACACAAAGACATGACGGTCAAATACAGGATAAACAAGTGTTCTTGTGGGAAAGGGAAGACATTGGTGACAATGATCGGCGGAACGTACTGAATAAGGGACACTTTGGAAGATCCGAATCTGTTCATCTTGCGAATGGTATCAAGCAATATACACTGTTGTCTGTTGGTTATACAGTATCTAAATGCCTCTTGTTTCAAGACATTTCATCCAAGGCGCCACCAAACACACACGTCCGGGATAAAGGCACTATGGCCACTCCATGTGAAAGGAGGGGTCTTCCAGCGGTCAGAACCACCACACAACCTACATGTTCTTGTCAATTTCCGAACGGTGTGACATTTACAAATAAGCATATCGTGATGCTATTTAAACAACTGAGACGAAACAAATTATACTCAGTGCAACTTGTAGAAGACTATGACAACAAACCAAAAATGATATATACCGGGCTAAATATGACAGGTTATGTATTTAATTGTAAGGTTATTGCATCAGAATTTTCAATTTACTGCCTCCAAGTCAAAAGTGTTGTCCGTGTGTGCTTTGGTGGTCGAGGTCAACGGAGGTACACATTTCCCTATGGGATATCGGATTTCGTCTTTGATGAAGCGTTGGTAAATATGTTCGCACTTCATCGTGGGAAACTCGTTAGTGTTGACTTAGCTACAGGACATATTAAAACTTTATGCGCTCTCGGTAAAAGGGTTCATGTACTGGATTTTGATGCTAAGAATAATATCTTTTACTGGTTTTCAAGAGCGATTAGTGGGCATTCCATCTCTTTCGCTTTGTACGACAACCACGTTATGGGGGGGGGGTTAACGTCATATATAAATCGCAGAAGCCGATGAACATGTTGTCGGATGCCTGCGTTGATACGTCGGGCAACTATTACTGGAGATACAAATGTAATCTTTACTTTGTGAACCGAGAAGAAGGACTGAGACATTTGTATGATCGCATTGATAACTGTACACAAGTATCAACAAAGATTTTAGCAAGAAATGATAGTATTTTGGTCTTGTACAAAAACGGTACATCCTTGTACATTAAAACTGATAAAGATAAAAAGGGTGCTGAGGTGCGGATGAAGGGTCAAATTGATGCATATTTCATTGAATGAAACCGAGGGGCAAAAGAATTTATCATCCAAAACTGGCTCCCACTGGAGGTAACGCTTGGGTGAGATCACCTGGTATCATTACTATTTGATAGTGATTCATAAACACATGCTCATGATTCAGTCGGAATCGTACAATCGACTCTGCTTTATGCATAAAATTTTATTGGATATGGAAAGGGTTTCGACGCGTTATCATTATTATTATTTACAGATTAAAATAAAAAATGCAGCAAAGAGGGTTTGGGTGATCCTGGCACGGTCAGGCTGGTTAGGCTCATCATCAGTTAAGGGCCCTTGTCCCCTCTACACGCAGCCCAGACAGCGAATGGGACTTCTCCCAGGAAGCGCTGCCTAGTCAAACCCACCCAGAACTTTTCGGAAGAATGTGAAGACTCCCCAACACTGCAGCCTTCTGCATTACCCAGATTGTCAGAAGGGTTGTATTCCTGGTAGCAAACCCGGGTACTCTCCCAGTGTCAGTCAACAGATTGGGAGGTACCAAACCTAAGGCACCGAGAACAATGGGGAGTCGGACAACTTGGTACTTGGGATGCAAGCGTGACATTTCGAAAGCGAGGTCCGCATATTTGCCATGTTTTTCTTCAATCTTGTCAATCACATTAGTGTCAAAGAGGACCGAAAATTCAATGATATAAATGATTACATATGGATTTATCAAAAAGGACAAGATCAGGTTTGTTGGCCTGGATACGTCTGAGGCTGTATACGGGCCTATTCAAAAGGAGTTTGTATTTATCATTTTCCATGACGCCCTCTACACATTCAGGGTCGTAACACAAGCAAGGCGAAGACAGTAATAAAATAATCGGGCTACAACATCATGTCGTTTAAGATACTGTCTTTGTGCCAAAGCTTGGCATCCACTGACAATGCGTTGGACAGTCTAATTAAATTCATTACATAATCTACATTTCATATTTACATTATGATGCAAAATCACACATTGACGGTGTCGGAGTGGGAAGTAGCTGGTCCTGAGCAGCAAACAGAAACCCTTCTGTTTCCCTTTTCAGGGTAGACGACTTCATCCAAGCGAAGGACTCTGCAGGATTGCTGATTTTCTCAACACACTGCACATAAACTCGAGGCACTTCGCTTGGTTGCCACTCATATCTGTACCGTCCAGCATGTATGAAGCCCATTTCTGGTGTCCCCCGCCGTGATATGGCTGGAATATTGCTAAAAGCGGCGTAAAACCATACTCACTCACTCACTGTACCGTCCAGCAGTACAGTACCATCAACAATATCAACACCGACATTATTATTTATTTATTATTATTTTTATTATTATTATTATGATGATGACGACGACGACGACGATGATGATGATGTACAGATGTATGCAGAGATTTCTGTTGGATATGGAAAGGGTTTGTCGCTTTATATATACATGTATGTGCATCCCAATTAGTTCGGAAAACTCCACCCTCCGAGCGAGTATAGCCAGAACGTCAACATTCGTGTAACCTGGGTTCAATTGAACCGATTCCACTTTGAACGACGATGTGAAGACCACGTTGTTTCGCTGTTACATTCAATTGAGAATAAATGTCATGTTCGTTTCTATAAATAAAGATGTGTGTATCATGCGTTCTCCTTTCTTCATGTTCTACTTCAGCTTAACCCACCATTCAAAGGAGGAGGTCGGGTAGCCTAGTGGTTAAAGCGTTCGCTCGTCATACCGAAGACCCGGGTTCTATTCCCGACATGGGTACAATGTGTGAAGCCCATTTCTAGTGTCCCTCGCCGTGATATGGCTGGAATATTGCTAAAAGCGGTGTAAAACCATACTCACTCACCCCATTCAAAGCTTTCTTCACGTTCAGCTAGGTATTTGTGGTCTTCTTCTGGTGTCCAAAGCTACAAATTTTGATCATGTCCTTCATACATGATCGCAGATGCCAGTATGAAGCGAATTATAACTATCAATTAGAGCCATACTGACATATACTGAGCAAAAGGTTAGGGATCATGAATATTTTTGGGAATGTTTTTGTTGGAGTGAAGACTGAGCACACAATTTCATAAATATATCTCCGAAAATATTCCTTACCTTCTTTGTCAGTATATTTGACCAACCATGCGATAAGAGACCTTATTATAATACCACCCCACACAATTATGGACCCACCCCAAAAAGGATCATGCGTTACCGTCAATAAAACCATCATTAGGACGTCTCCAAACTCGAATCCTTCGGCCGTGGAAGTCGACAATAAACCTCGATTCGTTAGAAAACGTGACATTAGCCCAACGTCGATTATCCCAGTGCTGACGTTCCCTACAGCGCTGACGCATCTGATTCAAATGACGTGCAGTAAGTTGGGGGTGCTACGTGGACGTCGTGTACGCAAATACCATCGGTGCAGACGATTTCGCACCGTCTGGGCATGTACTTTTTACACCCCTTGCCTGTTCAATCGGTTCCTTATCTGAGTGGCAGTTTGCAACCGATTTCTTAATGCCAGCGTTCTAAATAGTCTGTCCTGGGCTGGAGTTGTTGCCCTTGGATGGAGTTGTTGCTACGTCGGATGTAGTAACCTACGTTGAAAGCTACGTTGGATGTAGTAACCTACGTTGAAAGCTACGTTGGATGTAGTAACCTACGTTGAAAGCTACGTTGGATGTAAAAACATTTCTAGTCATAATCAAATAACCATACTTTAAAATATGTTTTCTGCTTCCCTTTTACGTTTAAGGTAAGATATGTGAACTTAATTTAATTATTCATCGACAGTAGAAGTTAATGTCATGATGAAAATGATCGAGTGGTTGGACGAAATCCCCAGATTGCCGTAACGATGGTCAAGAAATCTGAGACCTGTCATCAACAGTGACGTTAATCAAACTGAAAACAAAAGTACTTAGATACAGATGCAGGCGGGACATCATCCCCAGGGTCCCATCCCAAGAGCAAGTGACATGATATATATAAATTTACCGTGAGAAATAAAGACGCGCTGACACGGAATGTCATTGGTTTTCTTGTAAACTGAAAGCATCAACCGGAACTCACAATGGTTTGCCGGACAAGAATGCCTCAATAAAATATAAAACGTAAACGCCAGAGAAAAATAAGTCTCGATTATCCGAGGAAACATATTCCATTAAGCGTACAAAGCAAATAGTGGTGAAGGTTATATGAATGGATAACTGAAAATCAGTGAAGACACCGGGTGTTCGCGAAACACAATCTTACTGGCCTTGGAAAGTAACTAGCGAATGGTTACAATATTCTTTATGATGTTGACTGAATGCAAACGATAACGGTCTCCACGGTTTAGGGATAAGTAGCCAGAGCAACATTGGTCTTCCCTCGTAATGTAATATAATCTCGACCCCCTACTACCGTGTGGATCTTACAATGCATGACTTTTCCTCAAATTGTCAGTAAGACGTAGAACCCTCAAACGAAAAATTCATAAAAGGAAACATGAACTATTTGTGAAATCACACTGTGAAAAATTGATTGTGTTTTATCGATAGACGGTGCCAGATAATCGCTTCAAGTATGGTAGAGAATAGAGATGTATGTTTCTGGAGACAGTTTCGGTAACCCTGTGTTAAATTTGCATGATTCTAAAGTCGTCGCAAAGAGGCGCATCTGTCATGGCAATTGTACGTACCATACTTGATACCTGTTTTTTAAGTTAAGGCAAAGACTGTTTCTGCCTTCCGCCCCTCCGTGCGCTGTCACGTTCTAATAATAAGAATAAGAATAAGAATGGCAAGGTAGAAGAGGAAGGATCAGTCAGTTAACTTGGAGGAAGAGTTATTGACCATCTTGTGGAAGGTCATGCATATACGTACTTAGGAATGCAGAGTAGGGACAAACTCCAGAATGCCCAAACCTAGGACGAACTTCGGGCAGAGTACCAATGTAGACTTAAGAAAATCTGGAGTTCAGAGCAGGACTCTCGCAATAAAGTCAAAGCCACAAATACTTATGCTGAACCCGTCCTTTCGTATTCTTTTGGTGTTGTTGATTGGACAAAACAAGAAATTCAGGATATTGACACCCTCACACGAAGAATCATGTCACACAAAATATCCCATCACCCTCGCTCTTCCCTCAATCGCCTATATTTACCAATAATGATGGGAGGGCGTGGTTTGACTAATGTGGAGGCTCTTCATGATAGAATTATTTTGTGCACTTTTGCACACATTTATTTGTCTGATGATCCTCTTGTGAAGCATGACAAGAATCATGATGAAAACAAGGCATTCCACAGTTTTCTAAAACGAGCCAAGGATATGGGGCATAATATCAATGTCGGTGTTGATTTTGTTAATGGTTCTGTACTGCTGGACGGTACAGAAATGAATGTCAACCAAGTGAAGTGCCATATCAAGTCGGCCCAGACTCAGTTTTTCAAGGATAGGCTATCTGAACGACCATTGCATCGACTTTGTCTGCAGTGTGTTGAGAAGATCTTTCTGTTTGCTGCGCAGGACCAGTCACTTCCCACTACGAAACCGTCAATGTGTGATTTTGCATCATAATGTCAATATGAAATGTAGATTATGTAATGAATTTAATGAGACTGTCCAACACATTGTCAGTGGATGCCCAGCTTTGGCACAGACACAGTACCTTAAGCGACATGATGGGGTGGCTCGATCATTTTATTACCGTCTTCGCCATGCTTGTGGTTTTGACACAGCGGTCCATCCATGGTACGACCCTGAATATGAAGAGGGCGTCATGTAAAATGATAAATACAAAATACTTTGGAATAGGTCCGTATACAGCCTCAGACGTATCCAGGCCAACAAACCTGATCTTGTCCTTTTTGATAATTCCAATGAAATCATTTATATCATTGAATTGTCTGTCCCCTTTGACAGTAATGTGATTGACAAGATTGAGGAAAAACATAGCAAATATGCGGACTTTCGAAATGTCACGCTTGCATCCCAAGTACCAAGTTGTCCGACTCCCCATTGTTCTCGGTGCCTTAGGTTTGGTACCTCCCAATCTGTTGACTGACATTGGGAAAGTACCCGGGTTTGCTCCCAGGAATACATCCCTTCTGACAATCTGGTTAATGCAGAAGGCTGCAGTGTTGGGGAGTCTTCACATTCTTCCGAAAAGTTCTGGGTGGGTTTGACTAGGCAGCGCTTCCTGGGAGAAGTCCCATTCGCTGTCTGGGCTGCGTGTAGAGGGGGCAAGGGCACTGAGCCGACGATGAGCCTAACCAGCCTGACTGTGCCAGGATCACCCAAATCCTCTTTGCTACATCTCTTATTTTAATAGGTACATAATAATGATAATAATAAAGCGACGACTCCCTTTCCATATCCAATAGAAATCTATGCATAAAGCAGAGTCGATTGTACGATTCCGACTGTATCATGAGGATGTGTTACCATGTGTTCGCGAAAAGGTCAGCGTATCCTGCCCCACCGGTGGCACCCGTCACAAACACATAAAACACGTGCGATAAATAAACCAGATTTCGACATATAGGTGGCATGCAGTGAGCGTAATGTATAGGGGGTGAAAGGTTATTCTCATCCTGAAACATGCTCATACTCATAACCATATTATTCCCGATTTGCTGTGATTGTTTTCGTTAAAATACGATACGGTATGTGCGAGGTATTCGAGGTATTTCCGTCATGGGTTTTCCATACTTTCATATGAATGTACACTATATCAACAAATCAGTTGCATTATTTGTAATCAGAACTTCGGATTCCTTTGGTATCGGGATTGTCGACATTAGACAGATGGCACATTGCGCAATTTAGCACAAGACGTTGAAGGTAGGTTGGGGATTGGTTGCGACCGCTGTTGCATACTTAACTTGTAATGGTCATGTCCAGCCAATGTTGAATAACGCGCATAATTAATTTGGTATGCAGCTTAATTCTAAATACGTACTATTTCAGTGATTCAAATTGGCTTTTTGTAATTTTTTGACGACAAATGCGTGCTAA
Source organism: Haliotis cracherodii (assembly GCF_022045235.1). NCBI lineage: Eukaryota > Metazoa > Mollusca > Gastropoda > Lepetellida > Haliotidae > Haliotis > Haliotis cracherodii. The sequence continues at coordinate 23,173,505 of NW_027266297.1, read as the reverse complement.
ATAAATCAAATATTAATTAATAACTAACGCCCTATCTCAAAGATACGTCTGCGTTGATGCTTCCGGCAACATGTCACAATCGAACCGACCAAAATATTCATTTGAAAACAGTATTTGATGAAGAGGTAGGTGACACACACTTGAAATGAAGAATCCAGACTGTGCCCAACAGTTGATCAAGAAAGCATATAGTTCCAGGTAAACTGACTACTAAACCTACTCAACATCATAAATACACACTCTGAAAGTCTTATATCTCATCGAGTATTATTTCACACCGCAGTCACCAATAGCATAGCTACATCACATCACAAGTGCTAATCTTTACTAAAACAGAGATAACATTATGCTAAAACTTTCCAAGACAGACCATTGACCATGCAAAAAACGGTTTTTTATCGAACGTCGCTCCGGGGCAGCCAAGAAAAGAATATAGCGGACGTCACGAGGACCATAATGACAAAGCGTAGCCACTGACCATATCAAACGTGTGACCAAAACGTTAATTTTTCATCGCATATCAATATTGTTGATCACGGACTTGTGTGTGTGGGTGTGTGTGGGTGTGTGTGGGTGCGTGTGTGCATAAATAACATAAAACGGGAACATTCATCTATATATTTATGATAGTCTCTTGCTTCTGGTTGTGTTTGTTAGTCCGTACCTGTTAATCGCGTCAAGGGCGATATAGATGTATATTTTATGGAGATAATATCAGTAACGATATATTTAATATACATTAAAATGGTACAGCTCCAAAGGTCATCGCACACAGGTACTTGGAACTTTGCTACCATGACGTCCATGAGACAAGCTCAACACATTGTTTCAGGGTGATAAATTAAACTGAAATAATTAATGCGGGTGTAGTACAAATAGATTGGTCCCTGGACTTGTCACTTTAAAACCTACAATATGTATGTGGGTGAGTGAGTATGGTTTGAAGCCGCTTTTAGCAATATTCCAGCAATATCATGTCGGGGGACATCGAAAAATGAGCTTCACACATTGTACCCATGTTGGGAATCCAACCCGGGTCTTCGGCGTGACGAGCCAACGCTTCAACCACTAGGCTACCCCACCACCCCAAATATGGATGGATGGATGGATCTTCAAACAAAGTTCACATCCTATTTAACGAAAAATGGCCACGTAACTAATAAAAAAATATTAATGTATTTCAACCAAATCCATGACACTTGGTGGGGTTTGATAATCAGTTTAATCAGTCAATATCAACGAAGTCAAGGATGCTTTTATCAGCCATGTATTTACTAATGTTGACCAATTGCAGTTGTTAGAGGCTTAAACTAGTCAACAGATGTAAAGGACATACCAGATTCGGACATGTTTGAACAATTTGTAGTATTTTTTAAGACCACCCAACTATACTCAACAACAAAAGTTCCTGTGACACCAATATTTTAGTGTATTTTTCTAACAAGTAAAGTTTGGTTTTCAATATTTTAGTACATGTATGGAATCAAGTCACAAAACCGCAACTGCTACAAAAAGCATGCATTTCATGCAAAAGTTGACTTGTATGCAAGCCCCTTGCATTTCACTCCCAATGAATGGATATAAAAACATCTGCGTTATCGGGATTCCATGTGCATTCAACATTACGAAATGCCACGCCTGTCCGAAAATGAGTATCTGCGAGCCATTGGTATGCTTGAAGCAGGATTGAGTCAACGTGATGTTGCAAGACAATTAAACGTCCATAGAAACACTATTTGGTGTTTATTGCAACGTTGGCAACAGACGAATGCAGTCAGAGACCATCCTCAGAATGGCAGGCCACGCGTAACCAATAATCGACAAGACAACTGGATTCGAACAACACACCTACGAAATCGATTCCTGCCAGCAACAGAACTGCAAGAAGCATCCCTGGCCTTCGACGAATATCTTCACAAACCGTACGTCGCCCCCTCAGATGTGCAGGGATTGTCGCCAGAAGACCCGCCAAACGTCCCATTTTGACAGGAAACCACTGTCAAGTACGTCTACAGTGACGAGTCTCGTTTTCACCTCAGCCACAGCGATGGACGGATTCAAGTGTAACGACGTCGAGGTGAACGTTACGTCATTCATTGTGTCATGGAAGAAGATCGGTTCGAGGGCGGCAGCGTTATGGTATGGGTTGGGATTACAGCAAGACAGATGACCCGTTTGATAGTGGTAGAGGGAAATCTCAATGGACAGCGCTACCGTGACGAGATCATCGGCCCTGTTGTTCTACCGTTTTTGAATCGTCATGGCCCAGGCATTACCTTTCAACATGACAACGCCCGGCCTCATATTGCTCGACTTGTTCGGGATCTCTTCAACAAAACAACGTGAATGTCATACCCTGGCCGGCTCGCTCCCCTGATCTCCAATCGAGCACATGTGGCATGAGATGGATCGGCGCCTTCGACGTCAACCACGTGTTCCACAGACAATCCAGGAACTTCGAAACATGCTCCAGCAAATATGGACAGATATCCCACAGGACTTTGTGAGACGCCTGGTCCATTCCATGAGACGAAGATGTGTTGCTTGCATCGAAACCAGAGGTGGACACACACGCTATTGATTTGTAAATTGACATTTTGGCATGTTCATGTTTATTTATGAAATCACGCATTTTCTGAAGTCAGTATAGCAAATTAAACCATTTGAACACTTACAGGAGTCTTTTATCTGTTGCAAACCGAAATTGTTTCAGATTTGGTAAAAAAAATAACTTTGCATTAAATCTTTTTCAATGTCACAGGAACTTTTGTTGTTCAGTATATATTGAATAAACATTTGCGGTTCAGATTGTGCAAAGAACACGTGTGCTGAAAAATTTATATTGATTTTGAAGCTGGTATGTCACTTGGAGATAATAGTGTTCGTCACATGACTTCTGTGTTCAATCCGGTCGTTATACTGGCATTGCTAAATTAATTTTTGTTTTTACATGTTATTTTACAGGGTTTTAAAGGTCAGGTGTTGGCATGTTGAGACTGGGTGAAGAATAACTAATAAATGATAATAATTTGTGTAGTTATATTGCGCTAGACTTATTACCGGTCAATGGATCAGTGTTGACTCGATTTTTCACTCTCAGACATTTGATTTAAGATCAACTTGTATTGTGTCTCTTGTCTTGTGCAAAACTAAAAGTATATGTACTTGCATATAGCAATTTGATAAACACCGAGGTGAGTGAGAATGGTTTTACGTCGCTTTTAAAATAATCCAGCAATATCACGGCGGGGAACACCAGAAATTGGCTTCACACACTGTACCTACGTAAGGAATCGAACTGGGTCTTCGGCTTGACGAGGGAACGCTTTAACCACTAGGCTACCCCACTGCCCCCATCGCTGTGGCGTTGTCACAGTTGGTATGTGTACTTGTGTAAACTACACATAAGGAGAGACATCCTAATTAGTGTGGCCAGAGAGTTAACGTTGATAACAATATGGTGCATTACTATGATTATCTATATCATGTTAAATCAGCTATCATTCTAATATCTTTTTTATATCTTTAGTATAGTTTTGTCAAAATTATTTATGTGTGTGTGTGTGTGTGAGTTGTGCCGCATTTAGCAATATTCCAGCAATTTCACGGCGGGGGGCACCAGAAATGGGCTTTACACATTGTACCCCATTCGTGACCAACTCGTCTTATTCTGGGAAAGGGGCGAGTGGTGACGAATGATTGTACCCATGTGGGGAATCGAACCCGGGTCTTCGGCGTGACGAGCGAACGCTCTAACCACGAGGCTACCCGACCGCCCCTAAATATGTATCTGAAGAAACTTACAGGTGAACATCCTGTTTCAGTACAATGTCGGGCAACCAATAATAACACTTTAAAAGTACGCTGAATACTTTTCCATCCAAACATTACAAGAACCTCAACAGGGACGATTTTACGTACCATTTATTTTATAAGATGGATTTTACGCCTGGTATCATAGCTATTGTATAGTAATTTATTAAGACGTGCTTATGATACTTGTATAGTCGGAATCGTACAGTTTACTCTGGACATTCCTTCTCGTTTCAGAGAGGGTTTTGTCACGTATATTTATGTTCTAATTATTACCTTGGACCATGTCTGTAGTCCCTCGATCTTAAAAAAAAGACTGCTACAGGAGATCTTCGTCCGTTTCTTCTGGCACATGGGGACTCTCTACCCACGTGATATTGCTAAAGGGATAATAAATATCAACCTACTGCCTGGGGATCGTCAAGAAAACTATTTTCTTAGTGCTGCACCATTAGGTGTTCGTGTTGATGAACAGTGTGAATAATGAAATACCACTAAACTCTCCAAAATCTTGGAGAAACATTGTTTTCCAAATGGCCTGCTATTTTGCTACCATGCCTGACCGGTTCAACACTAATGTATACTGAACCACAAAAGAAACGTCACCATGGGTGGATATATGATAAACCAAATTTGTCCAAACACTGTAAACATGAAACTTGGCAAAACTGATCATCAAGGTTGAAATTAAAGTGTCAAATGTTCTTAAAATGAAACACAGCGCTAGTCTCCTAGAAGATGGAATCACAAGTCAGTATTTCGTGTGTCCACCATATGCATTGATGACTGCCGTACAACGTCGATACATGGAATGGATGAGGCGGTTGGTGAAGGCCATAGGCATCTGAGCCCACACTTTGAGGAACGCCTGACGCAGTTCAGCTGCAGTTGTCGGCCTTGGTCGGACGTCATTCAGCCGTCTTTGAATCTCGTCCCACAGGTGCTCAGTGGGTTTAAATCGGGACTGGGGGAAGGCCACTGCATGGTTCTGATGCCATTCTGCTGGAGGACGTCTCTTGTTGCTCTCGCAGTGTGGGCACGGGCGTTATCATGCTGGAACTCGTGTTTGCGGCGACGTGCTAAATGAGGTATGGCGTGTGGTCTCAAGACCTGATCAATGTACCGAGCTGCTGTGACACCATTGCCTCTGCCTGGACCGATGTTCTGGAAGAACACAGGGACGACCCTCTGTGCAAAACCAATTCCATCCCACACCATGATGCTCGGACCACCTCACCAGTCTCTCTCAACAACACAAGCATCTGAATAACGTTCACGACGGCGTCGCCAGACTCTCTTTCTGTCATCTGCTGTTGAGATACAGTAACGGCTCTCGTCTGAGAAGAGGACTCTTCGCCACTGCTGGTGGAGCCAATGCTGGTGCTGTGTTGCCAACTGAAGACGTTCCCGGTGATGACGTGGTGTCAGAATGGGTCCTCGGTGTGGCCTGTGACAGATGGGGTGTCTGCTCGTCAACCGTCGACGCACGGTGTCCGCACTAATGTGTCGCTGGTGTGTCCCCATGATCTGTCGAGCAGTTTCCGCAGCAGTAACAAAGCAATCTTGAAGATGCTGTCTCACAATCTGACGATCCTGACGTCGGTAGGTGACCCTTGGTCTTCCACGACGTGGTCGGTCATCTGTAGCGTTGGTGGTCTGGTACCGTTGCTGGAGCCTGTATATGGTCCTTACGTGGACTTGAAATGCATTGGCTACTTGCTGGGCGGTTTGTCCAGCTTGCAATCGTCCAAGGGCTTGCCGCCGCTGATTTTTTGTCAATCTTGGCATGTGGTAGCAATTCAATAAGGAATGAATGTTATCCCATCTGGGTTGATATTTATAGGGCAAGAAATTGGGGAACGTATGTGCTTTACAATTTGCACGGAACTCACGTGCATCGGGTTACCATTGCCGTTGCCGTGATGCGTTTGGGCGATCGGTTTTATTGTCATCTGCTTTGTTTTTTTTATCATCAAAGTTCATTATTCCGGACAAGATAATGTTAAATTTTAAAAGCTTTGACAAAAATTACCCAGATATTTAAATGACAACTTTTCATGCAATGTTACTTGTAGTGACGTTTCTTTTGCGGTTCAATATACGAAATACGATATGGTTAAGCCCCATTTCAGAATCATGAAATATGATTCAAAATGCTGACACGCCATTATCTTCATAGGCAGATGCTGTCGGTCTTCGTGCCTCAGTCGAGTTAGTTCTGTAGGCACAGAGTACAGTATGAAGACAATGTGCCTCTTCCTGTTGTTCTTATTCATTTGGAACACAAATAGTTTCTGTAGAGTTGCTGCATCGGGAGTCCATCCAACCTTTCCCGAAAAGAGACATACCTTTCAGGGAGCAAGAATACCATCTCCCAACAGGACACGTGTCCAGATTGACGACAAGGACGTCAGTCTAGTAGGATGTGCTGCCCTCTGTATGCGATGGTTGGAGTGTTCTTCGTTTTCTTTGAAACACGGATATAACTCTCTTCGAGACAGTCATCGCCACCATAAACAAGTGTTCACGAAAAGGAACGTTAGGCAACTTGAAGATTTTCAACATGGACATTTCAAAGAAAGATCTGTTTGGCGGAATTGCCCAATACGATATGCTGTGTTTTCAGCTCATTCGTGTATACTTTATCGATGCATTACAAAACATTTAACCATTTTTCATACCAGTGGTAGATCAAGAAGAGGCAAGGTCATCAATCCACCTTTTCAAACTGACCATAACACCAAACTACCTAAATGTAGTTGTCGGTTTCCAAACAACCTGATGCTGAAACCTACAGATGAAGTGTTGCTGTTCACGAATGAGAACACAAACGATAAAAATTTACACCTTGTACATGTAATAGACATGAATGGCCACAAACCTAAGAAAATATACACAGGTTTAAATATTACATCAGAAAGTGTTCATTTATGTCGCGGCATCAAGTCCGATTGTTCTCTCATCTGTCCGCGTTCTAAGAAAAGTGTCACCCGTACGTGTTTTGATGGTCGAATTCTTAATACTTTCCCAATGCAGGGCAACGTAGAAGCTCTCGCCTTAGATGAACCATTACAACATGCGTTCGTGAGTGTTTTTAATCAAAGTTGCAAGATTGTGAAACTTAATTTGGCTACGGGTTACATGCGGGCCATATATTACAGGAATGAAATCATGTTTGGACTGCAGTCTTATTCAAAGAACAAGATCTTGTACTGGTTTCAAAATGATAATCGCAAGTATTCCATTTTCTCGGCGTCGTATGACAACCTCAGCATAAGGACCCCAGTGAAGTTATACACATCACCAAGTGCCAAGCGTATACGTGGACACTCATGCGTTGATGCGGCAGGCACGTTTTATTGGGCACTTAAAAATGTTGTGTATTATATCAACAGGAAAGAAAAGCAAAGACAGAAATATACTCAAGAAAAAGACCCTCGTGTCCAAGTGAGGTGTCGTGTAAGTAATCATCATGTTATACTTTTGTTCAAGAGGAAGAATTCCTTTGTCTTTAAAGTTAGTAAAGATGGACAACCAAACAAGATGCATCTGCCGAAAAAGTTCTATGTCATTTTAATTGCTTAGAACGGATGTCTTGGGATATCCTCAATCCTCAGTTTTCGTTTCCTTAAATGAATATGGATTTTGTTATTACAACCCGTGAAGATCCGGGGTAGACTAGGTCTATAGCAACCCATGCTAGCTTAAAAAGCGACCATGCTTATCGTAAGAGTCAGGGTAGTCAGGCTCGCTGACTTGGTTGATGCATGTCATCGTATGTCATTTGCATGGATCGATGCTCATGATGTCAAGCACTGGATTGTCTTGTCCAGACTCGATTATTTACAGACCGCTGGAATATTGCTGAGTGCGGCGTTAAACAATCAAACAAACAAAACTGTTATTACACTGCGAAGAAACTGATATCATTGTTCGTATTTGTTTCTGTACAATAAAACTGGGTTTCCTACAAAGTTAGTTGTCCTTAGTAGCATACCTGTTAATATAGCTATTTAGCAGACAAAGGTAAGGTCGTCACACACATTGCACATGTACCTGGTTGTTAACGTAATGTGGCACGGGCGACCATATTACAGGCCGTAATATGCTGGGAGGTTTCCCCCGATAAGTCCTGGTTATAACACGTGTTTTTCTTACAACCTTACACGTTCAAATGGTAAACATCTGAGATTTGGTGATTACCTCCCACACCACGCTGACACGCCATGCAACACCGTACAAAGGAGCGTTAAACCTAACTCACTCACTCACTCACACACACACTAAGTTAGGAAGTGAACAGAACTCACGATAGAGTGACTAATGGATATAGTACAATAACTAGAATACTTTTCAACTCACTCAGCCAATACTGTACCTTTGACTGTTCCTGCTGTGAGGTTACGAGGCAGCATAGCTACCAGTGTTCCATGTTTGTCACAACAGGTTGGTAGCATCTTCCCGAGGTAAGGGAGTTAACTGACTATAAAAGTCCAGTTTCCACCCTTGCCGAACTAGGCTGGTATTATGGAGCTACATTTTGGCTGCACTAACGAGTCTATGCAAAGTTCAATCAAAATCGCGCAACGAAATCGAAATCCGGTTCGTAAACTGTCGTGCAGATTTCGGTCGATTGCGGGATTTGCAAGGCATGTGCACCGCCAACTCGTTGACAACAGATATTTTCCCAACCTGTTAATGGTTTTAATTGCGTGCGTGCGTGCGTGCGTGCATAAATAACATAAAACGGGAACATTCATCTATATATTTATGATGGTCTGTTGCATCTCTTCAACAATATTCAGTCTCATAGTCTTAATTAGGAAATATCTAGTTTTGCAGCTGAAGAAATATCTAATCTCCGGGAAAACCTCTGAATACCAAATGGTCGGTCCCTACTTGCGGCATAAAACAGCATTTGTTCTCTCGTGTAACTGTCATAGTGTTCGTTTGTCAATATGTATACGAGAGTCTTATTGTCTTTTTGCGAGATTTGCTGGGTCCCGTGTAAGGCAACAAACAAACACTTACATATTTATGCAAATTGTGTGTGTCCGGTGCAACCGGTGGAATAGAACACATTTACACATGATCACCAGGTGTCATCACTGATCCGTTCATATACGTTTCAACACTATTCTATTTTGCTTTTTACTCCTAATGGAATCTGTTTCGGCGGATAACTGAGACTGGTTATTCTCTTGCCGCAAAGGCGACTATGCTTGCCGTAAGAGGCGGCTAACGGGATCGGGTGGTCAGGCTTGCTGACTTGGTTGATACATGTCATCGTATTCCGATTGAATAGATCGATGCTCATTATGTTAGTCACTGGATTGTCTGGACCAGACTCGATTATTTACAGACCATCGTCATATAGCTTAGGCATTCGCACACTCAACAGACACACACGACTCATGATTAGAAATAGACCAACAGTATTATTGCGGCATTAAAAGACAAATACAGTGTACATAATTTATACAATTGACGTCTGAGTACAATGGCGGAGACGGCACAGTTATTGCTCTTTTTTGTAACAATCTAAATATCAATATTACTTCAAGAAGAAAACATTTTGAAATGATATTGGACTGTAAATTGCAACAAAGTCATTTTAAACTCTCGGTTCTACAGCAGCTTTGGAGACCCGTGAAGATCCGGGGTAGAATAGGACTTCAGCAAGCCGACTATGCTTGTCGTAAGAGGCGACTAACGGGATCGTGTTGTGAGGCTCGCTGACTTAGTTGATGCATGTCATCGGTCCCCATTGCGTGGATCGATGCTCAGGATGTTAGTCACTGGATTCTCTGGTCCAGACTCGATTATTTACAGACCGCCGTCATATAGCTTAGGCATTCGCACACTCAACAGACACACACGACTCATGATTAGAAATAGACCAACAGTAAGGTGAGGTGAGGTGAAATTGGGTTTATTGCACTTATAGAGCGTGTGTGTGTGTTTGTGTGGCTGCTTGTACTAGTCCGGACTGATGCCGATTTATAGTGCTAGCCCACTAAGATACCATGCCGCAATTTAAAATGAATACCCCACTCAGACACAGTATACTGATTCCGAGCCGACAAGTCCTCGTTTTAGCCCCTTAATGCCGAGTGCCAGACAGGGTAACAACAAGTACCATCTTTTAACGTCTTTTGGTATGACGCGGCCAGGGATCGAACCCCGGACCTTCCGCTCTCCGGGTGGACGCTCTACCACTAGACCACGGAGGCGGTCGACAAACAATAAACAAGGGAGATAATTTCATGGATATACAACATCTTTATTACAAACACAGTTACGAAGCAAGTAGGGAACGGAAAGAGAGAGTTCTAGGAGCTTAACGACCGCTTGAGACGCAGTCGGGGTCAGGTTGTGGCAAATTGGAAATTTAATATAGGGCAACAGAGTAAAAACACCTGTAGTGAGTGAGTGAGTATGGTTTTACGCCGTTTTTAGCACTATTCCAGCAATATCACGGCGGGGGACACCAGAAATGGGCTTCACACATTGTACCCATGTCGGGAATCGAACCCGGATCTTCGGCGTGACGAGCAACGCTTTAACCACTAGGCTACCCGACCGCCCCAAAACACCTGTAATGTAAGTTATGGGGGTTAGTTAGTGAAATACTAATGGTATAGTAGTGTAGATTGGCTAAGGAAGAATAAGAAGAAAAAAGGAGCCCAGCTAGAAGTACAGAAATGTGAAGACATATGTTCGTTTTGCAACACAGTAAACTATTAATGAAAACGTCGGTCTCGGTGGCCTAGGGCCGAACTACCGCTCAGAAACAACCTAAATCTTACAGCGGATGAAGTCTTCCACTTCTCAATGGACTCCAGCCAAACGAAGACAGTGTGTGAAGCCAGTACTTGAAAGGGGATACGGGCGGCCCAGTCGTCTAAGGCGCCGCGATTCGCTCTGCAGAGTTGCGTCCCTTGGGCACGCCAGAAAACTATGATTGGGGGTTCGTATCCCCGTTCGCTCAGTATGTTTCTGAGTTTGTCAGCACCATACCCGTGCTCGTGGGTTTCACCGCAATGGTAAACGTCTGAGACCTGCATCACTTCGGGCATTTATCCGACATTCAGCTGACACGCCGCGATATAACTGGAATACTGTTAAAAAAAAGCGGCGAGAATCCCCAAGTAAAAGATGGTAGAATACTGTCAATAGTCTCGTAGACTACGCTCGATAAATCAACGGTAAAGGGAAGGGAAACATCACAAATTCATTACTTAGTGATAACAGGGCGTCTTCGTTCAGCTTCTCTACTCCCAATAGTCTCGTAGACTACGCTCGATAAATCAACGGTAAAGGGAAGGGAAACGTCACAAATTCATTACTTAGTGATAACAGGGCGTCCTCGTTTACCTTCATACAACTTTTTCTAGCTTTAACGCGAGCAGTATCTAAGTCAGGAACAGTTACGAAGCACACGCACAGTTGTCTTTCCAGCTTAGTCAAGAAAAGCAATTTTTATTAAAAAAAATTAATGCAGTGAGATAACTCAGGCACAGAATATGTTCCTGCTGATGCTGCTCCTCGTATTGCGGAATAGAAACAGCTTCGTCGCATCCTCTTGTGTACAACAACATATTCAGGAAAACGGAGATCCATGTCTGCGGGAGAAATCGACTGTTAACAATGAGACCGCCTCATTTAAGGAGAAAGAAGCAAGTTTGTTAAGATGTGCTGTCCAGTGTCTGCAGTACCCAGAGTGTTCAGCCTTTTCGCAAGGACGTAACTTTCCTCAAGACATTCAAAGGCAGGGTGATCAAGTGTTCCCGTTATGGGAAAGGGTGGACGTTGGTGAAAGTAGTCGGGTAGACACACTAGAGATGGGGCACTTGGTGAGATCCCAATCTGTTCATCCTATGGATGCGAACAAGAGACATACACTGTTGCGGGCTGGTAATATGGTATATAACTGCCAGATGTTTCAAGACATGTCATCAAAAGAACCAACAAAAACAAACTTTGATGGGAAGAACAATAGGACTTCTCCGAGTCTTCGAACTGTCGGTACTAGCAAACCTACATGCAATTGTAAATTTCCGAACGATGTGAGACTGACAAATGTGGATTATCTGATGATATTTATACATTTAAGAACAACAGGAGAAGTATACTCGGTGAACCTTATGAGCGACCCTCATTACGAGCCTACGATACAATACACCGGGCTTAATGTTACAGGTAAAGTGTTTGATTGTAAGATCATCGCTTCAGGTTGTTCCATCTTCTGTTCCCAATCTAATCGTATCGTCCGTACATGTTTTGATGGTCGGTCTCTAGGGACAATTCCATTTCGCGCAAGAGTTCTCCGTTTCGCCTTTGACGAAGGGTTCGTAAATATATTCACAATTGTTTGTACATCAGAATGCGAACTCATAAAACGTAACTTAGCTACTGGTCGTGTTCAAACCTTATTCACTGTTCGTCCACGTTCATTTGGTCTGCAATTTGATGCGAAGAATAATATATTTTACTGGCAGACAAAGTTGAATAAAAGGAACGCAGTCTTTTCGGCTGTTTACGACACACTCCGGCCAGCGAAGGCCGTGTTGATATACGCATCGTTCAGCTCTATATCCCCAAGTGGGAATGCGTGCGTTGATACATTCGGGACTTTTTACTGGGGAGACCAACGTAATCTATTTTATGTGAGCCGAGGAAAAAGGCATAAGAGTTCCTATCGTCATAGGAGTAAACGCCCAAGGACAATACAATGCCGAGCAAGCAACAATAGCATTATATTCTTGTATACAGGTACTGGATACCTGTCCGTCCAAGTTGGTATAGATAAAGAACCTGACTCTGTACGTATGAAGGGAGCATTCTTCGCACATTTCATTTTGTAAGATGGATGTTTAAAAAGGCACAGATGAACTTATGCTAGTCTTAAGAGGTTAGGACATCTCGATTCTTTCATATCAATATAGCCAATTTGTCATGTATTCTTGTCTGGTGTTTTCCTATTACTTAATGCTCGGGCCAAAGCGTCCTTCGCGTTAAGTTGCGAATTTGACATTGATAACCATATATATGCTCATAGATTCATATAAAAGTGTATACCATGTGCCGTTGTGTACTTTTTAGACAGTTAGCTGATAAGACGCCCCCATCTTCACGAGATAAGGGAGTTACCAGACTTTAAAAGTCCATGCCAGATTGACTTTAGTAAATATGAAAATTCTATCCACCCCTCGTCATTGCCATTTATTGACCTTTGTCGGGACAGATTTACTTTAGTAATATGAAATAATAGGGTGGTCCTTAACTTCTTTTGAGTAGTATATTACCGGCACACTGTTTGTCCATACCCTAGCACTCCCGAAACCCTGACTTCTGGATCATTACTACAAGCAATGTTAAACAGCAGTCTCCGTACCCATGATTCTTAAACCCGGGCGTACCCACGTGGAACCATCATAGTTGGTTAAGAAGCAAATATGTTTATTTTGTTAAAAATAAAAAAGAGCATTGTTCGTGCATTCTTGTCTGGTGTTTTCATATTACTTGATACTCGGGGCCCGTTAGTCGCCTCTTACAAGCATAGGATGCTGAAGATAAATTCCAACCCGGATCATTATGGGTCTCCGTCGAAACAGATTCCTTTGGGCGCAAAAACGTTTTTGAGATTATGAGTAGATCACAGAAAATCAGTGATGACACCATGTGTTCGCGAAAGGGGTAAGCATTTTTTGCCTACCGGTATACAACCGCCACGCACATAATTTGCATAAAAAAGTATGTGTTTGTTGCCTGACACGAGGGATGTTACCTTCCTCAATGAATGTGTTGATGTTGTCAAAAGATCCATTACATTTCCGCGAAACCCAATGCGGCACATGAACAAACATTGAAGGTCGAATTGAACTGATGTGCAAAAGAAATGAAACTAGCACGAAACGGTTATTCGATGGTGATGTAATTGATACAGGTATCATAGTGTGTTTTGGACCTTACGTTTGCAGTGTTTCGGCGACTGTTTTCAGCCAAGTAACGTTTTGATAACATTTGCAAATTTCAGTTGTGTTCTTTCATTCGCCCGGCAGTTTGTGTGTTACATTTCCACAGAAAACAAAAAACTATTGAATAAAAGCAAAAAAATTCTTTCCATCGTCACACGAAAACTCTACTAAAAGCATATCGATTATACGATTCAGATTGTATCGTGAATCATTTTCGAATAGTGATGATACCAGGACCTGATTTTCGCGAAAAGGTGATCGTATCGTGCCCTACCAGTGGCACCCTTTACAAACACATGCAAAGGTAAGTCAATTGTTCACCTTAAAAAAACGGGGATATATGTAACAAGTCAAAATAGGCATCGCACATAATTTTGGTCACGGGTGTGTCAAATCTTTAAATGTCTTCCACATGTCTACCATAAAATGTTTTGAAAGCTTTACTGGGGCCTTGGGTGTTGTAAACTTGCTCTAACATCTTTTGAGCAAAAGTGATATAACGCTCTTTGAAATCGTCGAAGAAAGAGCATGCTCGGTTGCACCTCAAAAGTTGTGGAATATAGACACTAAAGGCTGGAGCTTCTGGAATATTGTTCGACATGAAGGGAAAGTTGCCTCTTGCCATAAAGTCTTGTGGGGAGGATTTTGTCGCTCTGAATCTTTATGCTTAGCTCAAAGTATGACTGAGGGGTTATGTTTAACGCCGCTTTTAACAGTATTCCAGTTAGATCACTGCGTGTCAGCTTAATGTGTGATGCAGGTCTTAGACGTTTACCACTTCGGTGAAACCCTCGAGCACGGGTATGGTGCTAACAAACCTAGAAACATAATCGGGACGAACTGGGATTCGATCCCACAATCATAGGTTTCTGGTGTGCCCAAGGGACGTAACTCTGAACAGCGAATTGCGGCGCCTTAGACGACTGGGCCACCCGTGCCCCCAGATCTAAATATGAAACAGATGAGGCGGTCTCACTAGTCTCCGTTATTACTGGTTCAGGTGGGTAAATCAGTGGAAGGGAAATAGCTATTTGACCAGTGCTGGACGACATCACATCATTGATATAGTTCAATTAATCTGCTTGGTCAAATTCAGGGGTGTCACGATCAATCGAAATATCGATATATTGCTATTGGTAAGCACTTAATGTCAATAAATCAATTGTTAAATCAGTTTCCGATCAATAGTATCGATTTCAGTTAGGAATATCAAGTTTCGATTGTATTTAGCATATCAATAAAATATATGCAATGCTGTTCAAACTTGTTTTTCTTTTGATCATGAGTGGTAGTAATTTACACATGGAAATATGGAAGTTTCTTTTTCTTAAATTATTAGGGTAAAGAAAATACAAATCAGTCATATCTCAAACTGTACTTTTTATTTGTTGTTATCGTAATGACATTCAAAGGAAACTTCAGTTCCAAGGTTTAATTCAACTCTAAAATCCATCTGAAATGATACACTGAAAACTATCGATATTTAAGGCAATAGTTGCTTGCAATATCAATAGTTATCGCAATAGTTTCTTTCAATATCAATAGTTATCGCAATAGTGATTTCCAGACCAATAGTCACCCCTATTCAAATTTCTTTGTTTTAATTGTGCAGAAAGAAACCGATCAGCAAGAAGTGAAGCACAGTTGGTGCTTATGGGGATGCCTACTTGTCTTACCCCCAAATCTTGCATAGATGGTTCACATATTAACCTTATTCCAATTCTGTTTCCTCTTTTTCAATTCACCGAAGTGGTAAACATCTGAGACCTGCATCACTTCGGGCTTTCCTCCCACATTAAGCTGACACGCCGTGATATAACTGGAATAATGTTAAAAGCGGCATTAAACCTAACTCACTCACTCACTCACTCCTCTTTTTCAGTTTGTGCATTCTACTAATAACAACATCGCGCACTGACTTAATGCTTTTGTCAGATTAGTGATTGGGTTAAAGAGAAGGCCATTGTCACTAGTTGTGGACTAGGCATAACAAACCAGTGTATCTTGAGTGGACGTGAAACGTGATATTCATTATATCCGCTTTGGGGTCTGGACCAATTCAGATCTCGTGTGACATCCAAGAGGAAGGCCAGCAGAGGTCATGTTATGAAATATAGACTTCTGTAATATTTGGATTAATTCATGATCAAGCTCACATTTCAATCTGTGAAGATAAACTATAAATAACCAAATATGCACCAGTCATCGTGATGTGAACATATTCTTGCGAGTGGTTGGCGAAGCTTGAAGGTCCGTGTCCCACTTTTTGGCCTTGTGGTCATCCAAAACATTTGCGAATAGTTTTAATAGGACAAATGCCAAATGTACAGACATTGGTGAGTGAATGAGTTGAGTTTAACGCCGCCTTGAACTGTATTCTAGTTATGGTCCGGTGTGTCAACGTATTCTTGGAGAAAAGCCCTTAGTGATGCAGATCTCAGACGTTCGCCTTTGACAACAGCGAAACATAATCGGCGCGACACGCGATTCGAACACACGTTCACGGGTCCCCAGGGGACGCAACTCTGTACAACCTTGCACGATTGGGCCACCTGTACACCTGACATACATGATCACTGGGGCGTTATCAAGACAAAATTAGAACTTAACTGACGCCCTGACAATGTCAGGGTCACCTGTGAACACATTTTTAAATATGTTGAATCGGGAATAGTTGGGATTTTTTTAGAAAAACAAGCATATTTCAACGATTGGCAAAATATTAACACATCCATCAACCATGCTAATATATTTCAAGATCGTTCTGCATTTACAGTAGGCTATAAAAAAGATAATTTATCTGGGCATGCAGTTTGAAATGTCCATGCAACTGTCACAGAATATCTTATCAGCATTCTATTTTGATTACGTATTTGTATTTTATGCATTATTACTTCTAGACATGTGTTGAGTTAGTACTCAGAGTTACACATCGTTGGGGGAATCCAGAATACTTTCTATGCTGTAATATATTCGTCTAACAGCGGTCACTTGTGCCATTGTCCAGCATGACAATTAATTACATAACATTATGGCATTATAGCCTCTATCAGTTATCCCCTGGATACCATGTCGGTAATCACATCCACAGGTCCCTTGTCCAGGTGGTCACGCCATTGTCCTCATGTAAAACCTTTACCAGTTATCCCATATGTTATATCTGTATTAAGCATATTGCAATTCCATTGGTTAATCCGTACCACTTGACGAAACATTACATTTGAATGTTGACCCCAAAATCATGTGACTGACACCCTCGAATATTGACTCGTCACATGATCAGTATTGACCCGCCACGTAAGGAAAATTGACGCGTCTGCTAGAAAACAAGATGGCATCCAAGGCCGTAGTAAACTTTTTTTGACAGGGGGGCAAATATTTGTACAAGTATCACTTGTCCCCAACTTGATTCAAATAAAACTGTTTTCTATATAAACAAAATAATCATGTTTTTATTTTCGTCTTTTTGGACGAGCAGTTGTAAAATCAATTTGGTGTATAACACGTGTAGTATATAGGAGAGAACAGTATGATATTGACAGGGAGGCAGTCCGCATCAGGCGTTAAATCGTCTTGTTGGCGCAACAGCTTGCTTATTGTGCAGGAAAGCATTGTTCATAGTGTGTATTTATAACCGTATTGAGCTATTTATGAATATATATTTTTTTAATATTAACGGTTGGCGAGGCATCCATAAGAAATACCAACCATTAATTTCGTTTTTAATTTGATTCAAAGAAAGGCATAGTAAAAGGAAATTGTAATTATTCGGGTTCGAACTCTTCTTTCATATATAAAATAGGATAAAGGCGATAAGTCGTGTAAATAATGGATTACCTCCCTTGAAATATGGACGCTCCGTGTGGTCGTAAGATGTGACGAAGAAACCATATTGTGAAGAACAGTGAAAGAAACATGTTATGCATTTGACTGACGGCTTTCTCAGATTCACTAATTTATTATCATGAAACTATCCAATGTATTTCCTTGTACTTGGATGTAGTTTAGACAATGGAAGTTACAAGCAGGGATCTACTCCCGGCTTTCAGAAAACTGAGACAGGTTTGTTGAAACACACTATAGCCTACTTCGACTGCGAATCATAACTTTTGTAAACATGTATTTATTGCAGGATAGCATGCGGAAATATGGCAAAATTAGAAATTTATTAATTCTGATTACACTTATACCATGCACATAACATTGAGGTGTTATCAACTGGTTATTGTGTTTTGTTTTGAACTTTTGAAACTGTCATTAGGCCAAGGCTAGCTGGCCATTGTCAAACATTAGGCTATTCCGTGATAGTTTTGATCGGTGAACATGGTGAGAGGTGTTTCAGTTTGTGGCATGACTTTTTTGGGAATTAATCTCTCAGTAGGGAAAGCGAAATAATCACCAACCATACATGTTTGGTAGTAAATGTGTGCCTATATTTAGTACAAAATGTATCTGCAACTGCATGCATTTGTATTGTTTGGTACTATCACAGGACCATGGAAATAACATTCTATACTAACAAACTCACAGAGGAGGCCCCTTCTGCACCTTTGTTATTATATGGCCTCGTCTGTGAGTTTGAAAGTCTAGAATATAAGGTACATGGCCCTGTGTTAATATAATATTCGATCCAAATCATAAACGTGATAAAAGAAAAACAAATGCTAAGTTGACTGGCTGCACTTAAAACCACCAGGAACAATAGCAACCGAGTTAATAGATTCTGATAAAGCTGAAAGGGAATATGAGACAAGTATGTATAGCCCCAGCCCTTCTTATACCTTACCAAAATGGTGGATTGTATCCTATCCATATGATCCATCAAAATAGACAAGTTAATATAGTTGCCAGCTTGTTACCAGAGTCATCAGAAGTAGAGCATGTGAAATCAGTACCCCAAATGTTTACATCGAAGGTCAATATCACTGCTTATGACAGGAGTTTTACCTAGATCTATATTAACTTATCATACATGCATGATCTCTTGAGTAGGTTCTGATCATATTGGTAATTGAAACCAAATTTTCACCTCGTCCACAGGACCATGTAACTAATATTCTATCTGTACTAACAAACTCATAGATGAGGTCAAAGGCCCAGTTTCAATTTCCAAAAGTCATATTATTTGAGAATTTAAACTTCAGCAGCATATGTCACATGTGACGTACTATATGCTTGAGCAGAGTAATAAATGTAGTTATAAAAACATCAAGGTAGTTCAACGTACTGTTTTCTTAGTTAAGTTATTTTGTACACAGCCTGTAACAAATGCAGTCATTGTCTGACTGATGTCTTAAGCTTGGAAAGGGAGACAACTCATGTTGAGCTTATCGTTCCTTGACAGCCTTTTGTTTGCACTGACATATTTACTTTCAAACATATCAAGCTTATGATATTGTGGAGCATAAATTTTTTACCCCTCAGCTGCATTTTGTGAGTATGCGAAGAATTGCTTACAAACTAACCACAAGTTTTTATTTTATCATGTTTCTTGTAAGAATGATTCTTTAACACTGTTAAAGCATGATGCTTCTAATTTCAGATTTCCCTTTGAGTTATTGATAGACAATGGCTGAACACCAAGAACAGCCAGAGACACCACCAGAACCAAAGACGATAGCAACTGTGAAGTCTTTCGAGCAGCTGTACAGTCTGATCTCTAATGGTGATGCCAAAACTGTCATTGAGTACCTAGATCACAACCATATCACACCAGAAACATACACATCACTTGTGCAAGATCGTTATTACTCACAGCTAAGATATTCGCCGGTGGCCACGGCAGCCAGAACTGGACAACTGGACATCATGAAGGCCCTTATTGCTCATGGGTTCAACCCAGAGGAAACAAGTAGAAACCTTACTGGGAAGAATGAGTACCCAATTCATCTTGCATGTGCTGCAAACCAGATAGCTGTAGTGAAATCTTTGATTGAAGATTATGGTGTTTGTGTTGATACCAGGGACTCTGGTGACTCGACTCCCATGTTCTGGGCAATATTGACGGAAAATATGGATATGTTGAAACTATTGGTAGATGCAGGTGCTGATGTAAACAGCACATTTCATGACACCATGACACCCCTACTCTTTGCAGCGTTCATGATAAATTCATTAATGTGTGAATACCTCATGGAAAATGGTGCAAATGTTAATGACACTGGTGACTGTGGAAACACTCCTCTTTGTCTGTCTGTCAGGTGTGTGAGCACCTCTCGTGTTCTGATTGACGCTGGGGCAGATATTGATCATATCAACAGTCAAGGTGACACCCCACTTATTCTAGCCAGCAAGAGGAACTATAGGAACACTGTTGAACTGTTAGGCTCTCGAGGAGCATGTGCTGACATTCAGGACAAGGAAGGACGCACAGCTTTGCATCATGCTGTGGACAGAGATCATAACAAGATTGCAGAGTATCTCATTGGACACCTTAATGTTCAGTTGGATGTGCTGGACAATTTAGGAAGGACTGCTTTCTATATGGCATTTTTTCAAAGAAATGCTGAACTGGTTGAACTCTTAATCCAGGCAGGAGCTGACCCTGGCAAAGAAGATATAGTGTATGAGGACGATCCAGGGGACAAGGAGCATCCAGTCTGGTATGCAGTGGTGAAAGACTGTAGGCGTATTGGAAGAAATTCAAGGACACTTCAGCACCTGTGTAGATTCAAAGTTAGGAGTATGTTTGGTAGGGATATCAACACAGCTATTAAGACTCTGCCTCTGCCACAGACTGTTAAGGATGACCTTGCATTGCTTTATTACATAGGTCATTGATTCATTAAATGTACTTCATGGAGTTGTTTCTCATCATTTACCTTCCCTGAATCTACAGTTCACTTGTGCTGTTAGTTTGGTCAGGCAGGTGTAGCTATTGCAGAATGGTTGTTATCAGAAATGTCTAGAAGATCCTTTTCAAAAAGATTAATTATATAGAACCAGGAGAATGCCCTGCAAAAACTTGATAAAATGTCTTAGGATGTACTTAATTGTTTCCTGCCAAAATCACTGCAAATGTAAAGATCACTTAAATATAACATAAAAATATATAATTTTGATAGAAACAAACAATTTTATTTAATCTAAAAGGAGACCCAGTGAAATGGGAGATCCTGAATGTGTGGAAAACTGCTTCATTTAGAGATGTAGCAATATGGTTCAGGGACTGAGACTAATAAAGCATGTTTTATTAGGTCATACATACAATGATCATGATAAAGTCACTGTTAGATTGTGAGATACCTTCAAATTTCAGACCATTAACATCGCACATTAGTATTATTGCACAAGATATACTGTTCAATTTTATCCTAAAGACTCCCAAGCATAGTCTGTCAGACATGTCAATTGAAAACATGCATGAAGTGCAGAGTTGACTCCCTTGATTTGAGCCATAGTTTACCAAAGGAGGAACATGATATTTCTCATGCTTGGATCCAAAAGCATGATAAGGATTTGCATGTGTCATCTTTTTTCTAATAATTATAAGCGGATAATAATCTGTTCATGCATCTGTAGATCTACTCAAAAGTTTCCCTGATGTATTTTAGTTAATCATTTGGAGAAATTTCATTTTGACAAAATCATATTGTTCTTTCACAACTGCCCCCATGGTGTAGTGGATAGAGAGTCTGCCTCGAGAGTGGAAGGTCGGTCGTTCAATCCCTGGCAACGTGTTACCAAAAGATATTTCTAGATGGTATAAATTACCCAGCCAGATGCTCTGCATTAATAAAATAAAACAAGGGCGGGTTGGCTCAGTATACTTTGTCTGAATGGGGTATCCATATTAGACTGATGCATGGTATTTTGGTGGGCTAGCACTATAAAACCAGCATTAATCCAGATTAGCACAAGCAGACACATGCACACATGCATGCATATCTCAAGTGCAATAATCTAGAACGAAATGTTAAAGCCTGTTTCTGTTGCCCTTTCAGTTTTTTATGTTTAAGATATTTTCTGACATTAGTCATATGACTTATTGTTGAAAGGGGCTTTACTTGATGCATTAAAAGACATTGAACTTTATTCATTTTCTGCCCAAGTGAGCTTACTATCATGACTATGGTATGGCACATTGTCCATAGTCTGCCCATCTTTCGTAGGTCAATCTCTCGCACAGACATAGTCTGTTAATCCCACTTTATTGAACATCTACTGGACGTAATCGTTTTCTCTTATGATATAGCTATTTTACATAAACAATTATTCCGAAAAGAGGACCAGTTGTATATGACCAATGGTGTCTACCAGTGTCTAACTCAACATGCAGAAAGATATTAACTTTTGACTTCTTTTCTCAAAATTCTTTCATGGGACTAAAATCAACAGTAGTTTTTACAGGGCAAAAAGTGGAAAGAAACAAATTGAATCACACAAAATGTAGGATTTTGACATTTGGGCATACCATGTAGTAGAACAAAGAGACTAAAATTCCAAGAATACTTTTTTATCTAAAGAACAGTAAAATAAGAGAAATTTGTATTTGTTCAAGTATACAAATACATTAATATTAACATTGAATAGTTTTGAAATAGTTGACAAACAGAACATTCAAAAAGAGTATCTAAAGGTCTCTCAATATGTGTATTGTTTAGAATGGAAATTCCACATGTTGTGGGCCCATTGTTATTAAATTAACTCCAAATGGATTTTAGGGCAGACAATCTATACAGAACCGCCAAAGAAACATCACCATGGATAGATATATGAGAAACCTTATTTGTCCAAACACTGTAAACATACTTTGAGACATATTAAAAAGATGAAACTTGGCAACACTGATCATCAAGGTTGAAATTAAAGTGTCAAATGTTCTTAAAGTGAAACAAAACACTAGTCTCTGAGAAAATGGAATCACAAGTCAGTATCTCCTGTGTCCGTAATGTGCATTGATGACTGCTGTGCAAGCCAATACATGGAATGGAAGAGGCGGTTGATGAAGGCCATGGGCACTTGAGCCCACACTCAGAGGAACGCCTGACGCAGTTCAGCTGCAGTTGTCGGCCTTGGTCGGACGTCATTCAGCCGTCTTTGAATCTCGTCCCACAGGTGCTCAATAAGATGTAAATCGGGCTTGAGGGCAGGCCATTGCACGGTTCTGATGCCATTCTGCTGGAGCACGTCTCTTGTTGCTCTCGCAGTGTGGGCACGGGCGTTATCATGCTGGAACTCGTGGTTGCGTCGACGTGCCAATTGAGGTGTGGCGTTTGGCTTCAAGACTTGATTAATGTACCGAGCTACTGTGACACCATTGCCTCTCCCTGGAAGACCACAGGGACGACCCTCTGTGCAAAACCAACTCCACCCCACACCATGATGCTCGGACCACCCCACGAATCTCAACAACACAAGCATCCGAATAACGTTCCCCACGGCGTCTGCCATCTGCTGATGAGATCCAGTTACCGCTTTCGTCTTAGAAGAGGACTCTTCTCCACTTCTGGTGGCGCCAATGCTGATGCTGTGTTACCCACTGAGGACGGTCCCGGCGATGACGTGGTGTCAGAATGGGTCCTCGGTGTGGCCCGTGACAGTGGAGGTGTCCGATCGTCAATGTGTCGCTGGTGTGTCCCCATGGTCTGTCGAGCAGTTTCCGCAGCAGTAACAAAGCAATCTTGAAGATGCTGTCGCACAATCTGACGATCCTGACGTCGGGTGGTGACCCTTGGTCTTCCACTACGTGGTCGGGCATCTGTAGTGTTGGCGGTCTGGTACAGTTGCTGGATGGTCCTGTGTATGGTCCTTACGTAGACTTGAAATGCTGTGGCTACTTGCCGGGCGGTTTGTCCAGCTTGCAATCGTCCAAGCGCTTGGTGTCGCTGATTTCATGTCAATCTTGGCATGTGGTTGGAATTCAATAAGGAATGAATGTTATCTGGGTGGATTTTTATAGGTCAAGAAATGGGGGAACACATGTGCATTTCAATTTCCACGGAACTCACGTGCATCTGGTTACCATGGCCGATTGGTTTTATTGTCATCTGCTTTGGTTTATTTATCATCAAATTTCATTTTTCCGGACAAGGTAATGTTAAATTTTAGAAACTTTTACAATAATTACTAGTACTCAGATATTTAAATGACAACTTTTCATGCAATTTTACTTGTGGTGACGTTTCTTTTGCGGTTCAGTATATTTGATGCCTCGATAAAAGGAACAGGAATCTTCTTGATCATGCATGGTGTCATGGTGACCACCAATGAAGTCCAACTACCTAGCTGCAACCTGGCTTGTTTGGTATGTCATCCATTGATTGGTTGTCGCAGTTTACATTTTACAATTATTTTCTATTATACATCATCTATTAGCTCTATCTTTCCTCCACACTTAAAACAAGACACGGCCTCGCACTACCATCGTTTTGACAACATGTACACGTAAGTCTGCACGAGAGTTGCGTGCTGAGGTCACGTGCCTTGAGTACTAGATTCGAAATCCGTGCCGGTGGTATTTATTACATCAGGATAGATTGAAAAACAATGGAAAACCTTACATCAAGCATTCTGCGTCGTTCGAATTCTTTGCAGTGCATTCATTGCGACGACGTATGTAATCCATATTTGTATTGCTCCCCATCCCCCACTCCCATATGTCGGGATAACTTCATTTTGGCTTCAAATTATCATCGCCTCGAATCGCGTTGCATGTTCTATCGACCAATGCTTTGTCTTACCCAGATGTAGTTATTGCAGGCGACTGGAACTTAGCGGCGTAAAACAAACCAAAACGTATGTTGCAAGTATCGTATTATTTCGATACGAATACGTGTGACATGTAAAATTGCATAAAAAGTACTTGTAAGATACTATTTAAAATCAAAACTCAAATCTATTGAGAGATATTTTGAAGTCTTATATTCATTCACGTTTGAATTGGTCTCCTTGGTAAGTTAAGAGTATGCATGTATCCAATCGCGGCCTTATAATCGAGATATGCATCGTATATCCACAGCCCTGGTGAATTATTAAATAACAAGATGGTCCACACTTCTGGGTTGTTATTTCTTGTAGTGGGTCAACATTAAACGCCATAATTCGTCACAAACTATTTCGGGGCGGTCGGGTAGCCTACTGGT
Organism: Haliotis cracherodii; assembly: GCF_022045235.1. Lineage (NCBI taxonomy): Eukaryota > Metazoa > Mollusca > Gastropoda > Lepetellida > Haliotidae > Haliotis > Haliotis cracherodii. The sequence goes on along the minus strand of NW_027266297.1, from coordinate 23,148,628 downwards.
TAAAGCGTTCGCTCGTCACGCCGAAGACCCGGGTTCGATTCCCGACATGGGTACTATGTGTGAAGCCCATTTCTGGTGTCCCCCGCCGTGAAATTGCTGGAATATTGCTAAAAACGGCGTAAAACCATACTCACTCACAAACTATTTCTCTGAAACATCTCCTCGCACAATGTTATCTGAAACACCTCCAAATCATCCACTGTTGCTACATAAGGATCTTATCTTACATCACGTGATTGTTTTGGTTGTCGTTTGACTTTTCGTGCATGAGATCTTCGTGTTTTCTTAATCACACCAAACTTCAATAGTCTTCCAATCGTAACGCCTCGGCGTTCGGCTGTTATGTAAACATCGCTCAATGAGGTGTGATAGCTCATTATGTCATCTCAATACCCCGTGATTGATGTCACTGCTCCTGAGATAACTATGTTCTGGCAGTAAGTAATTGAGAAATCCCTATCAAAATATTTTGCTGAAATGAACTCAGTGTCTTTACATTTGCATGACATATGTGTGGTCACTGACAGTGTCACTCTGTCATTTTGAAGGACTGCTCCAGTTAACGTATACACCGAAGTGACTTTCAGATCTTATAAAAAGGTATGTAGTGGTCATGAACCATTGTTGACATAATGCTCTTCTGGCTTGTTGCTGTACATTTTCTCATTAAATCTTCAAACGCTCATTTTAAATCTCCGTCCAGGCATTTTGAATCTTCTCTAGAAGGAAGGGCGATAACCGAATGGACGGGGTCGATGTGTAAATGTGACATCATCAGCAGATACTTCTATGTCACCTGGTCTTGGCTGACCCACGGCAGGGATCTCGAGCTAATCTTTTTGACGTAAAGTGGGAGTCCCATTTGGTAAACTTATAAGGTAAGTTACACCCTGGTTATTTGGACGACTGAATCAAGACAACATCGATACAAAGGCTGCGGGAACACCTGATATAACTTAGAGCGTATTAAATTACCACCCTCATAATCAGGGTTTTGTGTCAGTACGCTTGATGGTGTAGACGTTTACATGATAAATGTGTACGGAGAGTTGTGTGGGTTCGAATCCCGGGTGGAACTCAACCCCCAGGAGTACTAGAATCTGTACTTTACTAATAAAGTGTTATCCCAAACAAACATGTGTTACATGAACAGTTGTTTCATGTGATTTATATGAAGATTTTGTAAGTTTTGTGTCGTCATTTATCTATCAATTCCCTCACGCAGGTCTGCCGAGATCGGGTGATGGAATCGACACAACTCGATGATTTTGATGCCGAAGTGTGGAGCTGTTTCCGTGACAACGACGTTAAAGGTATACAACGATAAAGCCAAAAGACCCAGTGTGCATAGCTGGAAGCGCTCGTAGAATCCCTTAGAAGCCAGTCAAATCAAACGTATCCTTCCTTAATTGTCATCGTGTCAGTACAATCAGGTGGTACTCAATTGTACATCCTTTTGTCATTTTCATTCAGTTGTCAATATAAAGGAAAGGTTCCAACTGGACATAATACATTTCACTTCATTCATACACAACGATGAAATATGAATTGTCATTTTTTCAGAATTCACCAGTTCGCCTCCTGAAACTGGCTTGATTAGACCAATTCCAGTTCGCCTCGAACCGCCATTCCCTTGGGATTGTGGGGTCGAATTCGATGCTATACATACATTTGAAACTGCACCAAAGAGGTTTTCGGCATTTATCCCGGTTTCTAAAACTGCTGATAGAGGTAAGTCACGGAAGCCTTTTAGGGCCATTTGTTTTATTTGAATACTAAGTTGAATTACTAACTTGAAGATTCAAGATGTTAGTTGTTGATTCAAGCATAATTCTCACCTATTTATAAACTTTCGATTCGATCGTGTTCATTTATCATGCAATAATCTTTAGAGCGAGAAAGCTTAATCAAAATCATGATTCGAAATATGGTTTCAAATGCGACATGTTCTTTGTTATAGCTGTCGGAAACCCTGGTTCTTGGGAGAAAGGCCAACCGACACTGCAACCTCTAATTGTCAAGGACACGCACCCAAGTCTGCAAAGGTCCCTTTACTGTAAAAGGCAAGTGCTTTTATTTAACAAAACAACATTTATTTTGGGGATTGACTTGGACTTTTTACAGAGACGGGATGATGTTATCGGTTCAACGTTTTGTGGGGTAAAACCTGAAGCAAATAAAACTTGAAGTCTTAACATATTGTTTATGTTATGCTTTAAAGTTAACCCAACATATGGCTAATATACACACGTGTGACCTTGACGTACACAGATGCTTTATGTCTTGGTGCCGGTTAGAATGAGGATGTTGGTCGTTCCAATTGGTATGGGACGCTAGGCATGCTGTCAACCAATCATTGATGATGATGATGATTATGATGATGATGTTGTAGATTTAACGAGCGCTTCCGGTGTAGCCGATTTCGCACTCGGAACCAATCATTTGTTTCGTTATGACTCGATAACAGTATTTACAGTCGACCGTGATATAGTGAGTGAGTTTGGTTTTACGCCGCTTTTAGCAATATTTCAGCAATATCACGGCGGGGGACACCAGAAATGGGCTTCACACATTGTACCCATCTCGGGATTCGAACCCGGGTCTTCGGCGTGACGAGCGAACGCTTTAACCACTAGGCTACCCGACCGCCCCGACCGACCGTGATATTGCTGAAATATTGCTGACAGGTGGAAAATAACACCCACTAACGTCATACAACCGCCTAATTACACCTTTGTCTTTCATCAGTGATCCTGTCGAGGCTGAAGTGTCGGACCTGCTGCAGAGGCTGACCACTACTCAGGCCGAACTGGACGGTGTACGGGGCGATCTCACAGACGCCCGACTCAATGCCCAGTGCCTTGAGCTGGTGAACAAACACCTGACGACAAAACTTCAGCTGATGGAGACAGAGAAAGAGAACCTGAAGGAGAATGTTGATGATCTGAAAAAGGAGAGTGAATGGTTGAAGTCAGAACTGAAGCGGACACAAGATACAAGACGGCATGGCGGAAAGCGAGACGAACACGTGGATGTCAAACAATTCCAGCAGGCGCCTGATGCAAGTGATGGCAAGAAAGTTGTTGTTTCACATGACAAAAAGTACCCTATGGATGGGAAAAGTGCATTGTCCAATGATCTGGCTACTGCAAAGGACAGTGTCGAACCCAAAACGAAAAAGAAGAAATTTGTTCTGAAACAGCTCAGAAAAGCCTTTAGGAAGATAACCAGGTGAAACAAAGAACTACACTATCCACTGTGATGCAGTCAATGCCAGTTGTACTCATATTACTGTTTGTTATTATTTATGTTATAAAATATATTCCAAATTGACTTGTTTGAGTTTTGTTTCATCAAAGAACTGTAGCTGTATAAATTGAAGTCAGCTTTACTGAAGATAGTACTGCTGAATGATTGTTTGTTTATTGTTAAACGCCGCACTCAGCAATATTCCAGCTCTATGACGGCGGTCTGTACATAATCGAGTCTGGACCAGATAATCCAGAGATTGACATCATGAGCATCGATCCACCCAATTGGGCACGAGGCGACTAACGGGATCGGGTGGTCAGGCTCGCTGACTTGATTGATGCATGCCATCGTATCCCAATTGCGTAGATCAATGCTCATGATGTCAATCACTGGATTGTCTGGTCCAGACTCTATTATTTACAGACCGCCATATATAGTTGGAATATTGCTGAGTGCGGGATTGAACAATAAACAAACAAACAAAGCATTTCCGAGGCAATGCTCACCTTCCCCATGCGTACATGTATGTAAATACATGTTCAAGTCAACGAAGTCGCTGTTTTGAGAACATTGATGACAATGTTTCTTTCACCTAGGATCTAAAGGTGCCTTTTCGTTGACATATGATCTTATATATATCTTCAGTATATACGCCCAGCTACTAAACATTTTGTATACATTATCTATTTTACTTTTGTCCAAGTTAATGAGCATAACATATTTATAAAGCCATATTTAAATATATAATAATATACGAGGTTTCGTCATGTCGCCGTTGTGCTGTTATAGTTTAGGGCGTCGTGACTCAAGAGAAGACCCATTTGCACACAACACATTGATATTGAGTTGATAAGAATCACAAAAAAAGATTTTATTGCAAAATAACACAACATCGTTTAGATAACAGAAGAAAATATGTTACAGAGGGTAAGTGCTGTCCATGCTAAACAGGAAGTTGGTAGGTAGCAACAGTATACCATTTTCTTGTAAAAAATACATTGATACAAATATCCGTTTAGCCCAATAGCCTAATCAAACTATAAAAAAATGCACTATATTATAAAAAAACCCGTCGTTTTCATGCTGAAAAGGATTTAGTTCTCGATTCGTCTCTGTCTCGCCAAATGACATCAAAAGTGAAAATAAAAAATGTTAAACTTTTTATTGAGTGTCCTATATAAATATTGTAAAGATTATGGCCCGGAAGCCCTTCGGTTCAGGATATATGACAGATTTAGTTCAAAATATTTATTAAAACGGCCAAAAACGTGTGAAACCAAACGTTTTACTGCCCAGCAAGAAAATGGTACGTTACGCTGAAGGTTGCTACCAAATACCTGCCAACATACAGCATGAACAATGCGCTTTAGCATAACGTGTATCCATTGGATACATACAAACATTAAAAATGAAATTTAATGAAGTGGGGTAAAAGAAAACAAAATGAAAAATAACTTTGATATGCAAAGTTTATTTCAGGACCAATTATTTGTACCTGTTCGAAAAAAATCAACACAACGAGTGAAAGATTAAATGAGAGAAATTAAATTGGTCACAACATTAAAATTCTATTTAATTATGATAAAAAATATTGCCCTTTTCCATGTTTGCACCGACCAGGAACCATCATCATAAACTGGTTCCATTGTTGGTATGCGACATCAAATGTTTTTAAACGAGCACAAGTATGTATATGTAGTAGAAATGATGCAGCAAGAGAGTTACCTTCCTTGTGTTGTCGCCAGGTGTCAGTGGCACCCAATATGGCTGCACCCTTGAAGCCGTGGGAAAGAGCTGGTGTTAACAGTCAAAATCCAGGCCCTGCTCCTGTCAACAGCATGTCTGGGTAGGTAGCAATAACATGTACATATATCTGCATCAAAAGTACGGGTTGACACGTGATATTTTGTCTCAGTAATGAGTATAAAACCACAGTGGACTTTGCCCATGACGGTGGTTGCCCACGATCAGTCACTATTGTAGGCTACTGTGAGTAGGTCAAACGTAAATTAATTTTTGTTTATCACCACAGTCAAACGGAAAATGCCCATGTAGACTTGCCATGAAGGAGTGCAGTTTATCAAACTTTCGCGATGAGTGATTGAATGTGACACTGCTATCGTTTCCTGAGCAATTAGATAAGAATACATTTCACCGAACACTATCCGCTCAGTCTGATTCTGAGCATGATTCCATTATAAATTATTCTGTATTCACGCAATTATAATGATTACGACCTTAGCGAACTGAGCTGAATGTCTGCTATGATACATGGAGGAACAAAAATTTTGCCTGAAAAGTGCCTGTCAAAACCAGATTTAACCAGAAATAATGGCACCGAAACAGTTGATTATCTCGTACTCTTATCACATTAACTTATCCTGATAAGAAAGTTGTTTTAACAATGCAATTCTTGAATCAAGGTATGTTTCAGGAAATTAACAGTCCCAGTCCGACCCAATAAGTGTACTTCCTCGATTACATCTCTGGCGTTTAATCGCAAAGATAATAGTGGGGAGAATTCCATGCATAAAAACTACCTGTTGTTTAATTCAGACCCAGCATTTATTCAAGCCCTCTGTTTAATCAAGGAGATACAGTGAATGAATATGCTAGAATACCTCACCAACGCATCTGTACAGTGTCATGCTTATCTGTGTCATGTTTTCTTGTATTTAGCTTAAAGGGGCACTGATCTAACGCAATTCCCAGGGACTGGTTGTTGCCTTTGTTATTGTTTTTTCCCAGTGAGTACCCGGATGTATAGCAGAAATCTAGACTATTTCGCGACCTCTGCTGCGCAATTCGTAAGCGCATCAGTCACTTTTATGGGTAGTAATAAGGACGTATGGTCACATTGATCAACAAAATGAAATACAGTTTTCGAGATAAAATGGTGACGAAGTTTTGATAAGTCACTTGCTTGGTAATTTTTTTGATTTTCGTTTACACTATTTTGACTTGCAACGCAAAGTAAATATTTCTCCTGAGCATTGCTTTTTTATAGTGTGTATATTTTTTTACTGTCAAAATGTGTAACATTTTCAAATTTATTAAAAGTGACTAAAAAACATTTCCATTTGTATTATTATGTTAACGAATTCCAAACATTTTGATGTTTAATGTCACCACCAAGAGACTGAAAATGTTACGGTGAAAAGTACATTTCTATGTTGTTTGGCTTCTAATCCTACATAATAATCTGTTGTGATGTTTGTAGGCCCTTTTGATCATCTTAATCAATCTGGACAGATGTTTTAGTCAAAATAACTGAAATATTTACACATTTTATAAATTGCCTGAGAGAATCACATTTTACAAATTGACGGAAAAGACCTGTGAAAACAACGTCTTATCGTCCATTGAAGAATTTCCCAACCAAGACGTTGAGAAACAAGAACGAATCGATTCAAATGAAGGAAAACAAAATGCAAATACCATAATTGCAACCTACCAAATTTATGTGTATATATTTTAGGAGCTTCCTTGTTCGAGGAATGTATCCGTGAATATCCACACAAAGGAACAATATCCCACTCGTCTGCAGCTGTACAAAGACACTTATTCGATGTCACATGTCTCTGTAACAATCAAATATTTTAAAAGATATATATCGTTTCGGGATATTATAACCCGTGTTCGTTTCTCAACTGATCACTTGGATTGTGTCAGGCGTTCACATAGGTGTCAAGTCTCAAAGGTCGGCTGAGAAAGCCCACGTGACAACTATTTTCATAACGTCCACGGTTCCTAAAAAATCCATTGAGTGATAGATAACAATGATCAATCAATCAACGTATTATCAGTTAACCCTTTGAACAAAGTATGTTGTTTTTACATCGGCACTTCACGCCATGATATCAGTGTATTCCCTTTTTTTTAGTAAACCATGTAAACCTAGACATGTAAACACTCACTTTTGACATATCCACTGTGCAAGATAACTGTAATTAATCAATCAACGTATTTTCTGTTTCTTCGGTAATCCTTTGATGACTTGGAACGATCCGTTGATTTACAAAAAAAGTAAATCAATTGATGATTCATCTCTTGCTAGTCTGCCACGTGCATCTTACATAACACACATTTCACCTCACTTCAAACCTGGATTTAGATTGTATATTTACCCAGACACAATAAATGCCAAATGGGAACCTTTGTCAGGTAATCTAAGTGGTGCTACCACTAATTGTACCTGTAATAAATTCATTAACTGTGCATCAAGTGAATGACGACAAATACACAAGTGTAGGGTTTTACCAGAAAACGTGGATGACAACAAGGGAGTAGTAGTCGTATTATCGACGCAATCCGAAATCCGAAAATGCTTTCACCGCATAGATCTTTTTTTAGTATTAAACTATAACCATCCTGGGTATTTCCAAATCTGATGAGCTCCGCCTTTCTTTTTGTCTGTTTGTTTAGGCTGAAGAAATTAATTTACATGCGCCCTTTGTCAAAATCTTTATAGATCACAGTTAACCAATCAGTGTTTATGCAAAAATTCATAAAACAAATATTGCCTCCGGCCTCCAAGTGTATTTAGCTGTCCTTGCAGACGGTAGCCCAGTCTCTGGTCACGCTCAGTTGCATTGTGTATCATCCGGGTACTCACAGGGAAAAAAACAATAACAAAGGCAACAACCAGTCCGGGGAATTGCATTAGATCAGTGCCCCTTTAAAGAATATTGCTTTGAGGTCAACCTGTTATCTCTTAGAGGCATCACAGTGTATATAATTTGAAACAGACAATAACTATTTTGCGGTTGGCAGTGACATCCAAGGCCTCTGCACTGACTGAAGTTACACTACGAACAGTTTTATGAATTGCTGCGCAGACTTATGTGCTTCCATGCAGGTCCATCAGATTATGTGGGTGTGAAGCAAAAGGCAGAGATTTATAAAAAAAATCATTGTAAATATTTCAGATTGGCTTAACTTTTGTGTACATAAAGGTATCTTTTTGATTATTGAACTTTACTGTTTTTAGGAGCCCACCTGCACCCTGCTGTGTTCAGGGCGCAACCAGTGCCCCACCCCCAGTTCCAGCCCGCCCCGCCCAGAGTACAATCGGAGCCCGCCCCTATGCAGGAGGGTATGGTATGGGGAGTTCAATGGGTTACAGCCCTTACTCCTCCTATGGTGGTGGGTTATACAACAGCCCATATAGCTCCTATGGCAGCTATGGGTACGGAGGTTATGGAGGAGGCTACAATAGATTCGGTGGTAACCAGGATTCAATGAGCGCATTTGCCCGTCATGCAGAGGAGAACTCTCGGCCAGCTTTCCAGGCTATTGAGAATGTTGTGAGTGCAGTCAGCTCTGTAGGAATGATGATGGACTCGACCTTCCAGGCAGTGTATAACTCTTTCCGGGCTGTGATCGGCGTGGCTGACAACATGTCCAGACTGAAGAGTCAGCTGGTTTCTGTGATATCTGCTTTAGCTTTCATTCGGACCCTTAAATACATCTACAGGCGTTTCTTGGAACTGCTCCGTCTGCGACCACCAGGTCATGCGGCCCAGGCCTGGAATGATGCTGTGTTCCAGGCTGCAGCCAACATGGCCCCTGGGGAACCCTCTCCCAAGAACAGTGCCTGGCCAATTATCATGTTCTTCAGCATCATCCTGGGAGGTCCCTGGCTTATCTGGAAGGTCATCAGGTCCTTCTCAGATGGCAGTGGTATGTATTTCATTAAATCATTATGCCTTTTGTAATATTCATCTTTCTTATCGGTGGGCACGGGTGGCCCAGTCGTCTAAGGAGCCGCGATTCGCTGTGCAGAGTTGCTTCATCGGGCACGCCAGAAACCTATGATAGTGGGTTCGAGTCCCGGTTCACCCCAATTATGTTTCTAGGTTTGTCAGCACCATACCCGTGCTCGTGGGTTTCACCGAAGTGGTAAACGTCTGAAACCTGCATCACTTTGGGCTTTCCTCCCACATTAAACTGACACGCCGTTTTAACTGGAATACTGTTAAAAGCGGCGTTAAACCCAACTCTCTCACACTCTTTCTTATCAATGCATTACTGTTAATGTTGTCATGGCAGTGTGATGAAGTACACAGTTTAAAGGCAATTATTTGGTTTAGAAGTAATTGGTCATGTTGGTGATCAATGATTGGCATGATAAAGGGAAGAGTGAGTGAAAATTGTTTAACATCGCAGTCAGCAATATTCCCGCTGCATCACTGTGGCCTGTGAGGGTACTGGTAATACATGTAATCAACCTGTTCATGCTGACCAGGGAAAAATAATAACTGAAGGCATGGGCAACAATTTACAATCAAGCCGAATGAAAAAATGAGTAGAGGGCGTAAAATGTATGCGAGACAACTGAGAGACGGTCACTTGTATGTGTGATTAGGAGCATGATTATGTGATTTCTCACTATACATGTTAATAGCAATGATCAAAATCATAAAATTGTAAAACTTAGACATTCTGTTTCATTGATCATATTTATTTCTTGTTAATAGTTGTTATCTTGTATGTAAGTGCTGTAGATAATTGCCTGCTAGGAAATATTATACACCTGTACATCATTGATACCTTGCTGCATGCAGTCGAGAGCAACAGCTGGGCAAATGGGGACGAGGATCACTTTGTTGCCCGAGCTGAGCATGACTTCCGTGCTAGCAACAACAATGAAATATCCTTCACTGCTGGACAGATGATCAACATTGCTCCTAAAGGTTGGTGTGCATTCTTGTGTTTCACTTGCTCTTTGTGCCTGTAGTTTCAAATTTGTACAAGTCCTAATGGCCTGCAGTGTCGATTTATTTGTCCCAATGAGGTGCATTTTTTTAAATGAGTTTAGTCAGGACCTGCAGCTTCTAAAGTCTGTGGGTCCTGATGGCAGCCTAGCAATTTTTTAAAAATATTTTTAACACTGCCAGGCATACAAACATGATAGTTTACGATCATTCTTTGTCTATTACTTTATGTTCCCCTGAGCATGCAGTGAACATTCTCGTGATTGCGGATATCTCCTTTAAACATGCTAAAACAAAATAAGAAATACACTTATTACTTAGTGAATAAAGCCCAATTCGTTTAGTATGACCGCAGATATTTGCAGATTGCACTGAGAGTTCGGTTTGGGGACAAATCACAGGTGGGGTGGTGGGAATGGCTACATAAATTGAATGTGTGGAAAATTAGTTGAAGGCAAGCTGGAAGATAAAACTTTTGGAACTGTTACAGTCTACGAGATTAACCTGAAAGTTTCCCCCTGGTCCAAAGCAATGATATTTTGGAGTGTGTGATGAGATTTTGCTAATTATCAGATATTTCCTCTTTTGCTATTTATCATTATCATGCAGAAGACAACAATCTACCATTATCAAATTTCAATGTGTGTTTAGATTGTAATTGTCTCTATTCCAAGTGATAAGACATGAAATAGCAACTGTTGTAAATGGTGTAACAGTTTGCTGATATTAAGACACACACTGCTTTTGTCAGTTCACTGTCTAATTTATCTGTAGTGTGTTCCGTATCGAAGGCAATATTGTTGAATTTCCAATTTTTTAGTGGTGACCGTTCATCATATTTTCATTATACAATGAATATTATACCTGGTTCAGGCTTTTGTTATGCCCCTGGCGAGTATGGCAAATGTCATCGAAAATATGATTGTCTGTGAACTGAAATTTGTATATCATTATGGAGAAAGAGTTGAAGGTAAATCCATTTATTTTTTGTTTTGTTGTCATTCCAAAATCTAAATTTGTGTCTGTTTTTAAAACTTTACCCATGATTGTTTATCTTTCCTTGATTTATGGAAAGATTTAAGTGACCCAAAATATGTTTAATTAAGCTTTGGTGTTGTAGAGCACTGTTTTAAACGAAATAAGACTTTGGTCCGCTACCAAAGTGTTTGGTGTAATAACAAACACTCGTTTAGTCAATCCCTGCAGTGCGTGCGTGTTTGTCATGCTTGACTGGCCTGTTCATCAGATTTGCATAATAAGGGCTTGAGTTAAGGAACTTGATTTAACTTGCACCCATCTTCCAGAGGCAAGGGAGTTACAAGACTACAATAGTCAAGTGAACTAGACTGGAATTTTGGAATTATTTGACTGGACTAACAGGTCTATAGCATGGTCCAATCAGAATCTTGTAACAAAGTCGACATCCTGTTCATAAACAACGGTCAATTGCAGGATTTGCTAAGCATGGGTACCTTCAACTGGGCGTCAACAGATGTTTTCCAAATCTTTTTTTGTTTTTAATCAAAGTGCTCGAGTGTTGTGCTACAATACACAAACTCTGGGTGTCTGTGAGGCAGGGAATGTGAAACTTTTCCTCGATCAACTTGATGGTTGTCCTGACTGGACATTTTGTTTCAAGCAAATACAAGTGATAACAGAGTTGCGCATGCATGTCTTATCATTGAAGATGGGTCGTGACTTCGCCACTATTTTAAATAGTATAACATTGTGAGAGGGCCCATCATCTGTATCTCCAGGGCTCGCTTGTCGGTAAACGTACACTAACATCTGGACCCATCCTCTGTATCTCCAGGGCTTGCTTGTCGGTAAACGTACACTAACAACTGGACCCATCCTCTGTATCTCCAGGGCTCGCTTGTCGGTAAACATACACTAACATCTGGACCCGTCCTCTGTATCTCCAGGGCTCGCTTGTCGGTAAACGTACACTAACATCTGGACCCGTCCTCTGTATCTCCAGGGCCCGCTTGTCGGTAAACATACACTAACATCTGGACCCATCCTCTGTATCTCCAGGGCTCGCTTGTCGGTAAACATACAGAGGATGGGTCCAGATGATAGTGTATGTTTACCGACAAGCGAGCCCTGGAGATACAGAGGATGGGTCCAGATGTTAGTGTATGTTTACCGACAAGCGATCCCTGGAGATACAGAGGATGGGTCCAGATGATAGTGTATCTCCAGGGATCGCTTGTCGGTAAACATACACTAACATCTGGACCCATCCTCTGTATCTCCAGGGATCGCTTGTCGGTAAACATACACTAACATCTGGACCCATCCTCTGTATCTCCAGGGCTCGCTTGTCGGTTAATGTACATTAACATCTGGACCCGTCCTCTGTATCTCCAGGGCTCGCTTGTCGGTAAACGTACACTAACAACTGGACCCATCCTCTGTATCTCCAGGGCTCGCTTGTCGGTTAATGTACATTAACATCTGGACCCGTCCTCTGTATCTCCAGGGATCGCTTGTCGGTAAACATACACTAACATCTGGACCCGTCCTCTGTATCTCCAGGGATCGCTTGTCGGTAAACGTACACTAACATCTGGACCCGTCCTCTGTATCTCCAGGGCTTGCTTGTCGGTAAACGTACACTATCATCTGGACCCGTCCTCTGTATCTCCAGGGCTCGCTTGTTGGTAAACGTACACTAACATCTGGACCCGTCCTCTGTATCTCCAGGGCTCGCTTGTCGGTAAACGTACACTAACATCTGGACCCGTCCTCTGTATCTCCAGGGCTCGCTTGTCGGTAAACGTACACTAACATCTGGACCCATCCTCTGTATCTCCAGGGCTCGCTTGTCGGTAAACGTACACTATCATCTGGACCCGTCCTCTGTATCTCCAGGGCTCGCTTGTTGGTAAACGTACACTAACATCTGGACCCGTCCTCTGTATCTCCAGGGCTCGCTTGTCGGTAAACGTACACTAACAACTGGACCCGTCCTCTGTATCTCCAGGGCTCGCTTGTCGGTTAATGTACATTAACATCTGGACCCGTCTTCTGTATCTCCAGGGCTCGCTTGTCGGTAAACATACACTATCATCTGGACCCATCCTCTGTATCTCCAGGGCTCGCTTGTCGGTAAACAAACACTATCATCTGGACCCATCCTCTGTATCTCCAGGGCTCGCTTGTCGGTAAACAAACACTATCATCTGGACCCGTCCTCTGTATCTCCAGGGATCGCTTGTCGGTAAACGTACACTAACATCTGGACCCGTCCTCTGTATCTCCAGGGCTCGCTTGTCGGTAAACGTACACTAACATCTGGACCCGTCCTCTGTATCTCCAGGGCTCGCTTGTCGGTTAATGTACATTAACATCTGGACCCGTCCTCTGTATCTCCAGGGCTCGCTTGTCGGTAAACATACACTATCATCTGGACCCATCCTCTGTATCTCCAGGGCTCGCTTGTCGGTAAACGTACACTAACATCTGGACCCATCCTCTGTATCTCCAGGGCTTGCTTGTCGGTAAACGTACACTATCATCTGGACCCATCATCTGTATCTCCAGGGATCGCTTGTCGGTAAACGTACACTAACATCTGGACCCGTCCTCTGTATCTCCAGGGCTCGCTTGTCCGTTAATGTACATTAACATCTGGACCCGTCCTCTGTATCTCCAGGGCTCGCTTGTCGGTAAACATACACTAACATCTGGACCCATCCTCTGTATCTCCAGGGCTCGCTTGTCGGTAAACGTACACTAACATCTGGACCCATCCTCTGTATCTCCAGGGCTTGCTTGTCGGTAAACGTACACTATCATCTGGACCCGTCCTCTGTATCTCCAGGGCTCGCTTGTCGGTAAACAAACACTAACATCTGGACCCGTCCTCTGTATCTCCAGGGCTTTATTTGACTGGACTGACAGGTCTATAGCATGGTCCAATCAGAATCTTGTAACAAAGTCGACATCCTGTTCATAAACAACGGTCAATTGCAGGATTTGCTAAGCATGGGTACCTTCAACTGGGCGTCAACAGATGTTTTCCAAATCTTTTTTTGTTTTTAATCAAAGTGCTCGAGTGTTTTGCTACAATACACAAACTCTGGGTGTCTGTGAGGCAGGGAATGTGAAACTTTTCTGTAGCTCCAGGGATCGCTTGTCGGTAAACGTACACTAACATCTGGACCCGTCCTCTGTATCTCCAGGGCTCGCTTGTCGGTAAACATACACTATCATCTGGACCCATCCTCTGTATCTCCAGGGCCCGCTTGTCGGTAAACATACACTATCATCTGGACCCATCCTCTGTATCTCCAGGGCCCGCTTGTCGGTAAACATACACTAACATCTGGACCCATCCTCCGTATCTCCAGGGATCGCTTGTCGGTAAACATACACTATCATCTGGACCCATGCCCGCGGTTCCCGCAATCTTAAATTACCGGCCTCAAGTTTCCTTATGACAAGTTGATTGGCTACGCTACTGCGTCTAATATACCAATCAGAATGTGGGTTACAACTAGTCTCAATGTTGGGTTGGTGATAATAACAACATAGTGTCCAGTCCCAATCATTACGATAAAGTTTGCGAGAAATTCAACGTTGAAAAACAGACAGACACTCAAAAGAAAGTCCTCAAAAATCTTTTTGATGGCAAGGATGTCTATATGTCCATCTAAACTGGCAGTGGCTTTGGTTTCTAGGCAAATATGAGTTACGTCCCTTAGCCATTTTCTTTTTCCTCATCTCAACGTTTCATTGGTAGGTAAAATGTTGATGAAAATCAAGATCAGGTAATGTAAGATCCATGAAAACCATGATCCGTGAATGGATCCAAGGGTTAGTGTAGGTTTACCAAAATGCGAGCCCTGTAATAAGAGGAATGATAAGGACTAGGCTTTGAAGTTTGGTAAAAAAGCTTTGTATGAGCTTCAAAAATCCATGTAACATTAGTTAATTACTCATTCAGTAATAAATTCTGTGAGTATGCACCAATCGCAAGCTTTGCAAGTCTGAGATAATACCTTGTGTTTGTGTTTTGCAGAGATGCAGCCCAAGGTAAGAGGATGGCTACTTGGATGTGCAGATGGAAGCAATACGGGGCTGTTGCCAGCAAACTATTTGAAAGTATTGGGAAAAAGAAGAGGAAAGAAATACCAGACCCCCACCCCCAAGGGTGTCCCAGCTCCACCAGCCAGCATCACCCCATCAGAAAGTGCTTTCTCCCTTACTGGGCCCACACCTAGTTCCACAACCTTGAACTCTGTACCAGAAAGTAACCTTGACACTGTCTTCAATGAGGCAACGTCTGCAGAGCTGGACGCATCAGATATTTTAGACAAATGTGGTTCCCAGGGCAATGACTGTGAATGTCCTTCCGTGTCTCAGCCTGTGCCTACAAAGGACTGCTGTGCTGGCAAGTCAACGTGAAGATCCACAATGGATTGTTTTTATTTGATTTGTACATATGCAAATCTGTAAGATTTGTTAATGTTTGTGAATTATGAATTTTTTGATATATATTAATAATGCTCCTCGGCAAGGAATAATTATTTCCAATTAATAAACACAGGTGCGGTTTGTTATGTTAATCATCTGTGCTGCTTATTTCAGTACTTCAGCAGGCAAAGAAGCTTTGCCTTTACTACTGTTTCAAACCCCCTCAAATCGGAGACATTCTCAGTTTATCACCTTGATTATATGATAAAGTTTGTTTCTCACTCTTTGCTTAAGAGCTGGAAACTGTCATGTTTGTTGTCATCATGATGGTATCAAATGGCATTCATATTAGTATCACATTTTTAACTCATCTGACTGAAAGTCAAGTGAATATATGTCTGTTGACTGTCCGTCCCATTGTCTGTCTGTCGTTGATGTTGACTACAGGGCCTCTGGAGCCAAAACTTCATGTCGCTACAAATTGCTCACAGAATTCTGATTCAATTTTAAACATGGCCGTCATTTTGGTCTTATAGATAAATTGTCATTTTTGGCCATTATTTGGCTATTATTCAGAGGAGATTTCAAATACTGGACATCTCTGAAACTACAAGGCCTAAGAAGATGGAACTTTGTGTGAATGATCTCAGCTATGGTGTCGCTACATATTTGTTCGCATAATTCTGATACAATATCAAACATGGCCCCCATGCTGGCCATATTTAGAAACCCATTAGTGGCTATTGATCGGCCATCAGTTTTCAAAATGTATTGAAATGTGGCTTACATGTAGTTCGTAGTGGGGCCAAAGCGTAAAAGTTGATGTCGCAAAAGTGAAAATGCTGTCATGCAAAATTTGGAAACCACATCTCGGACCCCACAGCACACTTGCCTGCCATCATGTTATCTTCATACATTGGGCAGCAATGTCAAAGAGCAGGTTTATGCATATGACTTCGAAAGAAATGGTTTGAGTAACATCACACCCAGAACAGGTTGGTAGGATGATGAAGGCAAAGTGTGATCCTCATTCACCTTTTGATAAAGGTGAATATAGTAAAACAAGTTCAAGCAGACCCAAACTGTTCACGGACAACATGTCAGCATTTTTGCCTTTTTGACTAGTGTGTCTGTTAACCTTGGCTTGTCACAGTCGAAACAGCTATTGCCTCTTCCATAGATTCCAGGAATAGGTCTTCAGCAACCCATACTTGCTGTAAAAGGCGACTATGCTTGTCGTAATAGCCGACTAACGAAACGGGTGGTCAGGCTCAATGACTTGGTTGATACATGTCATTGATCCGAATTGCGTGGATCGATGCTCATGATGTCAATCACTGGATTGTCTGGTCCAGACTCGATTATTTTACAAACTGCCGTCATACAGCTGGAATATTGTTGAGTACAGCTTTTAACAAACCAACCAACCAACTCTTCCATAGAGGCAAGAGCTACAGGTCTCCAGTATCTCAAAAGGGGCCCCTTTCTCCTCTGACCCTGGTAACCTTGAAACTGATCATTGCAGTAATATTTTATCAGTACCAGTATTTGAAAAATCAAATTTTTGATTTCAATAAATATTATTTTTATATCTTGTTCTCCAGAACCACTTTGCACAGGATTCAAACTTTGTGTGAATGTCATGACCATGAGGTGATCCACGTTTGTTCAAGGCATCACTATTTTCACCCATCCTTGTCCTAAACTATGTCACAAAAATACTTTTATTTCTTTTTCCCAGAATCTTTTCTATAACTCACGAAATTAAGGTTGTGAAATTCCAACTTCATAAAGTGAGGTGAGCTACAGAGCCTTGAGGCTTGATTTTTATCATTTTATTGCCTTAGTTAACATATATCAGCAAGGGAGTTTTGAAGCTGTGATCTTGATTTTATCCACAACTCAAACATTCACACTACAATTTTGTTTCTAAAGGTATGCAATATGTATATGTATGCTGGTATCAGAAGATTTTCGTTCAGATTGACAACATCTACTCTAGACACTATATATGGTGTGATCTCCTGTGCACGTGCTGCATTTACATTGAAATTTTGTTTGATTTAAAATCTGCCTACCCTATTTTTGGTTGATCTGAAATCATGAACACTCATGTATTTTTGGGGCCTGTTGTGAATGTCCAGGAAAAGCATGCTACATATTTTGGTCACTTACAGAGTCCTGAGCTCCACACAGTACTGATGGAGATGCTGTCAGTACTGTGTGGAGCTGAGACAAGCAGGAATTGTACATTGGCCTGAGCCCAGTACATCTTAAAAAACAATTGAACATTTTATGTGATGTTGGAGATCAATTTTCAGGAAACACATTTCCAAATGTCAAAGTATATTCTGGATATTTTGCATTTTGATATATTTGACACTTAAATAATTTTGTATCTAAAAAAATTGATTTTTCATGAGTTCACTGGCAGTTAATAAATAGTTACCAGCTGATGACAATGTATTGAGATTGTGACATATTTTATTAATGTACCTTGATTATGAATCTGATTCTGTGGAGTTTTCATTAAAATGAATGAAACATCTGCTCTGACAAACCTCACAATGCTGCTTATTTTACTAAGCGTCATTTTATTAAAACATTACATCAGATATTGTGCTTTGTGTTTTATTTGATGATACAGCTAAACAATGGTTGTGATCTTGGAAAGGAACATTTTTTCTTCAAAATGATAGTGGTACATTATTGTATTATAGATGTTTGCAATATACTATTAACTTTGAAATATGGGGCGTGGGTGGCCCAATCATCCAAGGTGCCGCAATTTGCTGTGCAGAGTTGTCCGTTGGGCACACCAGAAACCAATGATCATGGGTTTGAATCATGGTTTACCCTGATTATGTTTCTAGATTTCAGCACCATTCGCAGCTGACACGTTTGTGAAATACTGGTTAAAGTGAACCCATCTCTTACTCACTCACTAACTCACTCTATGCTCGTCGTAAGAGGCGACTAAAGGGATCAGGTGGTCTGACTCGCTGACAAGGTTTATGCATGTCATTGATCTTAATTGAATTGCATGGACCGATGCTAATGATGTCAATCACTGGATTGTCTGATCCAGACTATTATAGTACAGACTGCCGTCATATAGCTGTAATATTGCTGAGTGCAGCATTAAACAAACAGACACTCACTCACTCCCCCACATTATTTCATGGAGAAGAGATCATCTGTAATTGCTCAATGTTAAGTCATTGGTTGGGGGCATGGTATTAGTGGACTCAAAGCTTTTGGTGCATGAGATGAAATGAAAAGAAAAAGGAAGTCTTTGAAATGAGTGCCATGCAGTGATACCATCTTGTGCAATTTTGGTGAGTGAGTGAGTATGGTTTTACACTGCTTATAGCAATATTGTGGACACCAAAAATGGGCTTCACACATTGTACCCATGTCAGGAATCGAATCGGGTCTTCGGCGTGACGAGCTTATGCTTCAACCACTAGGCTACCCGACCGCCCCTGCAATATTAGTTTTATTTATGATGATATCAAAGCTTTCCATTAAGTATGGTCTGAAGACTTCTTGTGTATGATGCTGCTTAGGTTTAACACAAGAGCTGTCCTTTGATATGATTAGCTGATATTGAGGGTCAAGTTACTGTAGTGGTAGATCCCAGGCCTTGTCATACCTATAGACGTTAAAACATTGTACTTGTTGTTACCCAGTCTGGCGCTCAGCATTAAGGAGCTGAAACAAAGACTTGTGGGTTCGGAGCCAATATACTGTGTCTGAGTCGGGTATTCACGTTAAACTGCGGCATGGTATCTCAGTGGGCCAGCACTAAAATATTAGCTTAAGTACGGACAAGTACAAGCAGACACACGCACGCACGCACGCACGCACACACGCAAATCAAGAAGCAATGTCTATAAATTTGAAGTGCTTTTAACTGTGCTATTGAGGTAGCTAGAACCATTGGACGTCTAGTTCACTGTTCTACTGCATTTGGCATGTGTTTTTTCCTATACCGATAGTGTTATTACACCGGGAGTGCAAGCAACCCATGCTTGCCGTAAAAGGCGACATGCTTGTCCTAGGAGGCGACTAAAGGGATAGGGTGGTCAGGCTCGCTGAATTGGTTGATACATGTCATCGTGTCCGAATTGCGTGGATCGATGCTCATGGTGTCAATAACTGGATTGTCTCCTCCAGACTCTATTAATTACAGACCGCCGTCATATATACAAACAAACAAAACCCCGGGAGTAATTATAACCACCTTCATTAGAGTAGCCAGAGGCGTGGGACTTTCTTTCTCCATGGTGTACTGCATGGGCTCATGTATTCCCAATTCTTAAATGATGTCACTAGACCGGAAGTGCATCCCTGGTTTTGTCATACGGTAGCTAAACAGAAAAGGAATGGGACTGTTTATATTAAAGTTACACTGCGTTAGACATGTGTTTGTCCAAACCAGAAGTGTTGTCATTACAAGGGAAGTGCTCATATCTTTGTCATTCTGGTAGTTGGTTGGTTGGCTGGTTTATTTGTTGTTTTACGCCGCACTCAGCAATATTCTGGCCATATAACGGCGGTCTGTTAATAATTGATCTAAGAAAGCAACAGTGCACGAGTGCATCTTGTTAACAATTTAATCTGGACACCCCCTAGAATGTTTGTTAATGTAACTTAAACTTAAATCGTAGATAAGTAGTTGACTGCGTTCTTTTTTAAGCAATAGTTGGTTGTTTTGTTTGTTGTTTAACGCCGCAATCAGCAATATTCCAGCTATACGACGGCGGTCTGTAAATAATCGAATCTAGACCAGACATTCCAGTGATTGACATCATGAGCATCGATCCACGCAATTCGAATATGATGACATGCATCAACCAAGTCAGCGAGTCTGACTATCCGATTCCGCTAGTCGCCTCTTACGACAAGCGTAGTCGCGTATTACGGCAAGCATGGGTTGCATGAAGCTAAGTCACGACACAAACGGATGTAACGGGTGTCGCAATGAAACCTGTTATGTCAGGTTCGAAAACCCCACCTTCCGGATGCTTAGAGTTGAACGAAATCAATATCATTACACGAGTCGTTGTTGGAGAAATTCTGAAAGATTACCCTTCCCAAAAGTGCGCATTGACTTATATTTGATACTTCCAAAATATTTGTCCCATATTTCATGCCCTTTTTCAAGGCGCCCGATCTTCACGGATCTATGGTAGCTGGAAGACTGGGACTTTCCGTTTTATGTTGTATTGCTTCAGAGATGTGTTTTCTAGTTATGGTAACTAGATACATAGGATTTGCTTTTAATGATGTACTGCATTAGACTGCATTAGGTGTCGTGGATGAATATTGATGGGCACAGCTGTCAATTGAATTTCAAATGGTTCAGGATACATGCTTCTGGTCGGAAGGTGTGGCATCAGGATAAGGGGTGGGGTGGGGGGCGGGGGGATAAGGCTTTCTAGTTCCTTTAGTTCCCTCTTGATTATGTGGTGGCCCACTGGTGAGAGTGAGTGAGTGAGTATGGTTTTACGCCGCTTTTAGCAATATTCCAGCAATATCACGGCGGTCTGTCACTGCTCATGGTGGTCATACCGATACTGACTTGTGAACTGACAATTGATCCCACGCCACTTTCAATTTGAGATGACGTTTACAGAAGACGTGTGGAAACTGCCACTCACCAGACTGGCGCCGAAAAGGCGCTGTACATGTGAAGTTTCTGATATATTGCTATAAGCACCAACAAGCCTACCCACTCTATCACTCATACAAGTCACGGATGGCCCAGTCGTCTACGGCGCCGCAATTCGCTGTGCAGAGTTGCGTCCCTTTCGCACGCCAGAAACCTGTGATTGTGGGTTTGATTCTCGCTTTTCCCCCGATTATGTTTCTAGGTTTGTCAGCACCATACCCGTGCTCGTGGGTTTCACCAAAGTAGTATACTTCTGAGACCACCGCTGACATGCCGTGATATGACTGAACTAAAGTAACTCTTGGAAATGAAAAAAAAACCTGTTTTGCTGGATTTAATAATCGACAAGAAGCATTACGTAGATGTAAATACGAAATAACAAAACAACTGGAAAAGTACTAGTCTGGATTTGCTAGTTTTATCTCAGTGCTCAATACAAAATGTACTTTACAGGAGGTAATTTGTAGGCACTTTCAACATTCAAAAATAAAACTAAGTCCAAATTGACATGGCAGAAACAGGCTATAGGCATTATGCAAATTAGCCCTGAAAAAAGTTATCAAAACAACAATAAAAATAACAGCTATGTTTATGTACATAATAATAATGACATGTTAGTTGTTTGAGAAGGGAATTTGTTACTTTTACGTTCTAATATTTTGACGATGATTCACTATCCCACAATGTCACTCACAAATCACTAACCACTGACAAATCACATGCACGTGGGTTTCAAGCACCTGTTTTCACCTGTCGTCAAGGTGTCATAGGTCATGGACATTCACCTTGATCTACTAACACCTGGTCATGCTCAGTTTCACAATAGTCTGTTTTGTTTTTTACACATTTTTTACGTGTAAAAAGACATAAAAACCTTTGATACGCTGTATTTGTGCCAATTAGTACTAATTGAGTTGTTTGAATATTTATATATTTTGTATATTAATTGCATTTATTTAAAATCTGAGATCGAAAAAACAGTTTTTTCCGTGAGTACCTTTTTTAATATTAAAAGCCGTGTTAAACCCAACTCACTCACTCACTCATACTGCACAGATCAGTGCTGGCACATGGACTGATTTGTCAGGTCTGCAAGACATTTTGACATAGCAGTATCTAGTAGTCACTCACTCCAGGCCAAACAGGAAACAGCTGCTGTAAAGGAGACATGCAACGCTATTCTAAAGAATGTTTAATAAATATTTTACAAACTTCAGAATTTCTGTTTTAAATTGAAAGGTACGATTACAAAAATAAATCTAGATTCATGAAACTGTTAAAAGATAAAATTCCATGGACATGCACTTTATATACACATGTTGTATGTATCGTTTTTAACTTCACATCACTCAGGATAGAGTTCACTTAAAGCAGGCTGAAGGTATCCGTAATCCCCTGTCCTTAACGAGCTTGCACCATAGGCGGAGAAAGATCAGGCTTGCGACTACCCTGGCTCTGGTTCCATTCCAAGGTTGTTTGGAAGAGAGGACCCTTTTTCCTCTTGCGAATCCTGGATATGTGAAGAAAAGCATGCTGAAGGAATCCTATGAATAATGACACACTTACACATAACATATACCCAGGTAGAGACACAATTAAGGAATGAAGCTATAGGTACATAAAAAATGCTGGCGGCCAGACGGGATAGTTGCTCTTCAATAGTATAAACTAATAACAATAACAAGCTAACAACGTTAGAGCTGGTCAGTCGGTCTTATCGCGTCTTTCCTTAGCTGATAGAATCAGTGACATTGAGAATCAGTAACAAAACACGATACGGTTTCATGGGGATGGGAAGTATCTATGAAAAGGGAATTTAGGACACCAGGGGTAGAGGTTTATGAAGACTTGCCAAAGAAGCAGGTTATAATGAGGTTTGTGAAGATAGTTCAGCGACTCTCACGTTATTATACATTTTTAAAGGCTTACGTCGGTGGAGGTAACAACTTTCGCTTTAGTTAATTAATTTGTAAAGACATGAATTAAATTTCTATTTAATTTAAGGAAGTCAGTTACAACTAGAAGGAGAAAAGGGGGAGGAAAGAGAAATTTTGCCTTCTGGTAACATCGTGTAATAAACTTATGTTAGGGTTGTTATCAAGAATGACCAGACGTCTTAATACTGCTGGGGGCGGTGGATTAACTTAGTAGTTAAAGCATTCGCTCGTCACGCCGTAGACCCGGGTTTAATTCCCGTGAAGATTTCTGGTATCCCCCGCAGTGATATTGCTGGACTGTCTCTAAAAGCGGCGTAAACCTCAGTCAGTCACTCACTCACTTCATAGTCCTGTCTTAAACCAAAGAACGACGCCATTTGACTAAGATAGTTTGCTGTCAAACTGGAGATGATGAGATAGTCCATTGGTTAAAGCGTTGGGAGGTACAGGTTAAATGTCTGCGACGGTGTCCCTACCAATGTCTCTTAATAGCATTAGAAGCTCACCCACCCACTTGACCATGGTGCTCTAACGGAGATATCCGGAGTAAATTGTTAACTATCTGCAATGTTGCTCCATGTTATCAACGAAGAAATATTCGTCGGATTCCTTGACATACATACACAAACAAACGTAGGAATTTGATTAGAATTGACTTATAAAAAGACTTACCCGAAACACAGCAGGAATGAACGGTCATTAACAGGAACACGAGGGTCAAAGCGTACTTGACTGAGGCCATCTTCTTCCGCCCTAATGAAACAATAACCTTCACTTGATTTTGAGTTGGTGCGAGCACTGATATAAGAAACAGCAATACAATTTATTAGTGCATGAATTTGATTTGGCTAACGGCGGTGGATGGTTAATTTAGCCCACACAACATCCGTAGTGTCGGGGTGGGGATGGAAGTTAACCCCTAAGGGGGATGGTGTGTCACATCCAAAATTAGCTCTGGTGACGTCAAAACCTTTTTGTCTCTCCCATGCTTTACTGCTTTCAATAGAGCGTATCTGCCACACCCGTTATATCATCATCCGGGTATCGCCCAGTACAACATTACATATATCTATATATGTGTTTCACTGCTGTCGAAAATGTCGCGGTCTTATTTGGATGTACAGGGACTTGCATTTGTTCCTGATTGCATGACGCTGGTGACGCATCTGGATTGATGCCATAGTAGACACTCGTCCACAAGAATTTGCTAGCAGGGTAGAACCGATCAGACTTTCACCCACAAGAGTTGGTTAGCAGGGTAGATCCGATCAGACACTCAATCACAAGAGTTGGTTAGCAGGGTCCAGTCGATCAGACACTCACCCACAAGAGTTGTTAGCAGGGTAGAGCCAATCAGACGCTCGCCCACTAGAGTTGGTTAGCAGGGTATAGCCAATCAGACACTCACCCACAAGAGTTGGTTAGCAGGGTATAGCCAATCAGACGCTCGCCCACAAGTTGGTTAGCAGGGTAGAACCGATCAGACACTCGGCCACAACAGTTGGTTAGCAGGGTATAGCCAATCAGACGCTCGCCCACAAGTTGGTTAGCAGGGTAGAACCGAGTCATGAACACTCAATTTCAGTGGAATTTTCTTGCCAGTGAAGATCTGAAGGTTCTTGACAATTGTATTGTATCTGTATGTATTTCCCCAAAACATGTACATGTCCTGCCATTGTTTATTGTTGGTCAAGGCTGAATCTACGCCTTTGCTGATCGATCCTGACTTTCAAGACAAGATCGAAAAGATCTTTGATCTCACAAAACTTGTCTCCTGCTAATTTCAATAATAGTTGAAGCTTTACATTGTTATGTGAAGCCCATTTCTGGTGTCCCCCGCCGTGATATTGCTGTAATATTGGTAAAAGCGGCGTAAAACCATACATACTCACTCACTCACTTTACATTGTTAGAAACGGCAGCATCTGCAGTGTTGTGCATGACAGGGCCAGTGCTTTCATGTGTCTTTGTGAAATCTTGCGGTGAACAGCATGAGAGAGTGGGTATGGGTTTACGCAACAATATTTTAGCAATATTCCATCAATTTCACACGGCAGGGGAATCGAACCCGGCTCATGACGGGCGACACTTTTTTTACCAGGTTACCCACACGCCCAAACGGACAAGATTAAGATATTTTGAAAGTTCATTTCAACGATTTGATATTAGCAATAGCGGCAAATTAAAGGCTTTCGATTAATTATATATTATACACCTTCACAATGCCTTGAGATAGACATGTACCAGTATTCGTGATGTTTCTTATGTGAGTGAGTGAGTTTGGCTTTACGCCGCTTTTAGCAATATTCCAGCAATATCACGGCGGAGGACATTAGAAATGGGCTTCTTACATTGTACTCATGTTGGGAATCGAACCCGGGTCTTCGGTGTGACCGCCTCCTTTTTTCTTATGTAAAAGATTAAATACAATAATGCAGTGACCCGATTGAGCAATTTCTTGAAACCTGTTCATGGATTATACACTCGGGGTAAGGTTTAATCCGATTATTAAGTACACGCCTCATCTGTGATCTAATTAATGTGCCTACTCAAGAGTGAGTGAGTTGTGGGTGACAGTATTCCAGTCATATGACGACGTATCAGCTTAATGTGGGAGGGAAGCCCGAAGTGATGTAGGTATCCTACGCATTCCACTTCGGTGAAACTACCTAGCACGGGTACGATGCTGACAAACCTAGAAACATTATCTGGGCAAACCGAGATTCGAACACACGATCATAGGTTTCTGGCGTACCCAAAGGACTCAACTCTGCACAGCGAATTGCGGCGCCTTAGACGCCCAGGTGTACGCGAAAAGGTTAGCGTATCCTGCTCCACCGATGGCACCCTTCACAAACACATGCAAAGGCAAGTCAATTGTCCACCTGAAAAAACACGGGGACATATGGTACAAGTAAAAAAGGGAATTGCATCGGACGTACGTGACAGTTTTAGCTATAATTCTTTTGTGGGCATATATGACAAAATATGATCACATTAAAAAAAGACATTACAACATGTTTTGAAGATACATCTTATTTATAATTGTATTTTGTGTTTTTACAACATCTTGGTCCTCATAAATGGACCCATGAACATCCGGGGTAGAATAGGTCTTCATCAACCCATGCTTGCCGAAAATGGCGACTTTGCTTGTCGTAAGAGGCGACTAGCGGAATCGGGTGGTCAGGCTCGCTGACTTGGTCGATGTATGTCATGGTATCCCAATTGCGTATATCGATGCTCATGATGTCAATCACTGGATTGTCTGGTCCATACTCGATTATTTACAGACCGCCGTCATACAACTGGAATATTGCTGAGTGCAGGATTAAAACAACAAACAAATACAAAACAAAAACCTCCTAAATGTCACCCCTCAAATAAAGGTGAGCTTCCGTACCTGCGGTACTCAGGCTTAGATCAGTCTTTCTCGCACATTTTAGCCTTACCTATACATTTAGAATTGTTACTAGTCCAAAACGTGCAAGTGTTCAAATTCTCAAAAGATGCACTTTCATGACGATTTCTAAATGTTTTCTTCATTTCTTAAATTATTTAGATCACTTTGGCCAAAAAGGCTCCCATCATACCCTGGCCTTTATGTTTTACACGTGAGAGTAGGATTACAAATACACATTGAACTGGATGACAGGAATATGAGAACGTTGCATGAAACATCCACTTTATATAACCATTACATGTATCTTTATGATCTTCACATCTTTCAGGGGCGAGTTCAGTCAAAGCAGACTGAAGATATCTGTATTCCCATGTCCTTAAAGTACTGGCACCATAGTCGGAGAAGGATTAGGCTGCCAGCAAAGCCCCTAGCATGACCAGACCAAGGATTCAATCGTTCAGAAGTGTTCACCATCATTCTTTTTGACCAAGGATTCAATCGTTGAAAAGAGTTCATCAGCATTCTTTTTGACCAAGGATTCAATCGTTGAGAAGAGTTCACCAGCATTCTTTTTGAATATCCTGGAAAAGTCAAGAAAACCATCGTCAACGAATCATGTGAATACTGACCACACTGACACATCACATATACCCAGGAAGAGGATTCTTGGAATGAGTGAGTATGGTTTACGCCGCTTTTAGCAATATTCTAGCAATATGACGGCGGGGGACACCAGAAATGGGCTTCATACGTAGTACCCATGTCGGGAATCGAACCCGGGTCTTCGGCGTGACGAGCGAACGCTTTAACCACTAGGCTACCCGACCGCCCCTGATTCTGGGAATGAAGCAGTAGGTACTTAATCTCAATAAAATCAGATCTTTTACGCCGATACGATAACTCCCTGCTTGAAGATATAGCCACACATCAGGCAAACCCTGAGTGAACCTTGACGCCCAGTCTAAATGAATGATACGTCGGTTCTTAAGCCACTCAGTTTTCTAACATGAATCGCTTCATTGGTTTGCAACTTCGACTAGGACGTAATAAATATACAGACCACAAATATCTTGGCGCTCAGAAACAACAAGGTGTTAAACATATCCACGACAAATTATCTTAACTATCTGCATCGGATCTGGTCGGTGTGGTTCGTTTCCTTTGACCAATGAAAGCCTGTGTGGGCGTGTCATGAAGAGGCATTTAGCCTTGAGTTCTTAATCATTAAGTGTCTATTTTGTCAGGATAATCCGACCGTCTGATTGGTTAAAAATGTAGGTTGAGTTCTAAATACAGAAATCAGATATGCTGTTCTGACTGCTTCGCTCACTCGTTCGCAGAACTGAGAAGCCTCCAGGCTGATTTGGAAAATTCACCTGTCGCGACCTCCGATAGATGTGTCGTCAGAGTTTCCCGTACCATGGCATTGTATAGGAGTAGAATATCTCATTTATATTAGATTGAAAAGGCACTGTGCATGACATAACTACATCTGCAGCCGGTCCGCCAGACCAATAGCTCGATAGTACTATCCAGTGTCTTGGATAACTAGCCAACAATGTAACAGACCATTTGCAACAATGTAACAAACCTTTTGCAACAATGTAACAGACCTTTTGCAACAATGTAACAGACCATTTGCAACAATGTCAAGTTCGAGCAGGCAATCATCATAGATATGAATTACCGTATTCGACGTAATAAGGGCCCAGGGCGCTCTCAAAATTAGAAATAGGGGGCTCTTATTAGAATATTATTTTGTCGAAAAAAAACCCGTGGTTTATGCTGACAGCCTGACATGTTTATGTACGACAGATATATTTTTCCAGGATTTAATTGCCAATAATTAAGGGTGCATATAACACACGAGTGCGTATTATACGCGAATAAATGAGTCTTGTGTACATTGATCAATCGGAAGGGGTGCTAATTGGGAGTGTTTACGAGCCAATATATTCGCAAATATCGCCGTAAGCGCTTGTTAAAAAGGGGGCGCTTATTACGTCGAATACCGTATAATACTGGTTGAGCGAAGATGTCTTATGATTATGAAAAGGATTTGTTTGCTTTTATTTGTATGAATACATCACAAACATCACAACTGCAATCGTTTCATTCAGATATATTTATTTGGATTCATTAAGATGCATTACTAACTATTCTTTCAAAGCTAAGGTAAACATACCCGTGAAACCCGAGTTTTGGTTTGTCGGCACCATGCCCACACACGAAGTACATGTATGTCACGTGGGGTTTTGTTCCCCGTGAAGCTGTCACGTCATGATTTAACTGAAATACTATCAAAGCGGAGTTGCACCAACTTTCTCGCCATACAACTGCCGAGACAACGAGAAGACCGTTACATCTGGACCGGAAACCTCGAAAGGTTTGGATGTACAAAATCTGTATTATGTTGTCTTAATTGTATTATGTTGTGTTAATCCGGATATCCTAAGGAAGACGCTTCTCTCTCCCCGTGTACATAACCCTCCCTAAAGTCATTTTTCATGACCCTCTTCATGGCAAGGAAACATCAAAAGTCGTTTGCTATCGTTCGCTCGACACACGTGTTGATTATCTGCACTGATATTCAGTGAATTTAGTCTCGAGGCTTAAAACCTCACTCACCAGATTGAGGCTGAAAAGGAGGTGTCTGAATTACAGGGGTGAAGTGAGTGAATGAGTATGGTTTTACGCCGCTTTTAGCAATGTTCCAGCAATATTACGGCGGGAAACACCAGAAATGGGCTTCACGCATTGTAACCATTTGGGGAATCGAACCCGAATCTTCGCCGTTACAAGCGAACCGCTTTAACCCCACCTCCCCATAGGGATTAAATAACTGCACGTTAGACAGTAGTATTGCTTTTAGACCCTTGAAGATCCGGGGTAGAATAGGTCTTCAGCAACCCATGCTTGCCATAAAAGGCGACTATGCTTGTTGTAAGAGGCGACTAACGGGATCGGGTGGTCAGGCTCGCTGACTTGGCTGATGCATGTCATCGATCCGAATTGTCTGGTCCAGACTCGATTATTTAAAGACCGCCGTTGTATATCTGGAATATTGCTGAGTGCGGCGCTGAACAACAAACCCTCCAACTATTGCTTAAAAAACCGCCGTCAATTACTTGGCTACGAATTAAGTTTAAGTTACATTAACGAACATTCTTGGTGGTGTCCAGATTAAATGGTTAACGAGATGCACTCGTACACTGTTGCTTTCTTAGATCAATGATTAAACATTTCTCTACGGGATTCCTTGAAGGTTAAGATACATAAACAAACATTCTTCCTTGAAGGTTAAGATACATAAACAAACATTCTAGATTTTGGAACATTGATAGGACTTACTTGAATAACAGTAGGCTTGAACGGTCATTAACAGGAACAGAAGAGTCAAAGTATACCTGACGGAGGCCATCGTCTTCTGTCCTTAGTAAGCAGTTGGCTTTACTTAATGAGAAGGTAATTTAGTTTGCTGATATATATATATATATATATATATATATATATATATATATATATATATATATATATATATATATATATATGTATATATATATATAAGGATACAGGAAGCCACTACCCTATAAACCACGATAAAAAGAGTAGTGCGTGGATGGTTTTCTTTTATTAGCCGAGGGCGTCGAATGATTGATTAAAGACGACACAACATCCGTGAAGAAAACTTGTGTGACAGGGTAGGGTGGGATCGTGTTGCAGGGTTAACCCTTAGAGGGAATTACAATGTAGATGTGCCACATCTAAATTAATCTCTTGTGACGTAAACACGTTTAATCCATTGTTCTGCATACCGACTGTAATCAGATCTGTACATTAAACTGCTGTCGTAAATGTCATGGACTGAATCTATTACACGTACAGGGGCTTCCATTTGTTATGACGGTGGTGACGCAAACTGATTTATGCCATTGTAGACGTTCAGAACCAAACGTTGCCGTTATTCGTCAGCAGGGAAGAGGAGACCCGTGTACCCGTGCTTGTCACATAGGGATCGGATGGTGTGCGTGCATGCGTGCGTGCGTTCATGAACAAGGGTCAACTCTCGCCTATCTGTGTCATCGTATCAGAGAGATAGAGAGAGAGAGAGAGATGCATGTCATCGTATCCCAATCCCGTACATCGATGCTCATGATGTCAATCACTGGATTGCACGTGCATCCGATTCGTCTCATTCACAGAAGACGTAGGGCCGAGTCAATTTAAACAGTAAATCGTTGAAGTGTTTTAACTGTGAAAAGCAACTTTGTTGACGGCTAAGCCTCGTAAATGTTCCCTCCATTAGTTACACACGCCATTTGTCACACACTCCAATTTTGCCAGTTGTCACACAGAGGATATGGTTAAAGCAATATGTACTGTCGTCATGGAATACTCCAAATTACTTCTAATTAGGACGGCGATAGATACAGAACGAATTGTTTTATAGGCATTATTTAGAAGTTGACGGATGACAAAATGGAGACAAATTATGGATAAGAACTTCAAGTCGTGATTGACAACGGTATAAGGATCTCTACCGAAACGTCGCCTTTACAGTATATTAAGAAGTCCATAAATTGTCTCTACTTTGATTCTGAGCGACCTTTGACAGCAGGCGGCATCCCTGACATTACGTCCGATTGTTGAATGTGAATAACACCCGACCACGTCCAGCTGTACCTATAATTTGCACGCCTGGCATGGTCAAGACAAAGTCAAAGGTTCAAGTTTCATCTTGCCAGCAGTAAGGGCCGTCAGCGTGTTTATCGACGTCAGTTTTTATGGAACGTTACACTGACGCGTGCACACTACGGGACCCATCTTGTGGTCATCGATGGCAATTTTACAGGTTATGGTACCGTGACGTCATCGCGTCCTCCAGCCCCATCGCTATACGGGTGCCGGTGGGACAGGGTACTCTCACCTGTTCGCGAAAACCTCGAATCATCACCACTGTTTGATCGTGATTCATAAACATACGCTCATTATATAGTCGGAATCGTACAAAGGGCCCTGCTTCTTACAGATATTTCTTATGATTATGCATATGGCTTCTGTATCTTTTATTTACAGCTGGACAATACCCGCTTCCACCTGCACGTGTGGTCACAGGCTTCATTGGACAACAGAGAGCACACACACACACACACACACACACACACACACACACACACACACACACACACACACACACTTCCTTGGGCTGCTGGCCTGTCGTCGCCAATGAAACATGGGTGGGTGAACTCAAACGTCGTTTACGCCAAATAAGCCGTTGATGTTGATCCGGCTGCGACAGGCTTTGGTCCAGATCTGAAGAGACATCCCACAAGCCTCCCTCAACCATCTTGTGTCGTCAGTGAGGCGCCGTTGTCAAGCTTGTGTCACTGCTATTTGTTTGTTTGTTGTTTAATGCCGCATCAGCAATATACCAGCTATATGACGGCGGTCTGTCACTGCTAATGGTGGTCATAGCCGATACTGACTTGTGAAATGACAAATGACCCCACGCCACTTTCAACTTGAGATGACCTTTACAGAAGACATGTGTGGATACTGCCATTATCAATTCATGTTTCATGGACATCAATATATTGTTCTGTTTCAAGATCTTTCTTTGTTTGCGTTTAGTTATTATTTCCCACAGTCATCAGTGGTACACGGGAACTTTTTCCGCTAGTATATATTATGTACTTATCGATATAATGTTTGTAATGTATGCTACTCAAAAGAAGTTAAAGAACATAAAATAACGCTTGTGATATTAAAAATTGTAAAATTATCTTTATTATAGAAATATGTGTGTAACATACATTATGGTTTACATGTGAGGGGACGATTACAAATGTGAATAACTAAATGACACTAAAAAGGGAAAATTGCATGGAACATCCTCTTTATGCAGCCATGTTACATGTATCTTCATAAACTTCGTAGTTCAGTCAAAGCAGGATATGATATCTGTATTCACCTGTCGTCAAGTACTTGCACCAAATGCGGATGAAATATAGGCTGCCAGCTAATTTGGGTATATTACAACGATTACAGACCGGTTCCTTCCTTCCTCTTACACATCCTGGATAGGTCCAGCGGAGATTTCAGGTAAAGCACACTGACGGTATCTGTAATCCAAGGTCCTGCAAGTACTGGCACCATATGCGGAGAAGGAAGAGGCTGCTGATTGGTCCCTTGGATGACGAAGGAAACAGTTGTTTGGAAAACATTATCCTTCTTATTTCCCTTACAAATCCTGTAGAGGTAAAAAGAATATATGGCGAATGATTCATGTAAACACGGACCACAACTTCAAAAAGTTTTATGGAAGACATATGGAGGACATTCCCAAATCTGACACATCAGTGACGACTATGTTTCTAGGTTTGTCAGCACCATACCTGTGCTCGTGGTTTTCACCTAAGTGGTTAACGTCTGAGACCTGCATCACTTCGGGCTTACCTCCCACATTAAGATGCCACGCCGTCATATCACTGGAATACTGTTATAAGCGGCGTTAAACACTACTCACCCACTCACTCATAAACACATGCTCATGTTATAGTCGGAATCGTACAATGGACTCTGCTTTTAGCAGATATATTTTATGACTATGGAAATAGTTAGTCGCTTATATTTAGTAGAACGTAATCAAGTACTTGTCGGGACTCTTTTAGGTTTAAGTTACATGAAAAAACATGTTAGCAGGTGTCCCGATCACACGGTTTACAAGATGCACACTAGACTATTATTTTGCTTCATTGGATGAATGATACAATATTTGTCTACAGGATTCCTTGACGTTTAAGATACATATATTGTAGGAATTTTAACATGGGTGGGCTTACCTGAATCACAGTAGGCTTGAGCGGTCATTAACAGGAACACAAGGGCCACAGCATTCGTGACAGAGGCCATTTTCTTCTGTTCTTAGTATAAGCAGTTGGCTTTACTAATGTGTTGTTTGCTTATATATAGGAAACCTCGACACTATGACCTCCAGTAGAATTATTGGTGCGTGGATGCATTAGGTAACTGCATGATGGGGGCAACCCCAAGGAGCAATTAGATGTGTCACAAATAAATTAATGACTTAATCTCGTGAACGTGAATC
Source organism: Haliotis cracherodii (assembly GCF_022045235.1). Lineage (NCBI taxonomy): Eukaryota > Metazoa > Mollusca > Gastropoda > Lepetellida > Haliotidae > Haliotis > Haliotis cracherodii. The sequence continues at coordinate 23,115,111 of NW_027266297.1, read as the reverse complement.
ATCCATTGTAAAGCCACTTCAGCTATAACAAGATCGGGACATCGCCGAGTACGATCGGTCAGATATTATATCTGTATGTTTAAAATGTGTCATTTATGGGGGTGACGGTGGTGCCTGATGCCTAAGTAGATGCTCACCCACACGCGTTGTTGCCCTCAGTCGTCACCAGGGTAGAGGCCACCTCGGTATATTTGCCTTTACGATAGGGATCGGATTGTAATAAGCATTGTAGTAAGTGTTATGCAGGCTGTGTTCAAAGGAAAAATATATTTCCAGTGAGGGACATTCTATAGAACATCCCTGGGACATATAGGTTTTCTGTAGAATATCCTTGGGACAGGGGGGCTTTTTGTGGAATGTCCTTGGGACGGGATTGTCTGTAGAATATCTTTTTCAGTATATTTTCCTTTTTAATATATATTTCAGTCAGCCCTCCAATGGCAATGAAGCATGGGCTGTGTATGCAACCTGTCTGTATCAAGGAATCCATAAGATAATTTATGAGGAGCTAATAAATCTAAAAGGTGTATTAATATTAACATTTGAATAATATATATGTGTGCCAGAGATCGGTGTATATACTCTTGGAGCCACAACGACCCGACATATTCCTTAGTCAGTAGCTATCTTCGTAGCTTGGTATTAAACGAATGGTCAACTTTGCGTAACTGGCAGTATTACATTACTGATTATTCAATATGAATAAGTAGGTCTACATACAAACAGGCTTACGTCGCGGCACAGAACTTTGTCGTACGTAATAGCTTACTGTTCTCGTTCATCAGTGGCATTTATATAACACCTTACGGCGAATGTTGGGCATGCCGTGATATATGTACAATATCTATCCATCTATTTGTCGATCTATCTACACAGTAAACTACGTTTATAACGAACACGCTTATAACGAACTGGTGGATATAATGAACTGTTTTTTTGTCCAAGCCATTTGTTGTATATATTCTGTATATATGTTTATAACGAATTGCGGTTATAACGAACTAAAATTAGTGGTCCCTTTGAGTTCGTTATAACCGTAGTTTACATATGATGTTATATTAAATGACACACAGAAGCAAGTGAGTTTGGTTTAAGGCCGCCTCAATCTATTAAAATCAGATCTTAGCGCTCGCTACCGCTGCACAAAGCAGTACCGGTGGCGAGTAGCGAGATCTTCACAGTATTTCAAGATATATCAACTCTGCAAAATGCAGCGATGTGTGCAATTAGTACACACCTTATATAAGCTTTTTCTTCAGTTCTCATTGTATTGATAAGCACCAACAAGATGGCTACAATACTTGGCTTTCTTTCACCTGTACTGTGCAAGAACTAACCGACGTTTTACTGATATAGGTATACATTGGCAGCGTAATACTTTACTGGAGACCCTTGAAGATCATGAGTAGAATGGTTCTTCAGCAACCCATACTGTAAATAGCCACTATGCTTGTCGTAAGAGGCGACTAACGGGACGGGGTGGTCAGGCTCGCTGGATTGGTTGATGCATGTCATCGTAACCCAATTAAATGGACCAATGCTCATGATGTCAATCACAGGATTGCCCGTCCAGACTCGATTATTTAGACCGCCGTCATATAGCTGGAATATTGCTGAGTGCGGCGTTCAACAACAAACAACTTAACGGGACGTTGATCATAATATTGACCACTGGACATGACAGACAGGCGTCGAGACAAAGCGGGAACGTATCCGACTGCCCCGTTAAACCTGTCGTTAAGAGTTACCTGGACAAGTTTTGTTTACCTTTCCTGCTCAATATCCTTTTTCATTGTTGCATGGTCAATTTGCTCTATTGAATATTCAGTTTGTTTTCCTATCTCTTCAGTATGGGGGGGGGGGGGGGGGGGGGAGAGAGAGAGGAGAGAAGAGACAACGGGTGACCCAGTCGTTGTCTTAGGTGCTGCAATTCGCTGTGCATAGTTGCGTCCCTTGGGCACGTCACAAAGCTGTTTGTACGTTCAAATCCCGGTTTGCCCCCCCCCCCCTTATGTTTCTAGGTTTTTCAGCACCAACCACGTTGGTTTCACTATTCATAACTGGAATACTGTTCAGTTTAAACCCAACTCACTCATCATTATAGGATCTTTTACTATCAGTCACACATCTCTCCATAGGTTGTCGCGTCAGGTGAACTTTCTTATCAGCATGTAATGGATGGATGTAAATGGGCAGTTCAAAATGTACATAATAAAGGCTGCGCTATCATCTTTAGGACATTTTACACACTCAGTCATTTCTGTGTACCATGGCATCTACACCCAAAAGGAGTACAACAGAGCAACCACCTTTGAACACAGTAAATATCTCTAAGACTTTTGTACCATACTAGATTGCAAATCCATGTGTTATATGTAATTTCATCCTTTCTTGGGCTTTACTACTATCAAACAGTCAGCATTGGCATAATGGACCATACAGCAACAGAAAACAAAAACAATTTGCTTTACTTCCCAAGTTTATACATTTTTTTTATATCTCACAGCACATATTCTGGGAATTCAAAGTTCACATCTTTGCCAGTCAACTTCTTGTAAACTGCTGTGAAAGTCTCCATCTGCAACAGAAAGATAGATCTTGGTCAAATATTATACACCACTGGTATAGAGATCAATAACATTTGCCATTCATGGCCTCCTTCATAAAAGCGATTGCTGGGCTATTACTGTCTCATATCAAAGGTAAAGCATATGAGAATTGATAGTTGTCTTGCTATGATCGCTTTGTCAAATGGAGTCCATATATTACCAAAGGAAAGACTGAAATAGACAAGTCAGCTTGATTCAGCCAGCAACATCTTAAAGTTGAGCCAGAATCCAAATACTGTCCAACCTTGCCAACTAATGGATACCTATGCTGTCTCCCAATAAAGACAGAGATTTTGGAACATGTACAACCATGGCATAATTATCAATCGCTATCATAATGATATGTAAACCAAAACTATATGAATAGCAGCCTTACCATTTAAAAATCATTTTTTCTTTGACCAGCATATGTGGACAAAATATTGTGTCTCTGAAAATTACTGTTTTTGCCATTGTAATGAATGAACAGGATGAGTGACTGCTGTTTTATGCCAGTCAGCACTATTCCAGCAATACCAGAGTAGTCGGTAAACAATTCTGAGTCTGGACAACACAATCCAGTTTGGGTTTACATGAATAATGATCCACCCTGTGCCAGTGTCAAGACACTAAACTGCTAGGTCCCCCATTGTAACTTCCATAAACCTCATCTTACAAACATCATTGTACTGGAGACCTATTCTGTCCCCAAATCCCCACAGTTGGTTGGTTGGTTTGTTGTTTAACGCCGCACTCAGCAATATTCCAGCTATATGACGGCGGTCTGTAAATAATCGAGTCTGGACCAGATAATCCAGTGATTAATATCATGAGCATCGATCCACTCAATTGGGATCGATGACATGCATCAACCAAGTCAGCGAGCCTGACCACCCGATCCCGTTAGACACCTTTTACGACAAGCATATTCACCTTTTACCGCAAGCATTGGTTGTTGAAGACCTATTCTACCCCGGAATCAAATCCCCACAGGCAGAAGGAACTGAGGGAGGTTTACCTTGTGTTCAATGTTAGTCTGCTGGTTCTTGTCAAGGTGAACCTTGATGAGTCTGGAGCCATCCAGCTTGATCCGGATCCTCTTGCCGACAATCTCAGCAGGGAAGCAGAGATCCTCCAAGATACTGTCGTGTACTGCTGTCAGGGTACGGCTGAATACCAAGGGAGATAATCAAGCAAACATATCCTGCATACAGGAAATTGTTGTTCATACTGACAACAGCAGCTGAACAGCAAAAATGATATCGATCACATCAAGCATATGGATGACCAACGGACTACCCACCAAGCAGAAAAATAGCAAAACTGAACAAATAGACTTGGATTAGAAATCGCAATTATATACTACTGAAGCAAGGTTATGACTCTAGTTGCATTTGAGAGTTTATCCAACAGTGAGGTGAGGTGAAATGGGGTTTAACGTCGCGTCCAAGATTATTGCACTTATATAGCGACGTTTATCCAACAGTGACACTTAAATTATGGTTATATTGCTGATGAGATATATTCTTCTATATTTAGCCACTTTTGTCAAATTAGAAGCACTATGCTTCATGGACTGGTTCCCATTTCAGTCTCAGTCTCAATGTAGTCAGTGCTATATGTGGATGGGCAATGTGCCAACTCCCTGCGCTTGGTCTAATGTCTCTTCCAAATTTTCACTCATTGCAATTGAGAAAATTCCAGAAAATGTATGGATTTTCTAAGGCAATTCCAAATGTACTCGGATGCAAAACTATTTCTAGGTGGGTCATTATGATAGTAAACATGCTGGAAACCTTCAACCATGTGCTCTCAACTTATTGAACTCAAAAGCATCTCACCTCCTTGGTCGCTTCTGCTTCAGCTTTCCCTTATTCTTTCGGGTAGGCTTTGGCAATATCCTCCTCTGAAACAGGATTAGATACATGAACTCTGATTGAAAGCATTTCTAAACTATGATAAACTGTAATATATCTACACCAAACACAGCCCTGTTTCAGTTAAACAGGACTTCAGTCAATTCACTGCAATGAATATCCCAAAAAGTGAGCAAGTAAGTTGGGTTCACTACTGTTTTGAACAGAATAGTACTTGTCAGAAGAAATTCAAAGTGGCAATTTTCTGAGTGAGTGAGTGAGTGAGTGAGTGAGTGAGTGAGTGAGTGAGTGAGTGAGTGAGTTGTGTTTAACGCCGCTTTTAACAGTATTCCAGTTATAACGCGGTGTGTCAGCTTCATGTGGGAGGAAAGCCCGAAGTGATGCAGGTCTCAGACATTTACCACTTCGGTAAAACCTACGAGCTCGGGTATGGTGCTGACAAACCTAGAAACATAATTGGGGCGAACCAGGATTCGAACCCACAATCATAGGTTTCTGGCGTGCCCAAGGGACGCAACTCTTCACAGCGAATCGCGGCGCAATTTTCTACGATTCAAAGGGACAAGAAACATGTTAGATACCCTTTTTGTGGAAAGCACAGATTCTTGTGTTGCAGTCAGTCACATTCCAGATTACCATGGCAGACTATATATAGAAATGTCCTAACCATGCAAACACTGTTTATAGGATGAACAGGACCCACACCCTCAGGGTGTGTTCATCAGCATGGTCACACATTGTAACCCTCCAAACCACATTTCAAGTGTCTCTTGCAACAAGCATCAGGCCCTTAAGACGTACACTGACCAGCAACACAGGGAACAATTCAAAGAAAAGTAAATTATATGCTAAAAAGTCCATATCCCAATTTTCCGTAAATATGAATGATAGCTGTACAGTAAAGACAAACCTGGGCAATGAAAACAACATGTTTGCCACTGAATTTCTTCTCCAGCTCTCTGACAAGGCGGGTCTGGATCTTCTGGTACTGTCTCAGCTGCGGCACTGGCACAAAGATGATGATAGCCTTCTTGCCCTGGACATCTATTTCCTGGATGAATCAACATGGACAGATATATCAAACTCCAGTACATTCACAAAGCACATACAGGCAAATACAGCGAGTGTCAACACAATGAGATAAAAATAATTATGCAACAGTTTCAGACTTGGACTATGTAACATGACCAGATGTTGGGTAAAAACAAGCTGCCCTACCACCCTTCCACTAGTCATACCAATATGGATGGACATACAGACATGCTAATCTTTGGGTGTAAGTAATGAAGGCTTGCTATCAACTCTTTTCCGCGTGCTTGCAAAAGACCAAAACAATGTTGATACTGTCTTTAAGAGGAAAACTTAATTACCAAAATTAATTACGCCAAGACATGTTACATGTTTTAAGGAATGAATTAGGACATGACATGATGTTGAAAGCCTTTACCTTGGCTCCAGTGATGAAGAGTTCCCTAAGTTGGGCCTTCAGGTCACTGTTCATCTCCAGCTCAAGCAGAGCCTGTTATACAGAACAAGAAACAATTGGCAGTGTTAGAAACCAAGCATGAAAGCATTTCCAACACAGAAAACATTCAAAGAAATCATTGAATCAAGTAGGATTCATATTTTCAGAATTTACTTTATGTTTAATTTACGGAACAACACATGATAAATCTGATTTTGTAGAAAGCAGAATATGTGTCAATGAATGCTCTGAAGGGATTTTGCATGTATTATATCCATGAAACAAATGGATGAATTTTAATAAATGCATCAGACACTGAATCATGATCAACTACCAGTGATGAATTAACTTTCAAAACCTTGTAAATATTACTGTATACATGGTATATAGCCTATGGGCAATAGTAATCTATCCTGTTAGCAATTTTAAAATATTGAATAAATAAAATCGAAATCGACAACATACCTGAGAGATTGATGACTCAAAGTCATCAGGTTTCTCCCCTTGGGGTTTGATGATTTTAGCGCTAGCCGAATACATCTGAAAACCAACAAAATTATATCAATCACTTGAATAACTGTCCCAGGTAAGACTTACATGTGTCTTTGATCAAAACACCTAAACCTAAAATCTGAAATCAAGGAGCCTCTTCTGTACATGCTGTAACGTGATACATCACAGTATCATTAATTGTGAATAATTAAGAGTTATTTCCTTGAACATGTCAAAATTAGAGAACAAATAAGTGAGCGAATGTTGTTTTAAGCTGCAGTCAGTAATATTGGAGCAACTTCATAGCGGATTGTGAATGATCAACTGTGGGCAAGTCAAGAGAGTACTGGTCAAACTGGTCGGGAAGAAAAACGAAGTGAAAATGGTCATGGAAAAGTCAACATAGACACATGATAGACACAAGAAATATCAAAATGTTCATGATTGACTTTTAGTTGTATATATTCAATACCTATTGTATTTCAAATAATAAACAATCGTGTTTCAAGTTGTCTATCTAGATTGAGAACCTTGCTAATCCATACAGCTTTTTTGGGCTTGTGGATTGCTTAGCACCTAAGAACCGTATACATATAAACACATATCAGTGACAGTGAGATCTATCTGCACAGAAGTAATGAGTCCTGCATTGTGACCTCAATATGAACACGTTGCTCAGTCCAAATTGTAGTATGTGTTATGAGTGTGCTTTGGCACAACAAATGTACACGTTACATTGATTAGCTACCAGTATTCTAAACGCTGGTATGTGAGCAGTGACAGTAGCCCAAGTAAATGTACACAGAAGCAATCCCTATGGTCACCAGTATTGTGGGTGAGGCTGACAGGTGCGTAAATACATGTTTCACAGGTACCCTGTACCCAAAAGCGTACTGACATAAATATTAGAATCATCCCAATGATAAAGGACACCTGATTTTCACAAATGCATCTGCACAATTTCAACGTATCTGTATCTATTTATTGTTTTATTACTAGATGCCACAAATATTAGCCAGAGCTGAGGTTGGAAAGTTAATTATCACATTGGAATTACTTGGCTTAAAGACAAGGTACTGCACTGTAGTAATGACTGTATAAAGTAGACTGCATTCTATCCACTGGTGTGCACATGACGTTTGTTTAACACTTCTCTAAGCAATATTTCAGCTATATAAAAATCGGGTGTGTAAAAAATATTTGGACCAGACAATCCAGTGATTGATATCATGAGCATCAATCCACACAATTTGGATATGACATGCATCAACCAAGTCAGCTAGTCTGACCACCATATCATGTTAGTCGCCACTTCCAACAAGCTTGGGTTACTGAAGGCCATTTCTAACCCAGATCTCCACAGGGATTAGATAATTCTTAAAGTGTGTTATGAAAGTGAGGATTGTTTTCATGTATGTGAAGTTGATGACAGTTGATGACACCATTCAATACATCAGATAAGGATTTGTAAATCACACTAAGGATTTTATTATCAACTATGCCATAATTTCACATCATTGACATGGTGAGAACTAAACTCAAAAGCTTTACTTGGTAACAAAAATATGCCCTTGTAATGTTAACACAATGGAGAAAATTGAACATTAGTACTTGTCTGCATGAATTTGTACTAGCTCCGAAAAAGTGAACTCATATAGTTTTTATACATTAAAACATGTCCTTTTCAATATGGGTGCTTTTTACTCAAGATTTCTATGATACTTCTGACGCTTGGCAATTTTGACTTGCTGCCACTGTATATCCAGATATTTAGGGCCTGCAAACAAAACATCGCTAACTGGTGTATTTTCAGCGCATTTGAGACCTGTCATTGAAAACATTCCCGATTTATTTCTAAAATAATGAATAGGCACTGATTATTACTCTACATATGACTTTACCCAACTACATGTGGCCCACTTGAGAACTTAGCCCTTGCAGACTTGACGCAAGTTGTTCTTTGCTCTTCCTAAACTAATGATAAACATGTGCAAAGGCATGAAGAGTTCGTCATAATCCACGGCATATCTCTCGCATAACGAAGCATCTACTTGATAATATCTACACAGTGGTTTTGACTTTAATTGTTTAATATGGCTGGACATTATAGTTCTAAAAAATCTCTTTATTTGTGGTTTATTTTGATAATATGTCTTGACGCCAACGATATGCACTAACCCTCGGCAATGGCGGCGACGGAAAAGACCTGATTATAGCAGGTGCGCAGTGAATGGGAGTTCCGCTTGACGAGTAATGTAGCATCAATATTAATGCTTTATTGTATGAAATAAAATTTCATTGACACAGAAATTGTACAATTATAACCAAGTTCTAAGGCCCTACATGATTTGTAACAAATACATTTACTCATACCGCATATAATCAAATAATATTTTCCATACCACATCATCGCTACATAGATCGATATATATAAACCATTTTCCCTTAAGAAATGATATATCTGTGCCATATGACATATATGTCATTTTTACATTTTAAAATGTGTTAGTTCTCTCAAAATATCTCCAAAAAGCAATATGGGAATCTAATATGTAAATGGTACAAAAATAATTCGCAGCAAAGAAAGTAAGTTGATAAGACAGCACCACGGGACCGAAGCTGTCTGCTACGAATGTCCTCGTGGACGCGAACTTTCGTTGTGGGCATAAACATCGCGACTAAAACTTACAATTTCCTTAGGAATAGTATGTTCTATGCTGTTAGAGTTGGTAGAAATCCAGGAATATACAGAACATGGTAATAGACGTTTTGTGACATGATTCAATAAGTCTGAAGTAGCCAAGTAAACTCGAACACAATATCGAAAGCAGGAAATATTTTAGGAAATACCGAAATTCGATCATTCATACGTCAGACGTTAGCTCAGAACGAGAAGTGTCTTGGACCTACAAGATCAAACAATGGTAACAGTAGCTTTCGTTCCCTCCATGAAATATAATGTTTTGACACTTTCAGAAAAGTATGCAAATAAGTTACCTGTGCAAACTTTACCCCCTAGTGGGCTAGTGTGAAGTGTGTAGCGTAGGCGTTAGCTATATCGAGCACAGGTCAGCGTGGACTAGAAAGGGAAATGTGATACACTTCTTGGCGCCAAAGGACAGAGGAAGGGAAAGGAACTACTGCACTCGGACTACATACATTTGTTGTGTATTGTTTGTATTACAGCTCGTAACTTTTGTTTGTTTGTTACAATTCCTTGCACGGGAATTTCAAGGGTGTGAAATATGGACAAGTCGAGATCGGTATAGGGGAGATAATCAGGATTTTTTTGATGACACTACATGTGCTTGGGTGTGGTTTCCTATTTTGGACACTAACAGTTGTGTCTTGTGCATTTACTGATATTTGACAGAAACTTGTGAGAATGTTATGATGTATTGTTATGAATATTGCTTACAGAACCCGTACCTTGGAAAATAAAGGTTCTCATGTGGATGTGTTTGTATGCCATCTGGGTACCTTTGCTAATGACACATTTTAGTGTTAATTACGAACTGTCATAGGCTATCATCATGTTAAATACATAAACTTAATAAAATCATGAATGTCAAATATAAAAAGAATTTGAAACTCTGCTGATGAATATATTATTTTAGAATTTACCATATGCCTCATGGTTTTGTTAGGATGCTCAATAGGTAATAGACCATGACCCAAACAAGATTGATAAAGAACTGAAATGATATATTCGAGACTACACAAACCCAACAGAATGAAAAATAATCATAAAATAGTTTGAAGAATATAAATTCTAAAATTGCGAACCTGCAGATGATGCACAACTAAAGATAATTTGTCATTGCTATATACTTTTAGCATGTTTAGACAAATTATTTTCATCCAAATAAAGATCCCATGAACATAATTTTCAAGATCATAATATTATATTATTAGTAGAAATATTATGCATTAAGCAAGCTAAAGACGCAGAGGCAGATGTGAGGTTTTGTTGCAGGTATGGAATTGAGCCTTCTTTGTTCAACAATTGATAATACTTTTTTTGTATGTCTTTCATCGAACAGCTAGGCACAAAGATTGCTTCAAGTAAGTTTGAAAGGCAGCTGATGTATTTTTGTCAAATATTTCTGAACACATGTTACCCGTTAGCCTTGTGGTCACAGAGTGGACAAAGCAACCTTTGTGTAGCATTGATCATTCATGTTTCAGGTTGGAGTGTAAGGCGCAAGTAGCTGAATTTCCTTGTGCAAGATACAAAAAATTTGCAACTGAGGATCTAGCCTGGGATTTTGTGAATTCAGGTGAGCAGAATTGGTAATCAAATTGCTTCATAAATAATACTTAGATATTTTATTGAATGAGTAGTGTTGTTCAACAGTGTTCTTTCATGCATAACTTAAAATCATTTGGTTTGTCAGCTTTGAAATGTATTATTTTCAGCATTAGTATACAAACTAGTGCAGTTAAAAAAATACTAGTGTCCACTAGTAGTGCAGATAATCAAATATTTGAAAAAAAAACTTTTTGTCAAAAGCACTAGCCATGCTTCAGCTGTACCTAAGAATAGGAGATAATTGAAATTGTTCTCAATGATTAGTGTTTACCCAATGATGCTGATCAAGTCATTATTATGTTGACAAATGTACTGAGATTTTGTCAGTATGGACAAATAAAATCAGTTGTTTAGCATATGGGTATGTCCATACTTTAATTGGCATTCTAGGAGTTGATCTAGGTAATCACAAGTACTGGTATGGATGTAACGGCTTGTTTTTTACATTTTATGGGATATTTTGGGCAGATTATTAAGCCAACATTTAAGGGACTGTCAAGCTTCAAAGTGTATTTACAGGATGGGATGTTTATGCATAAATTACAATAGGACTATGGCTTTGACTACAAAGGGAAGCCTGTTTGTACATACCCAGAAGCTATATCCTTTGGTAATCAAATGTGTACACACCACACCCTGTATATATATATACTCCTACCTGGACAATGTCTCTTTTGTTTGACAAACACTAGTCTCTGGTTTCTGCACAGAAATGTTATATATCCTGTAAATAAAGAATTGTAATCTCTGTCATTGCTTTTTATTAACTCAACTGGTCTAAGACCAGGAAAACTATCACATCCATTGTCAGAATGTCCTTCTGTAGCTTTATTTTAGATCTTCACAGTTTTCAAATAAACCACTGACCAATGATACTGAAACTGGACATTTTATCTCAACACCAGTGTTTCATAAGATTGTGATTTGTTTGTTTTTTAATCCAAACTGCAGTCATTAGTGCATGTATTTGGTATAATAGGATGTTTTATTCTGCTATATTCATGTTTCTTATAGACATGTATGTACAGTAATTTTGTGAAACAAATGGCTTTGGGACATTTTCATGATATTATCAACTTTTGATAGGATATCTTTAGTATCATCACCATATGACCCTTAGGACATTTAGGATGACAATCAGTCAATGTCCTGGGAAATGAACTCATCTGAAATCCTGATGTGTATATGTTAGTATAAATTGGAAAGTTTCCAAATCATGACATGTCACACAAGGTCTTTTTTATTTATTTTGGGTCTTTGTTTGTAAAATGATCCAAGCTAGAATGCTTTCATTACTTCCTTCTTCCATTTTTTCCCAGGTGAAAGAACCTTCTCTCATCACATTTTTCCTGTACCAAGTATGGCAGACTCAACAGCTCCTTTGAATGCAGTTCGCAAAACAGCCAAGAAATTACAGAGTCAGCATGAAGTGATGTTATCAACCTATGGGACACTGTGTGAGCAGATTGATTCCCTAGAAGAAGCAGTAGGGGGGTCCAGCCTTAAGCGATCCAGCTCTGATGGACCATCGGACAAGGGAAGCAAGAAACTCAAAACTGAAGACTCCTCTGATGCTACTGGCTGGTCTGGTGGGTGCAGTTTGGTTCATTTGTAAATTTGAAACATGACATAATTTGTTTCTTATCTTTGGACATGTCAGTCTCTAGTGTTCCTACCTTTATAAAGTTGACACTAATCTGAAGACCGAGTCCATTCTGTTCGATCTTTGCTGATAAATGTCATATGATAGCACTGAAACAGACCATAAATGATGCTAAGTTTGGCCTAGTGAACTCAATAGATTTTGGCACATACTGTTAATACACTGTTTGAAATTGAGAGAAAGTCACTTTGTCAATGTCATAGACTAAATGTTCAAATTGATCAAGTTAGTGGGTGCTTAACATCAAATACATGTAGTATGGCTAAAATCATCAGAGATTCCAGGAGCCTTCTGAATTTCTTACACTGTTCAGCTTGTGTGGGTAGGTGCTATTGGTAAAGTAAACTCTTTCTACTGAGTTGTGGAGAATACACATTATTTTTATGTTTTTTTGCATAAGCTACTTCCGCATTCTTTGCACATTTTACAACACTAATTTGAGGTGAAGATGGGTACTGAACATGGATAAAATTTGTCTACATTGTCGCCGTACTTAGACCATGGGCCACTGCTGATCCTCACGACCATTTGGTGTGATTGTCGTGGCTGTTGCAGTCATGATAAGCTATGTTCTAAGTGTTCCCACCTCATAGAGGCGCAGGTTTCAACATCACCCCTGGTCGATTGTGCAAGTTCGTCAGCTGCTACTACCAAGATACTATGGAGCCAGGATCTATCTGGTGCTTCTGACAGGGATCGCCATTCTTCATCACAGGGTCACTGTTCCAGTGATTGACTTTCGAGGGATCGCTGCTCTCGGGATCGACAACTGGGGAATTGTTCTTCTCGGGATCGCCGTCTTTCGGAGGATTATTCCTATGCTGACTCTGCTGAGCGATCATTGTCTCGATATCACTCCCCTTCTACAAGTTACTCAGTGCGTCGACAAAGTCGGCATCGTTCCCTTTCCTACAACTCCAACCATCAGCGACAAGACTTTCAGCGTTTGTCCCCGGACCACCTTCAGCACAGCGAATACAAGGATCGTCCACACAGCTGGGATCGATACCCCACACATCTGGATCCATATCATCATATGTTCGATTACCATATGTTCGATTTTAACCGGTTGATCGACTCCCTGAACTTCCAAATCAGAGCGACACACATTCCTGGAATCAACTGTGTCATAGCTGACTCTCTCTCCCAACCAGACCAACCCTCTCCAACGGAATAGCATCTCCACCTGACAAATTTCCTGTGGATTTGCCAACTTTGCACAAGCCCAGACATCAACCTCTCTGCAACCAGGTTCAGCGCTCAGCCATCTTGGTCATGTCACTCTGGCCATGTCGTGGAAGAACCTAATGCCTAAACCTTTCCCCCAACCCTCATTCCACCTCAGGTCATTCAGAAGGCCAACCACAGCTTCTATAGCTGGTATAGCTGGCAGAAAAAAAGTCTCACCGTCTGCCTCTGCAGGACGATCTTCTGCTCCAGCCTCACTCTCACCTACTGCATCCATCACCTGAAACCCTCCCATCTTTGTGTTTGGCACACCTCCAGAAGTCCCTTGTTGCCAAAGGGTATTCGTCTATGCAAAGAGAGTAGCCAAGACTATCACTGAGGCTCACCGTTCCCCCACTAAAGCCTATAACGACCATTATTGGAAAGCGTTTAAAGCCTACTGTTGTGCTTGTGACGTCTTCTAGATCTCAACAGGTTGCGGAGTATCTGCATCATCAATCGGCGCTCTACTCTGAAGCTTAAAAATTCTACTTTGGCTACTTATCTCACTGCAATCAACTCCGTCATTGTCACTACGACCAGATGAAAGATCACCACAGTCGCTGAGCTACAGTCCCTCATTCAGTTCTACATGCTGGCTGTGCAGTCGTCTTGCTTACAGCCACCCACTTGGGATCTTAACGTCAACCTCCATCATCTGGCCTCTGCAGAGTATGAACCACTTGCCAGGACTCGATTTAACTGTTTAAATCATGCACCAGTCTAACCTATTATTGAAAAGTGCAGGTAATCTTTATGTCTACATGCCCTAAGTGCATGTCAAAAATTTGTTTGTGTCTGACTAACCATCCCTTTTCCATACAACAACAATCTTAGGACACACTCAATAAACCTCTAAGTTTTAAGTACCATAATACATCACTAATCCCTGTGTTATGTGTAATTTGTCTTTCTTGGGTTTGACGTCATCAAACTGTGGGTACTTCAAGATTATGTGCATATATCCCTTTTTTGTTTAACAACAATACAGCAGGGTTAGAAACTACCAGTTTTTGTCCACTAGTCCTTATAATGATAACATATAGCAAAACCCTTAAAATTGGCCAATGTCTACTTGTCCTTAGGATACCTTTACCTTTGGCCAGTTTGGTAAGGACTACAGGACTAGCGCCAATTTCTAACGCTGATACAGTATTAATTTATGTAAAATCATAATATAGTCATCAGAGGTCTGAGATTTTATTTCTTTAGACTAGTTTATGCATCTGTCATGCTTATGTTTCAACTCTGATCAATTTTTGGGACGAGGGTGCAACCTGGTTTTGTCTGGTGCAACTAGGTTTTCATGTAAACATACACCTAGTGCATGTTGAATCAAATTCCTTAAATCAAGCCCTGATTTGCTAGGGAAGGACTTTAAGCTGATCCCCCCCCTAAGATGGTATTACTCCTGGCCCCTGCCACTGCTGCAAGAGTTAGTGAAATCCATGCTCTCATCGTTAACATGGTCAAATTTGAGAGAATACAGAATGGGAAGGTCTTTCTGTGCCTTCGCTGGGACTGTATCGCGAAGAATAAGCTTGCAGGACACCCAGACCACTCATTGGCATCCATCCTGAACCCAGATTACCTTGAAGTCACAACCTTATACCTGGTTAGAGAGTATCTACCTTGAGGCTAAATGGCCACTTCGGCTCGCCCATAAGAGACTCTTCATCCCCACGTCAACAGGGCCACCACTGAAGTCTTCCGTACTACAGTTTCCTTTTGGCTTTATTCGACTATCCTGCGGGTCTACGCATTCGCTGGATTGCCACTGCCTGTGACATCCAATCCTCATGAGACTAGAGCCATCGCCTCTACCATGGCCTGACACAGGAATTGCACCCTGTCTGTCATCATGGAGGGTTGTTTTGGGAAATCTGATACTGTCTTCACTTCCCACTATCTCTGTGACATCTCCATCACCAACATGCAGGGCCTCCACCATGTTTGGTTCGTTGGTCCTGGCGCAACAATTTATGACCACACACTAGGCCAGATAGACTGTTCTGGTATTGGTGCCTGCCATCCGGTACTCTGTATCCTGTATATACAGTAAAAATATTAGAATTGTCGCTCCTGTGTTTATTGTCTTTATAACCAGTGGAGGTCGAGCATCCTCGTCTGTAGAGACGCCGGTAGAATTTGCCCAAGGCGCGACCATTTTGGCAGTGTCCCTTTCCCTTACCCACTCATCTCTGCTTAAGAATGTGATGGTTTGATATTGGTTTGAAGATCCTCTTGTGGATGTTGTCGATCCTTCCTCTTCTCTCATCTTAACATGCTTCAATCCCGCAGGCATGGTTGATAGCTTTGAAGAAGCGGTAAAGGAGATACCAAGCTGCCTCACCCGATTGGCCGTTGGGGATAGTGGTGTTATCTGTGTTGTAGAACCGATTGCCTGGAGACCCCTTCCAGAGCAGTTATAAGTCATACGCTGAATTGAATCCTATTTAAGCAATTCGGTCATTCTTGCAACGATATCCTGCGTGAAAACATGTAACACGTCTTCTATCCAATTTCAGGTTGTTACGTATAGGAGAAACCATTTCTACGAGGGATTACCAGCGATTGTAAACCCTGACATGAGATGACATACCTCGGGGGCCATGGTCAGGGTTTACAACTGCTGGTAATCCCGAGGAGAAATGGTTTCTCCAACTTGTAAACCGACTCATCGCATAGACAATGTTTTTAATTAAATAACTGAAACAAAAATTCTCTAATGTATAACCTGTATTGGAGATGAAATATTGCCTGCAGTCATGAACTCGGTTCAATGAATCCGGTGACTTCAGCAAGTGGGTTTCGCAACGGTGCGAAATCTGCACGTGCCCCTCGCAATGGCACGAAATCTGCTCGTAGGCTGTTCGTAGTTTTTGTTCCATCAAGGGTTTACAATGATTGGCTTCCTCATGTCTGTCTCACGGTTGTAGTCTCTACAGGCTAGGGTATCTGTGACCCACCGTCCAACTGTGGGATTAATGCATTTTTTAAGATGGGATAAGTGTAAAAACTTATAAATATTACATTAAATTTTACATTTTAATAGTTAGCCTATTTCACATGTTATATGCCCCGCCCGTCTATTACCTACATAACAGCTCCTCTTGCCTGTCGGCTCTAAGAAATAGAATGGTGTGGCAGGGGTAGTCAGGTGATCAGATCGTGTAAGGTCAAAATGTATTAAGATTACAGTGCGTGACCCGTTTGTTGGGGTGGTGACTATGGTGTTCTGGGATGTGTTTTTAGAAGCTGGAAAATTTGTTCAAGCATGTTTCCACGTAAGGATAGAAAGAAGAAAAAAATGCAAAGTGTGAGATAGGATGAGTATATAAATAGAATATATACTCTGACCTGTGGTACCGCGGCTTTCATCATATCTCAGCATTTGTAATTTCTGGTAGTTCATGCAGGACACACATCCTAGCAGCTATTTACAAATGCAAATTAGTAACCAGGAAATGCTCGTTTCAAAAGTAATTTAAATTTCTGCAGAATGTTCCATCTACTGTAAGGATTTATTAACATGTTGATACTTACTTCCGACATCTTTTTAATATTGCCTTACCCCCATATATCTATGGACTATGATATAACATGCAGTTTACCAGGTAAATGCAAGGCCCGGTTTTCACTTGGCGCGACTTTTGTAAATAATGAACTTTTATCGGTGAAACATGCATTGTTAGATAAAATTAATGACATCTGATATAGAAAACATGAATAGTTCATGAAGGTTAGTGAGTGCGTTTTGTTCCGTGTAGCGTACATGACAAGTACCTGAGGTTGCAGGCTTAAATTTAGTGTAAAATTTATATTTCAGTGAATATTAAAATTTCTCCATAAACCAGGTACTCCATTCACGGACTCCAGTGCTCCCTCAGTCTACACTGATGGGGCATGTTTCAACAATGGAAAGAAAGGAGCAGTAGCTGGGATAGGGGTTTTCTGGGGCCCGGGACACAAGAAGTAAGTCCACAATAACTGTTGAGTGTGGATGGTTTTAACACAATCCTGAAAAAAGGAAGTGTTATTGCTTCAGTTTGTACTAATAGTTATAGGTAGCAAGATATCAGATAACATATTCCGTGGGGTATTTTTGTTTGTGGTGCAGAATAGACAGGTTGTAACATGACAAGTGGTGTAAAACTTTACCTGGCCTATGAAGTGACCACAAATAACATGTCTTCCTTTAGCCATGGACTGTGTGCATGAATTTCTCCTAAGCTATCAAAATGACTCTTGTGTTTGCATTTTTGTCGCACAATATGCAATTATCATGCAACAACAAAACGAACTACTTAAAAATCAACTAATATTGTTGAAAAATGAAAGGAAACATATACTTACATGTCTGTTATATATGGTATACTCTACTGGCATATTTACAGTATACTTGTGTCCTGTTTTTCCAGTAACTGTTCTGAAAGGTTGGGTGGCAGACCAACAAACAACAGAGCTGAGATACATGTGAGTACAGACAGTCATACTGTACAGATAATACCCCAATACACTTTCAAACAACGTTTTTCCGTTACGTATAAAGAACATCTGATGGCAGAAGGCACTTTTGACTGTTGTCTGTTATTATTAAAGTTCAGTCCATTGTAATCAGCTAGTCTTGTGTACCTTTAAAAGTTAAACATAGAGTGAAAGTCAGATTTGTTATTTGTTATACCCCTATTAAGTATCTTGCTATTCCATTGGTTAATCCGTACCAAGTGATGAAACAATACATTTCAATGTAGACATTGCAATCATGGGACTACACTGACCTTGAATATTGACTCTTCACATGATCAGTATTGACCTGTCATGTGATGAATATTGACTCGTCTGCTAGCAAACAAGATGGTGTCTGGTACGAACATTTAACAGTTCGCAGCTAAGTTACTGTAATGAAACGGAGAACGGTTTAAAGACTTCATAAACTTCAAACTAATTTCAATGTAACAAAACAAATGATTACTATTGACGAGGTCAATATCCGAAAACAAGGACCCTCTGACCCGACCCCCTCCAGCGGTCTGAACAGGCTCCCTCAGGGGTCGGGTCGGGTCGGGTCGGGTCATGGAGTCCTTGTTTTCGCATATTGACCTCGTCAAGAGTAATTATTTGTATGATATGTCTCAAGAACTGTTAGGCCCTGGAAATAATGTTTTCCTGAAGAAATGTTTTGAGATTCACTCTAGAAGTGTTCCATTTATTTTATCTGTATCGCCCCAATTATGTTTCTAGGTTTGTCAGCACCATGCCCCTGCTGATGGGTTTCACTGAACTGGTAAACTTCTAAGACCTGCATCACTTCGAGCTTTCCTCCCACATTAAGCTGACACGCCGCGATATATATGGAATACTATTAAAAGCGGCGTTAAACCCAACTCACTCACTCACTCACTATTTTATCTGTAGTTATGTATTGAGTAACTCCTAGTTGCACTTCTGTGTAGGATGAAAGCAATATGTGACTTACTGAAATGTTGTGTTCAGGCTGCAGTGAAGGCTGTGAAGCAGGCCAAATCCATGGGACACAAGAACCTGGTGATTAACACGGACAGTGAATTCCTTATCAACTGTGAGTTATTGTCCAGTTTATTTGCATATTATTTAACTGAACCAGAAATCATTTATGTAACTTTAGGGTTTGAGTTTGTGTTTGTTCTTGAACTTCAGGACATGTTTACAGTTTTATTTTTTTCATTAAGGAACATCAGGTCCTAGATAAATTCCGCATAGAAAATATCATTGAAAGGCTCGTTTTTTCCTGAAATATTAGTTGATTTAAATGTATCATTAATGTTAATAATGTTGGAGCCCCATGTAGAGGCGACATCCTCCGTGGCCTAATGGTAGAGTGTCCGCCCTGAAAGCTGAAGGTCCGTGGTTCGGTCCCTGACCACATCATACAAAGAGACGTTAAAAGATGGTACTTGTTGTTACCCTGTCTGGCACTTGGCATTAAGGGGCTAAAACAAGGACTGGTCGGCTCGGAGTCAGTATACTGTGTCTGAGTGGGGTATAAACTGCGGCATGGTATCTCAGTGAGCTAGCACTATAAATCGGCATCTGTCCGGACTAGTACAAGCAGCCACACACATACATACACGTGCATGCATGTCGCTATATATGTGCAATAATCTTGAACGCGATGTTAAACCCCATTTCACCTCACCTCACCTCACCTCACCTCACCTCACCTCACCTCACCCCATGTAGAGGCAGTGATGTTTCTAGTTTTAATGACTGGGTTTCATGGTATACAGATTTACAACTTATACACACAATACTTTTGTTATTCTATTCAATGTTGGTTTAGAATATGATATCTAAGGAAGTCTTACATTTAAAAGATAATCTAACATGCTTATGATTTGCAAGATAGCTGAGACTGTGTAGAGAAGATATTTGACATGTTAGCCAGTGCATGTTGATGTGCAGGTATCACCAAGTGGATAAAGGGATGGAAGAAGAAGGGGTGGAAGACCGCAGCTGGGTCGGATGTAGCCAATAAGGAGGACATCCAGACCCTGGACGAAGCCCTTCAAGGACTGAATGTCAAATGGGTGAGCAACAAGGCAACTCATTTCGGATCTCTACTGTAAATCTTCTACACAAGCATGATATGGATATAATTAGAACAGTAGAGCAAATAATACTTTATTTTTTATTGTTATATCTTATTAGCTGTGGCCCAGGAGAAACGATTGTGTTTGTTTGTTTGTTGTTTAACGCTGCACTCAGCAATATTCCAGCTATATGACGGTGGTCTGTAAAATAATCGAGTCTGGACCAGACAATCCAGTGATCGACATCATGAGCATCAACCAAGTCAGCGAGCCTGACCACCCGATCCCGTTAACGATTGTGTCATGTGTAAGGGACGGATATTGAGAGTAGTTGCCTATTACTATTATTATATTATACATTTATATTCTGCACTTATCCAGGTACTGGTATGTGCTCAAGTGCAGTTTATTTGTTCCCTGACCAGTGGGTCCATATGCATTCCAGTTTTCTTTCTGAACTCCCTGGGGAGTATACAACCAAACCTGCTTATGGGTGCTATAGAGTTTTTACATCCACCTCACCTATCAGGTTCCCATTGCACAGATCGATGCTCATGATGTCAATTACTGGATTGTCTCGTCCAGACTAAATTATTTTCAGGCCGCCGTCATAAAGCTGAAATATTGCTGAGTGCGGCGTTAAACAACAAACAAACAAACATTCCCTGCTGGGTGAACAGAGTCACTTGCCCAGGGTGACACCTCACGTTTTGACACTTGTGTTTCGGATGTATGAATGTATTTGTGTTTCCATCTGATCATCTACCACCAGATGAGTGGGTTCTTTTGAGTGCACAGGGTGAATATACTTTACATTAGGGTTAGTGACAACACTGTGAAGATGTTTTAAACATAGTTGGTCCATAGGCTGAATAGCAACCCGGGGACTTCTAGGATACGATCTCAGAACCTGGTGCTATCTAGCCTAGCCCTTTATACTGCTTGCCCACTCCGAACCATTATAAAACCAAATTCTCAGGAATAATGTATGGTTTTTTTTGTACAAACAAACTTTGACATAACTGATTTTGTAGATTCATTTACAGTCCTGATTGGTATTGTTGTTCGGTTTAGTGAAGTAAATGAGTTCTTAGTCACTGACATATCAGCAATAATGAGATCATTTTAGTTTTACTGAATTAAAGAGAAACATTTGCTCTGGTTAGTTTAGAAAAATAAAGACATTTTAACGGCTCACACCAGTTATGGGGGCTCTTTTCTAGAATGTTCAATGAACCACTGACATATAAGTTGATTGTATTGACAACAAGGAAGAGATTTCATTTCAAGGATTGAGTGAATGCTATAAACTTCTATACTTCGTTACAGATGCATGTTCGTGGACATCAAGGTGTCCCTGGAAATGAGGCCGCAGACAAACTTGCCAATGAGGGAGCCAGGAAACCCTCTGTTGACTAGCTGAAAACACATGCAGACAAAATGTAGCCGAACACTATGAGTACTTGTATTCAAATGAGAATGTGGTGATTGGTGTCTAAGCTTTCTGTTTCTACAGCTTACAAGTTATTGTACTTCTTTCTATATGATATGTCATCTGTAGGTAAAGTAGCATATAGGTATTGTAGGCTGCATGTGTTTGGTTGCATTTATTTTTATATGGATCCTTGATGCTTTTGCATGAAATATATATACTACTCAATTAAAACTTAAGGATCGGCCAATAATTTCATATTACAATAGTTTTAATCTGTCATAGCATTACAGATTAACTATAGCAATATGAAAGAATCGGGTGGTACTCAACTTTTTTTTAGTAGTATAGGTCATTTATTGTTATCAGCTTTCTCATTAAATCATACACAACTATCATGATATCATAGCTAGTTACCACTGCAGAATCTGGCAGGTTGATTGCAAACACTAATATCAGTATGCCAAAGAATATTCTTGCACAGGTGTTCTGAGAAATTTGGATAACTGTTATGGATGTTAATCCCATAACGCAGGTGGTTGGTAGCCTTGCAGCAAGTACACCAGTTACTCAGAGTCGAGAACAAACAGATAATAAACCCTGTATTACTCTACCACTGATATGATTTTGAACTACGATGCATGAATCTCCAGAGTGTTATACTGGTCATAATGGTTACATAAATGATTTGCATGGTCATATAGACATGTAATTTGTTATGGAGATTATATACTAGTTTATGTTTTTGTTTTATTGGAGTTGTACTTATTTACTTCATTCACAAATTATGAGTTGAAGTCCCTGTGTCTGTTAATCCTGTTTTAGGTTCGTAGACATTAACTTACTTGTAAACAGAGTTAAGAAGAACTTGCATTCCATTCCCGTACTACTGTGTTGAAGCAATTCTGTTTTGCATAGGAAGATGCATTTGTAGATGTGCCTTACCTTAACAACTTTTGCTTGCTAATTTTGTCAACAAGCAGGATAACTTACACACTCATCATGTTTTGTTGGTTGTTACTCTCAAAATTAGGCAATATTCCAGTGATAGGACGGTGACATCAAAGTAAATGAGTCTGGACTATTACAGTGCTTGACATCATGAGCGTTGACTTTAGCTGAATAATTTTTACATATTTTAAGCCATCAAGACATGAACTAAGTAAGATATACTCTGTTCTAAGTTCATTTTGTCTACCCCGCAGTGATGTAACTGGAAGATTAATAGCTGCCTAAAATTCTGCTCACTTTGAGAGATACCGTGTTCGACGTAATAAGCCCCAGGGCGCTCACAAAATTAGAATATAACTTTGGTGAGAGAAAAAAACAGTGTTGAAAGATCGTAAATTTCATGGTTTATGCTGACAGCCTGAAATGATACAAAAGAAAAATCTCTGCATATTATACACGACAAATATATTTTCAAGAATTTAATTGCCCATAATTAAGAGTGCATATTATAAACGAATAAATAAGTCTTGTGTACATTGATCAATGGGAAGGGGTGCTAATTGGGATTGTTCACTAGCCAATATATATGCAAATATCGCTCTGGGCGCTTATTAGAGCAGGGCATTTATTACGTCGAATACGGTAATAACAATGCTTCTTTTCTATCAACAAAGTTTATTATGTCAAGGAAAGGCATATCTGCATTGTCTGGTGATTCCTATGTACTGGCATGACTGCCTTGCTTACTGTGCTCTGCTTATTATGTGCAAATTATTAAATTGTGTTCAATATACATCCTGTCATGAACTGACATGGACATGGTTGCCTTTACTACTTTCAGCTCAAATTTGGGAAAAACTTATCAAAGAATCATTTCTTTAATCAGCTTTTTGAAGCACTGTTAATATATTGCAATACACTTTTGTGCACTGAATACTCACCATCGCATGTTATAATGATGTATCATGCGGATGAATGAAAGATATTTTGAACTCATGTTAGATTATTTTATTGCATTTATTTGTGAGGTAAGAATAAAACATTGTTTCTGATTTGAAAAAAGCATTAATGTGGATTAATGAGATATCTTTCCCCACTATTTAGGGCCTTCCCTTGTCACAATGCCAAACTTCGCCGATAGTTTACAAGACATTTATCATTTTGCTTTACATAATTGACCAAGAACAAATTGCACAAAAAAACCCAATTCTTTTGTCCTAGAATGAAATGGACTACCCAGAAAAGGATCTTCCAGGACTCCTGTTAACCTAGTCACATTAACCTGATCACATGGCGAAACCCTGCATTTAATGTCATGTTTATGGACACACAATGTTGCCTTACAAGTCATAGTTTGAATTTGCTTTGTTATGTCATATGGTTTGTTTTCATGTAGAAATAGTACAACTTCTTGAATAAACATTTTGACAAATACTGTTTTTTGCTTTATGGTGAAACTGTTTCTCATTATCGTTTAGTCAACAGGCATTTCAAATGGGCAGATTTCTTGGAGGATGTATTTTGAAAGCTCTGTTTCTTTGTTCAAGACGTATAGAAACATCCTAAGTTTGACATTAAGTGTAATCGTAGCATGTCCTTACGCCCTACAGACTAGTGGGTTTGAATCCCAGAATCACCCTGATGATTCCGGTTTGTCACAACCATAGTCATGCTTGTGGGTCTGACTTAAGTGGTCTAAGACCTACATTTCAGTCTTTTCTCAAACATTATGTGGGGCGGTCGGATAGCCAAGATGTTAAAGCGTTCGTTCGTCACTCCGAAGACCTGGGTTCGAGTCCCGACATCGATACAATGTGTGAAGCCCATTTCTGGTGTTCCCCACTGTGATATTGCTCAAATATTGCTAAAAGTGACGTATAACCATACTCACTCACTTACTCAAACAGTATGCAGCTCACTCCCTTTACTAAGAGGTGTTATTGATTCATAAAATCGCAGTTCTTGCAAGTTTTTATCAGGTCATTCCATAACATTGTACCTTAGTCTATCAGCTGACAGCTGATGTATGTACTTACTGATTACCCTAATTAGAAGGGCATAAATACATTACCTATTACTGAACATGGGCAGAAAACAGTAGACTAATTTCTTCATAAATCTGTTTACAGTGTAACATTACCAAACAAATACCTGCTTATATATATACTGGATACCTAATATTTAATCAGCACTCATAACGCTTTTATCAAATGACTTTCAAATAGGAGGAATATTTATGAGAAGGCCTACGTTTCCTGATGTCAAATGATCAACCATATCTTGAGTGACCAGTTCCTTTTCACATTTTGCAAACCAACATGCATGACATCGCTTCCAAGATTATAATGCACTACATACGCAAAGACAATCTAGGATTAAGCCAAATGACAGTCCCATTAATTTTGAAGACATTCAAACAAATCTGCTTGCTCAAGTTTACAATGTATATACCACAGGCAGGAAGCAGGAAAGTGATATTACTGAAACACCTGACCCATTATATAACATCACTATCCTGCTTCAAGGGCCTGTTGTATTATGTAACTTACTAGCTGTTAATGATAGCCCAAAGCACACAGATACATGTCTCTATTTACACATGATACAATCTACAACATCTAGGAATGAGCGTCAAACCGCGTGGTACCCTTATGTCTGGCAAGACGAAAGATTGTGAGCAAAAACACTTCAAAAGTTTTGACATGCCCCCTCACAGTCGCTTTTGTCAAGGGCAGATCACTCTAGTTCTACTCCCACGGATGTAAACAAGTTGTGAAAGCTTAGTACAGTCTCAATGACGATCAACACACCACGAACTCAAATAACGTGTACGCTATTGGAAAACAAGGCAAATGGAATGTGCAGTTGTGACTCCTAGATCTAGAGGGCGGCCTAAGCTGGAGGATTCACAAAAGAAGAATTCGGTGAAAGTAAGGAACAAAGTTACAAACAGTCGGCGGGTGTTCCTGGGAGATTCTGCAGCCACACGATGGAAGCGTTTGAAAAAACAACTGGGCGATGTCACCGACCAATGGCTTCCTAATCACTTGCTGGAAACACACGAAAAGATGTGTAAATGCTTGTAAGTGTATATTGCGTGAGAAGCTTCAAAACCTGCGACTCGAAGAGTTGTGAAAAAATATAGACTATATAGATCTTATCTAATGTTTAATCATTGATGTCTTCCTCGGAAAGACCAATTATGTCAAAGGAAAACCACAGGAACATAGTTGATATTTTTAGTAATATGGATCCATTTTTAGCTCATGAACGATATTTGAATAAACATCTATGCAAGTTAGTTCATTTAGCTTTGCGTGTCTAACCACGGACTTGTATACACGGTTATATATGTCCATGGTCTAACTAAAAATTAGCCATTTTTTACATGTCCACACAATTCCATTCCAAAAGGAAAAAGCCATTTTTGTTCGTAATTGTCAATTGAAATGGTATGTGCTGTAAGCATGGTAAATAATTGGTTCTCACAATAAATATTTGATGTTTTATTGATTATTACATTGCAATAGTGTGTGCGAACAATGCCCTTAGAATTCTGATCCATTATTAATGTAATCTACAGTGTTGCACACATACAGAGCATGCAGGTGAACTACAGAGCATTGTGTCCCTCTGTCCAGTCTTGTGTATGAACCTGTGATGTTATTTCAAGGCTCAGCCCTTATACTCTCCAGCTCCATCAGCGATAGAAACTAATGTTTTTATTTCACTATAGTCCTTTATAATTTCTTTGAGAGGCATCCTTTATAATGATAACGTATAACAAAATCTTTAAAAATGGCAAATTTCTACTAGACCTTACGAGACCTTAACTATTAGGCAGTTTGGCATGGACTATAGGACGAGTGACAATTCCTATCGCTGCCTCCATGTTACTAGTAAGTGAGTGAATTTGGATTCATATTATTGCTTTAAACCATTGACCTTAATGAAATTAACAATTCATGACACAGTAAGACGACGACACGTACGTTCTTTCGTTTCACAATGAAATGCTCAACATTTCTTGCCTTCTAAACATATTTTATTGCTTGAGCATTATGGCAAAATTACAATGTCTGAAGAATTCAGTTATTTATTACTCCGAGTAACAAGATGATTATGTTACTCAACTAGCTTCACCATTACTTATGAGAGCCTCATCTTGGCAAGTTGAATGTGTCAACAAAAAACTTCTTGATAGATAATGTTGTTTCAAAAAGGGCAAGTACCGTATTCGATGTAATAGCATCCAGGGCGCTCTGAAAATAAGAAATAGGGGGCTCTTATTAGAAAAAAAAATTGTTGAGAAAAAAAAAACAGAGTTGAAAGATCGTAAATTTCGTAGTTTATGCTGACAGCCTGACATGATACAAAAGGAAAGTATGTGCGTATCATACACGACAGATATATTTTCCAGAAATTAATTGCTCATAATTAAGGGTGCATAGAACACACAATTATTATCCACAAATAAATAACTTTGATAATCGGAAGGGATGCTAACTAGCCAATATATTAGTATATAGTGATAGTCGTGTATGTTCTTTTGAAGAATGTTACTCAAGTGCATGTTTGAGCATGAACCAAAAAGCAGACATATTGGCCTGCAAATCATGTAGTGAATAGATTATCTGCCACATCTCATTGATGGTCGAATTCGGTGACCTAGTTACCTCTTTATAGAACGATTTTATTTGCTTTTTATCATCTTTTGTCAAGATATCACATTGGTGAGTACATTTGTTTTCAAAATTTGTAATGAGGGATTATATCATTTAGGTTAATATAATATTATAACTTTTCCGAGCTTATTACGATTATTTGGAGCATGCATAAGACTTCTGTCCTGGATACTTGTAAGTAATATATTTTTCCTTCTTTGACTTACTAAGAGACATCATGAAGAGCTGTGACCTACACGATTATACCATGGAACCAAATGAACGTCAATATGACTCATCACAGATGGCAGCATTAGAAGATGAAGATCATCACCATGACAACCAGAACAAGGCGCAACACTTACCAAGGTCAAGCCAGGTGTTCATCACCATCTCTGATACACGTTTTGCTGATGAAGAAGAATGTGGGACACGGATTGATGTTGCAAGACCAAATAGGAAGGAGTTTGTTGGTGGTTTAAGAATTAATAACGTCACATCTGGACATTCCCACCGGTCCAATAAAAAGGCTAAATTAGACAGTGTTGTTAAGAAGCTGATGCATAAGTCAGGCCAACAGAACAGGCAGCAGTTGTGTAGTCAGACAGAAGACCAGTCTAACAAACAGCCTAGAGGATAGAATAGACAGATCCCAGTGCAGTATGGAATGTACATACTGAAAATTTGATATTGACTCATGGTCTTCATTGATGTGCAGCAAGTAATATTTGCAGATAAAAAGAATGTTATTTTCAATGTTTGGAGAGATGTTTGACATAGAACCCTGTTGGACCTTTCTGCTTATGCTTCTAGGCGACTTCACAATGTTCACCTTCAATCAATAAGGTCAGAACAAATAATCTCAGATTCTATTCTATGACATGTTAGACAACCATGTTTCAGTTCCTTAGATTTCAAACCCTAAGGAAAGAGAACTCTGGATGGAGAAGATACAGGGAAGATAACTCTTCATGGAGAAGATGCAGGGAAGACAACTCTTCATGGAGAAGATGCATGGGAAGACAACTCTTGGTGGAGAACCAGCTTACAAAGAGGGTTCCTGAGACATGGCAAAGATCTGACTCAAGAGAAATAACGTTATGTCAGTTCAGATTGCTTCTGTCAAGGAAAGCAACACAGATGAAGCTGCTCAGATCCTGGCCCCGTTCCACAAAGTGATCTTGGCGCTAAGGCGATCGTAACTCACATACTTTAACACAGACTTACGACTGTCGTAGCACTAAGATCGCTTTGTGGAACAGGGTCCTGGAGAATGAGATTATTTCATTGGAGGAAATGAAATAAGCGAGTCTTTCTTTGTTCTGCTGTTGGGCAGTAAGAAGTTTTACAATTGGGGAGTTGGATTTAGCAGAGATTTATAATGAGTATGATTATTTACCTTTTTGTGACCACCGGATATCATCCCTGTTTATAGTGTCTCATTAACACGTGCCTTTGATGTAGTCAGCATTGTACAACAGACTGCCCTTACTTGAGATCCTTTATTCTGGAAATATTTACATCGCTTTTTGTTTAAGGCCACATTGAACTGTTTCATTTAACTTATATCACCATAACAAGAAATGTATATATTGAAAACAAGTAAATTCAAGTTAATTTTTGATACTGGTGTCTTCTTTGATATTACAAAAAACATTTAAGCTGTCATGAATGACATGAATGGAAGACACTCATCCGTGTAGTTAACTGTTCTTTACCCCGTCCTGGTGCATAATGTTGTCAAGTGATATGTATTGGACATTTTATATTCTATTTTATTAACTGTTGAATAAACCACATCATATCTAAGACTGTTTGTATTTGTTACCATCCATATGTTGACTGGTCATAGACCAGCATGGCCAGTAGAGCTTTTGGACATGTGCTGTGACTGAATGGGATTATAAGGCTGTTAGGGACCGGTCATTACATTAACAGAAGTGAGCAAGGGACACATGTACAATCTTGGTCGATATATTTTGCAGCTTTCTGAAGTGAATCTCCATTGTTGCACAATTATGATTTTCCTCAGACCAGAAATCTTGCTTGCTTGTACTGTCAGAGTGACCTTGCTAAATACTACATTATTTCGGTAGCTTCATTGTATTTTAGAAGATAATTTGAAGTATTCAAGTTGACTTTTACATAGAAAACTCATAATCAATGCTCCCGTGAAGTGAATATTGTTATGGCATAAAAATAGAAATGATGAGGTTCGAACATACAATTACCCAAGTAATGCCCGAACGTCGCACAATATTTTGTCATTACATGGTTACTTCCCTTTGACCGTCCAATTAACAAGTGGAGTAACTGTCTTTTGTCCGGATCTTGTCCGCTGTCTTCATTCCGACTGTGACTGCTCGCCGACAAGCTAACGGGTACACAAGTACGTGACTATGGGCAGGAGAAGAGTCTCAGATGAACACAAGCGGGAACGAAAACGGGCTGAAAACAAACGGAGAGAAATGACAAGAATTCATCTGGGAACTTGCTTCCCGCAATGGGCTGCACTGAAAAGTCTGAGAAAAGATAACAACGTCGAGCTAGCAGACCATCTGCTGAAGGTGCACGAACACTACTGCAGATCTTGCAGGTGCGTTTTTTATATATATAGAAGTACGTATACGTTTGAAATCAAAGGCCGT
Source organism: Haliotis cracherodii (assembly GCF_022045235.1). NCBI lineage: Eukaryota > Metazoa > Mollusca > Gastropoda > Lepetellida > Haliotidae > Haliotis > Haliotis cracherodii. The sequence continues at coordinate 23,085,220 of NW_027266297.1, read as the reverse complement.
AACCACAGAACAGCGAGCGGCCATGTTAACAGAAGCGTTCGTAAAATACACATGCGAGCAGATTTGGGGACCATGTCAAAACAATATGATTTGTTATGCTGCAGTCGGGATGGAACAAACCGTAGATAATGATTAATCTATATGAAGACGTAGTATCAGTTTGGCCGACCTCAAGTATGAACACTGTATGACCTTTGTTTTATTATTTTAACAATATAGTCATAATCACATCGCGCATCTAAAACACCAAACATATTGTTTAAATTGCTGTAACGTATTCATTTTTGTATATCCATTCAAGAAAGTGTATCGTATCTATTTCAAAGTCTTGATATTTATAGTATGAGTGTCTTGTAAAGGATGCTTGCAGCTGATTTACAAAATCAGTTTATAATGAATAAGTAACAAGGAACTGGATGACAATAGTTTAAATTTTTGAAGAAAAAACAAAACATGGAAAGATTGTATTGAGTTGTTTTTTCTCACCTATCTTTCAAGATGTTTTACCAAAAAAATGTATAAATCACTCAAGGAAAAGTATGCCTTTCATTATCTCATGGAATACAGAGGAGAGAAAAAGTCGTAATAATTAGACGGGCTTGGGTTTTCTTGGCAATTTATTGGTGCTTACCCAGGTTTTGTCCGAACTCGGGCAAACGTTTGACTTAGCACGGTTATCTCCCCTGAAGAGACTAATTACTGGCTGTGTAGACCGCATTTTCACGCTTGTCTCATCGCGCAACGTCGCTAACTTGTTAACGTCACCAAATAAGAAACATGGGAAGGAGAAGGGTTTCCGATGAGCACAAGCGAGCTATGAAACGTGCTGACAACAAGCGCAGAGAAAAAACTCGAATTCATCTCGGAAATTGCTTTGAGCAATGGTCTGCGCTCAAAGCTCTTCGAAAAGATAACAACGTCCAATTTGCCGATCACCTTCTCAAGGTGCATGACCACTATTGTAGATCCTGCAGGTGGGTTTTATAGACTGAATTGTATCTGAGAGAAATGTGTAAGAAACGAAGACACAGCTGCTGTCGCGTGTAAATAGTAATAGAAGCACTCGTAAAATACAAGCACTTGGCCGTCTGGGGGGCATGTCAACAGAAACAAAGAAGAAAAATAATTATTTAGTGATGTCAAATTTGAAATGTGTTTGCTAACATATACAACAGTTGATTAGATTATATAATATAAATATATTTACATTGCATGCCTAGATTACAGCAGCAGTTCTGTTCCAATTGTTGCTGGTTGTATTAATTACACATAATCTTTGAGATGGCCCTCTCTGTGGTCTGGTGCCCGTTTACAGCCTTGGTCTAGACGTTGTAATTAGTGTTCTGTGTGAAATGGAGACTACGTCTCTATCTGATTATGGTAACCAGTTATTGCTAGATTGAAGAAGGCCATTAAAGTAAGCTTGCCCCAACAGATATATATGAAGACTTGTTTGAATGACCATGTTTTATGTTTTATTCCGTCCAGTCTGAGCATATGAGAAAAAACATAATCTGAAATGAACTGTTTGGCAGAATTGTGGTCATCATGAAGTTGTTGGGATGCAGTTAGACATTTACTCCCAGCAGCTATTTTTCAATTGAAAACATTATCAGTAAAACAAGACATAAATTCTATTTTAAATCAGTTATGGTATTGAAGATATAATTATCAAGTTGGTCCTGAAAATGGTGGTTTATTTCTTGTTGAAATAACCAACTCTAGAGCATGCAGAGTGCATAAATCAAGTTGTGAAAAGGAATTATTTTTGTCGGGATTAAAAAATGGTTCAAACTTGTATATAAAGCAGTAATACTGTTTTGTTTGTACATATACATGTATCAAGAGAATAAAACACATTGGTAAAATATTGTTTCAGAGAGCTGAGATCGGGCACAATGACAAGAGTCGAGTATCTGCACAGTGATTATGATACCCGCCAGGATGAAGTCAGCTCGAGGGAATCACAGAGTACTCGAAACATCAAAGTCGTCAATCAGGACGGTAAGCCCATCATAATTTGAAAATAGTTAGCCAATAACAGCAGAGTAAAAAATTGTTTAGTTCTGTTTTGTGCCAAACAAGTAAGTAAGTTAGTTCACGTCTCTCACCTAGGTTGTACATTTGTTTTCTTTATTTTGAAGAAATAAGTAACCAACATGCTTAATTTTTACATGTTTTATACCCTGAATTCTTATGATATTATCTTTGTGTGGGTTTATGTTCTGGTTCCATAATTTTGCCTCCTGCATCTTATGAAAAGGGAGAGAAGGGGCACGGATGCTGTGCAGAGTTACGTCCCTTGGGCATGCCAGAAACAAATAATTGTGGGTTCAATCCTGGTTCACCCTGATGATGTTTCTAGGTTTGTCAGCATCATACCGGTGCTCATGGGTTTCATGAAAGTGGTAAACGTCTGAGGCATTCCATCTTCCCGAGGGAAGTGAGTTAACTGACTATAAAAGTCCAGTTTCCACCCGTGCCGAACTAGGCTTGTATTATTGAGTTACATTTTGGCTGGACTAACGAGTCTATGCATAGTCCAATCAAAATCGCGTAACAAAATCGAAATCCGGTTCGTAAACTGTCATGCAGACTTCGGTTGATTGGAGGATTTGCAAAGCATGTGCACCGCCAACTCGTTGTCAACAGATATTTTCTAAATCTTGTCATGTTTTTAATCAAGGTGCTCACATGATTTGATGCTCTTCGCGGTGTAAGACTCGTTTTATACAATACATAGATCTTGATTATCGATCAGATCGTCTTGACTGGGTGCCTCCGTTTTGTTTGAAGCAAATGCAAGTGATACGAGAGGTGGAATCTGATTGGTCCACAGGAGAGGCATAGAAGGGACAAAACTCGCAATAGCCACTGATGGTGCTCCGGTCAGGCCCAGGAATTCCAGCCTAGTTCGGCAAGGGTGGAAACTGGACTTTTAAAGTCAGTTAACTCTCTTGCTACGGGAAAATGGAGGCATTCTTGCATTATGCTGATATACTGTGATATAACTGGAATCTGTTAAAAGTGGTGTCAAACCAAACTCACTCACACGGAAAATGGCCAAGAAAATCCATAAAACAGGAAGACTCATTCTTAGCATGACCACCATCATCCTTTGAACACTTAAAATTTATTAATTTCACTTTCATGTAATGAAAACATTACAAATTAAAATATTATTTGAGTATGATATTATTAAATACTGAAAAATTCCATTTATTATTAGAAAAAGCGACAATGTTTCCCAGCTACTAATTTATCTACTATGCGTAATGTACCCACCTGTACAGTAAAGTTAACACTAATATCTTCTCAACTGTTGTTTGAACCAGGCCAGGTTTATGTGACGCTCAGCGGGGACAAGTTGAAGAAGACTGAAACAGGCATCACCCCACAACATCAGCAACAAATACCAGTCCTTGTCGGCTCACAGCAGAGCTTGACCTCCCATCAACAAAACATTCTTGTGCACTCACCATTTGTCATAAACAAGCCACAAATTACAAACTCAAATCCAAACACTGGCAATGAACAGCCTGGTTGCTTGAACCAGATGATAAGTGGGTATGTTGAGGGTAAAGTGCCCTCTGTCCAGAGTGCACAAAGAGTCACATTGAACAAGGATAACCCAAGTGGACAGAACAATCCAGGTAAGGATGGTGTTAGAGGGACGAGTAGTTCAGGAAAGTGTCATGTGCTTGTGGAGAAGCAGCTCGAGGTAAAGGAAGAACCTGTGGATGATTTTGTGGTAGTCATAAATCCAGATGATGATGACGATGATGTTGATGATGATGATGATGATGATGATGATGAAGATGATGGCGATGATGAAGATGAGGAAGAAGATGATGGAGAAACAACAGAGAGTTGTGACGAAAGTGATCTAATTCATTCAGAATATCAAGAAGGTCTGGTTGAGATCAAGGAGGAGCCAATGGATGATGTCCCAGATCATGCCGGTCACCTTCAAGGTGAGGTGGTGTTATGGAGGTGGGGGAATAGCAATAAAATAAAAGCAACAAAAATTCTTTCCATAATCATAAGAAATCTCCATTGTACAATTCCGATTATTTCATAAACTTGTGTTTATGAATCACTATCAAACAGTGATGATACCAGGTTTTCATGAACAGTTGAGAGTATCACATCATCACAAACACAGCATTAAGAGGCTAAAACAGGGACTGCTCGTAGTCAGTATACTGTGTCTGAGTGGGTTTTTCTTGTTAAACTGCAGCATGGTATCTCAGTAGGTTAGCACTATAAAATTAGCATCAGTCTGGACACACACACACACACACACACACACACACATACACACACACAGTGCAAAAGTCTTGAACATGATGTTTCATCTCACTTTTACAGGTTGTTGTTATGATAGAAGTCTTTCGCGGAAATTGCAGTAAAATTTGATATTAAAACTAGATGTGGAACTTGTCCATGTAAGAATGCCACTTTGTTAGTAAATTTATTGGCTCAGTGTGACATATTGTTACAAATCACTTGAGTCTTGTTGCTGTTTCTCCCACTTGATTTGTCAAAATTCATTGTATAAGTCAAGGCTGGTTCTCTATTCAGTAATAAGCATGCATTACTTGTAGCCACCACGGACCAAAGTGAGATTACAGCTCAGAAATAAAAAGTCTAAAAATGTGAAAGGTTTGATTTTCCCAATATCAATCATGCCTATATGTTCCGCAGTGTCTTGGGGGCGGTCGGGTGGCCTAGTGGTTAGATCGTTCGCTAGTCATGCCGAAGACCAGGGTTCAGTTCCTGACATGAGTACAATGTGTGAAGCCCATTTCTGGTGTCCATTGCTGGAATATTGCTAAATATCAATCTCACTCACTCACTCACTCACTCACATACTCACTCACCCATCCACCCATCCAACCACCCACCCACTCACTCACCCACTCACTCACTCACCAGTGTCTTGTTTCAGTAAGCTGCTCCGTGCCACAGGGTCACAGAGGATTTAACACAGCAGGCACCTCGACTAATGGGACGCAAGATCAGCTTGGGAATTCCAGGTATACATGATATGTCACTGCTGCAGCTGACCCGTGAAGTTCCGGGTTAGGAAAAGGTCTTCAGCAACACATGCTTGTCGTAGGAGGCGACTAACAGGGTCAGGTGGTCAGGCTCGCTGACTAGGTTGATGCATGTCATCATATCCCAATTGGGAGGATGGATGCTGAAGGTGTCAATCACTGGATTGTCCAGTCCAAACTCAATTATGTACAGAAAGCCGTCATATAGCTGGAATATTGCTGAGTGCGGCATTAAACAACAAACAAACAAACAAACAAAAACCATGTCAGCAATCCTGACTGCTCGATTCTGTTAGTCGCCTCTATTCTCTACCCGAATCTTCACAGGTTAAGATGTTAGAAGTTATTATACTTTCAATTCATATTTAGTTCCATTTTTTCATATTTCCTTTTATACTTGTTGCAAAAATTAGGATGTGTGTAACATTACACAAAGAAGGTGACTTTTCTGTCATTAGGTTTGTGGTGGTGCATGTTTAGCCCTCACTGTGAAACTAAAGATTGTGATAATTTCCATTTTCTTCTAGGGTGTGTCTACAAGATGGAAATCCCTTTAGGTCCCCAAACACTACCAGTCCCAGTTTGCGAGTGACCACAGCGAAAGTGATTACATGTTACAGATATGGAGACTTGGTTAGGAGTCAGACGGCATCCTCGTCCAACCATACCAAGGCCAAACTGTTGGTGGCCTGCAATGCCTTGCTCAAACAGATGCCACAAATCGGTAGAAAGGACACACTCAGGACAGAGGCTGGACAGGGGCAGACAGACACCAGGGACCAGGTGCCACAAACCGGTAGACAGGACACACTCAGGACAGAGGCTGGACAGGGGCAGACGGACACCAGGGACCAGGTGAATCTCAGGAAGAGGAAGCATGTCCCGGAGGAACAAGAAGAGACATGTAGGAAACAGAAAAAGTTTACAAAACAGGACTCATTCAACACTATCAGAACTCCCAAACCTGAATGAGTGGGATACATTGGATTCGATTAAATGGGTACAGGTCCTGTATCACATTCTGGCAAACATAGATCTGGAATCTCTCATGCCAAGGTCATGCCAAGGTCAAATGTGCCTGGAAGGTGTGTGCCATGACTGATGATGATGGTGAGCATGACCACTTCAGGACATTCCACCAAGAGGAATCAACTAGGGAAGAGATAAAGCCAAAGAGAGGAAGGAACCTTGCAGAGAAAGCAAGATGAATCTGACCTTGATTGTGGAAGGACGTTACCGGTCGTATCAAGCTGGTTCCCATGGACACAGTGACAACTGGTGTCGGACACATCATGTGAGGTGTCACACTTCATAGTTCTCCTGGACATATCCCAGTCAAAGCATCAAACTTCCCGATTCTGTTATGTCTCACTGGACCTCCAAGATGTCTTTGTTAGGATACAACAGCCTTTCCTCTCCTACCTCCTTAAATCCACTGGACCAATGAAGCTGAAACTTAACTTAATGTTCCCAGCTGTCTCATTGTGGAGAAGACCCGTGAAGATCCGGGGTAGAATAGGTCTTCAGCAACCCATGCCTGCTGAAAATGGCGACTAAGCTTGTTGTAGGAGGCAACTGACGGGATCTGGTGGTTAGGCTCGCTGACTTGGTTGAAGCATGTGATCGATCCCAATTGCTCATGATGTCAATCACTGGATTGTCTGGTCCTGACTCGATTATTTACAGACCGCTGTCATATAGCTGGAATATTGCTGAGTGTGGCGTAAAACAACAAACCAACCAACCAAACCATTGTGGAGAAATTACATTCTTTGTACTTGAAATTCAACAGGTCTGCTTTTTCTTTCATACCTTGTACATCATTGCATCTGAGTGGCTTTGTTCAGAAGAACAGATACGGATGGATATTACTTCTAATTCTTGTATCTTAAGCAATCAGTGCAATTCTACTATTCATCATAGCATGTTGGACCGATTGTGTATGTTGTTTGTATAGAAAATAAACTTGTGATATCACAAACTGGTTATGGCTTTATATACCTCCAACCTAAAAGGACAGCGGTATATAGTTATACCAAGGAAATCGATCCATCCGTCCTTCCGAGATAATATTGTGATCACCCAGGCCACTGCAAGCTTATGACCTGTTCTGTTTCAAGTTCCACATGCATAACAAGGGAGACAGTCAACATGGTCAATGGTATTCATATTCATAAACAATGACACAGCACACTCTTCAGGTGTAAAGTCTTTATTGCACTCATTAGATGAAGTCTGCGTTTACAGACAATAGTCTCATCTTCTAGATTTAGCCAAATTAATGTTAAATACCATGCTCTACCAAAACCATCTCCTGCATGAAATTGACAGTTAAGAGCACATTCGATCAAAACCACCAGGGATGGGATACATGCTACTCAAGGTTACCTAGGAATATCTGTAGAATTATATTTTAGAATGAAATCAAATCTAATTAAATGCCAAGATGTGGACCTTGCGAAAAAATGTTCATCGAAAGGAGTTTAATTGTTGTCTTAGTGGTCTAAATATCCAAAATGTATGAGAAATCCCATTGTTATTTCCATCTATCATATAGTTGTGGTCCAAAGTCACAATAATGAAATAGACCTGCATATCAAAGTCACTAGGAACACTTGAGTAGTACATGTATACTTGATACAGACAGGTGAACACAATTCTACTCCTCATTCTTGTATATTCCAAAGGACCATCAGTGACCATAAGAAACACGCTTAACTCACAGGAACTTTACAAAACACACAGGAACTTAACAAAACACACAGGAACTTAATAAAACACACAGTGAACAACAATATGACCTACACTATGTAAAGCGTTTTCATCTGTCCTGACATGTAAACAACTGGCATGCAAGCTGAAACAACAATGTGAAAACAATATAATGTGATGGTGACTTCATGTTTATAAGTTAATGCTTACCTTACTCTAGAAAGTTGTTGCTATTTGTATTCACTTGTCTAATAACAAATTTATCTCAAGTGACCTGAAAAATTTGATAGTTTCATGAGTAGAGAAGCTTAACATCTCAATTGCCTAGATCGATGCTCACGATGTCAATCACTGGATTCTCTGGTCCAGACTTGATTATTTCCAGACCGCCGTCATATAGCTGGAATATGCTGAGTGCGGCGTTAAACAAATAAACAAACATGACTGCAATTCATATACATGTAGTTGGAATATTGCTGAGTGTGGCGATGGACATCAGGCAAGCAGACGAGCATTAATTGACAAGAAAAGTCAAATGGTCTATTTCTTATCGTATTTTCTTACAGATCTTCATGATGTTTCATCACTAAATTCACAATAGAATTAATCTGTCTGTATTATGCTACCATGTATAAAATAATTTCTCTACCAAGGTTAATCTCACCGTCTAATCGTTCAATAATTTATTGTTTTATAACATCAGCATTCAATTTCTACATTTGACATAAATGGTTGACAGCACCTTACCCCTGGACCTAGCTTCAGCCCCATGAGGTGTGTGAGGAGGTCCTATTGTGTTGATGGAACATTTTACAGGAGTTTACCATCTATACTCGCAGGAATAAAATATTAATAAACATCTATCAAAAAAGACGAGAACAAAACAATTAGCTAATTTTGAGCACACAAACATGTGAATAAAATTGTACAGATATTTCACACAAACAGGATGATTCTAAAAAACAACTCATTTTTGTCCGTTAAGAGAAAAACAAAATAAATATGTTTTCACAAGCACACTCAAAGAGAAATCATCATTATGATTCTATTTCCTATACTACATAATTCAAAACTGTCTTAAATATTCAATGGAAAAGTCAAGGACACTCCAACTCATATTATGACATAGACATAATGGTATTGTAAAAATATTCAAATTAGCTTGGATCACATAATCTGGCACCCAAGAATGCAGATATATGGAATATGTGAGTGAGTGATGCAACAAATGAACATCTATCACTATCAATATACATCTGAAAGGTAAGGCCACACTAACTCCGATGTAGGATGTTCATACATAATGGCACGAAAGCTCATACACTTACTGCAGGATTACAGCTGATAAACTCAAACAGCTAGAATTAATGCTAGTACTACCCTAGAACACATAGTAACTTTAGGCTGACATTTTCCATTTGGACCAGGACAACTGGTTTCATATTTTACAGCCTTATCCCGAAAAACACACCAAAACTTAGGAGGCAAAATACAAATTGTTGTCGAGATTGATTTTGGAGGGTTTTTGTCTTGGGAGAAAAAACATTGATGTTCCTACATTATACTTTAGCAAAATGTAGGGGAAACAGAACAAAAGCAAAAAATAGATTGTCTCGGCAGGTTTGGCCTAAGCACAGCAACAAATTCTAAACAGTAAATATGTACACAAGCACAGATGTATACATACCTGTTTCACCTGAGGTGTAATTGCTTAAGAATAATATCAATATCAATAACATACCTACATGTTTCTTTTCAATATATGTAAGTAAACATAAGTCATGATTTTATTGCTAATTCAGGGTCACATGGATATTCTTGAAATCAGAATATCTTATATATAATCTGTGATTTACCTTCTAGCAAATATACCAGTACATTTGGATTGCAGTGAAGCTATTTTCAAAGTCATGAAGGAGTATTAAAAATTATCTACAAGTATGTGAGTGGACAAATGGATATCTACGTCTTAGTCTGCAATATGACAGCTATATCACACAGGCCAGTATGCTGTCAAATCTGGACCAGACAAACCAGTGTTTCACAACAGCAAAACTTTACACCATCAAGAAATAAGGATATATACTACTCAAAAGAAGTTAAGGATCACCTGATTCTTTCATAATACTATAGTTAATCTCTCATGTCATGACAGATTAGCTTTACCATTATGAAAGAATCAAGTGGTCCTTAACTTCTTTTGAGTGGTATATAATCAGTGGGGCGTCAGGTGAGTGTTCTCCATCTTGGTTATTTCCTTCTCAACAGCCATTTTGACCACACAATCCCCGTTTCAGTCCCTCTTACCACAAGCAGGGTGTGATGCAGCTCCATTGAATCCTGCCCCTAATGATTGTGAATGTACTGATTCCCACTGTGTGGGAGCCTGGATAATGTTACCTTAGTCAGACTGTATTGTGCAACCCACGTGTGATTCTGGGAAAAGTGTAGGCCTCAAGGCCCCAAGCCCCCATGCTTGTGTTTGTTTGTTGTTGAACGCTGCACTCAGCAATCTTCCAGCTATATGACAGCAGTAAATAATCCAATCTCATTAAAATCAGATCTTAGTTCTCGCTATCGCTAAACAAAGACTGAGTACATCCCATTACGGGTCACGTCAGAATGGCATAATGACCTTTCATTCGGCCAATCAGAGCGTCGCTTACCAGATCATGAAAGTGACAGTCAGAATGTGTTTTCTAATCATGCTACCTTGAAAACGTTAACATGGGGTATTCTGAACAACAGTTACGGCCCATACGACTGATTCTGTCAAAATTATCGTCTATCTCTTGCTTCAGTAGGATAAACATTTGAACGGAGGAGACGTTGTGCAGAACGTGAGAAGCACTGCCATACAGTCTCAACCATATATTAGACGTTCCAGAATGTTCGTTTGTTCAGTTTAATAAACTTTAATTGAGAACTGTGTCAACATATTTTTCAAACGTAGTCTGAAATGGAAGTCGCCAGGTTAAAACGAGTGCCGTAAAGCTCGAGAAATCTGCTTTCTAATTGGCTGATGTCTACTTCTTGTTAGTCATTTGAGTGGTCGGTCAAAATTCGTAAAAGGTCATTCTGACGTGACCCGTAATAGGATGTCCTAAGATCTTTGTTTAGCGGCAGCGAGAACTTACATCTGATTTTAATGAGATTGTAAATAATTGAATCTGGACCAGACAATCCAGTGATTGACATCATGAGCATTGATCTACGCAATTAGAATACAATGATATGCATCAACCAAGTCAGCAAGCCTGACCACCCGATCCCGTTAGTTGGCTCTTATGACAACCATGGGTTGTTGAAGACCTATTCTAACCCAGATCTTCACGGGTACCCATGCTTGTGAATAGGAGTCAAACAAACTAAAGATTGGGTGGTAAGTATTAGTGACCTACAGGATTTTGTGTCGTATCCCACGGCCGGAAGTGTTGCTCGTGCTGTCAACCACTATTTTACCAGGCCCAGCTGTGAGAGTGAGTGAGTTGGGTTTAACGCCGCTTTTAACAGTATTACAGTTATATCACGACGTGTCAGCTTAATGTGGGAGGAAAGCCCGAAGTGATGCAGGTCTCAGACATTTACCACTTTGGTGAAACCCACGAGCACGGGTATGGTGCTGACAAAACTAGAAACATAACCAAACCGAACCGGGATTCGAACCCACAATCATAGGTTTCTGGCATGCCCAAGGGATGCAACTCTGCACAGCGAATCGCGGCGCCTTAGACGACTGGGCCACCAGTGCCCCCCCCCCCACCAGCTGTGACACAACTGGAATAGTGCTGACTGCAGCATCAAACAATACTCACTCGCTGTATCCTTCATGTATGTTATAACGAAACATTCTAAATGCAAATAACAAGATGTAATACTGCTCCAACATCAACAAATAGCCAAATAACAATGAAATATTAGCCAATACGGTCAACATCAAACACTGGTACCGATAATGAAGGATTTGTTCATATATAACACAATGTACATCAGTGAATAATTTACATACACAACAGAGTGTTGTTCAAAGAGTGACAATAGTGAACTATATATATTATGGAGGTGAAGTTATATAGTCTAATGAATGGAATTATCAGTGTGTATTGCAGACTTCAGCTTCCCTTGTCAATAATGTAAAGGCATTTGAACAAGGAAAGTGATTGAGGGAATGATGAAGAGTATAACTTGTTTGTGAGCTAGTGAGGCGGGACGTGCTCCAGTATGTCACCCCCATGATCATTAGTTTGGTCGAAAAGCACCTTGACCAGTATGTCAGTTAAATCTGTGGGTCACCGTCACGTCCGAGGACAAAGTAGACAATTACTATTTTTGTAAAACCCATAAGCATGTTACAGGGGAATATTTCTGACAGGCCAAGGATCAAAACTGGGGAAAGTTTGGGATACAAACGCAAGATCACTGGATCCAAAGGGACACAACTCTGCACAGCAAATCATGTTGGCATGATCCACTGTGCCCCCTTGCCATTAGACGTGAACATCAGTATAGATGCTCCCTGGTAACAAATAACAAGTATGAACAGGATTACTAGACATGAATGTCATCTGTTTACATTACAAGTAAAAAAACATGATGTCAACACATTAGACATTTTGCAAAACAAACATGCAAGGGAAAAGAAAGGGTGTATGCTGGTAAGAACCTAAAGATTGTTCCTATGGTATATTTGCGGATAGTGCATCAACAATGTTATAAATTCGAGCGCAATGCTCCTGTGTCAGATACAGTGGACCAGAGTTTACATATACCTGTTGACATACAATTGTGTCAAATACAGTGCACCTGTTAAACATACAATTGTGTCAAATACAGTGCACCTGTTAAACATACAATTGTGTCAAATACAGTGCACCTGTTAACATACAATTATGTAAATACAGTGCATGTGTTTACATACAATTGTGTCAAATACAGTGCACCTGTTAACACACAATTGTCAAATACAGTGTGCCTGTTTACGTACACCTGTGTCAAATACAGTGCACCTGTGTCAAAATAGTGCACCTGTTTACATACACCTGTGTCAAATACAGTGCATCTGTTTACATGCACCTGTGTCAATATACAGAGCAGATGTTTACATACACCTATGTCAAAATACAGTGCACCTGTTAACATACTCTTGCATCAAAATACAGTGCACCTGTTTACATACACCGGTGTCAAAATACAGTGCATTTGTGTTAACATACTCTTGCATCAAAATACAGTGCACCTGTTTACATACATATGTGAAAATTACACTTAACAAGTACACATCCCTGCCTGGGGATTTCTAACTAAACAGGCCATCAAGATATGATATGGTTTCACACTCATAAATCTTTCAAAAGTCATAAGTGGAATGCAAATTTCTGTAAATGGAAGACCTCGTAATATCACAGAACAAGTAGCAACACACCTGATACAGGTAGCAACCAGCACCAAGGTAAATTCATGTACAACATGGCTCCGTGTTTCTTCTGTCCACCATGCCAGGTAAGTGAACAGGATCTGCTCAGCCCTACTGGAACCCTCACTAAAGCAGGAAACATCATCTTCCCGAGGCAAGGGAGTTAACTGACTGTATAAGTCCAGCTTCCACCCTTGCCGAACAAGGCTGGAATTTCTGGGCTCGATCATAGCGCCACCAGTGTTTACTGCGAGTTATGTCCCTTCTATGTCCCTCCTATTGACCAATCAGATACCACCTCTCATATCACTTGCATTTACTTCAAACAAAATGGTTGCACCCAGTCATGACAATCTGATTGTGACGCAACAGGTCTTACTCCACGAAGTGCATCGGATCACATGAGCACCTTGTTTAAAGACATGAAAAGATTTCGAAAATATCTGTTGAGGGCGAGCAGGCAGTACACCATCTTTCCAAATCCTGCAATCGGCCAACATCTGCATAGCAGTTTACGAACTGGATGTTGATTTCCTCACGCTAATTTGATTAAATAATATATAAAATATAACTCGATAATTCCAGCCTAGTTAGGCAAGGTTGAAAACTGGACTTCTATAGTCAGATAACTCCCTTGCCTCAGGAAGATGAGCTAACACGAGAGCCTCCAAAACCTCAAAAACCTAGATATCAAACATGTCCCATACTACCCACACGAAAGACCTATCAAATGTCACCCAATGTCTTTAGGAAAATAGTTCTCTCTGTACAAACTGCATCCTTGCGAGAAAGTACATCTTGCATATTGGGCAAACCCACCTGTTCCCCACAGGTAAGGTGCACTCATTACTGACACAGACACTTGATGCTAAAAACACTCCCACTGAGCATGCTAAGGTGTCAGAATGTTTTCCAAGAAACTGTAGACATTAAACTATCAGCACTAAGCAACGTGTCCATGTGACTATTAGCACATGTGTTTAGGAACATTGAAACGAATGTGGACAAAATTTTGACTATGAAGAGTCTGTCATGAGCGATTCACCAAAAGGAAATTGATACTTTGATACTGAGTCCTGACACTTCATGACTTATTTTCCTAGAAATATGGCAATTAATACAGTTTGTTCTCAGGCAACGAAAACCTTTTTTGTTGTTTATATTTATCTGACTAAATAATGACAATGTTTGTGGGGGTGTTTGGGTGGGGTGTTTGGATGGGGGTGTTTGGGTGGGGGTGTTTGTAAGGTGATTGAGTGGGGGTGTTCGAGTGGGGGTGTTTGGGTGGGGGCGTTTTGATAGGGGAATTTGGGTGGGGGTGTTTGGATGGGGGTGTTTGGGTCGGGGTATTTGTGGGGTGATTGAGTTGGGGTGCTCGGGTGGGATGTTTTGATTGGGGAATTCGGCTGGGGGTGTTTAGATGGGGGTGTTACGGTGTTGACATTAGTGTGGGGGTGTTTCGATAGGGGAATTCGGGTGGGGGTGTTTGGGTGGGAGTGTTTGGATTGGGTTGGGGAGTTTGGATGGTGGTGTTTGGGTTTGAGTGGGGGTGTTTGGATAAGGGTGTTTGGGTGGGGGTGTTTGGGTGGGGGTGTTTGGGTGGGGGTGTTTGGGGCGGGAGTGTTTGGGGCGGGAGTGTTTGGATTGGGTTGGGGAGTTTGGATGGGGGTGTTTGGGTTTGAGTGGGGGTGTTTGGATAAGGGTGTTTGGGTGAGGGTGTTTGGGTGGGGGTGTTTGGGTGGGGGTGTTTGGGGCAGGGGTGTTTGGATGAGTGTCAGAGGATCAAGGACTCACAATTACCAAGTAAAATCCAACACACAGTTAGATACACAAGACTAGAACACGGTCAGGAAGACATGAATCTCAGGAAGGCATGATTAGACAATTATCGGCAGGAAGAAACAGAGACTCTTTCTGTATTTTGATTTCAGGAATGTAAAAAACAATTGCAGGACATTCTCTAAGTTGAAAAAACAAAGCCATTATTATTTCCTGTTAGAAGAAAAATCCTCTCGAAGCCATAGTTCATAGGGACTGACAGGGGAATGAAAGCATAATGTGGACACAAAAGACAATAACATCTCGACAAGACAAAGTCAAATATACGGTACACAAGGTCCTGTTTCAACATCATTAACAAATAAATAACATGATCAAGATTGATTTCAATCACAAAACATGCAGTGAGATAATATGTGGGGGCAAGACCAACATGTCCTCATCCCTGCTATCCCGAGCAAAGTCTCACATCATCAGAGAATTTGTATCCATCGATATGTATAGGTAGATTTGGACTTTTTTAGCACTATTATCCTTTGATCACTAGCAACAAGTCAGGAACGTATAAAATTCATAAATGGAAATGTGTTATTTACACATCTTTACGAAATATTTACATTATTATACTTATGTTAGGAAGAGATTAAGATGACCTCTCTGAAATCAAACCCTCTGGAGAACATTTACATATGCTGGCTGAATACGTTCTCCGTGACAATGACAGTCACTTTTGATCTTGGGCAAATGGAACCATGGAAAGTTTACAAGAATGTTCCTATGGGGTTCAACCCTTTACCTCATTGTCAAAATATGTAAACAGGATTCCAGTAATATCACTGCCTGTCAGATTCATGTGGGAAGAAAGCCCGAAGTGATGCAGGTCTCAGACATTTACAACTTTTGTAAAACCCACGGTCAAACCAGGTTTCAAACCCACGCAACTCTGCACAGCAAACCATTACACATGAAGTCGGTTGTATTCTATATGTATATTTGTTCATAACAGGAGTCAAGCCATCTACTGCTATTGTAAATATAGAAGCAACATTAATCGTTGAACTGTCATGGATTTAAGTAGTTTTTACTTGCTGCCCATAGTTGACTACTAAGAAACATAGCGTAAACGTGAGTTCCCAGTACGATACACATTAAAACAGGCTTCCCCATGATTCTTCGCGAGGTCTAGTATATACAATCACATATGGGGATATGGTTAGCACGGCTTTAATTTACTAATTCGAAGAGAAATGCATGGTCTTCTGTTTGCAGAAGTGATGCCTTACCTTAAAACTTAACTTTCACACTAATGGAATCAACTGTACACAATATTTGCAAACTTTATGAAAGCCCTCCTATTTACAGGCTAACACTTCTGGCTGGTTTAGAGGCTTTAACACTTTCTGATGATTGTGAAGTAGTTGTGCTGGTCACCCAGTACCCCAGCCAGTATGTCATTCCATGGTGGTTCCATTGCAACTGTCACTCAGGCGTCATCAAGCTCATCATCACTATAGAAATCCATCCGGTCGTCGGGGACCCTCTCCGACTTGAAGTCTCGGCGGATTGCATCCAACTCGGCCAACTCAAGCTGAGAGAGACAACACATTCCAGTGAAAAGTCAGTTAAATAAGTCTGCATTAATGATAAAACATGGCTGTCAATTAGGGCTGGGACGGGTAACTCAGGTACTGGGGTCGGCTTGGTACTGAGTAGGACCAAGTTACCCACAGGACTACCTGGGCCCATGGTTAAGTCACGTGATATATTGTTTAATGAACAAAAGTCACGGTTACACTACAAGTCACTAATGTTTGCATTTCTTTCAGACTAGGCACTCTATGTATTGTTATATGTTAAAGCTTCAGTGTATGCATGACCAGATTGTTTCATACATGTTTCTGAATATTTTTTTGCCGGTGGCTCCGGTACAACAATTCCCAATCAGACATTTTGTACCCAAACGTTGATACCTACAGCAGGTTTCCGGGTCGGGTCAGGTAATATGGGATCAGGTACCTGGGTAATAATTTTGGACTCATCATCCCAGCACTACTGTTAATGGTTTGTAGCACTGTAGCTTGGACATTATATCTTGCTTCAATTCTAACTGAATCAGTGAGTGAGTGAGTTTGATTTTACGCCGCTTTTAGCAATATTCCAGCAATATCATGGCGGGGGACACCAGAAATGGGCTTCACACATTGTACTTATGTCGGGAATCGCACCCGGGTCTTCAGCGTGACGAGGGAACGCTTTAACCACTAGGCTACCCGACCGCCCTTCTAACTGAATCACATTGAATTGATATTGATGTATCCTGAGGTCTGTCACACCTAAATCAATCAAACACTTAAATCTTCATGAGTCTTTGCATGACATTTGAAATAGCAAAATGAACACTGCCTTGTATATTGGATTTGATAAATAACAAACATGAATCTAGTTAATGTTTCTCTGTATTCTTGTAACTAGGCAACACACTTAGTGAATTGGTGACTTGCTGGGTTGACTGCAAGGAACTCTGGGTAGGAGAACGACCAGAGAGGTTCAGTTGTCATGGAAACATATAGTGGCATTCAGTTTCTCATGATATCCTTCCAGAGAGTGTATGCCTCACAACTGCTTACACATGGAAAGAGAGAACCACGGAACATGGCACATGACTTTCTCTTTTCTCTATTCATATTTTTTTATGAACATGATGTGTTCTCAGATTTACCAATGTTATCAGGGATTTCTCTGGACCTGCTTATAGGCCACTAGTCAGTGCCAGGGCCTTAGTGCTACGACTATTGTAGGCTTATGTCAAAGCATGGGAATTACGATCATCTTAGCGCTAAGATCGCTTTGTGCAAGTGGACCCTGGTCTTGAGCAATTCTCAATATATTCACAAACTTGAACTATACATCTTCCTATTCATGCTGTTTATATATAACTAATGTTGCGGCTTCGCTGAGCTGCATTGAATTTCACAGGATGATAAGGATGAAGAGGCTTAGTTCAGTGTTATTGCATTGAATGTTATGTTAAAGTTCAATGTTATTGCATTGAAAGTCATGTTAAAGTTCAGTGTTATTGCATTGAAAGTTATGTTAAAATTCAATGTTATTACATTGAAAGTTATGTTAAAGTTCAATGTTATCGCATTGAAAGTCATGTTAAAGTTCAATGTTATTGCATTGAAAGTTATGTTAAAATTCAATGTTATTACATTGAAAGTTATGTTAAAGTTCAATGTTATCGCATTGAAAGTTATGTTAAAGTTCAATGTTATCGCATTGAAAGTTATGTTAAAGTTCAATGTTATTACATCGAAAGTTATTTTAAAATTCAATGTTAAAAACACCTCTGAACTTCGTACTTTTGAACAAAATATTTGCTTTCCTAATTTACCTGCCCAGGGCACTGAGTTTAGCATCCTAGATTAATTCCTGCTGAATGAGTTTTGATGCATGTACGAAAGGAAATTTTGGGGTATTGAATACTCAAAAATACCTGCTAATGAGAAAACACATAATTGAAAAGATGTATCGTGATTCATAAATACATATAGGAATCTTTTTCACTTTTGAACAATAGTAGCACTACTTAAATATCATGTCTAAATGCACTGAGAGTTATCTACCTTGATTTGATGTAGATGGCTCTGCCTCTTACTAGCGATGCTCCTCATTGGGAAGGGGTTCAGGTCATAGAAGGCTATCTGCAACCATGGAAACAAAGCTCAGGTCATTGTTTCAGGTAAAAGAAACATGAAGAAGGTCCTGTCATCCTTTTCTGTTCACAACATCCCATGAAGATTGACATAAATATTTTGTACAAAGAAACAGTGTGAAAAAACATAATCCTGTGAACATGACGAATAGTGACTTAAAAAAACAACAAATTAACCCTTTGAACTTTAAACATGCTCTTTGTGACTGACATAAAGAAAGAGTGAATGAGCTGTAGTGAGTGAACAAGACCAACTTTGAGCATATCACCATATGACAGTTCAATGTGGGTAGAAAGCCCTAAGTGAAGTAGTTGGTTTGTTTTTTTACGGCGCACTCAGCAATATTCCAGCTATATGACGGCGGTCTGTAAATAATCGAGTCTGGACCAGACAATCCAGTGAATAATATCATGAGCATCGATCCATGCAATTGGGATCGATGACATGCATCAACCAAGTCAGCAAGCCTGACCACCCGATCCCGTTAGTCGCCTTTTACCACGAACATAGTCGCCTTTTACGGCAGGCATGGGTTTGCTGAAGACCTATTCTAACCCGGATCTTCACGGGTCCCTAAGTAAAGTAGGTCGGGTACTTTTACCACCATACTGAAACCCTACATCATGGTGCTCACAAACCAAGGATCATAACCAGAATGAATGTAACCAGCACCAGCAGATCCTGACATGGCTAAGGGACTTAACTCTAAACATCAAACTGAAAGCCTTAGACAACTGGGCAAACTATTCTTATTCTGGGAGGTCACACATTTATTGTCTGTCCAGTAATGACAGTTGATATCTGCTTACATTATGTCATATTGAGACCCTGGAAATTCCTCTTCTTATCAAGAATGAATTAGAGAACAACCTGACGCGAGTGAATGAATAGTGTTATTCTCAAGCCTTTGGCAATCAACCCATCAGCATTGAAAATGCACATTTGCAACTATCAGAAAGTTATTACACATGATCATTCCACCCATATTTATTCGAGCTCAACTGTATATTCCTAGCCAGGTTGTTTGTAGTTACAACTTGATTGATAGTGATTTATTACACGACAGGAACCAGTGAGACATTACCTTACAGATCCCCCTTGCGTCAGTCATCCTCTCGCCTACAGTGCGCATGTACCTGTTCACCAGGAAGGAGGTGTTCTGAGTCAACACTCCTTCCTCTGCGTACTTTAGGAAAGCAATTGAGAAACGAAACAGCACCTGAAAGAGAAAACACCGATGAAAAATCCTTCCAAACACTTTGATGCGTATTTGTGTGACAATCTATAGATTAAAGAAATCAGCTTTGATTCCTTACGTCATATAATATATTCATCAAATTACAAATTATTGTTAACAAGACTGTTTTAGATCCATACAAGTCAGTAAATATTATGAGCAACATCCTGCTCCTAAAAAACAACAAATTTACATTTATTATGACACGTTTTGAATTTACAGAGATTTATTTTTGATGAACAACTGTTCAGGGTCAGTTGTAACGTCAGTTGAGATGTGACAAGTAAGGTCACATGAGTGAGTTGTGTTTAACGCCGCTTTTAACAGTATTCCTGTTATATAGCTTCATGTGGGAGGAAAGGCCGAAGTGAGGCAGGTCTCAGACATTTACCACTTCGGTGAAACCCACGATCACAGGTATGGTGCTGACAAACCTAGAAACATAATCGAGGAAAACGGGATTCGAACCCTTAATCATAGGTTTCTGGCGTGCCCAAGGGACGCAACTCTGCACAGCGAATCGCGGCGCCTTAGACGACTGGGCCACCCGTGCCCCCTAAGGTCACATGAAACTCTATCCAATGACAAGACTGTGTGGATACTGTTCGAAACCCATATGCCCCATTATTTCCTGATGCAAAATGACGGATACCCCGGTAATCTTGAAACACTACAAACAGACTAACCTGTTCTAACCAATCAGATATTAGTAAAAGTCTAATGGTAAGTGTTGCATCCAATCAGAAGTCTCCTCTTATATGATTGTTGTCATAAGGTCAAACATGATGCCATTTATAATGTCAACTGGGATTGAACAAAACACAAAATATAATCAACTGGTGTTTCAAAAAGTCAAAAACAATCCCAATGACTTTTAATTATAAGAGAAAAGTAATCTGTTTGCTTATCCCAGACGTGGCGCGAAGCCAGGGATGGATGGTATACATACACATGGTGTGGTAGATAGGCCTACCTTGCTGCCTTCATACAAGAAGGAGTCCCAGACTCTAAGGAAAGTATCTGTCGGCACGCTGTCCACAAACACGGTGAGGAACCAGTTGAATGTGAACAGACTCAGGTCAACATCGTGGGTCTCAAAATGGCTGTACAACTTGGGCAGCTTGTCCTGCACTAGGTCCTTCAGCACACGCTGGAATAAACACAAGGGGTGAATGATGACTTACTTTACAGTCAGCAATAAACATGCTGGAATAAACATCACAGTCGGCAATAAACATGCTGGAATATACACAAGGGATAAATGTTGACTTACTTTACAGTCAGCAATAAACATGCTGGAATAATCATCACAGTCAGCAATAAACACTGGAATAAACACAAGGAGTGAATGTTGACTTACTTTACAGTCAGCAATAAACATGCTGGAATAAACATCACTGTCAGCAATAAACACTGGAATAAACACAAGGAGTGAATGTTGACTTACTTTACAGTCAGCAATAAACATGCTGGAATAAAACAGGGATAAATGTTGACTTACATCACAGTCAATAAATCAGCTCTATCACGTCAGTCAGTAAAGAATGGAGTTTGGGCCATTCCAACCAGTGGCTGACAGCATGAACAACAATCACAATGACACGTAATCAGCCAGCTCAGACCTTGTAACATTTTTAACAGGCTGTGTTGACAAACGTGGGATACTGGTGATGAACCAAGTCACCGAACCTGACCACCCCATCCATTTCGTCACCCCTTACAACCAGCATAGGTTGCTTGAGACCTATTCTAACCTGGAATCCCCACAGTACAACCAGCATAGGTTGCTTGAGACCTATTCTAACCTGGAATCCCCATAGTACAACCAGCATAGGTTGCTTGAGACCTATTCTAACCTGGAATCCCCACAGTACAACCAGCATAGGTTGCTTGAGACCTATTCTAACCTGGAATCCCCACAGTACAACCTGCATAGGTTGCTTGAGACCTATTCTAACCTGGAATCCCCACAGTACAACCAGCATAGGTTGCTAAAGACCTATTCTAACCCGGAATCCCCACAGTACAACCAGCATAGGTTGCTTGAGACCTATTCTAACCTGGAATCCCCACAGTACAACCAGCATAGGTTGCTTGAGACCTATTCTAACCTGGAATCCCCACAGTACAACCAGCATAGGTTGCTTGAGACCTATTCTAACCTGGAATCCCCACAGTACAACCAGCATAGGTTGCTAAAGACCTATTCTATCCCTTAATCACCACAGTACAACCAGCATAGGTTGCTTGAGACCTATTCTAACCTGGAATCCCCACAGTACAACCAGCATAGGTTGCTAAAGACCTATTCTAACCCAGAATCTCCACAGTACAACCAGCATAGGTTGCTTGAGACCTATTCTAACCCAGAAGCTCAGTACAACCAGCATAGGATGCTGGGGACCTATTCTAACCTGGAATCCCCACAGTACAACCAGCATAGGTTGCTTGAGACCTATTCTAACCCAGAATCTCCACAGTACAACCAGCATAGGTTGCTTGAGACCTATTCTAACCCAGAATCCCCACAGTACAACCAGCATAGGTTGCTTGAGACCTATTCTAACCCAGAATCTCAGTACAACCAGCATAGGTTGCTGGGGACCTATTCTAACCTGGAATCACCACAGTACAACCAGCATAGGTTGCTTGAGACCTATTCTAACCCAGAATCTCCACAGTACAACCAGCATAGGTTGCTTGAGACCTATTCTAACCCAGAATCCCCACAGTACAACCAGCATAGGTTGCTTGAGACCTATTCTAACCCAGAATCTCCACAGTACAACCAGCATAGGTTGCTTGAGACCTATTCTAACCCAGAAGCTCAGTACAACCAGCATAGGATGCTGGGGACCTATTCTAACCTGGAATCTCCACAGTACAACCAGCATAGGTTGCTTGAGACCTATTCTAACCCAGAATCTCCACAGTACAACCAGCATAGGTTGCTTGAGACCTATTCTAACCCAGAATCTCCACAGTACAACCAGCATAGGTTGCTTGAGACCTATTCTAACCCAGAATCTCCACAGTACAACCAGCATAGGTTGCTAAAGACCTATTCTAACCCAGAATCCCCACAGTACAACCAGCATAGGTTGCTTGAGACCTATTCTAACCCAGAATCCCCACAGTAAAACCAGCATAGGTTGCTGGGGACCTATTCTAACCCGGAATCCCCACAGTACAACCAGCATAGGTTGCTTGAGACCTATTCTAACCACGAATCTCCACAGTACAACCAGCCTAGATCGCTTGAGACCTATTCTAACCCGGAATCCCCACAGAAGAACCCCCATATCTGTGTGTACTGTGAGCTGCCTCACCTGGTCCGCTTGTGCTGCCGCTAGCGTAGTGGTGAAGTAGTCAGGGGGCATCAGATGTTCCACGATCGTCACCAGACACCAGAACGCCTCCTCCTCTGACAGGAACAGCAGTGCTATGGCAGCTAGCCGGTTCAATCCCTGCAAAGACACACCCCGTATATCAAGCAAGAGGTGGCAGGTTGAAACGCACACAGTACTCCGAAGGGACTAAATTAGGGTAGAACACTTACAGATATCAGATATTCAGAGTATTCAACTTTTTCTATGTGAAGTATAAACTCTAGATGATGTCCAATTGGAGAAAACAAGGGGAGGTTACTCTGCATTCTATTGCACTAGCTTTTTTTATTAGCTACCACACTAAATTCACACCTTACTGTAGTGGCATAATGAGAAATCATTCCTACAGTACGTCAACCTGGATTTAACCAAAAAGTGCCAATTGGCAAATTACTTTTCAAAATCAAGTAGACACAATTTATGGATAACAACTCCTTTATGTACTGTAAAGGCGACGTTTCGGTATAGATCCTGATACCGTTGTCAAGGCATTCTGATGGTGTTGATTGCCTCCATGAAGACATATCTATACCGAAATGTCGCCTTTACAGTAAATGAAGAAGTTGTTGTCCATAAATTGTGTCTACTTTGTCATCAGTCAACTTCTAAGTAATGCCAATCAAACAATACTTTTAAAAAAGTGTTCCAGCAAAATCTAAGTGTTCCACACAAAATGGTGGCTTGTATTTCATGGTTGGAACTGCAACCTGTGCTAACCAATAATCTCATCTCATAGCAGCAATTACTGCTTCGTTCTAAAATTTACACAAGGCAAGATCATGGAGTACATTCTGGTGGTATACATAATATCTTGTCTTGTCAGGGTCATTTTGCCAAAGCAGGCAGAAGTGTCAGACCAGCAAATGAAATTATCAGAAATATCATAGGTCACATCACTTCCCAAAATGAATATATCCATATATAGTACACATTTCTAGCAATAGCTATTGCCAACGACATTTATGTTCTTATAAATCATGAGAAGCCATTGATGAAAGTCAGATGCAATGTTTTTCACAGTTTTGATGAACTGGTTCCAAAAACAGTAAAGAATTTCTAATAATATTGTCTTTCAAAACGTTAATGTCTTTTCATGCAACATTACCAACAGATATGCACTTGTGTTTTTTTAGCACAAATTTCCATGAATTTGCATGAATGGTGCAAGGGCCAAGCCGAAGCACTGTCCCTAGCAGGGTGCTCCTCATGACTCACCTGGCCATAGCCAATCACCATGTTCTGGGCACTTCAAGATTGTCTCCGGGACTCACCTGGCCGTAGCCAATCACCATGTTCTGGGCACTGAAGGCCTTCAAGATTGTTCCAGTGACTCACCTGGCAGTAACCAATCACCATGTTCTGGGCACTGAAGGCCTTCAAGATTGTTCCAGTGACTCACCTGGCAGTAGCCAATCACCATGTTCTGGGCACTGAAGGCCTTCAAGATTGTCCCTGTGACTCACCTGGCTGTAGCTAATCACCATGTTCTGGGCACTGAAGGCCTTCAAGATTGTCCCTGTGACTCACCTGGCTGTAGCTAATCACCATGATCTGGGCACTGAAGGCCTTCAAGATTGTCCCTGTGACTCACCTGGCTGTAGCTAATCACCATGATCTGGGCACTGAAGGCCTTCAAGATTGTCCCTGTGACTCACCTGGCAGTAGCCAATCACCATGTTCTGGGCACTGAAGGCCTTCAAGATTGTCCCTGTGACTCACCTGGCTGTAGCCAATCACCATGTTCTGGGCACTGAAGGCCTTCCAGATTGTACCTTTTACTCACCTGGCTGTAGCTAATCACCATGTTCTGGGCACTGAAGGCCTTCAAGATTGTCCCTGTGACTCACCTGGCTGTAGCTAATCACCATGATCTGGGCACTGAAGGCCTTCAAGATTGTCCCTGTGACTCACCTGGCTGTAGCTAATCACCATGATCTGGGCACTGAAGGCCTTCAAGATTGTCCCTGTGACTCACCTGGCAGTAGCCAATCACCATGTTCTGGGCACTGAAGGCCTTCAAGATTGTCCCTGTGACTCACCAGGCAGTAGCCAATCACCATGTTCTGGGCAATGAAGGCCTTCAAGATTGTCCCTGTGACTCACCTGGCAGTAGCTAATCACCATGTTCTGGGCACTGAAGGCCTTCAAGATTGTCCCCATGACTCACCTGGCAGTAGCCAATCACCATGTTCTGGGCACTGAAGGCCTTCAAGATTGTCCCTGTGACTCACCTGGCAGTAGCCAATCACCATGTTCTGGGCACTGAAGGCCTTCAAGATTGTCCCCATGACTCACCTGGCAGTAGCCAATCACCATGTTCTGGGCACTGAAGGCCAGTAAGATTCTCCTTAATTTCTTGATGCCATCTGATTCAAGTGTTTCAAAGTGTCGATTGTTTGGTAAAGTTCTCAACAGATCAAGCTCAATCTGAAAGGAGAAAACAATCAACATACACAGTGACCTCTAGCATGAATCTAGACACTGGGATATATATTGCCTCAATAGTAAACGATTAAATTCATAATGCAAGGTAAGAGCTACTGGCATTCGCAAAGCAACCTAGAGCAATGTATTTTAGCTATTAATAGTGTACCTATACCTTTACATCATATAATCAATGCTTAGAGAATAGCATTCTTATTCTCACTATCTTTGCTAAATTGATTAGAAGACACACTGTGTTTTGAAATTTGAGGTAGTCTATCTGTAGATTAGATACCTATAAGGGAGAGAGTTAAGCAAATTTTGATGGTAGAATTTCCAATCATTAGTATTTTCAAAAGTCATCAGTATTACTTGAGTGATCACTTTTGATGTGGACTGCGCAGATCCATCAAGTTCTTTACAGAGTAATCAGAAAGAACCAGAAGCTGAAACACAGCATAATGTCGACTTTGTTAAGGTGGGCTACACACCTGTTTGGCTGCAGGGTTGGACTTGGTGTCCTTGGCACGTACGACCAGGCTTTTGTAGTAGCCCGGGCCCAGCTTCAGTCTCGACTGCCCTACATGCATGTTGATACACCTGAAGCATACAGAAGGCACATCCTATACTTCCTACACCTCTAGTATACAGAAGGCACATCCTATACTTCCTACACCTGCAGCATACAGAGGGCATATCCTATACTTCCTACACCTGTAGTATACAGAGGGCATACCCTATACATCCTACACCTGCAGTATACAGAGGGCACACTCTATACTTCCTACACCTCCAGTATACAGAGGGCATACTCTATACATCCTACACCTGCAGCATACAGAGGGCACTCTCTATACATCCTACACCTGCAGCATACAGAGGGCACACTCTATACATCCTACACCTGCAGCATACAGAGGGAACTCTCTATACATCCTACACCTACAGCATACACAGGGCACACTCTATACATCCTACACCTGCAGCATACAGAGGGCACACTCTATACATCCTACACCTGCAGCATACAGAGGGCACACTCTATACATCCTACACCTGCAGCATACAGAGGGCACACTCTATACAACCTACACCTGCAGCATACAGAGGGCACACTCTATACATCCTACACCTGAAGCATACAGAGGGCACATCGTATACATCCTACACCTGCAGTATACAGAGGGCACACTTTATACTTCCTACACCTGTAGTATAAAGAGGGCACTCTCTATACATCCTACACCTGCAGCATACAGAGGGCATACTCTATACATCCTACACCTGCAGCATACAGAGGGCACACTCTATACATCCTACACCTGCAGCATACAGAGGGCACACTCTATACTTCCTACACCTGCAGTATACAGAGGGCACATTGTATACATCCTACACCTGCAGTATACAGAGGGCATACTCTATACATCCAACACCTGCAGTATTCAGAGGGCTTGCTCTATATCACAGCGTAATTGACACTGATTGGGTGACTGACCCTCTCTATAAGTAATGCTTTGCACAACAGTAAAACAAATGGAAGTATGTGCAACAATTTGATTGGTTGCAAAAAGTTGTTATGTCGTCAGTTCCAAATGAAATTCTACTTAGGCCTCACATTTCAATTTTATTTCACCAAAGATTGTAATAACACAGGGAGGGATTCAAATGTAGTGTGTTCAAGCCACTGCTACAACTGGTGACCCGTGAAGGTCCGGGGTAGAATAGGTCTTCAGCAACCCATGCTTGCCGTAAAAGGCGACTATACTTGTCGTAAGAGGCGATTAACGGGATCGGTTGGCCAGGCACGCTGACTTGGATGATGCATGTTATCGTATTCCGGTTGCGTGGATCGATGCTCATGATGTCAATTCTGGATTGTCTTGTCCAGATTTGATTATTTCAAGACCGCCGTCATATAGCTGGAATATTGCTGAGTTTAGCGTAAAACAACAAACAAACTACCACTGGTTTCAATATGGACAGGTATCTTAAAATTACCAGACTGTTGAGTAAACATTGAATAAACTCACCCTTTCCACATCTGTTCCCTGTACTCGTGTGGTATTCCTGACCTGATGAGGGTCTTCAGCTCCAGGGACCTGTTGAGAGGTCGACCTGACTGGTTGACCATGAAGTTCTCCCACTTGACTTGGTGCGATGACGCTTCATCAGCCACCTGTAACAGTCCCACATCAGTGAGTGAATATGGATCTACACCACTTATAGCCTTATTCCAGAAATATTGCAGGGACACCATGTAGGGAATTGAACCCAGGCCTTCTTTGTCATGAGCAAACACTTTAGCCCCTAGACTACCCCACCACCCCCTCACAGATGAAGCAGATAGCTGAAGCTAAATCTCTCAATGATGGTGTGACATAAATAATGACATAAAACGCAAATGCCTGTCATATATTCTTTTGGTTTAAATTGAGTGATTTGACAAATTTTGAAGCAAATAAAAACAACTCTCTCCTTCAATCAGTCTACTTCACAAACTCTTAGAATTAGCAGTGATTGAAATTGATAATGAAATTAAGTATTAGCTATCTGGGCTATTTATGGGATGTCATAATACTGCTGTAATACTGATACTGCTGTGATACCGATACTGCTGTGATACTTATATTGCTGTGATACCAATACTGCTGTTATACCGATACTGCTGTCATACTGATACTGCTGTGATACTGATATTGCTGTGATACCGATACTGCTGTTATACCGATACTGCTGACCACCTACCTCAACATACCCCACAATACTTCAACATAATACACGCATGAATGGTGAGGGAGACTTGTAGTGTTAAAGGACGTTTTTATCAGCATTTCATTTTTATCCCAACATGACAGCTCAATGAAGGAGGACAGACTAGATGTGTTTTTAAACATTTATCCTGGACCTGGATACCTGGAGTATATGTATGGTTTTGATAAACTAAAGATTTATAACTGGAGTAAATCTTGGTTTGGAATCTTGACAGTGCATTATTATTATTATTATTATTATTATTATTATTATTTACAGATTAAAATGAAAATGCAGCAAAGATTGTTTGGGTGATCCTGGCAGAGTCAGGCTGGTTAGGCTCATTATTATTATTATTATTATTATTATTATTATACCTTGATATTGTTGGCTAGCTCTGCCGACTGTCTCTGCAGCTGGTCTGCTCGGGCGAGGAGAATGTCTTCATCGTCCTCAAACATACACTTCTGGAAGCCATAGCGGTCATACTCTTGCGTGCTGTAAACAGACACATAGAAACATTTCAAAGTCAGAGTCATTTCACAGATTATCTGTAGCATGCTCATATCTCTTAAAGTTTTGTCTAAATAATGTTGTTGTTTTTATGGAGATCACAAAGATCATAAACTATATTGACGCACACGTTCAAAACTTTTTCAGCAATGAATTTCACTCTTTTGCCACACAAATAAGTGAATCTTTCACATGTACATGTACTAGATCTTATATCCTGGGGTATTGTGAAGGTGTGTTGATTAAAATGGATGTGGGAGCTTGGACAGTGACTGCCACTTGTCTGATGCCATGTGCAGATATTTGCCACCCACCTGTTTCATGCCATGTGTAGATGTTTGTCACCCACCTGTTTGATGCCATGTGCAGATGTTTGTCACCCACCTGTTTGATGCCATGTGCAGATGTTTGTCACCCACCTGTTTGATGCCATGTGCAGATGTTTGTCACCCATCTGTTTGATGCTATGTGCAGATGTTTGTCACCCACCTGTTTGATGCCATGTGCAGATGTTTGTCACCCACCTGTTTGATGCCATGTGCAGATGTTTGTCATCCACCTGTTTGATGCCATGTGCAGAGGTTTGTCACCCATCTGTTTGATGCTATGTGCAGATGTTTGTCACCCACCTGTTTGATGCCATGTGCAGATGTTTGTCACCCACCTGTTTGATGCCATGTGCAGATGTTTGTCACCCACCTGTTTGATGCCATGTGCAGATGTTTGTCACCCACCTTTTTGATGCCATGTGCAGATGTTTGTCACCCACCTGTTTGATGCCATGTGCAGATGTTTGTCACCCACCTGTTTGATGCCATGTGCAGATGTTTGTCACCCACCTGTTTGATGCCATGTGCAGATGTTTGTCACCCACCTGTTTGATGCCATGTGCAGATGTTTGTCACCCACCTGTTTGATGCCATGTGCAGATGTTTGTCATCCACCTGTTTGATGCCATGTGCAGAGGTTTGTCACCCATCTGTTTGATGCCATGTGCAGATGTTTGTCACCCACCTGTTTGATGCCATGTGCAGATGTTTGTCATCCACCTGTTTGATGCCATGTGCAGAGGTTTGTCACCCATCTGTTTGATGCTATGTGCAGATGTTTGTCACCCACCTGTCTAATGCCATGTGCAGATGTTTGTCACCCACCTGTTTGATGCCATGTGCAGAGGTTTGTCACCCACCTGTTTGATGCCATGTGCAGATGTTTGTCATCCACCTGTTTGATGCCATCTGCAGATGTTTGTCACCCACCTGTCTAATGCCATGTGCAGATGTTTGTCACCCACCTGTTTGATGCCATGTGCAGATGTTTGTCACCCACCTGTTTGATGCTATGTGCAGATGTTTGTCACCCACCTGTTCGATGCCATGTGCAGATGTTTGTTGTCAGCATCACCGGACTCAGCATCCATGGCTTCCTGCAGCAGCTGGTTGACGATCTCCTGGGACCGCGTGCTTTCACTGCCGCCTTTAACACACAGAACAAACAGCATGAACACAAAAACAGTTCAAGGATCAATATTAGACAAAACTTGGAAGACAATCATTTAAGGAATGGGGCGGTGGGGTAGCCAAGTGGTTAAAATGTTCGCTCGTCACGATGAAGACCCGGGTTTGATTCCCCTCATGGGTATCATGGGTGAAGCCCATTTCTGGTGTCTCCACATGAAGTTGTTTTACATGACATATGGATCAATACTTGCAATTAGCTAACTTTGCCTTATAAATATTACACAATTGTTCTTCAACTTTAACTGAATCCAAGTAAGTCTTTGAAACACAGTTAATTGACATGTTTATTCACAGACTGCAAACTTGTACAGGCTACAGATACAGACTATATCAAAGATGTATGAAAACAAAATGATCTCGGAAGGCAGTCACTTAACATTTTCTAACACGGAAGAAATTTTCATAAGGCCTTATAATTTTCTTACGTTAGTTTACAAGATGAACCAACAAAAAGTACCTGAAATTAGAAATAAAAAAAAGTATTTTGGGGGCCGACTATGTTTTACAATTACCATAGTATGCACCCAGACATAATACACAGCCCTACCTCTAAGGGGACGTAATATTTAAAACTATTTTGGAGAAGAATCTTTTTTACGAGTATTATGCACCGGTGAAATTTAATGACAGGACATTTTTTCACCGCTGTACATAAGAAATGTGAATAATCCATATGAAAATCATTATTCTAACAAAAAAAAGAAGAATTATCTTTCTGTATGGTATCTTGTCATGTTAAAACTTGCTAGTTTTTCATTCCTCAGTAGCAGTACTATTGAAAGTTGAAATTGAAAACCACCTACCAGGAACACTGAATTTTAGGCCAAAATATTTGTAAAACCAACTAATAAATAATAAAAGGCATAACTAAGAATAGAGGGTTATCAAGTCACTATAACATCCAGTCATTATTTCTTGAAATATATGTGCTTATAATACTTAAATATCAAGATTTCTACACAATGTCAATTGTCTGATAGGCTTTTCCTACAATTCCATCAATGACAATAAATTTTCATCACCGATTTTAAATTCTTATCGATGAATGTTGATATATTTGATATCGAAAGACACAAGGTTGAGATTTTATTTATCATCCAACATCATTCTTGAAACTGAATCTGGTGTCCCCCCACCGTGATATTGCTGGAATATTGTTAGAAGGGACGTAAAACCATACTCACTCACTCACTCCAACTGTTTCAGTTTGTAAACAGTCATAAGCAGTGTGTTAAGTGTAAAAAGTACTGCTCTAACCACCATCAGTCACACACATATCAGTGATGGAATTTAATTGTGACATCATAGTAACCGATGACATCACAATAGTATGCAAAGCATTGTGATGCACTTTCATTGCAGCCATGTCTCCTGTGGAGACAGTTTTGGATACTAAATGCTGATTTCCAACATATGTGGACTATTGTGAGTGACTGAATGCTGTTATACCGCAGTCAGCAATATTTCATCTCTATCATGGCGGAGTGTAAATAAACAAGTACAAGCAAGGTAAACAAGTGGCTGATGGCATGGGAGTCATGTCGTCTGGATACGCTGACACACAATAAACTATGTCACACATTTTGACTACCCAATCTGTATATGAGTCGAGGATTACAACAAGAATGCGGTGCTATGGATCTGTTCACTGATTCAGGACTAACGGATGCAGCCGACTACAGACTTACGAGCAGGCTTTTTAAACTTGTCCCAGTAGCTGACTTTGTTGGGCTGTGTACCTGGTGACCATGAGTGATGTCGTCGAGGCCGGCGCATGTGAGATGGGTGAAAGTGACTGATCGCATCATGATCAAAACACAGGAACTGCACAATGAATCTACGATGCATCTTGGCAGTTCGAATCTCCACAAACGTTTCTTCAAAAAGGGTACGGTTGCAGGAATTTTTAAAAATAAAATCCAATATTTTTCCGTTCCTTCACGATGTCCTTGCTCAATGAAGGGTCCACATCCAGATTATCAAAACAAATTTGAAGTTCTCTCTTCTCATACAGTGTTACTTCACTTGCAGATTCTAATCTAGAAATCCTCCACAAGGTTCAAGTTATCCAGTAAGATCCGATGCAAGTCAATTTAACAATAATAAACCAAGAAGACAACATGTTCAACACAGATATCATATTCTCATAATGAAAGATAAGACTTCATCTGGCAGATGAGGATTAAAACTATGTTGCTGAACACAAATAAGATAAATCCAAAAGGCAAAGATGTCGAACAAACAATTATCAAAGCTTCACAATGAAAACACAAAATTCAAGATGGCGACATTTATAGTTCACACATCAATACTGCAACAAGACATCTACAGATGTTGAACAATTGTAATCCAGGTTTGAAAACTAAACAATCCAAACACAGCCAGAATACTTTCAATGATCTCTAAACATGCTGCCAAGGTTATTATCCGGACATAACAGTTTTCCAAATCCAGCCCATTGACAACACAACATGAAGTTAATCCTGTCGTCTGACACACAGAATGACTTATGGAGCCTGGGAACCAATATTGGTGTCCCCTCAGGAGTAGCCCACTAACCCAGCTGTGACCAACATACACATTCTATAGGGAACCATGCAATGCAATACGTTCATTACACCATGCCCATCTGACATATATCTGCTTATCAACCAGGGAATCAATGTTTTATATTGATAATCAATGATGCAACAATACGACTGATGCGTGTCAATTGCATGACACACAACCTGTCACCACCAACCTATATTAACTGTAACAAGAGTATATATACATATGCTACACACTGAAATAAGCCTTGTTAATTCAATCAATATGATAATTACATACATCCTTGTGGAATAATGCATTCAACACATGTATCTCTGTTTTTTTCTTTATATAAACAGCAGTTTAACCTAGTGGCATTTTAACCTACATTTCCAGATATAATTTTAAAATATTATGAAAGGTACTTTCAAAACTATGTAGACTAGCCGTTTGTTTACTCCAAGCACGCCTTGTAAATATATCGACAGTAAGACAGTATGGTTGATAAGATTCATTATCATGATCCTGTTCATATTTCTCAGATGAATTCCTTTAAATGCATAAGCGTGTTGACAATAAGGTAACAATAGCTACAACTTGGTGACATGTGGTGGCAGCCATACGGAGTATTGATGGTACTTCCTTCACTAGGTCATTGTAGTTTAGAACTCACTGAATATCAGCTTGTGTCTTGTCAAGATGAAGCCAAAAACAGAATATAAGAAAACTCAGATGTTTTTTTAATGAAAATAATAAGATGACTTGTTGTTCTAAAGTAGTAAGAACGACACTCAGAGTGTATAAGTTCATGTATTTATACATTTACATAAACTTTAAGTATCTATAAATTCGAGTATATGTCTCTCAGGAAATAATTTTCTGTTTGCCTAGGTCAATACATTCACAGGTGATACACACTTGATATTGAGTTGGAGCAAGTGTACTGCATATTTATGACAACAGAGGCAATCTTAAGAGGAAACAACACATCTGTTTTCTCAGTATAACATGACTGCCTGATAGGTCAAGGTAACAACATTCATTGTCATACCGCCATGTCAGAATGATGAGACCTGATTGGTCTATGTGATCTTGATAAAATACTTTATCATACCTCCATGTCAGAATGATGAGACCTGATTGGTCTATGTGATCTTGATAAAATACTTTAGCATGCCTCCATGTCAGAATGATGAGACCTGATTGGTCTATGTGATCTTGATAAAATACTTTATCATGCCTCCATGTCAGAATGATGAGACCTGATTGGTCTATGTGATCTTGATAAAATGCTTTAGCATGCCTCCATGTCAGAATGATCAGACCTGATTGGTCTATGTGATCTTGATAAAATACTTTATCATGCCTCCATGTCAGAATGATGAGACCTGATTGGTCCACCTGATCTTGATAAGATACTTTAGCATGCCTCCATGTCAGAATGATGAGACCTGATTGGTCTATGTGATCTTGATAAAATACTTTATCATGCCTCCATGTCAGAATGATGAGACCTGATTGGTCCACCTGATCTTGATAAAATACTTTATCATGCCTCCATGTCAGAATGATGAGACCTGATTGGTCCACCTGATCTTGATAAAATACTTTAGCATGCCTCCATGTCAGAATGATGAGACCTGATTGGTCTATGTGATCTTGATAAAATACTTTATCATGCCTCCATGTCAGAATGATCAGACCTGATTGGTCCACCTGATCTTGATAAAATACTTTATCATGCCTCCATGTCAGAATGATGAGACCTGATTGGTCTATGTGATCTGGGATAAAATACTTTAGCATGCCTCCATGTCAGAATGATGAGATCTGATTGGTCCACCTGATCTTGATAAAATACTGTGAGGGTAACAAATTTCTCAGCCAGGGAATAAATCTCTTATACCCCGCCACGAACAATGCAGGCTGTGCATGCATTCCTGAGAGACAGAATAAATCCCTTATACCCTACTTCAAAGCAAAAAGCTGCACGCTTTAACCGAGTGAATGGAAGTCAAGTGACATAGCGCAAGTTAACCTCAGCTCAACCAAACAGCTGTTTTCTATCAATTTTGAATTTGAGTTTCTTTTACCATGTCACATTAAAACATGTCGGTAAGATAAATTTGTTGTAGCAGGATAAAACGGGGTACATGGGGTTTTATCCATGTCGCATTTTATACCATGAGCCCATGTACCCATTGTGATCCTGCTACAACTTATATTGATCCATTGCCAATATCATTTATCAGCTGTTTTATTGTTTTTCAATTAAAGTAAAAAACAAAAGTGTATGTGGATGGTTAACTGAGCAGTTATTGGTACTTTCTTAGTGCAGTAACGCGATGACAACAACATGACATGTGCATTTGACTGTAACCCAGACATCATTTCACCGTATAAATTTCCCTGTCTAAAATATACTGTTTTGTTTTGTTTGCTTGGTGTTTAACACTGCACACAGATGGCGATCCATAAATAAGCGAGTCTGGACCAGGCAATCGAATGATTGACATCATGAATCGATCCACGCAATTGGAATACGATGACATGCATCAACCAAGTCAGCGAACCTGACCACCTGATCCCGTTAGCCGCCTCTTACAGCAAGCATGGGTTGCTGAAGATCAATTCTAACCTGGATCTTTATAGGTACTCAAATATACTGAAACACTTGGAAATGTACAGTGGATTTTGACTCTTGATAAGTATGAAGTGACTGGGAGCTTCAGTCCAGGTATGACAACACAAATTGAGGATTCAAACTCAGACATCACTATTGCAATGTGGCATGCCTTTAGGCCTCACTACATACCTGTTTCCAGTTTTTCTGTCAGTTTGCTGAAAAGTATTTCCCAAATTCCATTATGTGTTTTCATAGTGTGTCAGTATAGCTGATTTGGTAACTGTCCACAAGCAACAGATAGTACCAGATAGTACCACCTGACATTCAGATGATAGGTCACTGCATGCATCTTCTATCGCTCCCAGCTCGGACATATTAAAATGAACTACCGTATTCGACATAATAAGCGTTCAGGGCGCTCTCAAAATTAGAAATAGGGGGCTCTTATTAGAATATTATTTTGGTAAAAGACAACAGAGTTGAAAGATCGTAAATTTCGTGGTTTTTGCAGACAGCCTGAAATGTTTATATACGACAGATATATTTTTCAGAAGTTAATTTCCCGTGATTAAGGATGCATAGAATACACATATTGTGCGCGAATGAATAAGTCTTGTGTACATTGATCAATTGGAAGGGGTGCTAATTGGGATTGTTCACTAGCCAATATATTAGCAAATATCGCCGTTGGCGCTTATTACGCCGAATACAGTATTTGACCATGCAGGGTGGTCATGTCAGTTGAAGGCACATACTGTGGTCTTATTCCAAATTGTTTTGGTTGATTATGAACTGATAAACATTCACTGAGAAAAATGCATCTGATCAGGAGATAGAATCAGCTCTGTGAAAGTGTCGTGTAGGATTTGAACAGGATGGAGGATTAACTTTGTAATAACAATGGTAGCAGGAAATAGGTGTATTAGATTCTATCACAAGATCATTCATCAAGCAGAGATCAGCTCATTAGTATCAACCCAGTAGCCTCCAAGGATGTCCTCTCCACATTCCTTACCTTTTAAGTACACACTTATTTCCGGCCCGGGGTGGCCGGGTAGCCTACTGATTAAAACATTTGTTTATCACGACAAAATCTTGGATTTAATTTTCCACATGAGTACCAAGTATGAAGCTTATTTCAAGGGTCCCTGCCGTGATGTTGCTGGAATATTGCCAAAAGCAGTGTAAAAACAAAACTCACTCGCTATTTCGGGCCCAGTGATTTTCAATAACTACTTGTTCCCCCCATATTATGTATAGTTGGTAGGACCCAGTGGGCAGTGTAAATAGAAAGAAGAAATGTGTGATACATATTTTATTACTGAAGTAAATAAGCAAAAAATAAAATTTATGTATGCTTCATTCACTTTATTATTCACATGAATCTGACCTGGCATCATAAGTTGTAGCAGGATCACGAGGGGTACATGGGGTTTATGCGTCCAGTGTTAGGCTAATACCACAAGCCCCATGCGACCCGCGTTGGGTTTTATACCATGTGCTCATGGTATAAAACTTCAAGCAGGATAAAAAAAAAACACGTACCCCTTGTGATCCTGCTGCAACAAATTTTTCTTACAGACATTGAGCTGAGTATAGCTTTTGCTATGTCACGTGACTTTCTTGACTCGGAAAAAGCGTGCAGCTTTTTGCTTTGAAATGGGATAAAAGGGATTTATTCTGCCTCTCAGAATCCATGTACAGCCCCTCATACCCCGCTGAGTAATTTGTTTCTCTCCAAGGCGGGCTTGGGTCTGTCTGTCCCATAGCATCTATTGTTACATTTACTCCGTGATATCTACAAGGTGGTGGGTTGGCTCTGTCTGTCCTATAGCATCTATTGTTACATCTATCCTGTAACATCTATTGTAACATCTACTCCGTGATATCCACGAGGTGGTGGGTTGGCTCTGTCTGTCCTATAGCATCTATTGTTACATTTACTCCCTGATATCTACAAGGTGGTGGGTTGGCTCTGTCTGTCCTATAGCATCTATTGGTACATTTACTCCCTGATATCCACAAGGTGGTGGGTTGGCTCTGTCTGTCCTATAGCATCTATTGTTACATCTATCCTGTAACATCTATTGTAACATCTACTCCCTGATATCCACAAGGTGATGTGTTGGCTCTGTCTGTCCTATAGCATCTATTGTTACATTTACTCCCTGATATCCACAAGGTGGTGGGTTGGCTCTGTCTGTCCTATAGCATCTATTGTTACATCTATCCTGTAACATCTATTGTAACATCTACTCCTGATATCCGCGAGGTGGCGGGTCGGCTCTGTCTATTCAATAACATCTGTTGTTACATCTATCCTGTAACATCTATTGTAACATCTACTCCCTGATATCCACGACTAGGTGGGTTGGCTCTGTCTATTCAATAACATCTGTTGTTACATCTATCCTGTAACATCTATTGTAACATCTACTCCCTGATATCCACGAGGTGGCGGGTCGGCTCTGTCTATTCAATAACATCTGTTGTTACATCTATCCTGTAACATCTATTGTTACATCTACTCCTGATATCCACGAGGTGGTGGGTTGGCTCTGTCTATTCAATAACATCTGTCACCTATTACAACAAGCACAGGTTACGGAGGACCTATTCCAACCCTGAATCCACACTTTGTGTTCACCATAGTAACAGGGGCCATGCGTTCTGATAACACAGTGTAAGAAGAGCTGTGCACTCACCCATGACAGGAGCTTGGTTTTCCTTCAACAAAATCAGGTACCGGCTTTTGGTCTTATAGTAATCGGCTTCCAGTTTTGCATAGTTTCTGGAATATGAAATCGAGCTCGGTCAACATATGACAAAATTGTACTCATATGGGATGACACATCCATGGTGCTTTCATTGTTTCCAGTTGGAAACAGAATATTTTAAGTTGTCCCAATATAAAACTTACTCTCATGACAAACCCCTCAACATTCTAAAAACTGAGTCACAGGTTTTGGCTACAATCACCATCCACATGCACAAAGCATATGGTAGTTCCATCAAAACATCTAAAACATAATGGCATGCAAGAGGAAGAAACACATAATTTCATTCCCTTGGTACATATGTATACTTGTAACCATATTATGGACCAGCTTGTTTGCCATGCATGGGGTACTGGGGACCTATTCTGTCCAGGAATCCCCAAGTGGCTGGATGCGCCATGCATGGGGTACTGGGAACCTGTTCTGCCCCGGAGTCCCCCAAGTGGCTACAGTAGGTAGGTAGGTAGGATGTGCCATGCACGGGGTACTGGGGACCTGTTCTGCCCTAGAATCCACCACGTGGTTGGATGTGCCATGCATGGGGTACTGGGGACCTATTCTGCCCTAGAATCCACCATGTGGTTGGATGTGCCATGCATGGGGTACTGGAGACCTGTTCTGCCCTAGAATCCACCACGTGGTTGGATGTGCCATGCATGGGGTACTGGGGACCTGTTCTGCCCCGGAGTCCCCCAAGTGGCTACAGTAGGTAGGTAGGATGTGCCATGCATGGGGTACTGGGGACCTATTCTGCCCTAGAATCCACCAAGTAGTTGGATGTGCCATGCATGGGGTACTGGGGACCTATTCTGTCCAGGAAGCCCCAAGTAGTTGGATGTGCCATGCATGGGGTACTGGGGACCTATTCTGTCCAGGAAGCCCCAAGTAGTTGGATGTTCCATGCACGGGGTACTGGGGACCTGTTCTGTCCAGGAAGCCCCAAGTAGTTGGATGTTCCATGCATGGGGTACTGGGGACCTATTCTGTCCAGGAAGCCCCAAGTAGTTGGATGTTCCATGCATGGGGTACTGGGGACCTATTCTGTCCAGGAAGCCCCAAGTAGTTGGATGTTCCATGCACGGGGTACTGGGGACCTGTTCTGTCCAGGAAGCCCCAAGTAGTTGGATGTTCCATGCATGGGGTACTGGGGACCTATTCTGTCCAGGAAGCCCCAAGTAGTTGGATGTTCCATGCATGGGGTACTGGGGACCTATTCTGTCCAGGAAGCCCCAAGTAGTTGGATGTTCCATGCATGGGGTACTCGGGACCTATTCTGTCCAGGAAGCCCCAAGTAGTTGGATGTGACATGCATGGGGTACTGGGGACCTATTCTGTCCAGGAAGCCCCAAGTAGTTGGATGTGCCATGCATGGGGTACTGGGGACCTATTCTGTCCAGGAAGCCCCAAGTAGTTGGATGTGCCATGCATGGGGTACTGGGGACCTATTCTGTCCAGGAAGCCCCAAGTAGTTGGATGTTCCATGCACGGGGTACTGGGGACCTGTTCTGTCCAGGAATCCCAAGTGGTTGGATGTGCCATGCACGGGGTACTGGGGACCTGTTCTGCCCTAGAATCCACCACATGATTGGATATGCCATGCATGGGGTACTGGGGACCTATTCTGTCCAGGAAGCCCCAAGTAGTTGGATGTGCCATGCATGGGGTACTGGGGACCTATTCTGTCCTGGAACCCCCAAGTGGTTGGATGTGCCATGCACGGGGTACTGGGGACCTGTTCTGCCCTAGAATCCACCACGTGGTTGGATGTGCCATGCATGGGGTACTGGGGACCTGTTCTGCCCTAGAATCCACCACGTGGTTGGATGTGCCATGCATGGGGTACTGGGGACCTATTCTGTCCAGGAAGCCCCAAGTAGTTGGATGTTCCATGCATGGGGTACTGGGGACCTATTCTGTCCAGGAAGCCCCAAGTAGTTGGATGTTCCATGCATGGGGTACTGGGGACCTATTCTGTCCAGGAAGCCCCAAGTAGTTGGATGTTCCATGCATGGGGTACTGGGGACCTATTCTGTCCAGGAAGCCCCAAGTAGTTGGATGTTCCATGCATGGGGTACTGGGGACCTATTCTGTCCAGGAAGCCCCAAGTAGTTGGATGTGACATGCATGGGGTACTGGGGACCTATTCTGTCCAGGAAGCCCCAAGTAGTTGGATGTGCCATGCATGGGGTACTGGGGACCTGTTCTGTCCAGGAAGCCCCAAGTAGTTGGATGTTCCATGCATGGGGTACTGGGGACCTATTCTGTCCAGGAAGCCCCAAGTAGTTGGATGTGACATGCATGGGGTACTGGGGACCTATTCTGTCCAGGAAGCCCCAAGTAGTTGGATGTGCCATGCACGGGGTACTGGGGACCTGTTCTGTCCAGGAATCCCAAGTGGTTGGATGTGCCATGCATGGGGTACTGGGGACCTATTCTGTCCAGGAAGCCCCAAGTAGTTGGATGTTCCATGCATGGGGTACTGGGGACCTATTCTGTCCAGGAAGCCCCAAGTAGTTGGATGTGCCATGCACGGGGTACTGGGGACCTGTTCTGTCCAGGAATCCCAAGTGGTTGGATGTGCCATGCATGGGGTACTGGGGACCTGTTCTGCCCTAGAATCCACCACGTGGTTGGATGTGCCATGCACGCGGTACTGGGGACCTGTTCTGCCCTAGAATCCACCACGTGGTTGGATGTGCCATGCATGGGGTACTGGGGACCTATTCTGTACAGGAAGCCCCAAGTAGTTGGATGTGCCATGCATGGGGTACTGGGGACCTATTCTGCGGTTGAATGTGCCAGCGTACTCACATAAGCAGCATCTTCTCCCGAGCCTCATCATTCTGCCGCAGTTGATTCAGCTCCAGTATTTCTTTGGTTAGGAATTTGTTCTGTAGCTCATAAGCTTGGCAAGAATCCTACTCAAGGAGAACAACATATTGAACATCACCTTCAACAGCTGACAGTGCTGACACTATTTGTTCCTTCCGAGGAAGCTTGTCATAAACACGAAAAATATGGACTGTCACATAAATATTTGGTCTTATAGGAGGGCGCTCACAAAGATTACTTTACAATTCAACCCCACTCCTCTTTAAAAGGCCTTCAAAAGTTAATTTCTACTTTGTTTACCAATCAGGAATCAGGCAGTACAACAGACAAGTTACAATACTATACACATCACAACACATACCGTAGATGAAGTTTACGGTAAACCTAAGTATTTGGGGTGAAAATTCAACAAACATGATGACAAACACTGAAATTAACATCATGCATTGAATTTTACTGTGCATAATCACAACACACATAGCATACTACTGATAAGAATGTCACATTTCTAATAAACTAACGTCATAACCAACTGATCTCCATTAAAAACTTTGATACAAATGCAATACACCAGTCTCTGTCAACTTGTCCCCTTTATACCATTAACCACATGTAAAATATGCATCTAGGCCTGCAACATCAAATGCAGGACTGAATAGATATCACTCGACAGAAAGACAAAGACCAGGATGTTGATTAAGATAATCGTATGTAGAGTACATGCGGGTAAAATATTACTATCAGTTTGTATGACTACAATTATTTTCTATCGGACATCATTTTTTCACTGATGCATCAAACTTGGAAATGTCCTCTATATGTCTACAATAAAATCTTTTGAAAGCTTGACTAAGGGCTTGAATGTTGTAATCCTGATCTAACAACTTTAGAGCAAGTGTATATGATGCTCATTGAAAAACATGAAAAACATCGTCTTACCCTTAATGTTTCTAACTCTTTGGTATTAGGTATAATCACAGGAGTGGGCAGCGTTGGACTAGGTAAGGCCGACACAGAGTTCTTGCCCTTGAGTTTCTCCAGTTCATAGATTTGATTGGTCAGTTTCATGATGATCTGGTCCTTGACCTCCAACATGTCCTGGTACATGATGACCTGCTCCCGCTGTGTCTTCAGCTCGGACTCCTGAATCCTGTAACACAAAACATAGTCCGTGAAAAAAACAATTCTCAGAGGTACTGATCAGAGGAAAATGACTTTTTTTTAGTTCAAAATCAATGGATAAAAGGCATATGGACAAAACCTTTTCTTGGTGGACAAGGTCAATGGACAAAACCTTGGAGAACATGGACAAGGGAGATAGTTCTATGGACAGTCTATTACAATGACTGCGACGTTTCGGTGTAGATACTATCAACGTTATCAAGCCAGTGATGTATAGAAATATGAAGTCTCTACGCATTCATTGTAAAAAAGAAGTTAGAATTATCTCCCTTGTTCATCATACCAACTTCTAAACACCACGAAAAAAAGATACTTGGAGAACTTGGTCAACGGACAAAATCTTTCCTTGGAGGACATGGTCAATGGATAAAAGCTTTTTGGAGAACAAGGCAAATGGACATTATCTTAGGACATAGGAATGGTTACAACTTCTGTGGAAACAAAAGTCAATGGATAAAACCATCTCAAGGTCAAGGTCAAGGTCACCTCCTCCGAGTGCAGGCAATGGACAAACCTTTTCCAAGGACATTTGGATGATACCTGGTCAATGGACAATGAACAAAATGTTTCATGGAGGACATGGTCGATGAGAAAAGTCTTCCGACAGGAAAAGGTTCGGATGGGACCTCTGAAGGGATGTCCTCATATCCTGGTGTAGAAATAGCGAGCACTAACATCTATATGAAAACAAAGGAGTGGTGCTAGTTTGTTTCCAGGTATTTATATATACATGTCAGTTATGATAGGTATCAGTAATAACTTGCATGATGTATGTTACATGTAATATGGCAAATCAATCTCTTGGCTCGTGATTTATGTTATAGGTCCAGATTCTTACTATGTTTTGTTTGTTTGTTTGTTTGTTTGTTTGTTGTACCAAACAATTATGCATCAAAAGTGTTCTTATCAAATTGTGTCTTACAAAATTTAATGAATTTAGATATTAAAAATTTAGGAGTATGTCATGATATTTAAACACGTAAGGTCTGTTCAGGGAAAAGCACATGATGCTATGATACAAGCTCCAGGCAACTGGACAGCTGGGAAATACACCCTCTGCCACAGAGGGAATACAGATAACATGGCAGACACACGAAACAGATTCCAATTACACATGGCATCCTTCAGACAATTGCCGTGAGACAAGTACTGGATGTTTGTGAAATCCATTGAGAGTTTGTTTGTTGTTTAACACCGCACTCAGCAATATTCCAGCTATATGACTGTGGTCTGTAAATAATCGAGTCTGGACCAGACAATCCAGTGATTGACATCATCAGCATCGATCTATGCAATAGGGATACGAGGTTGCATCACCCAAGTCAGTGCGTCTGACCACCTGATCCCGTTACTCGCCTCCTACGACAATGATTGCCTAAGACCAACTCTTACCCGGATCGTCACGGGTCACCTACTTCATGTATAGACACTGATCATACTATGTCACGTTAGGACACGATGCATATCACGAAACATCATTTGTGCCGTTGCATGACAATGCAACCCGGCTAATACAAGGTTTGCTGTCAACCAGTGAAATTCCATGACATGTTCACCTAGATTCATTCTATTAGGACAATGCAATAAGATTTAGCCTTTTGTTTCTATTGCAAGATGGATTATTGCAAGAAATATTTCTTTCTGATCACTGATACAAAATCAAAATCGTGTATCACATCTTGTGTAACTACATGATGCAACACCTGACCTGACCTCCAAGATGCCAAACTGAGAGCATTCATTAATCTATTCGCATATGGTTAGAATACTGGTATATACAACTGATAATCGCATATTTTATTTGTCTGTAACAAAAATCTATATATCACTGTAAGCAATTATTAATGAAGGGTTGGCTGCTGAAATCCAGTATCAAAATGTACTTATTATTTTGGAAAAGTTTGAAGAACATTATTTCCTGACAAGGTTCGGATGTTGTGTTTCTAATGCCCATCAAATTATATAGGGAATTATATGTCTATGAACAATCAAGTTGCTACTTACAAAAACAATGAAATATCTATTATTATGAACTCATAAAGATATGAATA
Source organism: Haliotis cracherodii (assembly GCF_022045235.1). Classification (NCBI taxonomy): domain Eukaryota; kingdom Metazoa; phylum Mollusca; class Gastropoda; order Lepetellida; family Haliotidae; genus Haliotis; species Haliotis cracherodii. Next base: position 23,040,706 of record NW_027266297.1, on the reverse strand, counting down.
AAATATGCAAATCACCAAAGAACAAATAACATTTGATCCATTGAACACAGACCAAATTCTCACAAGAATGCCACCAAAATAGTAACACAATATATCTTTACTGAAAAATGGTGAATTTACTTAGTGATGCGCATCTGTGAACATGCATTCTGCATTACAATCATCAAGAGACGAAACAACTGTTTTACCTTGGCGCAAAGTACTCCTCGTATCACATTCTGATGCAAATACATGTATATACCATGCACAACATGCATGACATGCATTATTGGATTTATATCCCAATACATCTCAATCATTTTATTCATGATGCTGCATACAACTCATTCATCATGACATCATGTCCAGGATATATGCAACTTATTAGTGACATATTTAAATCATTCACAGTATGCATAACTCATGATATCAGAGGTTTGTCTTGGGTTCCAAAACGATGTAAATTGGTAAATTCAGAAATATAACATTGAATTTGACATACCGTATTCGACGTAATAAGCGCCCAGCTCGCTCTCAAAATTAGAAATAAGGGCCTCTTATTAGAATATAATTTTGGTGAGAAAAAAAAAACAGCTGAAAGATTGTAAATTTTGTAGTTTATGCTGACAGCCTGAAATGATACAAAAGAAAAGTCTGTGCGTATTATACACGACAGATATATTTTCCAAAATTTAATTGCCCATAATTAAGGGTGCTTATAACACATGTGCATGTATTATATATAAATAAAAAAGTCTTGTGTACATTCATCAGTCGGAAAGGGTGCTACTTCGGATTGTTCACTAGCCAATTTATTAGCAAATATCGCCATGGGCCATATTAAAGTGGGGTGCTTATTACATCAAATACAGTAGTAGTCAATGCAATACTTTTAAAATAAGCATTAAAGCCTCTTTCTCTATTCTGCTCCTGCCACCAGTTACATGAGTGCAAACAGCATGAATTGGGAAATGTTTAAATCCAATGTGGGAATATTTACTGAGATTTGCTGCCAACTTGGGGCCAAATATCGGCCTCCAAGCAAGTCAAGATAAATCCCTGGATACATGCAACTTATTAATGATATAAACAATTCATCAGCATAATTAGTGACATGTGGAAATCATTCATGACATAGACAATTCTTTAGTGATATCTTTAACTCACGTACGACATATGCAACTCATTCATGGATATATGCAACTCATCAATGATATAAAGATGGGAAAAACAAGGGAACAATTAAATATTTTACGTTATGAATTCAATAAATATAATTTATATAATAAATAAAGTCACTGAGTGATATGTTCACATCTGGGGTTTACTAAATTGCTGAAATGTAGCGTGGGTACATACCAAGTTTGATATCAAACACCTTATTCTCCTTGTGGAAGTCCCCTTATTTCATCCCATCTTTATTCATGGCAAACTAACATGACACATGACACATGACGACCATGGGAAAAATGGGCAACATGACAAGGAATGCTTACTTCACCATCTTGCCTTTCCTGAAAACAGCCGAATATATAGGAATCTCCTGTACAGAGCTGTGTGCAATACAGCTTATACAGAGGATATCAAGCCAGTACAAACATACAGTAGACATCTGGGCTATTAACATAAATTCAATTAGTATCAACACTTCAAAATATGTGATAGGGCTGAACAATCTCATGAAGTGCTTCTTCCTGAGGCAAGGGAGGTAACTGACTATAAAACTCCAGTTTATCACCCTTGCCGAACTAGGCTGGAATTATGGAGTTATATTTTGTCTGGACTAATGATCCAATCACAGTCCACTTAAAATCGCTTAACAAAAATCGACAAATTGTTTGTCAACTGCCACGCAGATGTCGGTCCATTGCAGGATTTGTAAAGCATGTGTACCGTCAACTTGTTGTCAACAAATATTTTCCAAATCCTTTCATGTTTCTAATCAAGGTGCTCACATGATTAGATGCACTGCGCACAGTAAAACCTGTTTGTTTTATAATATAGATCTTGATTATCAATTTGATCGTCTTGACTGCGCGCCGCCATTTTGTTTGAAGCAAACGCAAGTGATATGAGAGGTGGAATCTGATTGGTAAATAAGAGGGACAAAGAAGGGACATAACTCTTAATAGCCACTGGCGGCGGAACTATCGAGTGCCAGGCAGGGTAACAACAAGTACCATATTTTGATGTCTTCTGGTTTGACGTGGTCAAGATGACCAAAGAGGTAATGCCGCCATGAACAGTATTTCAGTTATACCATAGTATGTCAGCATGATGAGGGAGTTCTGTGTATGTTTAGGGATTGGAACCCATGAACGTAGGTTTCCAGCATGTAAGAGGCAGACTTTAAACACTATGGTGGATGTGAGTGGCTTTGGTTTATGGCACTTGGAATAGAACATTAGTTTTCTGGGGGACGAAAGCCCGACGTTTACCACTGTAATGAAACCCACGAGCACAGGTATGGTGCTGACGGACCTAGAAACCAGGACAACCTGGAGTTCAAACTCTTTCCCAAATCAGTTTATGTCCAATATTCACATTATTCCGTTGTTGCCCAAGCCTAATATCAACAGTGTATAATTTCAACCATTTATAACAGTCACGCATAAAATTTGAGTTTATCTGAAAATGTTCTAGTAAACCAGCAATACCTGTTATCTCCTGTATTTCTGATTGAAAACGTTTAACGTATGAGTACATCCAGATATCAATAGGTTTTTGTTTGTTTGTTTGTTGTTTAACACCGCACTCAGCAATATTCCAGGTATATGACGTCAGTCCGTAAATAATCAAGTCTCGACCAAACAATCCAACTGATTGACATCATCAGCATCAATCCACGCAATTTGGATACGATGACATGCATCAACCAAGTCAGCGATCATGACCATCCGATCACATTAGTCGCCTCTTACAACAAGCATAGTCGTCTCTTACAGTAGCATGGGTTGCTGAAGACCTATTCTACCCCTGATCTTCACGGGTTAGATATTGACAGGTAAACATAGTAAACATAGTAAACATTTTTGTCTTGTTCAAACTCTGGAGACTACTGAAATAAGGCGTAAACTAGTTCTCTGGACCAGTCTTAGGCTGGGGATTGGTTAGCCACTGACAAGACCCGCAGAGCTAGTTTTCTGCAAGTGGGGGCAGGAATCAGGGAAAACATGCCAGTGGCTGTAACCCTCAGTCAGTGTTAGGAGGGTGAGAGGTAACACAAACGCAGCCAGCAGCTAGCAAATGCTAAGGGTTATGTAGAAATCTCTTATCCAATCACCTTTTCCTATTTTTGTTCCATTTCATTAAAAATACTGGCCAAGTGAGTATCCATGTTTACCAACAGTCTTCCCACAGTCAGTACAATTTACACTGGAGTGAGTACAGTTAAGACAGCTGCCTTTTGTAGGTGTCTGTAGAACTATGTCTGTTGTAAAAAACTCAAAACAATTTAGCATACAGATTGCAAGATAGTTGAATTGTCTGTTCACTGACATAATGTAAGCTGTAACTATGGTAACATAACATAAAATATAGATAAGGAATAACAAATAAAAGCATGGCTGATTGTTTCATGTGATATTGCCAAACTAGAGATTCAAAATTACCAATTGCCACAATCAAGGGGAGATAACTTTCAGTCACATTGCTCTGATCTGATGGTTGTAGGTTCTACATGTTTTCCTGATTATGGGTCTTGGATTGTCAGCACACCATACCTGTGTGTGGGTTTCATGTACGTCTACACTTGAAAGTCACATTCAAAACTGACATGCCAAAACGCAGTTAAATGCAACGAACACACTTCAAAATGTCATAACTCTGTCTGCTGTTATTCTGGTATACAAATCAAACCTTTTTTCAAAGTATAAATAGCAAACGCAGCCAGCTAGACTTTCGACTTACTTTGTGTTTTGTTTCAGTTGTGAGCATTCCTCATCCAGGCTGGACATGCTGTGCCTCATCTCCACGATGTGCTTGTCTCGCTGACGCAGCATCTCATGCCGGTCCTCGCCTGACTTGCTGCCCACTTCTCTCCTAACACAACACATACAATTCTAAATTGTCCAAAAATAGTGAGTGAGTGAGTATGGTTTTATGCCGCTTTTAGCAATTTTCCAGCAATATCATGGCGGGGGACACCAGAAATGGGCTTCACACATTGTACCCATGTTGGGAATCGAACCCGGATACTGTAAAAAGTGACGTTTCGGTATAGATCCTTATACAGTTGTCAAGCAAGTTTGAAGATGAAGTCATCGTGGTTCCGTAGTGGTCTGGTGGGGATGTACTTCAGACCTTTTGACAGGATGTTGGTCTGTTCTGTGGTGAGTTGCTTTTTGTAGACCTTGCTTGACAACGGTATAAGGATCTATACTGAAACGTTGCTTAAGACGTTGTTATCCATAAAATTGTGTCTACCTTGAAAAGCATTGTGGTACACGTGGGACCACAAAGTGAGTTCGCTACATCCATTATTTTGTTATAAGTGAAGTGAAATGGTGTTTAACGTCGCGTCCAAGATTATTGCACTTATATAGCGACGTGCATGTACTTGTGTGTGTGTGGCTGCTTGTACTAGTCCAGACTGATGCCGATTTATAGTGCTAGCTCACTGAGATACCATGCCGCAGTTTAGCATGAATACCCCACTCAGACACAGTATACTGACTTCGAGTCGACCAGTCCTTGTTTTAGCCCCTTAATGCCGAGTGCCAGACAGGGTAACAACAAGCACCATCTTTTAACGTCTTTTGGTATGATGCAGCCGGGGATCGAAACCCGGACCTTCCGCTCTCCAGGCAGACGCTCTACCACTAGACCAGGGAGGCGGTCTATTTTGTTATAAGTGTGTTCGTTATATCCATTATTTTTATATGATAAAGTATACAGCCAAAGGCCAGGACTGAAGAAATAGTGCATTATATCTGTCATTTCATTTTATGCGTGTTTGTTATAAACGTTTACTATAATCTTATTTCAACACTGATTCTTACTCCGAATTGTAGCTATGCATCAGCTGTTCTTTTCTGCTTCAACTCTATTAGCAGCTTGGACTGACAAATCCAATCCCATTATACAGATTCAAATCTAATTACTCCATTACAGCCTTGACATCCTATATTGTTTATCTAAGTACTCTGTTATATCGTTTATCCCACGTGGTGTTATCTCTGTTACTGCACGTCTTCATGGTGTTTATTTTCTGTTATTCCCCCATCATTTCTTCCTGTTTGTTTGTGCTATTCCCCTAGTCAACCTACATGGTGTTGATCTCGGTCCTCTGTACATCCACCTCTTTCTGAAGGAGTTTCACAATCTCCCTGTTGGCCTGAAGCTCCTCTTCTGTGGCCTGCAGGTCATCACGGGCTGTTATCAGGTCCTCGTTTATCTGAACAAACAGTGAGTGAGTGTTATCAGGTCCTTGTTTATCAGAAACAGTGAGTGAGTGAGTGAGTGTTATGAGGTCCTTGTTAATCTGAACAAACAGTGAGTGAGTTTTATGAGGTCCTTGTTAATCTGAACAAACAGTGAGTGAGTGTTATCAGGTCCTCGTTTATCTGAACGAACAGTGAGTGAGTGTTATCAGGTCCTTGTTTATCAGAAACAGTGAGTGAGTGAGTGTTATGAGGTCCTTGTTAATCTGAACAAACAGTGAGTGAGTGTTATGAGGTCCTTGTTAATCTGAACAAACAGTGAGTGAGTGTTATCAGGTCCTCGTTAATCTGAACAAACAGTGAGTGAAAGTTATCAGGTCCTCGTTAATCTGAACAGTGAGTGAGTGAGTGTTATCAGGTCTTCGTTTATCTGAACAAACAGTGAGTGAAAGTTATCAGGTCCTCGTTAATCTGAACAGTGAGTGAGTGAGTGAGTGAGTGAGTGAGTGAGTGAGTGAGTGAGTGAGTGAGTGAGTGAGTGAGTGTTATCAGGTCCTCGTTTATCTGAATAAACAGTGAGTGAGTGTTATCAGGTAAGTAAGGGTTTATTGCTGCTTTGAACAGTATTCCAATTATATAGCGTGTCATCTTAATGTGGGAGGAAAGCCCGAAGTGATGCAGGTCTCAGCCATTCACCACTTGGGAGAAACCCACAAGCACGGGTCTGGTGCTGACAAACCTAGAAACATAAACAGGGCAAACCGGGATTAGTTTCTGGCTCACCCAAGGGATGCAACTCTGCAGAGTGAATTGCAATGCCTTAGACGACTGCCCCCCCCCGAGTGTGATCAGATTCTTGTTAATCTGAACAATCAGTCAATGAGTGATTGTTATCAGGAAAGCAAAGTGATGCATGCGGGTCTAACACAGGTTTAACACTTTTGTGAAACCAACAAGCATAAGTATGATGCTTACATGCTGAAACATATTTAGGGTGAATCTGGGATTTGAACCGACGATGACAGGCTTGACCTGTCTGGACACAAAAGAGACTAAAGCTTTGAACACTTGGGTGGGTGTGAGTCAGGTTGGTTTAACACTTTGAACGGCATATCATAATACCAAGCTTGATGTGGGAGGAAAGCTGGAAGTGGTGCAAGTCTAATGTGAACTTACATGTTTACAGCGAACACATGTAGGGAAGACAACCTTATTCCGCTGATCCTTATAAACCCCTTCTGTCACAGTGTTGCTTCTCTTGGACGCCAGCTTCTTGAAAGTGGACAGAAGTTTCCCCTGGGGGTTGGACTTGGAGACGGGGGAGGTGGGAGACTGGAGGTCTGGGCAAGATTTGAAGGGGGCTGCTGTGTTGTTTGGGGGCAACAGAGTCTCGGTGGGAGGAACCTCGGTCTCCAATAGCGTCCAGTCTTCCCGTGAGGACCCTGAATCTGGGGACAGTGAGCCAGGAGTTTCTGAAACATTGTATTACATTGTTATATAGAAAGGGTGGGCACCAGGTATTACTGCCAACTAGGTCACAGCTCACCTGGGACTATATAGGTTATGTAGTGAATTGCCCCAGGGGAGGGGGGGCATGCGTAATTGGGAACACAAGTATGAGTGAGTGAGTTTGGTTTTACGCCGCTTTTAGCAATATTCCAGCAATATCACGACGTGGGACACCAGAAATGGGCTTCATACATTGTACTCACGTCGGGAATGGAACCCAGGCCTTAGGCGTGACAAGCAAACGCTTTAAACACTAGGCTACCCGACCTCCCTATACAAACAAGTTACATTACCAGTACCATACTTACACAAGAACAAACTTGACCAAGGAACATCATCACTAGTGCCTTCAATATACCCTTTGTAGGCACTAAAACAATAGCCCTGTGGGCACTCTGGAAGAGAACTAATCCCAAGTAAACTATGCCTGTTGCAAGAGTCAACTAAACCAGATAGGGTGGTCAGACACAGTGGCATGGTTGATTGCGTGTAATTGGCTGGTTGGTTTGTTGTTTAACGCCGCACTCAGCAATATTCTAGCTATATGATGGCAGTCTGTAAATAATCGAGTCTGAACCAGACAATCCAGTGATTGATATCATGAGCATTGATCCACGTTATTGGGATCGATGACATGCATCAGCCAAGCCAGACTACCCGATCCCGTTAGTTGCCTCTTATGACAAGCGTAGTCGCCTTTTACGGTAAGCATGGGTTGCTGAAGACCTATTCTACCCCGGATCTTCACGGGTCGCGTGTAATTGTACCCATATGGTGTGGGACGTTGCTCGTGCTATCAACCACTGGTTTGTCTGACTCATGATTGTTTACACGAATAGGTTATATAGCCGAAGTTGGACTAGTTCTGAGTGCAGGATAAAACAACCAAACAAACAAACTAAAACATCATAAATGACCTACCTCTGTTTCCCTCTCCGGATATTTTGAAGTTGGACCTGATACTAACAACAGCATCTCGGATCTCCTTCTTCAGATTCCACTGAGGTATTTTGCTCCCACTGAAACTCTGTTCCTCCACTTGGATGTTGTCCATGGGAGCTTCCAAGATGACTCTACCACCATCCTCATCATCAACATCATCACCCAACAGGCCACTGATCTGAAGTCTCTTCTGGGCAACAAAATGTTTTATATGTCAGTTTTTCAAACCTGTTTTCACTCAGTTTACTGGCTTTTAACAAGGAACCAATATACCGTTAGCCAGTCACATTCCTGTTTTCTTTACCACATATATTTTTCAGGATGTTATTAAATACAAAAAGCAGACACTCTAGTTCAAATAGTAGATTGGCAGTGTATGAAATTTAGCACAAAAGTCACAGCCCTCATGTAAAAACTAAACAGTTCAGGGGGTCCCTAGATTCAAATACTATAGAAGCAAACCTCAAGGTCCACTCTTTATTTCCAACATGGGTTAGGGAGAGCCATTTTTTTTGTCAGTATTGTCTTGGATACATGGAGTGTTAGAAACAATGTTAAACAATAAACAGTTGACAAAGGGCATAAAAGTTGCAGGAATACAATCTGCTGTGAAAAAAGATCTTGAATATGTATCGCATCCATACCCATTTCACAGCATATACATTTAAACATCTGAAACTTGGGTGTCACTCTCATTTGTGTAAATCTAAGCCGTTCTGTAGATTAAAATTCCCCTATTATCATGATTAAGGCTTCAATTTGGACCACATAGAAATGGATCAGTAACATGCCAATGAAACACTAGGTATTGGAGAAAACATGCGGTTTTTCCCGACCCCCAGGGCGTGTTCTGTCTACCAAAACCGAGGGAAAGTGTTTTTCCATACTTATATACTGAAAAAAGAAACTTAAAACAACATTTATCAACATTTTTATGTTTCGAACATACTTTCCATGAACCTTAGGAAACGTGCGTAAAATATCAGTTGCTGGCGTACCAATCTTGAAAAGGACATTCTAAAAACCAGTGTGGCTTATCAACACCTCTGTAGCCTAGTGGTACACTCATTGGTCTACAGATATGAAGGTTGCCAGTTCGATCCTCGGACATATGAAGAAAACATTTGTCATTTGATTTTACATTTCATTACATGTTACAATCTGAACGGAAGTTACAATAATAAAATACCCAGGACATTATATAAAATCCCTGGGATATTATAGCAAATATGACTTGAATATCGTATAAAATCCCAGGGATATTATATAAAATCCCAGGAACATTTCAACGTCCCTGTTTATGAGATTTAACCCGACTGGAAAGTAAAACCTCACAATAGGTTTTAATGCCTATAGAAAGAAGTCTCTTACTTAATAGCGATCCCAATGAATAGGTTTATAAAATTGGAATAAGAACCCAAAGCAATGAGTTATGAAGTCTGGAACATCACTTTTTTGGTTTTCTCAGTGAGACATACAGTGTCATTTATCCCAGATGAAAACAAATGACCCTCCGTTTTAGAGTAATCTTGGCCCTGGTCCTGTATTTCCAGACCCTGGCATTTCATATTTATCGGGGTACAGGTAATAGGACAGTTGCCATGGTTAAGGAAATACCTTGACTGTCCACTGAACCCTCTCTGATGATATGGTGGTCCGCTTCTGGCTGTACTCTCGTCTCTTCCTCTGCAGTTCCTGCAGCCAGTACACCATCTTGTGTCTCTCCTGGGCATCCAGGTAGTGGATCTTCCCTTCAGACCTGAACACAGACAGGTACAATGCCAGGCTGTTTACATACGGATCTAATGAGGATATTCCAAAATATTCAATTTCAAAACTGTACCAAAATTAAGAAGCTAATGCCATAAACATATATATTATTTGTTTTCAGGCCTTATTACCTCCCCCGATAAAAGCGTTTTATTTCTACCCTTACCCTAACATATGGATAAGCTAATCAAAGGGTGTATACATGTACTGACCTAAAGAATGATTTTGTTTGTTTGTTTGTTGTTTAACACCTTACTCAGCAATATTCTCGGTATATGACGGCAGTCTGTAAATAATCGAGTCTGGACCAGACAATACATTTATTGATATAACTGATCCACGCAATTGGGATACGATGAAATGCATCAATCAAATCAGCGAGCCTGACCACTCGATCCTGTTAGTTGCCTCTTACGACAAGCATTGTTGCCTCATATGACAAGCAGGGTTGTTGAAGACCTATTCTACCCCGGATCTTCACGGGTCCCTAACAAATGAAATATGGACTACTGAAATAATGGAAATGCTGTTAGCCGGGGCCAAGCTCTTTCTCAGTGATGACATAGCCTTACACCACTGCCACATCCTAATTTGCATATCACGTGACTTGACTTTTCTCTTGTTTGTAAACAAACGTGCCTACTCTGAAATCAGAGCAGACTGGTCTAATTGAAGCCTTTCAGTGTGCTTTACATATTGTTTTGCATAATTATATTTATATAACTATGCTACGACAACTGCAACAGTGAGGAGCATGACAAGATATCTTTATGCATATAGTGACGATATCACTAGCCTCCATGGAGCTTTGGTGACAAATGGAAAATTGGTTTAGTTGGACATTATTAATAATTGGACACTTTTGGAATAAAGTTTGTTTGCGAATAGGTCAGCATATCCTGTTCCAACAGGCACCAGGCACAAATACATGCTAAGGCCAGTCAATTGTTCACCTGCAAAAATACAGGATGAGGCAATGAACTGTTGGAGGTAGAATAATCCTACTATTTGAGAGTTCCTTCCCTTGACTCCCGACAAGGGTGACCAAGCCACTCACTCAAACATCACGTTAGTTGTCTTCTTACTCAAATCTTATGAAACACAGAAATCTCACAGCTCATAATTACACAAATAAGACTAAAAACATGTCATCTGACCCCGAACATCTGATGTCCCCATCATGTCCATATAGTAAATTCACATGAAATTTAAAAGTATCAGAATATATGTGATATGATTGCTATGCTGGATGACAACAAGAACAACATCATGTAACCATGGTAACATTAGTAAAATGTTGTGCAGAAAAGGCATATAACCGCTCATGCATTGTTCAACAAAAAGGCATAAGCTCTGCCAAATTGGTTGTTGTAGCAAATCTCATTTCATTTAGTCACCAAAACACCACTTTGTATGTTAACAGAAATTGTATGAAGCTATTGTATCAGTCTAGTTGTTGATGTTTACCCAAATAACAATGTTACCACATGGCACTAATTAAACTTGGAATCAGAGCGCGGAGCTCATGTGGAGGCATAATAAAGATAATTGATGTGCATTTAACAGTTTTATTATTCATTAAACTAACATAAATATCATGTTATATACCAAATTTAAATTACCTTTACTTCAACAAGATGAAACGATGTAGATTCTATCACGATCTAAATGCAGCTTCTGTCAGACACTGAGTGAATCATCCTCACATGATTAAAAGTAAAACACGTGCTTCAAGGAAATATTTACATTTAGAGATCTCTCAAAATAGATGCAATTTAAGAACTCTTAGTTGTCTGTCATAAATCCTACTTGCACAGAGATAAATGAAAAATATTTTATAAAAAATGTCTGAGAATTGTGCATTTATTTATATAAATATAACAGTTTAATATAATTCACTCAATGACTGATTATTGTAATGACTCTATCAGTACCTGATTTCAAATAAACCCGGCTTGTCCGTCACATTTGGGTCAAATGTAAAGAAGGCATTTGAAATGTCAATCTCTCCGAGAGGCAGCAAATCTTGGGGGTTGCGATAATAGTATAGTTTGCAGGTGTCATCGCCGAAAACAAACCAAAACACCCTGCTAGTTTTCACGAAGCCTAGAGCACCAACTTTGGCCAGCCATCCGCTAAGACGAGTTTCTTCCGGGTAAGTCTCTTTGGAGGTGGTCTTTGATTTGATCTGTGCAGACTCGGTTATATTACTGGGCGATGGAATGTGTCCCTCTTGTGAACTGACTTCTTTGCTGTTAGTTTTTTCCGTTGATGAATTAATTGATGACGGGTCGTCAGAAAGTTCACTTTCTTGGGGCACTCCCCCAACACCCGCCATATTGGCTTGGCTTGTTTACTTCCGCTGAAACTTTTCGAAACAACAGTTATTTCCCTTACACAAATCGTCTTATTTCGTGATCGCATTAGTGAAGTTGAGTATATGGAGTCACAATTGTGATTCCTGTATACACAAGTTAGCTTTACAGGACCGTGATCAATCTCTCTGACTTACTATACAACCAAACGTGTGTGGGCTAAGTCCGACATATCAAGTTTATTATTATTTAAGAGGTTCTAAGAGCACAGTATCATTTTCTTGATCATCATCTTTAAAAACAACATTAATAAATTAGCATTGATTCCAGAAACACATGAACAAACTCAGCATCGATATTAAAAGAAGTCATACCTATTTGTTACTTGAAATACTTTCTTAGAACGCTTTTAATCCTCTTCCGTCTTTCTATGATATTTATTACACAATGATGCACACAAAAAAATCGTATTTCCTAACAAAACTTTACTACTTATCAGGAAAGTATTGTACTCTAGGCCGGAAATCAAAGACTGAAAAACCAAATAACCTAACAACCAATAATATTCAAGCCTCCCCAAGTTAGGAATGTGAAATACTATATTTAGTTTGTATTATTATGGAATAAATAAAATATTGTCATTTGCAGTTAGTTAAATTATAGATTATAAATAAACATGCATATACTGCACATTATTGACACTCTATTATATTCTATACACAACACGACTACAGAAAAAAAACTTTATTATTTAGTATCATTCTCCCGGACGTTATTTCGTTTGACTGCAAAATGCACAAAAGTAGAGGTCTTTATGGATGCAGGGCACCCCAAAATCGTGTGGATATAGAACACACACCCTGGTATAGCAACCCCCGATCCCAAGTGTTGAGTCTATAGCACCTCCCGGAGCCCTAGCCTTACGTCTATAGCACCCCCGGCCCGATCACCATCGACAGGGCACCCTCCTCGTATGAAGTCTATAGCACCCCCGTGCGGATATAGGACACCTCCTCGTATAAGTCTATAGCACCCCCGTGCGGATATAGGACACCCCAACGTATGAAGTCTATAGCACCCCCGTGCGGATAAAGGGCACCCCTAGTATGAAGTTTGTAGCACCCCTGTTCGGATAAAGGCCATCCCTAGTATGAAGGCTATATAGCACCCCCGTGCGGATATAGCACACACCCCTCATATGAAACCTATAGCACCCCCGTGCGGATAAAGGGCACCCCCTCGTATGAAGTCTAAAGCACCCCCGTGCGGATAAAAGGCACCCCTAGTATGAAGTATATAGCATCCCCATGCGGATATAGGACACCCACTCATATGAAATCTATAGCACCCCATGCGGATAAAGGGCACCCCCGTGCGGATGAAGGGCACCCCATCGTATGAAGTCTATAGCACCCCCGTGCGGATATAGGACACCCCAACGTATGAAGTCTATAGCACCCCCGTGCGGATAAAGGGCACCCCTAGTATGAAGTTTGTAGCACCCCTGTTCGGATAAAGGCCATCCCTAGTATGAAGGCTATATAGCACCCCCGTGCGGATATAGCACACACCCCTCATATGAAACCTATAGCACCCCCGTGCGGATAAAGGGCACCCCCTCGTATGAAGTCTAAAGCACCCCCGTGCGGATAAAAGGCACCCCTAGTATGAAGTATATAGCATCCCCATGCGGATATAGGACACCCCCTCATATGAAATCTATAGCACCCCATGCGGATAAAGGGCACCCCCGTGCGGATGAAGGGCACCCCATCGTATGAAGTCTATAGCACCCCCGTGCGGATAAAGGGCACCCCCGCGAATGACGTCTATATAGCACCCCCGTGCGGATGAAGCGCACCCCATCGTATGAAGTCTATAGCACCCCCGTGCGGATAAAGGGCACCCCCGCGAATGACGTCTATATAGCACCCCCGTGCGGATGAAGCGCACCCCATCGTATGAAGTCGATAGCACCCCCGTGCGGATAAAGGGCACCCCCGCGAATGACGTCTATATAGCACCCCCGTGCGGATGAAGCGCACCCCATCGTATGAAGTCTATAGCACCCCCGTGCGGATAAAGGGCACCCTCTCGTATGAAATCTATAGCACCCCCGTGCGGATAAAGGGCACCCCCTAGTATGAAGTCTATCTAATTGCACCCCTGTGCGGATAAAGGGCGTGCGTATATAGGACAATCTTTCACAGCCCCGATATACATATGCGAGTTTTGTCTTAAACATTATGGTGAGAAAAGATCATAAGTAAGACATAAAAGTAATATTGTGGTCCATTCACTAAAGTTTTCGAATGTGAAATTTGTTTCAAAAACTTTAAGCATTATGATCATCTGAAATGTCACGTGAAGATACATAATCAAAATGATATCATGTATATCATGTCATATTTCATTCCACAGCTTTGATCTTTATAGGAAACATGTTTCTTCATGTTTGTCTGTTTGTTGTTTAACGCCGCACTAGCATGGGTTGCTGAACACCTAGTCTAACCCGGACCTTCACGGGTCGCGAACTAATGAATCGAAGTACATGTATTTAAGATGTTCGCATTACGTCTGGTGCATATCGACGTCGAGCTACAAATGCTCCCTGTCGACGTCGCGTTCGTTTAAGTAGTGGTCTTTGCGCCCCACCCCCCACCTGCTTTTCGTGTTTGTATTGAAATAGGAATGGAATGATGGGAGTACGATTTCTCACACCCCGTTTGAAGCTTAGATCGGTGGTATAGAAGTGAGTGAGATGAATCGTAAAATCCCCAGATAGTCATTGTAAAGATTTATCCGTAAAAGTCGACCATTTCGCTACGACTAACCGGAACTTCCGGAAGCAAAGGCAGTCTTCCTTTCAGACTCGCTAAGTGCACTTCAAGCCATCAGCGGCAGAAACTCTAACTCCAGGCCAAACACAGTCAATACTATTCTATACGAATATACAAAACTATCGGACCAAGGGAAACAGGTGAAGGTGTGTTGGATCCCCTGGATCCCCTCTCACATAGATATACATGGAAATGAAAAGGCAGACTCACTGGCGAAGCTAGCTCTAGACAAAGCGGAGATACAGCTTATTCCCTTTAGTATACTAGAGACAATAAGCAAAATCAAAGCTCCCATAGCCCAAAGATGGCAAGCCCTATGGGACGCAAATAAGATTGGCAGATGGCTACACAAAATTCAGCCCAAGATCCACCAAAAGCCATACTCATACTCAAATGAAAGGAAAACTGAAATTGCCATCCCAGATTCGGTCACAAAAGGCACTATGACAAGGTTTGTTCATCTTGCAATCAGGCTGCATCCATTTCTCACGTGTTACTGGAATGTCAAGACCACGCACCAGCCCGGGCTCGGTTAAAACAAGAATTGCAGTTAGATCCGCTATCTGTCATAGTTCTCCTGAAGCCAAGAGATGCAATAGCGGAGGCCAAACTAACTCTGTTTCTGAGAGATGGACAGCTACTAGAACATATATAAACCGAGCAGACAAGGATAAAAATGAAATGATATCAATATACGAAAATAGAAATCATATCAAAACAAAAACAAAAATTATGTGAATACCAAACTCACATACCCCACCCACACACATGAGTCCCAAAGAGGGACATGTCAGATAAGGCAGAAGGCGACCTCTTAAACACTTAAAGCAACAACAACATCATTCAGTCTTGCTTGACAACTGTATAAGGATCTATGCCGAAACTTCGCCATTACAGTAATTAAAGAAGTTGTTATTTCGTCTCTAGCGTACACGCCTTCAATGCAACTTCACAGAGATCGATCATCTTTAATAGGTTTCCATTCATGTCTTATCTTCTGTGGTTCTTTTTTCTGCTTTTGTTATTTGATAAAGATGTTCCTGGATTGGCCTACTTCTATCAGCGAAGGAGACAGTGAGTACGATGACGTTCAGAGGAGGGGTCAGCGCCCACTTGAATTAAACCTTGAGTCACAGGTTTCCCGATTTGATCAAGTTGAGATAATTATCATCGATAGAAAGCGGTTCTAAATTGAAGACGAATAGGGACTTGCCGATTTGAAAGTTTGTTCCCTCAATAAAGTTGCCTATGTTCTCTCTCCAGGTGTTCATACCATCAAACCTGCAACAATAAACCTGGTTGCTGTCGTCTTAAACTTCACCCCTAAGTTTTGTCTTCCGTCATCACCCTGAGCTACCACCCGAGGGCGAAAATGCGCTCTTGGACAATACCATCAAACATTAACATATGCTTCGATATCTCCCGCTTCCACTGGCTGCCCGGGGCTCTTTCATCCGTGTACAATCAAACCGTTTTTATGTTAGAGCCTTGAAAGTTGAACGGGTTCTTTGAACCGGTCGTAGCTGCTCCGTCCACGAAGCCGACGGCTACGCGGGTTGGACAATGGTCTAGGAACAGATTGTCGTAGGTGAACGTCATCTTAGATGAGATGACACTGGCTTGTCGGATATCCGTTTCCGTGTAAGGATATACACAGCATTGGCCCTTTCGAACTGTTTCGCGTGAGCGAGAACCAAAGCATTATTCATCCTCAGCTTTCAGACTTCATGTACACGTCTTGCAATTCTATCTTGTATTCTTTTCCTGTCTCTCCATTCATCAGTGCGGAGGGCGCGCTAGATCGAAACAGTTTCGCGTTGACGTCGACTCCGTTCTCCAGGTTGCGGTTGAGGTTAAACACATCTTCCATGATGGGTCCTTCCAAGGTTAGAGACTTGCTCAGAGCTATGAAAGACGCTCGACTGAGGAGAACGTCATTTCCCCCAGCAAGAGAATCGGTAGAATTGAAGTCGGCATTGTCGTCTCTAGAATCTTTGTAAAACAGTTGCGATTGAAGTTGAGAATTTCTAGCATCCTCACCGTATCCGAGCAAGGTTTCTATCATGGCTTTGTAAGCATAGCCGCCATTACTGGAACTGACGAACTGACCTTGAAGATACACTGACATCTGCGACAAGAGCGCTGTTATTTTAAAATTTCATGAAATCATATATTTTCATTAAAAAATAAATACTACATATTTTTTCCACTGAAATGACTAGACACCTACAATATTTTAAAAGAAATAGTTTTTAATGTAAATTTTGAATTAATGTTTATTATGAATCTATGTAATATTGTATGTTGATTGAATGTACGAAAAGAACTCATATATTTGTTCACATGTGATAATGTTAATTTGTATTCATTATAAATAAACTCAAAACTAAAAAGAAATTAATTATCCCATGATGAATAGAGGTGTTCGGAAAAAAACAACCAACAGGACTTGATATAAATTCATTTTGTAATACAAAGTGAGATCACTTACACAGCATATGCATTTGATAGGAACACCCACCATACAAACAGCATCAATTATGTGATGCCCTCTGAAAATTTCTATGGGAAGACATCTTCCGTCGTTAGGACAATAAACTTCTTCTTCTCCTTCATCCTCTTCTTCATCATCTCCATTGTTTTCGTGGCTTTTGCTGCTGCTGGTTTCAGCTGTTTCATCTGTTAAGTCGACTATCTTCTTTGCCACCTTGACAAATAGCAAATTGTTTCGCCAAAACGTTTTTACTGGTCTTCACCTGACCCCTGTACACAACGTAGGTGCAGGTCTCAGCCGCGACTGTATATCTCTCAGGGACTAAGACGGGACCACTTTCTTTCTTCAGAACGGCGAGAGCGAAGTCTTGCGGCAATTGACTCACGGTAACCCTGTTCTCGATTGTCTTAAACTTGTCTGCAGTAGCAACTTTGAGAAATTGTTCATATGACATGTCCACCAACCCTAGACTGCTTCCTGAATAGCCATGGCTGTTGGGCCTGTTTTTTGTTGTTGATTTTTCGACTTCATTTCGTTGACTTTTGTCATTTTTGAAAATAAATCCTGAAATAAATAATAAAATAAATAGTTTTGAAAGTGTCATAGTTGTGATAGTGATCATTTATGTAATTGATCTTTTTTAATCTGTATATTAATATTCATATTTGTTTTGAAATAATGGTTTATTCTAGATACAAAATACTTTATTTAAAGTATATCACTAACATTATCAATATAATAACATTTATGAAATATGTTAAAACGAAAAATAATTTACTTAAAGTTGATATATACTCATTACAATAATCATGAATATGATATATAAATATTATATAATTAAATAACCCTTTCCTCTACATTCATAATACATACTTAATTTGTTTTCTTTCAATTCAATCAACAAAAATGTTAAAAATTCCCACAAAATATTGTATACTTTCTAAATAATTGCATCTTCCCGAGGCAAGGGCGTTAACTGACTATAAAGTCCAGTTTCCACTTTTATATTCAGTTAACTCCCTTGCCACGGGAAGATGATTGATTCCATGCAAAGGTCAAGTCTGCTATAACCAAGCCTAAATGTGATGATTACTTAATCCTGTGTATCAGAGAATATACGTATTATTGCAGTCATCGCCTCACTGTTCACTTAATTTATGACGTGAAGCGACCCCCACCCCGAGTTTAGCGCGTGTGTGGTTAGTATAAGTGATTTTTGACAGTAGTGTTTGTCAGAGTAAGAATACTGGTTATACACTCATCCTATAGCTACTCCAGAAAGTCGCGAGTTGTATGTCTTTGAAATAAGCAGTTATACTGCATGCTAGGATTATATACTGCATAAAACATATGTTGTAAAATTAATTGATAATTTTTAATTTCTAATAATAATAATAATACTTTAGTTAGGAAACAGTAATTTATTTGTAGATATCGGAGTTATTGCAGTATGTGCCGTGCCTTCCATTATACATGTATATGGATCAAGGTGATCGGAAGGTATATACACATCTTCACACGGCGGAGGATGAGGATCGGAAGTGCTATAGACTCAACACTTGGGATCGGGGTTGCTATATAGACTTTATACCAGGGGGTTGCCCTGTACACGAGGATCGGGCTGCTATAGACTTTATATCAGGGGGTGTTCTATATCCACACAATTTTGGGGTGCCCTGCATTCATGAAGACATCTACTCACATTGACGTTTGGAGTCTGGTATGTGTTACGATACTTCATATACTTGTTGTTTAACGCCGCACTCAGCAGTATTCCAGCTCTATGACGGCGGTTTGTAAATAATCGAGTCTGAACCAGACAATCCAGTGATTGACATCACGAGCGTCGATCCACCCAATGAGGACATGCATCAACCAAATCAGCGATCCGGACCAACCGATCCCGTTAGTCGCCTCTTACCACAAGCATTGTCGCTTGTTACGGCAAATATGGGTTCCTGAAGACCTAATCTTCACGGGCCACGTCATAGAGACAACAATACTGTTTGGAATATTGTAAATAAACGGTTAAACAGTTTGGCATCTATAAACCGCTTGGAATATCGTAATTTGAACATTTACAATATCAGGCAGTTATCTAAGCTGTTAGGAATATGGTAAATAAACTGTGACAATATGTCATTTTGGTATCTATAAACTGTTTGGAATATGGTATTGTGTAACAATGTGTTGTACAGGCATCTACACTGTTTGAAGTGTGGTATCATGTTACGAAGTGTCATACAGGCATCTACTGTTTGGAATATGGTAATTTAAACTGAATTGTTTGATAGACATTTCTTAGAAGTTGAGGGATGACAAAGAGGACAAATCAACTATTTTATACTGTAATATAAATGTATAGATCTTTATACCGCTATCAAGCAAGAGTAAATAATGAACATGGTACAGAATTATATATGGTATGGTAATTTAAACTGTTAGAATATGTCATACAGGCATCTACATTGTTTGCAGTGTGGTATTATGTTACAATTTGTCATACAGACATCTACATAGTTTGGAGTGTGGTATTATGTTACAATTTGTCATACAGACATCTACATTGTTTGGAGTGTGGTATTATGTTACAATTTGTCATACAGACATCTACATTGTTTGGAGTGTGGTATTATGTTACAATTTGTCATACAGGCATCTACATTGTTTGGAGTGTGGTATTATGTTACAATTTGTCATACAGACATCTACATTGTTTGGAGTGTGGTATTATGTTACAATTTGTCATACAGGCATCTACATTGTTTGGAGTGTGGTATTATGTTACAATATGTCATACAGGCATCTACATTGTTTGAAGTGTGGTATTATGTTACAATTTGTCATACAGACATCTACATTGTTTGGAGTGTGGTATTATGTTACAATATGTCATAAAGGCATCTACACTGTTTAGAGTGTGGTATTATGTTACAATATGTCATACATGCATCTACATTGTTTTGAGTTTGGTATTATGTTACAATATGCCATACAGGCATCTCCATTGTTTGGAGTGTGGTATTATGTTACAATATGTCATAAAGGCATCTACACTGTTTAGAGTGTGGTATTATGTTACAATATGTCATACAGGCATCTACATTGTTTGGAGTGTGGTATTATGTTACAATGTGCCATACAGGCATCTACATTGTTTGGAGTTTGGTATTATGTTACAATATGTCGGAGTGTGAGTCCGTGAGGAAATTTTATAAAGCCTGAAATCTATAGTCTATACTTGATTTTCTAGTTTTGCATTATGTATTCGAGTTGAACTATTGGGCTGCATACACACGTGTATTAAGAGATAGCAGGCACATTCAGGACACATCACGATTGTTTCTGAACCGGCCCCTGCATGGTCAGATGTTGACCGAAGGTTTATCAGATAAGGACATTGAACTTTGATAAATTGATAGCTTCGAAAATTTATAAAATTAGTAACAGTGCAGTGATTAACAGGGTCGATGCTAGTCTTAACTAATGGGAAATTGCAAACTTGAAGAAGAATGAGAGGACTTGATTTTGATTTAAACATATTTTATTGCGGAAAACCAAATGGATTAGGCACAAGTGACACACTTACGAGGCCTTCTCCTATATACATTTCATTACATTTTGGTATGTGAATTCTGTGGTGCAGAATAAATGTACAGTGCATAGTAATTACAAGTAATGAGAAAATATAACACACACATATTCATATATATATATATATATATACAGTATTACACACAAATACATATACCTACATACACTCACACATACATCTACATATATACATATGATGAATTTACATTTTTGATATACAATGGTACATGATATATTTATAAAATAACACAGTAGTTAATAAACTACATGTAATAGACATTTTAAATTTATGTGAAGGGCGGGAAATCTAGAATGTAACTAAGCTGTGATAATTACAGGGAATGCAATTGTTTTACATCAAAATCAGAGTGTTGAAACAACCATGTATTATATGTACCAGTCACTTGTAAAATCCAGATAATTTGAAAGTAGCTCGTGAAATATAATTCTTGTTATAAATCTTGTTGCATTAGAATACAATTTAAAATCTGTTTGTTTCTACAATAAATTTATAGACATATTCAAAAATTAAGTTAACTTAAATTAAGAGGACATTGTAGAAACCATCCAACCTATCAACTGCTTACAAGTTGATTTCATGTTTGTTACGGTAAGTTTCGTTCATAATAAGTGTAGTAAACATAAAGCCGTTTGTTGTTTGTGATTAAAATACATTGAACGTTGGTTGGATAACCGCAAATATACTCTATACATTAACGCTAAACACCTAGAGGTGTACATATTCTTATATGTAGGGTGTATGTGGCAGGGTGAGATGGGGGTAGCATCGTTGTGAAAGTGTTCGCTTGGTAGGCCAAACACCCGGGTTCGATTCCATGTATGGGTAAATTCTTGTATCGAACTATTATTAACTTCCTGGGCGGTATTTAGAAAGTGTACGGTAAGGTTAAATGCTCCACATGAGCATTCGGTTGTATAGAGTGTTGTAACGCATTGACGTGTCTCATCTATACCAGATGAGGGCGCATTATACAACCAGGTAGAGTCTTTCTGTTATTGACTCTATGTTTAACAGACCTCATTATCCACGATAGGTCTACCATATACTACATCACAATGTACTTATGGTGTTATTGTTCTAGCATCAGCTAAATGCCAATTTCAAGACAAAGAACATTCAGGATAATAATATTCAACAATGAAGTTTTTATTGAGGTGACATCATGGCCCCAAGATACTGCCAGAAGCAAGTGATAAATCTCTGCCTGTCAGGGATGAAGGGGGTCATTACTGTACTTAATTAATATTTCATCACACATGATATACATATGGTGGGCGAGTACTTTAAGTAGACTCATGTTTTATATGGCAATTTAGAAGATAGTTATTAATTGTAGGCTATTTACTAACGTGAACCTTAAAATGGATTTGACAGTGAACTTGTTCCTAAGTTCAGAGTTGGAGTCACATCTATAGATGTGCAATACATCTTCATCAGCACTGTAGCCTTTAAGCTTGTATAACACACAATATATTTCATATTTAAATTTTCATGCTTAAACACATTTCAATATTTAGAAGGATTTAAACTGATTACAGTACAACAATATGATTTGCTTGTAAGGACGCTGCCATTACTGAAAGAGGTTGCTTGGTTCCCGATTTCGTGACTAATCCAGGTAAATCCAAATCCCAAATTTAAATGATTTTTTTTATTTGTGTAGAATAATGTTTTACATGACAATTTAGAAAAATCAGTAATCATTGAATGAAAGCTCATGAAAAAGTATGTAGACAATCCCCGTTTTTTGTTTTTAATTTACCTTGTATTATTGTCACAATTAGGCATATGAAATAACCTGAAACATGCACTTGTCCGAATAGTGATATCAGAAACTGCCCTGCCCCCCAAAGCAGGAAATACTACTAGTCCATGGGACACTTTTAACATTAGAAAAAAAGTTATGATAATGACAATTTGCATCCCTGATAATGTTTGTTTGTTTGTTTTTTAACGCCACACTCAGCAATATTCCAGCTATATCACGGCGATCTGTAAATAATCGAATCTGAACCAGACAAATCCATTGCTTGACATCATGAGCATCGATCCACGCAATTGGGATACGATGACATGCATCAACCAAGTCAGGGAGCCTGACCATCCAATCCCGTTAGTCATGGGTTGCTGGAGACATTTTCTAACCCTGATTTTCACGGGTTGTTTTCAATGATCATACTATGAATATATCTTATACTATTATCATTACTATCTACGCATTCTCACAGAATATATATCTATGTCTATATATATGCATCACACACATACACACACACACACACGTATATACATGTATATATATCCTCTCTGTATCACATATTAAAGAGATAGGAATTGATAATAAACGTCAATGATGTAAAGTTTATTGTCACAGGCGTTCATGAATGTCATTAACATAAAAGATTCAGCCTCGTTTCGTTTCATTGCATGGAAACTAGATACAGAAACGTCCTGTGAATGTTAGTGCATGAACTACCATTTATCGAAATGTATTATGAAGCTAAATATTACTAACGTGGTTATTTTTTTTAAATGTGCTCTGGCGACACTTTTCTCGAGTGCATTGTCCCGGATAAAAGCCGATCTCCCTGCGCGCATGAATACTTATGTGAGATATGCGAGGAGTATCAATCCTTACCATAAGATGAATATTCGTGGTCATCTATATCATTAATATATATTATGAATTATCAGTGTAATGGAAATAATTATTGATTTTGTTTCTTGTTTTACTATTCCAGCTATATAATAATCGAGTCTGGACGAGACGACCAGTAATTGATATTGTGAGCAATGCTTAACGCAGGGTACGATGCATGACATCAACCAAGTCACCGAGCCTGACCGAGTCTCTTACGAACAGCATATGTTGCTGGAGTGAGTGAGTGAGTGAGTATGGTTTTACGCCGCCTTTAGCAATATTGCAGCAATGTCACGGCGGGGGACACCAGAAATGGGCTTCACACATTCGGCGTGACCAGCCAACGCTTTAACCTCTAGGCTGCTGGGGACCTAGTCTGACTGAAAATCCCTACGGTGTTTAAACTGAATTTCAGTTACACCCCAGCATGTCAGCTTGTGAGAGAAAAACACAACAGACGCTGGTTGAAAATGCTGAAGACTTTAGTGAAACCAACAAGTACGTAGCTGACAGTCGCCATTAAGTATAATATGTAAGTAAAGTGTCAAATTACGCTAAACAAAAATTCAAACACAAAAAACTGAAACACTTTTTTATGCATTCAGAATACACCAGGGAAAAGAAAACATACATGTATATCTCGGATTTTTTAATAGAAATACTTAAATTCATTTGGAAACAGGGACAACTTGCAGTTTAGGTGTGGCTGGACTAAATATCATTTCTGGGTGAATCTGGAATTCGAAACAACAATCCGTGCACTTGGGTCAACAGTGTCCCACATCTGGAACGTAAATCTCAGAGTACAATATTTACAGAACTCATCAATGTCATCTTCATACAAACAGTGGTTTCACGGGAGTGGCATGTTAGATTTAAAGTGTATATATAGGTGAAATAAGGATCAAAATGACACAACACAAACAATTAACATGTCGTGATATTCTCACACGGTATACAAATGTATGTACAAATCGTTGTTCAACAGATCGAAATGATATGTATACAGAAGGTTTGAGAATTATCAGTAATTATTATTGACCTCAAATCAATAGGGGCCATCAACCATGTAGTCCAAATGAGCTCAGTGGTTTAAACATGTTGCAACTGTCTCATATAAATATTTAAAAAAATACCTTATCACCTCCGTGTAGATAAACGATATAGGTGACCCCTGAGTGAATGAACACCTTAAAGAACATACTCATTATCAATAGATATAATGATACTTTCTTATGTTAGATAGCTTTGGCGTTCTGCACTGCAGCATGGCAAAAAGTCTTTGTCAGCTCTTAGCAGCATAGGAACCTTATATCAAATTAGGTATCGACAATTTAATACTCGGAGGTGGTGGTATTTTTGTCATTGCTTTTTAAGACTTTAATATTTTGTTTTCTCTTTATTGGAGCCAAAACACCTTTTTCAACGCATCAAGCATGTCCAGTTAACTGTGAGTGAGTGAGTTTGATATAACGCCGCTTTTAACAGTATTCCAGTCATATCACGGCGTTTCAGCTTAAAGTGGGAGGAAAGCCCGAGGTGATGCAGGTCTCAGACGTTTACCACTTCGGTGAAACCCACGAGCACGGGTATGGTGCTGACAAACCTAGAAACATAATCGGGGCGAATCGGGATTCGAACCCACAAACATAGGTTTCTGGCGTGTCCAAGGGACGCAACTCTACACAGCGAATCGCGGCGCCTTAGACGACTGCCCCCCCCCCCCCCCCAAACCCACCACCACCCCTCCACACACACACACAGTTAACAGATATGGTCCGGGTTTCAGTGCCGTGCCTGCTTCAATCAGGCCCGAGTGAACCCAGGGAGTTAAATAAGTGAAAACATTTTAGTTCCCAATTACAGATGAGGATTCTATTGTCGATGTTGTTCTAGTTCCACCAGTATGTTGTCAATATCAGCGGTCGGCGCCCTACAGTGACTAGTGTACCAGTCATGTGGTTGCAGTTTCCCTTGACAAATCACTTGCTGGTATACATGCATGATACAATCAGCGAATTTCGAAAGAAAATCGTCGTCCTCAAACAAAGTTTGTCTCATCGTCTTGGGAATCTCCAGCTGCACTGATGATATACCCAACATGGCGGACTGGGTTGACAGCGTGAACACTGTTGGATCTGGCCTAAAACCGGACATGATTGGGTTCATGTCTACAGAAAACGGCATGCCATTTTTCACAATACCTAGGGGCCCGAACATATTTGTGAAACTTTCTTCATAACATTTCATTAACCTTGTTACCATTTCCTTGTCTTTGCAATATGCTTTCATACCGCCCAAACCCACATCTAACGCCAAGTCGCTTCTTCTGTCCCGTTTCCCATGAATATCAACATGGAGGAGAGGTAGTTTGACGTCACATCCGTAAGAGCGAAATGACTCCAAAGCTTGATGCCAAGGGGATACGGGAAATAGATCCCTTGATAGGAAGTTTGGGTCTACATTCCGTGAATCGTACGGCCTTGTTTGTGGAATATTCCAGACCATAAAACTCGCCGGGACACCGAACACCGTCGACATATGCTTCGCCAGCTTCAGAACGATTTCAGATGCCAATAATTCTTGTAAGTGTTTCTCTTTCTTTCTACCGTCCCATCCACCCCTCCACAATGCAATCCCGTGTGGGGCCGTCAACAGTATTGGTCCACCTAATTTAAATATATACGTTGATGGGTTACTTTGTGCCATTAGTGTAGCATCTATGTTGCTTTCCTCAGCAATGCCTTTCAAACGCTGACTTTTCAGTTTCGAATCAGTCCGTGTTGGGTGCCGAAACGTGTTGCCAAAGCTCCGTGCTGCACGTATATGTCTAGCGGACTGCATAGTGTTGCGTGACGGTAGCGCATCTGTGGTCTGCCACACTGCTGGACCAATCACCCCAGTCCCATGCTTGCATCTGTTCAAGGGAAGGTTTATTCATATTACATACTTCTCGGGCGTGCTATGATACGTACTATGATACCTTGGTTGGTTGGTTGGTTGTTTAACGCCGCACTCAGCAATATTCAAGCTATATGACGGCAGCCTGTAAATAATCGAGTCTGGACCAGACAATCCAGTGATTGATATCATGAGCATCGATCCACGCAATGGAGATCGATTACATGCATCAACCAAGTCAGCGATCCTGACCACCCGATCCCGTTAGTCGCCTTTTACGACAAGTATGGTTTGCTGAAGACCTATTCTACCCCGGAATCTTCACAGGAATCCTGTTTAGTATGCAATGGTGTTTGGTCGAAACATTGAAATGTCATTCACAACTTAACCCTGTGTGAAAATGTCCCTCACAGTTGCAGACCAATGGTAACCACTAAGAGAGGGACGAGAGCTGTAGGATAACGCATGTTATTCGAAATGACTTCACGTCAATGAACTGCCCATACCATTGGTTTCTTTTCTTAACACTACACCAAAATGAAAATGTTCAATGGCCCACTAATATCAGTTTCACGAAAGTTCAACGTATACAGAATCAATCCATGCAGTACAATCCTCGAATATGTCAGGTAATTCATTTTCAAGAATCCTTTTATATAAGACAGGGATAAAAATATACTGTAGCATGGCATTTTGCTAAAGAGACGGAGAAAAGTGTAAAATAAAATAATTACCCCTTTCCTTAAATTCAGGTCCTCTTCTGAAAATGAATGGTAACATAATTCAACTTAAACTGTCAACTTTGGACAAAATCAAAGACAAGATTTCAATTGCATATATATAAATTGTATATTATATATAAATATATATTATTTGCGATGATTACTACAGCAAGTGCATATAATACTCGCGGTACCGAGTTTAGTTGTGTGGCATATATTGTTGCACAAACTCGGGATCCCAAGCAGTTGTTTGCTCAGGTTGACTAATGCTTGACGCTGTGTGTTGTAATAAATTCAAGCGCTTCAAACACAGGCGTATATTGATATCTCTATATACATCTTTGAGTAGTCAGATATATGTTCATATGAGCAGTGTATTGGTGACATGAAACAAGATGAATTATACTTACTGTCAGTACGTTGTATGCACACCGTGAGCTATAGCATAGTCTCCAACCGGGAGTGGAAGTACATTGCCACGATTGTACATACATACCTTGTACCGACCTGACCTAGATAACTGTTATCATAACCTCATATTGAGACTATTTGTGCATGTAATGAGTTAATCATGATGGAAATAGGGTGAAATATGCACTTGGGTGACTGCATTCAAACTAAGGTAAAGCTTGCAGCATGGTTCATAATTCGTACCTCTTGACCAAGTGTTTAATATGCATTATTCGGCAAAATCACGACTGCCTGAAAACTAGTTGTAAAAGATATCACCAAACGGTTGGTAGAGTAAGCCTCAATTAATACCATTGCGGGGGACACTTTTACAAATTTTCAATCGCATGGTTGAATAACTGCAAACGCACATCGTTCGCATCAAACAAGAATTGATACTCGTTGGTACATATTTCCGATCCATCCTTTCACAATACCAAGTCAAAGCATATCGAAGTAAGAGCGAGGTTAATTTGTAACTTATAAAGTTACTTTATTTACAAACTAACACGACCCACGAGGATAAGATAAATATAAGTTTCAACTTGACATCATAATAATTCAGTTAACAGTCTCAAAGTGATCTACCCGTGAAGTCTTCAGCAACCCATGCTTACCGTAAAAGGCGACTAACGGGATCGGGTGGTCAGGCTCGCTGACTTGGTTGACGCAAGTCATGGTATCCCAATTGTGTGAATTGATGCTCATGTCAGTCACTGGATTGTCTGGTCCAGACTCGATTATTTACAGACCGCCATCATATAGCTCAAATATTGCTGAGTGCGGCGTTATCAACAAACAAAACAGTTAATGCTTTGGCGCTACCTCCTTTCGAAAACAACCTTAATTTTATTGTTCTATCCAAATACGTATGTAGCAGGGCGTGGAGTCGTCCCACAGCTTGCTGACGGGGTTAACCTCTTTGGTCATGTGGACAAGGCGTCCGACCTCTGATCAGAAGGTCCGTGGTTCGAATCCCATCACGGGACTCGGAAATGTTATGGCCGCTACACATACACACCGTAATTTCCTGGGAGATAGTATATTAAAACCAGTAAATTCATCACCCAGAAAAGTATTCTCTGACGTCCTGTATGTCAGACAAAGACCTTGATACTGCTCAACATACCCAACACCGTATGTTATAAATAAATATATGTATCAACGTTGCGAGTGGTTAAGAGGTGCATTATTTATTCATGAAACCAAAACCAATCCAGATAATAGAAAATCAGATCCAGTCAGCTCTATTCCACAAATCAGCGTCAGGAAAAAGATACGGTTTAGAGTAGAGGCCTAATTAGTAATATAATAGATTCATTCCATTGACTATATGTATTGTGTAATATATGGTTCCATAGAGCCGCCCAGTCCTTGTTAGGCGAAACCGCATTATCAGTGGTTCATATTGGGAAAGGGAGGTCACTCTAAATTCAAACGGGAGCTATCTCCGTTGTTTTCGTATTTGCGAGAAATGGCGTCAGTCACGCTGTACGTTGTTGGTCTAGCTATTAAATGCCCAGCTTATCCCTAAGGTAAAACGTATTCTTAATTAAATGTTTGAATGCTTTATATATTTATGTTTCCATCCGTACATCTTCTTAGATTGGTTTAGTGCTGATAACCATTTTCTAAAATGTGGGCCCACATTGTTCCCGTCATATATGGTGATCGAAACAAGTGGGCCCACATTTGTATATAACCTAGCTTCGTTAGGTTGTTTAATTAGTTCTGATAATCAATTCCTAAATGTGGGCAGACGTTCTTCCGTCATATTGATTGCAACAGGAGGAACCACATTTACTAATCGCGAAATTCTACTTAAATATTGATAATCATTTTCTCAAATGTGGGCCCACATTGTTCCCGTCATATATATGGTGATCGAAACAAGTTGGCCCACATTTGTATATCTCCTAGTAGGAAGACGTTCTTCCGTCATAGTGATTGCAACAGGAGGGACCACATTTATGAATCGCTAAGCTTCATTAGCCTGGCTTACTTATAACCATTTTCTAAAATGTGGGCCCACATTGTTCCCGTCTTACAGTGATCGAAACAGGTGGGCCCACATTTGTAAATCGCTGGGCTTCATTGGGTTGACTGAGTCATTTAGACTAGTGGGATCACATTTGCATGGGTTTGTGACATTATATATTATTCTCATTTTGTAATATTGATGGGAAATATCTTTATAAATGCACACAAAGTCTTTGAAGTTTGAATAACGTCATCATAGCTGACCACACTAGTTTTGCAAAAATAGGCTACAAAGCAAGAAACTTCGATCTACTTCAAATTAAATTTACAGAGGCAAAACTACTCATTCTACTTTTTCCAGTATAACACATCAATCTGATCATAAGTTTGCCGCTGGAAATATGTCTACACTTAAATTGATCTCGGACATGACAGTCATGATACAAGCCTGAAACTTTTCCGAGAACTTGTTCCATAAAAGGAATAACTCATGAATATTAATGACCCCACGACCTAGTTTGGCGATGTTCATAGAAGTGAGTTCTGCTGTATTATCATCGCATTTGTACATTCTAATCCAATTATTAAGTCATAATACTTATTTTTAATAGACAAAATAACAGTTCGTAATGCGGGTTAGTTTACATTGTACATATTCTCAACAACAAGTGCGTTTAGTTTCGAATGTGGGCCCACCTCGAACTTTCGATTAGGCAAACTGAGTTAGCTCCCTTCTCAAACCACCGATAATGCAGTTTCGCCCCTTGTTTTATACCCGAAATGACGAGCGCCAGGATGGGTATCAGTAAGTGCCATCTCTGTCATTTGGTATGAAGCGACCAGGGGATCGAACCACCGACGTTCCACTCTCCGGGCAGACGCTCTGTCCGCTACACCACTAAGGCTGTCATGTAAAGAGAAATCCTCGAATTTAACCAAATGAGATATAATTTTTAAAAATAGTGACTTACTACATGGAAACGGGAAATCCTGTATTTGTTTTTAAAATTCTGTTGATTCGTTTATATTGTGGATCTTGTTTGTGCCTATCATCGCGAACCTATACTATATACAAATGACTCACGTCTTGTAAAGTAATGTTTGGGCTTGTTTTGGGTTACTTGGTACACAGTTGTGTGGGTTTTTTTTACAAACACGTTTCATAAGGGAGTGAGTTAAGATTTAACGTCACATCGGCAGTATTTCAGCCATATCGTGACGATTATTCATAAGGACGCACGCCTATTCCATATTATTACATTGTTTGTCCAATATCGGATCAGCTTTTCTGGACATCCTGCATGATATATTCTGATGGTTCCAAACATGTTGAGTAGGTTCGCTGATATCACTCACCAGTTTGTAAATCTTACAAAAACGACACTAAAATACAATCGATACGGAAATTCCCCAGAAGGTACATGTCCAGTTCCCTTGAATGTCACCGATCTTTAAACATTGATATATAATACATATTTATAACATGTTCCTGTGTAAATTACATACACATTAAAAATTCTGAGTGATGAATCAGCTGACTGCACCCTACAGATCCATCACAAACACATATCAAACTTTATGAAAACAGAGCAGCAGTTATGTGTTGCTTATTCTGGTCTTTCTTCGCCATGCCGTTTCACCTTTACTAATATTATAATGTTATGAAGGTTGTGGTGCTGTCGACATTTATTTAATCTTTGGTCATCTCTCTCTCTCTCTCTCTCTCTCTCTCCAACCAACCAACCAACCAACCAAACAAACAAACAACCAAACAAACAAACAAATGAGTAATAATAAATGTTCATATACTAAAATCCTCTGGGTACAACTTGGTACCCTTTGACCTGCTTTGTATCTTAAATTTAACAAACAATTTTCAGAATATACATTTCAATAAAACTCTTGAAACTTTTTTTCACAATTGACTAAATATTTTACTTTTAAAAATATTCATACGCAAAGAAGTTGGGTTGTGAGAGTCGAGCAGATTTGAGAAATATTCTTCTTTTTGTGGGCATAGAATAGGAAATAACTAACAAATAATTATAACGTACTAAGAATTTGAGATCGTGGGAAAAGACACATATCATAATATGTAATGTCAAGAAATGTAATAATATGCCGTTACTTTCCAACGTTTCATTGGTAGGCTAGCCTAATGTATCAAGCAAAAACATGCCCAAGATCAATATAGAATCAGTTCGTAGTCAGTACTAGCCACTGCATCGTTTGTTAAGCAATTGTAAATCACTGTTCCGTCAATGAAACCTGAAACAAAAGTGTTTTGCTAGTTAACTTATTATATAGTCTTTATGTGACTTACATCACTAGCCAACGCAACAAGCATTGCCGCGTATCCATAGATAGGCCATCTGGGATATTTTCCAATTACAACGTCCAGAAATTTGTCCACAAAGGCTTAAAATGACGAATGAAACTGACAGCTGAATTATGACCCTTACTGACAACGGCCATAAACATACAATGCACCTGCCCCGTGGCCAGAATTAACTGGCAACGCCTGTAACGCTGCCTTGCCAATCAACGCTGGAAGCGTAATACCTAACACGTGACACTCCGGAAGCGGAAATACGACTTGGGGTAGACTTTTAAATCTTCAACACACGCAAGAGTTTCACACTGCAAGATGTCTGCCGCCGGTCAATGGGAAGTTGTTGGCAAACCTAAGAAGGAAAAGGCACCTTCTAGGCCAATGACTAAAACACAAATTAAGCAGTTTGTTGAAAACATGCCAAGGATCGAAGATGACGGTAATAATTTTCTTTCGTTGTTCTAACTTGATTCATGAGCTTGACACATGTTGAAGTTCTGCATTTACATGATCTACGTCATCACTTTAGACTGTCATCTTCACAGGCATACACGTTTTTCGAAACTTGAATTTTTTGAAAACTTACTTTGATTATTTCCCACCAGTTTTTGTCACTATAGTACAGTACTGAAAAATATGCGCTCTACAAAGATCTCAATCGTTTTTTTCAGTACCGGTGTTTTTATGAATTTGTGTTGTGCAATATGCCATGACCATTGACATGCAACAAAATGTTTAGAGTGATCGCCTGGTACTTACTAGTGTTAAAAATGAAACTGTTAATGATATCGATATTTTAAAAACTTAGAGCATTCTGTATCATTCATGTAACTAACCAGCTGATAATAAAGAAAATATCAAAATCTTGAAAATATATTGGCAAGAATGTAGTATACCGAACACCTTCCGCCATTTCGGTAAGGGATGTGCACAAGCTCATTCCTTAGTAATGCTTTCTAAGTTTTTCAGGCATCATTTTTGTCACCTAGTTAAAATAACATGGGGTGTGGGGACCTGCCCCTCAATCAACGGCTTAAATGCTTTCATAAGTGAATGTTATGTTTAATTACCAAAGTAGATACAAAATACAAGATGTTCACTGAAATGTGTCTTTGATCATGTTGTCACACGCAATTATGGAACTTATATTTTCTAGTACTTTTTCAATGTACAGATGTAGATGTCCATTTCTCGACGTCTATTCATCGCTTTGATATTCATTTTCAAGGTTTAATCATATTCAACCATACAAATGCAAGGGGGTGGGGGTGTGTGTCTTTTTTTTCTGCTTATTTTTCATATACTGATGCTATCACATGTGGCTTTATTAGTTGCATCAAACAAACGTGGCAGATACATAGGTGTCCGGTATAATGCATGTGTACCCATGTATTTTTCTTTTATGAACACCCCAAAATTAAAAAGAGTCTATATAATTATTATTAATATCATTATTGATCATGACAATATGACAATGAATGAAGTTGACTATTGGAAACAGATGTTTGTAATTACACTTGTTTTTGATAAGTAATTATTGCTTAATGGTTATTATGAACATGATGAATTATCAGCATGATTAGTTTTTTGATGGTGTTCTTTTTCCTGCATATCATGGATACACAGCCATGATTGCGGAGTCATGAAAATTATGTTGTGATTGTTGGTTCGGATGCCATATTACCCTTGATTAACAAATGATTAATGTATTATATAATTTCAGATCCAGTAAAAGAGTCACATACAATGTTTGATGCTTTCATTACTAAGGACAAAAGAGCTGATGAACGTGCAAACAATGTAAAGGCTAATGGTGTCTCCAACATGTCCAAGAAGGTCACACAGCCCAAGAAAAAGAAAGCAGACCCAGAAAAGAAGGAAAGCAAACCAAAGTCGCTTGAGGAGGCAGTTGCAAAGGTACAGAATACTTGTGTTGAACATCCTATAACAATATCCTAAATTGTTACATATAAATTATGATACAATCATATATTTTTAGACAATAATAATTCAAAATAAGAACATCTTCCCTAGGCAAGGGAGTTAACTGACTTTAAAAGTCCAGTTTCCACTCTTGCCAAACTAGGCTGGAATTATGGAGTTATTTTTTGGCTGGACTAACGTGTCTATGCTTAGTCCAATCAAAATTCTGTAGCAATCAGCATCTGGTTCATAAACAACATGGAAAATCTCGTGCCAAAAATTTGTTTCATAATGCAGGATTTGCAGAACATTTGTATGTTAACTCTGCATCGGCAGATATTTTCCAAATGTTTGCGATGAGATCGTCCTGATTGGGAACTACCATTTGTTTTAAACAAATACAAGTGATGTGAGAGAGGGAATCTGATTGGTCAGTAGGGGGGCATAGAAGGGACATAACTCGTAATAACCACTGGCGGCACTTCAATCAAGCCCAGAAATTCCAGCCAAATTCGTCAAAGATGGAAATTCCCTTGCCTCATGAAGATGAAAAAGAAAGATAGATCTACATGATCTAACGTTCACATCAACCAGGTTTTACTGGATGCAAAATATTGCGTCCTATATACATGCACAATAATAAAGAATGAATGCAATTAATATCATGTGTTGAAATGGTTGAAGCTAATAAAGCATACACATAAGATTTTCATGATTTGTGTGATAATTCTGCTATCCTAAATAAGACAATCAGTGTTCTTCTCTTAAGGTTTAAAGATATAAAAGAATTGGTTCTCAGGCGACGACTTTTGAAAAATTTGTGCAGGCTGCCTTTTTTCCCCCTTGTTTGTTCAAACTAGTAGTTACCAAATAAACAGTTGTGTACAATCAACCTGGGAAAGGCCCTCCCTTCATAAGTGAATTTCTTGATAAGTAAGATCCTGGAATATAGTATTTGACTACTGTTTGACTACCAGTGTGTGCATAATACATGCGTACAATGAGCTTTGATTTTATTTCACAACGAAGACATTATCGTGAGCACACAACACAGGAAGTAACAGTTCAACAAATTGTACTGAAGTAGTGCGCAAGTTAGTCCTGTTATAACACTATCTGGCTATAAAGGTGTTCATTGTGTATCTGGACTTATGTTTGTACTCCATTATATTACTTTTTACCAAGATCTCATTCAGTTTTGTTTACATTAATTATGGCAAAATCGTGTATGAACTGATCGGCAAATCACATCAACTCACCATGAACTCTTCTTGTACGAACATTAGTTGTAAGTGATAAAAAGTTTTCGGTCTTCCTATCACTGTATTGAAATTACTACATTTATTATTTTGTCCATGACATTAAGTATTTTTAAACATTTATTGTTAAAACAAAATCACCTATGTATCGGGGAGAAAATGTGTTAACAGCTGATGGCTAATTCAGGCTTATTTTACGAGACAAATACACACGTAATCTTAATCTCTGCGAAACATTTTCCGGCGTACTACAGTACACAAATACCACTGAATTTGTAAATCATTATGTCTTGTTATGTTTTATTATAAATTTCATGTTTTCATTGACCAAATTTGCAAACCGCAAAATAAGCACACAAGTTTCTATTGCTGCCATGACAATAAAACAAGATGTGCAGTAAAGCAAAGCGCATGTAAACATGGTAAAGGGAAGTAACTGCACGCTATATTGGATAGCTTTGTTTTAAGTATTATAGCATTTTACTGCCAGGGTCATGTTTCTAGACACTGAATATTTCAGGAATTATTTGTTTTGAAAATGGAAATGAAAACGGGATTGGGACTTGGGATTAGTGGCTGTGTCTGAGACCATGACTCTTTTTTTAAATTTTTTATAAGGCATTGAACATGCATTGTATTTTGTTAGCTGTTAGTTCATGGTACAGTGGGCACTCAGGAACACCATGTTAGTGCCAAATGCCCCCAAAACTGAGAAGTGAGTCTCCAAGACTCGCAAATATACAGACCCAGGTAACCCCTGTATCAAGTTTAATAATATAAGTGTTCTTTGTCTAAAAGACATCATAAGCAGTGTTAACATCAGCAACTTTTATGGCAATGACTGGCACTTAAATTCTTATATGGATCTAAACCACCATGGTTCTTCACAATGAAACCTTTTTTTTCAGATTGATAAGGCTGATTTGCAACTGATATTCAATCAGTCACATGAAAGCTTTCCAGAGAATCCTGACGTGTGGTTGAAAGATCTGGCATCATTCTTGAATCTCAAACTGGAAAGGGTCCCTGAGAATGATGCTGTTTTCAAGGATAAACCGAAAGGTACTGATCACTAATGTTATCTCCTATGAGTATGTTTTTTGTAAGCTGAGAGAGCACAGGTGACCAATGGTCTAAGGCAGCACAATGATTGTCCTGTGCTGAGTTGTCTCCCTTATTTCCCCCGATCTGCTCGTCATTGGTTTCGAATTCCCGATGGGTCTGATGTGATCTTTGGTTACACCTCATGATCTATGGACTTCTGTTTCCTACCACGTTAACCTCAGCTATAACTGATTACTGTTTGAAGCAGTGTTAATCCCAACTCACTTGTTTCAGAGAGCCAACTTTCCTACTGAGCTGTTGTTCTCAGTGGAATTCTGTTTTGAATCAGAATCTGAATACAAATTGTTTGTTTATTAAATTATCAAAACGTTAATGAATCATGTGAATAAGAATCTTTGCTAAGGTATTATGGATAAAACTTTTGGAATCATGATTTAAAGTCAGTGAGGTCCGT
Source organism: Haliotis cracherodii (assembly GCF_022045235.1). Taxonomy (NCBI): domain Eukaryota; kingdom Metazoa; phylum Mollusca; class Gastropoda; order Lepetellida; family Haliotidae; genus Haliotis; species Haliotis cracherodii. The sequence continues at coordinate 23,004,133 of NW_027266297.1, read as the reverse complement.
TAAACATAACATGCAATGTATTTTGTGGCATTGCAAGAATCAGATAACTGCTTAATTTTGTAACATGCCTCCAAAGTCAGTAGCCAATCAATGCAGAGTAGCATGTGACAAAGTTGAAAGGGCCTGTCAATCAAGGCAAGGTGCAAGAAACCGAACTACAATGTGTGACAAATCATAACAAACTCTACTCAACATTGAGCAAGTTCTTCCACAGATGTAGGCATATATACAAAGGGAAACAACTCCCAACCAGAGTATGAACTAATATCAGCTGCCTCATGAGTTATCAAAAATTTTATGGTCATTACTATTGCTTGCAGGCACTTTCCATGTTTCATCCTCCAAAGACAAGGGAGATAACTGGACTTTTAAAGTCAGTTAACTCCCTTGCCTCGGGAAGATGTCCACGTGTATCCTTCCCATATTATATCTAAAGGCATGTTGTTTCACACTTTTCTCAGGGTAGACTTGGATGGAAATACTATATAAGGCTATTGAATTGATAGTTATATGGATAGTTATCACACTTAAGAACATTTATGACATGAAATCTGTGATGCACTCATTTTTTCCCCCCGAAGTGTCCAGTTGAATTGCACAGTTATCATGGTTATACAAAATGAATGTCAGTGTTTGATTGTGAAGCAACTTATTCATTTTTAGACTTATCCTTTCTCAAACTACACACTTCTCGTTCTTTTGATGGAAAGGTGCTTGAACAGATATTTATCCAGTTCTAAAAACAAATCACCAGAACACATCCCAGCATCACCATGGTCACTCCCCAGACAAATGGATCCTGTGGATAGCGACCTGCATGACCTGATCACATGACTATCTCTGCCACATCATTCGCTGGTGGGGACTTCTCCGACAACGTCCAGTCCACATCGGCAAGAGTATTCAGCAAGCCAGCTTCCGGCTTTGATGATTATTTGGAGATTTTACGTGCGCTTTCCGACATTATGTTAATTTCACACACGGCTTCCGGCTCTACAGGACACGGTCGGTACCTAAGTGTCAAAACAAGCTCTAGATTGTCTAGGTCAAGATCCAGGTGTCGTTACATTTTCGTATGACCTCTGTCGCATTACTTCGATCAATCATCCGGCCAGGAGACCACCACATTTCCACCAGTTCATTTTCGAAGACTGCAACTACCTAAGGAATGTGCTCCCAATTGGAATTTAGCCCCATGGCCTTTTAGCTGTACAACCAAACCGATCACAAAGTTACTGCACTTTAAAAGTCCAGTCTCCACCCTTGTCGAACTAGGCTGGAATTCCCGGGCTCGATCGTTGCGCCACATGTGGCTATTATGAGTTATGTACCTTCCATGCCACTCCTATGGACCAATCAGATTCCACCTCTCGTATCACTTGCATTTGCTTCAAACAAAATGGCTCGCGCCCTGTCAGTACGATCTGATTGATAATCAAGATCTACATTGTGATAAAACGAGTCTTACTCGAAAATATCTGTTGACAACGAGTTGGCGGGGCACAAATCCTGCAATCTACCGAAATGTGCATGACAGTTTATGAACCGGATTTGATTTCGTTGCGCGATTTTGATTGGACTAAGCACAGGCTGGTTAGCTGGTTAGTCCAGCCAAAATGTAACTCCATAATACCAGCCTAGTTTGGCAAGGGTGGAAACTGGACTTTTATAGCCAGTTAACTCCCTTGCCTCGGGAAGATGACGCTATATGCCCTCCCAACCATTCCCGCATCCTCCTCAGGCTTGTGAGCTCTAAGAAAGAGAATGATGTGGCAGAGAAAGTCATGTGATCGGATCGTGGTAGTCGCTATGTACAGGAGTATAGTGCATGACCCACTTGTTGGGGTAGTGACCGTGGTGATGTTGGGATGTGTTCCAGTGATTTGTCTTTAGAAGCTGGAAACTTTTTGTTCAAGCGCCTTTCCACATAGGATCGAAAGAAGGAGAAGTGCCTAGTGTGAGATGGGATAAGTATTATAAATATACAAATAGATATAAAACTTACAAGTTTTAAATACACACCATTTTGTCAAGTTTGCTCAGGGACTACTCTTAGCTGGTCTGGAACAGTGAACTGTAGCTTACAATTATCTTAGCCTACAATCAATTTGCACAAATGGATGGCATTTGTAGCCAAGCATAAGATCGCGATCTTGTGTAAATGAATGCAAAAGAAAACAATCCATATAGCCAATCACATTGCAGGAGTTACAATAAAAACACAATATTTATTTATTACAAAATGGCATTTATTAATATTTTGTCGTGCCTAGATTTCCCCTTGTGTAAGCTGAGCAAGAGTTGCCAGGAAGTGTTAATCTCCTCCATGAAGAAATGTTCAGAACAAACACTGGAACATCTCTTCTACCACTGTCTACAGACTATGATCAGTGAGGCTCAGAAAGGTGAGTTTAGAGTACTGCTGGTACTACTGCAGGCTTAGATGTATGTGTGTGTCAATACAAGGGTAACGCTATTTTTCAGGGCATTATCATTTGCAGAAACCCGAGGTCTTCCATTAACTGCCGGACGAAGGAGGGCAGTTGAAAAGACCGAGGGCTTCTGCAAATGATGATGCCCTGAAAAATAGCGTTACCGTTATTATAGCTAAAATGGATGGAATTTGTTATCAAATAAAAAGAAACAACAATGTCGATTTTGAAACATTTACTGCAATCAACACGAATGTCACTGACCCACTTTTACAAATATGGAAACGTCATAGAACAAACCAGATGACGCCACTATTGAACGTTACGTCACCTATCCCTATCCTATGACGTCAGCTAACAATGGGCGTGATAATGGCCCGTCGTCAAGTAATATGAGGGCATTATCAAGTTACAGTGGCCCGCTCATTTCTGATAACATGCGGGCGTTTTTATGATAATTCTATCCATTTTAGCTATAATGTACAATAAGGTAGTTGAGATGATATCAAGTTTTGTCAGATCATGTGACCCATGATCATGTACATCTTCTAACTGTTTGTCTGTTTATGAGCATAATGGGGAAAGCAAATTTTACTTGTTCAACTCAAACAATTGCATGGAATTAAGGTTATTTTCTGTCTTGGAAATAAGCTTTTTTGCATCTCAAGGTTAACTTTTGGCATGATGATAATAAAGTAGCTAATGTTATGACTAGTGTTATCATGGTATGACACTGTTTCTTTCAGGATTGGCAACCTATGGTTACAGAATGTTCCTCCAGTCTCTGGCCTTTCACAAACCAGAGATCCCTCTCTCGAAGTTCCCACAGGTGCGTGTTGATGTGTGGTCTTTAAATTGCTTTGGTATCATTTGGAATTACAAAGGAATCTTAACAAAAACTTTAAGGCAACTGTCAGTGTTTAGATTTACATGGTTCTCTGATTCTATCCTATAACCAATGTAACCATGCTGCCTTCAGTACCTGGACCTGCTCAAGACCCACCACAACAGACCTGTTCGATGTCTGAGTATCCTGTGGGCTCTCGGTCAGGCAGGTGTCAAGAGACTCAGGTGTGGTCTCAGAGGTGGGTAACCCTTCTGTATGAATAAATTGTTAAAGATCAGAATTGCCTTTTCTAAGCGCTACATATCTTTTTGCATATTAGGGTAGAGGGGGCGTTCGGGTAGCCTAGTGGTTAAAGCGTTCGTTCGTCACGCTGAAGACCCGGGTTCGATTCCCGACATGGGTACAATGTGTGAAGCCCATTTCTGGTGTCCCACGCCGTGATATAGGTGGAATATTGCTAAAAGAGGCGTAAGACCATACTCACTCACTCACTATTAGGGTAGAGGAATAGTTTATCCATACACTCAGTATATTCAATATTTTTGTGCAGCTACTTTTACAACCTGTTTTTAATTTTGAGCTGAAAACACCAATTCCATTCATTAATGCATGCCCCCTAACTTGCTTTGCATGGATACAGAAGTGTCCCAGGGTTTATACATCAATATGTAATCTAACAGCACAACAAGTGTGTCACACACTGCACAGATGCCCTTTCCATACTGATTTGGACATGTTGGGTCACCTTTGGTGATGTAACATGGTGTAAGGAGACAGATTCTTCCTAGGTGTTTACTTCCAAGCTCATGACATCGTTAACTGTTATACATGTACATGTCATATTCTATTGGTTTGTTTCCCAATGAGTCCCATCAAATTCAGTTCAATGTAGAAAACAGCAAACATGTTGAAAAACCACTGAAGTCAACTTTGTCGGCAATAAGTGTCAGATTATGTATTGATTTAACATGCTAAGTTACAAAGGTTATACTTTGAAACAGACTTAAAAATGCATATGTTTACCAGTCTCCCAGGTTGTTTCTTTTTATGATATTGATATTTTTTTTATTTTTTTTTGTCTTTGGGGAAAAGTATTACAATGATTTATAACAATGTTGGAAAATAATGTCAAATTCTGGATGCTTTCAAAATCCTGTATTTATTCATGGTGTGAAAAATTATTTGTGCATAGATTGAAGATTGAAAAATTGGCAACATGAAATCCATAATTTCTGTGTTCTGGTTTAGTCATGTAAGATGCCATGTGATTGTAGTGTGGTTGGATCTGATGATGCCAGCTCTGGGTTACCGCTCCATTGCTCCTTACTGTGTGGAATACCTGGAGAACTTGTTCAGGTGAGAGATTTACTGTTTCAGTGTACGAGACACATAATGGATTTAATATCATCAGTATACAACACATGCAACTTGAAATTGATCTTGAAGTTGTAAGGTGTCAAGGACACCTTTGTTGTTTGCATTTGCCCGTTTACTGTTTCTCTAGTAATTTAGTTAATGTCCTTGTTACCAGCTGGCATAAAGAAGTGCGTCCAGCATTTGGGTCCATGTCCCTGCGAGACTACTTCCAGGTCCTTGATATATTGTTCAACCCTGGCACCAACATTCAGGGAGACCTGAGGAAGAGGCTGCAGGCACAGTATCCTAAAGTGAAGGTGAGATACGTTAAATGATAAGTTACTTAAAACGCCTACTTATATCCCAGGGTGCCGTTGTACAAAGCAATCTTAGCCCTAAGGTGATCGTAACTCCCATACCTTAACATAGACTTCCGACAGTCGTAGCGCTCAGGTTGTTTTGTTCAACGGCACCCTAGTACATCATTTTGGCATACTATTAACTGTTACTGAGCTCAAGACCACTGATTATATAACAAGAAACAACCAAGTTTGCCCCAATGATAACAGGATTATGTGTGAGAAGATTTTGGCCAACCTTGAGAAACATGATACAGGCTACAGTAGTTCTTCAAAAATCTCCAGTACACCAGCACCTCAACATATTTGAAGGGCAACTGATCACTCATATAATATTTTTTATAATCATATTTCGTTCTATTATTGCCATTGCTTTTGTCAGTTTGTAAAATAGTCCTCAAATTGAATTGTCTCTGGGGCGGTCGGGTAGCCTAGTGGTTAAACATTCCTTCACCACGCCAAAGCGTTCATTCAATTCACGACATGGGTACAATGTGTGAAGCCCATTTCTGGTGTCCCCAGCTGTGATATTCCTGGAATATTGCTAAAAGCGGCGTAAAACCATACTCACTCACTTAAATTGTCACCATTACATTAACTGTAAGTAGCATACCCTGACCTGGCTACAAAGTTGTGTTACTGTTGCAGGCCATAGCATTCGGAGAAAACCCAGCCAAGTCTTTGAGGAACTTCTTCCCATCATTTCTCTCAAGGGCATCCCCGTCATGTGTCCCACAGCTGAAACATGAGGTAAGTTTATAGGCATCACCATGACCTCATCATCACTTTACACATATTTCACCGCGGACATATTGGGGACACCATGCAATTTATTGATTCATAACATTTTGTGATTCCGCGGCACAACAGGTGCTTGTTGTAAGAACTGGCTTGCTGAGTATGACTTCTAGTGATTTAAGAATTAGTTTGTCGGAACTTTTTGCCAATTTCAGTAATTAAATTGAACTCAGTTTTTATTTTGATTATAGTTTTTGTTTCAAATTTGACCCTAAAGTTAAGATAGAAACAATTTGTAAACAATGTCCGGGAAAAAAACTACTGTCATTCAAATACTGTTTTCAGCTGCTGTCAAACTTGATGACATGTCTGTTGACGGACAAGCAGACCTTTTCAACGTGGTGTCAGATGTACACAAAACATCTGCCTCAGTCAGGGTAGGTTGCTCTTACTGACTCAAGGAGTGTGTGTACCTTAGGTTGGATGCATATGATTCATGTGGTCCTTTTGTGTAATCCAGGAATACTCAGCATATACATTGTCACAAGTTGAACCAAACGTTTATATCAGGTAGTGATCCTTATGTCAGGAAAACTATTGTATATTAATGTGTATTTTGTGAATCAATACATAATTAAATGTCATGAAATATCAAGTTAAGTTACTATGCATGAAATAAATATAAACAAGCATGCCCAGTTATCCTGACTATGACGTTTCCCCCTGCCCTTCTAGGGTCCTGCTGGAACACATCAACAGCAACTGGGGCACACTATGCAAGAAAGTGGACAAGAAGATGCTGAGGGAGACACTGAGGTCATTCTCTGTGACAAATGATGAGATCGCATCGCAGAACCGCAACGTCCCAGAGGGCCATGAACACTGTGCTGTAGTCTGCAGGGTCAGTTCTCATAAATGACTTTCAAGCAGTGCTTAAGAAACCTGTATGCATATACAGTAAACTACGGTTATAACAAACAGGCTTATAACGAACTGACGGATATAACAAACTTACTTTTTGGGTTCCCGACTATTTGCTGTAGTTAAGCTGTATATATCCTTATTACGAACTACAGTTGTAACGAACTATAATTAGTAGTCCCCTTGAGTTCGATATAATCGTACTTTACTGTTGTTCGAAATAATTTAGCTACACAGAAATTGGACATGTTGGAATATGGATAAGTTTGGTGTTTTTCTGTTTGCAGGAGTTGCTTCTGAAGTTAAGTCAGAGCCCGTTTCCCTGGTTCACTCTGATCTTCTCCATTGTCCTTGTCATTGGAGGCATTGTGGGTTATGACATGTACACAAGCCCCAGCATCGAACGTAAGTCAAATCAAAATGGATGTTTTATTTACACGAGGTTGTTATCATCATGGCGGTTCGCCCCAATTACGTTTTGTCAGCACCATACCCGTGCTTGTGGGTTTCACCGAAGTGGTAAACGTTTGAGACCTGCATCACTTTGGGCTTTCCTCCCACATTAAGCTGACACGCCGCGATATAACTGTAATACTGTTTAACCCAACTCTCTCACTGTTTTCATCATGGGATCGGTGGGGTAGCCTGGTGCTTGAAGCGTTTGCTCGCCACGCCGAAGACCCGGATTCGATTCTCCACATGGGTACAATGTGTGAAGCCCATGTGTGTATCCCTCGCCGTGATATGGCTGGAATATTGCTAAATGTGGCGTAAAACCTAGACCCACTTTCACACTGTTATCATCATGTTTATTAGTCTTGTTTGCAGGGCAGTGAATCAGTAATGATATCTCTCCAAAATAGTTACCATGTACTTGATCATATAGAAATCAGGTGATCAAGATCTATGTATTTCTTCAGGCTCTCGGACAGTGATGTTCCTGAACAAGTACGGTATCCTGGCTGTCCTGCAGCAGGCCTGGAGGAAGATTCAGATGTTCTTCTCTAAAGTGATTGGGTAAATACACTATCTTCATTTCACAATCACAAACCACATCGTGTTGTGTTTCACTGCAATATACATGTTATTGCAGGAGATTTTGTCTTTGTTTGGTTGTTTTTCGCCACACTTTGCAAAATTCAGACTGTCTTCAATAATGGAGTCTAGACCAGGTGATCCAGTAGATTGACAACATGAGGATCGATCCACGTATTTGGAGATACATCATCCTAATCAGCGAGTCTAAAGCTGATCCCGTCAGCCATCTCTTACGACAGGCATGGGTTCCTGAAGAATGGGGATTGCATGGAATGAACAGTTAGACTAAATATTAAAGAACGTGTGGCCCATTCGTCTAAGGTGCCATAATTTGCTGTCCAGAGTTGCATCCCTTGGGCACACCAGAAAGCTAGGTTGGTGGGTTTGCATCCCAGTTCACCACAATAATATTTGTCGGCACAAGTCCCCTGCTCGTGAGTTTCACCAAAGTGGTTAACGTCTGAGACCTGCTCCACTACGGGCTTTCCTCCCACATTAAGCTGACTCGCCATGATATGACGAATACTGTTCAAAGTGGTGTTAAACCTAAATCACTCACTCACTCATTTCTTCTACAAATATTCACTGGTGGTTATATTTGCAGCTGGCTGAGAGAGAACGTTCCACTGATGTATGCCAGTGTATACGAGAAAGTGAGTCCGTACTTGACCCAAGCATGGAGAAAGTCATCGGAGTTTGTTCTGTGGACCATCGACTCCAGCAGACCCTACAGGCAATATGCTGTGGCCAAAACAGTTCAAGCAGTTGAATGGGTAGGTGTACAGAAAACATATGCATGAAGATGGAGTGTGATTGTACAACCTTATTGACTGTAGTACCAGTATGTATTACTTCCATAACCTTTTATGATTGTGGGTTTGAATCCCGGTTTGCCCCGATTATGTTTCTAGGTTTGTCAGCACCATACTAGTGCTTGTGGGTTTCACCACGGTAAACATCTAAGACCTGCATCACTTCGGGCTTTCCTCCCACATCAAGCTTACATGCCGTGATATAATTGGAATAATGTTCAAAGCAGCGTTAAACCCAACTCACTCACTCACTCCATAACCTTTTGGTTTGAAGACAGCAATACTTAAGCATGTTTTGTGTTGAATGATACACTTTCATTATGAAAATTGAGGTTTATGGGATAGACAGACAATGACAATACTTTATTACCTGCAAGGAAATTCCTTTGACAAGTGAAAGGCATACGATAAATAATATACATAATAAGATAGCAATAAAAACACATTTTGAAGAGATACATAGAGATGTTTTTGTTGTTCAATGCTGCACTCAGCTTTAGAGCATAGATCTTGGCAATTGGGATTCTATGACATGCACCAAGTAGGCAAACATGACCACCCGATCCCGTTAGTCGCCTCTTATGACAAGCATGGGTTGCTAAAGGATTATATGTATCCCAAATTTTCATGGGTCAGATACATAGAGAATACTCCACTCATTTTCATCCAATGCCATTTTTGCGAAATGAGTGGAATTGCTCTGCTATCTGATCAAGTGAAATACACACAGGAAACAACACTGATAACAAAAAAAACACAGGAAATATGAAATGACCTAAGTATTGCAGCACTAACAACCATTTAATAACCCAATACTTTTACGTATAAATTTTTTGGGGGATGTGTTTGTTCTGAGATATCGCCACCCAGAAGGTAAAAGAAAATGCTCTCAATGGTTATCTTGCACTGAACGTCCAAAAGCATGGTGTGTATGTATGAGACAACTGAAATACTGAGTCCGTCAGATGGCCAAAATGGTTTACAAGTAGGAAATCCTGATAAGGCTGTAACCTAATAATAATGTGTAATCCATCCTGATGGTGTGATTCACAGGCTTGCCATGACCTATTACATCAAGGAGAGACAACCTGTGAAGATCCGGGGTAGAGTAGGTCTTCAGCAACCCTTGCTTGCTGTAAAAGGCAAACGGGATCGGGTGGTCAGGCTCGCAGAATTTGTTGATGCATATCATCGCTTCCCAATTGTGTGGATCGATGCTCATGATGTCAATCTCTGGATTGTCTGGTCCAGACTCGATTATGTACAGACCAATGTTATATAGCTGGAATATTGCTGAGTACTGCGTTAAACAACAAACAAACAAACAGGGAGAGACATTCCCTTCAATATTTCGTTCTGGATCTACAACAATAACAAGTGTACAATTGTATTTACTTTCAGCTACATGCACTGAACCCCGACTTCTGGTCTCGACTTGGAGGATACTTGTGGCTGTGTTGGGGATTGGTGAAAACCTACTCATTATGGTTATGGAAATACATCCTACACATAGCAGGCATTGTGTACACCTGGTTGTTACAGAACGTTTTGGTGTAAGTAGTCTGTAGTTGATGTTAATTAACCTGGATGTGTAAGATGAGTGAGTACATAACATGTGTAGCCATGAGTTGAACGTATTCCATTGAATGGGTGTTGTACCTAGAGGGTTTTTGGTAGCCTAATAATTAACACCTGGACTTGTCCACAGAGTCACGGGTCACTGAGTCTGTGCCGAAATTTAGGGTGCAGATTTTCGGTACTTTGGCCATGCAAGAAAGCTATGGTGGTGGGTTCGAATCCCGGTTCACCCCGAGCCAGAGATTTGCATCACTTCGCGCTTTCTTACCACATGAAAGAACAGGAATACTGTCAAAAGTGGAGTTAGACCAACCTCCCTTCCTCCCTCACTCACTCACAGGTTTGATTTCCCAGACTTCAGTTGGTGGAGCATATTCTTCATATTTTCCGTGTACTAAACTGCAATGATGTTGCGAACATGTAGCCTATGTTTTTTAAAACTCACATATGTTATTTTTGTGATATGTACTTCTGCAATGTTCTGAGTTGTTACTTTCTTTGTCTTACAGGGGAAAGTTTACACCTGAAAATATTCACCAAACAACGTCTTGGAGCCTTTCAGTAGTGCAGAACTATACAGTTACATTTGTGGGCTGGTGTAGTAATGTTCTCACACAAATAACAGCCAATTAAGACTCAGCATTGGAAGAGGCTGCAGCTCTTGTCTCGTCGCGGTGGTTGGGTTCCGCTCGCTCCAGCTTTACAGTGTTAACTTTGAAAACAGTCAAAGCAACAATATGTTGAAAATTTTGTCATCCAAGAATGTATTCATTACATTTTCTTTTCATTACATGTTCTTTTCTCAATGCAAGTTTCTTGTTCCTCACGTTCCAGTTTATATTCTTTGGCTGAAAGTTGATATTCGATACCCATCATGTTTCAGGTGATAGTGATTTTGCTGATATTATAAACTTAAATCAAACATATCAGGATGATCATTTTGGAAACTTCATGTTTTTTCCTGCTGACTAGTAGGTTGTTGTTATAAATATATCTTTTCAAAGGCCAAAATAAGTTATGTAGAATCATCAGTGGCTAGAACAATGATGAAACATTAGGATTTGTTACGATAATTTGTGTTAGTGTTCCAGAAATATTCAAGTAATTTTTTTGTAAAAACGTTTTAATTACGGTCACAGTATTAATATTCTGGTTTCTGTTAGAACACTTTTAGTTTCATCTTAGTATGGTAAATATGATTCATAATATCCCAAGTATGAGGATGCATTTTATTTTCTCCTGAAACTATACCTCATGAGTGACTTGTTAAATATAGTCAGTCACATTTGAAGTGTTAAAAGTATCTGGTTACTGTAACCTGGCTATTTGCCGAATGTACTAGGGTAAGCATTGTAGGATTTCCTGACATATACAAAGTTTGGTTCATACCTATTAACTTATTAAATACATCCTGTAAGTAGAATAGTTTTCACCCCTCACTTTATTTGGCATAAGGTATTCCACTCTTGAGGAAAACATTGTAAATATCAGTTCCAGCAAATATTGCCTCATGTTGATATAACATACCCACCCCATCATAAACAATATCACAGATAACACCCGCTATGGGGCCTGACTTGGTTATCTGCTATGGCGCTAATAATGCAGATTACAGCCTAATAAATAACAGAAGTTCCATGTTCCCCTTGTTTATGTAACATTTTTAAACATAAATACATGGAACTAAAAACTTCCTCTACTGAGGAAGTCTTTTCTTTTCGCAGTGTTATTTAGGCATTGAGCCTCTGAGCAGTATCTAGTCACAAATATGCCGGGTGTTTTGTATTTGTATTACAAGCATGTATCAGATGATTATGCCATTAAGCTGTTAATCAGGAACCAGAAATTAATACTACATATACAATGGTACTTATTATTACAGTATAAGTACCAACTGAACTTTTTGTCATCAAGGATGGAATCTTACTTCTGATGCAGAAACGTTTTCTTTTAACTTCATCATCACTCATCCTGTACTGAATAATTCCTGCATCATTAGTGTGTGTATGATAACAAGGTTAGGATTATGAAGTGTTACAATGTGAACGGTTTAAATTAAATTAAAGCAACATGCTCGTCCTAGACTTGTACTTTGTCCTCAAGGAATTTACTGTTTCTTTGATTGTGCCAAAGAAATTGACAATGAAACATTTTAAATATGTGAAATGGCAGGTATGTGTTAAGTTCAAGTAATAATTTGTAATACAAAATAACATAACATGCTGTGCGATGCAATTATATTTTATTTTGTGTTTGTATAAATGTTGAAAATAAATGAAATTTTCCGTATTTCAGCCTGTTTCTCACTTTGTTTAATAGGGAATGCCCGGTTTCAGCTTTTGCAATATGTGGTTGCCACTGGTAACATGGATAAGGCAATGCACATTTACCATAATATTATTGGTAACAATTCAGGTGAAGAAAGCCAGTTCACTCCTAAAGCTTTCAAGAGATTCTCTCTATTTCTGACTTCCCATAACACACAGGTCTGATCTGTGCAGGCGAGTGCATCCCGCTGATATCACAGATTGGCTGTAACAGTCCTGCTGTCATCAACTGCAATCGGGGAAGAACAGTTTCTGAGTGTTTTCAAACATCCTCTCTGCTAGCTGCCCGATGTCCTCATTCCTTGCTCCTGCCATCACTTCCAGCACTTGTCTAGGAGCCAATGAGAATGTGTACGATTACTTCATAATGCCTAAATATCGTAAGTGAACATTTTCAATCTGGCATGAATGTTCATCTAGAAAAGTGCATTCATGCTTTATTCAGAAACACAGCATTGTTTTCCCAAGAATATATCAGAGGTTGGAATTGGAAATGTAGGTTCATCCTCTAAAGGGGACATGCTAAGTGTACAAGGTTTGTAAAAAGCTGCTGCAAGCAATATACCATCTATATCACAAATTTACAGGTATTAAATTGAAATTCAAAACCTTGGTTCATCTCCATTCTACCATGACATAAAAACAAAACAAAGACAAACATTGGTAATGGTGGCAATGATCAGGGACGTTATATCATATAACTTATATGTTTATCTGCATATATGTTTTGCTTTATTTACCCAAACCATAATTTTCACCAAAATGCTTGAATCACTATAAAGAGGCACAAAACCATCACGTCGGCAGACATACTGAAAGCATTATTCAACTGACAATCCTAGGGAAAATGAAGCGACCTGTGTAATGTTTTGTCTCAGTACATGCCACGATTATGACAAAGTCCTGCAGATGGGAGTGAGTGAGTTGGGTTTAACGCCGCTTTTAACATTATTCCAGTTATATCACGGCGTGTCAGCTTAATGTGGGAGTAAAGCCCGAAGTGATGCAGGTCTTAGATGTTTACCACTTCGGTGAAACCCACGAGCACGGGTAAGGTGCTGACAAACCTAGAAACATAACTGAGGCAAACCGGGATTCGAACCCACAATCAGGTTTCTGGCGTGCCCAAGGGACGCAACTCTGCACAGCGAATCACGGCGCCTTAGATGACTGGGCCACCCGTGCCCCCTTGCAAATGGGAAATCTAAGCTCAGGAGATATCACATCATAGTATGTGATTGAGTAGCGCCAAAAGTCAAGCCATGTTGATGTTGCTGAATTTGTCCATGCACTCTCTCAAGACAAAATATTTGTTCGTCAAGTTTTCAGCCTGAAATCTATTGCTACACTTGCTGTAAATAATGAAGGAACCGCATCACATTATTCAGCAGCATTAAAAAAAGTAAGATCCGATCTTGAAATTGTTTGTGCAGGTTCGTGAAAGAATTGCATCTGAATAAATATTTTCTTACTAGTAAGGCAGTCATCAGCAAGACCATGGTCTCAGATAGATTTTATACCTCTGGCGGACCAATCAGTATGCAGGATTCTACAATGTCCTGGTAGAATGACAAGTAATAAACCATGTCCCAGAACCTGACTACCCGCCTCATTAATCAACTGAGGCTCTTTTGCACCACAGATTAACAGAGTCTGAAGAAAATGAGGAGTGATCCACTTGGGCAATGTGCCAGTAATGAATGCACAAACAGTTCAAGAATGTATTAAAACACGTCAACCCTGGCATCATCAATAAACTAACTAAGTGAGCAGGTATTAGTATCACCAGCAAGACAGGGTTTAGCAATCAGATTATGTGGTAGGAATGAAAAATTCTGAGGTTTGGTTACCAAAACAAAAAAATGGCAAAATAACCTAGGTATGCATGTTTTGTGAATGAATGATCCAAACACTTGATGACTTACATTATACATGCAGGCTCATTCCTGCCTTTGATACAGGATCCTTTCTCCCATCTCTCTTTCTTCTTGGAGGGGAAAGATGTCTTCACATGCTTGAAGCCTGCGTGTGTCTGCCTCACATCACACCACGGGGCATCTGAATAGGTATTTGGTTACGTAAGTACTATTGGACATTCAGTAAAAGCATAGAAACATACACGAAAAGGACTAAACTAAACAATTTAGCAAAATATTTTCAGAACTTATAAATGTATTATGAATATTAATATATGTTATTGTTGTTATTATTATTATAAATTGGTACCAGTACTGGCAACAGAATGCACAGTTAATCAGTGGCTCACATGTTGCTGGTTGGTTGGTTTGTTGTTTAACGCCGCAATATTCCAGCTATATGACGGCGGTCTGTAAATAATCGAGTCTGGACCAGACAATCCAGTGATTAATATCATAAGCATCGATCCACGCACTTTGGATCGATGACATGCATCAACCAAGTCAGCGAGCCTGACCACCCGATCCCGTTAGTCACCTTTTACGACAAGCGTAGTCACCGTTTACGGCAAGCATGGGTTGCTGAAGACCTATTCTACACCGGAATCTTCACGGGTCGGCTCACATGTACAAATGGACATGTTTCTACGTTATTGTCAACCTTTTCAATGAAACTGAAGCACTTCTCTCTCTTTTCTTTCAAAATAGAATTAGGTTTTGCTACACACAAAATTCAAAAGTTGAAATCTTTTGATGGAAAGCTATTTCCCTTGACACTGCTGTTGACATTGACATATTTACCAGCCCTAACCATGACTTACCTGTTTCTATCATCAGGCGTTCTGTTGGGATTGTACACATTGCGTCAATGTTTTCTTGCGTTTTCAAAGAGCTGATAAAACAATGCTGTCTGTTAAACAAGAACTAAACATGGATCTACTCCCAAATGCAGTTGTAAAAACATGGACCCTAAATATAGTATTAAGTGTCCATGGTAAAAATAACCTACGTGATTGAAATAATATGTTTGGCAAATTGTTTCTTTTTTATTTTCACTTAACTTAATTTAAGGTACATGCATGTTTCATTATTGCAGTAAAAATATCTTAAGAACCTGCAAATAGGACAGATTAATTTACGACAGCCAAAATATATATAAAATCCAGTGAATCCTGAAGATGTTCCAGCAGGACACTGACAGGTATGTGCAGCAAAGCCTTACCACCCATTGATTCCTATATACAGGCCCTGGTCCAACATGGCAGCCGCCTCCTCCTTTGTCCCTGTGAAGGAGTGGACCTGCAATAACGGGAAAGATGTCTGTCACCCGAGTAGCAGACCAGCACCATCTGCATCATGTCTGCCACATGATCAGAAAGGTCCCCATCGTCAATACTTCACCATCTTCCCGAGGCAAGGGAGTTAACTGACTGTAAAAGTCCAGTTTCCACCCTTGACGAACTAGGCTGGAATTCCTGGGCTCGATCGTAGCGCCATCAGTGGCTATTATGAGTTGAGTCCCTTCTAAGCCTCTCCTACTGACCAATCAGATTCGACCTCTCGTATCACTTGCATTTGTTTCAAACAAAATGGCGGCACCCAGTCAAGATGATCTGATCGATAATCAAGATCTATATTGTAACATAATGGGCCTTACCTCGCAAAGAGCATCATGTATAAAAGTGCATGAGCAACTTGTATAAAAACTTCAAAACATTTGCAAAATGCCCAGTTGGCAGTACACATGCTTTGCAAATCCTTTGATCAACTGAAATCTGCACATTGAAATCCATGTTGTGTGAACCGGATGACAAGTTCATTACGCAATTTTGATTGGACTATGCATGGACTCGTTAGTCCAGCGAAAATGTAACTCCGGAATTCCAGCCTATTTCGGCAAGGGTGGAAACTGGATTTTTATAGTCAGTTAACTCTCTTGCCTCGGGAAGATGCACTGGTCTGAGCAGTCCCTGGAACTAGGCCATGTCTTGATTCAATGGTTGAAGGTAGTGATGACTCAGCACAGCAGTCCAATGTAATCACGGGTGATGGCGGAACGTAGTGGATACAAACCCCTAAAGTAGTGCCAATGAAAAGGTGCCTAGTTCAACACACTGTCTGACACTGACAACGGGTTGCTCCCACCATCCGTGCAAGGCCCTGCTGATAATGAGTTCAAACCTTTGATTATGAGGCAAGGTTTGTCAGCACCATACCATGCTCATGAGTTTCACCAAAGCGGTGTGAGGTGGTGAGGTGAAATGGGGTTTAACGTCGCGTCCAAGATTATTGCACTTATATAGCGACGTGCATGTACGTGTGTGTGTTTGTGTGGCTGCTTGTACTGGTCCGGACTGATGCCGATTTATAGTGCTAGCTCACTGAGATACCATGCCACAGTATAACATGAATACCCCTCTCAGACACAGTATACTGACTCCGAACACCAGTCCTTGTTTTAGCCCCTTAATGCCGAGCGTCAGACAGGGTAACAACAAGTACCATCTTTTAACGTCTTTTGGTATGATGCAGTCGGGATCGAACCCCGGACCTTCCGCTCTCTGGACGGACGCTCTACCACTAGACCACGGAGGCGGTCTTCACCAAAGCGGAAAAAGTATGACTTGTCTTTTCACTAAACAGGTCTTGTCATATCTTCTGACAGTAAGAAGGAATCAGAAAGAAATCCAAAGGCAGACCTGTATGCTGTCAACCAGAATCCATTACAATCTGATAGAGAAGGTACTGACTTGAAGAGCAGAGGTAATTATTATCATTGTTCCTGTGACTACTGAATCTCATAAAACAGATTTTCATGATTGGTCCAAGAAGTTTGTTACCGGTACATTAAGAGTACATCATTGCAAATGGTGTTGAAATGTTTTATATAACTTAGAGCTCATGCAAGATACTTTGGCAACTGAGACAGTACGAGAGAAGCATCCTTACCACTCCCCCTGTGAATCTGTCCCTGTTTCTTCTGATGATGTCTAGGAATTCTGTGCTTGAGTTGCGGCAGTGTAGAAACATTGGGAGATGAGTAGCTTCAGTGATGTCAAACTGCTTCTCAAAATACCTGGAAAGAGTTGTCAAATTCTAAACCCTTGTTTCTTCAGAACATGATATTGTAACATTGTTTACAACATTTAGGACTTTCACACCCAGTTACCGATCAATTTTGTCATATACTCACTTGAGCTGTGTCTCTCGGGGACAAAAGTGTAATCTATCAAAATCTGAAAAAAGATCAAGGAAAAAACAATATATTTATACAGACAATTGTGTTGTTCAGTTTGCAATCAAACCTAAATAACTGGAGTTGTATTTTCAGAGTAAAAATATCATTTATACTTATCCTAACACTAAAGCAATTGGTATGAGTCAGGTATGAGTAAAATTGTCATTTACCTGCTCATGAAATGCATAAAAAGTATAATTATTTTACTTTTGAGAAGGTACTTCAGTGAAACAACTCACGTTTGTGATGGTATTTCTATGGAATATGATATTTATCTCCCTTAGGTTATCCTACTAGTACACATATATCTAGGGATTACGATTATCGTACTCTAGCAAAGGACTTGTTAGACTCAATGTCTACTCCAATATCCCAAGAAAAATAAGTGAGTGAGTGAGTATGGTCAATATTCCAGCAATATCAGGGTGGGGGACACCAGATAAGGGCTTTACACATTGTACCGATGCAGATGAAAATCTGAAAGGATAACTACCACAAGTCCACAACTCGCATAACCTTTTTCAGTTACACAAATTAGTTACATATAAAATGAGCAGTGGGCAAATTTGATTGTACTCATGTTGGCTATACGGACTCTCTAGGGAATATCCTCGTAAATGTATATGTGAACTACCACTAGACCGTCTGAAGTCCCATACCTAGTCCACACTCCCCGACTGCCACCACCTTGTTCCGGTTCTGAGAGATCATCTCTGTGAGGTCATGGAGGTACTTGTCGGGGTCGCCACTCTTCTCGAACTCCTTGCACCTGGTGGGATGACACCCCACCGTGCTGTATATGTTCTCTGCAATACAAACAAACACCATCTTTCACTTCAGCCTGGAACAGTGCCGCTAACACCTCAACATCTGGTCATGACACACACCGCTAACTAATGCATAACTGGGAGTGCATGATAATCTCTCTTTTGGATTGATTCATGCCAATCTCCATTAAGGATGAAAGTTTAAGTTTCTGAGGTGGTGACAAGCTTGGCTGGCTCATCATAATTACTGAACATGATCTGCCACAGAACATGTTATGTAACTGTCCACAACCTACAGGACATGGCCTGTAACTGTCCACTGCCTACAGGACATGGCCTGTAACTGTCCACTACCTACAGGACTTGGCCTGTAACTGTCCACTACCTACAGGACATGGCCTGTAACTGTCCACTGCCTACAGGACATGGCCTGTAACTGTCTACTACCTACAGGACATGGTCTGTAACTGTCCACTACCTACAGGACATGGTCTGTAACTGTCCACTGCCTACAGGACATGGCCTGTAACTGTCCACTACCTACAGGACCTAGCCCAAACTGTCCACTGCCTACAGGACATGGCCTGTAACTGTCCACTACCTACAGGACATGGCCTGTAACTGTCCACTGCCTACAGGACATGGCCTGTAACTGTCCACTGCCTACAGGACATGGCCTGTAACTGTCCACTGCCTACAGGACATGGCCTGTAACTGTCCACTGCCTACAGGACATGGCCTGTAACTGTCCACTGCCTACAGGACATGGCCTGTAACTGTCCACTGCCTACAGGACATGGCCTGTAACTGTCCACTACCTACAGGTCATGGCCTGTAACTGTCCACTACCTACAGGACATGGCCTGTAACTGTCCACTGCCTACAGGACATGGCCTGTAACTGTCCACTGCCTACAGGACGTGGCCTGTAACTGTCCACAACCTACGGGACATGGCCTGTAACTGTCCACTGCCTACAGGACCTAGCCTATAACTGTCCACTACCTACAGGACATTGCCTGTAACTGTCCACTGCCTACAGGACGTGGCCTGTAACTGTCCACTGCCTACAGGACATTGCCTGTAACTGTCCACTACCTACAGGACATTGCCTGTAACTGTCCACTGCCTACAGGACGTGGCCTGTAACTGTCCACTGCCTACAGGACGTGGCCTGTAACTGTCCACTACCTACAGGACATTGCCTGTAACTGTCCACTGCCTACAGGACGTGGCCTGTACAACCTACAGGACATGGCCTGTAACTGTCCATGGTCTGCCACATGATCCTGGTACACACACCATCTGTCTTGGCCAGCTCCAGAGCTTGAGTCGCATCCTTCAGACTGCCACCTGTGATCATGATCTGGAAGTGAGAGCATGAATGTTGATTCACACAGCAGTCAGTTACATTGCCCATATATAGATATGTAAGCCTGGACCAGCATTAGCCACACCCATCCTCAATACCTCACAGGTTCTGTATGCAGTCCGGTCCTCTGTCTCCTATGAATACATGTACAACTGTATGTCATAGTAACTAGGGCTGGGACGAGTCCAAATTTACTAACCGGGTACCACCCCACTATTACCCGTCCGTATCCTGGTACCCTCTGTAGGTCTCAAGAGATAGGTAAAAATTGACCTTATCCCTGGCAAAATTACTTCGATACACGCATTAAATGGTCATGCATATACTGAAGTCAACTGAAGTTTTATCTTTATTCAAACATATACAATTCAGAAGGAATGCGTGTATAGTCAGAAAGAGATGGGAACATTAGTCACTTAAAGTATGAAAATAGAGTTCCAATAATTTTTGCCATTAAACAATATATCATATGACCAGCCACGGGACTGGGTAGTCCTGTGGGTACCCGGGTCCTACTCAGTACCCACACGACCCAAGTACCCAAGTTACCCGTCCCAGCCCTAGAAGTAACGTTTGTCCAGTTTTAGTCAACTGATGAAATGAAGCCATGAAACTCATGGGCTGTTTGATTACCCCACACTGTCAGGGGGTTGAAAATACCATGGCACACGTTGCACAAGAAATATTGCTGTTCAGTGATGATTGGTCTACATGGTCAAAGCACCTGCTAGTTACCCTCACTTGAACCAGGCCTTGTCTTGATTTATTGGTGAGTGAGTGAGTGAATATGGTTTTACGCCGCTTTTAGCAATATTCAAGCAATATCACGGTGGGGGACACCAGAAATGGGCTTCACACATTGTACCCATGTCGGGAATCGAACCCAGGTCTTCGGCGTGACGAGCGAACGCTTTAACCACTAGGCTACTCAACCGCCCCTTGATTCGTTGGTCAAAATTAGTCTGGTCTATATTCACGGGTGAAGGAGAAACATTGTGTAAACCAAGGTACACAAACCTGTGAAGTAGTGATGAAGGTCCACACCGTCAGAGTATGATGACTCAAAATTTAATTATACGATGTACATTTTAATTCAGCTTCTACAATACACATTGTCCTGGAGGAGCTGTTAAGTACACCTTCACTCGGACTTCAAGAGTCATCACTCTTCTTAGTGTACTATATTACTGATTCAAGCAATTTGATGGCTTTAACCTTCATGCACAATTCAGCTGTCAAGAGGGGGCACGAGTGGCCCAGTCAGCTTAGGTGCCGCGATACACTGTGCAGAGCTGCGTCCCTTGGGCAAGCCAGAAACCTATGATTGTGGGTTCGAATCCTGGTTTGCCCCAATTATGTTTCGAGGTTTGTCAGCACCATACCCATGCTCGTTGGTTTCACCAAAGTGGTAAACGTCTGAGACCTGCATCACTTTGGGCTTTCCTCCCACATTAGGCTGACACGCCATGATATAACTGGAATACTGTTAAAAGTGGTGTTAAACCCAACTCACTCACTCACACACTCACTCAGCTATCAAGTCCAGGAACAAATGAGGTTATACTCATAGGCAGAGGATGCAGAGGGGGGATCGAGGGGGACTTGACACTCACCCCCTAACCCATTAGAAAACCAAAGGTAGCACATTCCCCTCCCAATCCCACCATGAGCAGATTCTGATTGTTTGGACCCCTCTCTTTGAAACATGCTAGATCTGCCCTGCTAACTATAATGCTGACTATTCCTTTGGCACAACTAAAGTGAAACATTGTATGGATACTGAGATATAAATAGACACTGCTACACTATGGTCAAGGAAAAACGTTAAACTGTCAGGTGTCACATCACAGCAGTTACCTTCTGCAGGCCGTAGTCGAACGCTCTCTGCAGTACATCCTGGAAATCATCTGCAGCAAATGAGTCATTACTTCATCACAACCATAAAGAGGCCTCAGTGAGTTGGTTTTATGGCTATTTAATAAGTTAGTGTTAAGGGATTTGCAATTTGACGGACATGCATGACATAAGCTCCCATGAACATGATGAACCCATACCTGGTTTGATTTATGAAAATAATTTCAGTTCAAAACATTAAAAAAATTTCAATGCTCAGGCGCGGTCGGGTAGCCTAGTGGTTAAAGCATTCGCTCGTCACGCAGAAGATCCGGATTTGATTCCCGATATGGGTACAATGTGTGAAGCCCATTTCTGGTGTCCCCAGCTGTGATATTGCTAAAAGCGGCATAAAACCATACTTACTCACTCATCCTATCAATTGTTTATAATCCATGTATTATTATTATTATTATTATTATTATAATAAAAAGGACTTTACGATTACTTACCTTCATGCTTCTTGGATCCATGGTACACTCCTCTGAATACTGGATCTAAATAGCACATATGTTTTATACAAGTATATATATATATTGTACGTAAGTAATTATTGAAACAGAAAGAGAGACTGAGAGATTTGCACTCAATTCACAAATTTAATTTGGCATGAACATGATGAAAACAGTCAATAGGTTCATGGATAATACCCCAGTAAGAAATTAAAGTAGGTCACATATGAATTTATTAATTGTATTTTAGAGTACATAAAATAAGGATTACCTGTCAAGTTGGCTCCAATATCTAGATGTCCAGAATGGAAAAAAATAAAGAAAATAGTTGAAGATGTATTAATTACTGTACTGAACAGTTTCAGAAATAAAAAAATAACTGTAAAGATGGTGAAAGAAATGATAGTATAATCTGCCTCAATTAATCTGTTTGTTTGTTGTTTATTGCGAAAATCAGCAATATCCCAGCTATATGAAGGCCACCTGTAAATAATGAAGAGCGAACCAGACATATCCAGTGATTGACATGAGTACTGATCCGCACAAATGTGATATGACGAGATAAATTGTTATGTTAAGAGAGCATATCATCTGGCAAGGTTCAATATGCTGTGGCAACTGCAAACTACCACACCCTTTTGAGCAATTGTGATATTCACAAATTTATGGCTTAGATTTCCATCACCTAAATCTTCCACGATACATTCTTGACCTGGGTACCATCATTTACAAGTATATATCGACAGGTACCCATGTAGATCTACATGAAATTGAAAACATTCAAAGCTTGGTACATGATATGGATATTATAAAATTTACCCTAGGTAGAAAAATAATGTATCAAAAAATAATGTATCAAAAAATATTGGCACAAGTGATATCGTCATAAATTATAAAAACACACGCATGAGGTCATATGGCAGTGTGCTGGGAGCTTAATTGGTGATTCAGTTTAGGGTGAGGTTGGCACAAACTTAGTTACATGTGACATTTTGCATCAGTATCTTCATGATTGTGATTCATGAGTGGATCTATATCAAGATGTTGACATGTCGCTAGTCGATTTGTTGTGTACATGTTGTTAAGCTACGTGTGTACAGTATGTCACTACTTTTCAGGGAATTGTATCAGCTTAAACCCTAATTACCAATGAACTTATAAAGATGTCTTGCGGCAGCAGCCATGATAAGCACTCATGAAATAATCCTGATAAAAATACACAATTCCACGTTTTCTTTCGAGTCAAGTTCCAAGGGAGACAACTCTCAACACTATACCTGTAGATATAAACCGCTAAAATTATTTTGACAAAATCCATGATATGACGCTGCTTAATGAACGGATAGCTGACATAATATTTCACAAATAGATAAGAATGCAAAATATGTTGTATAGACTCCCTGGATAGGTATAGCTTTTTGAGTACACATGTCATACTTATTTAAGATAAATGAGTGTCAGTGTGTTTGCATTTCCCGAGAGTTTTACACGAAACCATATGTGGAAAACAAAACTTGAATTGGCTTATAGATTGTCAACCACTGCAGATATTGTAACAACCGCCATTGCAAACTCAACTTAATCTCAAGGCAGTGCCATCTTTAGCGAGCAGGTATGTGCCATCTCCGATTTTATTCGGTTACACTGATATTTTGGAGATATAAGATCGTGCTTCCCGTTTTACACAGGCTGGAGGCATTGTGATATCATAAAAGTGTTTTTCTCCATAAGGACTAAGTTTTGTATTGAGAATGCAAATGACTGAATATTCTTTGACCTCACAGCCAAATGTATTCAAGCTGTATCACGCTGGCGTATAAACCACCTGACTCAATGTTTTACTGCTAGTAGTGCATGACCACGTTGACATAGATGGTCGTAATATAAATCTGTGGTTACATTTTATATACGTAAAAGAAAAACAAATTAAAAAAATACTTGAACCTGTGCCAAAGAAACCGTTGCATAAATATTATGGCATGGGTATACAGAAATAGAACTATGTTGAATGTTGTTTGCATTTGTTGCAATGTAAAATAGTTCTACAATCAGTTATGATTTCATTGTCATGTCATAAATGTGATGCAGCGCAATGGGTACCAATACCATGTATACATATGAGAATGGTTTCCATTCTTGACGTTTTACATGTGTTGCCCTCCCGCCACAGAACATTATGTCATTGTGAATAACTTGGAGAGATGCACAAAGAGCGTGCGTCTGCCCGGAGAGCGGAAGGTCGGCGGTTCGATCCCCTTGCCGCGTCACACCAAAAAACGTTACAAGATGATTCTTGTTACCGTGTTTGGCGCGCAGCACAAAGGGGATAAAACAAGAATTATCTGGCTCTGAGTCACTCTAATGTGTGGGTATCCATGTTAAGCTGCGGCATGGTAGCTCAGTGGGCTAGCAGACCGCAAGTCTGGATAGGTACAAGCAGCCACTCACACCCGTGCATGCACGTGGCTATGTACATGTAAGTGACGTTAGAAACCCCATTTCACCTTGTTTTCGCGCGACAATGACTGAGGGTTGATTTGTTTGGCGCTAACTTCGCCGATAATTGTAACATATCTAAATATTATATTACGGGAGGGCTATGTCAATGTTCAGATGTAATATTGAGATTAGCCCCTGAGTTTGCGAGACAAAGTAGTACTGCCCATGAAGACCATCTATGCATGTACTGTCGCTCAAGAGATTTGAGCCTAGTTGAAGTTGGTTGGTTTGTTGTTTAACGCCGCACTCAGCAATTTTCCAGCTATATGACGGCGGTCTTTAAATAATCGAGTCGGGACCAGACAATCAGGTGATTAATATCATGAGCATCGATCCACGCAATTGGGATCAATTGGGATCAATGACATGCATCAACCAAGTCAGCGAGCCTGACCATGCACCCGATCCCGTTAGTCGCCTTTTAGAACAAGCATAGTCGCCTTTTACGGTAAGCATGGGTTGCTGAAAGACCTATTCTACCCCGGTTCTTCACGGGTCCCTAGTTGAAGATGAGTGAGTGAGTGAGTACGGTTTTACGCCGCTTTTAACAATATTCTAGCAATATCACGGCGGGGTACACCAGAAATTGGCTTCACACATTGTACCCATGTCAGGAATGGAACCCGGGTCTTCGGCGTGACGAGCGAACGCTTTAACCACTAGGCTACCTGACCGCCCCTAGTTGAAGATGAATACCATGTAATGATGGGGTGCAGCAAATATGTATGTACCGCTAAGTAGATACCAATTCTGATAACAAGCAGAAATATTGTGGATGTTATAAGTTAGATTTGGTACTCCCACTTACAGAGTGCACAGTTTTCTTCTTGTAATCATGCCAAAACCATTGATGTATTTATCATAGGCTGGAAGCCAGGAATACCGAATAAAGTCTGTCTGCCTGAAATGCCTAAATATTAGCGTGTGGACATGTCTTTAACGGACTGTGCAAAACGATAGAATAGATATTATTCCCGTTCAAACGGATCTTGCACCTTTACCATTGTTCATACTGATCATGATTTGGCGACAAACCTTCCGTTAAGACTGCACGACTTGGTGAATCCCGCAGGTTAACTGTCAGAACCTGATCACATCAGAGATAAAAATCTGTCAATCTTGTCACGCATCGTCGACAAGGAAAGATATAAACCTCACAGAGAGTTATCATATTGCCTCGTATAACTCGAGACGCGTATCTTGTGCCGCCATTCTCGCTCCGACGCCGTCTGGTTTTGCAAGGTGAATCATCAGCGTTAAAAAAAAAGCATGGCGGATTTTGATTCCTCAAACACATGGGACCCATCTATGAAGCAGGGCATGTCCGTGAAGGTGAACGACCACGTTGTCCTGAAAGGTCACCCCTGCAAGATCATGGAACGTTCAACTTCCAAGACCGGGAAAGATATGGTGCATCTGGTTGGCGCCGACATACTTACGCAGTCGAAGTATGAAGACACCCTCCCGTCAAAACAGATCATGAAAGCTCTGCCTGGACAGGAGTTTCAGCTGGTCGATATCCTGGAAGGGGGATGCATGTCCGTCGTTGACAACCAAGGTAATGTTAGAGACGATCTTAAACTACCGGATGGGGACTTAGGAAAGGACATCAAGATGAGATTCGATGAAGGAGAGTTTCCGTTTGTGACCGTCGTCGACGCGCTGGGCGAGGATGTTGTAGTTTCTGTGCGCCAGGAAGCAGAGTAGTGGACATAACGGTACAGCACATGTCCACCAACGAGACCTTGTGTTAGAAGATAACGGTGTTCTGCCTGGTTGCTGATTTGTGCAAACACAACCCATTTTCAGTGAATGTAGATACTGTTTAAAGAAAGTTTGCCTTTGATGGTTTGTTGGAATTGCCAAATCGTACAGTTAGCATGTGCGTTAAATGTTACAAGAGTATCGTGCATGTTGAAGCTAATATATATATTTATCGATGAAGCAAGAAGCAAGGTAGTGAACATAGCGACGCATTACATCTGACACGAGTGTTTAAGTTTTTTCGGCAAGAATTTGGAGGGTTTTGTTTTTCGAAAACGCAATGTGCTCCAATCCGATGTGCTCCTCTCTGCTGGTACTCCATATGGACACTTCTAGATTCACGTTGACATAGTATGCATTGACCCATACAGGTCAGTGTCAGTAACTTTTTGTAAATGACAATGAAACTATCAGGCTCAAAGTGGATGGTTCATTCCTGTGGATCGTGGATTCATTCTTCGTGACGGTTTCCGGACCATTTCGATAACCAAAGTAACCGAGTGTCGGTACAGTCAAATCTCATATGAGGACAAGAATGGTAAACATTGCTGTTTACGTGGAAAAGTAACCGCGAACAACTTTTTTAGCGTTGTTTATGAATATCACCAACTGAGTCATTGAATAATTTCAGTATTAACATAAAATTATAGTGATGTGATATGTTTGCTTGTAGTACACACGGTCATCTATAAATGTTTCGAATGTTTGAGGCACACCTACACCACCCTCTGGATCCGCTCATGCAAAGTGATTTAGAATTTAAGGTCTGGAATTCATTACATCCCAACCTCAATAAGGTGAGGTGAGGTGAAATGGGGTTTAACGTCGCGTCCAAGATTATTGCACTTATATAGCGACGTGAATGCACGTGTATGTGTGTGTGGCTGCTTGTACTAGTCCGGACTGATGCCGATTTATAGTGCTAGTACACTGACATACCATGCCGCAGTTAAACATGAATACCCCACTCAGACACAGTATACTGACTCCGAGCCGACCAGTCCTTGTTTTAGCCCCTTAATGCCGAGCGCCAGACAGGGTAACAACAAGTACCATCTTTTAACGTCTTTTTGTATGACGCGGCTGGGGATCGAACCTCGGACCTTCCTCTCTCCGGGCGGACGCTCTACCATAAGACCACGGAGGCGGTCTCCAACCTCAATAAAATAAGATCTAAGATCTGATTTGATTAGATTCATAAGACCTTTACGCAACATGTTGTATTCTATACAAGCGATACTGTTTATATTTTTCGTTCAACAGAATTGGCGGATCGGAGCAAAAGCCACTATCAGAAAATAGAATTATTAAAAAAAAATTCGATCAAAATACATTGTATTTAGTCTCTGGCCGATGAGTAAGTATACATATATCCATGTTATTGTAGAACACAAAACATTCGTTACTCTTAGCACAGATAACATTCCCACCTGCCCAATCAGCTTCGTGTCTACCAAAGAAGATTATAAAACATTGAGGTACACAAATCTGTTTTTATTTTTATTTCGACAAACCGTAACTTATTAGTTAACGGAACGTATCACCCAGCATTTGGAACCATTTCTTTATGTTTTGTTTTGACCAGAGCCGGAGCGGAACGACAGTTATAAGTTTATGTTATACATAGGGAGTAACGATCACCTTAGCGCTACGATAGCTTTTTGGAGCGGACCCCTGGTAGTCCTCTAAATTGAGGAGTATTTAGCAATGAGTGATCTCGCAACAGTCAATGCCTAGATGTAACCATCACGGTGTTGGCGATGTGCTGAATCGCGTTGGTAAGTTTATTCAGTTGTTCTTTCATTTATTTATTACCACTAGAAAACCAAATTCACAGTATACTAAGCTGCCGGGCAAAAGAAAGTATGCACCCATGTTTGATGGTGTCTAAAAAGGAAACAAACAATAGTTATAGTCAATAGTGATGTATTTGTTACGGGTATCATATTCTGAACAACAAGAGTTCCTGTGACACTGGATAAGATTTAATGCAAAGTTATGTTTTTTTTACCCAATCTGAAAAAAATTCGGTTTGCAACAGATAAAAGACTCCTGTAAGTGTTCAAATGGTTTAATTTGCTATAATGACTTCAGAAAATGCGTGATTTCATAAAAAAACATGAACATGCCAAAATGTCAATTTACAAATCAATACATGTAGCCTGTGTGTCCACCTCTGGTTGCGATGCAAGCAACACGTCTTCGTCTCATCGTCCTATGGGATATCTGTCCATATCTGCTGGAGCATGTTTCGAAGTTCCCGGAGTGTCTGTGAAACACGTGGTTGACGTCGAAGGCGCCTATCCATCTCATCCCACATGTGCTCGATTGGTGAGCGATCAGGGGAGCGAGCCGGCCAAGGGATGACATTCACGTTGTTTTGTTGAAGAGAATCCTGAACAAGTCGAGCAATATGAGGCCGGGCGTTGTCATGTTGAAAGGTAATGCCTGGGCCATGACGACACTAAAACGGGCCGATGATCTCGTCGCGGTAGCGCTGTCCATTGAGATTTCCCTCTACCACTATCAAACGGGTCCTCTGTCTTGCTGTAATCACACCCCATACCATAACGCTGCCGCCCCCGAACCGATCCTCTTCCATGACATAATGATTGACGTAACGTTCACCTTGACGTCGGTACACTCGAATCCGTCCATTGCTGTGGCTGAGGTGAAAACGATACTCGTCAGTGAATAGTAGCAAGGGTTATATATCGCAGAACAACGGGGTTTCATAGCCAAAGCTTATATGTCAACATTCCTGGGACAGATGAGCCACAGTCCGGGGGATGGTGTCCATTTCAAGCTATAGCTTGTATATATGTAATACGAGCCGGTGTTGAGACATTGGTTATAGCTAATACGCGTAAAGAAGTAATTGTAAGATTGACACAGTTCATAAAACCTATTCTGTTAATCCGAGTCAGACATATTATGACTACAAACCGGTCTAGTCCTTGGCAAGCACCACCTCCACCGCGACGAGCTTAACGTTGATTGATTAATTTAACCCCTAAATAACTACGTATAGGCATGACATAGTCTGTCATACAGACCCTGAAACAAATATATCCAATATAGCCCATGCCAGACTAAAATGTTTGGAAAGTCTAGATTACTGCAGTGTCTGAAAATGAAGAAAGCCTCTGGGCTCCTTCTTATTATATTTTATAACTATAATTTAACAACTGTTTTTTTCTGTCATATATGTTCATTTCAGAGACTAGATGTTAGTCTAGGGCATGGCAATATACCACCGACACAAACAAATAGCAGCAGTATTAAAATTACGAATCTATAAAAAAAACAATAAAATTTCACACAGGCAACATATTACATAACATTCTATAGGAAAATGATAACAAAAATGTATTAAGAAAGATTACGTCTTGAAGTTGATGGTTGTATTGAAAAACATACAAGCTAAATATAGGACAGAGATGACATGCAGCATCATGTCGCCTAAATGTTTTGGGTTTTTTATCTGCCCAAATCTGCTTTAATATATTACAACAACGTAATGTCTATTTGTATATACCTGTCTAATATTCACCTAACTATAACATAGTTTTTGAATTTTAAATTAATTTAATTCAAGTTTACTTTCATTATAATAATGTAGATAGTCTCTCGTAGTTGCGTATGGAACGGCTCAATTTTTCATCTTGTATATTTTTGTATCACATGTTTAGGTGTGACTTTAATAAAATATCTGTCTGTCTGTTAAAATGTTTATAATTAGTTTTCCTCCAAGCCACACATTTTGGTGTTTTGGTATAGTTCTAGAAAGGCCTTCTTCTGGAACGTTTGACCCCCCTTGATATGCTGGAAACAACTGACTATGTAAATACATACTACTGAAATAACAAATGATATAAAATAAATTTACAAGACCTTCGGATATCACATGGCCAAAATATTCAAACTGACATTACACAATAACATAATAATCGGTTCAGTTTACATAAATAATGAACACTTTAGGCTATAGTTTTGGTCCGATCCAAGACATGCAGGCCACGAACAAGCGTCTTCAACATACAGGTTCAATATTACTTCGTGTGTGTTACAGACACAACAAACCATATTCATCCAGTCTATACTTGAGTTAATAATAATAATAATAATAGACCAGACCAGATTGGATTTCAGAACTTAGTCATGCAAACACATCTAAAGGATTACACACGAAATCCGTCTGTAGCATGTCGGCTTAATGTGGGAGGAAAGCCCGAAGTGATGCAGGTATCATACGTTTACCATTTCGGTGAAACCGACGAGCACGGGTATGGTGCTAACAAACCTAGAAACATAATCGGGGCGAACCGGTATTCGAACCGACAATCATAGGTTTCTGGTGTGCCCAAGGGACGCAACTCTGCACAGCGAATCGCGGCGCCTTAGACGACTGGGCCACCCGGGCTCCTTAGGTAATACAGTGTTAAGACTACATGGACCCGTACGAATACATCTAGGATTATATTTAGTGTATCAAAGACCCCTTATATTAATTAAGACATTAGTGCATATGTAAGAGATTTAATTCACTGGATGATCGGGGATGAATCACGTACCGCTGGTATCGTTTTTCATGTTGTCATTCTGATATGCAGAAAAATATAACACACCTGGGGTCGTCTGAACATCTCAAATCAGGTGACGAGTATACAATTTGAAAACATGAATTTACCACTGCGAAATATTATGTGTGAATATTATGTGTAGACATATTTTCTTTTCGTTTGGGCGTCTGGTGCTATATGTTTTTGAATTGCTCATCTTCCCGAGGCAAGAGAGTTAACTGACTTTAGAAGTCCGGTTTCCAGTTATGTGTGCAGCCTACATACGTAACGACATGTTGCACAGAATAGTAGGAATGCAGTCGGACTATTTCAAAGACACTGTGTACATGACGACATATCGTATGACTGACTGTCTTGTAATTGCCTTCTCAAGGTCGGGTTTAGACAAAACCGTGACCGAACTCCGGGTAAGATAAACCGGTACAGGATTTTTTGTACAGCGGCTGGTCTCGTGAGGCAACAACCAACGCCATTGTGACAGACACAGGCCTTGACATCAGCGCATGGCGGGCGCACTTCACAGAACACCCCCCGCTCATCTAGTCAGTTTGATTGTTTAACGCCACACTCAGCATTATTCCCACTGTAAATAATATAGTTTGGACGGGACAATCCAGTGATAAACATACTGAGCATCGATTTACGCAAAACATCAGGGAGCCTGACCACCCAATCCGGTTAGTCGTCACTTACGACAAGCATGGGTTGCTGAAGACCAATTCTAACCTGGATTATAACACTGGTCCATCTGTAGACTGTATATATATAAATTGGTTAAGGTACATAGTGACCGATCTTATTAAAAAAAAATATCAGGGATTAACTGGAGCAAACTCAATTCGGTTTAAAATTGTAAGAAGACAAAAGCGGACTGCAATTCGCTGTACAGAGTTGCGACCCTTCACCGTGCAATGATCCGCTGATCGTGGTACGAATCCTAGTTTCTTCGTGATGATATAGACTAACGCCTAGTCTATGAAAATATATAATTTTGATGGAAACAAATAACTCCATTTAAACTGAAAGGGAGGCCCAGTTGGATGGGATATTCTTAACCTGAAGAAAATCTAGACTTGCATCATTTAGAGCTCTTGCATAACAGAAATGCTGGGCGGAAGGGAAACACTATGGTTCAGGGACTATGAGATAGACTAGTGATAGTTATTCTTGGTTTGTTATCACTTATTTTACGTTTACCACCAGCATAACATTTGACACGCTCCGATAAAATAGACATATTGTTCAAACTCACAATAGCTGCAAAGAAGTGAATATTTTAAGAAAGTTTTACTCTGTTGTAGAATGAATGAATTGCATACCACCGACCATATAATTGCCGAGACCTAATCCACCTGTCGTTTCAGATACGAAGGAACTATGTGGACACACAATAGTCAGATGGCACGATATAACCAACTACCATCGCGGTTAAGAAAGCTCTTGAACTCATGTCATAGCTTTTGTTATCAGTACTGTGTAAGGCCTATCTTGAATATATCAATCAGGAGATGTTTTGTCATGCATGTGTAGATATTTCTCAAGGCAAATGTGATAAACTAGTAAACACTGTTCAGTGGTATCATCGCGGAATTCACTTTGTGCAGTTCACTTTGTGCAGTTCCGCCCGGGCAAACTAGATCTTAACCTTAATCTTAATCATATACAGATGGTGCACAAGCATGCAATCGGTATGTATCGGATGTTGACTAGAGCGTGATCCGAATACGCTCAATTGTCACCTGTCACCGTGACCGCCTACAAGGGTTTATGAGCCTGAATTTTTATGACTATGGTTGTCAAAATTATCCATGAAAGACACCATATAAAACTGCGAAATTCATTTCTGAGAACTTTCACAATGGAGTTTTTTGCTTTATGATTTATTTATGTGAGAACTCTCACAGCTATATCGTCAATGCTTAAACAAGAACAGTGTACTATAGGTAATTGAACCTTTGAAAGATAATACGAGTAACAGCCGTGATTTGTGTCGCGTACCTGTTGAATTCCA
Organism: Haliotis cracherodii; assembly: GCF_022045235.1. Classification (NCBI taxonomy): domain Eukaryota; kingdom Metazoa; phylum Mollusca; class Gastropoda; order Lepetellida; family Haliotidae; genus Haliotis; species Haliotis cracherodii. Next base: position 22,971,231 of record NW_027266297.1, on the reverse strand, counting down.
ATATGATGATTCAGGTACAGCTTCCTTGTTTGAGTGAGTGAGTGAGTGAGTATGGTTTTACGCCGCTTTTAGCAATATTCAAGCAATATCACGGCGGGGGACACCAGAAACGGGCTTCACACATTGTACCCATGTCGGGAATCGAACCCGGGTCTTCGGCGTGACGATCCTTGTTTGAATAAAGTTGTAGGTAGGGCTTACACTAGTTCAAGCTCGCCATACAAACATAGCAGGGGTGTTTCTGGAATATAAACTTAGATTAAAAAGGAAGGACATATGGTCTACACTAGTTCAAGCTCGCCATACAAACATAGCAGGGGTGTTTCTGGAATATAAACTTAGATTAAAAAGGAAGGACATATGGTCTACACTAGTTCAAGCACGCCACACGAACATAACAGGGGTGTTCCTGGAATATAAACTTAGATTAAAAAGGAAGGACATATGGTCTACACTAGTTCAAGCACGCCACACAAACATAACAGGGATGTTTCTGGAATATAAACTTAGATTAAAAAGGAAGGACATATGGTCTACAATAGTTCAAGCACGCCACACAAACATAACAGGGGTGTTTCTGGAATATAAACTTAGATTAAAAAGGAAGGACATATGGTCTACACTAGTTCAAGCACGCCACACAAACATAACAGGGGTGTTCCTGGAATATAAACTTAGATTAAAAAGGAAGGACATATGGTCTACACTAGTTCAAGCACGCCACACAAACATAACAGGGATGTTTCTGGAATATAAACTTAGATTAAAAAGGAAGGACATATGGTCTACACTAGTTCAAGCACGTCACACAAACATAACAGGGGTGTTCCTGGAATATAAACTTAGATTAAAAAGGAAGGACATATGGTCTACACTAGTTCAAGCACGCCACACAAACATAACAGGGATGTTTCTAGAATATAAACTTAGATTAAATAGGAAGGACATATGGTCTACACTAGTTCAAGCACGCCACACAAACATAACAGGGGTGTTCCTGGAATATAAACTTAGATTAAAAAGGAAGGACATATGGTCTACACTAGTTCAAGCACGCCACACAAACATTACAGGGATGTTTCTAGAATATAAACTTAGATTAAAAAGGAAGGACATATGATCTACACTAGTTCAAGCACGCCACACAAACATAACAGGGATGTTTCTGGAATATAAACTTAGATTAAAAAGGAAGGACATATGGTCTACACTAGTTCAAGCACGCCACACAAACATAACAGGGATGTTTCTGGAATATAAACTTAGATTAAATAGGAAGGACATAAGGTCTACACTAGTTCAAGCACGCCACACAAACATAACAGGGATGTTTCTGGAATATAAACTTAGATTAAAAAGGAAGGACATATGGTCTACACTAGTTCAAGCACGCCACACAAACATAACAGGGATGTTTCTGGAATATAAACTTAGATTAAAAAGGAAGGACATATGGCTTACACTAGTTCAAGCACGCCACACAAACATAGCAGGGGTGTTTCTGGAATATTAAAATTAGATTAAAAAGGAAGGACATATGGTCTACACTAGTTCAAGCACGTCACACAAACATAACAGGGGTGTTCCTGGAATATAAACTTAGATTAAAAAGGAAGGACATATGGTCTACACTAGTTCAAGCACGCCACACAAACATAACAGGGATGTTTCTAGAATATAAACTTAGATTAAATAGGAAGGACATATGGTCTACACTAGTTCAAGCACGCCACACAAACATAACAGGGGTGTTCCTGGAATATAAACTTAGATTAAAAAGGAAGGACATATGGTCTACACTAGTTCAAGCACGCCACACAAACATTACAGGGATGTTTCTAGAATATAAACTTAGATTAAAAAGGAAGGACATATGATCTACACTAGTTCAAGCACGCCACACAAACATAACAGGGATGTTTCTGGAATATAAACTTAGATTAAAAAGGAAGGACATATGGTCTACACTAGTTCAAGCACGCCACACAAACATAACAGGGATGTTTCTGGAATATAAACTTAGATTAAATAGGAAGGACATAAGGTCTACACTAGTTCAAGCACGCCACACAAACATAACAGGGATGTTTCTGGAATATAAACTTAGATTAAAAAGGAAGGACATATGGTCTACACTAGTTCAAGCACGCCACACAAACATAACAGGGATGTTTCTGGAATATAAACTTAGATTAAAAAGGAAGGACATATGGCTTACACTAGTTCAAGCACGCCACACAAACATAGCAGGGGTGTTTCTGGAATATTAAAATTAGATTAAAAAGGAAGGACATATGGCTTACACTAGTTCAAGCACGCCACACAAACATAGCAGGGGTGTTTCTGGAATATAAACTTAAATTAAAAAGGAAGGACATATGGTCTACACTAGTTCAAGCACGCCACAAACATAGCAGGGTTGTTTCTGGAATATGAACTTAAATCAAAAAGAAAGGACATATGGTCTACACTAGTTCAAGCACGCCACACAGACATAATAGGGGTGTTTCTGGAATATAAACTTAAATTTAAAAGAAAGGACATATGGTCAAACCAGCGAGAGTACGACATAACAGGACCATAGTACTGACACTGGCTGTCACCATGTATATTGTAGATGCTAATATTTGCTTTGCAAGCCCCTGTGAAATGGTCGACTTGGTTGATTGGTGTCATCGTACCCTGATGGAGTTCACCATTGCTCATATATCAATCACTGGTTTGTCTGGTCCAGACTCGGTTATTACAGACTGTCGTCATATATCTGGAATATTGCTCAGTGCCGCGTTAAAAAACAATCAGACATAATCTACAAACATTGAATGGCCATGTTGTATCGGTGTCTAGCCGGGAGAGCCACATTTCAGAAATGGCTATTGCCGGTAGAGCCACATTTTTAGCTGAGTGCATTTCACCTATTCTAGCGGGTAATTGATTAATCCGATTACCGATACATTTATATGAGTGTCCCACATTTAAATTACTAAGCGTGCTAGTAGAGGAGGTCTAGAGTTTGCCCCGCTTACAATTCAGTTGGACTTTGAACGTGCAGCTCACAATGCCGTGACTGATGTATTTCCTGGGACATTAGTTAGAGGGTGTTTCTTTCACTTCACCCAATGTATCTGGAGGAGGGTGCAGACAGAAGGTCTGGTGATGGACTATAAGGAAGATGAGGAGGAGAAGAAGCTGGTGAGAAGAGCTGCTGCCCTCCCTCTAGTACCTCGTGACAAAGTGGATGATGTGTGGCTTGATGCCATTGCTGACTCTCCTGCTGGCCCTAAAGTGACTGCCTTCATGGACTACGTGACAACCAGTTGGGTTCAAGGAGGGGCCTTCTGCAGTAAGGACATTAAATCCATGATGATATTCATATGCTATTCATATTCATCAATGTAAAGTTTTGATGAATATGTTATCCTTGTTGAATAAAAAATGAGAAAACAAGACTTTGTTATATACGGTAACCTGTTAGAATCACAAAGCATGTTTTGACAGCATAGCCGCAAGAGCCACATTATACAATCACGCAACCATAACCATTGCCGCGAGAGCCACATCAATTTGGGCTATCTATTTTCGAAATGTGGCTTTGCCGGCCTGTAACCGTTGTATCACATGTCATTTAACTGAGATGTTAATACAAGATTAAGTATTTACACTAAATGCGGTATTCTCAACTTGAACAAATGTACCCAGATCGGATACACCATTAAACAAGTCATATCTATTTAATATTTAATGTGTTTAAGCTGGGATTATGTAAGTGACGTTTGTTCCGGCCTGGGCTAATCATGCAACAGCTTGTCACTCGGCAATTGTTGGTACGTCTACAGCGACCCTTCTGTCTCGGTTACGCATGCCTGCCTGCGCTCACAGGCTGAAACTCGACACCGACTGGGGTAACCTACTCGTTGTCTCGTTACGTTCTCATCTCGCTGGAATACATTCTCGGAGAATTGTCAAGTTCGTTACGTGTTATACCTGTGCATACATTGTCACCCTGGATTAGCGATTTATGACATAATTTGAAACTGTCCTTGAGAAGGAAAGAAAATTGCGGGCAGTTGCACAGACCCTGTGTTGGTTGCTGATGAGAGTCTATAGCCATACGACGCCTACAACCTCACGTGTTGGAGACGAACAGCCAAACAGGTAGGACGTTTACGGTTAAATCTCTTGCTTTTATGATACCACTGTCTGACTCATTCGGGCAGGAAAGAAAAGGTAAAATAGCCAGATCACGCCTCAGACTCGGTCACAAAAATCACTATGACAAGGTATGCTCATCTTGCAATCAGTCTGAATCCATTGCTCACTTTATACTGGAATGTCAAGACCACGCCTCAGCCCGGTGTAAAGTCTGAAAGTATACAACCATCGAAGTATACCTGGGTATACGGAATCTACCCCCCTTTCCCAGAATCTCTGGGAGTCCCTCGGGTTATGATTATGATCTAGGAGCTCCCAGAATCTACTCCGGCCCTGTGTGATTTAAACATTTTTATTTCATGAATGTACATAAAGTTTTCTTTTTGGCATCTAACTCATTCTTGATCTCTTCTGGTCAATTGCTGTAACAACATTGTCATCTGATTTAGTTTACATAAATGCCTATTCAGCACACAATTATTTCTAAAACATTCATATCCTGTTATTTAGATTGAGAAGACAAAGGTGGGAGCACCAGTTTATCCAAACAGTAGTCATAATTAAAGAAATGAGAATGTACATGAATGTACGTGAAGTTTTCTTTTTGGGGATGCATTTAACTCAGTTTTGATCTCTCCTGGTCAACTGCGTTAACAACATTGTTATCTGATTAAGTTTACATGAATGCCTATTCAGTACACATCTAATTAGTTTTAAAACATTCATATCCTGTTATTTAAATTGAGAAGGCAAAGGTGGGAGCACCAGTTTTTGAGCAGTCCAGTGGTGCAGTGTATCTTACCAACCTCCATGAACACTTTAACGTAGTGATAAAGGTTCAGTGACATTGAAATAATTCAAGGAAACGCTGGATATTGGTTTTCAGAATAAAATTGCTCTCATATTCTATGCTATTTTTCTCTATTTGTTATTGATAATAATATAAAAACCCTGACTAAGACAATGACAATTGCTTCGTGAAATTTATTACACCCATCTGACTATATTTAGAAGAATAAGAATGTAAATGGACAAATAATTAGATGCTTTTAATGATGTGATGTCTTCTATAGTCAGAATATATATCCTTGATACAGTGATACATGCTTCCCCAAACAAAGATACTTACAGACACAAGTGCATACTTATACTTGGTTTCAAAATGATTTTATATGCAATCAAAAGTAGGTAGGTCTATTCACAAAGCATATTAAAGCTAAGTGTAAGACATTTCCTCACACAGTTCTCAACACCAACTTTCGAACTTACAAATTGATGATGACTACAACGAGTTAAAGTCAAGATATCTTTTATTAGTTTTTTAACAATATTTATTTCTTCTTTGCATGCATAAAACAACATTTTGAATTTTTGGATTCGATAACAATTTATTATTATCTACACCGGGGTAGATTCTGGGAACTCCCAGATTATACCCCCTGTGGGGAGATTCTGCCGCAGATATCCCAAAGCCAAAAGATGCAATTACGAAGACCAAACTAACTCTATTCCTGAGAGATGGACAGCTACTCGGACGTATATAAACAGAGCACAAAAAGATAAAATTGAAATCATATCGATATACGAAAACAGAAATCATATCAATACAAAAACAGAAGTTTTATGAATACTAAAACTCGCAATAGATATGTGAACACTACTCACACACATGAGTCCCAAAGAGGGACTGGTCAGTCGAAATTGCTAAGGCAGAAGACGACCTTTTAAACACTTAAGCAACAAAAACATTTCTCTAATGTCTGATGCTGGTTCACATCATATAGATGGGGTTTGTAGACAGACGAAAAAGAATGTAATTATTATATTATCTAAAGACAAGCTGCCAATGTGGTCACGTCACTGCTGTCATTTAATGTAATAGTACTACTACTACTACTACTACTACTACAAATACTACTACGACTACACTACTACTACTACTACTACTACTACTACTACTGCAACTACTGCTACTACTACTACTACTACTACTACTACTGCTACTACTACTACACTACTACATTACTACACTACTACTACTACACTACTACATTACTACCACTACTACTACTGCTACTACTGCTACTACTACTACTGCTACTACTACTACTACTACTACTACACTACTACTACTACTACTACTACTACACTACTACTACTACTACTGCTACTACTACTACACTACTACATTACTACATTACTACTACTACTACAAATACGACACTACTACTACTACTACTACACTACTGCTACTACTACTACTATTACACTACTACTACTACTAAAAATACTACTACTACTAAAAATACTACTACTACTACTACTACACTACTGCTACTACTACTACTACTACTACACTACACTACTACTAATACTACTGCTGCTGCTGCTACTACTACTACTTCTACTACTACTGCTGCTGCTGCTACTACTACTACACAACTACTACTACTACTACTACTACTGCTACTACTACTAAAAAAGCTGCTGCTACTACTACTACTACTACCACTACTACTACACTACTTCACTACTACTACTACAAATACTACTACTACTAAACTACTTCTACTACTACTACTACTGCTGCTGCTACTACTACTTCTACTACTACTACTACTACTATACTACTATTACTACTACTACTACTACTACTACATCATTACTACTACTACTGCTACTACTACTACTACTACTACACTACTACTGCTACTACTACTAGTGCTACTACTACTACTGCTACTACTACTACACTACTACTACTACTACTACTACTACATCATTACTACTAATACTGCTACTACTGCTACTACTACTACACTACTACTGCTACTACTACTAGTGCTACTACACTACTGCTACTACTACTACTACTACACTACTACTACTACTACTGCTACTACTACTACTGCTACTACTACTACACTACTACTACTACACTACTACTGCTACTACAAATACTACTACTACTACGACACTACTACTACTACTACTACTACTACTTCACTACTACTACAACCACTACTACTACTACTACTACTGCTACTACTACTACACTACTACATTACTACACTACTACTACTACTACTACTACTACACTACTACTACTACTACAATACTACTACTACTACTACTACTACTACGCCACTACTACTACAACCACTACTACTACTACTACTGCTACTACTACTACATTTCTACACTACTACTACGACACTACTACTACGACACTACTACTACTACTACACTACTACTACTACAATACTAATACTACTGCTACTACTACTACTACACTACAACTACTACAACTGCTGCTGCTGCTGCTGCTACTACTACTACTACCTCTACTACTACTGCTGCTGCTGCTACTACTACTACTGCTACTACACTACTACTAACACGACTAGAAGACGACCTATTAAATACTTAAGCAACACAAACATTTCTCTAATGTCTGATGCTGGTTCACATCATATAGATGGGGTTTGTAGACAGACGAAAAAGAATGTAATTATTATATTATCTAAAGACAAGCTGCCAGTGTGGTCACGTCACTGCTGTGATTTAGTGTCACTGATATAGTGTCACACGACTTTTCACAAAAGTGAAAAGTTTGCAGACGAAAGGAAGAATGGACGATCAGTGAGTTACTTTGGTTTACCCATCTTTACCATTTTCGGGAACATCTGGTGTCATCACTGATCCGTTCATATAATTTCCATCACTATTTGTCACTATTATGCCTTTTATGCCTGGTAGAATCAGTTTCAACAGACAATGGAGACACACAGAATTGGCTTCACACATTCTACCCGTAATGATCATCAAACCCGGTGTAAAGTCTGAAAGTAGAACTCCCAGATTATACCCCCCTCGGGGTAGATTCTGGGAAAGGGGGGTAGATTCTGGGAAGTCCCCAGCTGGGGTAGATTTTGGCACCTTACACCGGGTCTTCAGCGTAACGAGCGAACACCTAAAGCACTTGGCTATCCACAACACCCTCTTTGTTGAATTAAAGTCTGTTTGTTCTTTTTCAGATACCCAATATGGGGCAAAAAGTCATGAAGGCCAAACTTTCACCTTCCGACATAGATGACATTAAATCTCGAGTTAGCTTCACTGATATCGAAATCCATGATTGGTATGAAGAATTCAAGAAAAGTGCTCGTGTCGAGAAAGGGAAGGAATTCTTAACTGAGAAAGAGTTTATTTCTGTCTACAACAAGGTGTTCCCCGGAGACTCCTCGGATTACGTCCGACACATTGTACGGACATTTGACACTGATGGCAATGGAAGGATTAGTTTTCGCGAGTTCCTGATCGGTCTCAACGCGAGCGGAAGTGACGACTTGGACAAAAACCTGAGATGGGCGTTTGATGTTTATGACATAAGCCAGAACGGGAAGATCTCCAAATCGGAAATGGAAGAAATAGTTAAGGTTAGAAAAGGATTTAAGTTCACCCTTGTTACGGTCAAGTCGGGTTTACCCAATGACTCAACCGGGTTTCTTCGCCGCACCAGGATCCTCTCATCTTGGGTTCGAATCCCAGATCGCCCTGATTATGATCTCTAGGTTCGCAGCACCATACCCGTGTTCGTCGGTTGCACCAAGCTGGACAGCATCTACGGCATGCGTCACTAAGAATTTAAGCTAACGCGCCGAGATATAACTGAAATATTGTTCAAACCGGCGTTAAACCCGACTAACTCACTTACCCTATAACCTGAAGTGATGACGAAAACAAAGCGCTAGTAAAGAGAAAAGTTCATCACATTTATATTCAGAGGATTTGAATTTGGCAGGGCCGACTTCCACAAAGCGATTTTAGCGCTGAGATCCTAACTCCCATACTTAAATACATAGGCTTAAGATAATCTTTGCGCTAAGATGTCTGTGCAAGTGGGCCCTGGTACTTACATGTGAGATATACACACGCCAACGTATACGTAGCTGTCTTGTGAATTCATGATATTGCACGATATGACACACTTCTGTATAGTTTGAATTAGTAGCCTGATTTGTCATGGATTCCAACTTTCTTGTTCATCTGTGTAAATTCACGTTTGTTCAAGCAAGATGTTTACGGTAATTCACCGTCAGATTACAAAAATGTATTCTTCGTGTGCCCCGTTGGCTGGCATGGAGCATATCTAAAAGCGGCGTAAAACACTACTCACTTACTATTACAGCTGTTTGTACCATTTCAGTCTGTGTACAAGATGATGGACTTCAGTCGCGTTCATCTTCCACCTGAGTACGCCACGCCTGGTGACGTCGTCGAGAAGATGTTCAAGGCCATGGACAAGGACCATGACGACAACATCACGTGGGAGGAGTTCCGTGAAGGTGTAACGACGGACTCGTTTCTGCTCCATCTTGTACAGTGTAACCCTCCCCATGATCCCGGGGACCAGCATGGGAACTAACATGGGGACCAGCCAGTGCTCAGTTAGCGACGGACACCAGATTGACCATGTCTTGTTGCATTTACAAACAGACGAGAAGTTAGCTGCTCTTTATTTTTTAAATAGCTTTTTTTGTAATTAACAACCACCAGCTTCGTATGGACGTCTCGATGCATTAAACGCTCCCCGTGATCCAGGGGACCCAAATGGGTACTAACATGGGGACCAGACAGTGCTCAGTTAGTGACGGACACCAGCTTGACCATGTCTTGTTGCATTTACAAACAGACGTGCAGTTAGCTACTCTTTATTTTTTAAATAGCATTTTCGTAATTAACAACCACCAGCTTCGTATGGACGTCTCGATGCATTAAAAGCTCCCCGTGATCCCGGGGACCCAAATGGGGAAAAACATGTGGACCAGACAGTGCTCAGCTAGTGACGGTCACCAGATTGACCATGTCTTGTTGCATTTACAAACAGACGTGCAGTAAGCTGGTCTTTATTTTAAAATAGCTTTTTCGTAATTAACAACCACCAGCTTCTTATGGACGCCCCGATGTATTAAACGTGAAACGCTAATGAGTATATATTTGCAAACGCCACATCCCTGCTTCTAAACAGGCCAACTGTCTCAGATATCCATGAACAATCATTCCCAGATTCATTTACTCCAGACTGACATAATGATCATAATATACATATACAGTGTTGATGTATAGCATTAACACAGTCCATGGTATGTTTCCAATGTTGCTTCAACCGCTCAACCCCATGTCACAAACAGACAATAAACAGTATAATTAATTCCTGGGTGTGATGCGATTTGTTCTGTTTGGTTTTATTATTTACTGTTTTGAAATATAGCTCATCTCAGAAATAAGCTTAGAACATCCTCGAACCAGATCTTTGTGTCGCATGATGTTCTTGGGTGAGGACCAACAATGAATAAACATCGGCAATTAGTGAGGTGGAAAATAGAAAGAAAGGACACCAATGGAGCAACAGTGAGGTAGGGAATGGAACGACATACACATGGGCCAATAGTGAAGTAGACAATGGAACACGGGACACACACATTGGCCAACACTGAAGTAGACAATGGAACACGGGACATACACATGGTCCAACACTGAAGTAGACAATGGAACACGGGACATACCAATGGGCCAACACTGAAGTAGACAATGGAACACGGGACATACCAATGGGCCAACAGTGAAGTAGACAATGGAACACGGGACACACACATGGGCCAACACTGAAGTAGACAATGGAACACGGGACATACACATGGTCCAACACTGAAGTAGAGGCTGGAACACGGGACATACCAATGGGCCAGTGAAATAGGCAATGGAAAATAAGAATAAACACGCGCCAGTAGTGAAGTGGGGACTGATTAACAAGAATTATTGTGGTACAATGTGTGAAGCCCATTTCTGGTGTCCCCCGCTGTGACATTGCTGGAATATTGCTAAAAGCGGCGTAAAACCATACTCACTCACTCACTCCAAAATATAATACATGTCTCTCCACACGTAAGAAAGTCGATATTAATCTGGAGGTGAGGTGAAATGGGGTTAATGTCGCGTCCAAGATTATTGATACCACTAGACCACGGAGGTGGTAATAATCTCGAGACACTTAAGTCCTGTGTGTGCCTTTACCTGTAAAAATGTCAGCTTGGCAGTTGAAGTCGATCAAGAGATAAGGTGAAAGGCAGCATGTAATTATTTAGCAATTGTAACTTCAACTGCGCAGTTGTGTGTACACTTCCTTGAGTCGATATAACTAAACAAGGGTCTCACCTCGCTGGGGGTGCCAACTGAATACATGTTGATACACCTTGTCGGTCAAGGCCGCGTATCGTCACATATATGGCATTAATGTGAGCTGTTTTAGGATGATACTATATCTTGTCAAACTATTATCCTATTGTGATAGTGTGTGTTAGGTTATAGAGACTATTCCCCTATTGCGGCACAATGTGTATCAGTAGAGATACTATTCCCCTATTACGATACAAAGTGAATCGGTAGAGATACTATACCCCTTTTACTACAGTGTTTATCGGTAGAGATACTATTCCCCTGTTGCGATACAGGGTGTATCTGTAGAGATACTATTCACCTACTGCGGCACAGTGTGTATCTGTAGCGGTTCTATTCCACTATTGCGATACAGTATGTATCTGTAGATATGCTATTCCGCTCTTGCGGCACAATGGGTATCGGTAGAGATACTATTCCCCTATTGCTTTACAGTGTGTATCTGTAGAGATACTATTCCCCTATTTCGACAGAGTGTGTATCTGTAGAGATACTATTCACCTGTTACGATACAGTGTTTATTACCCACGTGGTGAAGATACAGGTGGTAAGATACTAAATCCGTACGTCACACGTGTGTCGTACAAGGTTGACCTTGTTTTATTCGTTTTGATTGGATAACCGTGACCTCTGTCACACCGGGACTACTTTTTTCATTCATGAAAAATCGCGAGACGTCATTCATTTTGTGATTACAAAGCAGAACTGAAGAAATTCATGAGAACGAGAGATATTTACAAACACTTTATTAAACCAAACAAGATAGTCACACGCATCAAATTCGGTTTGCATTCTATATAAGTTATGCATAGAGCTCCTACAGACATATAATCGAGCTAGATCTATAAATCGATTTACAATGTACGACTGCCGATCGAGCGCGTCCCTTGAGCGTGACGCACCCGACCATTTTCGCAACTTTCAATTTGATTTAACGTACAAGGATAAGCGTGGTGAAATGAAGTCTGTTTAAACTATCTGGACAGATATCTAGACTTACTTGGGATGATCTGGTTGTGCCATCGGTGTCCCCTTTGAAGCGTATGTTGTGGCGCTGTTTCGGGAAGTATTGTTCATGAATGAACGAACACGACAGCACGACCAGGCCCCGATTTCTCGAAACAAACTTAAGTTCAAAAACACACTTAAGTCTGAGTTTTTACTCAAATTTGAGAAAACTCAGCAAAATGCATTTCTCAAACCAAACTGAGTTCAATTTTCGACTCAAACTGAGTTTACAAGTTGAGTTAGGTAGGAAGGTAACTTAAGTTTTTTTGTCGGTCATAAAATGGCGGTGTTGAATAGACGTAGGCGTCGTAGGCAGAAACAAAAATCAACATTGTCAAGGGGATTAGTCGATAGACAAAATCCTCTTGAGTTCATGGAACCCGAGGAGTTATTCATGAGGTTCCGTTTCCGTGCGGAGAGCATTTTATTTATTGTTTCCCTTGTTTGTGAGAAACTTGAACGGCGCTCCAACCGAAGCAGCCCATTACCTGTTTTAACGCAGGTACTTGTCGCCCTGCGTTTCCTGGCCACTGGATCTTTTTATTCTTTGATCGCGGATTCATATTCGATAATTTCAACGTCTTCGGTGTTTCGGTCAGTCCGAGATGTATGCTCTTGTCTGATCGAACATCTCCGGCATTTTGTATGTATGCCAACTGGACAAGATGCAGACAAGATCAAGAAAATGTTCTTCCAAATTGCAGGTGAGTGTTTGAAAGCGATTCCTCTTCAACTCGCCTCTTCGGTGGTGTTATTAATTACTAGGTCAAATAAGGGGGAGCTACTCTAATTCTTGTCATTTCTTTATAAAAAACCTTTCCCTTTCTAAAACGAACAGCTATCATCATGACATGCATCCGGAAATTCTGACAAAAACTTCCAATAAAAATTACGTTTATCATATTTTAACATATACACTTTATATTTCCAATACCTTTTGTAAAATGCATAAAAATAAACGCCTTCAATCGTTTAAAAAAATCAAATTGAAATGAAATATTTTATCAAATGTAATCAAAGATAATTACCATAACAGCCAACTCAAAATTCTTGACATAATGTTATTTAAAATTGGCAATATATTGATAATAACAATAATTTATCATTAATGAATCTTAAAAATGACACATATAATTTAATTTTTCAGGTTTCCCCAATGTTCTGGGCTGCTTAGATGGAACCTTCATCCGCATTATAGCACCCTCAAGGAATGAAGTCGATTATTTGAATCGAAAAGGATTTCACTCACTCAATGTTCAGGTAATAATATTATGTTAATGAGACTTAATAATTGTTATTGCCAGAAGCTAAAATCACTTATGTTCATGTACGTTTTATGTTTCATGATATGTATGAAAATAGAATCTATATTTAAAATTCACAAATCACTGCCTACACAGTGGCAGCCATATGAATCATACCATTTCAATTATTCTTTTGTTATAATTTCAATCAATCTGTTTACTGACCAGTGACATGCTGTGTTTTGTGCTTATAAATGTATTGAACTGACCTATTAATTCTATCACTTATCAGATGATATGCGATGCCAACTACAAGTTCAGCAATTGTGTTGTGAAGTGGCCAGGGAGTGTCCATGACAGCCGCATCTTCCGGGACAGTAAAATCAGCGTTGCTTTTGAAAATGGTATGAGTTCATAATTCATCTTTAATCTAACATGATTTGAACTGTAAATTATACCAAATGACAAAACTTTTAAGGACACAGTTCATTTACAGAACCAATAATATTTATTGCTGAGGGAAAGGGGTAAACAGCCTTTTGAAATGATTATTTTTAAAAAATGTATTATGATGGTTCCAAGACAATTGGTTATTGCATCACTGTTAAATCAGTAAAAAAATCATTTTCTGCATGTCATGATCAAATGTTACCAGAAAGAATCACACAAATTCTGATCTGCTTCATTTTATAGGAACATACAAGGGCTTTCTTCTTGGAGACTCTGGATATCCATGCAAGTCTTACTTAATGACACCTTTCCTCACAACCTCATGCCGGGCTGAAGAAAGATATAACAGAAGTCACTGCAGAACTAGAGTTTTAGTAGAACAGAGTTTTGGAATTTTAAAACGAAGATTTTCTTGCCTACACAGTGGATTAAGAACAACACCTCAAAATGCTTGTAAAATTATAACTGCCTGCGTGATTCTACATAATATTGGTATTGATAGAAAAGATATAATAAATGTTGATCATGATGATATTGACACGAATAATAATGTCATTGTCCATGTTGCTGATGAATGGACAGGTAGCAATGTTCGCAAAAACTTGTGCCAGCAGTTTTTTAGCTAAATGTTTGTAATATGAAATACTTTCAGTGGGAAGGTCTCAAGGGATGGGCTTGTTCAATTTTCTTTAGATTATCAATGTAAATTGCAACTGACATTTACTGACCTATGCATAAATGCATTTATGCTATCTGTATTTGATGTAGCTCCCAACTGTTTTGATACATAGATGCTTGTAATATGTGGTCAAAAGAATTTTGCTATTAACAATTTGTTTGATAATGCTGGTTAATATCTGATATCTTCCTGCTTCTTCTAATACTTGTGTACAGGTAAACAGGAGCTATTAGACAGCCCAGGTATTGTCAGGGATGAGTGACTTTGCTAGTTAAACAAAGTAGGTATGTGGATCCGTCAATGTTACTGTCAATAGGAATGCATGTAAATAATAATAATAATAATAATAATAATAATAATATAGTTTATTAATGTGTCATGTGTACATAATACACCTGGCCATTACTGGCCTAAAAGACACTCCTAAAATTATACAATCAATGAAATACATAAATAAAACATTTTAACTAATAATATCTTTATATGTATACAGCAACCCTCGCCCCACTCCACAGACACATATTCTCATGCAAATTCAACCTAGACACCAGTTCACACAGCTTAGCACACCCCCTCCCCCTTCCCCCATATACATGTCCCAAATCAGCGAGTCACAGAAATTCAACTCGGTCAATCAATCACACGCATTATTCATTATGACCCACATACATTCAATCATGCACAAGTTCAACCGTGTCAATCAACCATTCTTTATTCAATCTGCCCAAACCTTCCTATTGTTTACTAAAAACAGATATGTTTATATTATGGTAGTTTGGATAGGCTATTATTGAATCTGGTTCGGCTGTGACAGCTCTATGAAAACATCTAAACACTTCAACTTGAATCTTAGTCTGTTGATTTCTCTATCCCATATCACCTCGGACAGCAATATTTGAGCTATTTTTCCGAACACCCAGGAAAAATCGACAGGCTTTGTTCTGTTTATAGTTAATTTCTTTATATGTGTTCATACCCCACACGCTGGCACTGTAGTTGAGGACAGGTTGAACATAGCTGTCAAACAATTTAGTTAACACTTCATGACTTAAACCACCCATGTTGTTGAACTTGGCTAGCACAGCTGTCAAACAATTTAGTAAATACTTCATGACTTAAACCACCTATGTTGTTGAACTTGGCTAGCACATCCCCAAGGGCTCTATTTGCTGATTTACAAATTTCAGTCACAGTTTTTTTTGTAATTACAATGTTCATTCAGCCACATGTCAAGATACCTGTATTCCATACAGTACTCAATATTGATTTAACCCCAAGTAAACTGGTAAGTTCCCATAGGGATAGATACATGTCTGCAATGCATAATCTTTGTTTTATCTTTGTTTACTCCAAGTTTCCAATGTTTAGACCAGTCAGCGAGACCATTAAGAAGCTTCTGCATGTTATATTCATCCGGAGCTATGAGCACAATATCATCAGCATACAGAAATAGTGAAATGTTCAAGTTATCAATATTAATACCACATTTCAGGTCACTGAATTTATCTGCCAAGTCATTTATGAACATTGAAAATAAAGTTGGCGACAAACAGCAGCCTTGTTTCACACCCATGGAGACTTCAAAGCAATCAGTTCTTTCTGTTATTACCTTTACACAATATTTCACTCCTTGGTACAGAGACTGAATGGCATTCAGTATAATTCCTTGAATTCTAAATTGTTTTTTTCCAAAAGGCAAATTTTCTTGTATTATTTATTTATATATCTTTGCAATTAACATAGCTATTGACATAATTATTAATTCTTATTATAATATAAATTATTATTATCTTGAAACTTTACTACACGTCTATCTTTATGTTCTTCATTTTGTACTTTCATTTCATTTTACTCTTCTTCTAATGTTGCACATTTCTTTCTTAATATTAGTATTTCCAGCTCTAACTTTTCCTTCTCTAATTTGGCAATGATGTTTTTGGATCTAAAGTATTCTGCTTGTTCTTTTAATGTAATTGTTTCTTGTAAAAATTTATCTTTTTCGGCCCTGAGGGTAAGAATTTCTTCCTCATGCAATTTAGCTTTTTTGGGAGGTGGCTCCTTGAAAGGACCATTGCACGCACTTGGGGTTGGAACTTGTAGAATTCCCTGTTTGTCAATCACAAGATCCAGTTGCACCGGGCAATCTGAAAGAATAATAATTCATCCAAATTCATAAATTGCTTATCCATGTTTCCACTGTATTTTTATGAGTGAGTGAGTATGGTTTTACGCTGCTCTCAGCAGTATTCCAGCAAGATCACGACGAGGGACACCAGAAATGGGCCTCACACATTGTACCAATGTCGGGATTCGAACCCGGGTCTTCTGCGTGATGAGCTAACGCTTTAATCACTAGGATAACCTAACGCCCCATATTTTTATGAGTTTGGTTTAAATCATGATGAGTATCTGTTGATGAATTAACACTTATATCACAAATATATTTGCATTTAATCATACATAAATGCTAAACCAGGTTTTTTTCATTGACATATGTACCTTTATTTCACAAAAATGCGCTACGTGCTGCTGTTTTCTCTAGGAAGTTATTCAATTCAATTTTTAGTACAAAGCTGACATATGTGTAAACACGTGAAATCTGACATGTACATTATTTAGAACTTACTGGGCTCATATGACAACATGTCCATGCCCAACCCCGGATCCTCTGATGCAGTTGTTGCAGATAGTGTTCCACTGAAATCTGAAGCATTCATTAACAAAATCATTATAGCCATTCTCTTTGTTTATATGTTTGTTGTGTATTTATTTTTAGGACTCTATTATTTTTATGTATGCAGTGAACATGAAATAGCTATAAGACTAATTATGTATTTTCATTATCATTTTTTTAATTGTCAACATATTTTATCACATTATCACATATACTCATAAGCATCTGTGATGAGTGTTTAATTTTTATTTTTTCCAATTGTTTTCATAATTATTATTCATTATATTTTTATAAAAGCAGTGATATACTTGATATATATATTAAGCATGTGCATATTTATTATACCTTCAGTGTCAAAGCCATCTAACAAACCCTGCAGGGTAGGTCGATCTTGTAGATTTTCAATGATCAACGTCTCGGCAAATGAGGGCGAGACTGGCTTTGGCCCACCACCAGTTTTGGGACGTCTGATGGCATCAGATTTGTCTTTGGCTGAAGACAAATCACCATATAACTTATTAAATCTGCTTGTGATGACATTATTAATTTACCTTTGTAAATAACATACTGAAATTAACATACTGAAATGACGATGACAACAATGTTATTGTTTTCTTATTGAGTAAGTTCTGTTATTATTTATTCATTGTTTTAATTCCTGTCAGATATTTTGATTATGCTGGCCTTCAGCTGCATTGATGTACTTGTATCTGTTAATTAGTTTTCATATGCTGATACTTGTATAGACTGTAAATGTCGAACCTCTTTGTTTCAGATTGGCATACTGTTTTTTTGCCTCCTCAACTGTTCTTTTCACCTCTCCTGATTTTCTGTTAAAATAGAAATACAGACCATCATGATAATGTTACTCAAGTGATGAAATTAAATATTTTCCTTGATCTCACACTCAACAAAATGCCTGTGTATTTTTATGATATATGCAACAATTTGTTGTCTTACTGACTTACCACTAATGGTGTTTTCAGTGCCTCCAATTTTCACCTACCTACCTATCAACAGGTAGGACAGACATAGACATGTTTCTTCATTGTCATGGACCCCATGGCAAAAAAATTAAATACTTGTATTATACATAAATATCATATAACTGTTTGTCCAGTGTTAAGTCACTGTAATTGTGTCAATGTTACATAAGTGTGAATTACATTTTAATGTATACAATACCAATATGCTGGAGTACATCAAATGTATGCATCCATGTACCTGTCTTCATTCATGGTATTTCAGTTGTTTCTTAATGTTACATTTAGTGTGACATACCATTAATTAAATGAGTAAAAGTATCCTAATGACATCAAAATTTAAATACCAAAAATAAAAACATGTTTTGCACTTAAATAATGTGTTATTGCAACATTTATTAATAATAAGGGTATTAATACAAGAACATTGCATCACAAAATACAAATACATGCAGTGAATAATGTTTTTTGATGTGTTTGCCTTCGACCGGAATCGAACCGATGTCTAAAGATTAATCTTTAAGACTACCATTCAAAAGCTTCATTACATCTAACTTAAATATTATAAATAAACACTTTGTTATCATAAACATCCAAGTATGAACCCATCACACATGTTAAAATAATAAATGTGTGAACCCATCACACTTGTTGAAATAATAAATGCGTGAACCCATCACACTTGTTGAAATAATAAATGCGTGAACCCATCACACTTGTTGAAATAATAAATGCGTGAACCCATCACACTAGTTAAATTAATAATTAAATGTGTGAATCCATTGCACTTGCTAAAATAATAAATGTATGCAAATCTAACTCACTGCAAAGGACGTTGAACCCGATACTTCTCAGACCTGCTTCAGACATCAATGGGAGCAGAGCACAAGCACGTTTTGCAAATATTTCAGTACCTACCTCATGATGATTCTTGGCCAGAGATGAATCACAATTGAAAATATGTACTTGTGTTTCAAAAATTCATTTATCTACTGAGACATATCTCACTCCTAAAACAGTCCAGTAAAAATTACAGAAACGTACGTATTATTATTAATATCTTATTATTATCATTGTTATTAGAGCGGAAATACAGTACATCCCAATCACGACCCTCATGCAGCTAAAGCCTTTTTAGGTTTTCCTGATGTCAAGGCCCAGATATACCGGAAACTTCCAAACTTAATTTCATCCACTTTAACATGCCACAAATATGATATTTCGGTATAACTGTTCTTCCCGTCTCTTAGTTCCCGACTTCTCTTTAGCCAAACCTTCGTGTTTTCAGTGAAATCGAGACAGTAAACAAGGTGTAAATGATGATGGTACTCTTTAATATAATATCGCGGTGATTAATTTATAGTGGATCGTAACGGCGAATGCTTACTAACACAGTAACTATGTAAAACGAAAAAATGTTTCTTATTCATTATTGAACTATGACACATCCATTGGTATTGATCGATGCTGATTCTTTTTATCCAATATTCGGTAAACAAAGCTTCCCGTCATTGGCGACTCAAGGGCGGGCAACTCTAAATCATCTCGCTATGGCTATTTTGGTGTAATACGTGTGGATTATGTGTTTTTCATCACTTCCTGTTTTGGATTATGCATATTCAGTATGCATACGACCTCGGCCGCATGGGTCATGCGACATTGCCTAAAAAAATTGATTGGAGGTAGGGACTTTTCCACTTCAAAAACATTCCAGAAAATATCATCAAAACTGTTAACGTGTGTATACTTGCAAGTAGTCGTTACATACCGCAACCAGTCCTGTATTCGATCATGCGATTAACTATCGTACTTAGATTTGCATAAGTAAACAGTCGATAGGTGTGTGGATTACGAGATTTGCCGACACCGCGATAATAGAGTGATACTATAACAACTGCAACTATGTGACTTACGCATTTAGGGCATTCACCACCTCCTCCCAGGCTTGTTCTTTGATTTTTCCTCCCTTCTGAGTACCGCATCCTTTAAATTTTCCAAACAATCGATGCTGAATTTTGTTAACATTGTCAATTAGTACAATTCGCTCTTCTTCAGTCCAATTCGGCCTCCGTTTGATTTCAGCCATCGCGGATATGTTAGCAGACGACAAAACGTAACATCACGCGCATCCGTGTTTACATTGGAAACGGAAGTCAAATCTCGCGCCAAGGCCGCTTACATCGCATAAAAAAACAAACTGAGATCGAACTTAAGTGCTGAGTTAAAAACTCAGCTGAGTTTTTGCTGAGTTTGATTCGAGAAATGCAGTTGAGTAAAAAACTCAGCTGAGTTTTTTTTGCAAACTCAGTTTGAGATTTGAGTAAAAACTTAAGTTTGTTTCGAGAAATCGGGGCCAGATCACTTAAAGTTCACAGTTCCGATACAAATCATTCGAAAACTCCGTGGAAGTTTGCCTGACTTCTGAATTTGTGGCCCCAAACATCCCAAATGTGAACAGTAACATTCCCTATCTCTAGCGTAAAACGCTGTGAGTGGATCGCGGTTGTCTTTTCTTATTCCGGTGGCGACCTTGCCCTTCGATCGTTCGAAGCTGTCACTGACATGCAAGCAGATTTGAGTTTGTTGATTTGTTGTCTTCAGTAAAGGGTGGTACAGTTAACATGAATGTGTTTGGCGAACAGTCTGATTTCCCTCTTCCAAAATGGTACGGACATGATATAAATTCAGCTGATAGATCAAGGAAACCGAACCATTTTGATTGCACAGACGGGACCCCGGCAGTGTGATGCGTGTGACTGTTGGTCCGATATTCAAAGCGCGGCGCTAATGTGACATTTCAAATTTTCTTATCGGTGTCCTGCGTACTAACAACATGGCGCTTGAATTACCATAAGTTGAAGACTTTCTTCCAAATGGATCTTGAGCGTCGGTGCTGGTTTGTTTGCAAACAGATCAGCAGGCGCATGTTGTTAATGCGTATGCATAAACATGTCAACAATGCCCATATTCGGTCATATATCAATATTCATGCGCAACCAGATTTTGCAACCGGTTTCAGTTTGGTCTGTCAACGAACGCAAGTTGTTTTGTATTTACACTTAAATATATATTTAACGTGGGTAATAAATAAAATACCACACTCATTTTCGTTAGATACCATTTTTACGAAACTCGTGAACTTTCTATGGTATCTGACCTCGCTTTCGCTCGGTCATATACCATAGAAAGTCCACTCGTTTCGTAAAAATGGTATCTAACGAGAATGAGTGTAGTATTCTCTATTTATTACCCACGTGGTGAAGATACAGGTGGTAAGATACTAAATCCGTACGTCACACGTGTGTCGTACAAGGTTGACCTTGTTTTATTCGTTTTGATTGGATAACCGTGACCTCTGTCACACCGGGACTACTTTTTTCATTCATAAAAAATCGCGAGACGTCATTCATTTTGCGATTACAAGGCAGAACTGAAGAAATTCATGAGCACGAGAGATATTTACAAACACTTTATTAAACCAAACAAGATAGCCACACGCATCAAATTCGGTTTGCATTCTATATAAGTTATGCATTGAGCTCCTACAGACGTATAATCGAGCTAGATCTATAAATCGATTTACAATGTACGACTGCCGATCGAGCGCGTCCCTTGAGCGTGACGCACCCGACTATTTTCGCAACTTTCAATTTGATGTAACGTAAAAGGATAAGCGTGGTGAAATGAAGTCTGTTTAAACTATCTGGACAGATATCTAGACTTACTTGGGATGATCCGGTTGTGCCATCGGTGTCCCCTTTGAAGCGTATGTTGTGGCGCTGTTTCGGGAGGTGTTGTTCATGAATGAACGTACACGACAGCACGACCAGATCACTTAAAGTTCACAGTTCCGATACAAATCATTCGAAAACTCCGTGGAAGTGTGCCTGACTTCTGATTTTGTGGCCCCAAACATCCCAAATGTGAACAGTAACATTCCCTATCTCTAGAGTAAAACGCTGTGAGTGGATCGCGGTTGTCTTTTCTTATTCCGGTGGCGACCTTGCCCTTCGATCGTTCGAAGCTGTCACTGACATGCAAGTAGATTTGAGTTTGTTGATTTTCACGTCTTCAGTACAGTACAGTTAACATGAATGTCTTTGGCGAACAGTCTGATTTCCCTCTTCCAAAATGGTACGGACATGATATAAATTCAGCTGATAGATCAAGGAAACCGAACCATTTTGATTGCGCAGACGGGATCCCGGCAGTATGATGCGTGTGACTGTTGGTCCGATATTCAAAGCGCGGCGCTAATGTGACATTTCAAATTTTCTTATCGGTGTCCTGCGTACTAACAACATGGCGCTTGAATTACCATAAGTTGAAGACTTTCTTCCAAAAGGATCTTCAGCGTCGGTGCTGGTTTGTTTGCAAACAGATCAGCAGGCGCATGTTGTTAATGCGTATGCATAAACATGTCAACAATGCCCATATTTGGTCATATATCAATATTCATGCGCAACCAGATTTTGCAACCGGTTTAACCCCCTGGATGCCAGAGTGAGTGAGTGAGTGAGTTTGATTTTACGCCGCTTTTAGCAATATTCCAGCAATATCACGGCGGGGGACACCAGAAATGGGCTTCACACATTGTACCCATGTCGGGAATCGAACCCGGGTCTTCAGCGTGACGAGCGAACGCTTTTAACCACTAGGCTACCCGACCGCCCCCCTGGATGCCAGAGGGACATATATGTCTTTCCTCTACAACCCTCACTTTGAAGTCGAATAAAATTCAAAATACATCACCCACACAAATACACATCACAGTTTTGAATAAGGTGGGAAATTCCCTGTTCTGTGATATCATCCACTGGCATTTTAGACCAAGCAAAATTGCTGAAAATGACCTCTGAAAATAAGGTACATCGTAAATGTCGCCATTTTTTACACATTACTAAATCACCACACACGGCGTTATTTACAGCATGTTTAGAAATCTAAATTTAGGATATTTACTCGTTGAAATGAATTTCAAAAATAGCATATTAGTGATCACGGGTATCTGTCTTTTAAGAAATCACCAATGATCATTCCAAAACGTCTCCGATAACCCGAGAATCGTTTCGAATGTTTTGGAAAATACGCAAACACGAACGCCGAAGTGAACTTTCCGCCATGTTGGATAATGTTTACAAAATCACGTTTCAGGTACACCGGTTATGAGACGCCTGTAACATCGCGTATATTTCAAAATTATCTGCCATACACACATCCTTGAATTCCTCATACATTTTAGAATCATATGAACAATGGTCTTTGTCACCAATACAAAGTGGCTGGATGAAATCAAGCAAAATATGTTAGGTGTGAAAACGAACGCTGTAACCTCTCTGTCGCCTTTTGACGTCATAGAGAAAAATCAGTTTTCGTCATTTACGGCAAGCTATTTTTGGCATTGCATGTTTGTCGTTATACTTACGCATATAACTCCATTTGGTATATAGTTATGTCGTTCAGATATTAGGCAGTAATTTGTTCGCTCACAGATTCCGTAAAGCTTGTACATAAAAAAAAATCGTCGCACAGTACTTTTATGGGTGTACGATAAAAAGCGGAGAAATTTACTGTTTTTCAAGGCAGAAAAAATTCTCGGGCAACACTTAGAAGTGTATTTTTTTTAAACCGGTTTAATACTTGCAGTTAACTTTACACAATTAAATAGGGAATTTAATATTCTCCACCTCTGCGTAATTTTATAGCCAGAGGTAGATACAGTGCCGCGTGAGCGCAATTCTCGCACAACCGATCTTAGGATAATGTGCGTCAGAAAAAAAACTCGGCATCCAGAGGGTTAAGTATGGTCTGTCAACGAACGCAAGTTGTTATGTATTTACACTTAAATATATATTCAACGTGGGTAATAAATAAAATACCACACTCATTCTCGTTAGATACCATTTTTACGAAACTTTCGCTCGGTCAGATACCATAGAAAGTCCACTCGTTTCGTAAAAATGGTATCTAACGAGAATGAGTGTAGTATTCTCTATATATCGGTAGAGATACTATTCACCTGTTACGATACAGTGTATATCGGTACAGATACTATTCACCTGTTACGATACAGTGTATATCGGTAGAGATACTATTCACCTGTTACGATACAGTGTATATCGGTAGAGATACTATTCCCCTATCGCATTACAGTGTGTATCGGTAGAGATTATATTACCCTATTGCGGTACAGTGTTAATCGGTAGAGATACTATTCCCCTACTGCTTAACAGTGTGTATCGATAGAGATACTATTCCCCTATTTCGACAGAGTGTGTACCTGTTGAGATACTATCCCCTATTGCGGTACAGTGTATATCGGTAGAGATACTATTCACCTGTTACGATACAGTATATATCGGTAGAGATACTATTCACCTGTTACGATACAGTGTATATCGGTAGAGATACTATTCACCTGTTACGATACAGTGTATATCGGTAGAGATACTATTCACCTGTTACGATACAGTGTATATCGGTAGAGATACTATTCCCCTATTGCGATACAGTGTGTATCGTTAGAGATTCCATTCCTCTATTGCGGTACAGTGTATATCGGTAGATATTCTATTCCTCTATTGCGGAACAGTGTGTATCGGTAAGGATGCTATTCCCCCTTCGGTACAATTGAACAGTAATTGAGATCAGTTATAACATTGAGATCACTTAGGTAAATGAGTTTGAATTTCTTTAAGCTTTATGCGACTGATTCTCACAATGTCGCAGGACCGAGTTTTGTGCCATCGTACCTTGATGTTGATCGATGCTCATGCTATCAGCCACAGGTTTGTCAGCTACAGTTCTGAATGCTTAAAGCATTGCTCGATGATTATTTTGTTGTTGTTTGTTGTTTAAAGCCGCACTCGAAAATAGTCCGGCCTGTACATAATCGAATCTAGACTAGATAAACCAGTGATTTATATTATGAGCAGAGCTAATCGTCGTCGGGATACGATGACACACAATCAACTGGACTAGATAAACCAGTGATTGGTATTATGAGCAGAGCTAATCGTCGTCGGGATACGATGACACACAATCAACCAAGTCGCCTCTTGCGACGAGCAGAGATTGTCGAAGTTGTCTTGGGCGTGATTTGTCATTGCCCGCTGAAGTTCACTGAGGAGTATACATGTATATCCAGGCAATCTATATCTTTGTATAGTCTCCCTGGTATGACCCATTTCAAAGGACGGGATTTCGTTTCTTGGAAAAAGAAAAACGTTTAAAGAAAAACAGAATACCTACAGTCCTGTTTCTGAAACTGTTGGCATACCCTTAACCCCGCTCTGTTGTTAAACGGGACAGACACTCGCGCCTTTCAAAAAGCGACGTAAACAAGGAATGATTTATGGATATATTTAGCATTGTACTAAAATTATCAGAAGAAAAGAGGTGGTTTCGACAGGCTGACATGACATGAGCTGGGCAAGGAATAAAGACTATTTGAAAACCCCATTCAGTGACGACGTGGGATTTTGTCTTTTTATGCAGTGAATGGCTGGAGTGAGCGTCACATGCAGCCCCGCTGTTTGTCATGAATAAAACATATATAGTCCTTACCGCTCTGGTGAATATGCCATCCTGCTTCTGAGAACAACTGGTATCAACAAAAGTCTTTTTGAACCCTGCTGTGTAAATTTGAAAATTTTGTTTTTAAGACTGTAGTAAAGATATTCTTTAAATGAATTTTGCATGTCATTTAACCTTTGGGAACTTTATGCATAACTACTTGACGTGTTGCTATCCTCAGATGTACCATCCTTCTGATAGGCTTCTAAAGGGATGGAGACAAAGAAGTATGGAGTGAGCGAACGAATAGGCGAGTTTAAATGGGGTTTAAGGTCGCGTTCAAGATCATTGCACTTATGTATAGCGATGGGTGCCGACCAGTCCTTGTTTTATCGCCTTACTGCCGAGCGACAGGCAGGGTTGGTTGGTTGGTTTGTTGTTTAACGCCGCATTCAGCAATAATCCAGCTATATGACGGCGGTCTGTAAATAATCGAGTCTTGACCAGACAATCCAGTGATTAATATCATGAGCATCGATCCACGCAAATGGGATCGATGACATGCATCAGTCTGACCACCCGATCCCGTTAGTCGCCTTTTACGACAAGAAACAAGTGTTATCTTTCAACATCTTTAGCTGTGACCGCGTAGAGGACCGAACTACCGACCTACTAGACGCTGTATCCACTACACCACGGAGGCTCTCCAGAACGGATAGGTATTGGGAAAACGTGAGGTGAAATGGGATTTTACCGCGTTCAGGATAATGGCACCTTAACCACTAACAAAAAATAAGGAAACTAATTATTTAAAAGTATCTATCGTTGATGTGTACGTTTACAATACCGTGACGTCAATATCCGAGTTGCCTGAAGATTTGGCAATTCCAAAAGTGTAAGTTCTCGACTGTGAAACAAGTACCGTCCAACGTGGCAGGCCCACAAAACGACACCCAGACAAAATCGTCTCGTTACTGTAATAGCAATAGGTCAAAATCTTCACCTGTTATCAATAGAGAACTCCGTACAATAACAGGAAGGCGATTTTCGAACAGCTTACCATGGGCGGCAATGTTTGGGGAAGGCGAGGTAACACCAGTGATATGCTGTACGACAATGACGTTACACGACGTTGACAGACGAATCAAGGTTTTGCCTGCTGTTCACAGATTGCAAAAAACGTTGGCGCCTTGCGAGCAGTAAGGCAGGGCAAGGCAGGGCAGGGCAGGGCATCTACTTGACTTGATCTGATCGGCATTGGGACGGTAGTGCCATGGTGCGGGCCAGTATCACACATGATAGGCGAACTGATTTGGTTATTGTAATGGACATTTGACTGGCCAGCGATATGTTGACGAAAAGTTGCGTCCGGTCATGGTTCCATTCGAATTCCAATTATCGGTTGAAATATTGAACTGCAAGATGACAACGCCGGTTTACATCGTGCCCATGTCATTGGACCTGCCCGCCAAGTCGCCAGACATGTCCCCAATAGAGTATCTGTGGGATGTTTCCGGGTGGAGAGTAGGCCAGAGACCCAGCACCCGCCAACGTGGCACTTGCTTGGGGCAGCTCATCGGGCGAAATGGCGGGCAATGCCAAAGGAAGCCTTTCGCATGTTGAGCGGTCAGGTAGCCTAGTGGTTAAGCGTTCGCTCGTCACGCCGAAGACCCAGGTTCGATTCCCGACATTGGTACAATGTGTGAAGCTCATTTCTGGTGTCCCCCGCCGTGATATTGCTGGAATATTGCTAAAAACGGCGTAAAATCAAACTCACTCACTCACTTTCGCAAGTTAATCAACAATGTGCCATCAAGGTGTCCTGCATGTATCGCCCAAAATGGTGGACACACCTGGATATTGATCTACACGCCCAAAATTAATTCTTCAGACATGTATCGTCATTACACATTCACTATCATTTCCCTTATTTCTTGTCAGTAGTATATACAGTGACTGGGACTGTAATCGCCTGTACTGTACTTGTCCTAAAAGTCATGCTTCAGTTTAACCTGAATACCCCACTCCCCGGCAAAGAGTCCTTTTAACTGCCAATGCAAAATGCCAGGCAGACAAAGAAAACTCAAACACTGTCTCTAATGTTTGTCACGGGTGTTCATGTCTATGAATCACCTGTCTTCAATACAGGTTGCATGGCCAAGGTATTTATTTGCATGTGCATAAGTGCTCAACATACGAAACTTTTTTTTTTGACATTGTGTAAAATATAGACTAACTTTGACCTTGGGGTTTAAGTTAGAACACTCGATTAAGTCCATTGTATACCTTGGCGAAGCACATAATTTTGCATACAATTTTGACAGCGCTATTGTGTTCATCTAGCTTGAACCTCTTGGTCTAGGTTAACACACTCTTTTAAAGTCCTTTAGTATTTCCCTTTAAGCAGATGTATCAACTAGACCATGGAGGCAGAAAGAGAGAGGGGTGGAGTGAGAAGGGCAGAATGGTGTGAAAGAGAATTGTGAGGGAGCGAATGAAGAGGGGATAAAGGAGAAAACATAGTATCTAATGAAGTGAGTGAGTGAGTTGAGTTTAACACTGCTTTTAACATTATTCCAGTTATATCGCTGCTTGTCAGCTTCATGTGGAAGGAAAGCCAGAAGTGATGCAAGTCTCAGACGTTTACCACTTCGGTGAAACCCACGAGCACAGGTATTATGGTGCTGATAGACCTAGAAACATAATCGGGGCAAACCGGGATTCGAACCCACAATCATAGGTTTTGGGCGTGCCAAGGAGACGCAACTCTGCACAGCGAATCGTGGTGCCTTAGACAACTGGACCACCCGTGCCCCCTCCTGATGGAGTGAGAGTATAATTATGGTGCTGACAAACCAAGGATCATAATCAGGGTACTACTAGGATTCAAACCATCAGAAGGAGATCCTGGCACAACCAAGGAATGCAACTCAGTGGATAACTCTGAATACCATGGTACATATGGGAACAAATATACCAGGGTACACACAAATATACAACAGGTATCTTTTTGTGGTTATTTGTATGTGTCAGTCAGCAATATCCCAGCAGCCTGTAAATAATTAACTCTTGGCCATTTGTAGATATGAGCAATGCTCCACGTCAACCAGGTGGGATGCCACAACATCAACAAAATCTCTGTATCCAACATCCAATCCAAGTTAATACCCAGTTACCACAAGCAATTACCTCAATGTTTTGGGGTCACAACAAAGAGTTATTGCATTTCTTAAGGAGATGGGGTAGCCTAGTGGTTCAAGAGTTTGCTTCTCACACCGAAGACCCAGGTTCGATTCCCGACATGGGTACAATGTGAGAAGCCCATTTCTGGTGTCCCCCGCCAGTGATATTGCTGGAATATTGCTAAAAGCGGCGTGAAACCATACTCACTTACTATTACATTTCTTATGATGAGAGTTGCTATATGGTTAAAATACAGATGATGTGACAAAACAAATTTTTACTCACTCACTCTTAAGATGACAAGCAAACAATTATGGGTCATATCAAATTGTTTAATAAAGCAAAAATTGTTTTGCATCTGTGGCAAACCTTCCCACACTATGGAGGATCTTAATAGAGATACTGGCAAACTGCCAACAGATGTATTACAGATATATGTTACATGTTTTGAGAAAAGTCTGACTAAACAAAAATATGACTAATAATTTGTAAACTAAAGATAACCTTAAATAAAAACAAAAAATAAACAAATGCTAAGAATAATACTGAAAATGTTAAAAAATTCAAATAACTGACAGCTTAGTAGGACAGAATAGTGACAATAACATAGATATGATTACCATATACCATAATAAGATATGCTTCTTCTAAAGACCTTTGAATATAATAATATATGAATATAACTAAAATATGAATTCTAAAACAGCATTCACAGACAATTGGTAAAATAGATGCAAAGGTACTGGGTATTAAGTATCATGTGCTGACAACCTCTAGTACTACAGCCTCCATAGCTGAGAGCGTACATGCATGCTTCGGCTAGGGCTGGGACGGGTAACTCGGGTACTCGGGTCGGGTGGGTAATGAGTAGGACCTGGGTACCCACAGCACTACCCGGACCCCTGGTTAGTCACATGATATACTGTTTACAGACAAAAATTATCTAGAACTCTATGGTTACACTATAAGTCACTAATGTTCGCAGTTCTTTCGGACTACTACGCCCATTCCTTCTGGTTTTTATAGGTTTGAATAAAAGTAAAACATCAGTCTACTTCAGTGAATACACCAGATCGTTTTAAACATGTATCTAAACACATTTTGCCAGGACTACGGTCAAACTTTTCTCAATCGGACAGTTTGTACCTACCTCTTGAGACCTACAGTGGGTACCCGGGTAGTAAATTTGGACTCGTCCCAGCCCTAGCTTGGGCATATATATCAGGTATAAATACACAAACATGATTATTCTCTTTTGGGGGACAAACTTGGGGATGAGAGTTACAATGAACATATCCTCTCAGACATGAAACTCAAACAATATAAAACATCAGTGGACTACAAAGGTCCAGTTTCCACCCTTGCCGAACTAGGCTGGTATTATGGAGTTACATTCTTGCTGGACTAACGAGTCTGTGCATAGTCCAATCAAAATCGTGCAACGAAATCAAAATCCGGTTAGTAAACTGTCGTGCAGATTTTGGTCGAGTGCAGGATTTGCAAAGCATGGGCACTGCAAACTTGTTTGTTAATAGATATTTTCCAAGTCTTTTCAGGTTTTTGATCAAAGTGCTCACGTGATTAGATGCACATCGCGATGAAAGACCCGTTTTATCACAACATAGATCTTGATTAGAAGAGGGGCTTAGAAGGGACATAATTCGTAATAACCACTGGTGGTGCTACGATCGAGCCCAGGATTTCCAGCCTAGTTTGGCAAGGGTGGACCCTGGACTTTTTAAGTCAGTTAACTCACTTGCCTCGGGAAGATGGGATTATCATAATTTGGAGCAACTTTCTTTTGACAGTGTTGGCAGTTGGGTCATCTGTATTTTCCTTATCTTACATACACTGTTCACCATTGAGAGAATTGTCAACCATTTGTGGAGCGTTTGATGAAGTATCTGATTTATGCAAATCTCCACGCACAAAGAAACCAGTACAAACACATTCCAAGAGCATAGTCAGTACATCTGTTTCTGCTTAAGTCATTCCAGTAGAGACTGGTTCCAACATTTCTTTGTGCTGCAACAGCTTTATGAACCACCGAAACAATCAATTCCCATGAATCTATTTTAAGCAAATACATATGTAGAGAATGCCCTGTTGTTAATTTACAACAAGGTAATCAAATGAACAAACGGAAACTTTGATCTTTTACCAATAAGAGATTATCTATTCCCAAGCCTGGTCCATTTGATGAAGATATGCATTCAATGGCACCTTTGCATACATACAACACAAATGTTTATAAGGCTTAAAAAAATAATAGAACTGTTCTCAGGCAATGGCTTTTGAAATTATTGCACGGGCGGGTGGTGGTTTGTTTATTGGGGTTGTATGTAAACAAATTTTGTTGACAATAATTTCGGGGAAATTCTGTTGTTCTTAAGTACCGGTATTTTAGCATTTAATTGCCAGGTTGTGTGTTCGAGGTGAGGAATATTTGAAGATTATTATCATTTTTTTAAATGGAAATAACATGAAACGTGCGGCAGACTTTATGATGATGCGGGCGGTGCCTGCGAACCAAGTCTATTATTATTTTAGCCCAAAAGTAAGTAGATAACTCGCCATAGTTAAAAAAATTGAGCTATGACATAAGCATGATCAATGTCATGGATGATTTAGGTAACAAATTGCACCATCTGTACAATAAAAAACATATTTTCACAATTTCAGAATTCATAAAAATATCAGATCATAAAAATATAAATGTTCCCCTCTTGCCCACCTATGAATATGTAGATAGGCAAATCAATATTGGAAATCAAGATCCTCAAACAGAATGCATTAAACAATACAGGACAATGCTCAGTCCCTAATATAGGATGTCACAATTCAACATTAACAAACAATAACTGCATTCGAACATGTGTGATCCTGCAATACCATGCACCATGAGATTAACATATACAGGTTCTCATTTCAATGACGTAAATATATCTATCAACATGATTAAACCATGGCAAATATTTGCTGTTGTTATAGATCCACGAAACAACTTGAGTGACTAAAGTCGTGACTGCCCAACACCTGTGCACAGTAGAAGTTACAGGGAGGGCGGGTTAGTTAATCGCTGATAGCTGACACTGGGCTGGTAACAGAAAACTGAGAAAAACATTACATTTGTTTACTTGTTTGTTTGTTTGTTGTTTAAGGCCACACTCAGCAATATTCCAGCTTTGTGACAGCGGTCTGTAAATAATCAAATCTGGACCAGACAATCCAGTGATTGATATCATGAGCATCAATCCGGGCAATTGGGATACAATGACCTGCATCAACAAGGTCAGCGAGCCTGACCACCCGATCCCGTTAGTCGCCTCTTATGACAAGCATGGGTTGCTGAAGGCCTATTATACCCTGGATCTTCATGCCAAACGCTTCATTTGTATGCATATACATCTATATGTCATGTTCTCCCACCCTGTCATTCTGACAACCTACAAAGTGATGTTTCAAAGATCAAACATCATGTTATGAGAGATGATTACCAGGTCAGGATGCAACAATAGATTTCAAGGCGTACGTAAATTTCAGTGCTCTGGCTGCTGATAGTGAAGGGTACGGCAACTCAGGCATATCTTCGATATCACTATCTCCATCTGGATTGACGTCATTGTTTAAGCCACATCTCTAATAATAGATTCACTAACATAACCTAAATCCGTTTTACCGATTTGTCAATTTCATGAGTCATCAGCAGTTAACGAGGACAACTTGCTGCCGATGTGTGTACAGGAGTCAGCCTTGCACCATTGATGCAAGGTGTGCTTGTTGAATTAGAGGCTTGATGTTAGAAAGTATCCTGCCTTTGACGTAATTGCATCAATCATGTCAATCGCAGTTAGGTCAGTCAATTGTGTCTGGAAGTAAGCTGAACGTTTGGCGAGTGTGAGTGTGTGGACATTTTTATAATATTTTGAACTATTTGCGTAACCAGGGGGCTTTTATGCTTAAATTGGATCCTTGGGACTCCCAAATGAATTCGAGACAACCGGGAATTTGACACATCCAAGTTTGACACATCCAGGTTCGACTGTATAACAAACTTCTAAAAGCCTATAAAGATAATATGATGTTGCAACTTGAATTGAGGATATGCATGAACATGTAACTGATACATCTATCAAATATACATAACAAGCCAACTTACCAGTGGTAAATACAAAATATTCTTCACTCTTCATCTAACAGAAGCTATTCCATAAAATGCTCCCATGGATCTCTGAAACTTCAAAAACAACCTACCTCTAAAACATGGTTGGCGGCACTGCCGATATTGAAGGTTAAATAGATGGTCAGAAGACAGACAGATGGATTAGGGTGGATGGATTTCTATTAGGAATGAGACAATACAGGAAGGTCATGATACGATACACGTCACAATACATAGGTCCTGATACCTTATGTATCATGATACACATATTTACGTCAAATTGGTGGAAACTTCCTGACTATTAATATTTCCGAGCAGGTTCAAAAGGAAAAGTTAGTTGTAGACAGGGTCATAGGGGCCAATTTAGTAGTGAACTTGAAAAGTTTATTACAACACATTTTGCAATATTTGACTGACAAAAGAGCTGGGGGATGGGGGCAGGTCATTAAATGAGGAGTAACTATCTTATGTCTTGTATGGACACAGTAAAACATGTATCGTGTATTGTATTGTCGCATGAAAACTCACAATGCACCAATACACCGATGTGTCGTTTCACCTCTAATTTCTATACAGCTGAGCCAATTCAGAAATCTATCTAATGCAACAACCATCTACAGTGAGTATCATAAACAAACATAGACATGGTAGCTATTATTAGAATATATTAATGAACAAAGGATACAGGCAAATAAATATGTATAGCAACATGCATATAGATCAATCTGAAGGGGAATGTTGCAAAGGTTTACAAACATCTCTAAAAAATAACTGGCGGAGGCTCTTGAGGTTTCATCACAACAAAAACAGCTATGAAGCAAATACATTATTGTATCATCAATACTTGTATAATAATAATAATAATAATAATAATAATAATAATAATAATAAATTCATTTATTATATTTTAGATTCCATTCACCAAGTGAATGTTAATGGTGGTTTTACCCAGGGAAATCAATGGATCAGTGTGCTCTCAAATTTCATTCTCAGCTCCCTGGAGAGTATACAAGCCAAGCTGCCTCTGAGGTGCACGAAGGTTAACAGCAACATTACCATCTCATCCTACTGGGTACCCATCCACTGCTGGGTGAATAATCGCATCTTTCAAACAAAATGTAACATGTCCCAGGTATGGGGCAGCACCAATCCCTTGAAACTTTCAGGAGGCAGACTTGCTAAACACAGTCAACAAACCATCCACTACCCTTAACATCGCCTGATTATGGCCTGTGTCTGCACTGTATGGAGTGAGTGAGTGGGATGGTTTTAACACCGATTTGAACAGTAATCCAGTTATATCACGGCATGTCAGCTTGATGTGGGAGGAAAGCCCAAAGTTATACAAGTCTTAGGGGTATGGTGCTGAGAAACCAAGAAACATAATCAGGGTGAAACAGGGTTCCCACCACTATCATAGGTTTGGGGCATGCCCAAGGAACGCAAATCTGCATGGCAAAAATTGCATTTCCTGAGACGACTGCCCCCCACACTTCACCCAATACTGTATGTAGATCTCAATGCTTAGATAAGATGCTCTAATGGAATGTCGTTTAGTTGAGAGAACTGCACTGTAGAGTTTATCGTCTCATACACTTCTAAACGTCAATATGCATATTTCTTGTTCATAAGTACAAATAATGATATTTCTCATGAGGATGCTGATAGTACATGTACATGTAGTACATACAAATAGAATAATTGTAATATCATAAAATAGTGACATGATAATAAACATATAGTAAAAGTAACAAAAAAATATAGTATCTGTCTCAACTGATTATTGCCAATATGAATGTATATAAATTCAAGAAAAATAATCTGTCCAAGTAAACCTAGTATTAAGGCTGGGACGGGTTGTTTATAGACAAAAAATCATCTAGAACTCTATGGTTACACTTCAAGTCACTGATGTTCGAATTTCTTCTGACCATGCACCCATTCCTTCTGATTTTTCATATGGTTGAATAAAGATATAACTTAATTCAACTTCAGTGTAGGAATGACCAGATTGTTTAATACATGTATCTGATTACGTTTGGCCAGGGCTATTCTAAAAATGTCCCCAATAGGACATTTTGAGACATCTCCTGGGACCTACAGTGGGTACCCGGGTAGGGTCAGGTAATAGGGGGGTGGGTACCCAGGTAGTAAATTTGGACTCGTCCTAGCCCTGCCTAGTATGCAACATATAATCTTGAGATAATTTTAACAACCTCAGAAAACAACCATATATCCGGATGAAATCATTTTGAACTAAACACATCTATTCATAAACCACAAAACAGTTAAATCAATTGACTCCATTCCCTACAAGTTCATGTCATGACATCATCATGATTTTGAAAAAAAGGCTTATTTCCTAATTCTTTTGTTTCGAAAAAAATCTTATCCAGAACTAAGCAATAGGTAATCAAACATTTTTTGCAACACAAAGCCTAATTTAAAGTGTATTGTCAATTTAATAGCTGTCCTATTTGTCCACAAGCTGTGCATGTATCATCCATTGTGTATTTATTGTGACATTTCACTGCTGTGAAATAACAAAACAACAAAGAACACCCCCTCACCCCCTCCCATCCCCCTCCAAAAAACAACAACCCAATTTTATCCAGTAATGTACTGTAACCAAAAGTCTTGCAAAACCAGCATACTGAAATCATGCTGATTGGCACCCTTAGGGAGATCATTCTCTTCGGTAAGACACGTCAAAGTCATGGCATCAGTGTCACCTGAAACAAATAGACAAAAGAAACATACATAGATAATCACCTCTGGCATTTCAGCTTCAAACAATGTCACAACATCATACACATTTCACAGGTCCATTTGATGGAGAAACACACCACTGTTATCACTGACATATGCCAACCAAGTAATGGCTTGATAGACACAATTTTTATGGATAACAACTTCTTTAATACTGTAAAAAAGCGACGTTTCGGTATAGATCCTTATACCGTTGTCAGTATTAAAGAAGTTGTTATCCATAAAAATTGTGTCTATCTTGTCATCCGCCAACTTCTAAGTAATGCCTATCAAACAAAGTAATGGCTTCACAGTCTAAAATACATCTGTTCAGAGCGAATGATCTGTTGTTTACTCCTACGTATAAACATACAAGTTACTGAATGCATTTTGGGTCATCTCACAAAGATAAATTCAAACTATTTAATTCCTTCATAAAATATTTTAATGCTAGTTCTTGTGTATTTCTCAGGTGACTAGAAATGAGCACAGCAAGGAACTAAGTTAGGCTTGGTTCTCAGGCAATTGCTTTGAAAAAATAGTGCAGGCGGGCGGTATTTTTTAAATTTTATTTACTGTGTTCAAACTAGAATGTAACCAAATAAATAGTTGTGTACAATCAACCTGGGAAAGGGTCTCCCTACATAAATGTATTCCTTCCTACATTGGATAGCACTGTTTTTAAATATTGTAGCATTAAAACGAATTGTGCAGCATACTTTATGATGATGTGGATCAATACTCACACCCATAGGTCACATCTGTCTGTCACATCTGTAGCCTGTAGTCCCGGGGTTGCAGGCACACTTGAACTCCCCGACTGTATTCTCAAGGCACATACCACCATTGCAAGTGGTTGGGCCACAACCTTCCACCTTCGTCCCACAGAAGTCACCCTGGAAGTGGTGAAGTCCATGTGAAACAATCAGATCATCAGTATTGTGTCTGAACTTGCTAGATTAGGACTACACTGCAAAGTATCAGCCATAAATATTAAAGTTGGCTTGATGGCTAATCAATCGAAAGAAATGCAAGTTATGTGACTTTAACCTTGGCAGGGCATGACTTTAAAAACAGAAAACTCAGGGGACATAACTCTTTACAGTTTTGTTTTGTGACTGACTTCTGCATTTGATTTCATGGTTCAAGTTTGAGGTGATGAGGTAAATTTACAACAAAACATTTGGACACTGTCACACAGAAATATTAGGTAAGTCTGGTTATGAGACACAAGAAAACAAAACAGCGTTCTAATGCTGCACTGACGTACTCACAGTGTATCCCTTCTTGCACTCACAGATGGGTTGTGTCCCCTTCTTCCAACACTCACCTCTATTCAGACAGGGGTTGGGGGAGCAGACGTCACCTGCAGAATACACACTGGGTTAGTTAGTGGGACAAGCTGAGGACATCTGTTACACTTCAGCCATAGCAGACGTCACATGCAGAATACACACTGGGTTAGTTAGTGGGACAAGCTGAGGACATCTGTGACACTTCAGCCATAGCAGACGTCACATGCAGAATACACACTGGGTTAGTTAGTGGGACAAGCTGAGGACATCTGTTACACTACAGCCATAGCAGACGTCACCTGCAGAATACACACTGGGTAAGTTAGTGGGACAAGCTGAGGACATCTGTGACACTTCAGCCATAGCAGACGTCACCTGCAGAATACACACTGGGTTAGTTTGTGGGACAAGCTGAGGACATCTGTTACACTTCAGCCATAGCAGACGTCACATGCAGAATACACACTGGGTTAGTTAGTGGGACAAGCTGAGGACATCTGTGACACTTCAGCCATAGCAGACGTCACATGCAGAATACACACTGGGATAGTTAGTGGGACAAACTGAGGACATCTGTGACACTTCAGCCATAGCAGACGTCACATGCAGAATACACACTGGGTTAGTTAGTGGGACAAGCTGAGGACATCTGTGACACTTCAGCCATAGCAGACGTCACCTGCAGAATACACACTGGGTTAGTTAGTGGGACAAGCTGAGGACATCTGTGACACTTCAGCCATAGCAGACGTCACATGCAGAATACACACTGGGTTAGTTAGTGGGACAAGCTGAGGACATCTGTGACACTTCAGCCATAGCAGACGTTACATGCAGAATACACACTGGGTTAGTTAGTGGGACAAGCTGAGGACATCTGTGACACTACAGCCATAGCAGACGTCACATGCAGAATATACCCTGGGATAGTTAGTGGGACAAACTGAGGACATCTGTGACACTTCAGCCATAGCAGACGTCACATGCAGAATACACACTGGGTTAGTTAGTGGGACAAGCTGAGGACATCTGTGACACTTCAGCCACAGCAGATGTCACCTGCAGAATATACACTGGGTTAGTTAGTGGGACAAGCTGAGGACATCTGTGACACTTCAGCCATAGCAGACGTTACATGCAGAATACACACTGGGTTAGTTAGTGGGACAAGCTGAGGACATCTGTGACACTTCAGCCATAGCAGACGTCACATGCAGAATATACCCTGGGATAGTTAGTGGGACAAACTGAGGACATCTGTGACACTTCAGCCATAGCAGACGTCACATGCAGAATATACCCTGGGATAGTTAGTGGGACAAACTGAGGACATCTGTGACACTTCAGCCATAGCAGACGTCACATGCAGAATACACACTGGGTTAGTTAGTGGGACAAGCTGAGGACATCTGTGACACTTCAGCCACAGCAGATGTCACCTGCAGAATATACAATGGGTTAGTTAGTGGGACAAGCTGAGGACATCTGTTACACTACAGCCATAGCAGACGTCACCTGCAGAATACACACTGGGTAAGTTAGTGGGACAAGCTGAGGACATCTGTGACACTTCAGCCATAGCAGACGTCACCTGCAGAATACACACTGGGTTAGTTTGTGGGACAAGCTGAGGACATCTGTTACACTTCAGCCATAGCAGACGTCACATGCAGAATACACACTGGGTTAGTTAGTGGGACAAGCTGAGGACATCTGTGACACTTCAGCCATAGCAGACGTCACATGCAGAATACACACTGGGTTAGTTAGTGGGACAAGCTGAGGACATCTGTGACACTTCAGCCACAGCAGATGTCACCTGCAGAATATACACTGGGATAGTTAGTGGGACAAACTGAGGACATCTGTGACACTTCAGCCATAGCAGACGTCACATGCAGAATACACACTGGGTTAGTTAGTGGGACAAGCTGAGGACATCTGTGACACTTCAGCCATAGCAGACGTCACATGCAGAATATACCCTGGGATAGTTAGTGGGACAAACTGAGGACATCTGTGACACTTCAGCCATAGCAGACGTCACCTGCAGAATACACACTGGGTTAGTTTGTGGGACAAGCTGAGGACATCTGTTACACTTCAGCCATAGCAGACGTCACATGCAGAATACACACTGGGTTAGTTAGTGGGACAAGCTGAGGACATCTGTGACACTTCAGCCATAGCAGACGTCACCTGCAGAATACACACTGGGTTAGTTAGTGGGACAAGCTGAGGACATCTGTGACACTTCAGCCATAGCAGACGTCACATGCAGAATACACACTGGGTTAGTTAGTGGGACAAGCTGAGGACATCTGTGACACTTCAGCCATAGCAGACGTTACATGCAGAATACACACTGGGTTAGTTAGTGGGACAAGCTGAGGACATCTGTGACACTTCAGCCATAGCAGACGTCACATGCAGAATATACCCTGGGATAGTTAGTGGGACAAACTGAGGACATCTGTGACACTTCAGCCATAGCAGACGTCACATGCAGAATACACACTGGGTTAGTTTGTGGGACAAGCTGAGGACATCTGTTACACTTCAGCCACAGCAGATGTCACATGCAGAATACACACTGGGTTAGTTAGTGGGACAAGCTGAGGACATCTGTTACACTACAGCCATAGCAGACGTCACCTGCAGAATACACACTGGGTAAGTTAGTGGGACAAGCTGAGGACATCTGTGACACTTCAGCCATAGCAGACGTCACCTGCAGAATACACACTGGGTTAGTTTGTGGGACAAGCTGAGGACATCTGTTACACTTCAGCCATAGCAGACGTCACATGCAGAATACACACTGGGTTAGTTAGTGGGACAAGCTGAGGACATCTGTGACACTTCAGCCATAGCAGACGTCACATGCAGAATATACCCTGGGATAGTTAGTGGGACAAACTGAGGACATCTGTGACACTTCAGCCATAGCAGACGTCACATGCAGAATACACACTGGGTTAGTTAGTGGGACAAGCTGAGGACATCTGTGACACTTCAGCCACAGCAGATGTCACCTGCAGAATATACACTGGGATAGTTAGTGGGACAAACTGAGGACATCTGTGACACTTCAGCCATAGCAGACGTCACATGCAGAATACACACTGGGTTATTTAGTGGGACAAGCTGAGGACATCTGTGACACTTCAGCCATAGCAGACGTCACATGCAGAATACACACTGGGTTAGTTAGTGGGACAAGCTGAGGACATCTGTGACACTTCAGCCATAGCAGACGTTACATGCAGAATACACACTGGGTTAGTTAGTGGGACAAGCTGAGGACATCTGTGACACTTCAGCCATAGCAGACGTCACATGCAGAATATACCCTGGGATAGTTAGTGGGACAAACTGAGGACATCTGTGACACTTCAGCCATAGCAGACGTCACATGCAGAATACACACTGGGTTAGTTAGTGGGACAAGCTGAGGACATCTGTGACACTTCAGCCACAGCAGATGTCACCTGCAGAATATACACTGGGATAGTTAGTGGGACAAACTGAGGACATCTGTGACACTTCAGCCATAGCAGACGTCACATGCAGATTACACACTGGGATAGTTAGTGGGACAAGCTTAGGACATCTGTGACACTGCAGCCATAGCAGACTTCACCTGCAGAATACACACTGGGTTAGTTACTGGTCGGCCATTAATCCATAGTCGGCAGCCATCTTGGCTATCTGACCCTTATTTTGTTTTATGTTATGACCAGCATGGCTACTGGGGACCTATTCGTGTAATACATCACCAAGACTCAACCATTTTTTCATTTGTATAAGGTGCTGGAGCAAGTGAATTTAGAATTTAGTGCCCACACAACCCTACTTTAATTCAACAGTATTTTGAGAGAACTAAACCATTGTATTCAGCTACTATCAAGAGTTTCAATTAATGCAGGTCAAAAACATTCTCTATGTCAGTC
Source organism: Haliotis cracherodii (assembly GCF_022045235.1). Lineage (NCBI taxonomy): Eukaryota > Metazoa > Mollusca > Gastropoda > Lepetellida > Haliotidae > Haliotis > Haliotis cracherodii. The sequence goes on along the minus strand of NW_027266297.1, from coordinate 22,929,946 downwards.
CCCTTTGGCCATAATGTGTTTCATCAAAACTAACATGGTTGACCAATCCATTGACTCACAACTGTCCAAATGTCACACTGCTTTTATTATTGCCAATTTGGTAATTAAAATGGACAGTACCGTAATTCACTGACACATCATTCCTCACTTCAGAAAAATATATTACATTTTTTTAATTATCTTTTCTCTTTAGAACACCAAGACTTCAATTTGGAATAAATAATTAGAAATAAAAAAAAGGTGTTAACAGAGACGTTCTCCTCACCAGCCAGCTGACAGAACAGCCCCTCGTTGTTGGTGGGGCACTGACAGAACACACCATACCCGTCTGTGTTACAGGAACCTCCGTTCTCACACGGTGACTGGTCACAGGTCACCACTCTCTCCGTACATGTTGTACCTGGCAAACAAAATAATGATTTACATGTATTCACAAATCAGCAACAAGAATATGTTTTACATTACTAACTTGTAGTCACCACAGAAATTGACATTTTAAGAACATGGAATCTTATCAATAGCTTCTATTTCCCAACATGTGACTAAAATTCACTTATGAGTGAATGGTGTTTTATGCCATTAGTGCAATAAAATATTGAACTATCGATGTTTTGGAATTTGTTTGCCGTATGACTGTACTACATCAACAGGAATCTAAAAATTATGTACAGTTGTATGAATAACAATTGATTGCCTCACTGGTCCAATAACAAATTAATTATGAGTGAAAAAAGTGACAAATTCCAAACCTGAAATGTCTTGCATAGCAAGGATAACGACAACTTAAGGTAATATTTTGAGTTACTTCCCTTTGATTTAAGTAGTGACAGGAGAGGAAAATGGCCATTCTTTATTCATTTCTATTAAATTGATCATCAATTGCAATAGTGGGGGGCACTATTGTTGTAAAACATATTTTTGTTGCAGTACTATTGCAATAGCAAAAATAGTCCCAATAGTCACCCCTATATGTGAAAGTCAGCACTTCTGAATCTGTATCATGGCGACTTGTATAGTTGCTGGGCCTGGACAAGCCAGGGACCCACTAAATCAGATACCAGGCTATGCTCACTCACAATCCGCCAGATCAAATCTGAAATATCCTTTCTTTATCACATGTTGATACTCCATGGCAACTGGACCACAATCTATAGATTATTTGGCTTCTATGACTAGAAGTAGGTTTTGGATCTTTTCACAACAAACTTTGGCACTAGGGATTTTTCTACCCTGGAATCATCACACTGGGTCATTTCACATGGAATCACTGGCAATAACAAATAATTTACCACAGAGATGTGTCAGAAATTGGCTGGATCATTTAAGTTGTTTCCATCGTGTCTCTACAAATATAGGGGCGGTTGGGTAGCCTAGTTGTTAAAGCGCTCGCTCGTCACACCGAAGACCCGGGTTCGAATCCCAACATGGGTACAATGTGTGAAGCCCATTTCTGGTGTCCACCGCCATGACTTTGCTGGAATATTGCTAAAAGAGGCGTAAAACCATTCTCACTCACTCACTCACTCTACAAATATGGGGGCACAGGTGGCTCAGTCGTCTAAGGCGTCTAAGGTGCAGAGTTGCGTCCCTCAGACACGCCAGAAATCTATGATTGTGGGTTCGAATCCTCGTTCGCCCCAATTATGTTTCTAGGTTTGTCAGAACGATACCTGTGCTTGTGGGTTTCACTGAAGTGGTAAACGACTAAGAACTGTATCACTTCAGGCTTTCCTCCCACATTAAGCTGACATGCTGGAATACTGTAAAAAATGGCGTTAAACCCAACTCACCCACTCACTCTACAAATATAACTTGTTACCAGGTGCAGCGACAAGCAAGGGAGCTCCCAGATCTTACCTGTGAACGGTGGTGTGCAGGTACACTTGAACTTGTCATCCCCAGACGATGTACACTCCCCACTGTTTTTACATGGTGTACTGAGACACAAACTCAGGAGAGTCTCACAGGTGGAGCCTGCAGCGACAAGCGTACATTACGATGAAATGTAATGTCAGGTAGACACAGAGATATAACAGTCCTTTTGAAATTTATAAATACATCTTAATATTCATTCAGCATATTCATCTAACTCTCAAAGTAAAAAAGAAAGATACGGTAAACTACGTTTATAACAAACACGCTCATAACGAAATAACCGATATACATGATATAACAAACTGATTTTCAATCCTGACCATTTGCTGTATATTTGCTACATATATGCTTATAACGAAATTTGTTATTACAAACTAAAATTAGTGATCCCTTTGAGTTCGTTATAACCGTAGTTTACTGTATTATTTTTTACTCTGATTACACATTTGATTGTTCTCTGAAGCCAGGAGCAAATGAACAATGATGTCCACCAAAAAAACAAGTGTTCACTGAATATTGTATGGTTCATGTTCATGAAACATTTGTAATCTTTACGTCATAACGATATACATATAATGAGTTGTATTACCTGTGTGTGTCAGTGGACACTGACAACTGAAGGTGGAGCCACCTACATTGACACATGTTGCCCCGTTCTTACATGGACGGACATCACACGGCAGCAGAACTGTGTCACACACCTTCCCTGAAGCCATAGAGAACAGATCATGACAAACTAAAACATGAAATTCAACAGTTGATATCCCTTGCTTTCTAAAAAAATACCAAATAATCTGTCGGTTTGGTATAAAATTATTTTATTTGAATACCTGTGATAAAGTATACACAAATTCCTTTTCAAATGCCAACCACATTTTTTCTGTATATATTCACACACTTTGTGACAGTAACTATGGTAACTGAATCCCAGCATGCTCAGTCAGGGGCCATAGTGCTGTGTTGAAGTACTTAGTGCAACTGAATGGTGTTTGTTTGTCTTGTTTGTTTGTTGTTGAACCTGCACTCAGCAATATTCCAGCTACATGACGGCGGTCTGTAAATAATCAAGTCTGGACCAGACAATCTAGTGACTGACATCACAAGCATTTTTCTACGCATATGGGATAAATGACATGCATCACCCAACATGCCCAAGTCAGCGAGCCTGACCACCCGATCCCGTAAGTCGCCGCTTACGACAAGCATAGTTGCCTCTTACAGCAAGCATGGGTTACTGAAGACCAATTCTACCCCAGTTCTCCACCATGTTCACGGGTCACTGAATGGTGTATCTTGTATAACAGCAGTAAGGCATGAAGGTTCGGCTCCCATTCAGAATCTTGAGTATAGTTTTTAATCTCTTGGTATTATTGATGAAATACAATACCGGTAATAACAAAACACACAGATAGCAATTTCTTAGTTAATTGTCAGCAGTATTTCCTTGTTGGTTCCTATTTCTTTCATTAAGTAGTTCCAACCGACAAAAAAATATTTCTAAAATAAAATAGGGTCATAATACTTCTTTCGGTTCTTGGTCAGTATTTACCATAGACAAGTTAGATGTAACAAGTGATATCTACCCAATTTGCTTGTTCTAATCTTTTTTAATTTACACCATTTACACTTCACAGACATTCAGAATTCATCAAATTGAACCCTTGCATCTCCCGCAACCCATGCTTGTAGTCACAATAATGTCATCATATCCGTAGTTTGATGCTCATGAGTTCAATCACTGGATTGTCTGGTCCAGACTCAATTAAACAAAGACTGCCATCATATAGCTGGAATATTGCTGAGTGTGGTATTGGACAACAAACAACAAACATCAAACAATAGTTTTCATTGTTAATAATTCTAAGAATACTACATCATTGCCACAAATCCTGTAGTTTGGCTGTCATTACCTAATCAAAATCTTTAAATTATCAACAGAAGTCCTCAAGTAATAGTATCTTGCAACCTGGGAAACTTCACTTCTTAAATGTGGCATCAAACATGTCAAATAGCAAATATACAAATGAATCAACAGAAGTCCTCTTACTGCAAACTATCGATAATCAGTTGTGCAAGTAACAGTATCTTGCAACCTGGGAAATTTCACTTCTTAAGTGTGGCATCAAATAGCAAATATACAAATGAATCAACAGAAGTCCTCTTACCATGCTTACTGCGAACTATCCATAATCAGTTGTGCAAGTAATAGTATCTTGCAACCTGGGAAACTTCATTCTTAAGCATGTTAAGTGTGGCGTCAAACAGCAAACAAACAAATGAATTAAATCTGTAATCATCTTAATCCTGGTAAGCAGCTCACCTGTGAACCCAGGTGTACAGAAACACACAAAGTCCAACCCATTGTCAATGCAGGTGGCGTTGTTCCTGCATGGCTGTGAGAAGCATGAGGGCTGAAGGGATTCACAGGTCTCCCCAGTATAGATTTCAGGACACTGACAGAAGAATTGGGTGCCGCGAGTCAGGCACGTGCCGCCATTCTGACAGGGGGGTGTCAGGCAGGGATCCACCAGGTCACATCTCGGACCTAGTCAACAAGTGCTCAGTGTCAACAGGAACAAGGAGAGCTCATACACACAAACTTGTTTAAATTTTTTGTAATTCACACATCACAGACAATGTTAAATATAATAACAATTCATATATCAAATATGTGTGGTTTGTTAACTGTTCTATGTCTATGCCAAATTTATCTATGGTATCTTTGCAATATTTCTAATATGAGCATTTCTGATTAAATGCATTGTTTTCATACTTACCTGACGCTACACCTATAGCACTGTCGCATCAGGTAAGGTAAAACTTGAATTTGCTAATTACCATGAAATTCAATAAACTAATGTTATCTCAAACTTTGTGATATAAATTTGAATGACATTATGCCACTTTTGAAATTAACATATTCAGATTATATTTTTTATTTTCAACATATAGACCCTTCTTAATAAGTTTCCATTTGATCAATACACATAGCAAGAAGTACCTGATTGACAAACTGTTAGATCTTCCAAACAGCAAAAGTGAAGTCAGGGGAATTTTTTATTTTCTATTACCATGATTACACGACTGTAATTTCTACGAAACAATATTTTTATTCTATAGATTATGAACTTATAACATTTTGTACAAGAGGCATTATCAGCAGTGTTGCACAGATTTTGATTAAACAATGTAAACACGGTTACTGCAGATACTGCTACCCAACCGCCCAGTTAGGTTATTAGCCTTTGTCTCTCAATATTGATTAAATCCAGCATACTATATATATGTTGTCATACCTAAAAGCAGTTTGAACATTTTCCAACAAGATTTATTTTCACAACCAAATAAAAAATCTATTAAGTTTGTCATTAATTGAAATTCTTTTATAAACAAGTATATGTTATTTTGTACATATACAAAGTTTTTCAAGCTATTTTGGTGATTTTCAAAGCTTTCTACAGCGTTAGAAATTGGCACTAGTCCTGTAGTCCTTGCCTAACTGCCCAATAATTAAGGTATCATACATGTCATAAGGACCAGTAGAAATTTTCCATTTTTAAGGATTTTGCTATATATGTTATCATTATAATGACCAGTGGACTAAAATGTAAGTTTCTACCGCTGTTTCAAGGTTGAAACTAAGCATCAAGGCTTTTTCAGAGGAACCTTAAAATTCCAAGCCTTTTCAAGCCTGTATGCACCTTGGTAAAGATAGAACTCAACCTACCTGTAAATCCCCGAGTACAGACACACTTGAGCCTGAGACCCTCAATACTGCACTGTCCATTGATACAGGTGGTAGAATCACAAACAGGTATAAGAGAATCACAGTTCCTCCCCGTGTAGCCCGGATTACAGGTACACACGTAGTCAGGGTTGCCGTCCACGCAGTTACCATTAGCACATGGCTTGTCTGCACAGGGGAGTCTGCTCTCACAGCTAGAGCCTGTATACTCAGGTCCACAATGACATGTGTAGCTAGATCCTTGGTTGAGGCAGATGCTGGAGTTGATGCAGGGCGAGCTCGCGCAGGGAACCGAAATCTCGCAGTTCTTGCCCACGTATGAGGACAAACAGCGGCATGTGTAATCCAATCCTTCTATTTCACAGGTCCCGCCATTCAAGCAGGGGTTCTGTACACACGGCTCTAGTTTGGTCTCACAATTTCTGCCTGTAAAGGTGGATGAGCAGTTACAGCGGTAGATGTCTCCATTGTTGGTACATGTGCTGTTGTTGATGCAGGGGCTCGAACCACATGGATTGGCTATCTCGCATCTCGGTCCGCCGTAGACATTGGAGCATCCGCAGGAGTAAGAAGAACCAAAGTTTGTACAAACACCATTATTGAGGCATGGTGTGCTCAAACAGGGGTTGTGTGTTTCACAATTCTGGCCAGTGAAGCCAGGAAGACAGGAGCATCTGTAAGAATTGTTGACAGTTTCACACTGCCCAGAGTTTCTGCATAGGGAGTTGTTACAAGCTAGAGGTGTATCACAGTTGATGCCAGTGAGCCCGGGTGAACAGAAACAGCGATATGAAGAAATATTGACACTGACACACGTGGATCCAATGCTGCAGGGATTGTTGAGACAAGGAAGACCACTCTCACATCTTGAACCTGTATGGGTCGGAGGGCACTGGCAGCGAAATGAGGAACCCTCTTCTGTGCAAGTACCACTGTTGAAACAAGGCGAGCTGTTGCAGTTTAAGTAAGTTTCACACCTGAGACCAGTATATGTAGCAGGGCAGGTGCAGACAAATCCTGCAGCAAGATTCGAACAGGTCCCACCATTCTGGCATGGGGTATCCCTACAGGGTAATACACTATCACACTGCTGTCCTGTCAACCCTGGCGGACAGACACACCTATATTCTGACAGTGAAACATCTTCGCAGGAGGCATTGTTCCTGCAAGGATTTGCAAGACAAGGGAGGGCACTCTCACAGTTCAAACCAGAATAACCTGATGGACATCGACAAATTTCTCCCTGTGTTGTTACAACACATGTGCCATTGTTTTGGCACGATTTCGTAACGCAGTTTCCAGTATTCTCACAGTTGTCTCCCGAGATTCCATTCGAGCAATTGCACTGATAGGTGTTCCCCGTAGTCTGACATTTTCCGTTGTTGAGACATGGCTGGCTAGCACAAGGTATCAGTGTCTCGCAGTTGCGTCCCGTGAAGACGAGAGGACATGTGCAGACATAGTTCTCTTCTATCAGAGTGCACAGACCTCCATTCTGACAGGGTTTGTTCTCACATTCATTCAAATGCCTTTCACATTGAGTACCTGTATAAGAAAAAGGATGAGTTTCAGAAGCTAGTACCATAGGTGGGAGGCTGCAAGTTAAAAAGTCACTTATTCTATTTCTTTTGATATATAGAATCAAACTAAAAAATATGGAGGTACAAAACAAGTGTTTGTAAATTTCTCTCTGGTCTGCCAGTTATAAATCTGATAATACACGTTGCATACCATTGTATATCAATAGCTGAAATATTACTGACTATACCTGTAATTGGGAAGCAAATAGGCCAGTTTTGGCAAGTATGGACCTTAAATATGGACCACTGCTATATTGTGAAAGATTTCTTTCATTTGGGCCTGATTTATAACAATTTAGTCCAAAAGCAATCTGTTTCTAAGTCTTTGAACCGATAATCAAAATAATAAAGACATAAGAAACTAAAATTAAGTTGGTGACAGGTGCACCTAAAGGGAGATAACTCTTCAATCGCAGCTACAAACAGGCAAATGTGACATGATCATTAAAAGCCAAACTTGGTTACAAATGTCAAATCTTTTGAATCCCAAGCATACACTTATTACCAGTGTATTCTGATTTCAAGATTTCAAGACGTTTATTGTATTCAAGGCCATATGATCGATATTACATGTAAATACATAAATGTAACATACGTAAGGTTACCGGTACGTTACCTCAATTTAACTTGGAATATACAAAGGCAACAATGGAGTCTACCTGGTGCAGCTTATACAGTGCTAATTGGCTCAGGCTGCCAATAGCGGCTCTCGCTTCACAGATCTCATGTGCATCTTCGATCTTTCGGGTTAGTTGTGTTGGGGTAGGTTAAACTATATCCTTAGCCCTTGGATTCCCTTTCTGATCCAGCACCCCTTTAGCTTTACAATCATAAGGCTTAGTTACCCCTTTCCCATCAAACACCCTTTCAAGATTCTAAGGGATAGATGTGAGGTAGGGTATGGGTTACCTGTGCTTTTAAACTAACTAATCCAATATAATTTGATGAAAACTTTAAAAAAGATTTGGGATCCGTGGAGAAAATGGCTACTGAGCATACGCCAAAGGTAAACAATCATCTGCTGATCATTTGGTAACAAGCATTAGTTAACTGTTATAGTGCCAGTGGTCTTGTGATCAAATGCTGATTACCTCATTGGTCTAGCTCAGCTTCAAGCTGGCAACGTGAGTTTGATGCTCCATGCAGCACTAATTAAAATCCGAAAAGTGCTCTCAGTAAAGTGCACTACCCCCAAAATTAATTACATAGCTAGAGTACAATTTGTTTCTGTATCTTTAAATGCTGACAGGTGGTAAGGTAGGATATATTTAACTAACAAATCACTAAACTTATCTCCAAAGGGCAGTTGAATATGACATGATTGTCATCTTCAAGAACATTACAATCTATACAAAATGCATCAGCATCACATGAAGTGCATATTCCTCTGTGATCAATTTGTATTCCAAATGATTAGCATACTGCAGATTTAAGTAAGGCTTTTATCTGTAATGGAATGTAAAGGCCAATCTTGTGATGAACAATCTTCAATGCTTTGTTTAAAAACAATTAAAAAAGCCTTAAGATCACCAACTTCTTGCAGATCAATACTATGTCATATAGTCATAAATCTCCAAGCCATATGGCTGAAATAATGCCGATGCGACGTTAAATTACCTGTAAATCCATTAGTGCAGTAGCACTGGTAGGAGCCAAGGGGCAAACTGTCACCACACGACTGTTTCCCCTTACTGCAGCAGTATGCGTTGTTCTTACACGGGTTAGGTTCACAGGGGTCGATGATTGTGTCACAGTTACCTCCCTTGTACCCAGTCTGACACTCACACTTGTACCCGTTGACACCGTCCCTACATGTACCTGTCAATATACCACATGTACCTGTCAATATACCACATGTACCTGTTAATATACCGCATGCAATCACATAAACGCACACAGTTATCTCCCTTGTATCCGGACCTACTCCACTTTTATGCTTGTACCTGTTGACACAACCTCTACAAGGAAACAAATCTGTCAATCAGTTGAACTAGTCCAAACGCAGTAAATTTAAGGGTCTAAATAATGAGAAACAACGCTTCTGTATGTATTAGTGCTAGGGTATTTCCAGGCATTTCCCAAGAAATGTGGAAGTAGTCCGTCAGTGTTTACGTCATTTCAAGAATACAGTCTTGTGAATAACGTATGAACGTCAAAATGTGTTGTCCGCACGCTTATGAACTTCAGTCATGTGACCAACCACATTACCATTATTTAAATGACAACAGGATAAAGGTGCTCTCTGACAATTACAGATTTCTTCCCTTGAGTTCTGATAATGGTCATAGAGCTCTTAATGTTTATCAACGAAACAATTTACATCACACATACCGTACATAATTCCTATGCCAGAAAGTCCTTCACACAAAAACACAAAGCAATTTTTTCAGAAATTTTGTCGTGGTGTAGGAATTATTCAACAGTATCCCAGAGCTTCTATAGATGTATACAGAAACTTGCCATGCAGTCCACAAGTGTTGCTGTGACAGTCGTTGATGTTGTTTTCACATCGGGATCCATTAAATCCAGGGAAACACTCGCATACCTGGCTGCCTGCTTGGAGAGGGTAACATATCCCAAAATTCTCACAGGGGTCACCTACAAACAAAAAATAAAACCACAACCACTACAATGTGAGGTGAATGTTGAGCTGTGCAAGAAAACCAACTGTCCAGTTCCAAAACTGTTTACTTGCATTGGCCAAAAGCATTACAGCTACAAGTTCTCAGAAAATGGCATCAAAACTTGAGCAGGTGGACCAATTCTTCATGACGGCAATCTCTGTCCAAATCGACAAAAAACAAACTCTTCATGTCGAGATGATTTTTCTGGCGTCCCTATAAGTACCTAAATATGTACTTAATTATATATTCTGGTATATCACAGACCTATATTATCGTTATATTGGTCCATGGTTATATTGAATGATCTGTTGGGCTATCAAACTCAACTTGTGTTTACATGTCAAGAACTGTATAGAAACGAAAACAAGTTATAACCTTTTACAAGTTACAATAAGGCAGGCATTTAAAGTTGATCAATAATAAGACAGCCAGTTTTAGCAACCATGGACTGTTACATGATAGTGACAGATTACCTTGAGGACATAGTTGCGGGCGTTCACAGTTCTCCCCAGCTCTGTCTGGTGGACACCGGCATGTGTAGGAGGCGACACCATCCACACAAGTCCCCGACCCACATGGCTGGGCTGCACAGTCATCAATGTTCACACCACAGTTGGAGCCTGTGAGTAGTGATAGTAATTATTACAATGGCTGGAGCCTGTGTGTAGTGATGGTAATTATTACAAAAGTTGGAGCCTGTGTGTAGTGAGGGTAATTATTACAATACTTGAAGCCTGTGTGTAGTGATGGTAATTATTACAACAGTTGGAGCCTGTGTGTAGTGATGGTAATTATTACAATAGTTGGAGCCTGTGTGTAGTGATGGTAATTATTACAATACTTGGAGCCTGTGAGTAGTGATGGTAATTATTACAACAGTTGGAGCACGTGAGTTGTGATGGTAATTCTTGCAACAGTTGGAGCCTGTGCGAAGTGATGGTAATTATTATAATAGTTGGAGCCTGTGAGTAGTGATGGTAATTCTTACAACAGTTGGAACCTGTGAGTAGTGAGGGTAATTATTACAGTAGTTGGAGCCTGTGAGTAGTGAGGGTCATTATTACAATAGTTGGAGCCTGTGTGTAGTGATGGTAGTTATTACAGTAGTTGGAGCCTGTGAGTAGTGATGGTAATTATTACAATAGTTGGAGCCTGTGTGTAGTGATGGTAGTTATTACAATAGTTGGAGCCTGTGAGTAGTGAGGGTAATTATTACAATAGTTGGAGCCTGTGAGAAGTGAGGGTAATAATTACAATAGTTGGAGCCTGTGTGTAGTGATGGTAATTATTACAATAGTTGGAGCCTGTGAGAAGTGAGGGTAATAATTACAATAGTTGGAGCCTGTGTGTAGTGATGGTAGTTATTACAATAGTTGGAGCCTGTGTGTAGTGATGGTAATTATTACAATAGTTGGAGCCTGTGAGAAGTGAGGGTAATAATTACAATAGTTGGAGCCTGTGTGTAGTGATGGTAGTTATTACAATAGTTGGAGCCTGTGTGTAGTGATGGTAATTATTACAATAGTTGGAGCCTGTGAGAAGTGAGGGTAATAATTACAATAGTTGGAGCCTGTGTGTAGTGATGGTAGTTATTACAATAGTTGGAGCCTGTGAGTAGTGAGGGTAATTATTACAATACTTGGAGCTTGTGAGAGGTGATGGTAGTTATTACAATAGTTGGAGCATGTGAGTAGTGATGGTGATTGTTACAATAGTTAGCGCCTGTGAGGGTAATTATTACAATAGTTTCACTATATTCAACAGATGTCTGCTGCAAAACTGTCCAAGTTCTCTGCCTCAAAGAGAAGAGATGAGCACACATAAATAATTTTACTAACTACTTTATTAGCCTTTATTCCCAATGTTTCAAGAAAATTGCTGGAACAATCCCAGACAAAACATTATCCTCCTGTCTACTGGGTGGAAGGACTGATGTGGGTTTGGTAGGGCCGCAGTGGGTGTGATGTCAGAGGTGGGTGTCACAGCATACATACATAGGAGGCCACATTCATGGATGCAAAAGGTAGCCATAGCAACTGCCTTCATTCTGACTAGGCTTACATGGGTCACCTATATATGCAGGAGGACACAGTTTTATCAAGGTGTGAGAACCCACCATTGTATCCAGCAGGACAGGCACAGAGATAGCCATTGACCCTGTCAGTACAAGAGCCTCCATTCCTACATGGCCGTGATGCACACTCGTCGATGTCCTCCTCACACTGCCGGCCAGAGTAGCCTGCCGCACACCCACACGTGAAGGTGTTGCCCAACACCTGGCACACTCCCTTGTTGAGGCAGGGGAAGGACGTACAGGGGTTCTCAGCAGTACTGCAGTTCTGCCCATTGTAACCTGGAGGGAAACAAAATATCAAATAGGAAATGCCCATCATTAGCTTTAAATATTTGCAACTTTGCAATCCCAGACACATATCAAAATGAGAAATGAAAAAGCCAAGATAGAGGAATCTGTTTAATTTACCGTATTCGACATAATAAGCGCCCCGTTCTAATAAGCGCCCATGGCAATATTTGCTAATATATTGGATACTGAACTATCCTAATTAGCATCCCTTCCGATTGACCAATGTACACAATACTTATTTAAAATACTCACTCGTGTGTTATCATGGTTATATGCACCCTTAATTATGAGCAATTAAATTCTGGAAAAATGTATCTCTCATATATAAACATTTCAGGCTGTCAGCATAAACCACAAAATTTATCTTTCAAACCCTGGTTTATTTTCACCAAAATAATATCTAATAAGAGCCCCCTATTTCTATTTTTGAGAGCCCCCTGTGCACTTATTACGTCGAATACGGTACTTTAAATTTTAATAAAAACAAATTTTGGTACCTTGCATTTCAGCTCCTTAGAACATATTTGAATAATCATGTTGAACTATCTGGCAGTGAGGTTTTGAGATAAACATGTTATTTGACAAGATAAGACAAATATCCTCTATATAACCAGACTGCAAGTATTATATATCTGTAGTTACTAGTAGACACCTAACGAGTTTGAAGTAACTGAGAAAATTGCAAGGAGAGCATCATTGGCAGAGACGAACATACTTACAGTAATAGCACTAGAAACACCCACCTGGAATGCAGTTGCAGTGGTACTGACCCCCTCTCAGTGCAGTGCATACACCCGCCATGCATGGGTTAATATTACAGATGGTAGGGTCAACTGTAAACACAGGCAAAACAGGTAGTGTGTAAAAAGCGACATCACACTAAATACTCAAAGAATGCAAGTTTGTGATCATAAAGACAAGAGTTCCTCTAAATGTGCACATTCTACAATATCCAAGTTTCTTTAGGTTGAAAACAAAATATTATCTCTCACTCATACTTTTAATACCTGTAAACTTAACCATTCAGTAATACCAGGTTCCAGATCTACTACCTGCTTAAAGTTCCATCTATACTGATAAATTTAAGCAAATCACTATTTTTAGCGATTAACAAGTGTATAGTCGACGAAGTCATCTATATCCCCCACCATTTTTACACGTTATGGTCCCAAACCAGGTAACTGACCCAACATTTCTCTTAGGCCATGTCAAAATAGCTGCAGTGGAAATTCTAGAATAAACATTTATAAAACTCCTTAATATCACATGGCACCAGTTCAGTATGTGTCTGGTAAACATGCAAAGTTTTGCAAGAAATTATTTAACGTTTTTTTAGTTACGATCCGGAAACGAACAGCACCCTTATAGAACCTAAGTCCAACTTGTTGCCATGGAAAAGTAAAAAATAAAATTAATAAAATTCCTAAATAGCAAAAGGCAACAGTTCAGCATGAGTCTGATAGACATACAAAGTTTCGTAGAGAAATATTTAACGTTTTCTGACTTATGCTCCAGAAACGATTTCGGGACGCACACACACACAGACAGAACCCATTTCTATATCCCCCGCCAACTTCGTTAGGGCGGGGGATAATTACTTCTTGACACAGATAGTTAACTGTGCATTCTTATCATGAAAATTCCTTTAAAAATCAACTATAGTACTGCACCAAACATGAAATATATGAAATATCCACCCTTGTGAAGTATCCACACCTGATTAGTTTTGCATTACCCACACTTACCTGGTGTGACTGTGGTGCTGATGGGTGGCAGGACAGGTGTGGGTGTGGTGGGGGGCGGAGCAGGTGTGGTGGTGGTGGGCGGGCGTGTGGTGGTGTTGCAGGTCACACCATACCAGCCCGGGGGACACACACATATGTAGTAGGCTACACTGATGTTAGGACTTAACGGGTATCCATAGCAGCTCCCTCCATTCTGACACGGCTGTGCCTCACATGGGTCACCTATAGGAACAGATACATCCATGGGGTTTTCTCATCACAAAGTCAGAGCTCCAGATAACTTTTTGAGCAATTGAGTTTTTACTTTAGGGCTTCTATTTTAATTGGGTTATTACTGTTTTCATTTGGTAACCAGGTAACCAATATTTTTTCACTCATTAATTCATCACTCTTTTGGGTTTTCCCTAAATTAGTAAACATTTTAAGATTCAAAGGAAATAATGTTTTAGATGTACATATAGATGTTTTAAGTATATAGGCTAGAATCAGAAAGTAAATTATCTCGTAATTGAGTTTCGGAAATTAGCTCATTTGTATGCATGCTGAAAAAGCTTCATTGGGTATCAATGCGAGCTGTTTTTATATATTTGTGTTTTTTTATTTAATGCATGCGTTTCTGTACGCAAGTTAATTGAAAGTAATTGAGTTTTGAATATTGGGGGAAGAGGGGGGGGCGATATTATTATTTTACGTGAATACACGCACGCATGAATACGGAGTTAGCATTGGGCGTCTCAACGTGCGTGATTCCCATGCAACCTTTCGAGTTGAGTTGATTGGTTCAACTGTGTCATATGGTCCTGTGACGCAGGGGTAGCATTATGCAGATGGCTCTTACAATGAATGCTCATCACCGTGACGAACAGGTCTGGTTGTTGATGAAATATCGTGATAGCTAAAAAGACAGATTTTTTATTCATGCACCGATTGTGTTTAAATGTAATAATCAGTTATATATGACTGTTTAATAATCTCATACCAACTTTGACTGGAGTAGGTCCAATAGTTTCTCAGATATTGTAGTGTCGGTACCTTAAATTACCTTCAAGACTATACACAAAGACATGTTCAAGGAGTGCTGGCACAACACTGACATCATCCACATTGATATTATAACACACATGAACATTAAACCAGCAGATATTAGTGAACAGCACAATATTGAAATTGTTAAAATGTCTCCGACACCTACCATTGTGACAAGTTGCATTTGTCTCGTCTTCTCCATTGGGACATTCCGGTGTTCCGTCACACACCCATTTTTCCAGGATACAGCTGCTAGGCATCACTGGATCCCCACAGAACATCAAGAACACATAGGGGACCAGATCGGGACAGTTCTCTACATAGGCTACAAGAGAAATAATCATAGCATAACTTTTATTTCAGCATGTTTTTAGCATGTTTAGACACAGATGTCACTGATATATCTATCATTCCTAAACATGTCAAAATCATTGGCCTACTGTTTTTCAAACAAATGAAGATGATGCATTGATACCATATTCATCATGATAAGTGCCACGAGGGCTGGGATGGGTACTCGGGTACTCAGGTCGGGTGGATCCTGAGAAGGACCCGGGTACCCACAGGACTACCCGGACCCATGGTTAGTCACGTGATGTATTGTTTAATGACAAAACTCACTATAGCTCAGTGGTTACACTACAAGTCGCTGATGTTCGCATTTCTTTCTGACGATGCACACATTCCTTTTGACTTGTTTATGTGTGAGTAAAGATAAAGCTTCAGTCAACTTCCGTGTGTGCATGATCTGATCATTTGATACATGTATCTAAATAGTTTTCCCATTTTGTTCCCACATCTTGAGACCTACAGTGGGTACTAGAGGTGAGCTGATTCAAATACAATGCGATCCAATTCAATTATCCATGTCACATGTCCGATTCAATTTGATTGATTCATGATTTGACTACTTCAGTTGGTATCACTTGTTTTATAATAAGGTTTTTCAACATTTGAGTATTAATCAATTTGAATTAAAAGAATGGTACATAAAAAGATATCGATGTATTCATGGATCGATTTATTGTCCCACCTCTAGTGGGTACCCGTGTAGGGTTGGGGAATAGTGAGTTAGGTACCAGGGTAGTAAATTTGCACTCGTCCCAGCCCTATGTGCCACGAATGCATATAAAAGCCATACACCATACAAGAAAGCAGTGAGATTGAGTGGTAGAAAACAAACCGTAATTCAAGCATTGAAAACTAAAACCTGTTCAGTCATAGATACTCGGCAAATTATATACCCCTTCTACAATGCTCTTATCAGACTGGTAGAGATTGGTCTGTAGCATATTTTGTTGGCTACCACTACCACCTTCAAGTGTTGCGCAACATTTCTTCATGATGAATTGATATCATACCACAATTCACCATTAACCTGTGATATAAGATTCATATTATAAGTTGTCGGCAATTCATAAGGCGGGATACTGTCTGATGTGCTCTCTGTATTGCTGCGACAGGGACAGGGTACACAGCCACACAGAGGGTACATCAAACAATATTTACCCAAGTCACATATACATATATATGTAGCAAATTTGGTTTGTTCTCTTGAGTGAGTGAGTGAGTGAGTTGGGTTTAGCGCCGCTTTTAACAGTATTCCAGTTATATCACGGTGTGTCAGCTTAATGTTGGAGGAAACCCGAAGTGATGCAGGTCTCAGACGTTTACCACTTCGGTGAAACCCACAAGCGTGTGTATGGTGCTGACAAACCTAGAAACATAATCGGGGCGAACCGGGATTCGAACCCACAATCATAGGTTTCTGGCATGCCCAAGGGACACAACTCTGCACAGCAAATCATGGCGCCTTAGAAAACTGGGCCACAATGCCCCCCTTGTTCTCTGGAAATTATTCTTTTGTTCATGTCTCAATTTAACATGTTGTAGTTATCCACCATCTCCCCATGCATATATAGCGGCCATAAATTCTCCAAGTCCAATGATGGGATTCGATCCACGAACCTTCTGAGCAGAGGTCGGACGCCTTGTCTACATCATGTACATAACCAAAGAGGTTAACCCTGTCAAGCAAGGTAAGGATATCATCTATGGGATGACTCCACGCCCTGCTACACAAACATCACGGCTTGTCCCAGTGTCAACTCACGTTTTGGTTTTGAATCCTGTGACTGGACATCCTGAAAGTAAACTGACAGGAGAAAGAGGATGAAGATGACAAAATTCACTTTCTTCCTCTTCCCCATCTTAGATCATGTGGATGAAAGTTGGTTTCAGTGTCGAGGGTTTGCAGCATCCAGCTTGAGTCGCTGTATCATCAATCTTTGACATCTTATCTGAAATAATCAATTTGCATCACATTTACAAAAACATGATCCCTCTTGCCTTCACATATTGAAAGATCCAAATTAAAATGTCACAAATAACCATGAAAATCTGACAACTGTCATATACTTTAATGAAAACTGTTCATTCTAAACTGTTTCAACAGTTCAAGACACTGGATCGAAAGCACCTGTTGCACTTTTTACTAAGCAGCATTCATTTGATTTGTAGGGGGTTGGAGCTGGGTGATGGTGGTAATATTTGGAGAACAATCTATTTTTTTCCCAGCTGTGTCCACCAAACTACATATTTACTGAGCACCATCAAAAAGTCTATTCATTTTCACTATTAACACAAAACATTTGGCTGTTTGAGGATTTTCTACAAAACAAATATTTTTTTCTAAACTCAGATATGCAATGTATGAGGTGAGGCTATAGCGGTGTGGATCGTTCCCCCATTGCCCCTCCCCTCCAATCCCCAGACATCAAATGAATGCTCCCTTGTAATGTTTATCCAATTTGAGTGATTTAACATAGCATTGCAAACAACATCACATGACCACATACATACAGGGTCATGAGCTTAAAACAAGAGGTGAAGAAATAATAATGCCATAAACAGAGCTTCAGATAAGCAGCGTATTTGTGTAAAATATCCCAAAAAATATTCAAAACCCAATTACTTTCAGATGACTTGTATACAGAAACACATGCCTTAAATGAAAAACTCGAATGTATGAAAACAGCTTGCGTAAATACCCAATGAAGCTTTTTTAGCATGCATACAAAGGAGCTAATTTCCGAAACACAATTATGAGCTAATTTATTTTCTGAGTCAAGCCTATATATTTACAACAGTTAAAACATCTATAACATTATTTCATTTTTTTTAATCTTAAAATGTTCGCTAGTTTGGGGAAATACCCAATAAAATGATGAAAATATTGGTTACCCAACAAAAAATGTAATAACCCAATTAAAATAGAAACCCTAAAGTAAAAACTCAATTACTCAAAAAGTTATCTGGAGCTCTGCAGACATGCGTAATAACATCACTTATCAAGTCACATCACGTCAAGTCATATATTCTCCAAAATACCCATGGTGTTACAAGAGCATGAGGAGCTCGATAATCACGCTAATTGATAAAAAGATCGTCAGAGGCAAGTTGTATCTGAAAGATACTATTTTCCATCTCCATATCGATTAGGAACACATAAATATACTTATTTATATTTGCCCCAATATATTGCTACATTTACAAACGTATCACAATATGTATTGCTGAAGATTTACACATAATATACTGGTGTACCTGTAATACCGCACACCCTTAGTAGATATAGATTTGTAATTATGAGACTAAATGTCAGTCCAGTATAATTATCTCATAATGCGATAGCAATGGTCGATTGTATACCGACCCCCCATCATATCGCTGGAACAAATATTACAGAGAGAGGTGTTTAAAAAACAAACAGCTACTTTCTTGTTTTATTTCTGTAGTCATATTTTTTAAAATGTTTCATCCATCAAAGTTGGGGGGGTCATTGTGGTTTGTGGCTCGTGTCCATTGAATCTGTAAACCTAACAATTACCAAAAATGCTTAAAACTAGCTATTATCATGATATTGTCCATCTAATTCTGAATTCACAGTAGATCATGGTACATAATTAACAATGACATTTTCGTGTTTTAAACGTGTGAACACAGTGAGGTACAGGTCTGTGCTGCAATGAATAGCCCTTGAAGATCCGGGGTAGAAAAAGTCTTCAGCAACCCATGCTTGCTGTAAAAGGCGACTAAAATGATCGGGTGGTCCCGCTCGCTGACTTGGTTGATGCGTGTCATTGATCCCAATTGCGTGGATCGATATTCATGATGTAAATAACTAGATTGTCTAGTCCAGACTCGATTATTTACAGACCGCCGTCAAATAGCTGGAATATTGCTGAGTGCGCCGTAAAACAACAAACCAAACCAAAAAGCAATGAATAGTTTTAAGAAAAAAACATCACTTGGATAGTAATAGTTAAATTTATCTCTAAAATAGATCTGCATTGTGTCAAACTAAACAATAAAGTAAACTATCGTCTTCATGTTGATCATGTTGACTCCCTCCCCAAACTCCTACAAGTCAGAATATATCAAGGACTATTTTGAGTTGCACACTGATAGCAATTCCCAAGTGTAATTCTAAAATTATCTAATACAGCATAGATTATACCTATACAACAGTAAAACCAGGTCAAACCCTTCTCCCCACTGAATATGGTCACTAAATAAGAGCATGAAGCGAGCTGGTTCTCGAATAGGCAGTGATTACATGCAGAATTCTTTCAAAGTAATTTGACTAATTGATTGAAGGTTAATAGTATTACTGTCATATTGTGAGGGAGTATCTGTTACGCAATGTCTAATCGGTAAAATAAAAACCTAAACATACACATTCCAGTATGACCCAGCAGTCAGGCACGGTGATTCATGACAAACGTCCACAACATATCCATTGGGTGTATTTACATAACAATAGATGAAACTCACGGGAACTCTGGCTAGCTTTACCCCATGTACACATTAGCAATAACTGACAGGATATCTTACCTAACGTTGTAGAAAATATCTAAATGATTGTGACAACGTGTAGATTTTCAGTAGAACGTATCCATTACTGTTTCTGGTTCATTCCGACATGAAACGCTATTGATCCCCTCTTCTTTTGAGTGCGTGTATTGAAAGAGTGCACATACATAGCCGGCCACCTGTTGCTTCGAATACACAAACTCTTCTTTGACAGGAGGACCAAAAAATCAAAACAGAAAAGCTAAAACACTGCATAAGATAAAAACGAACTACTTCGGAACTAGACGAAAAATGGACATGTTCGTTTAGTTAAACAAATCGACAAGACATTTCATAATAGTTTTTTTTTTAAAATATGTTATTAGATGCAGAAAATTGCACAATCTGCTCAAAAAAGTCTTTCTTCATAAAACCGGATGCTGATACCGGACTGCGTGTGAAAAATTAAATACGGTTATTTTGTTCTGACGTTGTCTGAAATAGCAAATGCCAATGATCTTTAGTGAGTTATTTGACTGCGAACCCGCAGTATATAGGTGTGACAAACAAACAGTTTTCGAAATATTGAGTCCTTTAGATGAAAAAGCCAACGCCAACGGGCTGGCTCGGCTTGTTCGAAATCAAACCCTTATTATGTATCATTATAACGTACATAGCCTAGAACTGTATTTCGCTTTCTTAAAATAATTACTAAATGTAGGTTTGCTTCTCCCTTGATCTCTCGGTGACGCGTCTTTCAGAGGGAGTGACACCTTCCGAGGGTAAACGGGAGCTGAGTAAGCCTGATGGTTAAAGCGTTTGGTCGTAACGCTGAAAGCCCTGGTTCTATTCCCCACATGGATACAATGAGTGAAGCCTCGCAGTGTTTAATATTTATGTATCGTTTATTTCTTATACGAGACACATAGAATACTAAACTCGTTCCCGTTGAATACCAATTTTATTAAACGAGTGGATAATTCTTGTATCTGACGAGCGAAAGCATGGGTTGCTGAAGACCTCTTCTCCTCCAGATATTCCCTGGTCCCCTCTGATGTAGCTGGGCAACGCAGTGGCCGAACGATCGCATCCAAAAGTGGGAGAGATATGAAAATCAGTATTAGAAGATAATAAGTACAGATAATCGATGTGAGGATTGTGAAAATATGTTTGAACCAAACCTAATCCAACTGTTCATAAAATGGACATGTCCAACATTTCCGAGGTCGGATTCTATTTGGGGAGTCATCATTTTTTTAATTTGGGTAAATATTTTTCAAGCTTATACATTTTATCATGCTGCGCCTCTCATGGTTTATTCTCCCTGCAGTGTTTTATTGTACGATAAACAACTCTCACTCTTTCTCCTAAGGAAAATATCTAGGACGAGGCCCTATTATTGGCGTATTTTATTGACTTTCGTTGCTTATTAATTAACATTTTATATTTTTATTCCTTTTACTATTGTTTTAAATACCTGTAATCAGAATCTTCAATATACCTTGCGCCACATAAAAACGATATCTTCATGTTGAGATATTTATCTATTTTCGTCGACCGTTCCATGTTTTAAATTAACCATTACTGTCCGGCAATTAACACACTCCTCATGTTCAGTATTCGGGTAAGGTAACGGTAATGACAGGTGTAACAGTTTTACGACGTTGGCAGTGAATCGACTTAAGAGTTAATTTTTAATCATTGTGTCATAAAGAGGAATGCCAATTAATACTGTTGTCAGATCTACCATAACTCTGCAGGCAAACGTCGGCAAGAGTGGAGAAAAGTTCAGTACAGTTTGTGCAACTGACGTATAGGCCCATACGTCTTTGGTGCAAGACATGCAAATTTTCTCATCGTTCTACTGAATGGCACTTATCATTTTGTAAAGCTTAGTCCAGCTGGTAAAGTGGGAAATGTCTAAATCTGAGATTATGATCAGTATTTAAATGAATGATATATAGGCCTAGCTATAGGAATTTTCAAGAATAATATTTAAACATCACACACATCATCAGCTGATCATAAGCAAATACGTACTAAAATGTCGGACCACATATGAAACTTGCACTGGTGATCAGGAGATAGCAGCTGTGACCTGTCTCATTATATCAAGACTCTGCACATTGTTCGCTCTATCAACCAATGGGTCGGTCACAAACAAGACTGACGTGGTAGCATTACAGACCACGCTCTCTATACAAGTTACAACCAGTGCCGTAGCCAGCCGGGGGACAATTTTCCTTGAGAAAGTTAACTTGAATAAGAAATACATATTGCCCCCCCTCTTGAACAATATTATGAGCCAGAATGTTTCAAAAAAGGAATTTGTCTTTACATTGCTTCTAAAAGGAAACGGGGCGGTCGGGTAGCCTAGTGGTTAAAGCGTTCGCTCGTCACGCTGAAGACCTGGGTTCGATTCCTGACATGGGTACAATGAGTGAAACCCATTTCTGGTGTCCCCCGCCGTGATATTGCTGGAATATTGCTAAAAGCGGTGTAAAACCACACTCACTCACTCTAAAAGAAAACCAATGTTATCCTTACATTGCTTGTATTGGGAGGTCATCCACAGTTGTAACCAGATTCAACCTATTTCTTATTCACTCAAATTTTTTTCCAGACTGAATGAAGTGAAGACCAACATAATATAATATGTTTGTACTACAAAGACAAAGCGTTCGACTCTGTCAGAGATGCTGGAGACTATATTCCTCTGTGAAGAAACAACACGTTCCTTCGACCATCTCTGATGCTCGAGGATTAACCATGACAAATGCTAACAGTCTATTAAAAGGACAGCACACAAGGAAGTATCTTGACTTGAGATATTCATCTACATCATCAGACAAGAATGAAGATGATGTGAAGGTGAACATAGAGGAAAATCCTTACTTTGACAAGTACAAGAAAAAATTGCTGGATTTACAAAGGTTTGTCAAATTTAAGAAAAACAAACAAAATGCGGTATTAATTTTTAGGAAAAAAAAAAATTCGCTTTTAAAGCTGAGTCAGTGTGATGAACTTTCTGTTGAGTCGGTGAACTACCATTGCTATAAATGCAAGCTTCTACATGTGAAGCCTTAGCCTTTTGACACTGGACACTGATGATGACCAGTTCAAGTTAGTGAGGCCTCATTTTGTTTTTAGCCTAGTGGCTAAAGCGTTCGCTCATCACGCCAAAGACCTGGGTTGGTTTCCCAACATGGGTATAATGTGTGAAGTCCATTTCTGGTGTCCCCGAACCATGATATTGCTGGAATATTGCTAAAAACCGCGTAAAACCAAACTCACTCACTCATTTTGTTATTTTTGTAACTTAGTTTACAGACTCTTTACCTAAAACTTTAATGTTCCTTGTTATAAATAAAATGGAAATTAACCCTCATATATTTTATCTGATCTGTTAACATCATGAACATTGTTCAAGGAATTGAGAAATATTTAAAAGAACAAAATGTCTAGTGTTTCTTTCTTCCCTTCTTACCATGTCTTACATTGACCTTCTCTGAACTTTTCCTTATAGAAATAGGGGCGGTCGGGTAGCCCAGTGGTTAAAGCGTTCACTCAACCCGAAGACGCGGGTTCGATTCCCGACATGGGTACAATGTGTGAAGCCCATTTCTGGTGACCCCCGCCGTGATATTGCTGGAATATTGCTAAAAGCGGCGTAAAACCATACTCACTCACTCACTCACTCCTTATAGAAATAAATTAGCTAACAGACTGGGTCGGAAGAAAAAGGACTGCAAACCTTTTCTTAGTAGTTTGTTTTAATTATTATTTGCCACACTGGAATTTTGGGTTTGATGACAGCACATAATAAGACTGAGTATTGTGATATATTGCAACACATATTGCTGAATACTTGTTACTGTGTGAACTGTTCCCACCCTGGCCCTACAGATCCTCCCCAGAGGCCTACCAGGAGAAGATGCATCAGATTGAAGAGGAGCTGAGGAAGGACCGAGCCTTCGTCAAAGAGCAGCTGGAGAAGGAGAAGGCTAAAGCAGAGGCTAAAGCTGAGGCTGAAGGGAAGGCCTCACCTAAGGTAAGATCAGTGTTCAGAGGAACCAGTAAAGATGTATTTGGATCTATTGCGTTTGACAGTATTTAGTACTATTTACACTCCATTTGTTTAAAGTGCAAGTCTCATGGGTATATACAACTTTGCAAAATTGGATAGATCGTAACATTGTCAATGCAAATACTGTATTCAGAACATCAAAAGTGGCACATAAATAAGGTTTATATGCACTTTAGTCCTGTCTATCAATTCAAAGACTCAAACAAAAATACAGTGGAACCAGATTTAGAGGCTCCATATATGGTCATGTTAGAGGTGATGTCCTCAAAAATTACATGCTTGATCGCACAACAAGCCTACCCCTGCATTCACGGTAATGGTCGTCTGCACACATTCTCAGCAAAGGAAACCTATTCTACACCCTTTTCAACCCTTGGACATTCTCCTATCCACAAATATGCAATGACCAATTGCACACTGTACATTCCTTCATATGAGTGAGATGAAAGGATTGAAGTATAATTATTTTTCTTTCAACAACGGAAATGTGACAAGGGCCATTATTTCACAAATTGAGTTCACTATTCAGTGAGAAAACGATGTGTGAAACATGCTATTTCTTCAATTGCGTTTCTTGTTCATGGTTCGGTACTTTCATTTATTTTTTTGTGAGAATTTCTTTGTTAAATATACTCACTGATCTGTGTATAAAATGATGAAACATCAATCAAACTTACTTTGTTACTTTTGCGGTATCGTGAGCTTGTAACTTGCCGATATATTGAACTCTAACAGTGACACTAGTTTTTGAGTTGTCATGGAATGTGAATGTTTCTTGGAAGATGAATTTGTGATTTCAAGGGAAGAAGTACATGTGAACACCTACATGTTTGAACCTGTGACCGACAGTAGTGACGGAAATAACCAGGATGATCCCCATCTTGGAAGCATGGATCGCAAGTGATTGCAGAAAACAGATTTGTTAATTTGTTTTGAAATAGCACCAGAAAGAGGAATGGACATGTCAAAGACTCTGTGTCAGTTGTAAACGTGTTACACTACACTATACACATGGCTGAGTGTTTAATGATACCTGGACTGACTGACTGCTGGCATACATTATGCAATAAGGTGCATGGCTGTGAGACAAACACTGTTCTGGTTAATTAGCACTAAATTGGCTATAAAGATCAAGGGGTAGGGGGTTGGGTCTGACCCGTGCCCCTAAAATTGAAAAAGACAAATTTTTAAACTTGTCCTATCTTACACAATCTAATTTTTCCTTATGCCGAAACGTGATTGAACAAAGTTTCCAGCTTCTAAAAACAATTCACCTGAACACATCCCACAGCATCACCAAGATCTCCTCCACCCCAATAAAGGGGTCAAGCACTACCGTATTATCCCATGCGTTGTGACCTTACATGGTCACCTGACTACCCCTGCCACATCATTCTTATTCTCATTGCCATCCTGTGGAGACATGTATTGAGTTGTAGAGAATACATTTGTTGTTGTTGTTGTTGTTAATTTGTGTAAGCTATTTCATTGCACATTTTACAAGACGTTCAACGCCCAGTTTGCTGCCATACTTACTGCACTGCTGATGCTCACGACCGTTGTGATTGCCGTGGTCGTTGCAGTCAAGACAAGGGATGTTCTAAGTGTTCCCACCTCACAGAGGAAGCCTTTACGCTGTACCTACCCAAGTGCCTCAAGCGGGTTGTTGACCACTGGTCCAAGTCCAGGGACGCAGAACATTGGCTTTCCTCAACTAAGAAGCCTTAGATCATTGTAAGAAGCCTAAATAAGACACCATGCTGGCTGTTCCCTCCACCAGTTCCATCATGAAGCCTCCTCCGGCGTCTACCATCCCCTCCTTGTCTGGCAAAGATGATGGTGTTTCCGACAGTTCCCTCACTGATATGTTCACACCACATTGGACCAACGTTGTCCGTCCCCTAAGTGCCCGTGTCCAAGCCTACGTTGGAGCAGCCAGCAGCCTCTGACATCAGTATGGTTTTCTCTAAAGAGGGTGTGTCCCAGACAGCCTCGACTGTCGAACCTCCTAGCGCTCCCCGACCATCAGCTGCCAGTCACCTATCGTCCCACCCTTTACCAGTCGCTTCCAAGTCGATAACGCAGGCTTTGATATTGCCCCTGGATCGATCATTCGAGTTGGTCCTCTACTTCTACCAGGGAATGAGATCAATCTTGCGCTTCCAAAAAGGATCGCTGTGCTTCATCGCAGAGTCGCCAGTCCAGGTATCGACAATCGAGAGATCGCTGCTCTTGGGATCACTCATTGGAGGTCTGATGTTCTGGATCAAGGGATCGCCGCTCTCGGGATTAACACTCTCTCAATCAACCTCATGGGGATTGAATTCTCGGGATAGATCGGGATAGCGTATATATTCTATACCAGGCTGCTGGTATTACCTAATCAGCTTACAGGCCTTAGTCGGCCATGTTAATTAACCCCCGCTTTCTCGTTAGCGCTTTTAAATTTGTTTGGGTTGTTTCCAATATAGACCTAAAAAATACATATTTTTAATTAAGTGCAACAGTACTACATTTGCATTTTCACACTGTTTTTCTCAGCCATCGATTTTTACATCATACTGGCTACATAATGATATAAGAGAAATTTATCACTTTTTCATGATACCCTGCATTTTAAACTCTTGACCTTATCTTAGCAGACAAATCTCCTTGTTTAATGGAGGTCAGAATTATGAATGTATCGTCTCCACAGGTTGTGAATGTACTATTCATGGTGTTGTCTGTTCCAGGGGTTAGACAGTGTCATGAAGACGGAACTGATCAGAGATAAGACGGCAGAGGAGATTGAGGAGGTTTGTGATTATCTGTGGCCAGTTGTACCATCACTGATTCAGACATGGAGACACACCACTGATTGAAACAAAGGACACTCATCAAGTAGTGATATTAATCTTCATTCATTGGCTAAAAAAATCAACAAACACAGGTGCCTTTGATCTCAGTTTAGGCATTTAAAATGGGTTACACTGATGATGTAACAATTTTCCATTTGTTCAATTCTAGTACTGTTTGATATTTTTGTTCATGTTTTCAAATACAGACATTGTACAGTATGGGTTTATATAACACATGTTACAGTGTATGAGTATCACTCAATCAGTTCAAGTAAGTTGAACTCAGCTGCTCTAATTATGAAAACTGAAAAAACTGATTATCTCATTTTATTACACAAAGTAATGCTTAAAACTTAATACTTTTTAAACTTTTCTGAGTATATAACCAGTTGTTGTTTCATTAAGGAAGATAACTCAACAGCTGATGTTTGTTCTTGTTAATAACAGTCACTCCTGTTTTCTCCCTTCATTCAGATATGGAAGGAATTCCACAGTAAGAAGGAATGTGTATACACGGTCATGAAGGTAACACACTCACCAGAAAACAAACTATATTAAGTACCAAATTAACTGATTTTTACAGGGGCACAGGTGGCCCAGTTGTCTACGGCGCCAGGATTTGCTGTCCAGAGTTGCGTTCCTTCGGCACACCGGAAACCTGTGATTGTGGGTTCGAATCCCGGTTTGCCCTGATTATGTTTCTAGGTTTGTCAGCACCATACCCGTGCCAAAGTGGTAAACATCTGAGACCTGCATCACTTCGGCTTTCCTCCAACATTAAGCTGATATAACTGGAATACTGTTAAAAGCGGCTTTAAATCCAATTCACTCACTGATTTTTCCTCCTTATTTGTCACCCTGAACTGAAAGGAATTTGATACAGTCTGTTAATCTGATGTTTATCAATGTTTTACTTACCTCTATAGATTGGCTGTTTCTGTAGAAGGTACTCTTCAAGCTTTTGACATTGGTTGCTTGTTCTGCTTCTTTGACCAGTGGTTGACCACTGACTCACTTAGGGTAACAGTTTAAAGATAATTTTTGATTGAATCCGTGTTGTGCAGATGTTTGCAGAATTCCTGACTTCAACACTGTCAGTTTAAATGTATCTTAACATGCTGTACTTGTTATATTTCAGTCTATCGATTATGATGATCTGATGGAAAAGGCTAAGTCATGTCCATCTGTGAGTTCCATTACAAATTCTATGTCTGTGGTAATTGATTTTTTGTCAGTCTATTTGATATATCTTTAAAATAATATTTGTTTGTTTGTTTGTTTGTTTGTTGTTTAACGCCACACTCAGCAATATTCCAGCTATATGACGGTGGTCTGTAAATAAACAAATCTGAACCAGACAATCCAGTGATTGACATCATGAGCATCGATCCGGGCAATTGAGATCGATGACATGCATCAACCAAGTCAGCATGCCTGACCACCCGATCCCGTTAGTCGTTTCTCATGACAAGCATAGTCGCCTCTTACAGCAAGCATGGGTTGCTGAAGACCTATTCTTCCCCAAATCTTCATGGGTCTTTTAAAATTATGAATGGAACCAGTGACTGAGCATTATGTACAAAGATGGCAATGTACGTTCTGGTGGAATTCGGGACAATGAACTCTATATATTCTGCTAATATTTTCTTGGTGTTATGAAATTATCACTTGGATTTATTCTTAAAATTAAATGTTATTTCAAAGAAACCTGACTTATATGCATGGATGGATAGGTGTTGTTCATTATGAAATCATAATAGAAAGAATAACATGATTGCTCCATCTTCAACACTGTGTTATGTTTAACTATTTGATCGGCATTCTAGAATTTTTGTGAATAAATAAGAAAACATACAAGTTTATGGATAACAACTTTTGGTTTATTGCATAAAGCGACATTTCAATGTAGATTCTTACTCCAGCTTGATAACAGTGTATAAATCTACATTGGAACATGGCTATATGCAATCAACCATAGTTTATCCTAAAATTGTACTTTTTCTTACATGTTATATTTAGTTAGTATTTGATGGTGAATGTTGTTGCAGTTTCTGTACCCACTGCCCCGCCAGGATGGATATGAACTCTTTTTCTCCATGATCTCCGGGAAGTCTGTGTACTTCACACCACTCATCATGTACCAGCAGATGAAGGAGAACGCCCCACCCTGTCTATCCCTGGTCCACTTCACCGAGCTCCAGGATGACAAAGGTGAGTCTCTCTCTGGTCCACTTCACAGAGCCTCAGGGAGCAAAGGTGAGTCTCTCCCTGGTCCACTTCACAGAGCTCCAGGAGGACAAAGGTGAGTCTCTCTCTGGTCCACTTCACAGAGCTCCAGGTGGACAAAGGTGAGTCTCTCCCTGGTCCACTTCACAGAGCTCCAGGAGGACAAAGGTGAGTCTCCCCCTGGTCCACTTCACAGAGCCTCAGGGAGCAAAGGTGAGTCTCTCCCTGGTCCACTTCACAGAGCTCCAGGAGGACAAAGGTGAGTCTCTCTCTGGTCCACTTCACAGAGCTCCAGGAGGACAAAGGTGAGTCTCTCCCTGGTCCACTTCACAGAGCTCCAGGAGGACAAAGGTGAGTCTCCCCCTGGTCCACTTCACAGAGCTCCAGGAGGACAAAGGTGAGTCTCTTCCTGGTCCACTTCACAGAGCTCCAGGAGGACAAAGGTGAGTCTCGCCCTGGTTCACTTCACAGAGCTCCGGGAGGACAAAGGTGAGTCTCTCCCTGGTCCACTTCACAGAGCTCCAGGAGGACAATGGTGAGTCTCTCCCTGGTCCACTTCACAGAGCTCCAGGATGACAAAGGTGAGTCTCTCCCTTGTCCACTTCACAGAGCTCCAAGAGGCCAAAGGTTAGTCTCTCCCTGGTCCACTTCACAGAGCTCCAAGATGACAAAGGTGAATCTCTCTCTGGTACACTTCACAGAGCTCCAGGAGGACAAAGGTGAGTCTCTCTTTGGTCCACTTTACTGAGCTCAAGGAGGACAAAGGTGAGTCTCTCCCTGGTCCACTTCACAGAGCTCCAGAGGAACAAGGGTGAGTCTTTTCCTGGTCCACTTGGGGGCATGGGTTGCCCAGTGGACCAATGTGCCACAAATGTCTAGGTAGCATCCCTTGGCTATAGAGGATCCTGTTTCTGTCATACCATAACCATGCTTGTTACAATATCTACAGACTACATGACTTGGGGCTCTCTCTAATCAAACATGTGCAATTACTGAATTAATGTTCAAAGTTCTGTTCGTGTGAAAACTCACTTTTTAAATTGCCCTGGGTAAACAAAGGTCTTTTTGTAAAACCTATGTAGTCGCTTCCACATGTGAATTCAGGTTTTGAGTAAAGGATTTTTGTTTTTCCCAATTGGCATCTTCACGAGGCAAGGAAGATAATAAACTATAAGAGTCCTGTTTCCACCCTTCTCGAACTAGGCTAGAATTTCATGCCTCAATCATAGTGCCACCAGTGGCTATTACGAGTTATGTCCCTGCTATTGACCAATCAGATGCCACCTCTCATGTCAGCTGCATTTGCTTCAAACAAATTGTCGGCGCCAAGTCAAAACAGCCTGATCGATACTTAAGATCTGTATTGCAATTAAACTGGCCATACTTTGTAAAATCCATTAAGTCACTTGAGTACCTTCATTAAGAACATGAAAAGATTTGGAAAATATCTGTTGCAGCCAGCTGATGGTACACATGCTTTGCAAATCCTGCACGGCAGTTGCAATGTTGTGTTTGTTACGCAATTTTGATGCTTAGTCTTGTTAATCCAGCCTTGTTCGGCAAGGGTGGTAACTGGACTTTTATACTCAGTTAACTCCCTTGCCTCAGGAAGATGCCCAACTGGTGATTAGCTGCTTGGGATCCTTACCTTCTTTATCGTTAAGAAACCTGGCTATAAAGTTCAGAACTTTACAAAAGAACCTGAGGGAGTTTTTCTTTATCCAGTCATCTATATTATCTTTATACATTCAGATGAACATGTTCAGGTCTTAAGTTCCACTTTCTTACGTTGTTTTTGTTCTGTGCAGGTATTGTGCTGATGACTGGGCAGTATGACGACTCATTACTGGTAAGTTGTAATCTTGTCACTCGGTAAACTCGGTTCCTCTGGAGCATATATTTCCTGGGGATCATTTTAGCAGTTCAGTCCATGGACTTCTGCATTTCACACCAAACACTGCTGAATGCAGACTTGGATCTTTAGATTGATCAATAATACTTATACCCAAGCATTCCGAGGCAAAACCTCTTACTTTATCTAAATCAGATGTGGGGCTATATTCTTTTTTCAGTGACATGAATAAATGATCACAAATGGTTTTTTTTGGTGGGTTTAAACTTCATTGCGTTGATTGCCTAATGTGAACCATTGCTTTTTCTGGTCCAGACTCAATTATTTACAGGCTGCTGTCATGTTGGTGGAATATTGCCGACAACATACACAAATGTTTTAACAAACTCTCAGTAGCAGTGGGACATTTTCTCCAGCATCAAGTCACCTTTACACTGTCAAAGCAAACTCTTCCAGTATTTTGTTTTATTTTAGTGAAATGTGATCTGACGGTATTTAGTTTCTTGAGGTAAAAAGTAAAATTTCTTTTTTTTCAGAAAAGAAAGGATGCATTGAACCTTGTGCGTCAAATGTCCATGTACTACAGTAGAAGATCTGGTGAAAGGTTCAATCTGGTCCGCATCTTCAACCATATGCCAAACAAATTCAACCATCTTGATGTAATAAATGAATATCAAGAGATGATAAAATTCTTAGAATCTGCTTAATGAATTTCAAGGACGTAACTTATCTTACATCTGATGATGGTATACTCTTTACAAATGTACATGAACAACTACACATACTTCTAATTAATCATTGTCCTTTTTTATGGAATACAATTTGAAATCACTTGTCACGTTAATGAGTGTGTGAGGTACACGTTTTGAAAGCAATGGAGTTCTTGTGTCTTCAGTGTGTGAAGCTAAATATATGTTTAGTGTTTTTGGAAAGGCACCCTGGATGCTGTGTACTTCACAGCATCCTTCAAGAAAGGTGGGTTGTCATCAAGGATGGGTACTTTCATTGAGCAATGTACAGGTTGAGTATTGGTGTGATGGTGTGGTGATGTTCTCTGTATTAGCTTTCGCTGGCAATAGCAACTGTGTTTAACCTGATACCTCCAAGGGAATTAATGTGAATAAATAAGTCAACACCCCTTCCCTATCATTTGTTGTTTTTCTGTAAATGCAATATTATTGATTTATTGTCACCTCTCAAAATGATGATGACCCTGATTTGAATGGGTCAAGTAAAGTATTATGAAATAATATGATTGTGGGTGAATGTATTTTTGTTATTTTTAAAAACGTTTGTGTATAGCACAAACAAAATATCGGTATTTCAAATATCGGATGACATGCATTCCAAACCACAAGCTCGTGAATTGAAGTGAATGTGAATAACCTACCAGCACCATTGTTTTATCACGTCAGCCATCTGAAGACCATCTCCGTGGTCACTCCAGAATAAATCGTCAATTTCATGTGTTTGTTGTAAGAGTTGGTAACAGTGTGCCACCTGTCTGACTGGGAGCCCTCAACCACTCCCCAACGACATGGATCCTTGCTCATGCTACTGACCACTGGCATGAAAGGCCCAGACTGGATTATATATATATGGGCCGCCTTGTAACATTGTGATAATAACAAGTGTTAATGGACTGGAGACGGAGAAATATTGACATTATAAAAGCTGCATCCATATGAAACATACAGCCTCAATGCTTAAGCACTAGGAAACACTGGACGGTTGGTTTGTTTGTTGTTTTACGACGCACTCAGCAATATTCCAGCTATATGATGGCGGTCTATAAATAATCGAGTCTGGACCAGACAATCCAGTGATTAATATCATGAGCAATTGGGATCGATGACATGCACCAACCAAGTCAGCGAGCCTGACCACCCGATCCCGTTAGTCGCCTTTTATGACAAGCATAGTCGCCTTTTACGGCAAGCATGGGTTGCTGAAGACCTACTCTACCCCGGATCTTCACAGGTCCTAGGAAACACTGACTATTCCTGTGTATCTTCACTCTCCCTGACATGTTTGTTTCAGAAACATCATCTCAGATATTTACAATGTTGTCATCATTTTGTTTAGTTGTGGCTACTTCCCTGCTACTTATTGTGAGGTAAACCTTAGTACAGTGAGCACACTTTTTCCTTTTAAATTACGATTTACAGACCCGTAAAGATCCGGGGTAGAATAGGTCTTCAGCAACCGATGCTTGTCGGAAATGGTGATTATGCGTGTCGTAAGAGGCGATCGGGTGGTCAGGCATGCTGACTTGGTTGATGCAGGTCATTGTATCCCAATTGCGTGGATCAATGCTCATGATGTTAATCACTGGATTGTCTGGTCCAGACTTGATTATTTACAGACCGCCGTCATATAGCTGGAATATTGCTGAGTGCGGCGTTAAACAATAAACAAACAAACAATATTACGATTTACATCTTCAAGTCAAATATACAACAAAGTAACTATTGAAATCTCTGTTACAAAAATTACACAATCCCATGTATGTTGCATAGGAATGCATTATTTAAAGACACACATCGCATGTGTACAACTGGTTGTCTCCCAAAACTTCTACACTTACCAGTAGTTAAAACAACAAATGGATGTTCCTAATTCTGTAATAGTGAGTGAGTTGGGTTTACACCATTTTTAGCAATATATTCTAGCAATATTTTGATGGGGGACACCATAAATAGGCTTCACACATTGTACCCATGTTGGGAATCGAACCCAGGCTTCTGGTGTGACGATGAATGCTTTTATCACTAGGCTGCCTCACAGCTGTAATAGAACGGCCCAAGAGAAGGTGTGAGTTGAGTTAACTGACATATTGCCAGTTTGGTATTTCGACATCTGCTCACAAAAGGTGCTGTACATCTCATAGCCAGATCTTTAGTCCTGTCAAGGCTTGACTAGTGTAATACATGTAGTCTGATGGGTAACCATAGCAACGTCACAAATGAACAGCTCAAGAGACTTCAGGCATACAAAACACAGCTGCAGGTATTGTTATGAGAACTTCAAAATGGTTGGTTGGTTGGTTTGTTGTTTAATGCCACACTCAGCAATATTCCAGCTATATGACGGCGGTCTGTAAATAATCAAGTAAAGACCAGACAATCCAGTTATTAATATCATTAGCATTAATCCACGCACTTGGGATCGATAACATGCATCAACTAAGTCAGCGAGCCTGACCACCCGATCCCGTTAGTCGCCTTTTACGACAAGCATAGTCACCTTTTACAGCAAGCATGGGTTGCTGAAGACCTATTCTACCCCGAAATCTTCACAGGTCCAACATGGACACCCATAACTCCTTTCATGATTTTGCTGCATTGGTTGCCTCTCGAAGCGAGAACTGATTTTAAACTACTGACATTAGCCTACAAATGCTTCAATTAATCAGCCCCACTGTATCTTATTAAACTAATGCATTAATATAGGCCATCAAGATCTATCCGTGGACACCTGCTGCAAGTTCCAGAAACCAACTTGAAGACTTTTGGTCATAGATCTTTCGCATACTGTGCTTCAACACTTTGTAACAATCTACCAACAGAGCTTAAGCTCTCACAATCACTCCCATCATTCAAGGCACATCTGAAGACCTTAAACATGTTTATCTGTACAATGGTAACTAATATAAACTGTATTGACATTGTAAAAATTGTCTTCATTGAATAGAAAAACAAACACATCAGGTAGATGGAAACAAATTTGAAGTGTGTTTTAACACTTAAAAAGAGATTTAAAAAATAATGTATGGGATACATGCATCTATTAGAATGATTGTTGATTCCGTTTAAAGCAATATTCCCTCCATGTCAATACATGCTATTACAGAAAGAAAATAATGTGTAAAGCAGCTTTAAGACCCAGATCACAAACAAGATTACACAAAACTTAAAAGATAGCTAGAAAAGCGGACATCGACCATGATAATTTTAAATGTTAAGCATGCAAAACAATTTGCTCATATTTTTGTGTGTTTTAAGTGCAATGTATTTCAAAATGGAAATGAATTTTCTCCCTTTTTTTCGTGAGCTTGAACTGGTTAAAACTAACTGATTTAAATTAGATGTATGAATGCCAGTTCTTTTTCATTGTATATAGCGGTTAAGAGGCGGATCCAGAATATTGAAAAAGGAGGGGTGTACATAATACTCAAGTCACAAAGTGAATTGACCGAGGGTGCAGGTAACTTCTAATGTGTCGGAAAAAGTGTGTGTGTGTGTGTGTGTGTGTGTGTGTGTGTGTGTGTGTGTGTGTGTGTGTGTGTGTGTGTGTGCAACCTCACTCTGGATACGCCAGTGCCATTGGGTAACCCACAATATTAAGGATTACAGCTTAAAATTTTAACACTGCTTGTCGCTTCCTTGAAGTACATGGCCAGTGTCTTTGTTTGTGACAATAAAAAAGACATGACTTGATAAACAAACTTAATTTATTCTTTTTATTTTGTTGTTGGCTCATCATATAGATCTTATAATAATAAAATTTATTAAAATATTAAATTTAATAATTACAGCCCCTTACCTGAAACCTAAAATATTTTCCTGAAGTATTACATCCATTCTAAATGGAACACAAAGCCAGTTCACCTGACTGGCTACAGCCTTGTGATTTTTCTACACTAAACTGAGTCAGCAAATAAACCTATAAGCCATTGACATGTGCATGCGTCACGCAACTGCTAGAGGATACTAGTTTAATCACATTTGGAACTCTCCTGACAAGAAGAAAGATTTAAATCAAACTCTTCCGGTAGGCATGTCAATAATTTTGCTGCTGTGATTTCTGCCAATATTGTCTGTTTATCTCACTTATAGTACATCCAAGTTTTAGTTTTCGATCGAAAATCGCAACTGAAATTATTTGGAGTTGATAGTTCATAATGTCAGGGCACGGACATGGACATGGGCACGGCCACGACTGCGGAGGTGGACATGACCATCCTTCAGAATCAGAAATGGCAGCTCAGTTCAGCCTTTACACGAAGATCGACACAGAACGTGTGGAATGTTTGAATGAAACACTTGATGGATCGGGCAGGACAATATTCAAGCCATGGGATCAAAGACTGGATAAAGACAAGGTTTTAATTTAAGACTGGTCGAGTTGAGGATACATTAAGGGGCGGTAATCGCGCGGTTGTCATACGATGGTCTCCCTTTAACAATGGCATAATGAAATTATTAAAGATCAATAGTTTTCCAAAAAACTATGTATGAAATTATTTGACTGGTATCTGTTTCTTTGTTATTTTCATTGACATTGCTTCAGTTATTTCAAGACTGATACTTTTTGCTGTTGTTTGTTTTATGGTAAACAAACTATTTAGTTTGTAAATGCCATATTATTTCTCATCAGTGAAGGCAGAGTTGATTTATGGATTGCAACTTCTTTGTTCTTTGAATGCAACATTTGGTATAAAAGGTACTGGTACCTATTAAGCAAGTGATAAACACCTTGATAGGACAGGGTTATATAGCTAAGAATTGCATATACAGGGATTGACGAATACAACAAACAATGGTGGGAAAGTGATGATAGAGATAAACTTGACAAAGCCAGTAGGTGAATTTGTAACCAAACTAATTCATAGCCATGGAGAATTCATAGACTCATAGGCAAATTCATGGTGGGAATTGGGAAATAGACTTAAATATTGATTTATTACATATACATATTGAATTATATGGATAATTATCGATGTTCCAGCACTTAATCATGCATGCAACGGGAAAAAAATATTTAACAATTTATTCACAAAAGAACCTTGATAATATTAATTATTATAAATCAATTTCGATATAATAAAATGTGTCTACGATTTCACTCCTGATTTGTCTACGTGTTCACTGTATGTTGTGTCTACAAGTTAGTGTCTATGGATTCACTGCATCTCCTTGATAAAGCCCTCATCATAACATTTATTTACATTTTGATTTTATCTTTGATAAAAAATGTTGTTGCCTGTTGTTTGTTCATATTGATTAAATCTTGTAAACTGATTTGTTTTTCTATTTCAGTATGTTGAAAGTGATGTTGATGAAGAATTGATTTTCAACATACCGTAAGAAAACCTATTAGAATTCTCCATTTTAGTAAACACTTTTGTACTCATCACAAGGCCGAGCACCATAGTGGATCCTGGTATTTCATCCAATGCAAATGACAAAAAAACAGTCACTATGATGATCACCTGTATCATGTATTTTGAGCTTTCTGTATATATATATATATTTCATAATTGATATACATTTATATTTACCATGTTTGGTTTCTTATATAGATACATTTTTGAATATTTTGTATAGTTGAGTCAAAGACTTACATAAGTCATGGTCCATTGAGTCCATTAGTATGCGAACTTGTTGAAAACAATGGCCATTACATGGTAATATATGTTACCTGGTTACGCCAACTTTGCCCAATATTGGTTCAATGTGAGCGGCTGTAAGGAAATAGAGACTTCTAAGGGAGGTCTTGTCTACCATTTTCTTTCTTTTGTTAATTCAGATTCACTGGAAGTGTAAAATTGAAAGGAGTTATTGTCATTGGTGGACAAGATGACAGTCATCCTTCAAGAATGAGACTGTAAGTTTATGCATCTTAAAAGAATAGTTAAATGTGTCAACCCAAATGCTCAAATGCTTTCTGTCTTTGTCAAAGTTATATTCACAATCAGCACAATCAACTCTAATCATGTTTTTATTTTTAGTACTGATTTGAAATTAACATCAATTCTGCTTGTCTGACACGAGTAAAAATCAGGAAAGACTGGTTATATTTCCTTGTGGAATACTACTTTTATACCATTGTGGTAGATGTCAACTTTGTAGCCTCAAAATGTAAATACATGTATGTGAAATGTAAAAAGAATTAAAATATAGTTTTTGTTCATGAGGCAAACCCATTTGCTACCACTGTGACTTTTCATGTTTGGTGGAAGATATAGTATATGCTACCCTGAAGATTATTCTGTTGACATATAACATATATAATTAATTATTGTAGATTCAAGAATCGACCAGGCATGACCTTTGATGACGTGAACATTGAAGCAGAGCAAGAGTATGAACTTCACCCTGACCCAGAGGGGATGTTAGAATATGCAACAAAGTAAGATAACACAGATACAGTTTGAAATATTTTGTTTTCACAGGGATCATTTTGGGAATGTTGGGATTAGATTTGAGTAATGTTGGGGCAGTCGGGTAGCCTAGTGGTTAAAGCGTTCACTCGTCACGCCGAAGATGTGTGTGAAGCCCATTTCTGGTGTCCCCCGCCGTGATATTGCTGGAATATTGTTAAAAGCGGCGTAAAACCATACATTTGTACAAATGATTTGTAAAATATGTTTGTGTGGTGTGATCATCTTAGATCACCAACCATTAATAGAACTACATGGGTATAATCTTGAATAAAAGTATCATATTATTATCATGATTATTAGGTATGAATATATACTTGTTTTAATGTTCATCTATCATGACTATAGTTATGTCAAAACAATTAAATATCAACATTTATTGCTTAGCACTAATTACACTGAATTTGAAAATATCCCATTTGTTTTATACAGTGGCTGATTTTCATACATAATGTCAACAAGAAAAATCTCATTTTGACATGCATATTTGGAGAACAGAACAGAAGAACAGAAAAAAAGTTTTAATCACAGAAGTAAAATGCAGGGAAACTTCTTTGCTGAATCTGTTCCATGTTTGAGGCATCTCTTGGAAATTTCTTACAGCTGGCCTAATCAAGCTAAATGTGTACACTATTTGGGCAGGTGCTGAGAATATTGAGTGTCTCTCTGCAGAAATAGAAACCGTATACATACAGTAGGATGGTATGATAATATATTTTCCTTTAATTCAAATGTTCATAGCTTACCTTCACTATTTTCATGATACATTTCAGGGCTGCCAGATTCAACAGTGTTGAACACTTAACCATACATTTCCCTGGAAACTTTGGCAATGACTCCACTCTGGTGTATTACATTGGTCTCAGGGGAGATTTCACACAGGTAATACCTAAAAGATGGAAACATTTCAGTTTGTTGCAACATAAACTACAGTGAAACCTCTTCAACTTTAATTTTTGGGGAACATGAAATATACATGTCAATTATCTGGGAAGCATGATGAATAAGGTTCCATTTGTGACCGTGAATTGCATGTTTTCCTGACCGCCTTCGTGGTCTAGTGGTAAAACGTCTGCCTGAAAAGCTGAGGTCCGGGTTCTATCCCTGGCCGTGTCATACCGAAAGACGTTAAAAGATGGTACGTGTTGTTAAAAGCGGCATTAAACCCAACTCACTCACTCACTCACCCTAAGTAAGGTGTCTATGTATTAAACTCGAGTGCTTCTCTAAGTAAGGTGTCTATGTATTATACTAGAGTGCTTCTCTAAGTAAGTCTATGTACATGTATTTGACTGAGTGCTCATTGTATTTATTTTCCCTTGCAGGCTCGTCGCCACGAGGTTACAATCTGTACATACGAGGCTCGTGCTAACCCATCTGACCACAAAACCAATGTCTTTGACTCCATGTCAAATATGATCTCTTAAACATGATGCACACCTGTGTGAGCCTGCCACTTATGTCTTGAACTGTATTGCTGCTACGCTTGGAATAAATGGTGTTGATTTATGAAGTTCCTTTGGAGACTTACAATTATGTATGAATATATTACACATTTCATGTTGTCTAAACATTCACTGTCTTGATTTTGAAAGTTTTCAGTTTGGGTACTTACCTTTCAGTCAGATGAAAACTTTGCAACAAATTACCAATGAAAGTGACACTTGTTTACGCTTGTGCATGCTACGGTGTTAACTTCATCATAATGCAGTCCTTATAATGTTGATGATGTTTGCTTCACCTCAAGATGCATGTTTTCTTGTCCTTTTCCCTTGGAAGTGTTTCATATTTTGTATTTATAACATAATAAACATGTAAAACTAAATTTATGTCACATCATACTTTTCCTCCTGCGATATATTTCATATACAGATGGCTGGTCTGAGTGAGAGCCGGTTCCCAGTTACCCATGCTTGACTAAAGAGGTGGAGGGGTGGTCGGGTAGCCTAGTGGTTAAAGCGTTTGCTCATCACGCCGAAGACCCGGGTTCGATTCCAGACATGGGTACAATGTGTGAAGCCCATTTCTGGTGTCCCCTGCCGTGATATTGCTGGAATATTGCTAAAAGCGGCGTAAAACCATACTCACTCACTCACTCAAGAATGAAAGAGGTGGCCAAACTGGTGATTGGTGAGCCAGGGTGGCTGCTATGTGTGGATTGTTTTTAGAAAACAATTTTTTGACTGTGCCAAAGACCACTCTCATGTCAAGTTTAGTGAACTGTTCTTATACATGGATCCATGGTGGTGGTCTGTCATACAGGCCCTGAAACAAATATATCCAATACAGCTCTTGCAAGTCTATAATGTTTGGCAAGTCTAGATTACTGCAGTATCTGAAAATGAAGAAAGTCTCTGGGCTCCATTTTATTATATTTTATAACTATACTTTATCAACTGTTTATTCTGTAAAATATATTCATTTCAGAGACTAGATGTCAGTTTACCTTGGTGGGGGACTCTGTGTTGGGAGGTCCCCAGCAACCTATGCATTTAGTATGGTTACAAAATGAATATGGTGGTCAGGTTCCGTGATCTCTATGTCATTATCTTGGATCTTTGCTCATATCAATCAATGGCTTGTCTGTTCTGAACTCAGTTATTTACAGGTCGCTGTCATATAGCTGAAATACATCTTCCGAGGCAAGGCAGTTACCTGTCTAAGAGACCAGCTGAAACTGATATTTTAAAGTCTTGGAAAGATGTCTGGAATATTGCGGGATGTGGATTTAAACAACAAGCCAACAAACACAAAACTTGTTAATTGATACATGATAAAGTTTGGGTTATGTGCAGCAATATTGTGCCTCTTTCAAATATAACATTGAGTTACCTTGATTCAGTATGTACATAGTTATGTACAATCCAGTTGTCATTGTTTTCATAATGATACTGTTTGCTACAGGTGTGCATCTGACCCTTGTTTTAGT
This sequence comes from Haliotis cracherodii, assembly GCF_022045235.1. Taxonomy (NCBI): domain Eukaryota; kingdom Metazoa; phylum Mollusca; class Gastropoda; order Lepetellida; family Haliotidae; genus Haliotis; species Haliotis cracherodii. Next base: position 22,889,036 of record NW_027266297.1, on the reverse strand, counting down.
TCAATGCCATCCAATATGTCAGCAAACTGTTTGTGGTAAGGTAAGATTTTACTGAATAAGGGGGCACGGGTGGCCCAGGCTCCGCGATGAATTGCTTTGCAGAGTTGCGTCCCTTGGGCACGCAAGAAACCTATGATTGTGGGTTCGAATCCCGGTTCGCCCCGATTTTGTTCCTAAGTTGTCAGCACCATACCCGTGGATTTCACCGAAGTGGTAAACGTCTGAGACCTGCATCACTTCGGGTTTTCCTCCCACATTAAGTTGACATGCCTCGATATAACTGGAATACTGTTAAGAGCAGCGTTAAACCCAACTCACTCACTCACTCTTACCGCACAAGACTCTGTGACTTCGTGCATTACCTGTTTCAAACTAAGTGTATACTTTCTCACAATACCAATCACTGTTTGCTCTCTTGCCCAGACTATAATTTACAGGCCACGGATATAGCTGTAATATTGCTGAGTATGGCATTAAGGGGATATTCCACTTGATAATGAGATCTGGAACATTTTCACGATCTAATTAAAGCTTCTCTAATGACGATTTTTACGAAATTTAGTAACGAAGTGGGTTATGTACCAAGCTTTTGTGTTTTGAATCAAATGATATATTTTATGGTTAATGTTAATAATGATAGGATGACAACATACCGGCACGTTGCTTTTTACCGAAATATTCTGGGATTAACAAAGCTGAATTTCAAAACAAAAATGATACTCCAGAATCATTGCCTATTTAATATGTATATTGTACTATGTGTAAAGAAGAGCCGCGCTTATATCAGATTTTGATGCGTATGCACTGCACCCACATCTTAGTTGTACATTTTTAATTAGACCCTTTTGAAGGACAAACGGTTGTACTGTGTTTTTCTCCTGTAGTGTTCATTGCGATTCTGCAAAACCATTTGCCACAGTTCATCCAAATTAAGAGATTTCGATCCACCAAAGAGAAGCCGACAATTGGGACGACTGAAACACTTTTGGATCACCGGCGCCTTTAACGAGCTGTACACATTCAGATCCACGTTGACGAACTTCACATCTTTAATCCTGGACACTAATATCCCTGTCAAGTACACATCGTCCACCCACAGTATGGGCACTGCAAGTGAAGCTTTGTACAACAATGGCAATAGGTCTCCAGTCATCATCACGACAAAACCGCTGCAGTATTTCCAGGGAAACGTGTAGTATCCTTTCATTTGATCGTCTGCTACCTTCCATTTTCCTCGTCTGCGAATGGTCATAAAACCCTCTTTCCACTCGTTGCAAAATATCAGCCTCTTACTCTTCTCATAGCGAGGTAAATATTGTTCTAATATACTGAACGTTTGTACAAAGGCATCATCGTCTATCTTTACTACAAATGAAACATTTGGGCAGTTTTCACTGACCCATTTCAGGCCCGACACAGCCTTGAGGGTAAGATTTCGATACGAGTCGTGAAACGATCCTTGAACGATATCACCGTGTGTCGTCTGCTCCAGCAATATATCAGACTGCGTCTCTTCATTCTCCGGTTTCCCAAGAAGGAAAACTATTCGTATTTCATTGTGCGGAAAGAATGTTTGATTTGCAAAAGTTTTTCGTATGTTTGTCCGAAAATTAAAATTGTGAGGTGCAGAGTGAACAATGTACAATAGATCTATTTGGCCTTTATCTCGACAAATATCCTCACATCCTGTACTCATAATGTCAATGCTTCTAACTAATGGCGATCTAACCTTTTCCTGTACGGGGAAATCCACATGATTATGTGTATGTCTATAAACGTGGTGTTCCATTATGAGCATCAGTTCCTTGTTGGAAACTCTATTCCAAGCATAGAAATCATAAGCCACTTTGACACTTAGCCACACAAGCAATGACCAACGAAAGCTCCTTCTCAGCATAGCTCTGGTCAAAACCATTGAGAAATATTGCCCAAAAGGATATCCTTACAGATCAAAACCAAGAAGGTAAGTAAACCACGACATTTCACCGTAAGGTTCTTCGCTCTGACACATGCATGCATATGCCATAAATGACACATAAAACCCTTTCCATAATCGTAACAAATCTCTGCTAAGAATCATTGTACGATTTTGAAAACATGGGCGAAAGCTATTTTACAGTATAGAACACGTTCATACATTAAAGAGTGATTTTATGCTGATCAATATTTTCACAAAATGCATTAACAAATACGTTTGCGAAAATTATAGTTCAGTAATGCACTTTCTTATAAATATATAAAGCGGTATTTCCCAAATGTCGATGTAAGGCTATTAATATATTTCCATTTCGTCGTTTTAATTTATTGGCTGTATGGCAATTAATTAACAAAAACACCGGACAGCGTCAGTAAGTTGCTCCCTTTCTGCTTTACTGCTACGGGATCCAGCTGATAAGTTGCACCACAATAAGAATCAGTGAGTTCTACAGCTTGGATTGAGTGTGAGTATGGCATTACGTCGCTTTTAGGAACATTCCAGCCATATCACGGCGGGGCACACCCGGAAATTGGACTGAGAAATATTTGATGTTAACATCAGATATATACTGAACAACAAAAGTTCCTGTGACATTGGATAAGATTTAATGCAAAGTTAAGTTTTTTACCAAATCTGAAACAATTTCGGTTTGCAACAGATAAAAGGCTCATGTAAGTGTTCAAATGGTTTAATTTGCCATACTGACTTCCGAAAATGCGTGATTTCATAAAAAAAAACTTGAACATGCCAAAATGTCAATTTACAAATCAATAGTGTGTGTGTCCACCTCTGGTTGCAATGCAAGCAACGCATCTTCGTCTCATGGAATGGACCAGGCGTCGCACAAAGTCCTGTGGGATATCTGTTCATATCTGCTGGAGCATGTTTCGAAGTTCCTGGAGTGTTTGTGGAACACTTGGTTGACGTCGAAAGCGCCGATTCATCTCATCCCACATGTGCTCGATTGGTGAGAGATCAGGGGAGCGAGCAGGCCAGGGAATGACATTCACGATGTTTTGTTGAAGAGAATCCTGAACAAGTCGAGCAATATGAGGCCGGACGTTGTCATGTTGAAAGGTAATGCCTGGGCCATGACGACGCAAAAATGGTAGAACAACAGGGCTGATGATCTCGTCGCGGTAGCGCTGTCCATTGATATTTCCCTCAACCACTATCAAACGGGTCCTCTGTCTTGCTGTAATCCCACCGCATATCATAACGCTGCCGTCCCCGAACCGATCTTCTTCCATGACATAATGACTGACGTAATGTTCACCTCGACGTCGGTACACTCGAATCCGTCCATCGCTCTGGCTGAGGTGAAAACGAGACTCGTCAGTGAATAGAACTTGTCCCCATTGCATGGCCGTCCAGCGTAGACTATGTCTGCACCATTGTAGACGTGCTTGTCGGTGGTTTCCTGTCAAAATGGGATGTCTGGCGGGTCTTCTGGCGACAATCCCTGCACCGTCTGGGCGGCGACGTACGGTTTGTGAAGATATTCATCGAAAGCCAGGGATGCTTCTTGCAGTCACTGTTGCTGGCTGGAATCGATTTCGTAGGTGTGTTGTTCGAATCCAGTTGTCTTGTCGATTATTGGTTACGCATGGCCTGCCACTCCGAGGATGGTCTCTGACTGCATTCGTATGTTGCCAACGTTGCCATAAACACCAAATGTTGTTTTTGTGGACGTTGAATTGTCTTGCAACATCACGTTGACTCGATCCTGCTTCAAGCATACCAATGGCTCGCAGACGCTCATTTTCGGACAGGCGTGGCATTTCGTATTGTTGAATAATTGCGTATTTTTGTTGTTTTTCTGAGTGGTTGTTGTCAGCACGATGCTTAACAGTGCATATTGAATCCCGTTAACGCACATGTTTTTATACCCATTTTTAGGTAGTGAAATGCATCGGGCTTGCATAAAAGTAAACTTTTGCATGGAATGCATGCTTTTCTGTAGCAGTTGCGTTTTTGTCGTGACTTAATTCCATACATGTACTACAATATCGAAAACCAAACTTTAGTTTTTTTAAAAATACACTAAAATATTGGTGTCACGGGAACTTTTGTTGTTGAGTATATGTAGAAGATGGTTTAATGGTTTCGTTTGAAGAATGAATAAAGTGTGTGTGTGTGTGTGTGTGTGTGTGTGTGTGTGTGTGTGTGTGTGTGTGTGTGTGTGTGTGTGTGTGTGTGTATTCATATATTCTTTACGTTGTTGATCCAGCGATTTATCGTTGACTGTCCTGATATAGATCCTCAGTACTCCTTGCTTGACGTTGCTCATGTTTACAACCATGCAGTCGATTAATGACAGGTCGTCGTGACAGGAAGCTGTAACTCTGCTGACTGTGGTGTAAAACAACATTCAGACACTCACTGATGCCCGCACTGTATGTGGATGTTCAAATGGCAGATAAGCATTGACGGTTGATAGAGATTGTCAAATTGACTAAACCGCGCAAATTAGCTTCTTAATGGTGGGCGGTTGAAGGGGAAATGTTTCATAAGGGTTATCCCGGACTGAATATATATATATATATATATATATATATATATATATATATATATATATATATATATATATATATATATATGGTTAATCGAGGGTGAAATGTAGTGTACATGTAAGTTCTTCCGCGGAACATGCATTCAGTGTTTGTAACCTTGCCACTTTCCAACATTTATTCGATAAATCTTGTTAAACATACTGGATAACGGATGTGGCAACTTGTAGAAAAATCTTGTTCAAGTAAATGATGCTTGGTATTTCAAGGTGTATTAGAAAACTAATTGATCACAATGGTATTTGGTATATGTTTATTCGGTTGAGAGCTGACGATCCATAGCAAATTAATTCGTCCATACCCTCGACAATACATATTGACAATGTTTCCAGCGTATGGTTGTGACCTAACTGTTTCCTGCGCGGGGTATTCCCTCGTGATGATTAACACATTGTGACCGATCTTATCAGTTCCTTGTAGAGCTCCGTGTCAAACATTGGCCTGAAAACCCTTGTAACAGGAGGTATGTATTAATGTTCATGTTTTGCTGAGATGACATGGGGCTTAATGTCGCGTTCAAGAATGTGCATGTATAGCGACGTGCATGCACGTGTGGCTGCCCACGCGTACAAGTCACGACTGATGTCGGTTTATAGTGCTAGCTAGGGCCGCCTCTGTGGTCCAGTGGCAGAGCGTCCCCGCCTGCGTCATACCAAAAGACGTTAAGATATGGTACTTGTTGTTACCCTGTCTGGCGCTCGGTATTAAGGAGCTGGACAAGGACAGGTCGGTTCGGAGTAATTATACTTTGTCTGAGTTGGGTATTCATGTTGAACTGCAGCATGGTTTCTCTGAGGGCCAGCACTATAAGGTGAGGTGAGATGAACTGTCGTTTAAGATTATTGCACTTATATAGCGACGTGCACGCACGTGTGTGTGTGTGTGTGGCTGCTTGTACTAATCCAGGCTAATACCGACCAGAAATAGTCAGATTGTTTTCAGATACAAATTGACACAAATTGACTTGGTTCAAAGGAACTTAGTTTTATTCCTTTGTCATCAAAACAGAAACATGTTGAATGTAAAAATATGACATGCAGACCTTAACAGTAAATAATTGTGAAAATCTAAATACTGAAACTAAACTGATCTAACCAGATTGTCCCTCCTGTTACCACTGGGGCGGTCGGGTAGCCTAGTTGTTAAAGCGTTCGCTCGTCACGCCGTGATATTGCTGGAATATTGCTAAAAGCGGCGTAAAACCATACTCACTCACTCACTCCTGTTACCACTGAAACACAATATGTCTACACGAGTCAAGGATTTGCCAACATATTCTATAAAAATTGGGAAAATACAAATATATTTGTCTCTCTATTACTTACAATTGTAACATGAAAACTGAAGAAGCATGAAATTGAGTGAAATTAGTGCGTGTGTGTGTGTGTGTGTATTCACATGCATGTGTGTCTGCCTATAAGCACACGTGCGTTTCTGTTCATGCAAGACGCACATACGTTTTTTTTAAGATTGCAAGAGGAACATTCGAGTGAAACACAAAGTTTACGCTATTTGTCCAATTTGCATTGTTGAAATATATTGAACTGTAAACTTCTGCGAATTGGGATGACTACGGTAGGAAACAAAACAAATATTTATTAAAATGTAACGAAAACTAGGTATAACTACTGATTATAACATAACCAGCTGTTATTGGCACATGGCCCTTTTGTCATCAAATAAAAACCGACACCAGAAATGACTATAGTCTCTATAGGCTAATGACTTAGACAAAATTACTTACTATTACATATTGATAATGAAAATGATAGGTTGTGTTTCATTTATTTCAATGTCCTTGCTGTTACATAGAAAGTCATCGTATCCCAATTGCGTGGATCGATGCTCATGATGTCCATCACTGGAGTGTCTGGTCCAGATTCGATTATTTACATACCGCCGTCATATAGCTGGAATATCGCTGAGAGCGGCGTTAAACAACAACACAAACAAAAACATAGAATGTCTCGGCTATTACCAGACCTGTCCATCCTGTTCCCATTTTCTTTTTTGTACTCGTAAAATGTAAAATTATTCAATAACGCTAGCAATATTGCCCCACAACTCTCCTCTATAGTAACAGTTATAACAACGCTCAGTTTTTATCATAAAAGACATATCGCCAATGGAGTCACATGTTAATAGTTTAGCAGTTGAGTTGTTTGATAGGCATTACTTAGAAGTTGACGGATGACAAACTAGACACAATTTATGGATAACAACTTCTCTAAATAGTGTGAAAAGCAAAGTTTCGTTATATATCCCTATACCGTTGTCAAGCAAATTGAATGAGGGACATTGTACAGAAAATATATAGTAGTTCGAGGATTAATAGTAGAGGGTTAACAGTAACGACAATTGCGTACATGTACTATGTCCCTCATTCAGTCTTGCTTGACAACGGTAAAAGGATCTATACTGAAACGTCGCCCATTTTGATGCAGGTAATAGATGTTTACTACTTTGGTGTAACCAACAAGTCGGATATGGTGCTGACAGACCTAGAAAAACCATAATCAGGGATAATATGGTATTCGAACCCAAAATCACGGCTTCCGGCACGCCTAAATCAGCACAGCTATTTGCAGCATATATAGACGACTTGGCCAACTTGCTCCCCAATCTGATTAACGGAGAAAAGTATAGAATAGGCGTGACAGATCTTATTTTCATTAGATTTGCCTTCACGTATATTATTGACTGGACATGCCAACCATTCTTCGCTACAACTCTTTCCAAAGTGCGTACGAGAAGCCATGTGATAAATACATCACTTGTGTCCATGCCCTTATTTTCCCAAGTACTTTGTTAGTACTAAAGATAAATGATATATCATTTAGAAAACCCACCTATTTGTAACATTTCATATTTCGGACACGTGAACAATGTCATGGTTTTCTAGAGGTGTCATATTTACATATGATTTACGGGGAAGATGAAATGAGAGGTGTGTCACGTCTACCAATGACAACAAGCGCACGTGAAAAAGAAAAAACACACATTTGTCTTCCTTGCATATATTCAGGTTATATCTTTATACCCCCGTTTACGAAGTAAATCGGGGGTATATAGCGTTCTGTCCTTCTGTCCGTCCTTCCGTCCGAGCTTTTGTACCGCCCATAACTTTTTAACCATGCACCCTAGCTTCACCAAACTAGCTACACACATTTACCACAATGTGTACTTGTGACTTTTGCTAGTTTGTAGATTCTGATTTTTAAAAATTTTGCCGTTTCCATGGAAACATTAAGAAACTTAAACTATTAGGGTGGGTGTTTTGTACGGCCTATATCTTTTTAACTATGCACCCTAGCTTCACCAAACTTTTTACACACATTTACCACAATGAGTACTTGTGACTTTTGCTAGTTTGAAGATTCTGATTTTTTAAATTTTTGCCGTTTCCATGGAAACATTAAGAAACTTAAACTTTTAGGGTGGGTGTTTTGTACGGCCTATATCTTTTTAACTATGCACCCTAGCTTCACCAAACTTTCTACACACATTAACCACAATGAGTACTTGTGCCTTTTGCTAGTTTGAAGATTCTGAATTTTTTAAATTTTTGCCGTTTCCATGGAAACATTAAGAAACTTAAACTTTTAGGGAGGGTGTTTTGTACGGCCTATATCTTTTTAACTATGCACCCTAGCTTCACCAAACTTTCTACACACATTAACCACAATGAGTACTTGTGCCTTTTGCTAGTTTAAGGATTCTGAATTTTTTAATTTTTGCCGTTTCCATGGAATCATGGTGAAACATAAATTTTGGGTAGAGTTTTTGTACGATCCATGTTTACAATATTATGTATCCTAGCTTCAGCAAACTTGCTACATTAACCACTATGATTTTTCTTTTTTAAATCTTTTATAAGATTCTGACTCTTTTGCTGTTTTCATGGAAACAAGATGGAATTTAGAAATTTTGATGACTGGTTTTGTATAGCTAATATATTTTCCAAAATTGTTTCCACTCATGTAGATCATCATAAGTATCTGTGCTTTGTGTTAGTTTGAATTTATGAATTCTTTACCATATCTGTTAAGGCTAGATGGAAATTATTAATTTATTGATTTGCTTATATGATATTATTCCATTTTTTATGTGTTTTTATCTCAACATTTTTTGGTCCTTTTGATAATTTTTCTTATGTAACTCCTCAATCAAATTTTTATTCAAAGGTGTTCATGGTGATATACTTCCTCGTAGTGAACACTGGTAACATGGGAGATTTTTTAATTATTTAAAAAAAAATTTTTTTTAGTTTTTAAAACATTGAAGTTAAATTCAGTTAGAAATATGTAATATTTCATTAATTAACTAACTATTTACTATTTGTTGTTGACCAGCGGGGATAACGGGGGTATGTGAGCTTTGCTCACTTCTTTCTTGTTTTATTTGTGTTGAAATATTATCATTGTCAAATTCATATCAAATGGAAAATCGTTTAACAAATATCATTATTATTTTTAGAAAAAAATATATGAGCTCATATAGCTTTAATTAAAGAGTGCAGCTCCCAGGTCAAATGACAACTTCCTAATTCGCTCACTTGAGCTCACCCCCAACACATGCTACATCCCGCTTGAAAGGGGCATATTACGCTATCGATGCGTGGAGCTTGTAATCAAGTGCCCCGTGAAAAGTGACAAATTGCTCTCAATATATGCGGAGGTATTGTAAGTTCCCAATATATGTATCACATCGAATAAGTTCATAGTTGTTGTATCCTATCATGATTTGTTACACTCTTGTCGCTAGACCTGAACGATTCTCTGCGATGTTGACAAGTATGAATGTGTCAACTATTTGACATTACTCCAACTTCCGGACTTTAAAGTCAAACTCAAAGTTCCATCTGTTTGTTTGTTTGTTTGATTGTTTGTCCGCACTCAGCAATATTCCAGCTGTATGACGGCGGTCTGTAAATAATCGAGTCTGAACCAGTAATCAAGTGATCGACATCATTACATCGATCATCGCAACTGGGATCGATGGCATGCATCAACCAAGTCAGCGAGCCTGACCACCCGATCCCGTTAGTCGCGTCTTAGGACAAGCAAAGTTGCCTTACACGGCAAGCATGGGTTGCTGAAGATCTCTATTCTACCCCGGATCTTCACGGGTCAGTTCCATAAGTACGACAAATAGTTCCAGGCAACAGCTGGTCAAGAATATTTTGTTTCTTTGCAATTAGGGTTTTTTCATTACAGCTGGGTTGATTTCCACCATAAAAATTGATATAGGAGTCGAACAATGTAGGGATCTGAGCGTTCATTTAAAAGAAATATTTCTGGGAGTGGGATTTTGTTGGACCTAAAGGGAGGAAGTGCTTATGTCATATGTTTACACCTCAGGTCCATAACTACAGTGTCATGTGAGACATGGTTTATGTATACATTTTGTAATTAGAGTACCGTATTTGATGTAATAAGCGCACAGGGCGCTCTCAAAATTAGATATAGGGGGCTCTTATTAGAATATGATTTTGGTGAAAAAAAGTTGAAAGATAAAATTTGTGGTTTATGCTGACAGCCTGAAGTGTTTATGTACGACAGATATATTTTTCCAGAATTTAATGGCCCATAATCAAGGATGCATATAACACATGAGTGCGTATTATATGCGAATAAATAAGTCTTGTGCACATTGATCAATCGGAAGGGGTGCTAATTGGGATTGTTCACCAGCAAATATATACGCAAATGTCGTCGTGGGCGCTTATTAGAGCGGGGCGCTTATTACGTCGAATACGGTAATCGTTAACTACTATGTTTAGTTCCATCCATATGTTTTGAGGCAAAATAACCTTTTTGAACATCATTAACAAATTGAGCCAACTGTCTTTTATGGCGTGATAATGTAGCCATGGCGACGGACACTTATTTGACACTGACGGTCTATGTTATTAGTAGTGTGCTATTAATGTAAATACATTTTCAGAAATAAATGCAATTTTTATTTGAAAGGAATAAACATGATTGTGCATTAAAATTATGACTTCAAAATTTGAAATGTTTGAGTGGCTGTTGGAGATAAACATTTTACAATTGTAAATACAAATCAAAGAGCAATTTCAACATATAGTTTGACTTTGCCAAGAACACATGTGTATTATTGTGTTATTGTGTATATTTGAAGTAGTTTTGTGGAGAACACATTTCTTTGATTGAATAATTTGAACATGTTATGTTTTCTTCATTTTTCTGTGAAATCTTATTTACATGTGAGTGAGTGAGTGAGTGAGTGAGCATTACAATTTGTAGCAATAATCCAATTATCACATTGAGGGAAGAATGGGCTTCACACATTGTACCTGTGTGTCATAACACAAAATGAGGAGCATGCATTTATATCTGTTTGTAGTAGTTTAAAATGTTCTAGATTCAGGTGGTTCCTCACTCTGGAGGTAGTGCCACCCTTAAAAGGGAGCTGAATGTAGCAAGTTTTGCATTTTGATTTTGTTTCTTCTTCTGACAGTTTGGAAGATTGTCACACAGTTGAGCGGAAGTTGTCCACCTTAGCTACTAAGAAGGGGAGATAATTAAACTGAAAAAGGGAAATAACTCTCCAAGAATGTGAGTAATAATTTACTTTTTGGGTAGTTATCAAGCTCCACTCCAGACATAAAACTTGTTGTTCCAACTTTTAAATGCCTATCAAAGGCGTCATGCTGGACTCATGTGAATACTAATTGTTAGTTATGTTGTGCATTCAAAGTTTGTTTTTAATCATGATTTGAAATTCGATAATTGTCGTTAATTCTTATAAGATTGATAAGGAAAATGCAGAACCAGGACTTGGTTGACTGTTGTCTGGTGCTATTTTACATTAGTTTGAGATTATTAAACACGTACATAAAACATTGCTTGTCAAATTTCTCACCAGTAGGTTATGGAGAATTAATTCAATAATTATATTTATTCAGGGTAACCATGATTGTCCTCGTGATTAGATCATTCTTAGTGGAGTTAACTTAGTGGTTAAAAAGTTTACTTGTCACGCTGAAGACCACGGTTGATTCTTCATATGAGTACAATGTGTGAAGTCAATTTTGCAGTTCACTGTCTTGATATTGCAAAAGAATGCTTAATGCTCACTCTCTATAATTAAACAGACCTTATCATGATAGATGTGGATATATTTTAGTTCAATAGGACCCACATCCTGAACGTACCACAAGCCTGCTAGACCCATTCAGTTGTTAAGTGTCATCAGTATTGATTAGGACTTCAAATGAAGCATATTGCAATATTTATTGTGTTTTCAGGTATATATTGGGTAAAAAGAAATATCAAGTTTCAAAAACATTTAAGTGATTTTTCTATCACATTGTTATCTCTCCTGTATGAAAGATTATGAGTGTGACTTCACATGCCCTATTCATTTCTCAAACCAAAACAATAGAGCTACGCACAGTGAAGCCATAAGCCCAAGCGCTATGTTTTTTAATAGAGGCAAATTAAGGGGGAGAGTGAAAGTGTTTCTTACAGCTGAATTACAAGATACTAATTAGTATTTGCCAGCTTGATTAGATTAGAAGCCAGTGTGTATAAAGCCAGTCCCTCCCATACCCAGAGTTCATTGCGGCCAGCCTTGTACCTCCGGCACATCATCACATCTTACACAGTCCATTCAATATATTGCAGTACAAATCTGTTGCCAGTACACAGCCCTAGTATTTATACAGACTGGTCACAGAGTATAGATCGATGTCTGTCCCTATTGACATGATGTCTGTTTTTCTTTTCAGATATTCTGTAAAATGATGGATCACTGATACTCCAGAAATGGACATTTCTCCAACTGTGTGTTCACAAGAATATAAAGATGGTGCAGATCAGCACTTTCCTGACTTGAAGGATGAAGAGTGTCAAGACTCTTCCATGGGTTTCCATGAGAACTATGCCAGATTAAAATATGTTCCCTTGTCTTGGAAGAAGTCAGACTGAACACAAATCTGATTCTGTTGGATTGATGATGAATGGAACAGATGGATGTAAAACTAAATGTCGACAAGCATTCAGTATCAGAAATGGACAGTTGTACACTACAAAATGGGAATTGTGATAACCAGAAATGTGTGTCGAATACTTACAACAGGAATGTAAACTTTCAACGATCACAAAATGAGGTCATTAGTCAGACTTCTGAATTATCAGAACATACCAAACCAATCTTTTCTGGTGGCAGTGATCCCATCCCATCAAAAGGGCAAGATGATTCTGTGATTATGCAGAATTCATCTTGTGTTCCTAATTTTGACCTCTTGGAAGACTCAGATGGAGAGGAAGAGTCAGATGGAGAGGAAGAAAGGGAAAGTTTTGAAATTAAAATTGATGATGGAGAGAACAATAATGAAATCTTTTCAAAATGTGACTATTCTGGCGATGGTGAACAACTGATACCACGTGGAGTTAACAGAAACCCCAGACCTGCCACCTCTGTCCCCAGTTTTGTCTACGGTGTCTCTAGATTCAGCTTGAATCGCGAGTTGTCGAGGATTACACTACCTGGAGATGACTTAACCATAGGTTCTACTGCCCCAAGGGAGCATTTCAGCACAGACTTACAAGAGGATAGTATCCCACTATATCAGCCACCTCAAAAGGTCTTCCATGATGTCAAGCCGGGAACCATGAAGGATTTAGAAGAGTTTGTTACAAAGAAAGTGTACAGAGCTACACCTAACACAGGGCTGCTAGTTAGTGAAGTAAGTGTACATAGCCACACCTAACACAGGGCTGTTAGTTAGTGAAGTAAGTGTACATAGCCACACCTTACACAGGGCTGCTAGTTAGTGAAGTAAGTGTAATAGCTACACCTTACACAGGGCTGCTAGTTAGTGAAGTAAGTGTACATAGCCACACCTTACACAGGGCTGTTAGTTAGTGAAGTAAGTGTACATAGCCACACCTTACACAGGGCTGCTAGTTAGTGAAGTAAGTGTAATAGCCACACCTAACACAGGGCTGTTAGTGAAGTAAGTGTAATAGCCACACCTAACACAGGGCTGCTAGTTGGTGAAGTAAGTGTAATAGCTACACCTTACACAGGGCTGCTAGTTAGTGAAGTAAGTGTAATAGCCACACCTAACACAGGGCTGTTAGTGAAGTAAGTGTAATAGCTACACCTTACACAGGGATGTTAGTTAGTGAAGTAAGTGTAATAGCTACACCTAACACAGGGCTGCTAGTTAGTGAAGTAAGTGTAATAGCTACACCTTACACAGGGCTGCTAGTTAGTGAAGTAAGTGTAATAGCTACACCTAACACAGGGCTGCTAGTTAGTGAAGTAAGTGTAATAGCTACACCTTACACAGGGCTGTTAGTTAGTGAAGTAAGTGTACATAGCTACACCTTACACAGGGATGTTAGTTAGTGAAGTAAGTGTAATAGCTACACCTAACACAGGGCTGTTAGTGAAGTAAGTGTAATAGCTACACCTTACACAGGGCTGCTAGTTAGTGAAGTAAGTGTACATAGCTACACCTTACACAGGGATGTTAGTTGGTGAAGTAAGTGTAATAGCTACACCTAACACAGGGCTGCTAGTTAGTGAAGTAAGTGTAATAGCTACACCTTACACAGGGCTGCTAGTTGGTGAAGTAAGTGTAATAGCTACACCTTACACAGGGCTGCTAGTTAGTGAAGTAAGTGTAATAGCTACACCTTACACAGGGCTGCTAGTTAGTGAAGTAAGTGTAATAGCTACACCTTACACAGGGCTGCTAGTTAGTGAAGTAAGAGTAATAGCTACACCTAACACAGGGCTGCTAGTTGGTGAAGTAAGTGTAATAGCTACACCTAACACAGGGCTGCTAGTTAGTGAAGTAAGTGTACAGAGCTACACCTAACACAGGGCTGCTAGTGAAGTAAGTGTACATAGCCACACCTTACACAGGGCTGTTAGTTGGTGAAGTAAGTGTAATAGCTACACCTTACACAGGGCTGCTAGTTAGTGAAGTAAGTGTAATAGCTACACCTTACACAGGGCTGTTAGTTAGTGAAGTAAGTGTAATAGCTACACCTTACACAGGGCTGTTAGTTGGTGAAGTAAGTGTAATAGCTACACCTTACACAGGGCTGCTAGTTAGTGAAGTAAGTGTAATAGCTACACCTTACACAGGGCTGCTAGTTGGTGAAGTAAGTGTAATAGCTACACCTTACACAGGGCTGCTAGTTGGTGAAGTAAGTGTACATAGCCACACCTTACACAGGGCTGCTAGTTAGTGAAGTAAGTGTACAGAGCTACACCTAACACAGGGCTGTTAGTGAAGTAAGTGTAATAGCTACACCTTACACAGGGCTGCTAGTTAGTGAAGTAAGTGTAATAGCTACACCTAACACAGGGCTGTTAGTGAAGTAAGTGTAATAGCTACACCTTACACAGGGCTGTTAGTTAGTGAAGTAAGTGTAATAGCTACACCTTACACAGGGCTGTTAGTTAGTGAAGTAAGTGTAATAGCTACACCTTACACAGGGCTGCTAGTTAGTGAAGTAAGTGTAATAGCCACACCTTACACAGGGCTGCTAGTTAGTGAAGTAAGTGTAATAGCTACACCTTACACAGGGCTGCTAGTTAGTGAAGTAAGTGTAATAGCTACACCTAACACAGGGCTGCTAGTTAGTGAAGTAAGTGTAATAGCTACACCTAACACAGGGCTGTTAGTGAAGTAAGTGTAATAGCTACACCTAACACAGGGCTGTTAGTTAGTGAAGTAAGTGTAATAGCTACACCTTACACAGGGCTGCTAGTTAGTGAAGTAAGTGTAATAGCTACACCTAACACAGGGCTGCTAGTTAGTGAAGTAAGTGTAATAGCTACACCTTACACAGGGCTGCTAGTTAGTGAAGTAAGTGTAATAGCTACACCTAACACAGGGCTGCTAGTTAGTGAAGTAAGTGTAATAGCTACACCTAACACAGGGCTGTTAGTGAAGTAAGTGTAATAGCTACACCTAACACAGGGCTGCTAGTTAGTGAAGTAAGTGTAATAGCTACACCTTACACAGGGCTGTTAGTTAGTGAAGTAAGTGTAATAGCTACACCTAACACAGGGCTGCTAGTTAGTGAAGTTAGTGTAAAGAGCTACACCTAACACAGGGCTGTTAGTGAAGTAAGTGTAATAGCTACACCTTACACAGGGCTGCTAGTTAGTGAAGTAAGTGTACAGAGCTACACCTAACACAGGGCTGTTAGTGAAGTAAGTGTAATAGCTACACCTTACACAGGGCTGCTAGTTAGTGAAGTAAGTGTTCAGAGCTACACCTAACACAGGGCTGTTAGTGAAGTAAGTGTAATAGCTACACCTAACACAGGGCTGTTAGTTAGTGAAGTAAGTGTACATAGCCACACCTTACACAGGGCTGTTAGTTAGTGAAGTAAGTGTACTGAGCTACACCTAACACAGGGCTGTTAGTGAAGTAAGTGTAATAGCTACACCTTACACAGGGCTGCTAGTTAGTGAAGTAAGTGTACAGAGCTACACCTAACACAGGGCTGTTAGTGAAGTAAGTGTAATAGCTACACCTTACACAGGGCTGTTAGTTAGTGAAGTAAGTGTACAGAGCTACACCTTACACAGGGATGTTAGTTAGTGAAGTAAGTGTACAGAGCTACACCTTACACAGGGCTGTTAGTTAGTGAAGTAAGTGTAATAGCTACACCTAACACAGGGCTGCTATTGAATCAAGTGTATTTAACTGAGAAATGAAGGATAAGGGTTGAACCAAACACAGGGTTGCAGGTTAATGAAATAACCAGAAATATAACAATTATGTTTATTTAATCACAATCTCATTAAAATCAGATCTTAGTTCTCGCTACCGCTAAACAAAGATCTGAGGACATACCATTATCCCATTAGGGGTCACGTCATAACGACCTTTCATCCGACCAATCAGAGCGTCGCTTACCAGATTATGAAAGTGACAGTCGGAATGTGATTTCTAATCATCAAATGTCGAAAACTTTAACACATGGTATTCCGAATGAAAGTTACGAGTCTAACATCTGAATCCATACAATCTAGACCATCTATTAGTCATTCCAGAATTTGTCAAAATATGTTTTGGAGCGTAGTCACCAATTTGAAATTAGTGCCATAAAGCATGAGAAAGCTGCCTTCTGATTGGTCATTCCATTGGTCGGTCAAAGTTTGCTCAAGGTCGGTCTGACGTGACCCGTAAGTGGAGGTCCTCAGATCTTTGTTTAGCGATAGCGAGAACAAAGATCTGTTTTAAATGAGATTGATTTAATCATGGATCTTGTCCACACAGGAAAGTCAAAGCAACACTCTACTTGGTTAGCAGGAATGCAAACTAGAAGACTGTCACTGTTTTACTCGCCAAAATTGCAAGATACTTGTTGAAGAAGAATGTTTTCTCTTTCAGAAACTCACTCCAGTAAATATCAGGGGTGAATGGTATTACAGAGAAAAAGAAGAATACAGTATACTCGAAGGAATACAGCAAGCCAGTGTTTGTCTATGTGAAGACCGTCAGTCTCACCAGAAGTTTGTACGGAAACTGGTATGTATCTGGTATTTTCTAACTGTTCAAATCAACTGCAAATATGTCAGTCATGTGTCAGTAATATTTTGAAGTGTCAAGTGAATAGTCAAGGCAAAGCATGAACTATGTTGCCTTTGATACATACAGACCAGTTCCAATATGAGGAAAATACTTGGACTAGGCGGTATTACTGGTATTCCGATATCAGAGCTCCAAATAGCTTTTTGATCAAATGAGTTTTTATTCTAGGGTTTCTATTTTAATCATTGTATTAATTGGGTTATTACACTTTTCATCGGGTAACCAATATATTTTCACTCATTTATTCATCCCTCTTGGGTGGAAATTTTAAGATTTTAAAAAAATGAGATAATGTTTTGGATGTACATAACCATGATAACTGTTCTAAATATATAGGCTTGACTCGGAAAGTAAATTAATAGCTCGTAATTGTGTTTCGGAAATTAGCTCCTTTGTACGCATGCTGAAAAAGCTTCATTGGGTATTTATGAGTGCTGTTTTTTTACCTTTGAGTTTTTTATTTAATGCCTGCGTTTCTGTACGCAGGTTAATTGAAAGTTATTGGGTTTTGAATATTTTTGGGGGTATTTTACGCAAATACGCAGCTAATCTGTAGCTCTGCAATATTCTGCGGTATGCTTCACAAACGATGTGTATTACAATATTTTACCAGTATACAGCCCTCTGATTAGTTACTGAATGGTGACATCTGCAACTGAATTGTAACATTGGCGGCCTTATTTTAATTTTGCAGAAGTGCGAGGATTCAGTAGGCCTCATTATCATACTTTGTGCAATACATTAAGTTTACGAACTTCTGACATGCAAAAACCATTCTGCTTTACTTGACATCAGGCTGATGAGTTGTGCGTGAAAACAATAATGACTTTAACCATGGTAACTTTGAAACTAATAATAGTTATAGTGAATGTGATTCCAGGGCAGTGAACGCAAAGGAGGACACAGGGAAACCGTCCATGCCTGTAACAGTTGAATTTAGATCAAAATCGGTGCTTGTAGAAAGAAAATTAAAAAAAGAAATGGTTAACAAAGTATTTGTGGCTAAAATAAGATGCGAAGACAGATACAATGACATTTCCAAATTTGATGCATCAGTGACATTAAAGTGATATCTGATGCAATTCCCTTTTTTGACTTGTACCATATGTCCCAGGTGAACAATATATATATATATATATATATATATATATATATATATATATATCACAGCCTTCTGTGTCATTGTCCCCTAACTATTATCATCAGGTGTTTTGACGTCCTACAGAATGATAGCCATGATAACAGTATTTCTCTTGGATTTCAGCAGAAACGTGTCAAGTTTGAAGGTCAGAAGAAATCTGTATTAGTTCCTTTATTGCACCATGACAGTCCTCACATAATGGACATCTATGGACTCATTGTCCTCCAGGAGGAAATCCATGTATTCATGGAATATTGTGAAGGTTGGTGAATAGTCCGGGTATTTCAATTACCGTATTCGACTTAATAAGCGCCTCACTCTAATAAGCGCCCATGGCGATATTTGCTTATGTATTGGCAAGTGAACAAACCCAATTAGCACCCCTTCCGATTTATCAATGTACACAGGACTTATTTATTCGTGTATAATACGCACTCGTGTGTTATATGCACCCTTAATTATGGGAAATTAAATTCTGGAAAAATGTATCTGTCGTATATAAACATTTCAGACTGTCAGCATAAAACACGAAATTTATCTTTCAACTCTGTTTTTTCCACCAATGTAATATTCTAATAAGAGCCCCCTATTTCTAATTTTGAGAGAGCCCTGGGCGCTTATTACGACGAATACAGTAATATTAATAGACAAGACTCCAGAAAAGCTGCATTTTTGCACAATGTGAAACAAATCGCCATTTACCCAAATAATTTTGAGTTCCTTGCATCCAAAAATCATGATAAAGATATAGCAAAACTTTGTAATCATGCAATATAGCCCTTTCAAGTTGCGTACAGGGGAACGGGCTGGCCCAGTCGTCTAAGGCACCGCGATTCGCTGTGCAGAGTTGCGTCCCTTGGGCACACCAGAAACCTATGATTGTGGGTTCGAATCCCGGTTTGCCCCGATTATGTTTCTTGGTTTAAGAGCACCATACTCGTGCTCGTCGGTTTCACCGAAGTGGTAAAGTGGGACCTGCATTACTTCGGGCTTTCCTCCCACATTAAGCTGACACGCCGCGATATAACTGGAATACAGTTAAAAGCGGAGTTAAATCCAACTCACTCACTCACTCAAGTTGTGTTCCTGTAGTTCTTTACAGATTGTTTTGCTGAAGCATCGAGGTAACATACAATCTCCTGCGGTGAATAGCTCTAACATGTCTAAGTCACCCTTAATAGTAACTTAGACACAAATTTGGAGTCACAGGAAACAACATTTTGGGCAGAATTATGTTTTTAAAGGTCCATTCATTGGTCTAAGACTTGTCCCAAGGGAGGAAAAACCTAAAAAATACCCATGCACAAAGAAAACTGTCAATACCCAATATAAATGAATACATGCCCTATTTGACGTAATAAGCCCCCTGCTCTAATAAACGCCCACGGCGATAATTGCTAGTATATTGGCTAGTGAACAATCCCAATAAGCATCCCTTCCGATATACCAATGTACAAAAGACTTATTTATTCCCGTATAATACACACATGTGTTTTATATGCACCCTTAATTAGTGGAAAAATATATCTGTCGTAAATAAACATTTCAGGCTGTCAGCATAAACCTCGAAATTTATCTTTCAACTCTGTTTTTTTTACCAAAATAATATTCTAATAAGAGCCCCCTATTTCTAATTTTGAGAGCGCTTATTATGTCGAAAACGGTAAGTTAATGCTACAGGTCTCAAAACATTATCTTGAGTCCTGTGTATATTTTGTCTTCACGTCAGGGTACCCTGAACATTCATGGTAGAATGTTTTTCAAAGTTGTCTATCTCTCTTTAATAGCATAGCAATGTGTTATTTATTTGTTACCGTTGTCCAGGAAGATTGCAAGACATTCTGACTCTGGTCCTTCACACAAAGAAGTGACATGAACATGGGGACTAGCTTGGTAAACTGATACTTGTTCATATGGCTACTAAATGTTCACCCCTAAAGGCAGCTGCAAATTCTCAGCTGTGTATTGCTCCAGTTTTAGTGTCCCACATCCACTGTTTGCTGATATATAGCGATGATTCACACCTTAACATTCTGCTCGTCTGATGCTGATTTTGTGCTGGCATTTACAAGCTCTATCAGATTGCAAATGTCCCCTTGTTCCCAAACGATTTACCTTTGAAAACAGTCAAAGCTATCATGAGGGCCAGTGTTTACTGCCACACTTAATAGCTTTCGACAAAGCAGCTGAGGCAGTGAACTTGGCCCCTTCGTGTTTGCAGGTTAATTACGCAGAGCTCGTTTAGCAAATCAGCAACTTATTTTGAAATTATAAACAGGCATTCCGTCAACCTTGCCAAACTCCACGATGACAGTTACATCATGATCATTTGCCATCACACTTTCCTGTAGAAGTATCGTGGTACTTTTGAGTCCTATAAAGCTCTCGAACCCACACGACACCAGTTTGCAGGGACTAGATGAATAGTGTTTTTAAATATTTAACTAAATACCCACATGTGTAAAAACTAGTGGGTAACAGAAATTTGAATACCCAGATAGAATTACTGATACCCAATGATTTTAAAATTCATGGGTAAAAATACCCACAACACCAAAAGCTTAGCTAGAGCTCTGTAACGTTTGCCAAAATATGTCCAATATCAACATAATTGGTGATTAGAGAGTTAAAAGTGTCCAGGATATTATCTATAGGCCGGTAACAAGCAGCATCAGACATTAGTAGAAAGTTATGAAGACATAAATAGGGGCTATGCTTTTGTGGCCAGTGGATGTCAGATAGTCAAAATGAACAGTACATAGGTATGAGTTTGCAGCCTCCCTGCAGACACACAGACAAGTATAGTCATGGCAACCAGATGGTTAACCAAATAGCTATAGAACAGAGCTAGTGATGTTCCATTCATTGATTGCATACCCTTCAGATGTCCAGCCAATGCACTAATTTTATATGATCATTTTTGATTCTGATGTATGTTCTGATGTAGATGGTAGGTTTCCTGTTGTAGGTGGGCATTTGGAACACAACGCACATTATTCTGTCAGTGAAGCTGCACAAGCTCTTCGTCAACTGCTACAAAGTCTGTCTTACATTCATAGCAGGGGGCTCGTTCATGGCGACATCAAGCGTGAGTACTGAAGCTTTTGATGATGCTCCAGGAGTGAGGGAGTGAGTTGGGTTTAACGCCGCTTTTAACATTATCACGGCGTGTCAGCTTAATGTGGGAGGAAAGCCAAAACTGAGGCAGGTCTCGGACGTTTTCTACTTCGGTGAAACCCACAAGCACGGGTATGTTGCTGACAAACCTAGAAACATTATCAGAGAGACCCAAGATTCAAACCTACAATCATAGGTTTCGAAGTGAGTGGGTTAAATTGCTGACTTTGTGTGCTGGTGATTAGATGCCTCATGATGGCAGTGTTTGTTCGAATCCTTGACTGGACTCAATCCCAAAAAGTACGAGAATCTGTACTTTCAAAGTCTTTACTAAGTAAGTTTTGTCCCAAATATAACATTCCTTAAGTCTGAGGCTTTACTTGTCATGGTCACTTCTCAACAGCTGTGGGCTTACAAACTAAGCATCAGAAACTTAATGCGACATAGATATGTTCCAAGTTTACAAGTTATTCCCTAGTTGATGTAATACATAGTACTGTCACAACATCTTCAAAATAACTTCATTTAGAACTTAAATCTCCTTCTTATCTTTTACCAGCTGAAAATATCTGCCTCCGAATACCAAAAGATCTGACATCTCTTTGCCTGATTGACTTTGAGTTTGTCAGAACTCAGGAATCTCCACCCCAGTTTAAAGGTAAGAGGAAACATTCTTGATATGGACCATGATTAACCCTTTACAGAGATATTTGCGTAGAAGATGAACAAAACTGTTGTTATGTTACATGTGTATTTGGCATTTCTTCTTATACACCACTGGCAACACAAAAAGTAGTCAATTCCTACGAATGCCCATCTTCCCAAGGCAAGGGAGTTAACTGACTTTAAAAGTCCAGTTTCCACCCTTGCTGAACTAGGCTGGAATTACTGGGCTAGATCGTTGCTCCACCAGTGGCTATTACCAATTATGTCCCTTTTAAGCCTCTCCTATGGACCAATCAGATTCCACCTCTCGTATCACTTTACACAAAATGGTGGCACTCAGTCAGGATGATCTGATCAATAATCACGATCTATATTGTGATAAAACGGGTCTTACATGGCGAAATGCATCAAATCACGTGAGCACCTTGATTAAAAACATGAAAAGATTTGGAAAATATCTGATGACATCGAGTTGGCGGTGCAAATGCTGTGCAAATCCTGCAATCGAACGAAATCTGCACAACAGTTTACGCACCGGATTTTGATTTCGGGGTGCGATTTTTGATTGGACTATGCATAGACTCGTTAGTTCAGACAAAAGGTAACTCCATAATACCAGCCTAGTTCGGCAAGGGTGGGAACTGGACTTTTATAGTCAGTTTACCCTCTTGCCTCGGGAAGATGACGAATACCATGCCTCGATTACATCACTGCCATAAATCCAGTATTTTGGCTAACATCACTCTATAACATCTTCAAATTTTCAACAGATGTCCTCAACTATCCACAATCATTTCTGCAGATAATAGTATCCTGCCTTCTAAACAGAATACTTTAAAACTATCTTTATTTCAAACAGGATCTCAAATATTACAAATTCCCTTAAAGTCATCTTCCCGAGGCAAGGGCATTAACTGACTATAAAAGTCCAGTTTCCAGCCTTGCTGAACTAGGCTAGTTTTATTACACTCCAGATCTTGATTATTGATCAGATCGTCTTGACTGGGCACCGCCATTTGTTTGAAGAAAATGCAAGTGATATGAGAGATGGAATCTGATTGGTCAACAGGAGGGACTAGTAATAGCCACTGGTGGTGCCTGGATTGAGCCTAGAAATTCCAACCTAGTTCGGCAAGGGTGGAAACTGGATTTTAATAGTTTGTTAATGCCCTTGCCTCATGAAGATGCTCAGAGTAGATGTCCTCTGTTACCAAAGATTAACTTACTGGGATTTACCCACACTGGTTATTGCACAAATACAAATATAAAAACATCTGATCTCAATTATATTTTTATTTTGGGTGATTTTAAGAAATTTATCTCTTCCAGGTTACACATCTCAGTTTCTGCCTCCTTGGTGGGAAGCAATAAAAAAAGAGGAGAAGTTCTCTCCCTTGTTGGTAACTATGGACCTATGGGCGACGGCATGTGTGGCCATTTGTCTGCTGACTGGCAAGAGGCCCTGGTCAAATCAAGTTAAATATTATAAGAAACAGTGTCAAAAATGTCCACCCAACAAGAGATGTTCTTGCAGCAGTGTATTGAGGCAAATCATGAATCATGTATGTATATATTAGTTCCTAAAACCACTGTGAGCAACTCATCTTAAACAATTACCCTTGGAAGGATTGTATTTCTGTCTATACTCACACTTTGATAGTTTGAGAGATATTGTTTACGTTTTAGGTGTAATCCCCTAAACTAGCGAATGAGTGTGGCATTTAGAAGCTATAGTATCAATGAAGACAGGTTTGACATACTGATTTCAAGTTCTGTATTGTTCAATGTGCGTTACAGGCACTAGTATGTTTATCAAATAGGCTAAGAAAATAAAAGAAATGGTTCTCAGGCAATTTTTTTTTAAGATATAGTGAGGAAGGGCAGGGTCTTTTTCAATCTCATTAAAACCAGATCTTAGCTCTTGCTACCGCTAAACAAAGATCTGAGGACATCCCATTGCAGGTCACGTCAGACAGACCTTGCGCAAACTTTGACTGACCTATGAAATGACTAACAAGAAGTCCACATTAGCCAATCAGAAGGCAGCTTTCTCATGCTTTATGGCACTATTTTCAAATTGACAACTATGCTTCGAAATATATTTTGACAAATTCCTGATAAAAAAATTTAAACCTGAACAAAAAAACATTCTGGAATGGCTAATAGATGGTCTAGATTGTATGGATTCAGTCGTTAAGCCCGTAACTATCAAGGTTGCAAGATTAGAAATCACATTCTGACTGTGACTTTCATGATGTGGTAAGCTATGCTCTGATCATTGTTTAGCGGTAGCGAGAACTAAGATCTGATTTTAATGAGATTGGGTCATTTTTTTCTATTGTTTTGTTCAAACGACTAAGTAACCAATTAAACAGTTTTGTAACCAAACAAACACTTGTGTACCATCAACCTGGGAAAGGGCCTGCAAACATAAATGTATTCCTTGATGAGTAAAATACTGGAATACAGTATTTGACTACTGTTGGACTTGAATATTTAAGGATTTATTTATTGTTGGGAAATAGTATTCACGACCGTCCGTATGTACGTCCGTACGTCTGTCTGTACGTCCCACCTGTTTGTTGCCGCGATATCTCAAGAACTAAACACTGGATTGTCTTCATATTTAGAACTATGGTGTATATACAGACACCGCAGACACCAGTCGGTTTTGTGACCTTGACCCCATTTTCAAGGTCACAGCAGGCAAATCTGCTTTTGGAGTTGGAAAACGGTGTTGCCGCAATATCTCAAGAACTAATCGCTGGATTGTCTTCATATTTGGTACTATGGTGTATATACATTTCGTCACTTTGTGACAAATACTTGTTATATATTTTTTTTAATTGGAAATAAAAACAAAACATGCAGCAAACTTTATGATGATGCGGGCGGTGCCTGAGAACCAAGACTATTATTTTTTTAGCCTCAGGTACCAGTACCTGTATCAGAATATTGCATTGATGAGAGAATAAAGAAGCTGAATACCATAAATCAGCACTGTCTGCAAAATTGATGGACTTGTAGCTAATGCAAATAGAAGTCAGGTTATGTGTGAACACAATTCTTTTGAAAGAAATAGAACCAAATTAGAACTGATCGATGTGGACAAAGATGAAACATTGCCTTCATTAACACAACTATAAAATGGTTTAAGAATGATAACTTGAACAAATATTGATTTATTTCGATCAAATACAATCTGAAGATAGGTGATATAACCTAGTTTGATAGTCAGCTAGATTGGTCATGATTAATTTCATCAAATATATTACTATGGTATAGCTCTTATTGGGGGTGATCGGGTAGCCCAGTGGTTAAAGTGTTAGCTCATCAAGCTGTAGACCCGGGTTCGATTCCCGACATGGGTACAATGTGTGAAGCCCATTTCTGGTGTCCCCAGCCGTGGTATTGCTGGAATATTGCTTAACCATACTCACTCACTCACTATAGCTCTTATTGGACAGTAGATAACTTTGATATGCCATTTCTGTTTCTGTGACTTTGAAATAGGATATCAGATGTATTGTTTTTTGTTTCAGATCCGTTCTAATGGCCATACTATTTTAAACCTGCTAGACACCAACAAACTCACTGAAACAGTAGAGGGGACGTTACTCTTTATGACCTTGACCTTCCTGACCCAGAAGCACCAAGGTGACAGAGACATCTGCAAAGCTGAGCAGGCCTTAAAGATACTCAATGGTATTTTTATTTTCCCCATATCATGAATAATTAGATGATGAGATGTGTGGTATTTCAATCATCAGTGGAACTATTATTTGCTATTATTTGCTATTATTGATTCAGGGCCGCCTCTGTGGTCTAGTGGTAGAGTGTCTGCCTGGAGAGCGGAAACTCCAGGATTCGATCCCCGGAGGGGTCATATCAAGAAACATTAAAATATGGTACTTGTTATTTGCCTGTCTGGTGCTCGACATTAAAGGGCTAAAACAAGGACTTGGAGGCTCAGAGTCAGTACACTGTGCCTGAGTGGGGTATTCATGTTAAACTGCGGCATGGTATCTCAGTGGGCTAGCACTATAGAATCAGCTTTAGTCCGGACAAGTACAAGTAGCCACACACACATGTATGTGCATGCGCATTGCTATATAAGTGCAATAATTTTGGATGCATCGTGAAACCCCATTTCAGCTCACCTATTATTCGTTGGTTAGTCAGTGTTGTTGTTCTGTAATTGAATAGAACTCAAGTACGCAATGCTTGTCCTAAACAGTTTTTGTTTGTTCTTTAATGCCGCATTTAGCAGTATTCCAGGTATATGACTGCAGCCTTTAAATAATTGAGTCTGGACCAGACAATCCAGTGATTGGCATCATGAACATCGATCTATGCAATTTGGGATATGATGGCATGCATCAAGCGAGTCTGACCACCCTATCCTGTTAGCAGCGTTAGAAATTGGCACTAGTCCTATAGTCCTTACCAAACTGACCAATAGTAAAGGTATCCTAAGGACGAGTAGAAATTGGTCCATTTTAAGGGTTTTGCTATGTGATATCATTATAAGGACTAGTGGACAAAACTGTTAGTTTCTAACCCTGGTTAGTCGCCTCTTTACGACAAGCATGTGTCACTAAAGACCAATTCTAACCTGGATCTTAACCATTCTCTTTAAAATCAGATCTTAGTTCTTGCTATCGCAAAACAAAGATCTGAGGACATCCCATTACGGGTCACGTCAGAACAACCTTTCATTAGACCAATCAAAGCGTCACTTACCAGATCATGGAAGTGACAGTCGGAATGTCTTTTCTAATCATGCAACCGCTAAAATCAATCTCAACCATATATTAGACATTCCGGAATGTTCGTTTGTTCAGTTTTCAAAATTTTAATCGAGAACTGTGTCAACATATCTTCCAAGCGTAGTCTGAAATGGAAGTCGCCAGGCTGAAACAAGTGCCGTAAAGCTCGAGAAGCTGCTATCTAATTGGCTGATGTTGTCTTCTTGTTAGTCGTTTCAGTGGTCAGTCAAAGTTCGCGGAAGGTCGTTCTGATGTGACCCGTAATGGGATGTCCTCAGATCTTTGTTTAGCGACAGCAAGAACTTAGGTCTGATTTCAATGAGATTGGATCTTAACAGGACTTAAAACAATGAGGTGACTATTGAGGATGCTTTACACTGTGTCATTTGTCTGATTGTGTGACCTTGTGCCCTGATGCTGTGGATCATTGCTCCACCCATTGGTTAACCTGGCCCAGAGTCAATTACATACAAGCTGACTGCCTCGTAGAGCAATATTCCCTCACTCACTGAGTAACTGGTACATTGGTTTTAACTGGTACATTGGATTTATGTTTGCTTGGTTTGCCTGGTCCGACATAGAACCTGTCATCTTTCATTATCCTGATCTCCATTCTATTCTGATAAATACCCTAGACCAGTTCACCACCAGAGCCTCTAGGGCTGGGATGTGTAACTCATGTACCCGGTACTCGAGTCGGGTGGGTCCTCAGTAGGACCTGGGTATCCACAGTACTACCCAGACCTGTGGTTAGTCATGTAATATATTGTTTAATGACAAAAACTCACTGTAGCTCAGTGGTTGCACTTCAAGTAGCTGATGATTGCATTTCTTTCTGATGATGCACACATTTCTTTTTACTTGTATGTGTTTGAGTAAAGATAAAGCTTCAGTCAAGTTCAGTGTATGCATGATCTGATAGTTAAATACGTCTCTGCCAGGGCTGCAGTTAAACAATTCCTAATGGGACATTTTGTACCCAACTCCTGCGACCTATAGGGGGTCGGGTACCCGGGTAGTAGACTCGTCCCAGCACTAATAGCCCCATCTCCATATCTCGAATCACAAGCTTAGCAAAGAATTTGCTCACTCATGAATTTGAAATCAAGAAACCAATCAAAATCGCTCTTCTGCTCATTGTGCTCAGTGCCGTAGGCAGTTGCCCCCCCTGGATTTTTTATAGAAAACATTTTTCCTTGAGAAAGTTAACTTGAATAAGAAATGATTAATCTTATTTGCCCCCCTTGTAAAAAAAAGTTAACTACGGCCTTGGTGCTACATTTATAATTGCAGCCTTCCAAACCCTGGATATATTTATACAAATCAGAACACTGTTGTCAATGAAAGACGGGGAGGGAACTCCTCATCAACAA
The DNA here is from genome assembly GCF_022045235.1 of Haliotis cracherodii. Classification (NCBI taxonomy): domain Eukaryota; kingdom Metazoa; phylum Mollusca; class Gastropoda; order Lepetellida; family Haliotidae; genus Haliotis; species Haliotis cracherodii. Next base: position 22,860,824 of record NW_027266297.1, on the reverse strand, counting down.
TACAATCAAATTGCTATTTGTGACAGCAAGAAAAGATCATGTCTCGTCAGACACAGGTGGTAACCCTGCTTGATGCAGAGCTCCAGATAACTTTTGGAGCAATATAGTTTTTACTCGAAGGTTTCTATTTTAATTGGGTTATTACATTTTTCATTGGGTAACCAATATTTTTTCACTCATCTTTCCTAACATTTTGAGATTTAAAAAAACCCTGTAATCATGTTTTAGATGTATATAAGGGTTCTAACTATATGCTTGACTTGGAAAGTAAATTAGTTCTATTGTACGCATGCTGAAAAAGCTTCATTGGGTATTTGTGCATGCTGTTTTTATACATTTTAGTTTTCCATTTAATGCATGCATTTCTGTACGCAAGTTAGTTGATAGTAATTGGGTTTTGCACAAATACGCTGCTTATCTGTAGCTCTGTTGTTGCATTCATGAGAGAACAGTGTAATTTGATTGGACGGCTGTTTGTATGGTCAGGTCAGGTCATTTGAATGAGACTCAAAATGAAGCTATGATGGTGAATGAGTCCTGTGTTTTTATCAAAATGGAATGAGCACCTCTATATGTACTCTCTCTCTCTCTGTGCAGGGGAGGATGAGGTGGTGGAGAAAGTGGAGGTTGAGATTCAGTTCAAAGACAGGCGGGTGTACAGGAGACAGGTGGAGCGAGGTACATCTGTAGGACAGGTGCTCCAGATGCAGGATGTACAACAAAAGGTAACGCAGTCTGACCTTTCCAAGGGGTGGTTGGGTAGCCTAGTGGTTAAAACGTTCGCTCATCACGCCGAAGACCCGGGTTCGAATCCCGACATGGGTACAATGTGTGAAGCCCATTTTTGGTGTCCCCCGCCGTGATATTGCTGGAATATTGCTAAAAGCGGCGTAAAACCAAACTCACTCACTCACTGACCTTTCCATGCTTTTTCAATATGGCTTAACGATTCTCCGATACCTATGATATCATCAATACTTAGGTACACACGATACTTGAATCTCCAGTTTGTGAGATCATGATACGCCATAAATAGAACAGGAACTACCGTATTTGACATAATAAGAGCCCAGCTCTAATAAGCGCTCACGGCGATATTTGCTAATATATTGGCTAGTGAACAATCCCAATTAGCACCCCTTCCGATTGATCAATGTACACAAGACTTATTTATTTGTGTATAATACATATATTATGTGTATCCTTAATTATGGGAAACTAAATTCTGGAAAAATATATCTGTCGAACATAAACATTTCAGGCTGACAGCATGAACCATGTAATTTACGGTCTTCCAACTCTGTTGTTTTTCAACAAAATAATGTTCTAATAAGAGTCCCCTATTTCTAATTTTGAGAGCGCCCTTACGGTAATTGAGTTACTTCCCGTAACGGCAGAAGTAGTGGCACTTATCAGCATGTCAGAACACAAGGACATGGTAGCTGAGGATGCTGAGAACTAACTGTTAAATTTAATAACCATCCCTTCATTTAAACCTGTTTTGTTTTTGTGGTTTTCTTTGTTAAACTTTTTGAGCTATCAATACATAAATATATGAAGTGATTTCATCATTTCTTACAATTTGATGTGGTGTACTGTGATACCAGTTGTATCGCCAGTTCGTGTCTATTTCTCACTGATTATTAGTGGAACAATTATGCCTTATATAGGGTTACATATGGCCTGTAGTCAGTTAGTCTGAGATGAGTGAAAATACAGAGGGACCAGATGTTTTCTACCATGATCTACATATTTTGCCTAAACCTCTAGTCTGGAGGAGCTCTGGCCTTGTTTGATAGGAGGGGTGGTCGGGTAGCCTAGTGGTTAAAGCATTCGCTTGTCACACCGAAGACCCGGGTTCGATTCCCGACATGGGTACAATGTGTGAAGCCCATTTCTGGTGTCCCCCACCATGATATTGCTGGAATATTGCTGAAAGCGGTGTAAAACCATACTCTCACTCACTCGAATTTGTTTTCCTTATATATATTCTGATGGAAAGTAAGATCACCAGACATTATTCAGCAATGTGTTGAGCACACCAGATATTGTTTTCTGAACGCATCAGATCAGCTGACATTAATCTGAAATATTGCTGTTTGTCACTTAGACACAAAGTGTTTGGAGTCACCTATTGTCTAGTGTTGTACACATTTTTTGTAATATTCATGTTTTCTCCAGAGTTGCTTGACAGATCAATCTAAAACTTGTGTTGTGCCAAGCTGACCACAACAGGGGTTAAGTTTGTAAAAGTAAAAAAAAAAGACCCAGGTTCAATTTCCGACATGGATACAATGTGTGAAGCCCATTTCTGGTGTCCCCGCCGTGATATTGCTGGAATATTGCTAAAAGCGGCATAAAACTCTACTCATTCATTAAGTTGAACTTAATAATCAATGCAAAAGTAGTGCAATCGTGCATAGCTATAGCCTAGGATGAAAAGATGAAAAGATACTACGCTTTGTATTTCTCTCTTCCTGTTACCTTTTATTCTTGACCTTTTCTTTTTAAAATCACAAGTTTTTAAAATGCAAGTTTAAGTCCTAATACGATCTGATTTACGATACAGAAACACGCTCAGGTACATACCGGGTACCACAATGTCCCTTCCTTCATAATTTATCTATATGATGTCTTCCAACATCAGTTTCCCCAGCGATATGCATGTGAACTATTGTGGTGACAGATTGTGTGTAAGGCGATCAAGCTTTGCCATCATCAGTAATAAAGAACGACTATACCTCAAACTTACACCACACTGTTATAATATGTAAAGTTATCTGCAGCTTGTATGGATCTGTCAAATTAGTTGTGCTTTGTGGTTAGATAAGTCCTCATCTGAATGGCCATGCTGATTATGTTATTCTTCACAGTTGCAAGATCATCCCAAATTGAAGGAATGGACCTTGGCTCGGCCTCCATCCGACCACTCCATCAACAGCAAATGCACCATCACAGTAAAGAAGGGGGATTCTACATTCAAGAAGCTGATAGACAAACTGCCCTTCTGGGGATAGAATACATATCTGTCATGGTGACACAAAGAGCTGTTCCATCACATAATTTTTGTTTGTTTTTGTTTAACGCCACACTCAGGAATATTCAAGCTATATGATGGCAGTCTTTAAATAATTAATTCTGGACCAGACAATCCAGTGCATCATGAGCATCGATCTATTCAATGGGAATAAAACATGCATCAAACCAAGTCAGCGAGCCTGGTCACCCAATCCTGTTATATAGTTGCCTCTTACAAGCATGGGATGACGAAAACCAATTGTAACCCGGATCTTCATAGGACCGATCACATAATCATGGATGTCCGTTGATGAGAGTTCTTGACAGGTTGACAAAAGCTACTATTCATAGCTATATATATCGCTAAACAAAGATCTTAGGACATCCCATTACAGGTCACGTCAGAACGACCTTTCATCCAACCAATCAGAGCGTCCCTCACCAGATCCTGAAAGTGACAGTCGGCATGTGTTTTCTAATCATGCAACCACGAAATATTTAACAGAGGGTATTCCGAACGACAGTTACAGGTTTTATGATTATATCCATACAATCTAGGACATCTATTGCCATTCCAGAATGTTCTTCTTATTAGTTTTAATTTTTTTAATCGAGAATACATCAAAATATGTTTCGAAGCGTAGTCGCCAGCTCGAGAAAGCTGCCTTCTGATTGGCTAATGTTGATTTCTTGTCAGTCATTTCATTGGTCGGTCAAAATTCGCGAAAGGTCGTTCTGACGTGACCCGTAATGGGATGTCCTCAGATCTTTGGTTGCGAAAACTAAGATCTGATTTTAATGAGATTGAAGTATGTTCTGCATTTTCTTTTTCTCAGTCTCTGATAAAGAAAATCCATATATTAATACTAAGATTTACAACAAACCATTTCAAAAGCCCTGACTGCTTAACTATGTGTCGCCGAAAACCCGGATTCGATTCCCGACATGGGTACAATGTACGTGTGAAGCCCTTTCTGGTGTACCCTACCGTGATATTGCTGGAATATTGCTAAAAGCAGTGTAAAACCATACTCACTCACTTTACTATATATTATCATATAAACTTTATACGGGTAACAATTTTGTATCAAGAATTAACAGCTATAGCTCTCCTGCACATTCTTCACGTTGGTCTGTTTTCCAAAGGTCTGGGACCCTTTACTGACTTGTCACAACAAATCAATTTGATGTATTGACGAACGTGTTTGTGGACACACCCATATGACATCATGTAATGTCCACAACACAAGATCACCATTATGCATTTCCTGTGGGGCTCCGAATGTATCAATTAACCCTCATACTTGTCAATTCCCATTGTCACCACAGATAGAGAACCCCAACTAATGTTGGTTACAACCAGCAGAAAATTAACGTTCACATGAAATCGCTGGCATATCTACATTGTCACATTGTTAAAATAATTAATAATTACAGATGTGGTACTCCGGAATTCCAGCATATCTCTAGTCGTATTGAATGAGTGAGTATGGTTTTTACGCCGCTTTTAGCAAAATTCCAGCAATATCACGGCAGGGGACACCAGAAATGCGCTTCACACATTGTACCCATGTCGGGAATCGAAGCCGTGTCTTCAGCGTGACGAGCGAATGCTTTAACCACCAGGCTATCCGACTGCCCCTTGTCGTAATGAGTGTGCTGTGAGAAGCAGAATTTGTTTTTGTGTAATTAGAGTAAATATTAGCTGCCACATTGGTATGGAACCTAAATCTTGACAAAGCAGAGAGAGCTGTGTTTTGGGGACTTGAATCAAACTTTCTACGACTGCCTGTTAACTTGTGCATAGCCACTGCAGCCTTAGCAGACTGTAGAATGTGAAAGTGCCATAACTTCAGTGTGTTCTGTAAGTGACATTTTAGATGCTGCAGTATTGATGAAGATACAGTTGATTACAACTCCAATATTCTTTCAATGTGATGTTTTGATACAGATGCTAGTACCTTTATCAAGCAAGTGTTTTTGATATAGATGCCTGCACCTTTATCAAGCAAGTATGTTTCGATACAGATGCCTGCACCTTTATCAAACAAGTATGTTTCGATACAGATGCTAGTGCCTCTATCAAGCATGTACGTTTCGATACAGATGCCTGCACCTTTATCAAGCAAGTACGTTTCGATACAGATGCTAGTACCTTTATCAAACATGTATGTTTCGATACAGATGCTAGTGCCTTTATCAAGCATGTACGTTTCGATACAGATGCCTGCTCCTTTATCAAGCAAGTACGTTTTGATACAGATGCTAGTACCTTTATCAAACATGTATGTTTCGATACAGATGCTAGTGCCTTTATCAAGCATGTACGTTTCGATACAGATGCCTGCACCTTTATCAAACATGTACGTTTCGATACAGATGCTAGTACCTTTATCAAGCATGTACGTTTCGATACAGATGCCTGCTCCTTTATCAAGCAAGTACGTTTTGATACAGATGCTAGTACCTTTATCAAACATGTATGTTTCGATACAGATGCTAGTGCCTTTATCAAGCATGTACGTTTCGATACAGATGCCTGCACCTTTATCAAGCAAGTACGTTTCGATACAGATGCTAGTACCTTTATCAAACATGTATGTTTCGATACAGATGCCTGCACCTTTATCAAGCAAGTACGTTTTGATACAGATGCTAGTACCTTTATCAAACATGTATGTTTCGATACAGATGCTAGTGCCTTTATCAAGCATGTACGTTTCGATACAGATGCCTGCACCTTTATCAAGCAAGTACGTTTCGATACAGATGCTAGTACCTTTATCAAACATGTATGTTTCGATACAGATGCTAGTGCCTTTATCAAGCATGTACGTTTCGATACAGATGCCTGCACCTTTATCAAACAAGTACGTTTCGATACAGATGCTAGTACCTTTATCAAACATGTATGTTTCGATACAGATGCTAGTACCTTTATCAAGCAAGTATGTTTCGATACAGATGCTAGTACCTTTATCAAGCAAGTACGTTTCGATACAGATGCTAGTACCTTTATCAAACAAGTATGTTTCGATACAGATGCTAGTACCTTTATCAAGCAAGTATGTTTCGATACAGATGCCTGCACCTTTATCAAACATGTACGTTTCGATAGAGATGCTAGTACCTTTATCAAACATGTACGTTTCGATACAGATGCTGGTACCTTTATCAAACATGTATGTTTCGATACAGATGCTAGTACCTTTATCAAGCAAGTATGTTTCGATACAGATGCCTGCACCTTTATCAAACATGTACGTTTCGATAGAGATGCTAGTACCTTTATCAAGCATGTACGCTTCGATACAGATGCCTGCACCTTTATCAAACAAGTATGTTTCGATACAGATGCTAGTACCTTTATCAAACAAATATGTTTCGATACAAATGCCTGCACCTTTATCAAGAATGTACGTTTCGATACAGATGCTAGTACCTTTATCAAACAAGTATGTTTCGATACAGATGCCTGCACCTTTATCAAGAATGTACGTTTCGATACAGATGCTAGTACCTTTATCAAGCATGTATGTTGCATTGAAGTAAGAGTGTCTGCACTATTATGGTGGCTCAAATATAATCAGACCATTCCTTGTTTATTGTGTAAGATATCCTCAGGGGTCCTTTCCTGCATCTGTATGGCTTTACTGTTCAGATTATGATTGGAAAGAATTGTATTGTGGACATTGTTTTCATCAAGCGATCAGTATAAGATAGTTGTTTAATTTTAATTGTTCAAATATCTTAAAGAATATCCATAATTTGTTTAGAGTTTCATGTAAGACATAATGTTTGTTTGTTTGTTTGTTGTTTGACGCTGCACTCAGCAATATTCCAGCTATATGACGGCGGACTGTAAATAATTAGTCTGAACCAGACAATCCAGTGATTGACATCATGAGCATCGATCCACACAATTGGGACATGCATCAACCAAGTCAGCGAGCCAGACCACCCGATCCCGTTAGTTGCCTTTTATGGCAAGCATGGGTTGCTGAAGACCTATTCTACCCCGCATCTTCACAGGTCGTAAGACATAATGAAATGAGGGAGTTGAAAGTCATTTTAAAACATATCTTGCATGTTTGTGCACATTTTCATAACCGTATTTGCCATGATAAGTGTCCTGGGCACATGGAAATTGACAGAGGCGCTTATTAAAACCATTCACTAGTTTGTTGACATTTCCGGATTTATGTTTATCGATACTGACTGGAATTCTTGCAATTGACTTTCATTTTTAAGGGCCAAAGTAACTTGCTCCTATGGTACTCACAGATTTATGTAATAATATGTACATGAACTGATTTGAAAGACTTGAGGAGATTCTGAGGTGTAGGTGCTGTTTTTATGCACCTTTATCTTCGTATTTTTGTACAAATATTATTGTAATTGTACTTGTATTTATGTGGCATGAATACAATAAAGTTATGACATGTTAGTTATTGTATATTATTACCTACAAGGGCAAACATATAGGGGTTCATAAAAACCAGATGTGCCCCAGGGTCATATCACGTCACGAGACAACAGTGTATTGTTTCCGTCATCCGATTGTAATTGTGACGCGAGGTCGAAATGAGCGAGAAGCTAGATCATAGCTGAAGATTGTTCACGTCATTCAACAAATTGTGGTTCCGCAGCTGTTCTTATAGGTAAACACTAAAATTGTCTCTGTGTGTAGATTTCTTATAATAATGTTTCTTAGATTTCGGTAATAAATAGAACATTATATTTGTGTTTATGTCACACTATGTTTATGACACTCATGCATAAATTCTAAAAACCGGAATTAAAACACTCGTGTCGTAAACATAGTATGACATGAACACTTATATAATATCCTCTATTTATTCCGCAATTGTGGTTGGGGGTTGATGTAGTTTTTTGAGTGCTCTGGTTTCAATGAACCTCCATTGTCCATGACTGCCAGTTTGATGAATTCAGAAGTCCATTTCAGAGAGAAAAGACCACTGAAACTTAGTTTAATTTCATGGTAAAAATCTCTGTGACCAGAATCACCCAAACACCATTCTTTGAAACTACATTCACATTATTTTATTGAATCCTTTTCAGTCAGTCAGTGAGTATGGTTTTACGCCGCTTTTAGCAAAATTCCAGCGATATCACGGCGGGGGACACCAGAAATGGGCTTCACAGCTTGTACCCATGTTGGGAATCGAACCCGGGTCTTCAGCGTGACGAGCGAACACTTTAACCACAAGGCTACCCGACCGCCCCTCCTTTACAGTCAATAGTCTTCACCAGCAGGTGTCAACACACATTTGGGTGTGTCTATGGATGTATTCCAGGGGGTACTATAAAGTAATAAACTAAAGGTGTCTATGCTATATGGGTATTTTACTTACATTGGCTGGGGCCTGTGGAGTTGGGGTCCACCATTGATTGATACTGTCAAGTCTATCAAAATTGCATAGGCTTAAGATCAGATTTACAAATGATCAGAAAATAGTATTCTATCTAATCTCTGATATTGCATGCTGTGATAGGACATTTTTCCACTGCTCCATGCCTGTTTAGTGAGTGAGTGAGTGAGATGGGTTTAACGTCGCTTTTAACATTATTCCAGTTATATCACGGCATGTCAGCTTACTGTGGGAGGAAAGCCTGAAGTGATGCAGGTCTCAGACGTTTACCACTTCGGTGAAACCCACCAGCACGGGTATTGTTGCTGATAAACCCAGAAACATAATCGGGGCGAACCGGTATTCGAACCCACAATCATAGGTTTCTGGCGTGCCCAAGGGATGCAAATCTGCACAGCGAATCGCGGCGCCTTAGACTACTGGGCCACCCATGCACCCCCATGCCTGTTTATGCAGACCTACTGCCATCATGCCAAGTTCAAAGGAGACATATTTCCCTTGGTTTAGGCACTCCTACCTAATAAATCAACTCCTGCCTATGATCACTGAAAGACAGCCTCTTCAACCTACATCTGTCTGACACAGACTACTTCACCTGCTGTAAGTTCCCTGAACATTTGGGGGCAAGGGTGGCCCAGTCGTTTATGGCGCTATTCGCTTTGCAGTGTTGTGTCTATTAGGCATGCCTGAAATCTATGATTATGGGTTCAAATCCGGTTCCCCCCGATTTTGTTTCTAGGTTTGTCAGCCCCGTACCCGTGCTCATGGGTTTCACCGAAATGGTAAATGTCTGAGACCTGCATCACTGCGGGCTTTCCTCCCACATTAACCCGGCACACCGCGATATAACTGGAATACTGTTAAAAGCAGCGTTAAACCGAACTCACTCATGGACCATTTCCATACACTGTATGTGTATTTTGCTATAACATGCATGCAAATTTCTAAACATTAACTATGGTAATGAAATTGATGACCGGTACTCCTTTGTCCTCATTATATTTGCCTTCAAGCTATAAAGCCTTTGAACCCGTGTCTGAGCCCTTACTGGTCAAGAGAGCGCCACCATGAATTTTCCTCCCAAATATCAAATGTGGCACCCCCGGGCCGACACTGTTGTAATGTACAACAAATGATGTAATCCCAACAATCACTCGAAGTTGCCCAAAGGAGCAAGTTGTTCGAACAGATTTGAGATTTTCAAATCACACAGCACAAATAGATGTACGGTTGTAGCAGTTTTTGCTTTAACAGTGACCTTCAGTATATCCCATGAAATTTAATCAATAAAACAATATTGCATCTACAAAGCGTTTATTAAAAGAAAATATAGAAATAGAAAAAATATTGTTCACGTGACAAAACTTTCAATGAACATGAGTATAATGTTACATGGACATGATGGATTTGACAGCCACACCAAGTTGAAAACCAAGTGCTTGGTTTTGTGTTTCTATTGCTTCCCCCAATTTACAGAGAAATCTAAAACGGCAATATACAATTACATACATTTGAATAAAGACATGTTCCTGCCCATTTCTGACCTTCAAAATACCAGATAAGATAACCAAAAACAAACACTTTTGAATAACACGGTATAGCTGTATGTCATGCAAAGTTTTAACAGGCACAAAATATTTCTCAATAGAATACCACTCAGGTACTTTTTGTTGTTCTCACATAGCTCCTCTAAAACTGTATCCTAGATGATGCACAAACACTAATACTTGAACATTTTTCTTGAACAAGTTGAAGAACCTTTACAGCTTACAAGTTGATTTTTTAAATAATTTCATAAACAATTCCAGAGAATTGATCAATGTACAAAAGAATAATTTTTTAGCATATAATACGCATTTGCACACTTATGGGCAATTAAATTGTGGAAAAATATATCTGTCGTTTATAAACATTTCAGGTTTTGCTCTGACAGGAACAGATACTGATGTAGGTAAACATCAACATTAGGAATACTGAATCCTAGAGGAGCCATTGTATCACAGTGGTTGGGGATAGTGAGCAATGTCAGATTTTCAGACAGTGAAGCATTTGTCCCAAACAGTAGTATGTGATTTAGGGCTGGAACGAGTCCCAAACTTACTACCCAGATACCCGACTCTGGGTACCTACTGTAGGTTGGATACAAAATTTCATCAGGTATTGTTTTACATGAGTCCTGGCAAAAATTATTGAGATACATGTGTACAAGGATCTGATCATGCATACAGTGATGTTGACTGAAGCTCTACGTGTACTCAAACATCTAAAAGTCAGAAGGAATACATATGTGAACGTTGGCTGCTTGTAGTGGAACCATGAAGTTTTGTTGTTATTGTCATTAAACATTGAACAACATATCCCGTGACTAACCGGGTAGTCCCATGGGTACCCAGGTCTTACTTAGGACCAACCCGACCCGAGTACCTGAGTCACCCGTACCAGCCCTAATGTGATAGCCTTGTGGACAATGTGTTTTCTTGTGGGAGACCACCAAGGTTTGACACTCCATATACTTATGGATACAGTGATGTCTTGTCTCACTTTGTCTCACTTGTTCTGGGCATCTACTGTATGACGAAAAGACATCATTATGTGAGAGAATATGATTTTTTTTTTTACTTTCAGCTGAACTACAGGAATATCACAACAGCTACACCATCAATGAGCTTCCCAAATGTACAAATTTGAGGAGAAAACTGATCTCCTGGGTGATATGTACACACTTGAACCATAAGGCTATCACATCATTTGATGCATGAATACCAATACACCAGTGCCTGGATGCAGCTACAGGCAGGCATGAATGCCAGGATGCCACACACACTTGTATACATGGATGCTCCTGAACACATGAATGCAATAGTTCTACAATTATACACGAACACACAGGAATGCATGGATACGATCATGAGTGAACAAGTGGATGCCACTTTCAGCCTTAGGCAGCAAGATCACAGCTGAGACACCACAAATGGGTTTCACATTGACAAACTGTTCCCATTCGGGGAATCGAACCCCTTCTTCAGCGTGACTTGCAAATATTTTCACCTTCTGCATCCTCGAAAGACCTGCACTTGTGTACATGGATTGACACACAAAGATACCACTTCCCACCTGATTGCATAGATATGCTTGAACACATACTTGTACCCACACATAGATTTGTATTTGCTGTAAATTGTCAGTGAGCACAGAGAAAGAAGACATAGAGCAACTTGACATGAAACAGCAACTTAGTACATGAAACAGCAACTAAGTACATGAAACAGCAACTAAGTACATGAAACAGCAACTAAGTACATGAAACGGCAACTTAGTACATGAAACGACAACTAAGTACATGAAACGGCAACTAAGTACATGAAACGGCAACTTAGTACATGAAATAGCAACTTAGTACATGAAACGGCAACTAAGTACATGAAACGGCAACTAAGTACATGAAACAGCAACTAAGTACATGAAACAGCAACTAAGTACATGAAACAGCAACTAAGTACATGAAACGGCAACTTAGTACATGAAACGGCAACTAAGTACATGAAACGGCAACTAAGTACATGAAACAGCAACTAAGTACATGAAACAGCAACTAAGTACATGAAACGGCAACTTAGTACATGAAATAGCAACTTAGTACATGAAACGGCAACTAAGTACATGAAACGGCAACTAAGTACATGAAACAGCAACTAAGTACATGAAACAGCAACTAAGTACATGAAACAGCAACTTAGTACATGAAACGGCAACTAAGTACATGACACAGCAACTAAGTACATGAAACGGCAACTTAGTACATGAAACGACAACTAAGTACATGAAACAGCAACTAAGTACATGAAACGGCAACTTAGTACATGAAATAGCAACTTAGTACATGAAACGGCAACTAAGTACATGAAACGGCAACTAAGTACATGAAACGGCAACTTAGTACATGAAACAGCAACTAAGTACATGAGGCACATCCTTGCCAGCACACAAAGTCAGCGATCTAACCCACTCAGTCACAGCGGCTTCCACAAAAATGGAAGTCTGACAACTTGTAGTCTAGATCACCTACTTTGTGTACCCCTCTGATAAGTGCAAATTGGCGCATCATCCATGGCCAAAGCTATGAATAAACAAAGCTTTCTAGAAAGTGGGCAAATGTAATATATGTTAGTCAAATGTAACATATGTTATATCTGGGATTACACTTACTTAATGAAGTACAAATTCTAGCACCATCCAGGATTCAAACCCAATCTCGGGTACATGTATACCTGTTCTTGTGATGACAACATGGAGCTGAATACTCATGTCAGCTGTAGTGGTTTTTACTGGTAATGGTTTTAATTATGCACCAATGTTATAAGCATGTTAATCATATTTACAATCAAGTTGGGCAAACTGTAAGTATTGAGACATCACTGACATGAACACTACTTAAAGCAGCAGTCAATTTACCATATTCGACGTAATAAGCGCCCCGCTCTAATAAGCGCCCACGGCAATTTTTGGCTCATATATTGGCTAGTGAACAATCCCAATTAGCACCTCTTCCGATTGATCAATGTACACAACACTTATTTATTCGCGTATAATACGCACTCGTGTGTTATATGCACCCTTAGTTATGAGCAATTAAATTCTGCAAAATGTATCTCTCGTATTTAAATATTCAGCATAAACCACAAAATTTATCTTTCAAATCTGTTTTTTTCACCAAAATAATATTCTAATAAGAGACCCCTATTTCTAATTTTGAGAGCACCCTGGGCGCTTATTACGTCGAATACGGTACCTACATTGTCAACAGTCAACACTGACCACCAATGCCAATAAAGCCAGCACTAGGAAGCAAAGACGACAAAATAAAACACTGAAAGACTGCTAGATCTAAAAGCGCTGTTGTTTAACACAAGGCCAACTACCAACAGGCGAGCATGCACGCAGAACCACAGATGCAGTTAACTTTTATTTCAACCGGTAAATATGTTTATTATCAGATATTACTATGTTGTTTTATCTACAACAGAGAATAAAAGCTGACCAATGAGACGTCTTCATGTCTTCCCTAATTGTTCTTCTGCCCTTGAAACAAGAGAATGCTGAACTCACTAGTCTAATGAAACTAAAACACATATACTGATGGGAGATAAATAAGGCTACACCTATAAAGGTGCACAGTATATAGGTCACAAGTCAGGTGAATGTTAGTTATGGAGAGTATTTGGATGGGTCACCACGTTAAGCAGCTTCACTCCTGAGAGTTTTTAGGGCTTCTGTCCTGCCCAACGCTGAAGTACATGTACCACATGTGGTGTCTCCTTAGGCAAGTGACTTTGTTCGAAATCGAAATATGCCTCTCATCACCCAGCAGTGAGTGGGCACCCAGTAGGATGAGGTGGTAATGTGACTGTTAACCTTCTACCACCTCATAGGCAGTAAGGGTTGTTACCCCAGGGAGCTGAGAATGAAAATTGAATGCAACCTGATCCATTAACCGGGGTGATAATAATGTAGCACCTTGTGAATTCACTCGGTGACTGAAATATGGTACACTATAAACACACTTATAATTATTAAAGGAAATGAAAGTCACATGTACCCTGAACAAAACAGATAGCTTTGCATTATAGTGAATACACGTCATGCTAACATTTCACTTGTTGACCAACTAAATATTAAAAAAAATGTTTTCTTGTCATTTACCACTGAAATCAGTTATGTTCCGGTTGTGTGATGGTGGCCTGTAAATAATGGAGTCTAGACTGACAATCCAGTTATTGATATTACGAGTATCAATCCATGTCATCAGGGTATGATGATGCAGAATTAACCAAGTTACTGAACCTGACCACCCAATCCATTTGGTCGCCTCTTACGACCTGCATAGGTTACTGGGGACCTATTCTAACCTGGATTCCGCACAGGACAAGCAAAATGTAAACAAATTCTGCAATATTTCAATGTGTTTCCTTATCTTCTCCCATCAGTATATCTGACCAGGGAACATCACGTTTTTGTTCTGCTTGTTTGTTGTTTATGCCGCACTCAGCAATATTCAAGCTATATCATGGCGGTCTGTAAATAATCAAGTCTGAACCAGGCAATCCAGTGATTGATATCATGAGCATCAATCACGCAGTTGGGAAACAATGACATGCAATCAACCAAGTCAGCGAGCCTGACCTACCGATCCCGTTAGTCGCCTCTTACGACAAGCAAAGTATGGGTTGCTGAAGACCTATTCTACCCCGAATCTTCACGGATCTGGGGGAACATCACGTAACTATGGTGATTAAATGTTACATTGGTCATTAAGTTTAGTCTGTGGTTCTGCATGTCACTCCTGAGACGATGATTACAGCTCAGTGGGATCCGGAGGCTTGTAGATGGGGGGTCGAACATGGGAGTCGATGGGAGCATGGATACGGAGTTCACAACACTCCATTAGTCTGTCATGTTTATTCATGATCTTGTCCATCTCCCTCCCATCATAGAGTTGGTCCCAGGTAAAATACATTCCTTCCCGTAGATCTGGGTGCTGACGTTTCTGAAAGGTAACAAGAACTTTACAGCAGTGTGCAGATCAAATCTGGACCAGACACATTCGTGATTTATAGCTTTAGCACACATGAGAAATTTAAACATCCAATCCCCATTTTAGAATGGCTCTAGCCAACAGACAGGGGGAATTTGGAGTTAAAACTCACAGCTTCAAAAATGAATTATCAAAATATGATTATTATTGTTTAAATTAACACATTTAACACTTTTGCAGGTGTGGAATTTATGTAAAATGTCTAGGCAAAACAGAACATATATCTGGTTTCACTGCACCCTTCATCTGCACATCAATTATTCCACATAGACAGGGGCGGTCGGGTAGCTTAGTTGTGAAAGCGTTCGCTAGCCATGCCAAAAACCCAGGCTCGATTCCCGACATAGGTACAATGTGTGAAGCCCATTTCTGGTGTCCCCCACGGTGATATTGCTGGAATATTGCTAAAAGCGGCATAAAACCATACTCACTCACTCTACATAGACAGAAGACTGATGGTTCAAATTAGCATCTTCACCATGATGGCTATGGCAACTTAACGTTTGATGCAGACATTCTGAACTTTTTTGCAGGAGCATCCATGCAAACTGTCAGCTTTATTACTTCTTTGGTTTTAGAGACATTTACCAAGTAAACCTTTTTTTCAAATATATTTTATTACATGAAAACACACCACTAAATTATAATTCCAGGAATTTTTTATCATGATGCTTTGAAAAAACCTTGAAACTGTGGTTTCTTGGACGAATATCACTAAACATCTAAAGAATTGGATAAAAAAGAAAAGTACTTCTAAGACAAACATGTATCTATAAAGTGTGATGTTTTGAACAAACTTGAGCCCCCTTTGAACAAGATAAACTAAAAGGATTACAATTTTTTACAGAATAAATTTTCAGGAGCAGTTGGGTAACTTGGAGGTTAAAGCGTCCGCTTGTCATGCCAAAGGTCTGGGTTTGATTCCCACATGTGCGTAATGTGTGAAGCGTATTTCTGGTGCCTCCTGTCATGAAATTTCTGTGATTCTATCAATACGGTATAAAGCAATAGTCACTCACTCACTGAATAAAGTTTTGTTTATTTTACAAAATACATGCTCTAATTATTGATTAGTACAACAACTCACCAGCTGTTCCACCATTTGAGTATTCATGAAGTCCTTCATGTATGTGCCCCGTGGGACTACAGCTGGGGGCACTCTCTGATCCCCGGATTTCTTGATGACTGCAATCACATAGTCATCTGAAACAAGAAGACACCTGGATAGTGGGACATTAATCATGAGGTGAGGTGAAATGGCAGTGTTCGAAATACCTGCCTGCCCGACCGTCCGAGACAGGTTGATTTCAACTCGGGCTGCCAGATTTTCAAATCCCCATGCCTGACGGTCAGGTTATATTTCATATGTGAAAATATTCTAAATATTTCCCGATGATAAGCATTAATTCACATGTAAAGATGAATGATAAAATGTAACCAAAAAGAAACCTTGTTAGCTTATCCTGAGAAACATATGATTATAGTGGGCAGGCAGGTTTTGGTCAGGGCTGGCAAGTATTTCAGCTAGCCAGTCCTGTGGTCTGGCTGAAAGTTTTGGGAGTTTCATACCCTGGAAATGGGGTTTAACGTCCAAACTTCTAAATGCCTGTCAAAGAAGTCAACACCCTGACACATGTTTGTGTAGAGGTTACTTGTCTCTACAACACTTCCATGGATCTTACCACGAAGGGCATCTACAGCCTGTTCTGCAGTCAGCTGGGCAGTGTGGCCCGCG
Source organism: Haliotis cracherodii (assembly GCF_022045235.1). Taxonomy (NCBI): domain Eukaryota; kingdom Metazoa; phylum Mollusca; class Gastropoda; order Lepetellida; family Haliotidae; genus Haliotis; species Haliotis cracherodii. The sequence continues at coordinate 22,844,086 of NW_027266297.1, read as the reverse complement.
GGAGCAAGCAGCCCATGAATCAGGCAGGCCAGACGCCTCAGGTCGGGGTCATCACTCCAGGAGATGCTGGGCAGGTAATTCCTCACAATGTTGGGGCTGTGCTGCAGCTGAAGTACAACAATGGCTGTTTTAAAACAGGATGAATCATTAATTGGGTAAATCAGGGAGCATATGTAAAGTTTCAGTGTTTGGTAAATATTAATGTGGGCTCTGTTATTTAGGTTGGTTGGTTGGTAGGTTGGTTGTTTTACTCCGCACTCAGCAATATTCCAGTTATATGACGGTGGTCTGTAAATAATCGAGTCTGGACCAGACAATCCAGTGACTGACATCATGAGCATCGATCCAAACAATTGAGATCGATGACATGTATCAACCAAGTCAGCGAGCTGGACCACCCGATCCCGTTAGTCGCCTCTTACCACAAGCATAGTCGCCTGATACGGCAAGAATGGGTTGCTGAAGACCTATTCTAACCTGGATCTTCACGGGTCCTGTTATTTAGGGCAAGCTGGGTAATGAGGAATCAGAACCACACCAGGTACTAGTTGTCAGGTTACAGGGCCATTAACCACATAGCGATTGAAGGGCTATGACTGTCTATGTTAAAGTATGGGAGATAAGATGGGCTGCGGACTCTGTATATACACCATAGTTCCAAATATGAAGACAATCCTGCGATTAGTTCTTGAGATATCACGGCAACACCGTTTTCCAACTCCAAAAGCAGATTTGCCTGCTGTGACCTTGAAAATGGGGTCAAGGTCACCAAAACCGACTGGTGTCTGCGGAGTCTGTATATACACCATAGTTCCAAATATGAAGACAATCCAGTGTTTAGTTCTTGAGATATCGCGGCAACAAACAGCTGGGACATACGGACGTACGGTTGTGAATACTATATCCCCCGCTTCGCGAGGCGGGGGACAATTACAATTCTCACAGGGCCTACCAGTAATTTATCAAGATGTGCTCATAGCGTGATATTTGACTCCAAGTCTGCAGCAAATGTCAGTAAAAATACCCAATTCATGTTAATGTAGTTAAACTAACGTTATGTTACGTTATGTCTTTGTAGAGTTAACTGGTTGTAGTTTTGACTATGGGTTGTGGCCATTTTAACTTTTTTTCTGTGGTCGTTTTGAGGCCATTCTGACATGAGGCCATTTTGACCTGCTCCAGAGGTAACTTGTATCACTCACAACAGGGCCAATACAGTAGAAGTGGCATCAATGATTAGTTTTACATTATTGCACTGAAACAAAAAATCCAAATTCTGGGATATAGGGATATTCATAGTGACACTACCATGTCTACAAAAGGAAGTGATTGTTCCTAATCAATAAAATGTATGAATTGATGAAAATCTACATGATCAAGCAAATGTTTCCTATGTACATAATAACTGCAAATTTAATTTTTGTTACTTGTGAGGCAGTGCTACTTACGTACAGAATAGAGTTCCTCACAGATTTTGCACTGTTAGAGTTAAAATAAGTCCTTCCCGGGATGTTTTAGCAGGACAGCAATATCTTATGAGTGAGTGAGTGAGTGTTGTTTATCACTGCTGTCAGCAATATTCCAGCCAAATCACGATGGCCATGATGACCTACCATCAGCCCAGACACCGAGCCTGAACTTTCAAACCTCATTCAGTCATCATATAATCATCCTTTAATATTTGTCTTGTATCTTGGCTTTGAATTGTGCCCTGCACAAATGACATGACTCGCACATCATTCACCATGGCAAAAGGCCGATTAACTCACGCAATGTGCAGGCATGCTAACTTGTAAGGGAGCATTCATTATACATGACTCGCACATCATTCACCGTGGCAGAAGGCCGATTAACTCACGCAATGTGCAGGCATGCTAACTTGTAAGGGAGCATTCATTATACATGACTCGCACATCATTCACCGTGGCAGAAGGCCGATTAACTCACGCAATGTGCAGGCATGCTAACTTGTAACATGTTGTAAGGGAGCATTCATTATACATGACTCGCACATCATTCACCGTGGCAGAAGGCCGATTAACTCACGCAATGTGCAGGCATGCTAACATGTAAGGGAGCATTTATTATACATGAATCGCAAAAGTATTGGCAACATATACTCGACCCCATGATACTAATCATAGCATTATTCAAATACACTTCAATTTGTAACAGTTGGGCACTTTACATCCAAATAATTGATCAAATTGTCTGTCAGTGAAAGTGACAAGTACTGTCATCAAGATTTCTATTTTTAAGGAACCAAATGATGGATTAACATCTATCTGATGGATCTATCTAGAACGAAGAAAGACTCTTACTTGTAGTTGTTTTTTTGTCTCATTATGTGGAGTAGCTAGAATTGCTAATTGACTTCTTGTCAAACTTACCAATTTCAGATATTTGGACATTTCATGCAGGCAAGGTCCCCCTTGCATATTACATGTATCACAGCGCTGAAGAATCGCTCGCTCATTTCCCAGCAAGACACGTCCAAATACGATGTGCAGCAGCACGACCCCCACTGCCCACAGGTCGAGAGATTTCAGCAAATCAAAGTCTTGGCTGTTGTGGCACTTACTGAACCATGGAGGCAGGAATGTGTACGTAGCTGTAACAGAAAGTGTTTCTTCTAAGAAGGCTCTTTAGAATTATCTGGCTACATCAATAGATCAATGATTATTTAACCTTGCTAATTTGGATGTTATTGTTTCAATGAAACTGATCAGTTTAACAAATACATGGATTAATGGAGTACCTGTACAGAGTTCTGTCCCTTTACAAAAAGTAATTGTCTGGATGGTAGGAGTTATGTCCCTTAACAATAACTGTTGAGATGTGATTATCAATTTCAACAGAGTGTGAGCAGGTTTACAGCTTAGTCTTAGTTGACACTGACTTACCAAAGTCGTCAGCATTTCATTTTTGGCCATTGCATGAGTCTGCTCGATATTTATTACCCCTAAAGCAACAGGTTTATTTCCGTGATGCATGGCGGCACCCTTGGTAAAACAGTAAAATTGCCAATATCAATTTGAAGATTTATTTAGAAAAAGCTTGTTTGCATTTCTGAACACATACTATCTACTATATTTTGTTTCAAATTAGAAGCAATATTAATTCATCAGTTAAGAACTTGATATACATGTCAATCTCATTAAAATCAGATCTTTGTTCTCGCATCTGCTAAACAAATACGTGAGGACATCCAATTACGGGTCACGTCTGAACTACCTTTCATCCGACCAATCAGAGGGATGCTTACCAGATCATGAAAGTGACAGTCGGAATGTGATTCCTAATCATGCGACCTCGAAAAGGTTAACAGGAGGTATTCCGAACAATAGTTACGTGCTTAACAACTGAATCCATACAATCTAGAACATCTATTAGCCATTCAAGAATGTTCATTTGTTCAAGTTTCAATTTTTTAATGGAGAATTTGTCAAAATACATTTCGAAGCGTAGTCGCCAATTTAAAATTAGTGCTTTAAAGCACGAGAAAGCTGCCTTCTGATTGGCTAATGTCAGCTTCTTGTCAGTCATTCCATTGGTCGGTCAAAGTCCGCGCAAGGTCGGTCTGACGTGACCAATAATGGGGTGTCCTCAGATTTTGTTAATCTGGATTTATTAATCCATGATTTTTATTCTAAATCAGTAGGAACAAATTTCGAGTTGTTTTGGTATTTCGTATTTACAGCTATGTAACACTTTGTGTCGATTTTTAAATTGAGAAAAAGTTTTTTTTCATTTCCGTGAGTACTTTAAGATCTGATTTTAATAAGGTTGGTATTACCATGGAGGTGTCCAACACACAAACACAAAGGAGTGAGTGAGTGAGTGAGTGAGTGAGTGAGTGAGTGACAGTTTTACATCAAGGCACATCAGTAGTTTACAGAACTGTCAGGGTACATGGTCTTGTTGGTGCAAACATCATCTTCCTGAGGCAAGGGAGTTAACTGACTCTCGGGAAGGTGTACAAATATATACATGACATCAGTCTTACCACGCATCCCTGTCTTGTAGGTAGGGTGATAGGCCGACTCCATGTCAATTAAGATAGGATAACCATATCCGTTTTGAACGATATTTTCATCTGAAAACAAGAGGAACATTTATCAGCAACTTTTATTGGTCAATAGATTTGGAATGAGAGCCTGTAGCTTCCAGTCCACAAATTCACTTGTGTATCAGTACTGTCTGGAACAAAGCATTAAGCCAGCTGTAGTAATGATTAACTGAATTGGTTGTTGTGTTAGCATCACTTGTGTCTAAATAGCAATTCTACAACTTCTGACATTAACATTTGTCAAAACTATTAGCCAGAAACCTGACATATAAATTATATTTGAGATTGATAAATGACGGACAACTGATCTTGTCTGGCCTACAAAATCAAATGCTGTCAAGTCTGTATTGTTTGTGAAAACTAGGGCAAGCCTGTATTGTTTGTTTAAACTTGGGCTGAGACTAGTCCAAATTTACTACCCGGGTACCCACCCCTCTATTACCTAATCCTACCTGGGTACCTGCTGTAGATTTCAACACATTGTACCTGGCAAAATATCTGATTGGGAATAGTATTTAAGTACAGTTATAAAACAATCTGCTCATGCCTTCACTGAATTTTACTGAAGTTTTATCTTTATTCAAACTTATAAAGTTAGAAGGAATGCGTACATAGTGAGAGAAAAATGTGAACATAAGTGACTTACAGTGTAACCATGGAGTTCAAGATATTTTTTTGTCATTAAACACGTGACTAACCACTAGGGCTGGGACCTGTCTAAATTTACTACCCTGCTGTAGGTCTCAAGAGTTGGGAACAAAATGTCTGATTGGGAATTATTTTACTGCAGCCCTGGCAAAAACTATTTAGATACTTGTATCAAACGATCAGATCATACGTACACTGAAGTTGACTACAAGTCAAAAGGAATGCGCACATTAGAGACTTGTAGTGTAACCACTGAGATATAGTGAGTTTTTGTCATTACACAATATATCCTGTGAGTAACCACAGGTCCGGGTAGTCCGGTGGATACCCGGGTCATACAAAGTACCCACCTGACCCGTGTACCTGAGTTACCCGTCCAAGCCCTAGTTTAAACAATGATTAATTTCCACAAACCTAGTCACAGTACCATTTGGCCAAGTCCAGTATGAGGATGATGGGGCCTTTGACCTCATCAAGTTTTATTGATTTGGGAAGCTAAAGAAAATAAAACTCATCTGCAGTTTTTATCAACAGATTTTTTAGTTGTTGTCCTGAAGCCAGATTCAGGGTATGATAAAGGATGGTAGAAAGAGGTGAGGTAATAGTGGGTTAAACGTCGCGTCCAAGATTATTGCACTTATATAGTGACATGCATGCATTTGTGTGTCTCTGTGTGTGGCTGCTGGTACTAGTCCGGACAGATGCCAATTTATAGCGCTAGCACACTGAGATACCATGCCACAGTTTAACATGAATACCCCACTCGGACACAGTATACTGACTCCAAGACAGTCCTTGTTTTAGTCCCTTAATGCCGAGTGCCAGACAGGGTAATAACAAGTACCATCTTTGAACGTCTTTTGGTATGACGCAGCTGGGGATCGAACCCCCGACTTTCCCACTCTCCAGGCGGACGCTCTAACACTAGACCATGGAGGCGGTCCTAATCATGGCAGTACTAAGCATGGTAAGATTCAGAAAGTACTATGACATTTTCTTGTGGTTTATCACTTTTGCCATTGGGCAGGTGGCAACTCTGTGAATTATTCAATAACCCTGTGTTAATAAGGGCTGGAAATATAAGATCAATAATTAGAATTATCATCAGAGGGAAGAAAAATTAAAGATTATCGATATGACAGTTGTGTCATCAATAATACCTTACAGAAAGCACTGTGATGAACATGATGAAATAAAGTTTAGATTTACCCAAACAGACTTGTTATCATGGTTGTTGTCAATAATCTCAATTGCTTAAGATGGAAAGTAACTGTTTTTGTTATATCAAAAATGTCCACAAAGTAATCCCTGAATCAATGTGCCACCACTCACCAGTGGAGTGAAATATGTTGATTTCTTTAGGATTTATTTTGCGTATATAAAATTCAATGAATATTTATCAGACGTTCAGCTTTTTCCTGAGAAAATAATGTATGTCTTGAAGCAGTGAAAAAATATTCTGATTCTAACAAAAATCCAAGCCTCCTCAAAATATCAAACAGTCGGTCCTAAGTCAGTACCACTTCAGAACCATGGCAAATAAGCCTCTGGTAGGACAGCATCACTGCCTTACTTGTTCAGTGGGTGTAAATGCAATTCATGTTCGAATTCCGATATTTTTTTGATGCAATGCATGCTCATATTGCATATTGAGTCCCTATTAATTGAAACACAAGATAAACTCAACTTACATTTGATATCCCCATGGACAATGTCTTTGGAGTGAAGATATCCAACATTAATCAAAATGTTTTCAGCAAGTCTCCATTTTGCTCTAATATCCAAAGAACGGAACAGAGATGATGGATCAAGGGTACCCCCTGAAACACATAAACATGACCTTGGTACTACAAGTGTTTGTAAGACTCTTACAATAGAAATACATGATGTTAGAACTGATAGATGTATGTGGATTTTATATGCAATGTTTTACAATCTCAGTAAAGTCAGATCTCAGTTCTCGCTTCCACTGAACACAGATCTGAGGACCTCCATTATGGGTCATGTCAGGCTGACCTTTCATCCGACCAATCAGAGCGTCACTATCCATATTGGGATAGTGACAATAGGAATGTGTTTTCTAATCATACAACCTCAAAAAGCTTAACATGGGGTATTATGAAAGACAGTTACGGCTGTACGACTGATTCTGTCAAAACTTTGTCAGTCTCTCGCCTCCAGAAGTACAAGCCTGAAAATGTTATCTCTATGAAACTCCAACTTTTAAATACCTATCAAAGACTTAAGTTTTATTTAGTTTAGGCTTGATGCAGAAAATTTAAAACTAAACTCATAAAGATCATCATATCAAAATATGTAAAACAAATATAGTCTTACTTCATACAGCAGACATTACTGTGTATCAAAAAAACCCAGAAAACAATTAAATAAACATGTAAAATACATTTCATATGTAGAATCAGACTAAACTATTGTGAGCAGGTATCCAGACACACTGTTACTGGGATCACACACATACACTTTTAGATTTTGTTGATTTTGAAATATTGAAATTGCTGACTCATCAGATCTGCGGGAGTACCAGGCATGTTAATGTCACAGGGCACTGCATTAAATTAAAGTTCAATAAATACACAAGTGATAATCTACTCAAGATCTTAAGGAAGAGAATGTATGGATGTCAAGTTTTTATTATGAGGAACACAACATTTTGGAGTGTATGCTTACTCCTTCACCTTACTTAGGTGAAGGAGTAAGCATATACTCTGAAACGTTGTGTTCCTCATAATAAAGAACTTGACATCCATATATTCTCTTCCTTTTGTTAATCACTTCTAAATGCCTTTCAAAGACCTACTCAAGATCTTGTTTCAAAACTAACACTTCAAAAGTCAATTAAACGTGAAATTAGTGGATGAACTGCAAAAGTTTGAGATGACGATGACTGAATGATATACATACCGGGATAAAATTCCATGAAGATTTCTCCAAAGTATTTGGTACCCATCTTGCGCTTGACAATACCAAAGATCTTGCCAAGTCCAGGGCAGTGGTCCTGGTGATCAACAACAAGGGACACTTGCTGCTCTCGAGTCAGCTTCAACACCTTCTTCCCAAATGGTAGTTCTGTAGCCACCAGGGGAACCTGAGATAAACCAACATAAGGTAAGACAGGATATACATCAGGTATATTTAGTTAAATTGTATAACTTGGATATATACTCACTGCCAAAAGAAGCGCAAACCATAGAAACATGTAGAGAAGTATGTATTTTAAGAAGAGATTTTTCCAAAGTGTACCACTTAATGAAAATACTAACAATCAGTCAACTGTAACCACAGAGTTTCTTTATTTTTATCACGATATGCTGCACATGATTTCCAAACTTTATACACTAATCCTGCACAAGACATCTCGAGGCATAGATCTATGACGTCACATGTCATGCATTCATGAGGAATGGTTCACACAACATACCAATATGTTCATTTGTGTATTGAACCAATCAATATTTCTTGAATATGAGTAATTTTACATCTATTAACAATCATGTATGGTATCCACATTTCTTTTTTTGGTATGTAAATGATGTCTAAGTAACGGTAAGACTTTAAAAAGTTACAGAAGTTATTAGTCAACAAACATGACAAATGTTAACACCCTTTTTTCAAGACCTATTTCTAGTTGTATTTCAATGTTAATTTTCATGTTGAAGTAACAAAGTTATTTCAAATACAGTAAAAGGCAAATAAGACACATGATTATCAGAGAAATATCATATACAGTTACAGATATACAGTACCCTTTGCAGTATGAGCTTTCATAGAGATAATTATGATAATCATGATAATGGCAATGGCTGTACATTGCATGAAGTCGAACTCCAAGGTTGCAATTCATTAGTGAGTGAGTATGGTTTTACGCCGCTTTTAGCAATATTCCAGCAATATCACGGCAGGGGGACACCAGAAATCGTCTTCACACATTGTACCCATGTCGGGAATCGAACCCAGGTCTTCGGCGTGACTAGCGAACGCTTTAACCACTAGGCTACCCGACTGCCCCTGCCGTACATTAGTACAATCCAACAGGTCCACACCAAATCCAATTAATTCACACAATGATTTCTCACTTGCTTGGTGATGAATTTGGTCTTAGTAATGTTATCCATGCACAGGTCCACAAGTTTATCTTCTTGGAACCTCCGTGAACAAATGTAACTGTCACCACGCTTGAAACTGGAGCTTCCAAACATACCTTCAGTCTGAAAAAGAATAATGGAAGACTTACTTACTTGGAATGGAAGAAAAGTGGTGGGAATTAAATATTTGCAAATGAATGGAATTCTTAAACTGACTACCCATTTTCTTTGCAGACAATTTGCAAAAAACATTGTCATGATTAGTGAGCTTTGAGCATGTTGAGCACGACTTACCCAGACTAGCCAAAATGACCAGTGCTGACCAGTAACAGTTGTCATCTTTTAAACAATTAGTGTCTCATTAGTTTGATCTTCTTGGTTATTGTCTGCTTTATATCAAAGATGAGAGGTAATTTAGTATAATTCAGTACATATGTATCCAGCCACATCAACACAAAATGAATTATCGGTATCTGCAGTCTTAATGACGGAGAAGATGGAGGCAAGACTTGCCTTCATCCTGTTCATTAATATCTGGTAGCACCATGAGTTCACAAGTCATCTACAATTCCATTCTTATTTCACACACTGCTATTTTATCATGTTAATGATGATGTTATTTTCATGCTTCCATGAAAATTCATCATAATGAACACATTCCAAGTTTCAAACTTTAGAAGAATAAACTGTGGTATGTATCAAATATCTATGTAAATAAAACTTACCTCTGACAGAAAGACCCCAGAATCATTCTCTGCTGTTCCAATATTGACCAGAAAATCATAAACATCTTTCTTGGTGCCATACTTGATCTCTTTAAACCTTTGAATTTCACCAAGCTTGTAGAGATTTGCCACCCGCTGCTGAAAACTGCAGCGTCTTCCAGCAGATACAATGTGGCTCTGATGCCTTTGCCGCCTAGCATCCCAGATCAGATCAGGCCCTCGAGGAGGTTCGGGAAACTGTCTTGGGACATCACTAACGGCTACAACTGCCGTGTCTTGAGCTGCACTCAGTGGCTGTAGTAGGTGTGGCTGCTGCTGACTGACGGCAGGAACATTGCTGTCAACACCACTATCAATGTTGGTGCTTGTGCCATCAGTTTCCAAATCTTTGAAGCCAAGACTGCTTTCAAACATGCCGGCTGAAAATAAGAATAATAAGACCTCTTCCTTACATTGATACATTATACATGGCTTCAAAACCAGGATGAAAATGTATAGCTATTAAAGGGGGGCTGTGATCGAGCTAATTGGCAGTCCTAGCAAGCTTGAGTATCATGCCTTCAATAAGCCATGTCTCAGTGGTGCAATAACAATGGCCATCCTAAGTCTGAACTGTCCCAGACAGTAAAATCTTCCCTTAAGACGAGACGACTCAACCTATCATTGTGCTTATATAAATCAAATACCGTAATTGCTATCTTAACCACCCCATCCAACTTCTAGACCAAGATGTAAGTAAACTTCATGTGCCTGGTACTGAGCCTGAAAGTTTACATGATAATCTGTATTTTCTTGTGCATATTTCAGAACTGCCCAGTAATTATTATCAAACGGTTTTAGTTTCATGGATAATTGTACTATGTCTGTTCTCATGGTTCTCTACCATTCAAACTCAGGCAACCAAATAAACTTGTTCCGTCAAGTCCCATTAATCCGACATTGTTGGTTGCATATGATTATGTTGGATTAACATGATTAACGAGTATGTCGGATAAACGTAATTAGGTATTATCAACGTTCATGATCGTAAATTGGACAACTATACGATAGATAACGATTCAAACATGTTGCAATAAAAAAAGGAAATATTCATATTGTTATGTTACAATATGTTTTCTAATCATGCAACCTCTAAAGTTTAACACAAAACACAAAGTTTATCTCTGCAGCCATTTAAATATGCAGCTACTCGCCGACTTGTCTCGCATCAAAACACGGGGCTATGTACTTGCGGGCAGATGACCATGGAGTACGCTGAACACCGTGTCGGATTAACGAGACTGATAAATGAGTGATTTCAGCAAATCGTTGCAAATTAGGTTTGTCTGAGTCGGAGTGCGAGACTGTCGGATTAACAGGTCTAAACAGTACTGATTTAATCGGTTCCCATCATTTGTGTCGCATAAACATGATAAAGCCGATTGTTGGATTAACGAGTGTCGGATAAACGAGACTTGACTGAATATGGTTTTAATTAGCACACACACAAACCTCCCTTCCCTTTGTCACTCTTTTAAGCACCTGGGGTGTTTATTATGGTAAATACAGTTAATTACTGACAATACTTACATAAGTAGTTTATTGAAATTTAGCCAGCAGGTTACTATTTAATATTCATAACATGATAATCATGATAATGATAAATCAATAAATCCTGTCATAGGGATCACAGCCAATTACAGTTCACTCGCTTTACTGATGTCATGCGCATACCCTCAAACAGAGCTAAGTTGGCAGACATTACAGCGCCTTCAAGACTGCTGCTGGCACTAGTCTCTTGACTGTCCATTCTCTCCTCATAACCCGCCACTGATGAGAACTTTCCTGCAGACAGACTGTATTCTTGAATTATTTTTTGTTGTAAAAGCATGGGCTCTTGTGCCATACTGCATATATCAGGGTCTATCAGTATGCTCTTCCTGAAACAGAAAATACCATAGTAGTGGTACAGAACCAATTCATCATTCCCTACTAAACAAGAGTCATCAGAAGATGACAAATCTCCCCGGTCACCACTAATTCGAAGGAACAAATCATCTGACCATGCTGAATGTTACTTTAAGTCCAACTTGATGAGACAATTATCCAATCTATCTGTCTGTATCCAAGAGTAGTTATTGAGCTATCAAAATATTACCATGGAATTGGGATTCAGAACTTTGTATTTGTAGACACCAATATAAACTCAGAGTCAAAGTCACACTTGTTGCCATGGAAAAGGAAGAAATATAAATTTAAAAAATCCGTAAATCATGTAAATAGCAAAAGGCACCAGATGACAACCTGTTTTTTGTGTGTGAACAGTTTTAAGTAAGAATACCTATTACGTTTTGAGATATGGTCCACACAAACACACCACTGTGAACAGAGTCAAAATCAAACTTGTAGCCTTGAAACAGAATATAAATTCTTAAAATCCCAAAATAGCAAAAGTCACCAGTTGACAACCTGGCCTTTGTATGTGCACAGTTTCAAGAAAGAGGGGGGGGGGGGGGGGGGGGGGGCTAACTTATGTGGAATGTGTTTTCAGCAAATACATAAATCAAGAGTGTTATCCACAAAATAGCATCACAGTTCATTCCTTATGAGCATTATGAGCTAAAAGTGATATGTACTTCACATTTTTATTGTCAAATCATTATTAAGCTATCCGACTAACACCAATTCTATGAAACCATTTCTTTAAAATACATGTAATTTTACTTTTTTTAGTAGACATGGTAGAGCCTTTCCTCCTCTGCTTTTTTATATGGGGAATCAAGAAATCTGTACTTGCTTTACTTTAATCTAGACTTGCTTAAGCTTTTTGTCAAAATAAAAAATATATATATAAATTCCACTGTCATGGCACAGGACTATTTCACTACATACACATGATACAAGCATGGATAAAGAGAACTTGAAGAATTTTTTTCAAAGAGGCAGTCCATATAAAATTATGGTAAATGCCAGTTAAATGCAAATAATTATTTCAGGAAAATGTTTGCTTTTCTGACCATGTTTTTGTTACGTTTGTGTGTAGTGAAACATATCACCAAATAATCTAGTCAGTTATGTGTTTTCTATAGATTAACATCATCAGTATGCCTTTAAAAGTGTGTGTGTCTGTGAAGGACAGAGAGTGTGTGTGTGTGTGTCTGTGTGTGTGTGTGTGAGAGAGAGAGAGAGAGTGTGTGTCTGTGTGTGTGTGAGAGAGAGAGAGAGATAGAGTGTCTGTGTGTCTGTGAGAGATAGTGTTTGTGTCTGTGAGAGAGTATGTGTATGTCTGTGAGTGAGAGAGTGTTTGTGTATGCCTGTGAGTGAGAGTTTTTGTGCTTGTCTGTGTGAGAGAGAGAGAGGAAGAGAGAGAGAGTGTATGATTTCATGACAACTGTACATCGGAGAAAATGATGATGGCTAAATGAAACTTGAAACTTAGATCAGTTTTATAACTCTAGCTTCAAGCTATATTGCTATATTCCCAGTTATATTCTGAGCTATTTTTATTTATGGAAATATTACAGTGTAAGTAGAATGCCAATATCAATACTGAAAACCACTATGATGATTAGTAATGGTATTGAGCCATCTGGCAGTCATAATGATTACACTATAGCAGAGACCATATAACATGTATAATAGATCTACTGTATGGTCTCTGACTATAGTTACACCTAGACAGTTACTGTTTCATGCATGGTGCTATAATGACCCAGTTGGGGCCTAAACAGGCAATAATAGCATAAGACAGTAGAGCAAAGTACCTCAATTGTTTGGTTGTTAATTCCAAATGGTTCTAATATTTATGATATCAGTAAATCGAAATAAATATACTTATACCTTGATATTAACAAAAGAAAGCGTAACCTATAGTCGTGCACCATGACCGTGGAATATATTTATTTTATATATAAAAATAATAATCTAGAAATGCATACTAAAGCAAGTCTAGCCAGCTGACGCTAGCTCTATTCTGAAATCAGCATAGGGAATTTTTTATATATTTTTAGCGTCAAGAAGGATATTGTGTAATATCAGATTTCAGAGACTAAATGTTAGTCTAAGAGTAACCCTGTAACCATGTTTACTGTCAAAACTCATCATGTATATTAAAGGGGCACTAATCTAACGCCATTCCCCGGACTGGTTGTTGCCTTTGTTATTGTTTTTTCCCCCGTGAGTACCCGGATGATACGCAACGCAACTGAGCGTGACCAGAGACTGGGCTACCGTCTGCAAGGACAGCTAAATAAACTTGGAGGCTGGAGGCAATATTTGTTTTACGCATTTTTGCATAAACACTGATTGGTTAACTGTGATCTATAAAGATTTCGACAAAGGGCGCATGTTAATTAATTTCTTCAGCCTAAACAAACAGACAAAAAGAACAGCGGAGCTCATCAGATGTCATTTGGAAATACCCCAGATGGTTATAGTTTAATACTAAAAAAAGTATCCATGCAGTGAAAAGATTTTCGGATTTCGGCTTGCGTCGATAATACGATTACTACTCCCTTGTTGTCATCCACGTTTTCTCGTATAACCCTACACTTGTGTATTTGTCGTCATTCACTTGATGCTCAGTTAATGAATTTATTACAGGTACAGTTAGTGGTAGCACCAATTAGATTACCTGACAAAGGTTCCCATTTGGCATTTATTGTGTCTGGGGTAATTATTCAATCTAAATCCAGGTTTGAAGTGAGGTGAAATGTGTGTTATGTAATATGCACGTGGCAGACCAGCAAGAGATGAATGATCAGTTGATTTACTTTGTTTTGTAAATCAACGGATCGTTCCTAGTCATCAAAGGATTAACAGAAAATACGTTGATTGATTAATCACTGTTATTTTGCACAGTGGATATGTCAAGAGTGAGTGTTTACATGTCTAGGTTTTCTAATACAAAGGGAATACACTCATATAATGGCGTGAAGTGCCGATGTAGAAACAACATACTTTGTTCAAAGGGTTAACTGATAATACGTTGATTGATTGATCATTGTTATCTATCACTCAATGGATTTTTTAGGAACCATGGACGTTATGAAAATAGTTGTCACGTGGGCTTTCTCAGCCGACCATTGAGACGTGACACCTATGTAAAACACCTGAAACAATCCAAGTGATCAGTTGAGAAACGAACACGGGTTATAATATCCCGAAACGATATATATCTTTTAAAATATTTGATTGTTAGTGAGACACGTGACATCGAATAAGTTTCTTTGTACAGCTGCAGACGAGTGGGATATTGTTCCTTTGTGTGGATATTCACGGATCCATCCCTCGAACAAGGAAGCTGCCTAAAATTTATACACATAAATTTGGTAGGTTGTAATTATGATATTTCCATTTGGTTTTCCTTCATTTAAACCGATTCGTTCTTGTCTCTCTACGTCTTGGTTGGGAAATTCTTCAATGCGCGATAGACGTTGTTTTCACAGGTCTTTTCCTTTGTAAGCGTGTATATATTACCGTCAATTTGTAAAATGTCATTCTCTCAGGCAATTTATAAAATGTGTAAATATTTCAGTCATTTCGACTAAAAAATCTGTCCAGATTGATTAAGACGATTAAAACATCACAACAGATTATTATGTAGGATTAGAAGCCAAACAACATAGAAATGTACTTTTCAACGTAACATTTTCAGTCTCTTGGTGATGACTTGGTGGAGTTTGTTATCATAATAATACAGATGGAAATGTTTTTCAGTCACTTTGTAAAATAACTGAATTTTCAGACGTTTAATAAATGTGTTACACATTTGACAGTAAAAAAATATACACACTATAAAAAAAAGCAATGCTCAGGTGAAATATTTACTTTGTGTTGCAAGTCAAAATAGTGTAAACGAAAATCGCAAAATTGCCAAGCAAGTGACTTCGTCACCATTACCGATGCTATTTCATTTTGTTGATCAATGTGACCATACGCCCTTATTACTAACAATAAAAGTGACTAATGCGCTTACGAATGGCGCAGCAGAGGTCGCGAACTAGTCTAGATTTCTGCTATACATCCGGGTACTCACTGGGAAAAAACAATAACAAAGGCAACAACCAGTCCCGGGGAATTGCGTTAGATCAGTGCCCCTTTAACTATCTATACCAAATAATACAATACACACAGCACAAAATATATACAATATTCACATTGCAGCACAATTAATCTGAGTAAAATAAATATGACGTCATAAATTGATGGTCGATCAAATCACTTGCAGCTCTATACCCAGATATTAAACCAACAAAAATGTGGGCGGCGCAATAGCTTACTCAGCCTTGTCGTAGTACTACTGAGGTTAACCGCACTGACAGAACTTTCTCGAAACACTAGAACTGCTTGAAACCAGTTCACACGTTGTTTATCAGTCCACACAACTGTACTTGTCTACATCACTGTACTTATATACACGATAAGCCAATGTAAACTTGCCACATTGTTTCATTTACATCACCATCACTGTTTAATTCAAGTCTTAAAGGGGCACTGATCTAACGCAATTCCCCGGGACTGGTTGTTGCCTTTGTTATTGTTTTTTCCCAGTGAGTACCCGGATGTATAGCAGAAATCTAGACTAGTTCGCGACCTCTGCTGCGCCATTCGTGAGCGCATTAGTCACTTTTATGGGTAGTTATAAGGGCGTATGGTCACATTGATCAACAAAATGAAATACAGTTTTCGAGATAATAAGGAAATGTAGATATCTTTGTGAGTAGCATCGGTAATGGTGACGAAGTTTTGATAAGTCACTTGCTTGGTAATTTTGCGATTTTCGTTTACACTATTTTGACTTGCAACACAAAGTAAATATTTCACCTGAGCATATGCTTTTTTTATAGTGTGTATATTTTTTACTGTCAAATGTGTAACAAATATATTAAACGTCTAAATATTCAGTTATTTTACAAAGTGACTGAAAAACATTTCCATCTGTATTATTATGACAACGAATTCCAAACATTTTGATGTTTAATGTCTTAACCAAGAGACTGAAAATGTTACGTTGAAAAGTACATTTCTAAGTTGTTTGGCTTTTAATCCTACATAATAATCTGTTGTGATGTTTGTAGGCCCTTTTGATCGTCTTGATCAATCAGCCAAAATGACTGAAATATTTACACATTTTATAAATTGCCTGAGAGAATCACATTTTACAAATTGACGGTAATATATACACGCTTACAAAGGAAAAGACCTGTGACAACAACGTCTATCGCGCATTGAAGAATTTCCCAACCAAGACGTAGAGAAACAAGAACGAATCGGTTCAAATGAAGGAAAAAAATGCAGATATCATAATTACAACCTACCAAATTTATGCGTATAAGTTTTAGGCAGCTTCATTGTTCGAGGAATGTATCCGTGAATATCCACACAAAGGAACAATATCCCACTCGTCTGCAGCTGTACAAAGAAACTTATTCGATGTCACGTGTCTCAGTAACAATCAAATATTTTAAAAGATATATATCGTTTCGGGATATTATAACCCGTGTTCGTTTCTCAACTGATCGCTTGGATTGTTTCAGGTGTTTTACATAGGTGCCAAGTCTCATGGTCGGCTGAGAAAGCCCACGTGACAAGTATTTTCATAACGTCCACGGTTCCTAAAAATTCCATTGAGTGATAGATAACAATGATCAATCAATCAACGTATTATGAGTTAACCCTTTGAACAAAGTATGTTGTTTATACATCGGCACTTCGCGCCATGATATGAGTGTATTCCCTTTGTTTTAGTAAACCTAGACATGTAAACACTCACTCTTGACATATCCACTGCGCAAGATAACAGTGATTAATCAATCAACGTATTTTCTGTTAATCCTTTGATGACTAGGAACGATCCGTTGATTTACAAAAATAAGTAAATCAACTGATCATTCATCTCTTGCTGGGCTGCCACGTGCATATTACATAACACACATTTCACCTCACTTCAAACCTGGATTTAGATTGAATAATTACCCCAGACACAATAAATGCCAAATGGGAACCTTTGTCAGGTAATCTAAGTGGTGCTACCACTAATTGTACCTGTAATAAATTCATTAACTGAGCATCAAGTGAATGACGACAAATACACAAGTGTAGGGTTATTATACGAGAAAACGTGGATGACAACAAGGGAGTAGTAATCGTATTATCGACGCAAGCCGAAATTGCTTTCACTGCATAGATACTTTTTTTAGTATTAAACTATAACCATCTGGGGTATTTCCAAATGACGGCATCCGATGAGCTCCCTTGTTCTTTTTGTAGGTTTATTTAGGCTGAAGAAATTAATTAACATGCGCCCTTTGTCGAAATCTTTATAGATCACAGTTAACCAATCAGTGTTCAAAAATGCGTAAAACAAATATTGCCTCCAGCCTCCAAGTTTATTTAGCTGTCCTTGCAGACGGTAGCCCAGTCTCTGGTCACGCTCAGTTGCGTTGCGTATCATCCGGGTACTCACGGGGGAAAAAACAATAACAAAGGCAACAACCAGTCCGGGGAATTGCGTTAGATCAGTGCCCCTTTAAATCGTTCAAATCACCAAAACAAAGTAAAGAAATACAGCCAATTACACTCAACATGAGCACGTATCACGTTTAGGCCTCGAGTTCTAGCTAAATTTAGAAAGTGAGTAAGGGCAAAATGGCATTTCATCAGCAATTAGGTTTTTATCTGTCTTCAACGAAACAGTACACAACTAGAGCTAAACTAATAGTTCAGTAGACTCCTACCTGTCGTCACACAAGACTGCAGCGTTTCATGTTTGTCATCACTCGTATGCATCACTTTCCATTAAACCAGATCGGCCGTTCTGGACAGTCTGCCGGCCGCTGCATGATGACAGCATTGAGAACGGGGATCTCCCTAATTATGCAGTATCCTCTATGATTTAGATTCGACGGAAAATGATCGTATTTTCAAGACTTTACGTCTTTTTCACAAGTAATGTCAAATTTGAATAAATATTCCTGAACCTGTCTTGTTTGTGTAAGTTGTAATTAAGCTTGTAAACATTATGCTATATTTAGCCGGTTTTTCCAACTGGGCTCCTGTCTACTGATGTCAACTATATAGATCTATATATAAAGAATACCTAAATATCTATATACACAAACTTGTACAACTACAATCGAGGTCATTATCGGCTGACTATGTACAATAAACTTACAGATGTGATAATACATTCATTCATGTGGTTAGGCCTTGTCAAGTCTTGACTCAGCAAATAAATTAGGAAGCCTTAAGATCATATCTTATTTTCTTTCGTCTCAAAATCTTCATTTTATCAGAGAACATATACCTAGCGTTAGTCCTGCACCATTACTATGGAATATATTTATTTTATGAAAACAAACATCAGTAAATCAGCATTCGGATTTGGCAATGTTTGTTCCAAAGGGCAATAACTCTCAATTTGAAACGATATAAGCGAGATCCAACCTAGACTGGTTCCCGGATCCTCCGCTTGGTGTCGCTGCACTTGTTCCGCTGGTGTGGCAGCCTGGTTCCTTGGGTATGCTGCGCTGGCGCTACACAGCCAGTTAAGCTAGTCCCGTCTCTAATATCGCAAGTTGTCGACGTGCATAGGGAATTAAGCTGGGCCCCGTCTCTAATATCACAATATACGCAAGTTGACGACCAGCTTACATAGGGAGCCAGCTTAAATAAGCTGGTTCCCGACTCCCTATGCGCGTCGTCAACTTGTGATATTGGAGACGGGGCCCAGCTTAAGGGATAAGCTCCTCACAGCGATAGTTCGTTCGTGGTGCTCTCTATACTATGTAATGAAGGTGTCACGCGCTTGGAAAGAGCTTGAGGCTTGAGCCAGGGAATCAGGCTGCTGGTATGGTTCCCGGATCAATGTGCGCTGCGACAACTAGTGGCTTTTTTGTTACTTTTTGCTGTTGACATAGTCCTGTTCTCTAGTACGATAAAGGTTTACGGAATTTGATAGATCAACTGGACCTGTACTGTTCTAATTGTAATTTCCAAGTTAACATTGAGAAAAAGAAAGTGTTAGTTTTTAAAAAGGGAAATAAACTATCAAATAAGGAAAAATGGTTCTTCAACTCACGGAACAAATTGTCACTTCTTATAAATATCTGGGGGTAACCTTCACAGGCAAAAAAGATACTAATGGGAATCTTACATAGTTTAAAAGCTTTCACTTATCTTTCATATAAAACCTTTTTTAAAATATTTGATACAAAAATTACTCCAATTCTTTTATATGGAGCAGAGGTCTGGGGACGTACTCAATACAGAACTATTGAACTGGTCCATCTATATGCTTGTAAACGATTCCTTGGCATAAAAAAAACTGTACATCGAGTGTTATGGTATATGGTGAATGTGGACGTGTAGCACTTTACATATTTCAACATATTAGAATTATCAAGTATTGGTCCAAGATTCCTAAAATGCCTATTGATAGATTACTTAGAAAATGTTATAATATGATGTTATTGTATGAAAAACATGGAATCCGCAAATGGGTATATGATATAAAGTCGTTATTAAATGAATGCGGCTATGGGTATGTTTATCATAATTAATGTGTACCTAACAATCCAGATTCGTTTTTAGTATCTATACGTCAAAGACTTAAGGATATTTACTTACAAAAATGGTCATGGCATGTTTTAAGTTCGGAAAAATGCAATTATCACAAGCTTTTTACGACAACTATTTCCCCAGAATACTATTTGTTTGATATCAATTTAAAAAGGTTTAGAATATGTTAGCACAATTTAGATGCAGCTCTCATAGACTTCAGATCGAAGAAGGGAGGGAGGCATGGAAACAGAGCCAGAGAATTGAAAATATGTGAGCAATGTGAATTAAATGTGATTGAAGATGACTTTCATTTTCTGTTAGTTTGTCCAGAATACGACCACAGTTAAGAAGACAATATATTGATCTGCCTTTTTACGTACACCCCACTCTACAAAAATGTACAACGATCATGTCAACAACTGATAAAGATACTCTAAAAAATCTATCAACGTTCATTCAGCATGCTATGTTAATTAGAATATGACCTGCTAAACGGATCTGACACCACTCCCGAAAACAGAACTGTACTATGGGCCTGAGACCTTTCAGTATATAATAAAACTTATCCATATCCTTATCCTAGTGGCATGGAGAGACACAATCTTCCGTTCGGCAATTTCGCCCAGCCCGGAAAAAGACTTATGCCAGCGCTCTCTGTTGGCAGATTGGTAGAGACGGAGCCAAGCTGAAACGTGGCCCTGTTGCATCTTCATTCAAAAACGGTCGTTTACGACTGAATATTTCAAACCAACACTTATTTTGTGGTGATTATTAGTTTAGAATATCAACATTTGTTCTGTTTTCAACCAGAGACCATATACCAATGGTCTCTGCTTCAACTAAAACACGAATTGACACGATGGAAGATAGCGGGGAAAACGACATGAAAATCGGCCTTTGTGTTATTTCCGACGACAAGTCCTAAACACCTGCAGCTTTCAAATATCACAATTACTTTTCATACCAGCGTGGACTTCAATGTAATAAAACTGGAGAACGCTTACATTTTCAGCACAGAGACATCTCTGACAGGCCTTTCCCGACGGATCTCTAATCATTATACACCCGTGCCTTTATTATAATTTATCAATTGAAGAATAAATAACGTTCAGAATAGAAACCAATCTCATTAAAATCAGACCTCAGTTCTCTCCATTACGGGTCACGTCAGACCGACATTACGCGAACTTTGACCGACCAATGGAATGACCAATCAGAAGGCAGATTTCTCGTGCTTTACGGCACTAATTTCAAATTGGCGACCACGCTTCGAAACAAATTTGACAAATTTTCGATTACAAATATGAAACCTGAAGAAAAGGACCTTCTGGAATGGCTAATAGATGGTCTAGATTGTATGGATTCAGTCGTTAAACCCGTAACTATCGTTCGGAGTAATAATCTGGTAAGCGATGCTCTGATTGGTCGGATGAAAGGTCGTTCTGACGTGCCCCTCATGGGATGTCCTCGGATCTTTGTTTAGCGGTAGCGAGAACTAAGATTGGATTTTAATGAGATTGGAATAAAACAAATGATTTAAATATTACTGTTATGTCAACATTTCCTCTTCATCTGATTTCTTGGTTTGTTTTTATTCTGTGTTTTAGAAATATACCAAATGAAAATGTACCATGCATCCAACAACCAACCAGTACACAGTTGCAATACCCACCTGTCATCATAGTTGGAAATAGTTTGAAATAAGAGATTTACCCATATTATTCTGCCCTTTGACATCATTCATATTTAGTGTTTTAGACATCACAGGTGTTAATTCATTGATCCACCATTTCTTACATAATTATAAATACTGATAAAATAGTGGTAAAATACAGATATTTGTCCCAACAAACAACAAATCATACTGACTACCCCACAAGATGTGTATGATACATATATAAATGTACACGATAGCTGTATTTTCTTGTTTTGGCAACTTATATTATGTTGACAAGTTATTTCTCTTACAACCTATGCACTATCCTGCTGTAACGATATATCCTGATTTCAACAGCACAACTGTAGTATTAAGTTTATTTATGAGGTATAATGATATTGCAAATATGATTTTACAATGTATATAATAAAATGCAAATTTAACTCCACAATCATTCCATGTAGATATCTCTGAATGCATTTATTTATGTTATTTGATTTTACATAAAACGTATTATATTCGTATATCATGACTGCTAAAAAGTTGTGCATGTGTAATCTAATACTAGTCCACGTGCAAAGATATACAATGATATCAATTAAAATTATAACATTGTGCAATGCAGCTATCTATTGATGTAAAGAGAAAAAAGAATAACACTATTTGTTTGTGTAAGAATTTGAAACATCAGTTTAGAATTATAAAACATAGAAAACAAGGTATACTGATAAGCCAATGTAAGCTTGCAATATTAATTGTCATATTTACATCACTGTTTGTTTCAAGTCTTAAATCGTTCAAAGCACCAAATAAACGTAAACAAATACGGCTAATTAAACTCAACATGAACACGTATCAGGAATGGTTAGGCGGTTATACAGGGTAGGTACGGGTACATATACAATGTGACTGTACTATATTTTTCAAAGTATGATATGCAGACATCAAGGGCAGTACTTGTAGAGTACCGATTGCGAAACGTCAACAAAGCGACCTGGAATATACGATCGATCAGCTGATGTCACCGCCTCGCTTCGAAAGGCTATCAAGTGGTTAACTATACAATATCATCCCCGTTGAATCACGGAACATATATTTCAAGGCATGGCAATATAAAGATCATTATTGGTCAGTAAATAAAAATATATACCCTTATGTATATAAGTACTTGCACATAGGGGGTATATACTCATATATACTGACCAACAACGTGTTCCTGCTGTACCAACGCATGGAGAGAGGACAAAGGCAACTTTAGTCAAAGAACAGAGCTTCATTTGACAACGCACTATTCGTCTTTAATGTAGAACCGCTGTCTATCGACGACAGTTACCTAAACTTGGTCAAATCAGGCAACCTCAGACTAGAAGTTCAGTTCACGGTAGCACTGAGCAGTCCTCTCAATCAAATAGCTCTGTCAATCAGCATCGCGAAGTTAAGAATGTATTTGTGAAAGTAAAACAAGCGCCATTAACAGCGACCCAGCATTACGAGGATATGTCGTGGGGGTGTATGTTAGAGACACTCTGGAAAGTCAAACCTCCTGCGCAGCATCTTCGTGATGAGGGAGACATTGTGAACGCTGATGTTGTTCAATCACCGGGGCAACACTGGGTAGGTTTCTATTTTACAAATAACCAGGGTCAATTTGTGTTTTTTTTTATAGTTACGGACACACACCCGTGTTTTATTATAAAGTCTTTGTATATTTCATGAAATAAACATTCATCAACATTTAGATATAACAACAGTCTATCTCGAGTGTTTGTGGATTTTATTGTTTGTATTATTTGATTCAGAAAGGTAAACCCCAGACACCACTTTCCCATATCGTGTCAACCTTTACAGTTGGTAAGCTCCACAATGGCGAGAATGTATCAAACTACATTCGTCATTAATTGCAATATTGTTTAATACATGTATGTAATATCCCTATTAAAAAATATTTAATCTCCCTGTTTGGGATCATGTTATCAGGCTAAAGCGAGACGTCATTAACAACAGACCATGACCAGATATGTTTTAACCCATAACAACTTTTTGAGACATCTCATTCTACAAAATTAATATGGACACTAGACGACATACGTAATATGTCTTGTGCACAAATCAAAGCCGTCAAAGCTTTTGTCAGAGATCTGCTGAATGGGCGCATACCTGTAACACGCAACGGGAATAAGAGGTACTTGCAGCTAACTCCTATTTGAGGATTTTACGACGCATCTCTGTGGACATCACTACTGATAACAGTGTCAAACGCAGTATCATTACTTGCAGCTAAATCCTATTTTAGGATTTTACGACGCATGTCTGTGAACATCACTACTGATAACAGTGTCAAACACATATCATTCGACATCACAACTGATACCATTCATATCTAAACTCAACATGTGCGTCACGTGAGGAATGATGCTGAACAGAACCTTCTCCGTCAAGCTAAACGTATGAGACGTCCTCTTGTGCCACGAGCGGCTTAAATACGACTGCCAACAACTCCATAATACCTTTACTTTGGACCAACATGGGATCAACGTTTTACTACCTTTCTCTTCTCCAACCACAATTTCTGTCATCGATGGTACATGTAGTGGAAAGACTTACCTGACTATCAAAATACTGCAAAACGCCAACAGCGGCGAAAATACCATTGTAGCAGAAAAACTCTTGCTTCGCACCTTAGAAAAAACACAATCTGTTTTTACACCTAAAAAGGCACATAAAAAAACACGTGATGAAGGAGTAAGCATATATACTCCGAAACGTTGTGTTCCTAATAATAAAGAAGTTACATCCATATATTCTCTTCTTTATGTGAATCACTTCTAAATGCCTTTCAAAGACCTAAAAACGCACAATTTAAAAATAAAAATAAGTAAACCTCGATTAATTACCTATGCAGTAAATGATTAATTCAAACTCTACACGGTCGAACATGATATTTATTGTCTAACGTGAAAATCGGAATCTTTAGGCACCTTGGGGCTATAGTGGTAGGTGGTTTATCATAGCTGTGAAAACACTGGTCACAATGCCAGCCACTTCTGACACTGCAGAACGCTCGTTTAGCCCACATACAATTGGTTTTGCTTACACTTAAAATTAGTCGCGTTGCGCTCCTGGCCAAAGAGATGTTTGATAAGACACCAGAGATCATTGTCTATTGTTATGCTGCTTGGCAAGAATTTCGCTGATATGCAAACATCTCTTCAAAAGATTTGTGTTTCATGATGGGTTGACTAGTTAAAGTGAACTGTATTCTTGGTCTGAAGCCTCTCACAAACATGATTTTGGTGTTTGATGATCTTATGATGGTAAAACCGTGGAGTAAGCTTATGTTAACCTTGTACACAACACACTGTC
Organism: Haliotis cracherodii; assembly: GCF_022045235.1. Classification (NCBI taxonomy): domain Eukaryota; kingdom Metazoa; phylum Mollusca; class Gastropoda; order Lepetellida; family Haliotidae; genus Haliotis; species Haliotis cracherodii. The sequence continues at coordinate 22,818,979 of NW_027266297.1, read as the reverse complement.
ATTTGGGAATTTCCGTACCCTAAAGGTTCTTTTGCTTATACAGTAAGTATAAATACACACATTTTCGTTTTGTTATAATTCTAGCCTAACAAATCTTCCCATCACAAGCAAAATAATTTACAATCATATGGAGATGCTGTGGAAGGAGGCAAGAGTGAGTGAGTGAGTTTTCATTTTCTAAAGGCATATTTATTCTTTGGGCCTTTTGATAACAATACTCCATATGTTTATCTAAAGCCCCCTGAGATGAAAATCGTCACAAACACTGTCTGCAAACAGATCTCTTAACATCACCCCTACTGGAGACCCATGAAGATTCCGGGGTAGAATAGGTCTTCAGCAACCCATGCTTGCCGTAAAAGGCGACTAACGGGATTGGGTGGTCAGGCTCGCTGACTTGGTTGATACATGTCATCGATCCCAATTGCGTGGATCGATGTTCATGATATCAATCACTGGATTGTTTTGTCCAGACTCGATTATTTACAGACCGCCGTCATATAGCTGGAATATTGCTGAGTGCGGCGTTAAACAACAAACCAACAGTAACAACCCCTACTGGATTTGACCCAATCAAAGCAAAGACAGCGTTGTGATCATCAGTTAACAGTAAGAGATCTATGCATCTGTCGGGAGTCAATCTCATTAAAATCAGATCTTAGTTCTCGCTACTTTGTTTAGCGGCATCCAGAACTCAGCTCTGATTTTCACGAGATTGGTCGGTAGTGGTCTGAGATTCTACTTTGGTGATATGCACTTGGTTGATAAACACATCACTGGGGTTTTTCGTCGGTCTGTTCGTTACTTTCGTCAAAGCCATAGCTATTAATAGATAGATTAAGAGCTTCAAATTTTGAAATATGATTCAGAGATATTGGAAACGTGATGTCAGTTATATCCAACTTATCTGCATGTTTCAAGTAATGGACGTCATATTCACGATGGGAAGAGGGCGGGCCTGGGTGGAGATGTGCTATGCCAGAATACAAGAAACACCCGCCATCACTGTTTCCAATATTTCCTTCTATTCTTTAATGCTATCGGTAAAGGGATATATGTAGAACCCTGAACGGACAAAAACGAACAACAGTGAGCTTTTATAGACAGGACTTCTTCAAAATGAGATCTGAATCCTCCCCCTCAAATAGTCTAGCGTTCTCATGATGATTTTGACAATTCCGTCACATTGTTCTGTTAAACTGTAGCATTAATCATCATGGTTTTAAAATAAGGTTCAACAAATTTGACCTTACCATTCTCTCGTTCTTTAGATAATCTAATTTTAACACACACCCCACTTCACCTAACCCTTTTTAATCTCCCTCTGTAGATGATTGATAACACTGTTTTGTATGCGAGCTGTTTACAGCAGAAATCTCCTCATTCTTGTTCACGTGGATAAAAATCAAATCACGAGACTCGCCGTTAAAAGCATGTCGCGAACAACCAGTTGGGGTCGTTGAGAACTCTTTAATGTTGACGTACTCCAATCCGTACTTTTACTTCTTTTCCCACCCGTTGTTCCACTCCAAGGCATAACCTTGCCCTTCTCGTGTGTTGATCTCATTTACCCTTACGTTAACGGGTATGTTTACTCAGAGCGCAGGTCACTGGAGTGGGGTGGTGGGGAGTGATGTGCCATTGTCGTATACTCTTGACCACATCTGTTGCATGTAAACAGGGTCTTCTCACATAAAGCTGTATGAGTACGTCAAGACGTTCTTTCCGAGAAATGTAGAGGACATGGGCATTTCAGTGAGTGGAAACGAGCAATGTGACAATGTAGGTGATTTTTACACTGGTCACAATGCCAGCCACTTCTGACACTGCAGAACGCTCGTTTAGCCCACATACAATTGGTTTTGCTTACACTTAAAATTAGTCGCGTTGCGCTCCTGTCCAAAGAGATGTTAATAAGACACCAGAGCTCATTGTCTATTGTTATGCTGCTTGGCAAGAATTTCGCTGATATGCAAACTTCTGTTCAAAACTTTTGTGTTTCATGATGGGTTACCTAGTTAAAGTGATTTCTACCAACGTGTATACGTTCATGTTAAAAAACGATGCTGGGTAGGAACTGAATAGGCAGTCAGCTTGACTGTCGATGCATTTCGTTCCCCTGAACAGATGAGGTGTTTGCCATTGTTGAAGATCTGCAATTGGCGAGTGCCGACGCTGCCACCGACCCCACAGCTACCACCACCACTCCAGTCACTAACGTGTGGGAACATTAGCAGCTTCAACGTCAAAGCCTTTTTTCACCCATACCAACGTAAGTATTATTTTTGTCTAAATAGGCTTTGTCAATACATATATGTTCTGTAACCGTTTACATAAAGTGATTGAGTGAGTTGGGTTTAACGCCGCTTTTAACAGTGTTCCAGTTATATCGCTTAATGTGGGAGGAAAGCCCGAAGTGATGCAGGTCTCAGACGTTTACCATTTCGGTGAAACCCACGAGCACGGGCCTTAGACGAATGAGCCACCCGTGCCCCTTTACATAAAGTGTTGAACAGACATTACCTGGCTGAAGCGTATATAATCGTGAGGTGAGGTGAAATTGGGTTTAACGTTGCGTCCAAGATTATTGCACTTATATAGCGACGTGCATGCAGGTGTATCTGGCTGCTTGTACTAATCCGGACTGATGCCGATTTATAGTGCTAGCTCACTGAGATACCATGCCGCAGTTTAATATGAATGTTCCAGGATAAATTTAGGATAGGCTTATGCACAAAGTCACCATTTGAGATAGGTTTTAAGATTTACTACGTCAATGGGAAGTAAATGTTATTTCAGACATATAGCTTTACCATGCAGCTTTACATATAATACTGTGTTTGTACTGTCATCGACGAGTTCTGAGTCGGACAGCAACTATTTGGTTATTTACAGTCAGTGGACAAGTCATAAGTATTGGCGATTAACCTATTGGAGGCGGGTCTTCATATGATCCACGTTACAATAATGTCATCGCGTTTAAATTTATCGTCTGCCCCGCTAATGAATTTAATATAAATCTCTATCTCTTTATATTACTGTCGTCTGCTTTGTTTACATCCGGTATCTGTCTTCCGATGCCATGGGTCGCAAATTCCGGAATTGAGTTGATGGGGTCATCCTCGACCTGGGCACCATCGATATGAACCGAATTTACAATTCAATAAGCCGATTTGTTCGTCTGCCCCGATCAGTCATATTCCACAACAATCTACAGTGTTGATCTAACTAACTGCCTTGAAGTTCTTCTCCGAGTCTGGCACGATCCTGGCGACCATCATCCTCTGATAGCGATTGGACAAGTTGTGCCAAAGGAGAAGACCAGGGTAGGCGGAGGACGTTGTAACGATCATAATGGTGGCGGATTTCCAGTTTCATCGCTGTCAAGATAACAATTTCCACATGGCACTACAGACGGCTATAAATTGGCTTTATAAAGTGAGTGAATCATTGAGTGATAGACCTAGTCTGACTTACAGACCCTGATACAAACATATCAAATATAACCCATGCAAGTCTATAATGTTTGGCAAGTCTAGATTTCTGCAGTATCTGGAAATGAAGAGTCTCTGGGCTTTTTTTTAGTCAATGGTACCTTTAGAAAATGGTAAATTAACACTTTGTCTTTGAAAACTTTTCTTTGAAATAATTGTTATTTATTATTTCAAAAAAAATCTTTCCTCCTCTGTTGTTTTCATATGTGGAATAAAGGAAACTAGACTTGGTTCAGTTTTACCTAGACTAATGTAGGCTTTTAGTACAATATATAAAAAATGAATATGTGTAAAAATTCCACAGTCATGGTGCAGGTGATGTAAAGCAGGGTGTAAATTAAAGTATTCAAGGAATATCATATATACAGTTATGTATCCAATACAAGTATTGGAAAATATTATTGGGGGCTGGTTGAGTGGCCTAGTGGTTAAAGCGTTTGCTCGTCACGCCGAAGGCCTGGGTTCTATTCCCGACATGGGTACAATGTGTGGAGCCTATTTCTGGTGTCCCCCGCCGTGATATTGCTGGAATATTGCTAAAAGCAGCATAAAACCATACTCACTCGCTCACTCACTCACTCCCTATGAGCAATGGCCCCTCACTCTCTGAGGTTACGTTATCCACTGAGTCATCAAGCCTGACCACCCAAGCCACCCCTTATGCTTTCCTAATACATGACCGCGAATGGTCGTGGTTGTGGGGAAGCACCTTGGTGCTGGTGGCGGGGTGCTGGTGGACTGCATTATAAGTTACATTTGGCGTCTTGGGATACATCCCAAATTATAAATTATATAGGACAGGGTTGCCCACAGGAACCAATTTATCCATTCTTCTTTACAGCAGATGGCTTTGTGTTAGCTTTACAGCGGATGGTCAGCTTGGCAACAATAGTTGCCCTCGCTCAATATTTGGCCATGGTACTTGCCTGGCAGTGGTAGTTGCATAGAAACATGGGTTGCTTGACAGCGGTCAATGCATGGGTAATCAACATGGGTTGCTTGGCAAAGGCTGTTGAAGGGCAGCGGTTGCTGCATTGGTAATCAACTGGGATTGCTTGGCAATGGTCGCTGCATTGGTTAGCAAAATTGGTTGCTTGGCAACAGTAGTTGCAGGGCAGCGGTTGCTGCATTGGTAATCAACAGGGGTTGCTTGGCAATGGTTGTTAAGAGTTAAGCTCATTTCTGCATTCCATCAGTACCTTCTCATCCGCGACCATTTCATCCAAATAACACCTCGTCTCAATTTCAACTTCCGCTTTATTGCAGGATAGCAGAGCCCAACTTAATGGGGTTATGTCCTTATATAATGCACTAAGTTATAAATACACACGGTAATCCTAAGCTTTACATACATAACAATGCCCATCACTATAGGAAATACAATTTATATGATAAATTAGTATGTCTTGTGATTTTTTATATTGACCCCAGGTTTGTTATTCACAGAAGGGATATGATAAAAAAAAAGTTCTCCCCAAAATTCTAAATCCCCTTGACGGGGTGTTTGTGCACTATACCCGGCACTCAAGAAATATGGTACCTGTCAACATTATTTGATTCATGCTTTGCATGTGTGATGATGACATACATGCATCTTGCATGATAAGGGAAAAGATAAGGATGTGCTTGATAGCTGTTTATTACAATTATGCCTTGTACAATAACTCATATTATATACCGGTATGTGATTGTACTGAGTTCCTTAACAACACAAGATTTGAATATAGAAACCCACCACCAGTATAAGACATCAAAAACATATACCAGGTATATACTCAAGTGAGTGAGTTAAAATTTAAAGTCAGTATTTCAGCCATCTTGTGACTATGAAAAGTTATACTTTCCTAATACCGTATTCGACCCAATTAGCGCCAATTTCCCAAGATTCTGTTTATTTTAGATATTTGTGACTTAAGGCAAACTGATGAATTTACGCCAATTTGACTCTGAATTGGTCCCAATAAGCACCCACCCCTTCTGTCTTTATTTTAAGTGCGCTGGGCACTTATTGGGTCGAATACGGTAAATAAATTTTGACGATATTAAAACCAACAATGGACTGTATAAACAACTAGACTATCACAGATCTATTTTGAAAAATAGCAATAAAAGATATCACTATACGTAACAATACAATATCAGAGACCATATAATAGATTCTCTGACAATATGAAAAAAGGCTATAGCGTGACTTACAATCTCTGCAATAATTAGCTGCCACTTTATAAAACAGCTGCCTGTGCACATCAAAATTTAAGGCAGGCACTTAATGGTATATGAATGGTATACAAAATAGTTGCTTGAATAAGGCAGGACTTTAAACACTTTGTATGTTACATTATGCCACGAGCATTGATAGTTGTCTTTGTAGAGCAACCACACACCACTATTTTACTCTATGTCAAGAGTTCCAAACTATCAGAAAAGTTCACCAATCATGGAAAAAATCAAAATGAGAAACATGATTTTGAAACTTTCTCTCATGTTTCTCTTTGGTATAAATTTTTGTCAAAAGTAGAATTTTCATTTGGAAAAAAGTCTTCAAAGTGTCCTTGTACTGTAAGAACAATGTGTCATAAATTGTGTTGTATGATTTTGTTTTATTCTGATCACACACGGAATTGTACTTTTGGAACATATATGATTGTAACAGAAACTTCTGTGTTGGTAGTTTAGGTGCATGATATCCCAATATGATTCCTGTTTCTTTATGGAGTACTGTCTTATTAATGTTTTGTCTGCCAGAGAAAGATAATTTCAAGTCCCCGTTTCTTTATAAGGGATCACTGCAATGACTTCACTGCAGAAGCAAGATAGACAACACTTAAATGGTTTTCAGTTGGGCCGAAATGTGAAAATAAAATATAAACAGAACTCATACTAAACGGCCTTGTTCATAGCCTTTCTCCAATTCTTTCCTTATAATAGGCAAGTCTAGAGTAGTGGAGTAAGGATGGAAGTCATTTTTGGGGACATCTTGTTCTTATTATTTATATAATCTAGAAATAATGACTTTAAATGAATAATTATTGCCTTAGAAACTTGTGCAAGTCTACCTTATTCATCACAGTACCAGTAGCATGTATATGGATTGAAATATGTCAGTTTTTAATTTACTCCCACTAAATACAAAGGGCTGCTATGCAGTGTAGTGCTATTTGTAACCAACAAGGGGTGCCAGAGAATTCTATGACCAATGAACACTCTCATTATATTGGTTTTAAAAGAAACGGCAATTCCTCTTATGAACAGCAGGAGAAAAATCGCTTTTACAAAATTTGACAAACATACTGCAATGGTTATTTGAAATTTTGTTTTCTTTTTGTTTGTTTTGGAATTCATGGGAAAAATGTCTTGGTACCAGACATTCCTGTTGGGATGATATAGGAATATCCATGTTCTTGCCCAGCAAACATTGGCTCTGCACATATGCTTCAATGTCAGGCAATGGTAGGCTTGAGAAAGGATCACACACACAGATTTCCCGAGTTGTACAAGGCCTCATTTTATTAGTTGACAAACAATAGACTTGGTCGCCACTACACTGCATAATGGCCATCTTATTTTATTCATTTGACACCTGTCTTTGCTTTTGAAATTATTGCTTTGGTAGCACAGAATGAAAATGATTGAACGTGTCTAAACTTCTGGGAATGAGTCTCTTATTATCTGGTTTTAAGGTTAGTTTTTATAATGCTTAAAGGAAAAGAATAAACATGTCTAACAAGCACATTATTTGATATATACTAGTAATTAAAACCTCAACTTTGAGATATTTACTGCCAGAAGCAGTGATTTGCCACACCCACATGATTGACAGTTTTTTAAAATGCAGAACAGCATTTTCCCTTCTCCTATATCCATGCCACAAGATTCAAAATTTTAGGAAAATAGGAATCCATAAAGTGGAAAGGCGGCAAGGATTCAGTGAAGGGCTGCTGCGGTTCTGCATGTCTCTCATGATGCTGCTTCAGTCAGTGGGGGACTCGACAGATATAACGCAGGTTTCAGTGATGACATCTTCACCAGTGGTCAGCTCCTTTGTCTCTCCAGAGAGGAATTCCACCACAACAGTGATCGTGTTCTGAAAGAAAACAATAATACGTCTGACACGTCATATAATGGAGAAATCAAGAGAATCTGATTCAGAATCAGTGACCCCTGAAGGAGCTAGTTAATTTCCAGGATCAATGGATTCAAGTGATAATGATAATAATGATATAAATAACAACAATAATCATAATCATAATAAATATCAACAGATTCGATTCGAGTGATATCTCCTACCTAAACCATGTTATGGTTGATATATATTTCTGTATAATGTTGCATAATGACCTATTGTTGTTATACTTGTTTAAAACGCATGTTCAGAAAGGCCAGTGAACCCCTGGCTCAGAATTAACTGCAACAACAAAAGCATTTATTATAGCTTGGCAATGCTTTCATTATAGTACTTTAACTGTGGCTCTGGTATTGCGTTAGTTAAAAATACTGTTGCAACATTATTGCAAATGTAGTACAAAGAATGGTTATGACGGACCACTAATTTTAGTTCGTAATAACCGTAATTCATTATAAGCATAACTCTCACAATGGTGAGACCGCCTCCGTGGTCTAGTGGTAGAGCATCCACACACTACATTTTCAAATTTGGGATTGGGAAAGCAAATACTCTTATTTTTGGTCCCTCAGACTTTCATGATCTGAACCCATTTAACAATGTTTTAAAACAAAACAGATTGCAACACACATTCAAATTCAATTTTCAATTCAATTTTGTAACATCATCTCAAAACTGGTTAAAGTTGATTGCAGATGATAGTGTCTGAAAGAAACTTATAGTCAAAATCAACTACAAAATGTTTCAGCTTCATCACCGAGATATTCTGAAAAAATGTCTTTTCAGTTTTAAGAATTATGATTGTCAATCCAGGAGAATAACCAGTCAAGATTGCATGTTGAGACAGATTTCTTTGCCAAAAAGGGCAAAATAGCGGTGAAAATTATGTTAAAGGACTGTCATGTTGTGTTGAAGCCAGTGATGACACAGCAAAAAGGGTAAGTAAGGACTGTCTGGGGTTTGTACACTGCTGCACCACAACTAGGGGATCGAAACTATGGACACCTTGTACATCCTATAGAGCAACTTCTCGGAGGTAATGAATACCGTATCTGAGCACCAAAATCAACCCTCCATGATGTTGCTGATTCTTAGCAAAGTAGTCCCAGCACAGACCAAATGGACTGCACCATGCGCTCTGCGCTCAATCCGCACTTGGGAGACGTCAAGGGTGTATAGCTCACTAACTGGAGCCAAGAGAAAGACCGTCTTTTTAATGAGATTAAAATAGGACGACAAGTGGAATGATTGATAGGGAGCAGTACAGAGCGACTTCAATACCAAGTTCAATTCCAATGTCGGGGGTCGAAACTTGGATCGTTGATCCTCTAGATGAAAGGACATCGGTAATGAGAGAAGTTCTGGGATCTAAGTAATTTTGCGGCACGTAGAAACCATCAGCACCAAATGAGGGCAATCAGGTATGTCCTATTGTTCTTATCCTTACAGAAGGATTCCAAGGAACACCACTTGTCATCATAGAGACTGTGTGTAGAAGGCCTACATGCTAAGGCAGTAGCCTTTACCGCTCTAGCTGAATATCCCTTTGCACCTAAGGCCCAGTGGACAGGGAAGATCAAAAGCATAGAGAGATTCATTGTGCTTTTGATCTTTTGCAGAACCCTGGAAAAAAATATAGGTGAAAAACAGAGCTTTTAGGCTTGTCCAGAGAATGCTGAAGGCATCGACTGCCCATGCCAGATGATCTGGGACTGGGGGGAGGTAAGTCTGGAGTTGGCAATTCTTGCTGGCCGAGATGCTGGCATACCTGGGTGAATGCATTGGGGTGGAGCATTCACTCCATAAGATCCACTTTGTCTGGTCTGGAGAGTGTGTTATTCAGGTTGTTGCGACAACCAGGAATGTGTTGGACAATGAACCTTAGGTGCAGTCGATCCACTAACTAGAAGAACTTGAAGGTTTGGTGACAGTAGAGATGACAAGTGAGGAGTCCCCTGATTGCGAAGGCACCAGACGACTGTAATGCTGTCCATCCAAATGGCGGGCACTGTTTGCCAAAGAAAGGACAGCCCCCAGTCCAGATTGTTGATGTGCCACAGGTGCTGCACATCTGACCACAACCCAGGGGCATTCAATCCCTGCAGATGTGCCTCTGGACATCAGGTCATGAGCTGATGTGAGAAGACCCATCAGCACCTGCCATTGATGAAGCGTATGAGTTTGGTTTAAGGCAGGATGTAGGTGATGCTGTATCTTGTGCCATCTGTCGCTAGGTACCAAGAAGAGGTCCTGTTCCGTGCGAAACAGGCGCTTGAAGGATGAATTGAGTTCGGACGAGTTAAATCAATGTAAATAAGCAGGGTTTCTGGGTCCTGATGATTCAGTCTCACCGTCTCATCTTCTTTTGTTCGTGCAATGAGGTTGGTAATTCCCCTGTGGCTTAGAGCAAGTTTTGCCACATAAAGAAGACAAAGAGCCTGGGGGGGGTGTTTTAGAGAAGCACGCCTACACTGATAATTTCGGCTTAAAATTGGAACCAAGGCCTTTCATCACGGGCGAAACTGGAGACACAAGCGGGGGTTTCCGAGATGGCACCATTGAAGAGAATGGGCACGCACCAGGGTTGATGCAGGAGTTGCCTCTTTAACTCAGAGTCCCAGTCAGTTGGGGCGACATAACCACCTAGTGGTGGTGATCTCTGCCAAGGCAGCCCAGAAATGATTTCGGGGATGGTCGATTTGGCGCTGCTGGAATGACATATGGTGACAGATGATTGACCCTATTGTGGTTCTCCTAGTTGAGGTCCTGATCAATAGCAAAAGCAGAGGAGGCCAGAACAGACAAGGGCTCAATGAAGGCAAGCTGAGTGTCTGGCATTGTGCTAGTCCCAGAGGAACCAGTTATATGATGTTAGTCGTCATTGAGGAAGTGCGCATTATTAGCGACCTCGAACACATGAATGGAAAAGTCCAATTTCCAGAAAAGAGATGCCTTTAACACTGGGGTGATGGACAACATCGATAAATCATCCAGGGACAAGATCAAATCATTAAGCATCCGATCTGACAGGATGGAAGTAGGATTGGACCAATTTGTGTCCTTTTTGTCCACATCCAGGCCCAGGGAGGGAGCGACCGAAGCCAACCGGTCTGCCATCCAGTCCGATTCTTGATTCAGCCCCAAAGACATACCAACAGAAGGGTAATCATACTGCCGGCCAAGCAGGGAAAGACTATGTGAGCGGTGTTGAGATTGAGAGTAGAAGGTAGAAGTCCGACAAAAAGTAGTGGCGTTCTCTTAGGGAGAACTTGCTGTCGCTAATGACAATAAGGACGTATTTACTTGATGTGCATGAGGCGCCACCAATACTGGAGTGGAGGTGCCACAGGTGCTGGGGACATGCTGATCAAAGAGAGACACCGATGGTTGCGGAGGTGCCAGTGTTGTGGAAGGGGCCATGGGAATGGGGAAAACCAGAGGCAACGTCTGGCCACGGATGACATAGAGGTAATCATAGGGTATGAAATACACTGCTCTAGTAGTGAAGACTGAGGTGTGGTAGGGGATAGCACACGCTCAGAGTCAACCTGATCTGCAACCTCAAGAGTTGCGGAAGCCTCAGTGTGATTGGCCATCTGGGGACGGCACGTTGGGTGTGGTGTTTTCTCAAGACCCTAAGGTAACCAGTCAAGGCACGAGGGGAAAGAGAACGGCAAAGGTGGCAGTGTGACGACGTAGATCAGAGGTTCGTACAATTGGGGCACTTGAGGGGGGGGGACCACGAGCTGATTTATAGCCAGGACAGTGACAGCAATGCGATATAAACTATAAAGTAAGAAAACATTGCAGTTTACAAGAGAAATTTTATTTAATTTAAGAATTATAGTATAAACTTATACTAGTATTGTTAACAACACATGAACAAGAGCTAAATTAGAAATATGAAATATCAAAGCACAAGACATGCAGACAATGTGGCAAATCCCAAATGGCAGATGGAACAAAACATGCACAGAGTAAAGTGCGGCAAAGGGCCTAATTCAGGCTTAAATTACGCTAATTGTAAACCTGTAGGGACTACAATAACATGTCAAAACTATATTAAATACAATTATGAACGTATTAGTAACCAAAAGGAAAAGCAAAGGATGCTATCTGTTTTGTTGAAACTGAGAGATTATAACTCAAACCTCTAAACAATCTGATGACTAGCAGTTATGTGATTATATGTGATGTCTCCAATTCCGGTCAAGGTGTAGCTAAGGCAGCAATCTCATTAAAATCAGACCTCAGTTCTCGCTAACACTAAACAAAGATCTGAGGACATCCCATTAGGGGTCATGTCAGACCAACCTTGCACAAACTTTGACCGACCAATGGAATGACCAATCAGAAGGCTGCTTCCTCGTTCTTTACGGCATTAATTTCAAATTAGCGACTACGCTTCGAAACATATTTTGACAAGTTCTCGATTACAAATTTGAACAAAAGGACGTTCTGGAATGGCTAATAGATGGTCTAGATTGTATGGATTCAGTCGTTAAGCCCGTAACGATCGTTAACGTTTTCGAGGTTGTATGATTAGAAATCACATTCCGACTGTCACTTTCATGATCTGGTAAGTGACGCTCTGATTGGTCGGATGAAAGGTCGTTCTGACATGACCCGTAATGGGATGTCCTCAGATCTTTGTTTAGCGGTAGCGAGAACTAAGATCTGATTTTAATGAGATTGGCTGAGGAAGGATATGAGCCATACAACTAGTTTGAACAACATCTTCTGCAGCCTGGACCTCTCACAGCTTCGTCTTTGTAGTAAAAAAATCAGTAAAAGCATTAAGGTAGCAATGCAGTATAACTTACAAAATAATAATGTACACACACCATATTGTTAATCCCCTCCTTCCCAAGAAGATTTTTGAATGTCATGTTGTCTGTGTCCACCAGTCTGATGTGTCCAAATGTGCTGTTTAGGGCCAAATTGTATCTGATGATCCAGACCATAACTGCTCCTGCAACTTATGTCAAATACAATCATTGCCAAGCAGCAATCACAGTCTACGACTGTCGTAGAACTGATAGACAGGATTTCATTACATTTGTTTAGAAAACAGTTAATTAGTACTTGTGTTGACATGCAAGTTTTATAGACAATCAATGTAATGATATCTTTTAAAAAATCATTTGTATCATAAATGAGATTACATTTGCACATGAACTTATCAAATCGTATTGTGTGATTTCCTGTGCTGGTTTTATTAAAGATCATACAAATTTCCTGGGGACATATTGGTCAACGTGAATTATCTATTACAGTTCAAATCTTGCCGTTCTATGTGAAGTTTGAATTGCATTATTTCATTAAAAAAGTAAATGGTATATTTTAGGAATACTTTTATGAGGTCAATATAATTCACAAATAAACATGTTACTTCAAATCTGTTAAAATGTCTACTACTGCTTCCTCGTGCTTGAATACTTCGTGTGACAATGACTTAAGGTATCAAAGTGAAGTTTAACAGATCTTACTTTCATAATATGGAGTCAGGATGTCAATAAAGGGATGTCCATTGGTGTTCCCTTTAATACCTCCAAGCAACTTGACAGGAGAACCTCCTTTGATGAGATCCAAAATTTCAATCAGTTGAAATCTTGGAAGATAGAAAGTTGTGCTCATTGCCATCTGTATCTGATAATAGAAAATAGGGATAATTGTTCTGCACATTATTGAGAGAATTCGATTTTTCTCACAGTATCCCAGCTTAATGTATAAATGTATGTTGATGCAAACTTAAACACAAGTCTAAAAAAAAACAACTACAAAGGTGTTTCCATTACATGGGAAAACAGAAGCAGCCCACTGCCTAAATTTGTCTGTGTACCCAGAAACGATATCATGAAACAGTTTGATATTTTCAAACCAGGTGAAAGCTGACCTCGACAATATGTGTATATTATTCATCATCAACCCTTAAGTTTGTTTGTTTAACGTCACACTCAGCAATATTCCAGCTACATGACAACGGTCTGGACCAGGCAATGACTGACATTATGAGCATCGATCCACGCAATTGCTATACGATGACATGCATCAACCAAGTCAGCGAACATGGCCACTCGTTCCAATTAGTCAACTCTTGTAATAATTATAGGATGATGAATACTCATTCAAAGCTAGATCTTCTCAGTGGTCTATTGCAGTAAAACTTTGATCTGTGCCTCTATTGAGAGAGTGAGTATGATTTTGAGTGAGTGAGTTTTACGCCGCTTTTAGCAAGGTTTCCAGCAATATCACGGCGGGGTACACCAGAAATGGACTTCAAATATTGTTGTGTGTTGAGTGAACGCTTTAACCAATGGGCTAATCACCCACCACCCACCCAACCCCATCTCGATCTGTGCCTCTAGCTAACCTAATAACAAGCAGTTAGACCTTTTGGTTTCATGACATCACCTTGATTTCAGAAATCCCCCACACCCTTAATGCAGACCATCTGGCGTTCTTTATTGTCAACGTCCTTTAACAATTTAGTGTCCTTTCGTGCACACTGACGTTCTTTAGTACACATTGTTCTCTCTTTTCATATGACGTCTTTTCATTACATTTGACTATTATATTGTGTACTTTTGACCTTTATTTCAACTTTGTATTTTTTGCCTGAATTGCTGCCCATATATAATGAACCAAGCATTTATGATGTAAATTACCTGTGTGAATAATCTCAAAAATCCCCAATGAGTTTGTACAATGCAAAAAAGGTAATCAGTTTGTTGCCAAGGCTTTGACCAGATGCGTTTGAAAGTTACTTCCTTTTAAACAAAAATAATTAAATTTTTGTTGTGTTCATCGAAATTCCTGTATTCTGATTAGCTGAATTGGTCGCGTGTTATTGCATTCATTTCCCAATGAATGTAAAATATTAAGCCACGCCCACCGAGGCGCACTACTTTAATTACTTCGGAATGTAGGGGAATCCCAATATTACAGTCGGGGGAATTCCCTTTCTGCTCACTTGTATCATCATGCTCAGGACATTTAGCGACTTTCATGCATATTCATTGTCCAAACTACCCTTTGAAACCGATGACCGAGAATGAATTAAACAGCAAACGTGCAGGCTCGCTCGCCTGTTATTTTTCTGCTCGCCTCATGTCTTCGGGTCTTCGGGTTTCCTTTCTAACTAGCATTTTTCCAACTGTGTTTTACCGTAATCAGGGAAGTAATGTTTGAATCTGGCTGTAACTGACCATGTAATTTGAAACAGCCGCCTTCTCCCGGACATATTTCTTCCAGTTCGTTACAGTCTGACTGTTGCAGTTCTTTTCGCCTCTTGTCTTAACTGACAGGTCCAATGAACATTGTTATGATCCTGCTCTCCGTTGATTGGCTACTGACAGTGTAGGCATGTCAATTTATGTGCATAAATTAAACAATCACCTGATTCATGTCACGCCATAGTATGTATTCCTACACCTGGAATGTTTATCAATCTTGTCATTTTTGTCTGTTTTGATATATACAACACTTTTGGGTTAAACTATTGTAGATAAAACATGTTTTATGCTGTCAAATTTAATTATAAGCATTGACTGTGTATTTTTTTCGGTTCGTTGAGGTATGAATCGAAAAACCAATGTGCAAACTTTTGTAAGAATCCTCTACACGGATTCATACAGTTTGCACATTGGTTCTGTCATTGGGGGTTGGTTGTAAATGGCTTTATAGCTTTATGATATCCAAAGATGAAATCTCCTTCTCTCCTTCAATACTTCCTGAATGAAACTTTACAGTCATTTCAATGCATTTTGTGACCTGGACTAGACATTTGACTTAATCATCACATAGGATTCCTGATTCCAACACACCCCATGCAGGCCCTTACTTTTTCTATGAGTATGTATGTTTTGCTTGACAGTGCACATCTGACCTCTTTCAGATCCTTCATTGTATTTTATGTGGAACAGGTGGTCTGTTGAGGAAAATGAAAGGTAAAATAAAGTGCAACTTAAATGATTCACATACCCTCATCCTTGCAACATATGGATAGAATCCATTCTCTAGGTTTAGCAGTGTCACATTATCTCCAATCTTCTGGACAGTTCTGCAATGGTCCTCTCCAAAGTCACTAAGGCTAAGCTTCTGCAACAGATCATGTATATTTAGGAAAGAGACTAGAACTCATTTCATGACATTCTGCACATACACTCAAAGGCCAAACAACTGATCACAACAATTTATTGACAACTGAAAGAATTGCTTGTGTGAAGATTTAGACTTTATTGCTTTACAGAGTGATCAGTCGTCTAACTCTGCACACAAAAAAGTACTTCTCAAGACACACCAAGACAGCTTGATGCTGTTTCAATCCATACAGGGGTCACACAAAAATAACACCTCAATGAATTTCCCTTCAAACTGATGTACTATTGAGCAATAGTGACATTTTACCATGAAGAACAAATAATATTCTGAGCCGAATGGATGTTTTGAATTTATACGTTGTTAAATTTTGCTGTATATTTGACGTTTGCATTTTGACCATGTTCTCATTTTTTTACATGCATAAATAGAGAATCACACCCGACTGTCTTTGGATATCAAATATATCAACAAGTGTTGATATATTTGATATCCAAAGACACATGGGTGAGATTTTATTTATCATCCAACATCATTCTTTCAACTTTTTCAGTTTGTAGACAGTAATAAGCAGTGTCTTAAGTGTATAAAGTATTGCTCACAGCTTCAGTAGCAGGGCCATTAGTGAAATCATTTGATTGTGACGTCATGGTAACCAATGACAACCCAATGGTCTGAAAAGCATTGTGATGCAATTTCATCACAGCGATATCTACAATGTACAATCTACAATGTAGATATCGCTCCATCTCAACCAAGCCATATCTCCTGTGGGTTGGTTGGTTTGGTTTGTTGTTTAACACCGCACTCAGCAATATTCCAGCTATATCACGGCGGCCTGTAAATAATCGAGTGTGGACCAGACAATCCAGTGATTGACATTATGAGCATCGATCCACGCAATTGGGATCGATGACATGCATCAACCAAGTCAGCGAGTCTGACCACCCAATCCCATCAGTTGCCTTTTACGGCAAGCATGGGTTGCTGAAGACCCATTCTAACCCGGATCTTCACGGTGGCAGTCAGTTTTGGATGATAAAGTCATAGCTGTCAACCCCTAGATGTCTAAATGAGTGAGAAGCCAGGGTGCAGGGGCTGCAAGGACTAAGGGGGTTCTAAGTATCCCCGGCTAAAACTGGTTTCAAATGATTTAAGACCATTTAAATGGCCTTACAGAGCATGTATTCTGATATAACAACAAGTTATTGAGCGAAAGGCGAAAGAGTGAACCCAGTCCCACCGTGTTGGTTTCAATCGCGATAAATCGAAAGAGGAAATCGTTTCAAAATATTTTTATCTACATTTTAAAATGAATGCATGAGAATTTCCCAACCTTGCATGTGAGCGTGACATAGGGTAGGTTATAAATGCGTGATACTCACGCGAGATGAGTGAGAGTTGACAGGTATGTAAAGTCAATTATGCATTATCATTAAAAACTGGCTCCCACAGGAGATATCGCTCTGGTGAGACACTGCTTATTACTGTCTACAAACTGAAAAAGTTGGCAGAATGATGTTGGATGATCAATAAAATCTCACCATGTGTCTTTTGATGTAAAAAATATCAAGCCTTGGAGTTTTTCCACTTTTATCAACTTGTGTTCATATATTTGATATCAAACAACACTTGTGTGAGATTCTCTATCTGTAAACTTTTCTTCTCAAGTTGTCACACTTGGTACCTTTTTTCTTAGATACACCCACCTCACTATTGAAGACATGGAGATATGAATTATTTTCATTTTCCCAAATTAGACCAAGCAGTTTTCCCAGAGATTCGACTGTCCACTTTCCCTCCCTTTGTTCCTCGTTGACTGGTATGCATGTTGACTGGAAGCCCCTGTCATCTGATCTTGATTCAGCTGAAACTAATTTGTAAATGCTCATTAAGATACTTCTCCTACACAGCAGACCCGTGAAGAACTGGGGTAGAATAGGTCTCCAGCAACCCATGCTTGCCATAAGAGGCGACTAACGGAATCAGGTGGTCAGGCTTGCTGACTTGGTTGATGCATGTCATCGATCCCAATTGGATCCAGGTCCAGACTGGATAATTTACAGACTGCCATCATATAGCTGGAATTGTTGAGTGCAAACAAACCAATCAACCAACCTACACAGCATGTATGGAAGATAGACAGTCATCTGACAGTATTGTCATTGCAGGAGTTGCAATGTATGTATAGTGTGTGATTGAGGAACGCCAGTACTTTGACAGTGTTTGTAATGATAAGTGTTAATGTCAACAGAAGTCCATCTATATTAAGTAGTCATACCCAAGCAGTATCTAGCAGCTAAGCCAACAGGAGTGACATGATCATCTTTGGTAAAGACACCACAGAACACAACGAGCAACTGAAAGCAGTACTTCAGAAGTGTAGAGACAGTGGTCTGAAATTGAATAGAGAGAAATGTGAAGTGGGTGTCACAGAGCTTACCTTCCTGGGAGATAGAATTTCTGTTGATGGACTCAAACCGGACCCTAACAAGGTGAAAGCCATCATGGATCTTCAGAAACTCACAGAAAAGAAGGAACTGCAACGGTTTCTTGGGATGGTTAATTACCTAGGAAGGTACATTTAAGACCGCTCAACAAAATCAGCACCACTTAGGCAGTTGTTGGAAAATGACAGTCATTGGTCTTGGTCTCATGAACAGGACAAATCATTGGAAGAACTTCAAAACCTCATCTCACAAAGACCGGTTCTTCAATTCTATGATACCAAGAAACCCATCAAAGTGTCTACAGATGCATCAAAACTTGGTGCCATACTGCTGCAACAACATGAAGATGCATGGATGCCAGTAGCATATGCGTCAAGGGCATATGCGTCAAGGGAGACTCACAACCCACAGATTGAGAAGGAAGCACTAGTAATACGTTTTGGAGCTGAACGGTTCCATCAATATGTGTATGGGAGAAAGTTTCTCGCAGAAACTGACCATAAACCACTGATTCCCATCTTCAAGAAAGCTCTGAATGACTGTCCTCCACGCATTCAACGTTTCCGTCTTCGCATGCAGAAATATGACATGGAGGTAATGTACACTGAGATGTCGAGAGATGTATGCAGCAGATACCCTGTCAAGGAACTTTCCTAGTGATCAATCACCCACCAGTACAACTGAAGCAGATGTACAAATGTATGTTGACAGTATCTTGTCAACAGTGCAGGTGTCAACCGAGACAGATTCGCACAGATCAGAGCAGAAAGCAACATAGATCCAGAAATGACAGCTCTAAAAGCAATCATCTTGACAGGTTGGCCTAATGAACATTCACAGTGCCCAAGAAACTTGGATGATTTCTGGAATTATCGAGATGAACTTTCATGTATTGATGGAGTAGTCTTCAAAGGCAACCGCATCGTTGTGCCCAAAGGTATGCGGAAACTGATGTTGCAGAAAATACATGCAGGACACATGGGTCAAGAAAAATGCAGTTAGAGAGCCAGAGAAGTTCTATTCTGGCCTCGAATGAATCATGACGTAGATGTCATGGTAAGTGGATGTGAGACGTGCTTGAACTATCGTCATCGTCATCAACCTGAATCACTATCACCTCACCTAGTAGCTACTCAGCCATGGCAGTATGTCTCCACTGATCTTTTTGAACTCTACTCAAAAGACTATCTATTAGTTGTGGACGTATACTCTAACTTCCCAGAAGTCATTGCTTTGCCAAATCAGTCCAGCCAAGCCGTCATCAAAG
This sequence comes from Haliotis cracherodii, assembly GCF_022045235.1. NCBI lineage: Eukaryota > Metazoa > Mollusca > Gastropoda > Lepetellida > Haliotidae > Haliotis > Haliotis cracherodii. Next base: position 22,799,545 of record NW_027266297.1, on the reverse strand, counting down.
CACTACGATCCATATTTGCCAGACATGGTTCACCAGTTGAACTGTTGAGTGATAACGGGCCATGTTATGCGAGTGCAGAATTTGCAGATTTTGCTGTTGAATGGGACTTTAAACACTCTACATCTAGTCCTAAATACCCCCAGTCAAACGGTCTTCCAGAACGGACAGTCCAGACTGTCAAAAACATCATGATAAAGTGCATTGACAGTGGTGGAGATCCTCATCTAGGACTGCTCGCCTATCGTACCACACCTCTAGCTGGTAGTTTTTCTCCGTCACAGCTGTTAATGAATCGGACAATCAGGTCCAATCTCCCACTGAAGAAAGATCTCCTTCAGTCAAGTACACCTGATCCAGATCAAGTCATCAAACACAAGCTGGTTTCAAAAGAGGAACAAAAGTACTACTTTGACCAGAAAGCATCTCCTCTACCTCTACCTCAGTTAGAACCAGGTAGCAGTGTGAGAGTATATCGAGACACAAGTAATGACTGGAAAACAAAAGGTGAAATAGGGCAAAAGGTAGCACCAAGATCCTACCTTGTGCAAACTGAGGGAGGTGGAAGACTGAGACGAAATCGTGGTGATCTCCTCCTTACTCCTTATGACAACACATCTTGCATTACAACTAACCAACCTGCAACAACAACAACTACAACTTGCTTGACAACTCCCGAAGCACAGCAGAGTGGTACTACAACACGATCTGGCCGAGTCATCAACAAGCCATCTCTTCTGATTGAAACCGAGTGATGTGTGAATTCTGAACTTTTAAAGTTTCATGTTTCGGAAGTTGATTTTCAGTAGACTAGGTTTTTGTCAGAGACTTTAATTGAGTTTAGTTCAAGTTCTAAAGTTAAGAGAATGGCAAGCCATCATAAATGTGCAAACTGAATGACAAGAAGAGACACTCATCAGGAAGGAAATGAACATGATCAATTTGACATGAAGTTTCATTTTAAGCACTCATTGATAAAAGAAAAAGAAGAAATTAAACTTATCTATGTTGATGTGCTTAGCCAGGCTTTTAAGTGTTTACATTGTTACCAGTTTAATTCAGAGTTTATATAATGTTAATTTCAACTTAGAAAGGGAGATGTAATGATAAGTGTTAATGTCAACAGAAATCCATTAATCTATATTAAATAGTCATACCCAAGCAGTATCTAGCAGCTAAGCCAACGAGAGTGCTATCCCTTGAGCTGTAACAAGATGGCCACCGTGCTGACCACATGGTCTGAATAAAAGGGCTTTTTAACACGAAGTACCTTTCTTCAATTATTGTTACAAACCACTACAGTGTTGTGAAGGCAGTTTGTGTTACAATGTATGTTTATTGTGTGATCAAGGAAAGTACTTTGACAGAGGACCCGTGAAGATCCGGGGTAGACTAGGTCTTCAACAACCCATGCTTGTCGTAAGAGGCGATTGACGGGATCAGATGGTCAGATGTCATCGTATCCCAATTGCATGGATCCATGCCAATGGTGTCAATCACTGGATTGTCTGGTTCAGACTCCATTATTTAGTATCAGTGAGTATCATTTGTGAAACTGAAATGTTTATTTCCTAGCCCAGCACAATTTTATCAAGCCCTACATTTTTGCAGTATCTATTATTGACATTCAATAATTTAGCTGCTGGAAGAGCAGAAGGTCTGTGGTTCAGTTCTGTGACCATCTCATACCAAAAGACATTTATAGGTGATACTTCCTGGCGACCAGCAATAAGAGCTGAGTCATCTGTGTTAAACTGTGGGCTGGAACTAGAAAACCAGAATAAATCTGGGCTAGTACAAGCAGCCACACACACATATGCATGCACAGTGCTATATAGGTGCAATAATCTTGAACAAGATCTTAAACCCCATTTCACCTCATCTCACCTCATTGATTTAGGTGTTTTAAGTCATGTCCAAGATTATTGCACTTATATATAGTGACCTGCATGCATATATGTGTGTGGCTGCTTGTACTAGTTCATACTGATATTATAGTGCTACTCCACTGAGATAACATGCTGCAGTTTAACATGAAAACCCCTCTCAGACACAGTATACCAACTCTGAGCCAACCAGTCTTTGTCTTAGCTCCTTTAAACAGAGCGCCTGGCAGGGTAATAACAAATACCATCTTTCAACATCTTTTGGTATGACACGGCTGGGGATTGAAGCCCCGACCTTCCGCTCTCCGGGCAGACGCTCTAACAATAGACCATGGAGGTGGTCTCATTGACTTAGCCCTACATCTATATCTATATATCTAGTATTGTCATTCATTGTTGATCTAGACTGCAATATATTTAGACAGTAGAATACTCACAATCTAGTTCTGGGAAACCCGCACTTTGTCTTTCAGCCATTCTTGATCTTTTTCAGCCCTGAAAGATAAATGCATATAATTTTTTATTTTGAAGTTTACACGATATATGGCTTTACCATTGGACGAGAGGTTGGTCACATGACCGCGAAATTGACGTTCATTAGTGTAGTGCCCAGTCAAGATGATCTCATCGATAATAAAGATCTTTACTGTAATAAAACAGGCTTTACCTCGCAAAGTGCTTCTCATCACTTGAGTATTTCATTAAAAACATGAAAACATTTAGAAAATATTTGTTGATGCTGAGTTGACGGTACACATTTTCTGCAAATCCTGCAATCAAACGAAATCGGCACGGGAGTTGCCATGTTGTCGATTCAAGTCTAGTTCAGCAAAGGTGAAAACTGGACTTTTAAAGTCAGATAACTCACTTGCCTCGGCAAGATGGACCAATATCTGTGCACAGGGTAAGGAAGCAAATGAGATGTGTTGAAGATTTGTTTTCCCATATCAAATAGAACAATGATAAGAAAAATACAGAAACATGTATGTTGCAGTGGTTTTCTTAAATGCTAAGGTGAGCTAAAAGTCACATAAACATTCAACATATTGTTTAGTCAAAAAATTTGTGTTCATTGTTAAGGACATGAAGGAAAGAAATATTATAATCAAACATTTTCTAATTCAAGAGCTCAATACCATCAACTTAACTGATTGAAAGATTGATAATTTATTAGAGGGACTGAAAATGAGAAAGAGATTTTTCACCAAGTCGTTTTTCCATATGATCCCCCTTGATCTTACCCAAATTCCCTCACAACAAATTGCAATATAAAAGGGACGTAACTCCTTCCATCTTGTTATGAAAAACTAAATGTTGTTTTGAATTAAATCTTGAATTAGCAGGTTCATTATTTTAAAAATAAAATATTCTTAGAACGAAATATGAAGTTATTTCTGTCAAAAAACATACTTTTTTTTATTGATGCTCAATGTATAATCAGTGAGTTTATAATGATAAGTTACACTGCTATTTCATCATTTTTTCTTATTTTCAGGGTGCTAAAAACTTAGCAAACGAGCATATTTACATGTTACATGGTTTTTATCCACACTTCAAACTCTTGGCTTTTCTCAAGTTGATACATAGAGTATGAATGAATGTTTCAAACTCCAGGTGACCCAAACCTTTTAAATATTCAAGGTAGTACAGACAGACACTATTTCCTTTCTTCTTCCGTGGACGCAGGTTGTAAACACACATATTGTCCCCATTCTAACACATTTCAATAAAGATTAAGCCCATTTACACGGCTAGTGTAAAGTGTCAGTAGTTGAACATACATGATCCTATGAGATATGGTTGAAAACAGACCTTTTGGTGTCAAAAACTGAAGCAGTGTAGAATCGAAGGATCCTTAATTGTGAATATGTCATGCGCAATAAATATTGACATCACATCTAAATATAGTAGTCTTTTCACATGGATTCTTATCACTTGGCAACTTCCGTCACAATGACTTTTGCCTTTTAGTATATATATTTCCAGTGTGACATAACTTTTGTAGCACTACTACAAAGCCATGCTACATAGCACAAAAGAGTTCATTTACTACAATTACCATTGATATGAGGAAGGTAGTTGAGTTAAATCTCCACGTGTCGAATGAGCCTGAAATGTTACAGGCCTTAGACATTCACCGCTTTGTAATACCCGTGAAAATAGGTTACATCATGCTGACAAACCTAGAAATATAATAAGAGGAATATTTGAACTGACAATCAGTGCACTTTGGTACAACTGATAGAGGCAAATCAAGATGCCGTTTACAGGGCCTTATGTGGTTTGAAAATAAGTTGTACATACTGTTTTATGATGGAAATGAAAATAGTTTTCAAACCATTGTTAGGTTGAACTTAAACTATTTGAGGTACAGTCGTGCCTCGTTTATACGGACACTTGCGTCATTTCACAATTCGTCCGTATAAACGAATTTCCGTATAACTGAAACCAGCTTCTTACAGGAAGAGTTACTTCCCTTCAGTTATGCAACTCATGACAGATGACAGAGCAAACATATACATCCACTCAATCTTTATTCATACACGTTTCAAAAAGTCTGTCTTGGAAGTTTGAACTGTCACCAATTGTCGATTTTCCTATGGTATGTCCAAATTCAGTGCCATAATGCTTACTGATGGTTTCTAAACTTGCTGACGGATGTTTTTCTTTAAACAGACAAATTTCCCTTTTTTCGCGTGCTGTAACTGCGTGTCGCTTACGTTTCGCTGATTGACAGGCCATACTAACACAACTTTGACCTCTGACCTCCACAGACGCCATATTTATTGAAGGGGATTACATGTACAATAAACAAGCTCGTCTCAAACGTAACTCAGTGTCACTTGGTTAATTGACTTCTCACGAATCAAAGGATTACCACCAGCGGCAGTGTATTGTCCGTATAAGTGAGACAAATTTGTGTGCATTTCAGTGTTTTGTGTATGAAAATGACCGTCCGGTTCTGGAAACTGAATTTCCAGATATACGGGTAAATTTATATAGTAATTATTTCGTTTTGAATGAAAATCGTCCGGGAACCGAGGTTTCCTGATATCTGAAGTCCGTATAAGCGGGGCACGACTGTATTAATATTTATGAAAAAAATAGGAATTAAAATGGCCTATGGCCACATTGATGACAACAAATATTTACAGTTTAATATCATGATGCCTTGCTATATTACTGATAACATCATAGACCTTATGGCATGCTTGGAGAACCTTGTAGGCATTCATTCAGAATGTGTTCATAGTGTGCACTTGTAAATGCATCTCCTGGACCCATTAACCACTACAGTCTGTTTCCGAGTGACATTACCAGCCCATCTCGACCAATGAACATTCGGGTTAGAAAAGGTCTTCAGCAACCCATGCTTGCCGTAAAAGGCGACTATGCTTGTCGTAAAAGGCGACTATGCTTGTTGTAAAAGGCGACTATGCTTGCCCTAAAAGGTGACTATGCTTGTCATAAAAAGCGACTATGCTTGTCGAAAAAGGCGACTATGCTTGTCGTAAAAGGTGACTATGCTTGTCGTAAAAGGTGACTATGCTTGCCGTAAAAGGCGACTATACTTGTCGTAAAGAGCGACTATGCTTGTCGTAAAAGGCGACTATGCTTGTCGTAAAAGGTGAGTATGCTTATCGTAAAAGGCGACTATGCTTGTCGTAAGAGTGGAACAGATAATGCACTAAATGTGAACGTTTAAAGTACTATAGCTAAAATGGAAAGAATTATCATAAAAATGCCCTCATGTTAACAGAAATCTTGGGGCCACTGTCACTTGATTGTAGTCCACTTTCTCCTGTCTGGCTGCTGTCTATTCTATTGCTATGTGACGTCATTGGCGTCAAAAATCCAAAATGGCAGTTACTGATGGTATACGGTCTCAATTAGGTTAGTAACAACCATCTTGGATTTTTTTTACTGACGGTATAAGGGACCATATGGGGTTAGTAGGTCTGCCCTCTTATTGGTCAATCTAACTTTGAGTCATAATATATGTATGTGTATGTAATATACAAGACAGATAAATATATACTTCTGGTGTGAGATAATATATGTATGTGTATGGAACATGCAACACATATAATAATCTCTGTAACCATAAAGTATTAAATGATATTAGGGATTGTTCTAATGACTGGCTAGCTAATGAGATACATACTTTGAAATTGACCAATATCAAACAGTAAATGTTGAAGGTTATTCACAAAATCAGGATTATATCCGCATATATATGTCAAACTAAACACACATTTTGCTTAAGGCTACCTGCTTTTCAGCGGGAACCTTTCTGGGGTTACCTGCTTTTCAGTGGGAACCTTGTCTTTCCCAACTTTTCAGCCGGGAAATTGTAAAATAACATAAGTTGGGGCAAACAATTGCCACGTATATGGGCCCGGCAGTGGAAATCGTCTTGTCAAGCGGTAGCTGACAGTTGGGTCTGCGGCGGTAGCCGCACAATGACTTTGCTTATGGGGCCAGGCAGCGGATCTGCTTTGGCCGGCTACCTTGGGCCAGGCAGCGGTAGTCTGACTTACGCCAGCAGCGGTAGTTGCTTTTGGCAGCGTGGTAGTTGCCAAGCAATGGTAGCGTTTAAATATGCTACCGTCGAGGCCGGACAGCAGTAGCAGTCTCAGGCCAGCAGCGCTAGCTGCGAATCGCCGTTGGCCACGCTAGTGGCCATGGCAACGGTAGCATTTTGGTATACCCAACTAGCAGCTTAGTAGCCCACTAGTACCTGCACACCCTCGGCCATTTAATCCAATCTCATCTTGTGTTTTTATTATAGGCACGGGCATCCACGGCTCGGTGGCCTGTGTCTCTCCTTGGCATATCGCGGGATAAATGTTGAAGGTTATTCACAAAATCAGGATTATATCCGCATATTATATATGTCAAACTAAACACACATTTTGTGTCTCGTATTTAAGATTTGATTTTCATATTTTTTTAATTTATGGAGGTATATATGTAAAAACTTGTGTGTTTATGCAAAGTGTTAATGCTTTTTTTACATTTATTAGCATTTAGTGATTAGAACTAAATGCCTTTATGTTAGGCTTGGCACAGTTGCTAATATTATTACAGCGAAATACCTTCATTCCGTGCGGCTACGTGCCGTTTTGCATGGTGCCATCGTCTCTGGCCTAGATCCGCTCTTGGCACGTCCGGTAAAGGAGCGTTTGTTTATATTTTCTATGACCTGTTGTAGCGTGACATCAGCTCACGCAGCACTTGCTCTCCAGCTTTCAGCCGTACAACACATAGTTATATTCGCGCATTCATCTAGAGTTCGTTGCACCCACCCACCCACCCTGTTATCCTTAATTCCAAGTTATTCAAGCTTTGCAGTTGTCAATTGGTGGAATTTTACTGGAGCATAATGTTTGTATATAATGATGTTGTCATGAATAAAATGTTGCGGATGGGCGGGGTGCTGGTGGACTGCATTACAAGTTACATTTGGCGTCTTGGGATACATCCCAAATTATAAATTATTTAGGATAGGGTTACCCGCTTTACAGCAGGAACCAATTTATCCATTCTGCTTTACAGCAGATGGCTTAGTGTCCGCTTTACAGCGGATGGTCAGCTTGGCAACAATAGTTGCCCTCGCTCATGGTTTGGCAATGGTACTTGCCTGGCAGCGATAGCTGCATAGCAACATGGGTTGCTTGGCAACGGTTGTTGCAGGGCAGCGGTTGCTGCAGTTGGGGTTGCTTAACAGGGGTTAAGCTCATTGCCGTAGTCCACCAGTACCTCCACATCCGCGACCATTTCATCCAATAATATCTCTTGTCTTAATTTGAAGCTCCGCTATCATGCATGATGGCGGAGCCTGTCATAATGGAGCCATGTCCTTATATAAGATTCCATTAATGCATATTGGCATCCCTAATTAGTTAATGCCATGGGTCATAATTTGAGATTGTGTTACATACTTTGAAATTGACCAATATCAAACAGTAAATGTTCAAGGTTACCCTTTTTGCAATCGCCTGGAGTCACCAAAGATTTTCAGTGATCCATTCATAAAATTTTGATCTTATATTTTTCCTTTCACTCCAAATCTGTTTTGTTGGCTAATCAAGACTTGTTATACTCTGGCATTGTCATGTCTACATTTATGCATCTATAAGCATTATATTCAAATTATACTAATACCTGCAACTTGTGTTAAGTTGTGCTTTCAGTTTGACTTATCAGTCATTCTGTTTTACTTATGGGGACCATGGGACTATATATTAATCAAGTTTGATACAGACAGAAATTCAGAACATTCAGCTTGACATATCCTGGTTCACATTGTGTTAAATGTAGAGTAGAAATATTGAAATTTCCTCTGATTATGTAGGATAGATGTTAGCATTTACGTGGTTAATAATTCCTTACCGATATGTAGTTAGCTTGGGACAGCACGTTTCAGATCTTGCCCCACGTGCGGGCACGTGCGTTTGTCGGCTGCATGCCGATTTAGTGTTTACAGTCGTGGGTCGTATGGTAAGAGCGCTCCGATTGGTTGGTGACAGACTGGATTAGCCAGTGGCTGCACCGTTTAGACGTGTTGACCCAGAGGTTACGTGTCCTTGCGAGTATATAAGAGATAGGCGCGAATGCTCTCATTGTCTTGCATGATCGGGAAGATCATTACAGGTGAGGGAGACCCCAATTCCCCCAAGCCCTAGTGATTTTAGGCAATAAAGAACTAAATTCTGTGGCAAATTTAGAATTATTGGGTAAATTGTTAGAAAGCTTGGTTGGACGGGTGGATTTAACAGGAAATAATGTCAGCTATGTGATGTAACTACATAGATCGATTGTGTTTGGAGTTTTGAAAGGGTGGTTTGTTTTCATAGACTGTGTTAAGGATGTAGTAGGGATTAAAGTGGGTTAGTGAGGGGTTTGCTTTAGGCTGCTTTTGAGTTTTATTTTTAAGGTATAAGTAAGTAGGATTTTTGGTTTAATAATGTAAATTTTAGTTAGGAATAGGATTGATTGATTTGTAATTGTTGTTGAGTTCGTATTTATATTTTGTTACAGTTGGTTTTTTTTGTTTTGTTTATTTTTCTGTAATAAACTGTTGAAACTTGATTATATTTTGTTGTGAATCACCTCCCTACATCCAACGAACTGAGGTCGTAAAGGACAGACAGAGGGACCATAGACACTTTATTTTAGTATTTTCGGCATTAATATCTTCTGAATAAAAGAAACACAACGCAAAGTCATGGTGTCTTAAAGTGCCCAAAGCCTGCCCTGTTACATTTTTGGTGCCGAGACCAGGATGTAGTGGTATTGGTGATTTATACTGAAATTAATTAATTGAAATTAAATTAGGGATATTAGTTTAAAAAGGATAGTTTGTTAAAATGAATGCAAGTGAACAGGGTTTTGACTTGTTCAACTTCAGTTTCTTGTCACCTCCCTCTGAAGATAGTTTTCATGGTCTTCCATCTAGACCAGGAGTATTTACTTCTACCCCTAGACCAAGTGGATTTACACCAGGGTCGCAAACATTGATAGATGTAGAGATGAATGCATCCAGTGCAAACATGTTCCCACAATCAAACTCAGGTTATCCCTCATTTTGGGACCAGAATGTGATTATACCTAGGGATATGAGTACTCAAGCAGTAGACCACAGCAGAAGGTCTGTTAGATTTGATATACCAGCAGATGTTGGTGAGGGTGATAGGATACCATTTAGAGTCAACCCCATTGTAGGAGGAAGCATTTATCCTTCTTCACAGAGCAGTCGACAAGTAGATAGGTTGGATAGCACACTCTGTCCTGATTTCGGAGGAAGACATGGTAGGCCCAGAGAAGTAACCTCCTCACGTTTTCTTTCTGATGGCAATGAAAGAATACCAAGCAGAAATTTTAAAATGACTAGAAGGGAAAAACAACCTCACACTTTCGATGGTAAAACTAGTGACTGGCAGGATTACATGGTGCATTTTGAGCAGGTCGCCAACTGGAATGGTTGGAATGAGCAGGAGAAGGCTCAACAGCTCTCAATGAGTTTACGGGGGGGGGGGGGGGGGGCCAGCTCAAAAGATGCTAAGCAGTTTAACCTTTGGGCAGTTGGGTGATTATAATGCCATCAGAAATGTCCTTCAACAAAGGTTTAATCCCAGGGAAAGGAGTGTTGCCTATCGTTGTGAGTTTCAAAACAGGAGGCAAGAAAAAGATGAATCAGTCACTGATTATGGTTATCAATTGCGTAGGCTAGCCCTTTTGGCTTACCCGGAAGTGCCATACATATGGCTCTAGAGATGCAGATCATAGACCAATTTGTCACTGGGCTAACCTCATTTGAAATGAAAAAGAAAGTGACCTTTAGCCATCCACACACTCTGGATGAGGCCATTTCTTCCGCACTAGAATACGAAGCAAAGGAAGGCAATAGGGCTAGAAAACCTGTAGAAGGGAAAGTTAGTGTTGTTCAAAGCTCACCTGATCAAGAACATAGGGAAAAAAGGAACAGTGAGGTAGGACTAGGTGACATTTTGAAACTGATAGAAGAGAAGTTTAAAACTCTCGAGGGTTCGAATGGTCAGTCTAGGCTCAGACAAAAAGGTTGTTTCTATTGTCAGGAGAAAGACCACTTTAGGGACTCTTGTCCAAAACTGCTGGCAAAATTAACTAAGAACTTAGCACTAACAGGGCAGACCGAAGGTAGATCGGAAAACATATTGAGGCTGAAGTAGAGGCCGTTGCTTCAGCCACTTGTCAGTCGATAGAGAGGCCATGTGCTGAGTTAGAGGTTGTGAGCCAAGTGGAGCAAGTTCCACTCCTACCAAATATTAGTATTACAACAGAAGTTTCTTCAGTTGATCAGGAAAAAGTACCTATTAGTCTTCGGAATGTGCAGGGCGATCCTAATTGCCTGTATATGGATATCCTTTTGAACAAATGCTATTGTAGTACTTTGATTGATACAGGTTCACCTATTTCTCTACTTTCTCATGCTGACTTTAGAAGGTTGGGGTTCGTGGACTCGTTGCTCGTCCAAACGAACATCAACCTCACTACTGCTAATGGAAAGGATATAGATGTCAAGGGGCAGTTTATGGTTCAGTTTAGCTTGGCACGTTCAAGTTTTGAACAGAGTTTTGTGGTTGCTGACCTTGACAAGTTATCTGGAATCCTGGGCATGAACTTTTTGGAGAAATATAGGGGAGAAATCAAAATTGTTAAGCAGGAATTGAAAACCTGCAAAGGCAAGATTAAACTGCACAAACTGAAGACTTACAACTGTTCGCGAATAAGAGTGACAGAAAGAACCAAAATCCCAGCCCATTCCGAGAAAATGATAGTTTGTAAAGCTGATACAAATCAGTTAGAACATGTCGGTGTAATTGAACCTAATAAGTACTGGCCGAATAAGGGTCTTTTTGTCGCAAGGAGTTTGGTTCGGTCAGACAGAGAGCAGTTGGTGATATCGGTACTGAATTTTAGTGGAAAAGGAGTGAACTTGGAACCATTATCAGTTATGGGCACAGTGCATGCTGTAGATCAGATAGTGGAAGACTTACCTGTTAGTAAGGGAACTTATACTGAAAACAATCTTCCTGAACACTTGCAAACCTTAGTTGAGGCTAGTTCAGCTGATCTCTCAATGGAACAAAAACCGTCTGTGGCAAAGTTAGTTGGTGAGTTCCATGATGTCTTCGCTGACATAGATGGGTGCATTGGTCAGACTGACTTGGTGACCCATGACACTGGGGAGGCCCATCCAATAAAGTTACCAGCCCGTAGGTTACCAAGTGCTAGCAAAATTGTAGTGGAGGAAGAGGTTGACCAAATGTTAAAACAGGGTATTGTAGAACCAAGTGACAGTCCCTGGTCAGCTCCTGTTTGTCTGGTTACTAAAAAGGATGGCAGTATTCGTTTCTGTATTGATTTTAGAAAGCTGAATTCCGTAACTTTACGAGATGCTTATCCTCTACCTCGGATTGATGATACACTTGAGAATCTTAGTGGGGCTCAATGGTTCAGTACTTTGGACCTTGCTAGTGCATACTGGCAGGTAGAAATGGATTACAAGGACAAATCAAAAACAGCTTTCTCCACTCATTTTGGGCTTTTTCAGTTTAACGTGATGCCATTTGGACTTACAAATGCCCCAGCTACGTTCGAAAGACTGATGGACAGAGTACTCGGTACACTCAAGTAGAAAAGATGTTTGTGCTATTTGGATGACATTATTGTCTTTGGGTTGGATTTTGCCGGAGCATTAGAAAGTCTTAGGTTGGTGTTTACACAATTGAGATTAGCCAAATTGAAATTAAAACCACAAAAATGTGTGCTTTTTCAAAAAGAAGTAGCTTTCTTGGGGCATGTCGTATGCAAAGATGGTATCCAATGTAACACTGAGAAAACAAAAGCCATTGAATCATGGCCAAGACCTGTAAATAGGTCTGAGGTTCGTAGTTTCTTAGGGTTAGTTGGTTACTATCGTCATTTCGTCCAATACTTTGCAAACATTGCTGCGCCACTCACAAGGTTGATCCGGAAACATGTTCGATTTAAGTGGGATGAGGATTGTGAACATGCTTTTCAAAAGCTGAAACAAAACTTGGTTACTGCTCCCATACTAGCTTTCCCCCAAGATGAAGGTCAGTTCGTGTTAGATACCGATGCCAGTGCTTATGGCATTGGAGCTGTGTTGTCACAGGTTCAAATTGATGGACAAGAAAGGGTACTTGCATATGCTAGTAAAACTCTGAATCAAGCTCAACAAAACTATTGTACCACTAAGCGTGAACTTCTGGCCGTTGTCACTTTCTTAAAGCAATTTAGACATTTCCTATACGGACGTAGGTTCTTGCTTAGAACAGATCATGCGTCACTCATCTGGCTTAAAAATTTCAAAGATCCAGAGGGAATGCTAGCACGTTGGTTAAGTGTCATTGAGACTTACAATATGGATATTCAGTATAGGTCTGGTACAAAGCATAAAAATGCAGATGCGTTGTCAAGGAAACCAACTCGAAAATGTAAGAACACAGCTTGTATTGACTGCAGAGAGGAATCCTCTGCTGCGTTCTCTGATTCAGCCGGATCTGATCAGTCTGTTTTGAATTGGGAGGTACAAGTTGGGAGGCATGATCGGGAAACCCAGATGATCAATCCTATTGCAATACCTACAAGTAGGAATATAGGCAATTCTGAAAACACACCTAATTGGCTACCCGTTTGGACTAAAGATGAGTTATTCAAAATGCAGCAAGACGATCCTAGTATCGGTCCTATTCTGAATAGATTAAAGGCATCAGCTGACAAACCATTAAAAACTGACATAGTTGATCTGAACTCTGACGTCAAGTGTCTTTGGGGTCAGTGGGATTCACTCACACTTCAAGATCAATTACTGTATAGGAAAACTTCTTTGCATATAGGTGGAGAGTTATTGCAACTTATTGCACCAGAAGCTATCAGGGAAGAAGTTTTCAGTCATTTACATACTAAACGTACAGCAGGACATTTTGGCAGAGATAAAACTCAGCAGTCAATCAAACGTAGATTGTATTGGCCAGGCATGTCCGATTCAGTTCGTCGGTGGTGTAAATTATGCCAGTATTGTGCACGTTGCAAACCAGGTCCAGGAAAGGGAAAGTCCTCACTGAAACAATTTAAAATTCGTGCTCCCATGGAGTGTATGGCCGTGGATATTTTGGGTTCTTTTCCGATAACTAGGAATGGAAATGAATACATCATAGTCTTGGGTGATTACTACACTAAATGGAAAGAAGCTTTTGCTGTTCCAAATCACAAAGCTATTACCATTGCTGACAAGTTAGTGACTGAGGTATTTTGTAGATTTGGTTGTCCTCGACAACTCCACACGGATCAAGGCCGTGAGTTTGAATCTACCTTGTTTACTGAGGTTTGTAGACTGTTGAGTATAACTAAAACCCATACTACACCATATCATCCTCAGTCAGATGGTCTTGTCGAACGCTTTAATAGGACTCTTCGGCAAATGCTTTCTATTTATACGCACCAAGAACCATTAGATTGGGATGACCACTTGCCATACCTCCTAATGGCCTACCGAGCTAGTGTTCATTCTAGTACTCACTGCTCTCCAAATCTACTTATGTTAGGGCGGGAAATTCAACTTCCTTTGGATGTTATGGTGGGAAGTCCGCCAAATGTCACTCCAGATTTATGTCCAGTTGCATATGTAGAATGGTTGCGCAGAGTCATGCAGGAAAAGTTTGAATTTGCGAATGAGCATTTAGGAAACGCAGCTAAAACCCAGAAACGAAACTATGACATTAATCTCAAACATAGGGAATTTGAAGTAGGCTCACAAGTCTGAGGGTGGTATCCCCCAACAGCTGGGCGGAAGCTTGGCTTGGGTTGGACTGGACCTTATTTTGTTCGGGAGAAAGTATCTCCTCTCGCCTACAAAATACAGAGAGATAATAAAACAACCTGCATCATTTTTCATGTTGATCACTTAAAACCCCTGGAAGTTGATGAGTCTGCCAGTGTTGCAAAGGAATCTGAAACAGAATCTGTTAGTGAATTAAATAATGAATATGGGGTGGATTCTTTAGGTGATTCAATAGATAATATGGGATCTAGTCCACCTGCTTCGGAATCTTAACAGCTCTCAAATATATTAATACTCAGTCTAAACATAAGCAGTTCATCATATTTTCTGATTCCCTTTCCTGTCTTCAGGCCATTAAAAATATTTCATCTGAACATCCACTGTTACGTGAAATTATTGAATTACATAACGATCTTGCGACTGGCCAGTACGACATCGTCTTTTGTTGGTTACCTAGCCACGTTGGAATTATTGGTAACACAATGGCTGATGCTGCTGCAAAAGCAGCACTCAACAAATCTGTGACACCACTTCTGATCCCGTACACTGATTTTAAACCTGTGATTAGATCTTACATCCGTGATCTAATGCAAAAGAAGTGGGACACCCAAGTAGGTATCAATAAATTACATGAAATTAAACCAAATATCGGTTACACCTACTTGGGTTGTCAGTCCAGATTTGAAGAGGTCATTATGCGACGATGTCGTATTGGCCATTCCAGATATACACATGAATATTTGTTACAAGGTGAGGATCCTCCATTTTGTATCCCTTGTGATGAAAGAATCACCGTCAAGCATGTCCTGCTTGATTGTGTTGATTTTTCCATCACAAGGGATAAATATTTCAAAGTTTCATCCTTAAAGGATCTTTTTAATATCAGTGTTCATTTAATTATTAACTTTTTAAAAGAAATTGAATTGTTGACCAAATTTTGATTGATATGTTTTGTATATAGTATAGTTTTTAAAATTGGTAAAATAAATTTGTTAACTGAGATTGTTAGTGGCTGTATCCTCGACGGGGGTTGAAGTAGTGTAAAATTATTGTCCCCCTGAGAGGGTATGTAAGACCACGTCTTTCAAAGTATATTTATTTTGGCCACATTTTTAATAGTAGTATATATGTTCGTTTACCTTTGGCTCAATTTGTCATAATCGCCAACAGCTGAAGGGATGATGTAAATCCGGCTGGGGTCCATGCAGGTAGCAAAAGTAATGTAAGTCCCCATGGACCCTAGCATGGTGATCTGCCTTCAGATGCTGGCGATCTACAGCCCATTTTTATATTGTACTGTTTCATGACTATCTAATGATATCTTTTTATTGTTGTATGCTAGTTTTAAACATTCAATCTGTGATATTCTAGTAATTTTACTGTCCTTCGCTGACAGGTTCTTATTTGGTTTACATATATGTTTAAATATTGTATAACTTCTCGTCACGATATGGCTGAAATATTGCCGATGTGACGTAAAGCATAAACTCACTCACTCACTCACCACCTGCTTCGGCAACACCTGTTAGGACTAGAAGGGGAAGAATTGTGAAACCTCGAGACCGTTATTCTCCTTAGGAAACCTGATTATGTTTTTAATTGCACAGACCCTGAGGGTAGAACCATAGGCATTTTATTTTTTTGTTAAAGCAATGGAGATAGAAATAGAAATAGACGTGATGGAAAGAAGGGACTTCGAACTGAAGACATTGAGGCAGGACTGGGAAAAAGGGGGGATGAAGTGCCCTGTCACGGGATGTGACAACTCACACTTTTCCCGCTTTGGCCTCTTCCTGGACCACTGGGCCCGTTTCCATAATAAATATGTAACTTTATCCCGGTGTGACTAATGCGGGAAACTGTACAAAAAGAGAACTCATGCCAAGGCCCATGTAAAGATACATCGGCCGGTGGCCAGCATCACCTCGGAGGAGAGGCCCAACCACGAATATAGGGACCCTGAAGATGTTTTGCCCCCTAGGCCCCCTAGACAGGACACCCAGATCCATGAAGAGGCGCGGCTTCAAGCTCAAGAAGAAAGACGCCGGTGGCCGTCCCGACGGTGCAGTCGGGAGGAACAACACCTCAGCGACTTGAAATATTTGTTCATTGATGCCGATTCTGAGTAAACCCTCAGTGTTTTAATTTGTATTCATTAACTTGTTGTAATTACACCATATGATTTTGTTTATTCAGTTAGTCAGTCAACCTATTAAAAAGGGGAATATTTTGGAATATTTGTTTTAATGATCGGAAATTAAAGAGTTACTTTGTTCTTAGGGGGGAGGAATGTAGAAATATTGAAATTTCCTCTGATTATGTAGGATAGATGTTAGCATTTACGTGGTTAATAGCTCCTTGCCGATATATAGTTCGCATGGGACAGCAAGTTTCAGATCTTGCCCCACGTGCGGGCACATGCCTTTGTCGGCTGCATGCCGATTTAGTGTTTACAGTCGTGGGTCGTATGGTAAGAGCGCTCCGATTGGTTGGTGACAGACTGGATTAGCCAGTGGCTGCACCATTTAGACATGTTGACCCAGAGGTTACGTGTCCTTGCGAGTATATAAGAGATAGGCGCGAATGCTCTCATTGTCTTGCATGATCGGGAAGATCATTGCAGGTGAGGGAGACCACACCAAATTTTAGTCAGGAATAGGATTGATTGATTTGTAATTGTTGTTGAGTTCGTATTTATATTTTGTTACAGTTGGTTTTTTCGTTTTGTTTATTTTGTTTATTTTTCTGTAATAAACTGTTGAAACTTGATTATATTTTGTTGTGAATCACCTCCCTACATCCAACGAACTGAGGTCGTAAAGGACAGACAGAGGGACCATAGACACTTTATTTTAGTATTTTCGGCATTAATATCTTCTGAATAAAAGAAACACAACGCAAAGTCATGGTGTCTTAAAGTGCCCAAAGCCTGTCCTGTTACAGTAGTAACAGCTTGACAGGATCAGAGTGTGATTTCGTCACAACACAATATTCGACACACCAGAGTTTGACACAATGAGGTTTGAATGGATATCTTCTTCCTCCTAACTCTTCACTTATGGATGATAGCCCAGCTACCTGCTCAGCATAGTTGGCAAGGTAACCATTGTTGAAAATGTCATTTTGACCCTTTAAAATAGCTAAAAATAAATAATAGAAAGGACTATGACTTCATTCAATCAATTCTGTTAATAATATGCATGATATGCAATTTACATGTTAAGTGGTTTAACTTTCCATATAAACATCAGAATCCTCTATAACGATGTCAGATAGTATTGTAATGCATTAATTTGAAATCATCTGCCTTGACACGAATTCAAACAGTAACAACCCTTTGTATTAATGCCTGTAATATGCAGACTGAAAGCTCATTGTTTAGCTAGGTGAGCAGCAGGTACTTAAACAATGTCCCTTGTGACATGGATATTGAGTGGTATATAGAAAGTCACATGCCATGCTATGATAGTTGCTCTACCTGAGAAGATACTTTGAGGATAAACTGCACATGCATATTTCCACAGACTGCTAGACTGGTGCAGTATCCATTATATGATATATTGACATGTAAATTATGTGTTAAAACAAACTTAAAGAAGTAAACAAACAAAAAAACCTGACTATTTCTGCATTCAAAACACACCAGGGTAGAGGAAAAATGTATATCTTGGATTTTATATTATTTTTTACATTCATATTGGATCCAGGCAATCAGATCAAAAAGGAATTTTTGGAATTCTTTTCATTAGTTGGCAAAAGGGTACATCTTGTGCAATATATTAATTAATTAATATTTGGACTTAAAAAAAATATATTGTTATGAATTAGCATACAGTCTAACACCTACATGTATGTGTTTACTCGGTGTATACAGTTACTGATGTACAGCTCGGCTTGACACCTTGGTTGATCTTACACTGGATGTCATCCAAGATAGTATCTTCATCTTCATTGATGTTAAAATACCAATAACTAGCCAACAAATCTGTTAATTTTCAAATTCTTTCAGAACATTTACATAAAACATGTTACATAAAGAGATCAGAATTTTTTGTTATTATTTCAGTTTATTTACAATTTATTGCAGCTATTTTATACTTCAGGTCTTTGAAAGGCATTTAGAAGTGATACACATTAGGAAGAGAATATATGGATGTCAACTTCTTTATTATGAGGAACACAACTTTCGGAGTATTTGCTTACTCCTACATCAGGTGAATGTTGAAGGAGTAAGCATATACTCTAAAACATTGTGTTCCTATCCATATATTCGATTCTTTATTTTATACTTGATACACTTACATGAGGCTTAAAAATGAAATCACATAAACCGATATACCATATTGCCTGACATATGTGAAATTTGACTTCCTAGAGGAGACTTGCTCATAGCATATATATCAATTCAGTCCAATGAGTCATTGATCGGCTAATATTGTCACACAATGATGCAACAATCACACTTTAACATAATGTCATGTAAGCATATCCCATTGTAAAAGGGATGTTATACTACTTATTTCCTACAACTAAATCCGGGCTCACACACCAGATGAATCAGCCAATGAGGTGACAGCTGGTCATGTGGTGATCAGTATCTTCAGTCTTGACAGGAGGTTTTGCTCTAGAGTATAGTATCCTACCTTAGTGTGGGAAATCGGGGATAGGTCATGTCCAAAAATTAAGGGTAATTCATCCCAGTGAAACATACCTAAGTGGAAATAGGAAAATGTATCCTGGGATAATTTACTCTAACTTGAATCAGTGTATATTATCCCATGACAGACTTCCTTTGCATATGCATTTATGCATTGCATGCTGTCAAATTGTTCAAATGTAAAAATTCAGTAGTGTATCCGATCCTAGGATAAATACAACTAGCAACAGGTTAAAATATTCTAGTGTTATTTATGTTGATACTTGCATTTTCATCATGTTTGGTCGGGGTGTGGTGTGAGAAATGAGGGGGGAAATATATGTTGATTAAACACACTGGTATGGGTTCCAATTCACTAGGGAGAATCATCCTGACGCTAGAGAATTTCATCCTGGGGCTAAAAAATAGGGTAGGATAATATTCACTCTTGCACATGATTCGTCACATTAGCAGTGGTGAAATTGATCTCGTCTATCAGACAACTATTGTGTTGTTCATAACTACAGAATTGGCCTTATTTGCCATGTTGTTTGTGTGATGAGTTAAATAAACATTTCTTTTTGTAAGGTGGGTAACAAATCACATAACTTTTGCGTGTATTATTGTCACCATTGTTACACAGACCCGGAATACATGGTATTGGGCGTGACTTTGAGTTGGGGCTGAATCTGCCCGGAAAAGTATTTCAATTATTTCAGGGATTTTGTTAGAAACATATCTTATCAATCATTGCTCCAAAACACACAAACCCTATCCAAATTTCTTTTCCTCAACACTTTTATTCAGCCGAGACAATGACATGGCACTTACGATTATAATGTCTAGACATACACTAGAAACAGACTGTGTAGCGTTATCAGATCTAATACAATGTCAATGTAGGTAAAAGTGGCTGCTGTAGTTTAGCCATATTGAAAGTGTCACTGCATGTGTTTGATTTCAAAACCCAAGACAACCTAAGTTATCCCATGTTGAGCAAAGTATACATAAGTTAAACTGTTGTTTATAACAGGTCACATTTGGTCTTGTAGTTCTTCAAGTTCTTGATATTTTGATAGGTGTTCATTCGAAAATTACTCTTTTATGACCTAAGAGAGATAGGATACAATAACTTTAAGCATGGAACAAATACTTGCAAAATATTTATTCCGGTCAGAACAAATTGTCTATGTGTGAAAGTTCCTATTTGACATTTTGTTTTTACATTTTTTAAAAAACAACAAAATCTGTAAACATGGTAAAGAAATTCCTTTTCTCATTTTCTGTTAAGTCTTCAGGATACTTCATCCCTACAGCCGTAGTATTTACTGGCAATTGCCTTTTGTTTAGTTTACATAAACACAGTCACAGGAATTCTCGGGCAGCACACCTGCAGATTTTGGATGCTTTTGGGCTCTGCATAGTCTATCCGTTTACAGTGTGACTCATCACATAAGCGTTTACAGTGTGACTCATCACAAAAGCGTTACCAGTGTGACTCATCACATAAACGTTTACAGTGTGACTCATCACATAAGCGTGACAGATTGTGTGTACAGAGTGGGATCATGTGGAACAGTAGCTGGGGGCCACTGCCCTCAAACTGATTATTATAGAAGAATATGTTACATTGACTTTTATTATTAATCTCAATCATATCTATTCAGATTCCTGAATCTGACAACTCTACACACTTCAATATACATGGTCTATTCAAAAGTAAACAATGTTAAAAAAACTGCATGCCAAAAATGCAGATTGTATATACATTGTATACCCACATGATTTTTCACGGAGGACAAACACAGAATGAAATCTTCAAACTATTGAAAATTGGCAACTTACAACTTTCATATCACAATTCATAACTCTCAAAATTGTGTGTCTGCCTGTACGAGTCTTGACTAATTCCGATTTTATAGTGCTGAGCCCACTGAGATACCATGCTGCAATTTAATTGATACCCAGTATACACAGTATACACAGTATACACAGTATACACAGTATAATGACTCAGAGCTGACCAGTACTTGTTTTAGCCCTTTAATGCCGAGCGCAAGACAGGGCAACAACAAGACTTTTCACCTCTTTTAGTATGACGCAACCGGGGATCAAACCCCGGACCTTCCTCCCTCCGGGCAGACGCCCTACCAATAAAAGCACAGAGGTGGTTCGTTCTAGCAAGACCATATACATATAGATGTTATCTATTCCTGCCATAAAAGAAGGAATTGTGTGTAATACAGAGATAATACTAGATTCGGTTTGTTGGTTTGTTGTTTAACGCTGCACTCACCAATATTCCAGCTATATGCAGCGGTCTGTAAATAATTGAGTCTGGACCAGACAATCCAGTGATTGATATCATGACCATCAATCCACGCAATTGGGATCGATGACATGCATCAACCATGTCAGCGAGCCCCACTACCCGATCCTGTTAGTTGCCTCTTACGACAAGCATAGTCGCCTTTTACGTCAAGCATTGGTTGCTGAAGACCTATTCTACCCTTGGTCTTCATGGGTCTTCTGGATTCGGTGCTGTCCTTCATCTTCTCTGACATTGTTAGCAGGATAGCAGGAACAACATGGGACAATAGTTCTGAAATGTTTCAGGGGGATCTCTAATGAGTTTAATACACTTAAAAGTCTGAAAATTGGAATAATTGGAACAGGTGTATACCATCTTCCCAGAAGGGACATAACTCATAATAGCCACTGGCGGTGCTATGATCCAGCTACAAAATGCCATCTTTAGTTTGGCAAGGGTGGAAACTGGACTTCTATAGTTAGTTAACTCCCTTGCTTCAGGAAGATGGGTGTAAACAGGATATTGCTTTTTTTTAGATATAGACTTACACCCTACAATGTTGTTGACAACACAAAGAGGAAACCTTCCTGTGAGACTTGGTTGTTTTTTTATGGAGTTAAATGCACATTCTACCATATATTTCGAGTACTCAATTCTGACTGGTAAGTCACAATAGCCACCTTTGATTAAAACAGCTGATTTAATTGGGAACCCTGTATGGAATCAAGTCTAGACCAGGTTGAACAATCCACACTTCAACCTAGGAGTTAATATAGCATACATAGGGATGGTGGGTGGCTGGGGTGGGCACCCTGATGGAATCAAGTCTAGACCAGGTTGAACAATCCACACTTCAACCTAGGAGTTAATATAGCATACATGGGGATGGTGGGTGGCTGGGGTGGGCACCCTGTATGGAATCAAGTCCAGACCAGGTTGAACAATCCACACTTCAACCTAGGAGTTAATATAGCACACATGGGGATGGTGGGTGGCTGGGGTGGGCACCCTGATGGAATCAAGTCTAGACCAGGTTGAACAATCCACACTTCAACCTAGGAGTTAATATAGCATACATGGGGATGGTGGGTGGCTGGGTGGGCACCCTGTTATGGAATCAAATCTAGACCAGGTTGAACAATCCACACTTCAACCTAGGAGTTAATATAGCATACATAGGGATGGTGGGTGGCTGGGTGGCACGGTGGCTTGGGTGGGCACCCTGTATGGAATCAAGTCTAGACCAGGTTGAACAATCCACACTTCAACCTAAGAGTTAATATAGCATACATGGGGATGGTGGGTGGCTGGGGTGGGCACCCTGTATGGAATCAAGTCTTGACCAGGTTGAACAATCCACACTTCAACCTAAGAGTTAATATAGCACACATGGGGATGGTGGGTGGCTGGGGTGGGCACCCTGATGGAATCAAGTCTAGACCAGGTTGAACAATCCACACTTCAACCTAGGAGTTAATATAGCATATATGGGGATGGTGGGTGGCTGGGGTGGGTACCCTGATGGAATCAAGTCTAGACCAGGTTGAACAATCCACACTTCAACCTAGGAGTTAATATAGCATACATGGGGATGGTGGGTGGCTTGGGTGGGCACCCTGTATGGAATCAAGTCTAGACCAGGTTGAACAATCCACACTTCAACCTAAGAGTTAATATAGCATACATGGGGATGGTGGGTGGCTTGGGTGGGCACCCTGTATGGAATCAAGTCTAGACCAGGTTGAACAATCCACACTTCAACCTAGGAGTTAATATAGCATACATAGGGATGGTGGGTGGCTGGGTGGCACGGTGGCTTGGGTGGGCACCCTGTATGGAATCAAGTCTAGACCAGGTTGAACAATCCACACTTCAACCTAGGAGTTAATATAGCATACATAGGGATGGTGGGTGGCTGGGGTGGGCATCCTGTATGGAATCAAGTCTAGACCAGGTTGAACAATCCACACTTCAACCTAAGAGTTAATATAGCATACATAGGGATGGTGGGTGGCTGGGGTGGGCATCCTGTATGGAATCAAGTCTTGACCAGGTTGAACAATCCACACTTCAACCTAGGAGTTAATATAGCACACATGGGGATGGTGGGTGGCTGGGGTGGGCACCCTGATGGAATCAAGTCTAGACCAGGTTGAACAATCCACACTTCAACCTAAGAGTTAATATAGCATACATGGGGATGGTGGGTGGCTGGGGTGGGCATCCTGTATGGAATCAAGTCTTGACCAGGTTGAACAATCCACACTTCAACCTAGGAGTTAATATAGCATACATGGGGATGTAGGGTGGCTGGTGTGGGCACCCTGATGGAATCAAGTCTAGACCAGGTTGAACAATCCACACTTCAACCTAAGAGTTAATATAGCATACATAGGGATGGTGGGTGGCTGGGGTGGGCATCCTGTATGGAATCAAGTCTTGACCAGGTTGAACAATCCACACTTCAACCTAGGAGTTAATATAGCACACATCGGGATGGTGGGTGGCTGGGGTGGGCACCCTGATGGAATCAAGTCTTGACCAGGTTGAACAATCCACACTTCAACCTAGGAGTTAATATAACATACATGGGGATAGTGTGTGGCTTGGGTGGGTACCCTGATGGAATCAAGTCTAGACCAGGTTGAACAATCCACACTTCAATCTAGGAGTTAATATAGCATATATGGGGATGGTGGGTGGCTGGGGTGGGTACCCTGATGGAATCAAGTCTAGACCAGGTTGAACAATCCACACTTCAACCTAGGAGTTAATATAACATACATGGGGATAGTGGGTGGCTTGGGTGGGTACCCTGATGGAATCAAGTCTAGACCAGGTTGAACAATCCACACTTCAACCTAGGAGTTAATATAGCACACATCGGGATGGTGGGTGGCTGGGGTGGGCACCCTGATGGAATCAATTCTAGACCAGGTTGAACAATCCACACTTCAACCTAGGAGTTAATGTAGCATACATGGGGATGGTGGGTGGCTGGGGTGGGTACCCTGATGGAATCAAGTCTAGACCAGGTTGAAGAATCAACACTTCAACCTAGGAGTTGATATAGCACACATGGGGATGTAGGGTGGCTGGGGTGGGCACCCTGTATGGAATCAAGTCTAGACCAGGTTGAACGATCCACATTTCAACCTAAGAGTTAATATAGCATACATGGGGATGGTGGGTGGCTGGGGTGGGCACCCTGATGGAATCAAGTCTAGACCAGGTTGAACAATCCACACTTCAACCTAGGATTTGATATAGCACACATGGGGATGTAGGGTGGCTGGGGTGGGCACCCTGTATGGAATCAAGTCTAGACCAGGTTGAACGATCCACACTTCAACCTAAGAGTTAATATAGCATACATAGGGATGGTGGGTGGCTTGGGTGGGCACCCTGTATGGAATCAAGTCTACACCAGGTTGAACAATCCACACTTCAACCAAGGAGTTAATATAGCATACATGGGGATGGTGGGTGGCTGGGGTGGGCACCCTGATGGAATCAAGTCTAGACCAGGTTGAACAATCCACACTTCAACCTAAGAGTTAATATAGCATACATGGGGATGGTGGGTGGCTGGGGTGGGTACCCTGATGGAATCAATTCTAGACCAGGTTGAACAATCCACACTTCAACCTAGGAGTTAATATAGCACACATGGGGATGGTGGGTGGCTGGGGTGGGCACCCTGATGGAATCAATTCTAGACCAGGTTGAACAATCCACACTTCAACCTAGGAGTTAATGTAGCATACATGGGGATGGTGGGTGGTTGGGGCGGGCACCATATATGGAATCAAGTCTAGACCAGGTTGAACAATCAACACTTCAACCTAGGAGTTAATATAGCATACATGGGGATGGTGGGTGGCTGGGGTGGGCACCCTACATGGAATCAAGTCTAGACCAGGTTGAACAATCCACACTTCAACCTAGGAGTTAATATAGCATACATGGGGATGGTGGGTGGTTGGGGCGGGCACCATATATGGAATCAAGTCTAGACCAGGTTGAAGAATCCACACTTCAACCTAGGAGTTAATATAGCATACATGGGGATGGTGGGTGGTTGGGGCGGGCACCATATATGGAATCAAGTCTAGACCAGGTTGAACAATCAACACTTCAACCTAGGAGTTAATATAGCATACATGGGGATGGTGGGTGGCTGGGGTGGGCACCCTACATGGAATCAAGTCTAGACCAGGTTGAACAATCCACACTTCAACCTAGGAGTTAATATAGCATACATGGGGATGGTGGGTGGCTTGGGTGGGCACCCTGTATGGAATCAAGTCTTGACCAGGTTGAACAATCAAGTTCAACTAGACCAGGATCACAAGACAAATCTGTAAAATAACTCCAGATTTTTTATTGAATTTGTTGAACAAGTGATCAATTATTCATGTAATTGACACTTTCCAAACCAGATTATATCTCACACCCAGCAAGCACATATCACACACACTACCTAGTAGGCTGAATAAATCAATACACAAGTGTTTACAAAGTAACTGACACTGAGCAGTGATACCTCTTGACTGACAGATTAAACACTAAATGTCAACTCATATTGCTTATGGAAAATATGTGGTATGGAAATAGTAGTAACATCCCATTATACTTAACTGTTGTTTACCAGGCATATAATTGTTATATAGATATGGTATTTTCACTGTTGTTACTTGATTATACAACCATTGACCCTAAAAATCAGCTTGTGGAAAATTAATCAAATTTGATTGTAAAGTGTTTTTTTTATTACCACCAAGCCTGAGAATGACAACAATCTCATTAAAATCAGACCTTAGTCTGACATGACCCATAATGGGATGTCCTCAGATCTTTGTTTAGCGGTAGCGAGAACTAAGATCTGATTTTAATGAGATTGGAATGACACTTGCAAAAGAATGTCAGGAATTGTTTCGCTAGTATTGCGTAATAATGCTCAATGATCCTTTCCCTCAAAGCTTGAGAAGAATGCTGAAGCCATGACAAATACTATTAATAGCTTCACTGCTACTCAGAGAAAGGTGTGTCTTCTTGTCCCATGGAAACCTCAGTAATGTTTTATCATTCCTGTCACATTTCACAAAAAATCCAAATCAAGAAAAGAGAATTTGATAAAAATAATATCTCATCCAACAGACACTATTTTAGAATTTCTAAAAAATGGAGGTTTGAGGGTTTGAGGAAAAAAATCTGAAAACCTGTTAACAAATAAACAGGCTCACTAAAGGAGTCAAATGTCTGTATAGAAAATATAAAGCATGACCTAATCATTGCTTTGTCAGCAAACAAATCTCCTCTGCAGATGTCGCTCACAAATCAATTGCCTGTCAGTGATAAGGGCTCACAAGCTTTCTCTACAAGGGCTTTTATTGATTCAAATATCACCACATTATGTATAGTTGAAATGTCACTGATACAACAATTATATCATCAACAGGTGCTCAGCTGCTCTCATTTGTCGTGAAGTGAGTGTGTCAATGGTTTATCAGGTACTGTATTCGACATAATAAGTGCCCAGGGTGCTCTGAAAATTGGAAATAAGGGGCTCTTATTAGAATTAGAAGTTGAATTTTGTGAATTTTGTGGTTTATACTGAGAGCCTGAAATGTTTATATACGACAGATATATGTTTCCAGAATTTAATTTCTCATAATTATGGATGCATATAACACACGTATTATACACGAATAAATAAGTCTTGTGTACATTGATCAAGGGGAAGGGATGCTAATTGGGATTGTTCACTAGCCAATATATTAGCAAATATCGCAGTGGGCGCTTATTACAGCTGGGCACTTATTACGTCGAATACGGTAAATATTTTAAAGCATATTTATGAGAAAGACATGTTACTTGTGTATCTGGGTAATAGGGCTGAGATGAGTCCAAATTTAGTACCTGCTTACCCGACCGCTGTAGGTGTCAAGAGTGCACTAATATAGCGACGTGCATGTACGCGTGTGTGTGTGGCTGCTTGTACTAGTCCGGACTGATGCCGTATATAGTGCTAGCTCACTGAGATACCATGCCGCAGTTTAACATGAATACCCCACTCAGACACAGTATACTGACTCCGAGCCGACCAGTCCTTGTTTTAGCCCCTTAATGCCGAGCGCCACACAGGATAACAACAAGTACCATCTTTTAACGTCTTTTGGTATGACGCAGCCTGGGATCGAACCCCGAACCTTCCGCTCTCCGGGCGGACGCTCTACCACTAGACCATGGAGGACAAGTCAGAAGGAATGTATGCATAGTCAGAAAGAAATGCCGACTTCAGTGACTTAAAGTGTAGCCATGGAGTTACAGTGAATTTTCTCATTAACAATATATCACATGACTGGAGGTACCCGGGGCCTACCCAGTACCAACCTGACCCGTGAAGATTCAGGGTAGATTAGGTCTTCAGCAACCCATGCTTGCCGTAACAGGCAACTCTGCTTGTCGTAAAAGGTGACTAACAGGATCGGGTGGTCAAGCTTGCTGACTTGGTAGTTGCATGTCATCGATCCCATTGTTGTTGCATCCCATCGATGAATGTTCATGATGTCAATCACTGGATTACTTGTCCAGACTCGATTATTTACAGACCGCCGTCATATGGCTAGAATATTGATGAGTGCAGCTAAACAATCACACAAACAAACAAACTGATGTAACTTTGTCCCACTTTAAAGTCCGGAAGTAGGAGTATTGTCAAATAGTTGACACATTCATACTTGTGAACATGGCAGAGAATCGTTCAGGTCTAGCGTTCAGGTCTAGCAACCCATGTCATTGATTCCATTGTTGTTGCATCCCATCGATGAATGTTCATTATGTCAATCATTTGTTACTGGTCCAGACTCGATTATTTACAGACCGCCATCATAGAGCTGGAATATTGCTGAGTGCAGCATAAACGGGACACCAGAAATGGGCTTCACAGATTATACCCATGTGGGGAATCAAAACCCTGGCCTTTGGCATGATGAACAAACGAACACTTTAACCACTAGGCTACCCCACTGCACATTGTGATGTCAGTGAAGACAAGGTCAATACTGTTTGAACATAGTTGTTAAGGATATGATTTATCACCACCAGATAACCCTCTGTTGAAGCCGAGTGTCATAATACACTCTGTCACAGATAACTATTAGATATATTTCTATGAATGGCCAAACTCATTAAAATCAGATCTTAGTTTTTGCTACTGCGAAACAAAGATCTGAGAACATCCCATTACGAGTCGTGTCAGAACGACCTTTCGCGAGTTATTTTTGACCGACCAATGAAATGACTGACAAGAAATCGACATTGGCCAATCAGATGGCAGCTTTCTCGAGTTTTACGACACTAGTTTCAAACTGATGACTACGCTTCGAAACAGATTTTGACGTATTCTCGATTAAAAATGTTAAAACTGATAAGAAGAACATTCTAGAATGGCTTATAGATGTAGATGGCCTTGATTGTATGGATATATTCATAACCCCCCCCGCTAACTATCAGCATTAACCAAGCCACGTGTTAAATATATCATGGTTGCATGATTAGTAAACACATTCCGACTGTCACTTTCACGATCTGGTAAGCGACGCTCTGATTGGTTGGATGAAAGGTCGTTCTGATATGATCAGTAATGGGATGTCCTCACATCTTTGTTTAGCGATAGCGAGAACTAAGATCTGATTTTAATGAGATTGATAAATGGCTACAATGTTTTTGTGTTGCCAAACAAAGCTTCATTTCACTACAGTCAAATATATAGACAAGGTTGCTTTGGCTTTCTCAAAAACATTTTTGTCAACCAACATTGTTATTTTGTGTATTTTCATGTTTTTATCTTATTTTTGGGTACTATCCTCCTGTTTGAATTATCAGAACTTTCTTATAGGCACAATTCAAATTTAGCATAATTCATGTAATGTATGTCATATAGTCATGAGAGATGTAAAAGTTTCTCAACTGTCGACAATTTATCTGTTGTGAATGACCTTAAAAACCTTTCATGTTTATGCTTATTATTTCTAGTTTTCATTTCCTTAAATAGATTACAAAACAGGAAAATAATGAAACAGACATTTCTTTCACAAACAATTCCTGTTTGTTGGTATGGTTCAATGACCTAACACCTCCAGCCTTAAACTTGACTTTGTTCCGTGTGGATAAACATTTGGAAGTGAGTGAGTGAGTGAGTGAGTGAGTGAGTGAGTGAGTGAGTAAGTAAGTGAGTGACTAAGTGAGTGAGTGAGTGAGTGTCTAAGTGAGTGAGTGAGTGACTAAGTGAGTGAGTGACTAAGTGAGTGAGTGAGTAAGTGAGTGAGTGAGTGACTAAGTGAAGGAGTGAGTGAGTCAGTGAGTGAGTGACTAAGTCAGTGAGTGAGTGACTAAGTGAATGAGTGAGTGAGTAAGTGACTAAGTGAGTGAGTGAGTGAGTGAGTCAGTGAGTGAGTGACTAAGTCAGTGAGTGAGTGACTAAGTGAATGAGTGAGTGAGTAAGTGACTAAGTGAGTGAGTGAGTGAGTGAGTGAGTGACTAAGTGAGTGAGTGAGTGACTAAGCGAGTGAGTGAGTGACTAAGTGAGTGAGTGAGTGAGTGAGTGAGTGAGTGAGTGAGTGACTAAGTGAGTGAGTGAGTGAGTGACTAAGTGAGTGAGTGAGTGAGTGAGTGAGTAAGTGAGTGAGTGAGTGAGTGAGTGAGTGACTAAGTGAGTGAGTGAGTGAGTGACTAAGTGAGTGAGTGAGTGAGTGAGTGACTAAGTGAGTGAGTGAGTGACTAAGTGAGTGAGTGAGTGAGTGACTAAGTGAGTGAGTGAGTGACTAAGTGAGTGAGTGAGTGAGTGAGTGAGTGAGTGAGTGACTAAGTGAGTGAGTGAGTGAGTGAGTGACTAAGTGAGTGAGTGACTAAGTGAGTGAGTGAGTGAGTGAGTGACTAAGTGAGTGAGTGAGTGAGTGAGTGAGTGAGTGAGTAAGTAAGGTTTTACGCCGCTTTGAGCAATATTCCAGCAATATCACGGCAGGGGACACCAGAAATGGGCTTCACATATTAGGAATTAAATTCATGTCTTTGTCGTGAATGGCCTCTATTGATGAATGTTGATCATTGTATAGTATGTAATAGTTTTCCCATATCTGATACATTTATTCTGTCTATTCTTGGAAAAACATATTTATTTTGTGTGTTCAAGATCATATAACAAACAAAAAAAATCTAGAAGTTCCTCATTCAAAGAATTAACCAAGCCAGAAAACAGGAAGGAAAAGATTATATTTACCAGCATGACTTATTTGGGACATGGCCACATTATAGTAACACTCTCCTACTACAATACACATAGAGACGTATGAGGGTCCTGATGGGGGTGTCACAAGTCAGTACTCGGTAAAAGTTGGGGCGTTTAGTCCGTAAAAGCATTGTGAACAGGTTTTCCATATCATCTTTAGTCAGTAAAAACATTGTGAACAGTTTTTCTATATCATCTTTAGTCAGTAAAAACATTGTGAACAGGTTTTCCATATCATCTTTAGTCAGTAAAAACATTGTGAATAGGTTTTCCATAACATCTTTACTAGATTTGACCATGATTATGATAAATAGTAAAGTTTTAATTTATGCTACACTGATTTTAATTATCCTTTTACGTTAATCTTTTATGATAAAGATTTACTCATCTTGATACATGTTTTAGTTGTTTTACACTAAACAGTACGGTATTCCCCATCCCAGACAGCCTTTAGATAGACTGATGCACAGCAAAGTCAGCAAGTGAGATCGGTTCTGTGCCCGGCGTCAGTATCAAAGTGTTACTTCAGACAAATAATGTAGCCAGCTTTATGTTGTGTTTCTACTGACATGGGTGAGTACTCTTTGGCTATTTAACTTCACTGGCACCTGGTGAATCTGTACCCTGCAGAGGGTCACGGGCGGCCCAGTCGTCTAAGGCGCTGTGCAGAGTTGCGTCCTTTGGGCCTGCCAGAAACCTATGATTGTGGGTTCGAATTCCGGTTCGCCCTGATTATGTTTCTAGGTTTGTCAGCACAATACCCGTGCTCGTGCCCGTGCCGAAGTGGTAAACGTCTGAGACCTGCATCACTTCGGGCATTCCTCCCACATTAAGCTGACACCCGCGTGATATAACTGGAATACTGTTAACTGGTGTTAAACCCAACTCACTCACTGTACCTTGTAGACCTTGACCTTGGTAAGCTGGACACTATTAGATGTTTCACTTGGGGCTGTAGTGATTTAATTATTTGTATGGCTAGTCCAAAAATGTGCATGTTTATGGGCTGAAACACAGTGAAATATTCTACCTTCAGTAGCTCTAAAAGTGTAAGCAATTTTTCCGTATTTCTATTCATTTGGACACCTGGTAATCTGGACCCTGGTAATCTGGAAACCTGTTTATCTGGAAATCTCTCCACCGAGACAATCACTGTTGGGACATATACATGTATTATTGAAAGGTCATATTTCTCGTCTAAAACTTCGTTCATGTGGATGAATTCACTGAAACTGTCCAGATTAACAGGGTATCACTACAGCCCTCACATTTTGATTTGATCCTTTTTCACTGCTTGGGTCCTGATGTTATTTTCATGACTGCCAAAATCAAACTTTCAGGAGCCAATTTCACAAACAGACAAAAACGAAATGAAAAAAATAAGATGTCACCTTTAAGATTTATGTTAGATGAACATGTTGAAGTAACATATGATTGTTACAAAGTCAAAATATCAACACATGTTTATTTTTTGTCTTGTGTATTATATGGATGTTTTTACAGAAAAAATATAGTTGTGAAGAAGGCGTAGTGAAGCAGAAACATTATCTTTTGAATGCTTATAAAGTAAACAGAAAATCCACAGTGAAGTATGCCAGCGTGCACCATTATTACACTGAGTTTGGGTATTAATTAATTTATTTCTGCTTTAGTATTGATAATGAAAATTCAAAAAGAAAGTTCACTTTTCAGAATTACCATAGTTTCTTGACTAAAGTGCACACTCCCACCCCACCCCCCAGCTGTGTAGAGGGGGTGTGCATAATAAACACAGAGTGAGTTTTCACCGATGCAAGGACATTACCGTGAACACTATATCAACAAATCCATACTGAAGTACACAAATTAATCCTGTAATTTATAATAAATGACCAGTTCCTATACAATGTTCAAATTTAAAACTTTTTTTATTTGAGGAAATTGAACTGTTCTTGACTTTTCTGTAACTTGACTGAATGGACATCAACACCCTGAAAATTTAACGTCAAAACGACTTTTTATGAGACTGCGCCCTGTGCAAAGTTAAAAACTACCTGTAGCCATTATCTGAAACTGAACTGAGGTCAAATCTTGACCTCCAAGCTCTGTCACATACAGGTGCGGCATCGGAGTTGCAACCACATAGAAATTGGATCTAGAAACTGCTTCTCGTAGCATTATGGGTGAATGCACAAATTGTTCAATAGTCTGTACTGAAGTGTGTCTGTCTTCTATCCCAGACTGCCATGGCTATGAGACTACATGCGATGATTAGTGAAGTTTGTACATACTGTCTTGGATCGCCATTTTGTGAAGAGAATGTGGAGTACTGACAGCAGGGTCCTTTACTGTGAGTTATTTTCAAGTTTCATGTTTCAAATACATATTCATACATGCAGTAATGATAAACCTAAGCGCCATGTTTATATATGATCCATCCCATTAGTATTGTGGGGGTTGGAAATGGGTCAATGACAGGCGGCCGGAACTATCAAACCACATAACGGGTGTGTGTTTTCGTGTCAGACCACAGCATTTGTTGAAGTATGGTTAGTTAGGGACCAGTTCAAAAGTTTGATGCTGGATAAAAAATACTTAATTCCCTAAGTTTTGAGACATATCCCCCACGAAGCCCAGAAACATAATTCTGAATATGTTGAATTGAGTTTAGTGGGCTCTTGTGTCACGCCTTATTGAGGCCCATTCACGCCCCATCCCTTAACATAAGGAATTATGATTATTTATCAGATATTGAACTCATAGTCCCTTATATTTGTAAGATGACATATAAACTGTTGGTAACATTTACAACAAAATCCAAATGAGTTTGGCATATCTAATATTATCATTTTCCAGATTTGTTGATTCATAAATTAATTAAGTTTGTTTGTGGTTGGAATGAAATTTGTAGTGATCAGAATTCCACCTGTCATATTGCTGTATGGGGTGCTGCAGCGCTCTGTTCATTGCTGCTGATGTCGCCGCCCCAGTGCTGTAACAGTGAGAAGAGAAGCAAGCAGTATATATGTTGCTGTGTGCTAAAGCCTTTTTCTTCACTACAAAAAATATTCATGATCCCGAACTTTTTTGTTCAACAGATTATATATTTTTCTTAATTTAAATTTTCTACTTGATCTCTTAAAATAGTATTGTTAAATTTAGTAAAATAAAGAAAAGGTGATATGATTTTTTTCATCACTAAAGTAAGTTTTAAGTTAAAAATAAGCCCTACAAAATGTCTTAATCTTTTAAAAGATGTTATGTAAAAGAAATATCCAATTAAAATTGTTTACAGGCCAGTGACATCCACCACAAGCAATATGTTGTTAGGATATCCCTTTATACAGATAGATAGATATATATAGATATTCCCGCCTTTTGTTGCTGGGCTGTCAAATAAGCCAATAGATTGTTTGCCAGTAGAGGGCGTCCTTTAACATGGCTGCCTTCCAACCTCTGAGATGAAGCCAATACTATTAGAAAACCATATCAAACAGAAGTAGTGAATTTCAAGGTAACAGGGCAATCAGATTGTGCGATTTAATGACTTTTTAATCTCAGCTGGGTGAACACTATGTCAGATAATCTGCCTTTTCAAGTACTAGCATCTGCACTTGCAGCCTCGTGGTGTCGGCATCGTCCATTCATGATTTCCTTATGATTAAAGTGATATATCCTACTTACTTGGACACACTACACTTGTATAAATGATGTGTTCCCAACACATCTGCTTCGTTGATTCTTTTCACCGACTCCCTGTGATTGTCCCATTCAGCTGTTTCCATGACATGCTTATCAGATCACATTACTGTGCAGCGTTTTAAATGTCAATGAAATATGTACAGAGCTGTGGTTTTTAGTCTGATGATTAAGTATCAGCGAATGTAACAGTTGCCCCGAATGTGTCTCCCCCTACACCTCCCCTCCCAACATTCGGAGGAGATGGGAAACATCCTGTAGTGTGTGGCATAGTGAGTTGTTAAAGTATGAACATGTTACTACAAAGTAGACACAATTATGGATAACAACTTCTTTAATTACTTAGTCTGTCTTACAGACCATGATACAAATACCTTATTCAACGTAATAAGTGCCCAGGGCACTCTTAAAATTAGAAATAGGGGGCTCTTATTAGAATATTATTTTGGTGAAAAAAGACAGAAATGAAAGATAAATTTCGTGGTTTATGGTGACAGCCTGAAATGTTTATGTACAAATTTTATTGCCAATAATTAAGGGTGCATATGACACACGAGTGTGTATTATATGCGAATAAATAAGACTTGTGTACATTGATCAATCGGAAGGGGTGCTAATTGGGATTGTTCAACAGCCAATATATCAGCAAATATCTCCGTGGGCGCTTATTAGAGCGGGGTGCTTATTACGTTGAATACAGTATGTATCAAATACAGCCCATGCATGTCTATAATGTTTGGCAAGTCTAGATCACTGCAGAATCTGAAAATGAAGAGAGTCACTGGGCTCCTTTTTATTATATTTTTATTAAGATAACTGAACAACTGTTTTTTTCTGTACTATATGTTCATTCCAGAGTCTAGATGTTAATCTATTAATTACTGTAAATGCAATGTTTCGATATAGATCCTTACACCATGGTCAAACTGCTTTGCTTGACAACTGTATAAGGATCTTTTCTGAAATGTCACTTTTACAGTAACTGAAGAAGTTGTTGTCTAGAAACTGTGTCTACTTTGTCATCCATCAACTTCTAAGTAATGAGCATCAAACAGTTCAACATGTTACTTACCCTAATTTTCACTAAACCCTGGTTATTTGTAAGAACATTTTCAAGGTGATTTAATCTTAAGATAACCTCAACTGAAAGCATTTAAATGTAAACAAAAATAGAAAACGCTATCATAGCATGAGATGGGTAGGTATTAGGGTGGGTATTAGGGTGTGTTTTTTGGGTGTTAAGTTTAATGGCAACTGAAACACTGTAAACAATATTGCCTTAGAAACCACAAGAGCAATTTTCCCGGAATGTTGCATACTTTATTCCACCATTTCAACCACAAGAGCAATTATCCCGGAATGTTGCATACTTTATTCCACCATTATAAGCCTACTGCCACTTTTGCCTATTGTATTATAGGTATCTTCCAATGTCATAGTCACCTTGTAAGGGGTACTACTTTCAAGCGAGGCCTGCTTTGAGGTATTACATTTGTCTGGTAAGATCTAGGTTTTATAAGGTAAAGATCTATGGATGAACAATTTCTTTATTACAATTAGGAGTGATGTTTTAGTGTAGGTTCTAACACCGTTAACATCACTTGCTTGAACCTACACTGATACGTCGCTCCCAATTGTAATAGAGAAGTTGTTCATCCACATATCTTATCTTTACTTAGGACTCCCAACTTCTAAATGCCTCTCAAAGAAGCTAGGTTTTACATTTTACATTTTATAAACTGGCCTTTAGATATGAATATGATGTTCATTTTTGAATGACTAAAAGTCACAATTTTTTCCACATGAAAATTCCATGACGTGAATTGAACCTTCAACCTCATATAACATGTTGAGTTTTGTAACCCACTGTTTTCCCACTAAGCCATTGGTACAGGTGATGAAAGATTGGTCAATTTTACATGTAATGACTTCAGTGCATGCTGCACATGGTCCTTCTCTGGCACTCTTTGATCAAATTCCTTTTGTGTCACTATATGGTATTCCCATGTTTTCTTATTTTTTCTGGTATTTCTTGCTTTTGGTCAGTTCATAAGTTGGATAAAACACTCCTCGTCGGTTTTGGTTGAAAATGTAAAACCTCAGATAGAGGTAAAAGCCTGACGACCCTTTGGCTTTCCCTCGCTTGAGGTTTTACATTTTCAGTTGGGAGGAGTGTTTTATCCTTAACATAATGACACTGGAATTTGTTCGAGGGGTTCAAATCTGTTTTTAAAAATGGCCACCATGGCAGGCACATTGAGAAACCTGCTTGTAGTCATTGCTTATCCATATTTGTTCAAAATGTAATAAATAATTTGTGCAATGTGTTGTTTGTAAGGGGGTTCAACACGTATCTTAATTTTTTAAAGATGTGAAGTTTGATGTGATGTGTGGTGTATGTGTATAGTTAGTTATATACTGGGGTATATACTGAAAAAACGTTGAAAACATTAACATTTTTATAATATTTGACAAAATGATAACAAAAATCACTTTGAGCTGTATGTGTATTTAGATAGAAGACAATTAAACACAACAATATCATTTTGTCACAGTCATCATTCTTTGTCATGCAAGTAAATCTTTACTGCAATTAAAGTTGATTTCTTGTCCTACTAGTTAAAGTTGATTATGCGTTATTGTGTGTCATAGTATATTGTAGCGATATGTAAAATTTCATATATGTGAATGCTGAATTTTGAAATTATAACCATTTCTGGTATTATGATATTCAGGATTGATTTTTGAGGACTTTTAGTAATGCATTACCAAAATTGTATCCTGCACAATTTTCTCCCTGATCGATGCTGACCCTGATCCTAAAGGCTTTATGTCCCTTCAACGCCCACTCACAATTTATCACATGTATGTAATGACAAAACTCACATCTCTGTTCAAGTGTTCTGCCCGTCATATGGGTTTTCTGACGCTTGAGAAACAGTCTTAGTTTTCTCTCTAATCACATGAACAACTGTAAAACATGTCATTCACTTATAAAAGACAACTTCCTCTTAAAAACAAGTCATTATCTGACTATTTACAACGTCTGTGTGATGCTACAGCCCCATTCTAGCAAGAGTAATCGAGATAAACATAAACCCCATAATACCAGCCTAGTTCTTCAGCAACCCATGCTTGCCGTAAAAGATGACTTTGCTTGTCGTAAAAGGCGACTAACGGGATCGGGTGGTCAGGCTTGCTGACTTGGTTGATGCATGTCATTGTATCCCAATTGCGTGGGTCGATGCGCATGACAACAATCACTGGATTGTCTGGTCCAGACTCGATTATTTAAAGACCACCGTCATATAGCTGGAACATTGCTGAGTGCGGCGTTAAACAACAAACCAATCAACCAACCAACAGTGATGTTAATTACCAGAGCTCTTTGTCGTCTCTCATGGGAGACAACTCCACCACTTAAGCCTGTGTTGCAGGTCTTGCCCACAGACAGCTGATAACTCAACCTGAGCCATCAGCCTTCCACTGTTTGTTCCGTACCTTAGCTGCATCCGAAACTATTGAATATTCTGGGGGCAACCTGGGATTTATATCGGTCACTGCCTCCAAACACGCAATTTCTTTCATTGCAAGGTGCCGAACAATTTTTTATGTGTGTTCACAACACTTCCTATTTCAACACATCCAACATGTCCTGCAAACAACTTTTTGTGTGTGGAAAAACCTGAGGACATTATATTTTTCAGTAATTTATTTTTTTAAACCTTTCCAGCCCCTCTCACCTGCCTCATGTGTCCAAAGCCCTCAGAAATCCTCTTCCCAAGGCCTCCAGTGTCCACCCTCCACCCACAGACGGGGTTGACCATGCATCAGCCTTGGATGACTTGGACCTCTTTCCATGAACTACCACTTTCATTTGACATTAGATAAAGGACTGCCTCCATGGTCTAGTGCTAGAGCGTCCACCCGGAAGGCGGAACGTCCGCATTTGGATCCCCGGCCGCGTCATACCTTTATTTGTATTTGTTGTTCCCCTGTCTGGCGCTCAGCATTAAGGGGTTAAGACAATGACTGGTCGGCTCGGAGTCAGTATACTGTGTCTGAGTGGGGTATTCATGTTAAACTGCGACATGGTATCTCAGTGAGCTAGCACCATAAATTGGCATCAGTCCGGACTAGTACAAGAAGCATCACACACACATATACATGCACGTCGCTATATTAGTGCAATAATCTTGGACACAACGTTAAACCCAATTTCACCATT
This sequence comes from Haliotis cracherodii, assembly GCF_022045235.1. Lineage (NCBI taxonomy): Eukaryota > Metazoa > Mollusca > Gastropoda > Lepetellida > Haliotidae > Haliotis > Haliotis cracherodii. The sequence continues at coordinate 22,761,165 of NW_027266297.1, read as the reverse complement.
TGATTAAAACACTATGACTTTTCTCCATGTTTGCAGAATGGCAACTCCTGGCAGACTAAGCATAGAGTGTACCGGGGAGGAGGAGGAGCTATCACATATTGCCACGAGTCACAGCATCAGGGCGTTGCCCACCTTGTCGTCTCTCCCTGCAACCCATACTGGCCTAGAATCTACCCAGCTGGCAGTTGATAGTCCCTGCCTGTTTGTTGGCAGTTGCCATGTTGACCAGGTAACACTGAGAGCACTTCCTGAGACATACCGGTACATCACACAGGCAATTATCGTTAAGATTATCATGTTAGTATGTGATATAAAACCTATGGTTTTGGCAGACCATAGACCTATATTGGTATATTGGAGTTTGGTTAGGTGATTTTTTTCCCCAAACATTTTAGGTTCAAATAAAAGTTCTGTTTTTGAAATATAATAAGGAAAATTAAAAAAACAAAACGGTTAAGTGAAAGACTTTAGTTACTGTCCTTCCTCTTTTAGACTACAGAGAATTTTTTATCGTTACTGAACACACTCGGCTAGAAGAAAACAAAATCTTCTCAAAATTTTAATTTTTTTCAGTGTCTGTGAATTTTAAGTCAGAGCAAGTATTATATAATTTAAAAAAATACGTAAATAATTTGCATAATGGACACAATCTGGACCTCCAATAATCTCATTGAGATCTCCCAGAGACAGACAAAAGTTGTAGTTGGCCATATTCTGTGAGGTCAGTATATAATAGTGGAAGTGTGAGTTATTCTCAATTTCACAGTTGTGGTTCCCGTCCACTGTCACAAAGTACAAACATGTAATGATTACAATGATTATACCTGACAGGACAGTAAACACATTTGGATCTCAATATTCTTGAAGGTGGAGAACCCTCATCCCACAAGTCCACAGGCGCCCGTTGTGATCAAAGTTGTGCTGAACGGAGATGATGTGGAAACAGTGAATGTGGCGAGAGACGGAGGAAATGCATCCGTCAAACTCCAAGTCTGTGGTCAATCGAGGGGCGATAAAGGGAAGAGTAATGGTAATCTTTGAATGGTCTTTTCTTAGGAATTATGTTTGTGTGATGATATATGTTATTGATGTGGGGGCAGGAGTGGCCCTGTCGTCTGAGGCTATGCAATTCACCGTGAAGAGTTGCATCCCCTGGGCACACCAGAAATCTGTGATTAAGGGTTCGAATCCCGGTTCCCCCTGTCTATGTTTCTTAATTTGTCAGTACCATACCCATGCCATGTTCTGTCTGAGGCAGCAGCCTTTTGTGATTCTTGCAATAATTTATTGATTGGTGCATGATATTTAGGGTCAGTGGGACATAGGGTCAGATGGGTTTATTTCATAAAACTGTTAAAAAAATATTTTACATTACTCATGCAGCTGCATCATTTATTGAATGTAAACATGGTGATTTTCGTTACCTTAGGCTTCTCAATTTATTATCACTACCTTTCATTGGCTGAAAGTCACAGATGGTCCAATCAGAATCGGGCCTAGAGATTTCTGTAGTTCCGATTATGCCAAAGATGTTTCTTCCTCAAATAACCTCGGCATCATAGAATCTCCAACCACAAGCTGTCTTAGGGATACACAGAATATTTCATATGTCGCACGTGACAGTGACATGGTGACAAAAAATGGAGAAAGGAAGAAATTTTCAATGAACCTGGCATATTGACTACACATGGTTGTGACATAACTCAGAAAAAAATACTACCTCATGTCAGCTTTGCATAAATCATGGGAAATCTTATTTCCAATATGGGAAATCTTATTTCCAATAACAAAGCTATTTTTGAACGGCAGTGATCACAAACAAGCTATTGAGGCTAAATACTGTATTCGACTTTATAGGTGCCCTGCTCTAATAAGCGGCCACGGCGATATTTGCTAATATATTGGCTAGTGAACAATCCCAATTTGCACCCCTTCTAATTGATCAATGTACACAAGACTTATTTATTTGCGTTTGATATGCACTCATGTGTTATATGCACCCTTAATTATGGGCAAATAAATTCTGGAAAAATATATCTGTGGTATATAAACATTTCAGGCTGTCAGCATAAACCACAAAATTTATCTTTTCCACCAAAATAATATTTTAATAAGCGCCCCCTATTTCTAATTGTAAGAGCGCCCTTGGCGCTTATTACGTTGATTAGGGTATGTGATGTTGGACCTTATTTCTGCATTATGTTACATCTGAGAAAGCTGACATGCAAAACATTCCATGTATCGGTAACGTCAATAGCCTGTATGATCTCTCAGAGTGTGATCCCATAAGTTTTGAAAATGACCTGATGTTTTGTTTGCTGAAGGGATCCTTGTCCCCACTTGTCTAAATTCTTAGCAGAACATTATCACACCCGTGAGTTTCACCAAAACGATACATGTCTGAGACCTGTGTCAAAGCGGGATTAAACCCAACTCACTCACTCACTCACTCACTCACTCACTCACTCACTCACTCACTCACTCACTCACTCACTCACTCACTCACTCACTCACACACACTCACTCACTCACTCACTCACTCACCCACCCACTCACTCACTCACAGTGTTTCTATATCATTGTATTATGAGCTTGGAATTGTATTACAATAGTTCTTTAACGCCTTATTTGTTTTCAGGAACCTCAGACCCTGATGTTTCCATTTACAAGTCGCTATCTAAGCTATCCATGGCCACAGTCATCAAACTTATTGTAAGTAGAGACAATGGCAAATTTGTTTAGTGTCCCAACTTATTCTGGATCTCTATGGTTATGCTACAAGTCACTAATGTTAGCATTTCTTTCTGACTATGCACCCATTCCTTCTGACTTTTCATATGGTTGAATACAGATATGACTTAAGTCAACTTCAGTGTATGCATGACCAGATTGTTTGATACATACATTGTATATCCAAATACGTTTTGCCAGGGCTTTGGTAAAAAAATTCCCAATCGGACATTTTGTACCTATCTCTTGAGACCTACAGTGAATACCCTGGTAGGGTTGGGTAATAGGGGATGGGTACCCGGGTAGTTAATTGGGACTCGTCCCAGCCCTAGAACCTACTTATGTGACATTACAGGTCAACAGTTATAAGAAGTTTCACAGTATACAGTCAGTGAACATAACATTTTTGCCTGGCTAAAATACATGTTTCTTATTTTGTAAATATTAGGGGTAATATTTCTCATTCATAACATACTTTTCTCCTTATTTATAATTGTAACATTTATTTTTGCAAAATTTAGGGTATGTGTGTCTGTAAAACAAGAAAAAATAATTATATCTGCATTATTTGTTTTTTCAGATGCTACTCCAGATTATCATCTTTGCACCAGTCTGTTCTGTGATTATCTTAATTGCAAAAGGAAATGTGTTGAACATACACTGTAACAATGTGTACAACAACTATCACTCACCACCTCTGCCTGTCAATAAGACAGAACAGCCAGTTCTTGACAGGACCACTGGTCATGGGGCCAATAAGACGGAACAGCCAGTTCTTGACAGGACCACTGGTCATGGGGCCAATAAGACGGAACAATCAGTTCTTGACAGGACTACTGGTCATGGGGCCAATAAGACGGAACAACCAGTTCTTGACTGGACCACTGGTCATGGGGCCAATAAGACGGAACAATCAGTTCTTGACAGGACTACTGGTCATGGGGCCAATAAGACGGAACAATCAGTTCTTGACAGGACTACTGGTCATGGGGCCAATAAGACGGAACAACCAGTTCTTGACTGGACCACTGGTCTTGGCGCCTACGGGTCAGATGATGCACCTGTCAATGAAATGGAACAACCAGTCAGTAACAGCAATAGTGGAAATAGCAACTGTAGAACAGATATTGCTGCAGCAGAGGGGTCTTTGCATCACAGGTCCATTCCTCTGGAGAGGCTTGAGAAATCAAAGACAGCTCCCAAGAACATGATTCAGGCTAAACAAATTCTGCCAAAACCAAGATCTGAGGATGACCTGAGTCCATTGTCTCCTCCAGAGCTTCCTCAATATGGTTTGCAAACAAACAGATACTACCATGACATGGGACAAAGGCTTGGAGATGCTCAAAACCAGCAACGCGTATCCCAAGGAGACAATGAGGACCATTGTTACTGGATATCTTCAAGAACACATGCAAGAGTAAAGTTTGCCATGGCGCCACTTGAATACAGCTGTCCAGATGATCAGGAAGAGATTGATGTGAAACAGCTGCGGAAGGAGCAAAGAGGGTCAACCATGACAAAGGACTTCACAGCTCTTGCTATGCAAGGAGACAGCAGCAGCAGACAGGAGGACAAATCTATCACTGGCACTGGCCCTGACACCCTTACCCAAGGACTTGGCAAGTTGGAACGTCTGATAGGTCCTCTTCTGCAAGTCTCGACTGTTACGGTAACATTGTTTATTGTCACCTTTGCTTATGCGAAAGCCTTACTGCAGCTGCTCTATGCATTGACCAAAAAATTGAATTGTATCCTTGACAAAGGGAAGCAATATGTTAGTACTGGAAGGACCATCATTTCTTCAGCCTGTTTCCAATTAATATGCTGTGTTGTGGCCAAGTTGTTCCCAATCGGTGTTTCTTCATATTTTTCGATGATTTTGATGATGTTGATGGAGTGTTCAATATCTGCCCATGGTGAGAGTCAGGACAGTTTTGACAGTGGTGCACCAGCATCAGAAGGGTTACGTGTCCGCAGTGACCGCGAGAGAACACAGAAACAGAAGGAGGACACTAAATATGCTGGCTACATATTCGAAGAATTGACCATCACAAATAGTATACAAAATGTCAGGTCTGTTGACACCAAGAATACATCCCCAGATGAGAGTTTTGTGCAAGATCGATGTGATGACATGGACGAAGTTAAGCAAAGTAATGATCCGTCTGATGAAACTGAAAATGATCACTCATCTTTAGCTGATTCAAAACTGCTCGTAAATGAGATGAGAGAAGTCCAAGATTTTGGAAGAGGGATGTTTGGAGACTCCTCTACAGAAGCAGGGATATTAAACAGGCGTGGATTCAGAGACACAGGTGTTGAAGAACCTTCTGCGTGTCATGACATGCAGAGTGGAGAAGTCGAGACAAGGATAACCTCACTGCCTGAGGATGCACATATCATCTATTCAAGGGAGTTGCCAGGGAAACCCCAAGTCCTCTTATCTCCAGGAGGATACAGCTTTGATGACACAGTGGAGACTGATGCTGGAGGCAATGAGAAAGTGGAACATATCTCGGACATTCTCAACTCACAACCTGGTAAATAAGCCTGCATGGATATTTTCATTCCTCATTAAGCAGTAAATATGTACCTACACCAGTTTGAGGGAATAAATAGAGAATCTCACCCAAGTGTCTTTTGATATCAAATATATCACCGAGTGTTGGTATATTTGATATAAAAAGACACGAGGGTGAGATTTTATTTATCATCTAACATCATTCTTCCAACCTTTTCAGTTTGTAGATAGTAATAAGCAGTGTCTGAAGTGTAAAAAGTACTGCTAACAGATTCAGTATCAGAGCCATTAGTGATGTCATTTGATTGTGACATCATTTTTACCAATGACCTCACAATGGTCTGCAAAGCATTGTTATGCAATTTCATTGCAGCGCTATCTACAATGTAGATATCGCTTGATCTCGCCCAAGCCATATCTCCTGTTGGAGCCGGTTTGGGACGATAATAGAATTTAAGAGATTGAATCAAGATTTCTTTTTGAACCTAAGATAAGAACTAAGGAGTTAAGGGTTTTTTCATATTGATCATACAAGCATGCATGATATTTCTATGCTGTAAATGCTTGTGATATGTTTCTACACAGGCTCAAGAGATTTGACACCTCTCCTGCACTCAGTGAAATATAAAGAGAGAGACTTTGAGCATCCTATCTTGCCTGTTGACTTCCAGCTGGATGAGCGACTGCACATGCCACCAAAGAGAAAGTACATGTGGCCACACTACCATTGCATCCATGGGGAAATGTATGACATGATGAACTTCACCCTAGGCATTGAATCAGCTCTTGATGGAACCGGAGTGTTCCTTCAGGTTAGAACTGATGGGATTGATGGGATCATGTTATTGTCACTGAGGCCTAAGGGATGAGGGTGGGTGGGGAGGGTGGGGTGTGTATGTGGATGGGGAGGGGGGAGAGGAGAGAGGTGGATGGGGAGGGGGGAGAGGAGAGAGAGAGGATGTGACGCAGTTTTTATTTTATTCCCACCCTCTCCGAATATGTGCATCCCCAAGAGACTGCCATATATTTTGGTGACCCTCACCTGATTCTCTCTGACCCACACACCCCTATTTAGTAAATGATCTGTCCCTGAGATCATCAATTGTCTCAAACCACAGATAACTCAACATATACACCTGCAAAAAAGAGTAAGCATAACCTATCCTTTATTTTCATATATAAGATAGCTACGCGATAAATCACAAAGTACAAGCATGGTTTGTTTCCTGATGAAACATTATTCTATCATAACGTCCTTTCTGGAGATTCGAATATGCCCTTGCAACTTGATGACGCTGTAAATTGGACGACTTTATTTTTGAGTTGCTCCCCATAGACAAAACTGATGTACGCATAGACATGTAGGTAAATGCAATGACCGAATGATCACATCCAAAAGAGGGAGAGATCTCACCAACTGGATGGGCAGAAAAGGTACAGATAATCGACATGAAAATTGTGAGAATATTGCTGTATTGTGCTTAAGATGTGTTTAGTCACTTTGTGCACTGAAACAAATGTGTTTTGTCAATATGTAAATGTACTACAAGAAGATGACAGTCAACATATTTGGAATTTGAAGGATTTCTAAAAAAACAAAATCTGGTTTCCTGGGTGTGTTCTGTTACTAGGTGATAGGTACATGACAGGCACAATATAATGGAAGTATATGTTTTCCAGAAATGTTTCTTGATGTGTTAATTAAACAGCCTTGTCATTGAGGGAAGGGAGACAATAATTTTTTTAAAGTTACACAGTTGTCTCCCTAAACATAAGTTTTACAGTTTATCAGAACACTTACTTTAAAAATATGTTACAGGCCTCACCACTTCATGTAGAAAATGGAAACATTCCAACCTGGTGGGTGAAATCCCTGTCCGACACCCGAACAGCCTACTTTGATCATATGGCAGAAGCTCCCTATATTGAAGAGAAGGTGAGACTTACAGTAAACAGTATTTGTCTTGTAGCAAATTTTCAATATGTGATAACACTTACTTAGTTAAGCACAAATTCTAGTTCTTTTTGGGTTGAGTCACTTCTGGGATTCTGACCCACACTGCCAGTGTGAGGCACCTAATCGCCAGCCCACAAAGTCAGCGATGTAATCCTCTCAGCCCCCAAGGTTTCCACAAAAATGAAAGTCCAACAACTGCTGGTCTAGATCACATACTTTGTGTACCCCTCTGATAAGTGTAACCTGGCATGGCTCCCATGGCCGAAGGCCATGGTCCAGATTATTTACAGACCACCATCATATGGTGGTGTCCCAAAGGCAAATATTAGAGGTTTTCAGGAAGCATTGTTTCTAACATCTTCCTGAGGCAAGAGAGTTAACTATCTATAAAAGTCTAGTTTCCACCCTTGCCGAACTAGGCCGGTATTATGGAGTTACATTTTGGCTGGGCTAACAAGTCTATGCATAGTCCAATCAAAATCGCACAACTAAATAGAAATCCGGTTTGTAAACTGTCGTGCAGATTTCCGTCGATTGCAGGATTTGCAAAATATGTGCACCTCCAACTTGTTGTCAACAGATATTTTCCAAATCTTTTTTTATGATTTTAATCAAGGTGCTCACATGATTTGATGCACTTTGCGATGTAAGACTTGTTTTATCACAATATAGATCTTGATTATCGATCAGATCGTCTTGACTGTGTGTCGCCATTTTGTCTGAATCAAATGCAAGTGATACAAAAGGTGGAATCTAATGGGTCCATATGAGAGGTTAAGAAGGGTCATAACTCGTAAAAACCACTGGTGGCGCTAGGATCAAGCCCAGGAATTCCAGCCTATTTCAGCAAGAGTGGAAACTGGACTTCTAAAGTCAGTTAACTCTCTTGCCTCAGGAAGAAGTGTTTCTTATATCAGAACATGAGCTCAGCCTTTTATCCAAGCTCTTTGAAATCTGACATTCCTAGCTGGCCAGAAACATCACTTACTGTAACTCAACATCACGCGAAAAATTTGTTTACATTTTGGGAAATCCAGTTCAAGACATGTCTCTTCATTCTTGTGTCATGAGCTGAGTCTAATAATTCTTACATTCCTGTTGCAGGTTGAAATTGAAACCTTCTTGCAAATTAGAAGACAATATGAAATCTACATCAGTCATCAAGATGATGACCCAGACAAACTGAAGATATATGGACTTAAAAAGTCTGTAGAGTATGATCAACATTTCGTGAGGGTCTTCTATCAGTGCAGGGAAGCTACTGGTAGGCAAGATCTACTTAAGTCTATTTTAAACAAATGTCTAATGTGATATTAAATCTAAATGTGTTGATTTGCATTAAAAGAAACAATTTAAGTGAAAGGATGTAAATATTTTTCCCTGTTCTATGATGTGGAATAGTGTCTGTGTTCTACTACTGGAATATGGGGAAATATGCATTTAGCAATGATGAACTATTCATTAACGAAATGCAGATGATTTGATCATATTCCTATTGGAACAAAACACAATTGCGATTGTCAGTTCACCAAAACATTAATGTTTATATTTTCAGTAGCTACTTATGTTTATTTACTAAATTCCATTTTGTTTTGAGATTTACTTAAGGTATGGTCTTCCTCTATTAAGTATGTTTAATATGTAGATGATTTCTATGTCTTGATAGGCTACATCACTGTGTTTGTGACATTCCAACCCTGGAGTGGGCGACGATTTAATCAAAGTCATCAAATGCCAAGTGGTCAGACATTGAAGTCAGTGATGGCACACCCAGCCATCCATAACTTTGTGAGTACAGTATGTCTCTACAGTGATACATCGTAGATGTAAGTTTCAGCTCGCTGAGGACAGTGAACTTATGGTTTGGTGTGTTCTCAGTATAAATATCTGATATTTTAGCACACACCTGACTGCTCACAGAATTCAAATCCAATGTCAAACTTGGCAGTCATTTGAAAATGTCATTTTTGACCATTACTCAGGCATTTCTATATGTATAATTATGAAATTTGCAGCCACAATGTAGTATGGAGTATAACACACAATATGTTTTTAACCTTTGACCTTCACTTACGCCCATTTGTCTTGTGTAACTGCATTTTCAACTTCTCTGACGAAATTAGTAGGCTTATGGAGCTGAAATTTTGCATGAAATATTCCAGCTATGGTGTCTCAAAAACATTTTGCTCGCAGAATTCCAATCAAACATGGCGGCCACATTGAAATTTTCTTGCCCATTACTCTGTCATTCCTACATGTATCGTTATGTAATGCAGTATGTGGTTTGGGGAAAACGTTTGTACCCTGATAGATAATAGCTGTAGACAGCAGGTAGACAGGTGGATGATAGCTGTAGACAACAGATAGACAGGTGGATAATAGCTGTAGACAGCAGGTGGACAGGTGGATAATAGCTGTAGACAACAGATAGACAGGTGGATAATAGCTGTAGACAACAGATAGACAGGTGGAAAATAGCTGTAGACAGCAGGTAGATGGGTGGAGAATAGCTGTAGAAAACAGATAGACAGGTGGATAATAGCTGTTGACAGCAGGTAGATGGGTGGAAAATAGCTGTAGACAACAGATAGACAGGTAGATAATAGCTGTAGACAGCAGGTAGACAGGTGGATAATAGCTATAGACAACAGATAGACAGGTGGATAATAGCTGTAGACAGCATGTAGATAGTAGCTGTATACAACAGATAGACAGGTGGATAATAGCTGTAGACAGCAGGTAGATGGGTGGATACTAGCTATAGACAACAGATAGACAGGTGGATAATAGCTGTAGACAACAGGTAGATAATAGCTGTATACAGCAGATAGACAGGTAGATAATAGCTGTAGACAGCAGGTAGACAGGTAGATAATAGCTGTAGACAGCAGGTAGACAGGTGGATAATAGCTGTAGACAGCATGTAGATAGTAGCTGTATACAACAGACAGACAGGTGGATAATAGCTGTAGACAGCAGGTAGATGGGTGGATAATAGCTGTAGACAACAGATAGACAGGTAGGTAATAGCTGTAGACAGCAGGAAGACAGGTGGATAATAGCTGTAGACAACAGAGAGAAAGGTAGATAATAGCTGTAGACAACAGATACACAGGTAGATAATAGCTGTAGACAGCAGGTAGACAGGTGACAGGTAGATGGGTGGATGGAGAAGGTGCTTCTTTTAGACATCAGCACAGCCACTGAACTCATTGAGTAAAGAAATATCATTGAAATATCTCTGAAATTTGTGATTTACTTGAAATTTAAACGTTGTTGCAGCTGAAGGTGTCACCAGCCTATATGATGCCAGTTTACCCAACACACACAAAGCTCACAGAGCAGTCAGTTCAACAGCAAAACTGACTGACTGAAATCAATGTTATGTTGTCTTACAAAATAGTTATTCAATGAAAATCTGAATCTTTGTTTAAGAAATAAAGTTTGCTCTACCCCCATGTATAGTGCATCTTCTCGAGGCAAGTGAGTTAACTTACTATAAAAGTCCAGTTTCCACCCTTGCCAAACTAGGCTGGTATTATGGAGTTACATTTTGGCTGGACTAACGGGTCTATGGATAGTCCAATCACAATCACGCAACGAACTCGAAATCTGGTCACTATAAGTGACAAATGTTCAAATTTCTTTCCGACTATGCACACATTCCTCCTGACTTTATGTGTTTGCATAAAGATAAAACTTCAATCAACTTCAGTGTATGCATGACCAGATAATTTAATACCTGTATCTAAATACACTTTTACAGGAGTACGGTCAAACGTTTCCCAATCGGACATTTTGTACCTATCTCTTGACACCTACAGCGGGTACCCGAGTAGGGTCGGGTAATAGGGGAGTGGGTACCCGGGTAGTAAATTTGGACTCGTCCCAGCCCTATGTTCGAGTGCTTTGACATTATTATAGGAATAGTTTCTTTTGCTTCATGAATTTCGTGACAGTATAGTGTCCTTGGTATATAGAATTCAAATTTGATTCCAGGTGTGTCAGCTAAAGCAAGTGTATACCAGGTTACAAGACGGCTGCTACATGAGGTTCACGATGGAGGGATGTCACGTCTACCCCTCCCCTGCTTGGAGGGTGAACCACTCATGCATCCTGGAGATCGCCCCATCAGTCCCCCACATCTCTCTATGATGTCTGGGGCGGTCGGGTAGCCTAGTGGTTAAAGCGTTCGCTCGTCACGCCAAAGCGTTCGCTCGTCACGCCGAAGACCCGGGTTCGATTCCCGACATGGGTACAATGTGTGAAGCCCATTTCTGATATGGCTGGAATATTGCTAAAAGCGGAGTAAAACCAAACTCACTCACTCACTCTATGATGTCTGGATGGACTAGATCAGCTAGCTTAATTTACTAACAAGGTTTGATTGATAAGTTCTGATCTTCTCATAGAAGGAATTGCATAAGATACGTAATTCTTTAATGTCTTCAGGTCTTTTTTTTTTTTAAAATATCATTTTAATTTAGTCTTTCTATGTTTGACAAAGAACTTATGAATCATCCCTTGTATAATAATTTAGTTTGCTATATAAGTGGATGCAGTGTGCATGTATGCATATTTTCTACAGTTGTACAAAATGCTACAACTATTTTATCGAACCAATTAAGAATATAAAAAAACGCAGGCAGTTAAGCAGTTGTTATAGTTCTCTTCTCTCTCTCACCCAGGATAGTGCCTTTTGACTGTAAAGGCAACGTTTTGGTATATAGTCTGGAAGGTAATTTAAGGTACCAACGTTTACTACAACATCTGAAAAACTATTGGACCTACTTCACTCAAAGATGGTATGAGATTATTAAACAGTCATACATAACTGGGAATCACGCATGCACGAATACGGTGTTAGCGTTAGGCGTCTCAACGTGCATGATTCCCGTGCCCCGTTTCAAGTGGAGTTGATTGGTTCAACTGTGTAATATGGCCCTGTGACGCAGGGGTAGCATTATTCAGATGGCTATTTCAATAAATGCTTGTTCCACCCGTGATGAACAGGTCTGGTTGTTGATGAAATATAGTGATAGCTAAATAGACAGATTTTTTATTCATGCACCGATTGTCTTTAAATTTAATATCCAGTTATGTATGACTGTTTAATAATCATACCAGCTTTGACTGGAGTAGGTCCGATAGTTTTTCAGATATTGTAGTAAATGTTGGTACCTTAAATTACCCTCCAGACTATAGATCCTTATGCCTTATATCCCTTATCCTTATACCATTGGTCCTGTTTGACAACGGTATAAGAATCTATACCGAAACGTCGCCTTTACAGTATAAAGTAGTTGTTATCCATAAATTGTGTCTACTTCGTCAACTGATGAGTAGTTTTGTTATCCAATTATTCAGTGTATCATCTTATCCAGTATTTGAGTGATATTGTTATACTAAAAGATCTGAATGCCAGTTTACATGTAATATTCTTTTGAAAGATCTTGAACAAAATGTGAGAACATTTTAGTTTTGAATCTCCATACATATCTTTTTATCTATTCTGTATGTATACAGTTGTATTAAACTCAACTGATTCTGGGGACATTACTGATAATTGTCCTCTTTTTGATATACATATGTAGTGTTATTTTCATGCCTAGTCATGACATTGCATGTTTCTATGATACCTGCATCTAGTCCTAAAACAACTTATGTTGCTTTGTCTGTTGTCTGTTGTCTGTTGTCTGTTGCCACACACAGCCATAGTCTGCCTGTAAAATACTGAGCCTGATGGATATTATGAACAATGCCCCCAAGTCATCAATCTGACTAATTTTTGTTAACATCAGCTCCTTTGGTCTCATACTCCCTCCCTGTGTCAAGGTCAATGAACACCATCGGAGGAGTTTGCATCAGTGAACATTCTAATTTGTCACTCAGCATCAAGGCCACGTTATCCATGATACGAATAAGCAAAGCCTTCCGTCAAGCCTATCTGATTTATGTATCTCAAAAAACGAACATTATTGGGGAGTTCCAAATGCAAAAAATAAAGCTGCACTACTATTAGCGATTCTTTAAATATATTTTGTTTTTCTGAGTGCTCTCGTTCCTCTGACTGAAAGGGCATATTGAGCCCTATTTCAGATTTATTTTGCTAAGATTGAAATTTTTAAATCGAGATGGTAAAGAAATAAAGGTGATTCATGCCTTGATCTGATGGGTCAATCCATGAATATTCATTTAAATTGGGTGGTCAAGTTTCACTCATACCGATAAATGATCTGATTTTAATGACCATGGATAAAAAAGTTCTATTTTTAATTGATGAAACATCTTTTACCAACACATTAATCCCATTGTGTTCTGGGAATATAAGACCCAACAGGTTCAGCACAAATATAGTGTACAGCGAGTTCATTAGATATTATATGAGAGTGTCAAATGTAATAAGATAATGATTATTTGTAATGTCTTTGTCTCCTTTAATCTGCTGACTTTCATTCCATCAGAAACATGTTTAAGAATTTTTGTTTAGTTTTTAGCCATGTGAAAATGCATTCATTCAAATGTTTTGGTCACACAAATGCCAAATCTTAATTAATACCAGCCAGTATGCCAAATCGTTTGCAGAACATATAGACTGTTGTTTCAGATTTCGTACTGACTCTTCAAAATATATTTACCAACAAAAGAAACGTGAATACCATATATGTCTGTTAATATTTGAAGAATTACTCACAATTACACACAACGAACATGTGCACCATAGATCCATGGCTCGAGATGCATCATTTGTTTTGAGCAGGTTTAGCGTGTAAAGTTTTGAAATCATGTGCAGCATATCATGATAAGAATAAAGACACTCTGGGGTTACACTGTTCTGATTGCTAGTTTTGTCATTTAGTACAGATTCTCTTCTTCACGTGCATACTTCTCTAAGTTCTCTATATGTTTCTGTGGTTCGCGTTTCTTTTGGTGGTGAGTATTAGGTCCATTCATCTGAGGTGAAGGTCAGGTCACAGTTGATGTCTGGCACCAGGATGAAGTCATAATGACTGTGAATTTCATTCTGGAGCTGACTGTTTTTTGCCCATGACAAACAAAGCTTTTTGATATGTATATTTTTGTTTGTATTTTTATGTATAGTTTTTGTAATAATATATTTTGTATATGAGTCATTCAATGCAATATTTATCACTATTTGTTGGGCTATCATGCGTGCAACTTGTAATCCCTGACTTTCTAGAAACTGAAGACTGTGCTTTCATTCTATTATTTGTTTATCAGTTGAAATTAATTGACATCACTCATTACATGGGGAGATAAATTAATGACCGTTTGATTGATGATTTAGAACCATAATGCTTTCCAAGTAAATATATTAAAAAAGCAAGAATATATTATTCTCAAATTCCCAAACGCTGGTTGAGTTGTTGTCAGCCTTGGCGGGAGCTGGGCACATGGATGTGTTGGCACACAACACTGTGGTATACTGCGTCTGAGTGGGGTATTCATGTTAAACTGCGGCATAGTATCTCAGTGAGCTAGCACTATCAATCGGCATCAGTCCGGACTAGTACAAGCAGCCACACAAACACACACATGTACATGCACGTCGCTATATAAGTGCAATAATCTTGACACAACGTTTAACCCCATTTTACCTCACCTGCTTTGTGTCTGCACACTATAACGCTTATATGGAAGTCTTTTGTCAACAGTTCATGTGATGTTCTATGAAGCTGTCATTGTGCAATTCATATGCAATAAGTATGACTTTTCATCTTTCATAATATATTTTTACATTATATGTACATTTTTACCTTTTCTTACTGCTGATGCTTCTTGCAATAGGAACAATATTTCAGGAACCCCCCACCCCCAAATTTATTCAGAAATTATATGTAAAATAATGAAGTTGTGGAATTCAGTCTTCATAGTGAGGTCGATATCTGGTCCATGCCCAGAGAGCATTGATGCAGGCACGACATGTTTTAGGCATACTGGAAATCAAAAGCTAGTTTTGTAAGGCCTGCCCAAGCTGTTGCAAATACTGGGAAAGCTGAGATTGGTTGTGAATCCTTCGGCCTGTGACATCCCATAGGTGTTCAATCGGTGACATGTCTGGAGATTTGGCTGGCCAGGACAATGTTGTGACACCTTGCTGCCTCCGACAGTCGACTGCAACATGAGCTCTGTTAGGACATGCATTGTGATCCTGGAACTCAGGTGTGACCTTAATGGGATGACCACTGGATGTAACATTTGGTCCACATGACATTGACCTGTCATGTTCCCTTGCACGATCATCAGATCGGTCCTGGTGACGTATGTGGTGCTGCCACCTCCCTAACTATCATGCTCTTGGACTGACTACCAAGTGCAACATGAACTCTGTGTGGACATGAATTGTCATCCTGGAACTCAGTTGTGACCTAAATTGGATGACCACTGGGTGTAACATTTGGTTCACATGACATTAATCTCATTAAAATCAGACCTCAGTTCTCGCTACCGCTAAACAAAGATCTGAGGACATCCCATTACGAGTCATGTCAGACCGACCTTTCGCAGACTTTGACCGACCTATGGAATGACCAATCAGAAGGCAGATTTCTCGTGCTTTACAACACTAATTTCAAATTGGCAACTACGCTTTGGAACGTATTTTGACAAATTTTCGATTACAAATTTGAAACCTGAACAAAAGAACATTCTGGAATGGCTAATAGATTGTCTAGATTGTATAGATTCAGTCGTTAAACCCGTAACTATCGTTCGGAGTTAAAGTTTCCGAGGTTGCATCACATTCTGACTGTGACTTTTATAATCTGGTAAGCGATGCTCTGATTTGTCGGATGAAAGGTCGGTCTGACGTGACCTCATGGGATGTCCTCAGATCTTTGTTTAGCGGTAACGAGAACTAAGATTGGATTTTTATGAGATTGACATGACACTGACAAGTCATGTTCCCTTGCACAATCATCCGATCGGTCCTGGTGTCGTATGTTGTGCTGCCACCACCCTAACTATCATGCTCTTGGACTGCTGCCGGATAGTACCTAGTGCCTCTTTCCAGGCTGTTTACAGATGTCTTGTCTACCATCCATGAAGCATAAACATAACCTTGATTCATTAGAAAACATGGTGTATCAATGTTGCTATTGAGGACCTCCAAGCTGCTGTGCTGACTGTAGTCTGAGGTGCCTGTGTGCCACAAGCAGACGCATTCCTCTAGAAGGACATCTATATTTCAGACCCACCGGCTTCAAACTATTTTGAATCTTTGACATCAAAAGTCTGATTACTTTGGCAGCCCTGAAGTTGTCCCTCAGCTCTAGTGCAAACATGAATCTGTTTCTCAACGCAATGGTGCGAACATGTCAATCCTGCCTGGGAGTAGTCTTTCCAGGCCTCCGTCTGCCCACCCAGACTGAACACCACCCGTTTGACGATATTGTTCCATCAGTCAGGCAATCACACTTTTAGATTTATTGAAGTGTCTGGGAAATGCACCCTGTGATTGGACAGCTTCAATAATGCCTTTTGCGTGCAATTTATCATTCTGTCATTTACACTTTTGGAGGCATTTCCCTTCTTTGTTTTTTTGTTTGTTTGTTTGTTTGTTTGTTTGTTTGTTTAAAGCTGCACTCAGCAGTATTCAAGCTATATGACGGCGGTCTGTAAATAATCAAGTCTGGACCAGACAATCCAGTGATTGATATCATGAGCAGTGATCCACGCAATTGGGATCAATGACATGCATCAACCAAGTCAGCGAGCCTGACAATCCGATCCCGTTAGTCTCTTATGACAAGCATGGTCGCCTTTTACGGCAATGCTACCCCAAATCTCCACGGGGCCCTGTCTTCTTTGTACCCGATCTATGAACCATGTGGTTGTGTCACGTTTATTGGCACATGCCTGTCACCAGGATGTGTCATGTTGATATGCAATTTGCAAAGTTTGATTGAGTTTGCTTTCCACATTCAGTGACTGTGTCTTATAGCTGAAATGACAGGGGTTCCCTGAAATATTGTTCCTTGTATATGTTAAACGTTAAAGCATCAATAAAACATTTTGTAAAATTTTATTTGATTTGTGTATCTCTTAGTCTTTTCAATAGCAAGTAACAATTGATCGCAGACATATACCCAACCTGTCTGTACATATACCCCTGTACACAGACATACATACAGCTGTTCACCAACACCTGTCTGTACATATACCCCTGTACACAGACACACATACAGCTGTTCTCCAACACCTGTCTATACATATACCCCTGTACACAGACACACATACAGTTGTTCTCCAACACCTGTCTATACATATACCCCTGTACACAGACACACATACAGCTGTTCTCCAACACCTGTCTATACATATACCCCTGTACACAGACACACATACAGCTGTTCACCATCACCTGTCTATACATATAACCCTGTACACAGACACACATACAGCTGTTCACCAACACCTGTCTATACATATACCCCTGTACACAGACACACATACAGTTGTTCTCCAACACCTGTCTATACATATACCCCTGTACACAGACACACATACAGCTGTTCTCCAACACCTCTCTGTACATATACCCCAGTACACAGACATCCATACAGCTGTTCTCCAACACCTGTCTATACATATACCCCAGTACACAGACACACATACAGCTGTTCTCCAACACCTGTCTATACATATACCCCAGTACACAGACACACATACAGCTGTTCACCATCACCTGTCTATACATATACCCCTGTACACAGACACACATACAGCTGTTCTCCAACACCTGTCTATACATATACCCCAGTACACAGACACACATACAGCTGTTCACCATCACCTGTCTATACATATACCCCTGTACACAGACACACATGCAGCTGTTCTCCAACACC
Organism: Haliotis cracherodii; assembly: GCF_022045235.1. NCBI lineage: Eukaryota > Metazoa > Mollusca > Gastropoda > Lepetellida > Haliotidae > Haliotis > Haliotis cracherodii. The sequence continues at coordinate 22,743,083 of NW_027266297.1, read as the reverse complement.
TGTCTATACATATACCCCTGTACACAGACACACATGCAGCTGTTCACCAACACCTGTCTATACATATACCCCTGTACACAGACACACATGCAGCTGTTCACCAACACCTGTCTATACATACACCCCTGTACACAGACATACATACAGCTGTTCACCAACACCTGTCTGTACATATACCCCTGTCTACAGACACACATACAGCTGTTCACCAACACCTGTCTGTACATATAACCCTGTACACAGACATACATACAGCTGTTCACCAACACCTGTCTGTACATATAACCCTGTACGCAGACATACATGCAGCTGTTCACAAACACCTGTCTGTACATATAACCCTGTACACAGACACACATACAGCTGTTCACCATCACCTGTCTGTACATATAACCCTGTACACAATCACACATACAGCTGTTCACCATCACCTGTCTATACATATAACCCTGTGCACAGACACACATGCAGCTGTTCACCAACACCTGTCTATACATACACCCCTGTACACAGACACACATGCAGCTGTTCACCAACACCTGTCTGTACATATAACCCTGTACACAGACACACATGCAGCTGTTCTCCAACACCTGTCTGTACATATACCCCTGTACACAGACATACATGCAGGTATTCACCAACACCTGTCTGTACATACACCCCTGTACACAGACACACATGCAGCTGTTCACCAACACCTGTCTATACATACACCCCTGTACACAGACACACATGCAGCTGTTCACCAACACCTGTCTGTACATATAACCCTGTACACAGACACACATGCAGCTGTTCTCCAACACCTGTCTATACATATACCCCTGTACACAGACATACATGCAGGTATTCACATCTGCCTGCACAAATACAGGGGCAGTGGGTGCCCAGTGCCACTTTTGGCTCACAGGTGTTGTGTCAGGATCCGCTGAATGTGAGTTTGAATCCTAGATTAGATTAAGATCCTTAATTTGTGAGCACCACACCCTGCCCGTTGGTGTCTCCAAGAAGATGTCTTCAACCTTTATCACTGTTAGCTTTCCTCTAACATTCAGCCAATATGCCTAGATATTACTGGAACCAACGTGTACTCCTATGTAATTCTTTTATGTGCAGTTGTTCACCTATGTCTGTCTGTACAAATACATCCATAATTATCCACATGAAGAGCCAGATTAGATTTGATCTTCAGCAAACCATGCCTATTGTAAGAAGAGACTAACAGGATCGGGTGGTCAGACTTGCTGACTTGTTTGATGCTTGTCATCGATACCCCAATTGTATAGATGCTTGTCATCGATACCCCAATTGTATAGATGCTTGTCATCGATACCCCAATTGTATAGATGCTCATGATGTCAGTCACTTGATTGTTTGGGCCAGACTTGTTTAGGGCTGGAATATTGCTGGATGCAGTGTTAAACAACTAACAAAACATCCATAATTACATATACTTATAACTCACAAAACGATATTTTAAAATTTGTTTATTAACATCAGATACATTATTGTCAGAAGTATGACTAAAATAGAAGGTATATAAAAGATACAATATAGAGTAGAAACTATATATATAATGTTTTGGTGAGAGATGTCTTTTAACAACAATACATACATATATTCAGATAAAGGACACATGAGTTACTTTTATGTGAACAGTATTAAATATTTTTATAAGAGATAGTGTTTAAAGAGAACAATACATATACTATGGTGAAGGACAAAGTTTGAGTTTAAAATAGATAGTGTTCAAATATGACAAATATATATTCAAGTGAGTGCACAGTATAAATATATGTACACAAGTAAACTCAAAGCATCCTATCTACCAAATGCTGCTGTGACATTGCCAGACAATGAATGTAAATATAAGTTAGGTTTAAGTCCTGCGTTAGATTTTATACCACGAGCGTAGATCTGAATTGCTCATAGCGGGGTATAAGACATATATTCCCCCACTGAGAAATTTATTCTATCAAGATCAGGTGGACCAATCAGATCTCATCATTCTGAGTGAGTGAGTGAGTTGGGTTTAACGCCGCTTTTAACAGTATTCCAGCTTATGTCAGTATGTCAGCTTAATGTGGGAGGAAAGCCCGAAGTGATGGAGGTCTCAGACGTTTACCACTTCGGTGAAACCCACGAGCACGGGTATGGTGCTGACAAACCTAGAAACATAATCGGGGCGAACCGGGATTCGAACCCACAATCATAGGTTTCTGGCGTGCCTAAGGGACGCAACTCTGCACAGCGAATCGCTGCGCTTTAGATGACCCATGCCCCCCTCATCATTCTGACTTGCAGGTATGACAATACATCTTATACAAGTAATGGTACAGATCCATGGCTAATAAAGGTAAAATACACCATGGCACATTATTGTACCGAGACATCCTGGTCCATAATGGTATGAACACATTATAATGACATATTGACGGTATGTACACAAGACACGTAATGACTAAAACATGCCACAGCTTATAACAGTACTAACATGACATGTATTGTACAGAGACAGTTTGGCTATAATGGTGCAATGAAACATCACAGGTTAATGTGTAAACAAACCATAGCTAATGATGGTTACAACATGTCATGGCTTACAATGGCACCAAATACAAATCATGACCAATAGTCAATGTACGAAATTTTTCCAGATGCTTGAATATAAAACATGGACAATACAAGATCAGGATACAAGAAGACACAACATGAGAAGCTGATATGGAGGGTGCTCCAAGGACTGATAGCAGCATATGCCAAGGGAACAATGGGGTCTAGTGGGAGAAGGTGCCATTGAGTCCCAAAGGTCTGTTGGCAGATGTGGGATCGCCAGGGATGATGCCAGCATATGACAGGGGACCCCTAGGTCTGATGACAATTTGTGCCAACGGCATCCTTAGGGATGATGACCATAGGTGCCAAGGATGGCCCTAGGTCTAATGACCATAGGGGCCAAGGATGTCCCTAGGTCTGATGACCACAGGTGCCAAGGATGTTCCTAGGTCTGATGACCACAGGTGACAAGGATGTCCCTAGGTCTGCTGACCATTGGTGCCAAGGATGTCCCTAGGTCTAATGACCATTGGTGCCAAGGATGTTCCTAGGTCTGATGACCACAGGTGACAAGGATGTCCCTAGGTCTGATGACCATTGGTGCCAAGGATGTCCCTAGGTCTGATGACCACAGGTGACAAGGATGTCCCTAGTTCTGATGACCACAGATGACAAGGATGTCCCTAGGTCAGATGACCATTGGTGCCAAGGATGTCCCTAAGTCTGATGACCACAGGTGCCAAGGATGTTCCTAGGTCTGATGACCACAGGTGACAAGGATGTCCCTAGGTCTGCTGACCATTGGTGCCAAGGATGTCCCTAGGTCTAATGACCATTGGTGCCAAGGATGTTCCTAGGTCTGATGACCACAGGTGACAAGGATGTCCCTAGGACACATGACCATTGGTGCAAAGGATGTCCCTAGGTCTAATGACCACAGGTGCCAAGGATGTTCCTAGGTCTAATGATCACAGGTGACAAGGGTGTTCCTAGGTCTGATGACCACAGGTGACAAGGATGTCCCTAGGTCTGATGACCACATAGGTCTGATGACCATAGGTGACAAGGATGTCCCTAGGTCTGATGACCACAGGTGACAAGGATGTCCCTAGGTCAGATGACCATTGGTGCCAAGGATGTCCCTAGGTCTGATGACCATAGGTGACAAGGATGTCCCTAGGTCAGATGACCATTGGTGCCAAGGATGTCCCTAGGCCTGATGACCAAAAGTGCCAAGGATGTCCCTAGGTCTGATGACCACAGGTGACAAGGATGTCCCTTGGTCTGGTGACCACATAGGTCTGATGACCACAGGTGACAAGGATGTCCCTAGGACAGATGACCATAGGTGCCAAGGATGTCCCTAGGTCTGAGGACCATAGGTGCCAAGGATGTTCCTAGGTCTGATGACCACAGGTGACAAGGATGTCCCTAGGTCTGATGACCAGTCTGATTATGTCCTTAGGGATTATGGCAATAGATGCCAAGGGTATCCTTCGGGATGATTTCAATAGTTGCCCAGGGTATCATTAGGGATGATGGCATTTGATGCCCATCAACCCAAACAGGCTGACGTCTCTTGCCTGGACTGATGAGTGCTTCGCTACATCGGTCAGACTGGTGAATCTCAGCTGGCTGGCCTTACACTCACTGTCAATCATTTCCATGATATTCCGTCCATGGCTATGTTTCGTTTTTGTTCGGCACCACAGTCGAGGTCATGCCATCAAAGGTCATCAGACAGCCTGTGCATCCTTCACAGAAGGTCTGTTTTAACTGTCTTTTCATTTCAGTATTGTGGTCCCCCTTTGCCGATATGACACCCTGACGCTCCGGTCCGAACGTGCACTTGACTGGCCATCAAAAGTCCCAATTCTGGGTTTGCGAAGCAACTCGTCGAAGGTCAGATACCTGCTCTCATGTTTGTGAGAATATGTTCATGGAGCTGATAACCTAGCTGTAAGATGCTATCTAGGGTATAGCTGGACCACATTCCCACCGGGGTGAAGGCACTTGCCACAACAGCGGTATATGCCATGCTGGTACACTGTGTACCTGCATTCTCAGCCCTAGAAAAGAACAATACTGTATCATGACACTTGTTGCTTTCCGATTTTACTCACGGAGATGCATGACTAGTTCAAGAACGGATTGTAAAATATGATTGATGTGGAAAAAGAGTCAGTGGAAACTTTACAATAAAACTAATAAACTAATAAAACGGAACCATTTTGACACATGTACCCATACATGTTATTTTTAATACGCTGTTGGGTCAACCAAAAGAGGTTTGACTCGACAATGACTAATATCTTAAAAAGAATGCAAACAACATTCAATTTGTCCAGATACAGGTGTTCACATTTGTTCTCCAGATAAAATTCAACTTTCCATTGTGAATACCTCATCCCTTCATACTATATCATACAAGTATTATCCAGCTCTCACTTACGGTCCAAAAATCCCCGCAACTGTTCCCTGATTGAAATTCCCCATCACTGAATAGCAGCAGTCTGACAAGCCCCCTTTGGTCACGGCGGTGTCCTTGGCCTGCGTGGTGGCGGTCTTGGCCTGCGTGGTGGCGGACTTGACCTGCGTGGTGGCGGACTTGGCCTGCGTGGGGGTGGACTTGACCTGCGTCACGGTGGCGGTCTTGGACTGCATGGTGGCGGACTTGACCTGCGTGGTGGCGGACTTGGCCTGCGTGGTGGCGGACTTGGCCTGCTTGGGGTGGACTTGGCCTGCGTGGTGGCGGACTTGGCCTGCGGGGTGGCGGACTTGGCCTGCGTGGTGGCGGACTTGGGACGGATCGGCAAGTTGCCCTCCTGAATCTGGAGTTCTGAACAGGAATCGACAACTGGTTGGTACCCAATGCCCCCACACGCACATGTCCCGTGGCTTCTAGACCAGGTGTAGTCGTTTGGTTTGGGGTGTTGACGGACATGGTGGGTTGGCCTCGGGGCTGCTTCTTCTGGCACTGTTGGTTGTGGAGATTTGTGAAGTTAAGATATAATCTTTGTGTCACAAGTTCTTTCTCGGCAAATCTAGGAGAATTGAGGATCTTTTCAAACTATTAGAAGATATATTTGGTCTCTTACTTGGTCGCAGATTAGAACAAGAACCTTTCTTTCCTTGTTAATGTAGAAAGGTGAAATAAAACTTGCGATAAATCTGTCAATAAGTAACGCTGTAATAAATTCATCCATTATACGGTACCTTGGCCAATAGCCACTAAAATAGGTCATGCACACGATTTCTAAGAGTTATTCATATATGCATATGCGCAAGATAAATGTAAGTAAACTTAAACATGATATAGTATTTCAACTCACTTCTTGGCAACCGAGGATCTATCTTAGTTTTGAGCCTCGTCCTCGTCCTGCAACATTATAGAAATATTTTATGTCTAGCGTGCATTATAAATAAATCACTGGAATTCAGTAATTTAGGACGAGTTAACAAAGTTTTATTTCACAGACAAGGCTACGAATAGGTGTTGACATCATATGTCACCCATAACGTTTGAGGTAAGGCCATAACAATTAGATGACTGGTTTTCTGGAATTGCTTCCTATTTTGACCAAATTCAATATTTTTTAACTACGACATTTGTAAGGACACGAACACATGTCATGACAGAGGTAAAACAGGTAAAAATGCTATAGCATAATCACTGATTTACTATTGCTAAATGAGTGTGTAACTTGAAGACATGTTGTCAGTTCTTAATCCAGTAAATTTTTCTTGCCTTCAATTGCTTATTGCCGCTTAGAACAGTTTTGAAGTGGTGCACGCTGATCTAATTAACCAATATTTTCAATGACAAAAATGACAATGACTAGAAATTGACACTCGTCCCATTGTCCTTGCAAAACTGTCCAATGGTTAAGTATCCTAAGGACTAGTAGAAATTTGCCCTTTTTAAGACTTTTGTTATATGTTATTTTTTAAGGACTAGCGTTAGTTTAAAATTTGTATCGTTGTTAAGCATACAACCGTATATTTGACCTACCTCAATGCGCCGCATACATGGCAAGCAACTCAGAAAACTGCGAGCAACATTCGCCGCCCACTGCCGTGCACGCACTCGGATGCTCTGTCTAGCTTCAAGATTCCGCGCTTTCTTCCTCGACGAACTGACCGATATAACGAACTTAATTTTAGTCCGGGCCATTTGTTGTATATATGCTATGGTTATTACAAACTAAAATTAATGGTCCCTTTGTGTTTGTTATAACCGCAGTTTACTGTATTTCGTTTTAGGAACTGTGGAAAATTGTCAGAGTACCAGTATCATAACTTAAGCCTTCTACCTGATTGCTATTTCCAACTTTTTTTAACGAGACATTAACAAGCGATGGCCTGAATCTCTGCATGAATATAAAAAAATAGTAATGTCTTGTAATGTTATCTCGCAAAATTGATTTTTTCATTAACCAAGTGTGTTATCGCTTTTTCGTACACCTAATGTTAAAGATGTGTTTTTACTGCGTACTATATATGCGAAAAAGCATTTTTTTCCAGAAACTTGTTCCGAAAATGTGGATGCGCATTATATTCACTCAAGTCTACATGGTATACAAGTAATAACGTTCTATTCTATATTCCTTAGGTCTTGTGCACTGATAGTTAAAATGCGATAGTTCCCAAAAAGTTATTTTGTAGTGGTATGCAGATCTCAATGAGGGGAATGTGCAATTAGAGTTATGTGCCCTTCAAACGCGAGCAGACGGCTGACAGGAATAACAAAATTTACGCTTACATCAGAAGGAAATATGACATTAATAAGTCTAGCGATTGAAAAAGATGATGTTTCGAAGACAAAACCTTCCTTCCAAGGACCATAAATCTCCGTGGGTGCTCTAACTGTATCTCTACATGGTGAGGCAAATGTGTGACCATACAAGGATGGGTCCATTTTTTTCTTACAGAGGTTGAGAATAGACATGAGAAAATCAGAGTCAGAAAGAAGTAATTTTGATTGAACGTTTTGAAGGCTACTTTAGCAAAGAGCAAAATATTTTGATACTTTGTTCGGCAGTTTGACTTTGATAGACATCAACAGACATGGTGACATTGATGGATTCAGTTGCGATCAGCTGATGATTTGGATCCACTCTTCAATGCTTACATTTTCACCTTTCTCGATTATTAAATTGTGTACAACAATGGCGAGCTTATGCCTTAGAACATTGATTAGACAGGCATAACAGGCTCTAGTTTCTTGGCAGGTGAAAAATATTTGACATTGATTAGTGGTCCATATAACGATTTTCTGTTTGTTAAAATCAAGGATGTGCTTGGTTTTATTGGGCATGACTCATGATAGTTAACACAATAATAGTGCACAAAATATAAATACATGTTAGGATACTACAGAATCGACCAATGTCTAGGTTCCCACGATGTACCCTGTTAGATTAGCACCAGTGGTGACAGTGTTTTAGAACAGGTCCCCAGTGCTCTGTTGTTTCTCAAAAGAGCCTGAAGAGGTGACTGAATTGAATCAGGTGGTCAGGCTTGGTGATTTTGTGTCATCATACTTTCACAATAGTGTAAGACGCTGCTCATTATATATCAACCACTAGTTTGCCAAGTTCAGACATGATAATAGACAAGTTGCCATGATACAGGTAAATGTTGCTGACTGGCAGAAAACAAGGACAAACAGTTAGATTTGATGTGTTCTATTTACTGTACCCATTGGTCATAAGAGGTGAACAAATGCATGATTGCATATCATTGTACTCCGAAGGCATGGATCAATGCTGACAATATCAATCACTGCATTGTCTGGTCCAAACTCACTTATTTACAGGCCACCTGCTGTTATATAGGTGGAATATTTCTGAGTGCTGCTTTAAACAACAAACCAAGAACAAATTGATTACAAGGAACATCTCTTGAATGTCATGCGGATCATTGTTAAATCTCTGTGGCTAGTCCAAATACACTTTTTCATTGTTTTGGATTTTATTAAAAGAAAGAACCAAGGCATGCCAGGTGTGATAGAAACCAGAACAGGAAATCAGATAAACTAAATGTATCCACATGATTTGATAACATGATTAATTTTATGAGGAAAATTGTTTAATGTTCACCAGAGTTCATAGCTTGTGGCGGCATATGTGGACTGCTTCTGTTAGTTTTCGTTTAGAGAAGTCATGGAGCAGTCCACATTTGCTGCCACAAGCCATCAATCAACAGAGATCAAGGCTATTTCATCCCATCCACCTAATATGAACTCAATAAGCAATAATCACAAAACCTATGCAAACTTATCCTGTATGATTGGCTCCATGTCTCATTGGCTTCCAACCAAGGATAATTGCGGCAGTATCCTTCTGTTGTCGTTACCTATTCATGTTATCCCACTCATGTATGCAATTGTTGTTACTGTTAATCCTCTACAGTCTACTGTTAATCCTTCACCTCCGATATATATTCTTTTCCATGTTCCTCCTCATTCGCCGACTGCGAAATAGCCGATGGCTGAAGTGGTCGTAAAATCTCTAAAACTCTCTCTCTCTCCTCCTCATTCAGTATTGCTTGACAACAGTATAAGGATCTATACCGAAACGTTGCCTTAACCATGTTAACAGTATTTAAGAAGTTGTTATTCATAAATTGTATCTGCTTTGTCATTCGTCAATTTCTAAGTAATGCCTATCAACAATAAATATGCCATGAAGATGAAAACAATATTTTGAATAAATGTGTTCTATATAACAGCATAAGGGATGTGTTACCCCCCAGAAGAAAAACAACATGTTCCCCAGCATTCGATTTATTTATTTAATCACTAATTCAGATTCTCTTATTAAACTTGCCAAATATCTCATGTGTTTATTTAAAACACGGGAAGAATTGTAAACTCTTTGTAACTCTCACTAGACAACATTTGTAACTAAATTTGTACTAAAGGTCTTTAGGTCTGGACTATGAATAAACTTTGTCTGTCTGTCTGAATTTTATACACTTTGCAGACACATTCTACAGTAGATACTTTTTAACCTGTTTCAGATAACACAGACATGATGAAAATGTCAAATTTTATATGTTTTAATTAATCATGTTAATATTGCAGGAAACAATGAAGACACTGTTTGAGCTGACAGCAGAATTTGTGGGAGAACATGGGCACCTGTATCCAAAGGCTGCCTTTGCCTGTAAGTAAGACTACCATACAACAGGCATTGAGCAGGTCCAGAACTTCATGACTCACATTTAGCATTGTTTAGTTGCAAAATTGTCCATGTGATATTTAAAGATTTAAATCTGCTATACATCCTGAGAGATATGTGGTACTACCATGTCATTAGCATGATTAGATACAAATCTGTGTATTTGAATCATGAATTCAAGGGCTTCTAGCAGGGTTTTACACTATGTGAAATGTACGTCCAGTATGCACAAATGTGTAGAATGGATGCAGCAGAAAAAAATATAGTGAGTCTTTCAGTATTTACAGTAATATTCATTGTACCAAATTCTTGACAAGAAATATACAGGCCCTGTCATTAAGTTAATTATTAAATCTTACAGTACAGTACACTACATAATTGTATTACTTTATAGGACCCTCATATTTCCTGTTAGGACCTTTGAAATTGGTTACTATGTGTCCTCTGGATCCCAAGTTGTATAAGTCAATGTGAAACCCTGTTATAGGAAACTCATCATGATTAGGTAAATAACCAGGAAATATTTATTTTAGTCTGTGCTTCACTGTCTTGTGATACTTGTGGATATATGTTGCACACAGAGGAAATATTTCTATTGTTAAACATGTTAAACAGCCTGTAATATATGTCAAATATATGTCTTTACTTTTATTTTAGTTTATCATGTTTGTGATTAAACCATGTAAACAGTCTCATTCACTATACAATTATTTGTTTGGAAGAGTTAAGAGATATTTTCTCAACGATTAATGAATGACCATGTTGACAAATTTCCAAGCATATTTTGCTATTTTACCCAAAGGTCAGCCACGCACAGTACTTGAGCTGGTTATGATGAAACTGAGTGCTGCTGATCTCTATAGGCTGGATGACATCCTGTGCTGCCAGGGTGAGAAGAATGACTGAAATGCCTATTAAGCGCTTTTATTGACATTATATACAATTGCTTTTTTGGTATTGATACTGTTGTAGAGTAAGGCGTTCATCACATTAGCAATATTTATTGTTATGCACTAGTTTCAATGTGTCAGAATGAATGCTAGATGTATGTTGAAGAATATCATGTTCATTGACTTAATTTTTTTCCAACAATACAAACAGTCAGAAAGAATCATAATTCCTAGTCCAACAACTGCTAATAACAACTTTATTTACACTTCTGTTTCAGGTTTAGATGTAGATGTTGTATGGCATCATCACTGCCAGACCCTCAACTTGCTCCGACGAGGTGTCAAGGATGTGTTTGGGGAGTCAGATGGTATAACCTGCTACAAGGATATCTACCATTACAAACAGTTCCATTCTCTGCTGACAATTCTCTCTCTTGATACATTTGCTGCTGGCATGTGTGGTGAGATGTTGCTATTATCAGACAAACAGACTTAGTTTAAAATTAAGCTTGTCAGACGAAACAAAATGTCCTACACACTCTGAATATTCATCCTGAGATTTATTGAACATCAGGAACAAGGGAGTTAAACTTGTCAAACCAGACAGATAATGTTTTATGATAAAAGTTCTTTTGACATGTTTGAAACAGCTACATCAAGCTTTGAATTTTTAGTTGAATCTGCTCAGACAGCAGGGGCAAAAATGGATTGTTTATCAAGTGTGGCACAGGGCACTCACAACTATCTTTAGGTCTGTTTGATCCATCTTCCAATTTGGTAAATGTTTTTTCATCATGAGCTAGATAAAATGCAGTGTAATTTAAAATAATCTTCTTTTTCATGGAGATTGATAATTCCCTTTTCAACTTCAAATCTAGGGAACATAAATCTGCAGAACAGAAGATTACGAAGATGAAATACTCTTTGACATATTCAAAGCAACATTGAATCGTACTCATCCATTAGGGACCTACATAATTCGAATTTGTCATTTCCGATATATTTTGGTATGTTTTTGATATTATTATTTTGATATTTTTGTTAATTCATGTCCTGAAATAACTATTTTTTCAGATGTTCCATCACCAACTGATATGTACACAGTGCCTTTGCACAAACTAAAACAAGGACAAGGTTCACGTCAGGCAGATGAGGTCCATCCATCCATCTACAAATCTTTTCTTATGAAATGTGCAAAGTATTGCAAGAAACTTGTTTTAAATGGACGACATGTACACTATATAGCTTCAGATGAAGAACTAATGATGGAACTGATCAAGCATACTGAAAAGCTTGTCATCTCTCCACTTACAACATTTTGCTTTTATAATTTGAAGTATTTCCTAACCCAGCTTTTGACAGAAGGGCACCTTGAACAAATCTCATTACGTGGGTCATCACTGAGCGAGAAAGAATTAACACAGCTGTTAGCCATATGTAGTGGCTGTCCTTGTCACGGAGAGGAAACTGCCATGTTTAGTGGTGGGAAAGAAGTTGTGAAATCTGTTTCCACTACCATGTCCACCCTCTTGTTGAAAAAGTCTTTCACAACTGCACCAGAAACCACAAAACAAAGCTCCTCAAATGAATCATCTCCGGGATCTTCAGACACATCATTAAAAGATCAGTTAAACCAGTTATACCACAGAGACTTACAGGACAAAGTGCTGGACTGTTTGCTGGATCAAGCAGTCCCAAGCAGTTCAAACTCTCAGACACAGGCAATGTCATCAAGTGATACTTCTTCAGAAACTAGTGCAATAGGTAGTACCACTCCACCCAGATGTCTTTCACCCCAGGCTAAACCTTACAGCATACCTACCTCACCTTTAGCATCAGATAAATCCAAGTCCATACTCTCAAGAAACACTTTGAGCAAGTCTAGCTCAAATCACCAGAGTCTGTCAGCAACTGCAGTTTCGAGGCCGAAAGTCCATAGGCGTGTATCTGATTGTCTGGCAGCTAGTAGCTCCGCCAGTGAATGTTCTGCTGCATCCAGTGATTTGATTCATAGAAGCAGGTCTTGTGAAAAGCTCTGTGTAGGCTCTGGTGGAGTTCCAATCTTTGCTATGACCAGTGATACTGGAACTCTGACAGCTGGTGATATTATCAGTCAGTATCTACCACATTGGAGCAACTTGAGAAAACTGTATGTCTTTTTGAGTGCAGGTAGGTTAAAGAGATTGAATTTACACCGAAAACCCCTTAGAAAGACTCAGGATACCTTAAATTTAACATTAGATGAACTGACTCAGGCAAGTGGACTGGTGCAATTCCTTGCCTTCTCAAAGTTTAAAAAATTGATGTATGTGTGATATATCTTAGTTCTAGCATTCAGTAAGCAAGGTAGACAAGACATAATTTCATATTGTGTTTTGTGATGTTAACTACAGTGTATAGAGGAGATCAATAATGTAGACATGAATAACAAACCATAAAGTTAATAGCTAGCGAGACCCTAGCAAGTCACATCAAACAGACAAGCATGTGCAGGATAAAGCAAGTAGAAATAATTTCCTGTTATCATGTCATACAAAGCCAATTTTAAACTTATCTTATCTCACACTATGTATTTCTTCCTTCTTCTTTTGAGCCTATGTGGAAACATGCTTGAACAAGGTTTCCAGCTTCTAAAACCAAATCACCCGAACACATCCCAACACCAACATGGTCACTATCGAAGCAAATGGGTAACACACTGTAATCCCGTGCATAACAACCTACATGATATTAGAGTATACATTTTTGTTTTTTTATTTACCAAAATGTGTTACCAAGTTGGCTGTCTCTTCCACTGAATGACAGTCATAAAACAACCTCTTACATCTAGCATACCATCCTTGTTTTTTTTATTTATTTGTTGTTTAGCTGTTGCACATGATGGCATGATGAAACCTTGTTCAAGCACATTTCCACATAGGATGGAAAAAGAAGGAAGAAATGCAGAGTATGGCATACTAACATAACATATATCACATAAGCCTCATAAGCACATAGCCATCATGGTAATCTATATTATATGCTGACACTCTTTACAGACTAGACCCGTGAAGATCCGGGTTAGAATAAGCCTTCAACCCATGCGTGCCATAAAAGGCGACTATGCTTGTCGTAAGAGGCAACTAACGGGATCAGGTGGTCAGGCTAGCTGACTTGGTTGATGCATGTCATTGTATCCCACTTGCGTGGATTGATGCTCATGATGTCAATCACTGGATTGTCTGATCCAGACTTGATTATTTACAGACCAACGCCATATAGTAAAACACATTGAAACTGAAGTGAACTGAGAAACACCAAAAAAATTCTTATTTGATTAATTTTGATGATTGAATTGAGTTTTGGAACATACACCCTTTCACAACGCTGAGGTGGCCATAACTTGGTTAATGTTATATATGGTAGTGTTTAACAGGGTTATAAATGGTCTGTCAATAATCTTAACTTCATCTTGTTCACAGGACTTATGAAAACTGTTCTGGAGTTGGTGCGCCGTAAACAACTGACACACCTAGTTGTTGACACAGGCTTTACAGATATGTTCTTAGAATGTCTCATACACCTATTTATGTGTCACTACCGGCACAGTGAATATGTGCGGTTAGTATGTCTGTTTAATATGGTTCTGCAATTTTGAGGATTGGTATTAAAATATTTAATAACTGAGTTTGGAACATAATCATGGTTGTAAGATGCTATTAATATTAGTGTGTATGGGGATATAGACATGGTAGACAGGATTTGATAATTGATCTGTATATATTTTGAAACAAAATGTATTTGCCATGTTTCATAATGATTTACCAATTGTTTTGATAGGTCTTATTGCTATTAAATGCATACTTATCGAGTTATGAGGACAGTTGCCATTTACCGGTTATTTGCCTTTTCTATTAAGGGGTGACATATCTTAGTTTTACATATGTTAGTGGTGTTTTTATTACTATATTTCAACTACTTGATTATACCCTTCCAGTTCAAAGCCAATGGAGTTCTTTCAAATATCTGGATGCAAGCTTATCTGCATTCAAGAACCTGTAACCATCAAACACAGTGAGTACTGACTAACATGAATCATGATATTCATGTTGATCATGTTAATGGCCTGTTAACCCGGGTTCGATTCCCGACTTAGGTACAATGTGTGAAGCCCATTTCTGGTGTCCCCTGCCGTGATATTGCTGGAATATTGCTAAATGTGGCGTAAAATCAAACTCACTCACTCACTAATGGCCTGTTGGCAGCAAACTTTCTTGTGTTATAATCTGTATAATCGGTTAAAGTGTTTCTAATTGGATAATCATGAATAAGATGTATCAAAGTATACTTTACATGTCAAAATATTTGTCTAACTTTGGCCAGTACCTTCTGAAAGTATTGCAATAAACATTTTGACATGATTGGATAAGACTGTTATCTGTTATAGTGCATACTTTTTTGTTAGGCGATATAAAAAAATATTTGATGCTTCTTCTTGCAGAGCTAGCTGCAGTGAAGGTTTTAGATTTGAGTTGGAACTCTTTCGAAGAACAAACATTCAACCTCCTGCTGGAGTTCATCAGAGCTGATACTGCTTTGAGAGGTTTGAGGCTGGCCTCGTGTCATTTGCAGCCTGACAAGATACGTCAAATTCTTGATACTCTGATTGTAAAACAAAGGAACACAGGTAACAAATCAACTAATGACTTCCTGTTGACAATGAATGATCACTAACCATGCTAACAGTCAAACAATTTACTGTCTATTCCATTTTATACTGTAGTTACTGGACCATGGTTTGATTCTATGCTGCAAATTAGTGATAAATATAAATATGATATAAAAATAAGTTATTGAAGATGTTGAACAACACCATTTAAATAACTTTGTTTTATCCTTATCAGTTGCGGAATATTTAAATTGTTTTGTTTAAACGCATTCTATTCTTATTGAAATGGATTGGGAACAAATTATCCAACTGAGGACACCCTCTCAATGGTACATGTATTTACAAAAGTGAGTACAGTAAATTTGAATTTTATCATCAGTGATCTGATCATGCTAGTAACTGTTGATTCCTCACTTTCAGTGGTTTCTTTGTATTTGCTTGTTATGTTTTACTCTCCCAGTTATTAGTAATCAGCTTGTGGCTATGCTTTGTAGATAATTGATTTTTTGTAAAAAATAGTTCTGGACATCTTTTTCTAATCTTTGGTAGAACTTTTCAGGGCAAATACCATATATTAAATACAGTTCAAAGATAAACCTAGTGTGTTTTCAATGTAGAGAGTTGCAAACAGATTCAATACCTGTAAAGTTCATCCGAAACAGAACGTGATTGTGCAAGGTTTTGAATTTGAAGCATGTTCAGGTATCAAATCTATGCCAGTAGGTTGGAAGGGCGAATTCATGGATCAGTGAATATCAGTTATATTTATGCATATATGTTTGCTTTATATACTCAGTCCATAATTTTCAGCATAAGATACTTGACTCTCTTCAAAAGACAGAATATAACCACATCAGCTGATATTGTATAAGCATTAGTGAAATTGATATCCCTAGAGTAAATGAAGCGTCCTTTGTAATGTTTTGTACACACCACAGTCATGACGTCACTTTTGTTCTATGGATGGGAAATCTAAAATTGTGACGTTGTAGACATGACATGACAGTACTTTGGAGTTGCACAAAAAGTGTTGATGTTTTCCGCCTGAAATATATTGCCACACTTGCTGTAATTATTACTTACCGTAACATGTAATTGAGCAACGTTATAGGGGGTAGGGGTGGGAGTTTCCGAAGGAACGCTTGTGAATTAATGTTTAATTTTAAAGTAATGGAGTTATCAGCAAGAATGTGCTCTAACATATATTCAATACCAGGATGGCAGGATTCGAAAATGTCAAGGTAGAATATTAGATAAAAAGGGACGACCTTTAGAATTTTGGTTATAGTATGTGAGTCAAAACTATCTGGGGACACCACCCTAAACTTTTATGCTTTGACATTAGGATTATGAAATATATCCACATCAAGTCATGGACATCATGAAAATGTATCTGAAACCTTTCTGTGAACATTGTGATAATCAACTCCTACATGTACATCTGACCCATGAAGATCCAGGGTAGAATAGGTTTTCAGCAACCCATGCTTGCCGCAAAAGGCACCTATGCTTGTCATAAGAAGCAACTAACGGGATTGGATGGTCAGGCTCTCTGACTTGGTTGAAGCATGTCATCGATCCGAATTGCGTTGATCGGTGCTCATGATATCAATCACTGGATTGTCTGGTCCAGACTTGATTATTTACAGACTGCCGTCATATCGCTGAATTATTGCTGAGTGTGGCATAAAATGACAAACCAACCAACCAACAACTTGTACACTTGTATTTTGAATATGACTGAAACAGGATAATACAGTATATCAAATGTTGACTTGCTATGTGTGGCAGTAAGATGTTAACATGTTTCAGGTCCTGGTATGGAGGAACTAAGCTTAAATGACAACATGGTAGAAGGTGAGGGATGCGAGCAGTCTCTCACAAATTTTGTGCTGCATTCAACGTCCCTAAAAAAGCTATGCCTTTCCAATGTGGGATTGTCCAACACAATAGGTATGTGTGACATTATGTTTGTAAAAATTGCTAATATATTGGGGTGACCAATCAAGGGGACATGTCTTTCTCTCTTGACTATTAATTCTTTGAAGATGTCTTTTTGCAAGGGTCAGTAATGGCAGGTTCCTCCTTCACACAGATCAGGCCTTGCCTTTCACTATATATTTGTAAGAGTTAGGAATACATTTTCTTTTGTTGTCAAAATGCCAACGGTGAGATGGTCATTCCCAGGTTTCCTCGGATGAAATGTTAATTTTAAAGATCTTGGCTAATGTGGGCCATAAGATAAGTATTGTATAGAATGGGAATTGACATAAATTCCTCATTTCTACTGCCACTTGATTCACTAAACAACGATCCATGTGTAAAACATTACAAAATGCTTCACCATACAATGAATGATGACATGTATATACCTGTCACATCTTTGACCTGTATGCTGTTGTCTTTCCAGATTTTTGCCCTAGCTTTGTAGATGCAGTAGGAGATCACCAGGGCCTGGAGATACTTGACATCAGCAACAACTATCTTGGTATGGGTACAGTTGAAAATGGTTATTAATGATGAGTAGATGCCAGACTTCAACTTATTTTGCCTATGGGCCTATGTAATGTAAATGCGTACTAATATGTTTCAAAACATCACTCATGAAATTGAAAAAGGACCAAGAATGTTTTTAGGGTTTTGTGCTCTTTGATTATAACCTATAACTTCTTCAGTTGAAAGATAAACCTCTTACTGTTTTAGAAATGGTTTCCAGAGGTATACAGTTTAATCTTATAGACTTTGATATATACTTTCCTTCTACCTCAATCGCATACCAGTCTGACTTTAGCCACAAACTCCAAAGTTTAGATGTTTTAAAATTTTAAAAGAATAATAGTCCATATGCAAACACTAAAACACTTCCTGAAAATGATGCCAAAAGACTGTCTGGCACAGTCTGTAATAATGATATCATCTTGTGAGCAGTGTATTTGCTTAAATACTCATGTAATTAAAACAAGTATGAAATAAATTTGAAAAAATTGACACCCTTTAATCCGGATATATTGGAATATATTGCCATGTAAGGTTCATTGTACATGGGCAGAGACAATGACATATATAACAAAGCACACAATTAAAAGTGTAACTGAGTGCTAGATCTGGACAGTGCATTTCATCAAGTTCCACATCAAGTGTTGTTTGTTTACTAGGAGTGTAACAATATTTGTCATCCAAAACTGGCTCCAACATGAGATATTGCTTTTGTGAGATCAAGCGATATCTACACTGTAGATATCGCTGCTATGAAATTGCATCACAATGCTTTGCAGACCATTGTGACGTCACTGGTTACCATGACATCACAATCAAATGACATCACTAATGGCTCTGCGACTGAAGCTGTTAGCAGTACTTTTTACATTTAAGACACTGCTTATTACTAAAGTTGGAAGAATGATGTTGAGTTATAAATAAAATGTCACACTTGTGTTTTTGATATAAAATATATCAACACTTGTTGATAAAAGTGGAAAACATCCTCGGCAAGCCTTGGAGTTTTCCCACTTTTATCAACTCGTGTTGATATATTTTATATGAAAAGACACTCGGGTGAGATTCTCAATATCACACTATTGCAATTGTTTGCCCTGTGATAGAACTGTTTTGATAGGTATTTAGAAATGCCAAAAGTATTGTCAATAGTATGTATAACAATCTATAGTTTCAATAGTTCCAAATAGTAATAAATAAAACATAAATTATGCAAATTTGAAACCTGCTTGTGTGTTGGTTAGCAAGGGTTACAGCCACTTCAGAATTACTTCCCTTTGGGATGAGTGCCAACAGGGAGGAAAATGGCTGACTTTGAGATTGTTGGCAATATTATATTCATTTTTATTACATTGAAAATAATGTCATGTGTCTTCTTTTTTTCCATTTTACAGGAGCCAGGCATTTACAAGTATTGGAGAAGATCCTTGCTCTTTCTCCTGTTATGAGAGATCTGAATGCTGCGTAAGTACATCAAACATTTGTCAAGATGGCTTGCTACTTTGTGGAAACTTGAGGGTGGTCGGGAAATTAAAATTTTGAAGCAGAATGTGAATTATACATAAAATATTGTTTATCATTGGAATTTTACAGACCTCTGTGATCTGAGATTTTATAAAAGCTGTCATACTGAAATCAGGACTTGTGTTGCAAACTACAGGGTTCACTCTAGGAACTTTCTGACATGGGCCGGCCCTTTATTTGAAATTTTTAAATACTCCAGAGGTATGTCCATCCAGTGCAATGTTAAAATGCCCCGTTGCATTTGAAAATGTGGGCCTTTTTTAAAATTTAGGGGCCAAAAGCACAAGGCTCATCTCTAGAATTATCCCTGAAACTGGGAAGTCTAATGCACAAATTACGCAAAATATCTAACATTCTTTTTCTTGTAGATTCAACCAATTCAAAGGACAAGATCTGATAGAGATGTTAGACAGACTGGAGAGGAGTAGAAGTAAATTGAAACACAAGATGGACCACCTCAGTCTCAGTCGCAATGCTTTCACAGCTGATGAACAGATGTGTATCGTGAACAGGTTCTCAGTCTATGCCCATGAAGTAAGGGCCAATTGTATAGGCATGCATGCTGATCCTCTTGAACATGTGGCACAGATGTGATGTGTAATGGCTTTCTAGCAAGCACTGACCATAAAAGAAATAAAAAGTGTTTTGTTATAGTGAATTGTCTCATTGATTTTCTATTGCAGAGTTCTGAAACTGAAATTACAATGTCAAGATGTATGTTTTAACCAGTGTAATAATGGCATGGTGTAACAATTGTTTGCTCATCTCAGTTAACATTATTATGCAAAATTGTTGTATTAGGACCTGTCATTGGTTTAATGGAGAAAGGGTAAAGAAATAGTTTTTGAGAGATATGTTTGTACCACAAGCTATTCTGAAAAAAAAGTCTCAATCTATAAGACAATCTGAGCACTTGTGAACTTTTGGTAGAGTATCATCGCTACTGTATTTGTAGAACATAGTCTCAGATTATCCTGTTAATTTGACACCAGACCATTGTAAGTTAAGTTGGTGTCTAGAAGGATGCGAACCTCTTTCAAGGCATTATTTGTTTAAATGTCAACTTTAAGTTTTCTTTTATTCAGTCCACATGCATATTTCCCAAACTACTTATTACATCACATGATGTCACCCAAACCACAGTACTCTCTTTCCTGCTGTATTGTTTACAATATTTAGATGCATTTTCTCTCCTGATACAATTGAGGTAACCTAAGTTTATTTTGAATATAAGGTTTGTTTCTGATACAAAAAACAATAGAACACTATTATTTGATATGATACAATTTTTATTGTGTGTTTATGAGTAACATGTAAAGAAGCAAATTACCACGAGTCACTGGAGTTCATAAATCAAAAGCTTTGACATCAAAAGAGTCACCTAAGCTTAAAGGGTGGCCTCTAACTATCTTTCCAAACCATATGTTAAAGTGGTTGATGGTCTAGGTGTTTTCTCTATAAAGCTCGATCATGATTGATGTATGTATAAGTGGGTTAAACATATCTAGTTTCAGAAATTAGTGACGGGATTGGTAAAAAGACATGTCCCTGTATTTACATGAGGCTTCAGATAAAATGTATTCATATACAATAACAACACACTGCATTGGTCAAGGTGAAACAAATTATGAAATGTACAACAATTTATGTAAAAGGACAAATATTAGCAACCTTATGAACAGTACATAAACATGGTCATTAATCTTTACATATATATGAATAGAAACGTAAACTCTCTCTGGGATATAAGATGCATATACAGGCATGCTTGAATGTACTTTCTTGTAAAATGTTTATAGGAACATTTATATACAAAGCAATATTAAACTGTACAACTTGCAAATTTACTTGTTAAATAGCAAAATAATAGTTTGTCCATATTAATGAATATATAATTATATATCTATTAATACACATGAAAAACACGTAAAAACGCCAGGCCGAAGCTCAACGTTCGATTCCCTCGGGTGGCAGTCGACTAACGTGCCTCAAATCATTGTTTTGCTGAGTTACATACCAGAACTATGTTTGTGGGTTCAAATTGCTAAGGACTGCTATTCCTACGATCATTGATGATGGTAAGATATGTTTTTGTAGATGTCATGGGTATGTAACCAAATTTATTAGAAAGATTAGGCAAAGAAAGACTTTCAGTAGTATGAAACAATTCAGTTGAAGATACTGACTTGTTCACAACAGCTTTATCTGTGTTCTGACACGGATATCGATTTGTTGAAGAAATTTCATTGGCCAAAACTTTTCCATTGGTACCCGTGGTTGCATTGATTTCTTCATTTTCAACTGGTCTGCATAGGCCTGGTTGTGAAGGACATATGGTGTCATACTCGCTTATGACTTCGTATTGGTGGGTAGCATCTGGAGGAAGTGGAATTGGGTACTGTGGTCGCCTTCTCAATGGTGACTGATCAAGTTCTTTGATAGATATCCTAGGTAAGAACACAACATTCACACATTATATCAAAAGTGAGAACCTAATTACATGTGTAATTATGCATTGCAGTTATTGTTGTCCATTGCCTTATGTTTGAGTTCCAAATATTGAGCAAACAAACATATCAAAACAATTTCCATCCTCACAAATGCCCAATCACTTCCCAATCAGAAGACTAGTAGATGTAAGTAGAAGTATACTTACCTTTTACAGATGAAAATGAAAACTGTAATAACAGTGACCACTGTAACAAATGACACCGATGGAATGACAACAACCATCAAAGGTACTTGATCTTGATGGGGGGTTGATGTTGGAGGTATCTTGGTTGTAATCTCATCTGAAAAACAGTTTCCCCAATTTAAGTTGAATAACTCTTTAGAATTGTTTCATGTCTGGCTTAGGTCTTGATCTATGTCACCATTTCAGCAAGATTTTAAAAAATGAACGGAAACAAAAACGCCACCTTGTTTGGGGATGACAGTTGATTTTCTTGTCCACAACTTATGTACAGGAACAGTGGATGTCATATCATACTTTCAAAAACATTATTTCCTTAACCTTAAAATGTGCACATTTCATGTTAGAAGTATTGGTGGACGCGTGTATACGTTTGTTTTACGATACATAAAAGATTGACCTAAGATGAGACCTGATTGCCACGTCCAATCTTTTCCTATGGAGTTCCCCTTGGGATCTAGTTCCAAGCATTACTCATCATGGCCTTTTAAGGAAAGTCCTGCACTTAAAAGGTATTTTAGGTTTATGCTTTAATTCAGATATTTTATTGTTTTGATCATGTTGATATAAACCAATGTGCACTATCTATGGGGAAAGCGATTCAACTACCTTGGCTACTTGTGGTTGTTCCATGGCTGGGTGTCTGGAAAAGACATGTGCCCTCATATCTGTGACAGGGCCTCCCTGTACACTGCATTCTACATTTCTTAATGCATCTCCAACCATAGTATCCAGCTTCACACTCATTGCATTCACCTGTTCCTTGATGGCATCGGTTGTTTACACAGTTGGTACAGTTGGAATTGCAATGTGATCCAAAGACTCCAGGCTCACAGCCGTCGGTGCAGTAGCCGTTGACTCTATGACAGTGGTGGTTCTTGCAGAAACTGCTGCACTTCAGTTCACACAATGTGCCGAAATATCCAACTTTGCATCCATGAAGACATTTCCCCAAATGTCCACAAGAACTCGCCAAACAGTTTTCATTGCATTGAAGATCACATGACAAGCCGAAATACCCTACATCGCATCCATGACGACAATGACCTCTTTCCTGATCACACTGAGACGTACAGTTCACGGACCTGTATTCATCGAAGCTGTTTCTTCGAATGAAACACTTGTTCTTATCAGTCAGTTTGCAGTGGCGATTGCACGGAACATGACAGAACCTTCCGTAGTAGCCAGTCAAACAGCCGGCAACACACCCACTAGTGTCACACGAACTCCTGCAGTAGCTGCAATCTTCACATTTTGACCCAAAGAAACCTTCGATACATTGTGTACACTCTCCAGAATTTCTATCGCACTTAACACCTCTGACGGAACACTTCTTGTCACACCGTTCATCCCAATATCCGTCTTTGCACGTACATGTGCCACTTGCCGAGAGGCAGTCATCATCTACACATCCTTCTGAACACCTGATCATGCATGTAGATCCCCATGTTCCTTTCCTGCAGCCATCAGTACATATGCCTGTACCTTTTGTAGGATGCAACCGGCATCTACTGTACAGACACCCTTCACCACATCTAAATTTGCAATGGTCACCGTAGTATCCGTCTTCGCAAGCATTTGCGCCTGATCCAAAATTAGATGACACTTTAAGTTGTAAATTTAATATATATATATAAACTTATGTATGTATAAAATTACAAATCATTTGAAGTTAAACATTTCAATGAACAATGTCATAATAATGTTATAAAAAGCCACATCAAAGTACCTGTTCACTTCATTTAGAGTCAGTTGGGTTTAACGCCGCTTTGAAAGTATTCCAGTTATTTGCAGAATGTAAGTTTAATATGTGAGGATACCCTGAAGTGAAATCCAGGTATTTTTGTAATTACGTTTATGAGCAAATTGTATTTCTTCTAATAAACTCATTGCAATAATGTAATTTGTGTTGCATTTTATTTGGTTCGAGAAAATCCCAACCCAGATATAAAAACCCTTTCATTTAAAAAAGTATATAATGTTTCGTTGACTAATCGAATTCACAAAAAGCGAATGAATTAATTAGTTTTAGTCAGTGTTCGCATTACTGAAATGCGATGTTATATTAAAAGTGCTTTAGAAAGACATTCATTGAGAAACGGACACTCAACCACACTATTTGATTTATGTCATGCAATTTGTATATCCAAAGAACAATGCTTACCACTGAGGTAGAGGGATGATGCTAGAAACAACGAAAGGTGTTGTAGTGAAGTCTTCATTTCTTCATTAAATTGAGAATATACCCCGCAATTATTAAGTTAGAATAAGCGTCCGTATCCAAGATCATTTCATGAATGTTGCCATGTTGTACTTGTTATTTACGCAGTGACTCGAAGCTTTCAGTTTCAGACATTTGACAAAGCTTTGTAACCTTGGCTTAAAAAGTTAATCGAAAGTGTACAAGGGATAATAATTCATATATCCGCGTTATGACAACGCCCCGTCCATTTCTATCCTAGCCTAGTTACTTTTACTTTTACGTTTTTTGGGGTAGTGTAAACACAACAAAATCACGTTGTTTCTTATATACTACCGACAAAAGTAAGGGAACTGATGAGAAATGTCTGCAAAATGAATTTCGACACACATACTGTTGATGGTTGCATACAGTATGGTTACCCTTGGTATTGCCAGCTACTCCAAACAGATCAAAGTCAAGAATTGCTGCCCTGGCATACCGCTCGCCGCTACGTCGCCGACAACGTTTTCTGTCATCTGTGAATCGGAGCCTTGATACGTCTGTGAACATGGTGTAATACCCCAAACTTTGCCGCCTATGGTAAGCTGTTAGGGTCACACCCTTCACAGGACACCTTGCTTTTAAGCGGGGTGTATGGAGCCGTTTTTTAACGGTGGATTTTGAAATTCGCCTTCCTGGTATTGTACGGGATTCGCTATTGATAACAGGAGCAGATTTGAATCTATTGTGGAGTGCAAGTTATGTAATGAAACAATCTTGTCTTGGTGTCGCCCACTTGGACTTCTGTGTGCACGTGCGTCACGTCATGTTCATGTATTATGTAAAATTTCATTGTGATCAGATATTGCGTTCCGAAACAACGCCACGTTATTGTAAATGTACACCTTAACGATAATTACATTCAAATCATTAGTTCCCTTATTTGTTTTTGTCGGTAGAATATGAAACAAAACACAATTTAAGGATTAGAGCTTTTTATTTCCGTATTTATTTTCTCCCATCGCCGATCGCTTTCTGCATACTTCTTACACTAACCATTCTCTTCCGTGGGATATATCGCCGACATAAAGTCGATACAAAATACGAAGTGTCTAAACATAACCGAAAGCAGACACCGGGCAGCAAATACTTGCACGTGATTCATACACTGACCATGAAATACTACCATAAGTTTCTAAACTTAACATTCAGTCTTTTTTTCATTTCTTGCATCATTCAAGAATCTACGGCAATATTTCCATAGTAAAACATGGAAAATACAGTCCGATCACCAATGCATTTTCATTTGGCTTACATCGTCTTTTCGGTATATGGATTAGTGTTCGATTTTCGTTTTCATCTCCCCGGTGGATGTACAACCGAAGCTGCGAGGCGCTAGATGGTTAACAGTCACGTTAACATCTCATTCTACCGGGTACCTATTGCTGGAATAACATAGACACATTTCGAAGATGGTCCCATCTTTGCTTGGCTTTTCCCTGTGAAGGGTCTGTGACCAGAGCATGGTCCAGTGCACCAATAAAGGAGTCCACTCTGTGTGGGCGTGAGGCCTTGCTGACATCAATACGTGCCACTCTCATAACCTATTCTGCAAGACAGGTCGCTATATCAGTTAAAATAGGGAACAATCAATTTGATCCTATGTCACTGGACAATGGCACGCCACAATGCAGCATTATAAGCCCAATCCTGTTTAATATCACGACCATTGATCTATTTGATCATGTCAGCTCTCCTACCCAAACTTCTAAACTCTCTGATGACGGAGCAATATGGGTAAAACAAAGAGATATTTCATAAATCCGAAAAAAATCAGTCAGCCCTGGACGGAGTATATCAATAGTGCAATAAACTGTGGGAGCGCTATTCAAACGCGGGGGAAAAGATACTATGATACGTCTCTCGATAAAAGGCAAACCAATCAAATTCGAAAAATCAGCAAAATTTCTAAGGTGATCCTAGATCAACACCTCACTTGGAGCAAACATATTGAATACTAGTATGTGGGACACAGGTGTCACGAAGGCCTGAACGTATTGCAGGCAATTCCAGGTACCTTTAGGGACGCTGAGCTGGAGCTATACAAATCAGATAGAAAAATAGACTTATGGTTGTGAGGCCTTTTACTCAGCATCAAACACTGTCTTGAGCCGCCTCGACAGCATACAACACAAAGTACTAATGCTAACCACATGCAGCAACATGTACTTCACTATAAGAACTACAGTGAGTGAGTGAGTTGGGTTTAACGCCGCTTTTAACAGTATTCCAGTTATATCACGGCGTGTCAGCTTAATGTGGGAGGAAAGCCCGAAGTGATGCATGTCTCAGACATTTACCACTTTGGTGAAACCCACGAGCACAGGTATGGTGCTGACAAATCTAGAAACATAATCGGGGCGAACTGCAATTCGAACCGACAATCATAGGTTTCTGGCGTGCCCAAGAGACGCAACTCTGCACAGCAAATTGCGGCGCCTTAGACAACTGGGCCCCCCGCCCCCCATGTGATAAGAACTACATATAGAAACAGGAGAACTCACATTCAAACTAAGAATAGAGCAGGTAATGTTTTATCGTACTGGGGACGAAGATTATACTCTTTGGTGAAAATGATATAGCAAGTCAAAAACTCCCGAGATGAAGCCCTAGCTCGGAAAAAAATCCATCACTAAAGCCATCTCGGACATTAGTGCGTGAAGTCACCAGAAAGTCACAACAAAGGATTACACCCTCCCTGGACTTTTAAAAACTCCCAAAGTTGACACTAACATCAGAAGTCACTAAAAAAGAAAACCCAACCCTACTACGATCTGTAGCTATCACTAAAAGTCGAACTACCTGGGACTGGTGGATCCAAGAATCCCATCAACAACAGTGCTGGTTACGGGATTCATATCCGTAGCTCTAAACCCTAAGCATATTCGGTTCGCCTGCCTCATGGTCAGTCAGTATTCACTACTGAATTGGAAGCAATTCAGCATGCACTCCAACTCGGAGCTAACGGAAGCAAAGGCAGACGGGTTGAAACAGGTGGAGCTGCCCCGTTTCATTGTGGAAAGTCATCGTTTTCACACTGTTTTTTAACACATGAAGATGTTATATTATGGACAGTTTCTTGTGTAAATACATGTCAAATGTAACCTCACAAGGGTTTTGTTTGTTGTTTAACGCCGCACTCAGCAATATTCATGTTATATATGACGGCGGTCTGTAGATAATCGAGTCTGGACTAGATTATCCAGTGACTGACATCATGAGCATCGATCCACGCATTTGGGATACGATGGCATGCACCAACCAAGTCAGCGAGCATGACCAACCGATCCCCTAAGTCACCTTTTACGGCAAGCATGGGTTGCCGAAGACCTATTCTAACCCGGATCTTCACGGGCCTCGCCCCTCTCCAAAACAGACTTACATTAGATATGTGATTGATACACCGGGTCCACACAGTATACCAACTATTATTAGTGTTAGTGTGAGCGTGGTAATCGCCTCAGACCTCCGGTGACTCTCACGGGTAAAAACTCGGGTCTTGGCTCGAGTTTACAGGCCAGTGTAGTTCAATGTCCAAGGCGGTAACACCATGGAAGTTGTTTGTTAAGAAATGTATAATGATGCTCTGTTGGCAACAAAGTCCTTATGTGAGGAAGCCTTTGGTTGTCGTTAGATTGCAGGCCATTGTGGTCATGGCACGGCACATTGATTGTCAAAAGACATATCAAAGGTCAGCTAACTACAGATGCTTCCAACTCCAGATGGTCACGATGCCGTGACTATACAGCTTAACTCACTCACTTAACTCCAGCTCCGGATGGATTGCTATATTCGAGGGGAAAGAAGCAGCGGGACACTGGGGCAAAGATTTTTCAAGCCGCATCAAATGTTTAAGAACTTAGGGAACGGTTGTCCCAGAATATGCCTCAGCATGTTGAAAACTTGTTCTGAAACAAAATAAACGCACGCACGCACGCACGCACGCACGCACGCTCGCACGCACACACTCACGCACTCACGCAGGCGCGCGCATACACACACGAACACAGAGACGCAGACACAGACATAGACGTCTGAACTATGGCATACATCAACCACACGAGTGGTCCCAGCTAACGACAGTCGGACACAGCAAACTCTGTATGGGCAACGGCTCTCTACTACAACATACACTTGTCAACAAAACGTTTGGAAGGCCGGATGAATACAGGTGCATATACCCTCTCACGACTAGGTCCTAGGTAGGAGAGGTCACTTAACATTCATTCAGGGTGGGGCCCACATACAGTTACAAACAAGACAGATACCAGTCCACTACAGCATGTATCTGGACTGGACAGATTAGGCATGGACGCCCTGGCGCAAAGGGAACCATTTTGTATACCCGCTTTTCAGGTTTTAAGGAAAATTCCCATATACCATAGCTCTAAGCGCAGTGAGCAATGGGTATACAGTTATAGCTTCGGTGTCTCGGTAGTCTCGAATTTGGTTCAGGAAACGAGTGAGGATAAATCTGGTTTAATATTGGTTGTAGAGTATACTGTATAAAGCCATGTATCAAAATCAAAACAAAGACTATGATGCTTATGGGAACTTGTTTTCATGTAATTTGAATTAAGTGATTACTGAAATTGCTAGGCCTAGCTTATGGCCCTACATTCCAAAGTGTCAAAGAATGTTTGCACCCGACTCAGTGACGTATTGGTCCCCCTAATACATGTACTTGCTGTAACTCTGCAAATATCTGTCAAAAGATTAATAGGTTTGATGATTGTCAGTAAAACATCTCTTCAGCTTTTAAAATATGAACACCATATGACGGAGAAGAATGTCTTGTCTTAACTTTTTAGGGGGAAATTAAATCTCCCGACCTCAACCACGTCTCGAGTTCAGGATCACGTTCCACAAAGCGATCTTAGTGCTGCGACTATTCTGTCTCAAATATGTCAACATAGATTTCCGATAGTCGAGCGCGTCACTTTGTGGAACCAGGCCCATACTCTCGACCTGGTACAAAGTTTGGGTTTATTAATTTAACGATTTATAAAACTGTTTCACAAAAGCCCTCATGCTATTTCCAATCATGTGAAATAAAAGTGTTTAAGAGTAATTAAACATGTGGTTCACAAGAACTCGCTTGAGTCACTTGATTTACTATGTTATATCGAAAAGCTATATATTCATTTCAGGACGTATAAATAGATACACGGGTACACGGGTAGATCTGCTCGTCCACAGGTGTGGCACTGCCAGTATCCCTCTGACCAGCAACCAAACATATGAATGGTAGGTAATGTCGAATAACAAACAAACTATCTAGTTTGTTCAAAATGTTTTGCTTAACAGTGTAAGGTCCGACTGGGATCTTGTATGGAGACTAGATACTCATCAGCTACAGATGCAAAACGAGATTTTTAAAGATTTATTACTATGAGCCTAATTTCATTTTTACAATTCCACCTTGAAACAATGTAATATTTGTATCAGACATTTTTTCTACAGACAGAAGCCTATTTTTTTTCAAGAATCATTTGCGACAGCTTTTTCGAGGTAACATAATTATCAATGACAAGGCTAAATCCGCACTGAATAGATATATATTCCAAGTGCCTTCTGTATGTGACAACGTCTTTCACTATTCGCGCCAGATATTAAATGGCGACAAAGTAATCACTCATGTTAATACTCACTTTCTCAAAATTGCACATGTTTCAAACTTTCTAAAATGAGTAAATATAAAATATCAACGCCAGAGCATAACCAGTCTAGATTATCCGACGAAACCGATTCCACTGGGCGTAAAAGACAAACATAACGTATTGTTTAAAAACAAGATGCATCTTGAATTCATCACAGGGGACTTGTAACTGATGACGACTACATACGTAGAATATACCATACTATAAAACGTGACTTTCATAAAAAGAAATCCGTTTTTTTTCTGGCACACATTTATAATTTAACTGCTTAGAAACAAAAGACACTTAGTACACACCAATAAGCGCATGTGTTTATATATTACACACCTGACGTTGTTATATCAAACGACATGGAAGTTGACATTTACAACGATAATTCCATATGTAATTATTAAAACCCCATCGTTATATGGCTGAAATAATGCCAATGCGATGTTTAATTTCAACTCACTCACTCACTCACTCACCCACTTCGCCCTGAGCACCTGGACCTCTTTTTCAGTGAGCTAGGATAAGCTCACTTGAGCCCACTTTACACAGCCCCACGCATAGGTCTACTAGATATTATAAGTGCAATAATCTTGAACGCACGTCAATCCTCACAGAGTGTGTAGTTTTTTGTCATATCTACTTGACACAATGCGACAGTCCTCTTGCCAAACCACACAGAGACGCCAGATTTACTGTATAGGCAGTAGGTAATCAGTTCCCCGATAACTGCTGGTTACTGCCGCATGGTTCTATATTCAGGTAAATATATTGTTTGCTGCAGGGATATGCCAAAATTGTTCCAACGTATAAGTTAACAATGCTAAATTTCGGCTACGAAGTTAATGTCCAACTGTACTGTTAGAAATTTAGGGGGGATTTTCTTCAAAAACGATAGGGGTTGCTATCTAGTAATAATGTCGCTGAATGAATGATCCCCTAAATATACATAAACATTTCACAGGGCGCGGTAGGGTTGCATTTTAGACTATACTACTTATATTGAAAATTAAATTATTCAGTAATTGCCTTGAATATAGCTAACCTTAGTGACCCAAACAGCCGTTTAACAACAGCACTTGAGTATCATTTGGTGCCCAATTAACAATGTGTCTTGTGGCTATTGGGATGCTTTAGATTGTTACAAGTCAGCGTATCGTACATAGCCAATATAGCTAATGTGTAACATTCTGTTATTATGATTATTAAAATCATATTTCTTGGATTGAAACACATAGCATAACAGGAGTATGATATTGCAAATCCCGGCGTTGGGTACTAACTCAGTTTGAACATGAACCCTTTTGTCACGTGACCATGTAGAGGTTTCATATTTGGCCATAACTCGCTATAGTGGTCAAGTATGATCATGCTGATCGGACGGAGTGTACTGAATAATCATTAGATTACAGTACAACTCACAGCCCCCACCTTCCTACAGTGGATAACCAAACTCACTCACTCATACAATGGAGGATATGAATCACGGTACATTATAATACCAACACTACCAATTACACGGCAACCACCTCTTAAGTAAAATAGGCAAAAAGATGACCACAATTTTCACTAACTTATCCAAGTACAGTACGGTACTATGGTTATAACAAACTCAAAGGGACCACTAATTTTAGTTCGTTATATCCGTAGTTCGTTATGAGCATATATATAGCATAACTACAGCAAATTTTAGGGACAAAAAAGTAAGTTCGTTATATCCGTCAGTTCG
The DNA here is from genome assembly GCF_022045235.1 of Haliotis cracherodii. NCBI lineage: Eukaryota > Metazoa > Mollusca > Gastropoda > Lepetellida > Haliotidae > Haliotis > Haliotis cracherodii. Next base: position 22,711,471 of record NW_027266297.1, on the reverse strand, counting down.
TTATAAGCGTGTTCGTTATAACCGTGGTTTACTGTACTATCACCTAGGCAATACCTTATAACATATACTGACTGATAGGTTTTACTAAACACTCTGCTTCATAAAATCAAACACTACCACCGCACACGTAATGATCTCCCCTACATCCCCATCAACAAAAGTGGAACATACACATATGCCTTGGCACTGAGGTTCGGGGGATACTATAGTTAAAACTGATAGTGTAGCTAGCTTCCTGACCTCAAAGCGAAACACGTCCAACTGACCAGTAATATTGACAGTAAACACAACCCGGACAAACACAAGACATATGCACCGGTAAGGATTCACTTACACGTATATGGGATTAGCTGCATATATGATATGCTTCTTTACGGCACAACAACGATAAAACACTGAATCAATATTTATATTGAACAATTTAAAGTCGTGTCATTCACGCACTTAGACTAAGACTTAGATCTCCTGTCTGCAGCAAATAAATTACCTGATATGTGAATGGCTATATTGACAATCCCCAGGTTTAACTGACCCCAAACAGAGCTGATCATACTATGCGTAACGCATTCAGACACTTTACACAACCAACTCATTATGAAATAGCTTGCTGTTGGTTCACACTTGGATTGAACAGTAGGTACTGATTTGTGTTATACTCACGTCTCATGGCATTTTCAGTACAGTGATAATACATATAGTATTTAAAACATGATCACATTTACTGTCATAGTTTGACGGAAAATATTGATAAATTTATACTGTAAGACTAAGATAAATAGTGGATATAAAGGTAATAATGGAACAAATGGTGGCAAAATACTAAAGACAACCAATCTACAAATCAAGAGTCTTAGCGCTGTGTATACATTGCAGTCATACTCTTTTACAGATTCATCGGTAACATGTTTGGAATGTGCGGATATTGTAAGTGTTTCCTTTGACGTGTGCGCTCTCCTAAGTCTCTACGCTCGTGTCAGTAGTCCATATGTACATAATCCAACATAGAAGAAATATATTTCATACATCGAAAGCCTTGTTTTTGCTTTCTTTTTAGTTTTTGAAATTGCCTTGATTATGCTCCTGTCATGCTGATGACAATAAGCGACAATGTCCACGTTTATGAATTTAGTAGATCACCTGACATTTCCCTTATCTATCGCAATGGGACCTCAGCCTGGAGGTAACCTAAATAGAAAGTTAACTGCCTATAAATCAATATAGTTATACCCGAACCTGATTGAACAACCTTTTTGTTTCCAACTGTTGTTTCAGCACTAGTTGGACTCCTTCTGGTCACCCGAGCAGATGGACCAGAAACATGCCCCCAAGGCTTCTGGGGCTCAGACTGCGACAAGACCTGTCCAGCCAACTGTGACGTGGAAGAATCAACGAAGCAAGTGTACTGTGACAAAGATACTGGTAACTGTGCTGAAGGCTGTAAAGCAGGATACTACAAGCTACAGTGTGATGGACAATGCAAGGACTGCCCAAGTGGGAGATGTGTTCAGGTCGATGGCGCCTGTTTGCCAGGAGGGGCTTCCTGGTTTCTTCACCCGAACACATTTCTCATACTACTGAGCATGCTAGTTCCAATCAGCAGGAACAGAATGGCAGTGGTAACGTTGACCCTAGCATATCTGGGTACGTATGCACACACACACACACACACACACACACACACACACACACACACACACACACACACACACACACACACACACACACACGGTACATTTTAGTAACTGTATTGTACCTAATAAAGTCGATATATCTAATTTAATATCATAGATACAAATTTGGAAATTTTAGTATAAATTGTATATTTATATACTTATCCTATCTCACACTTTGCATTTCTCCCTTCTTCTTCGATCCTATCAGATATATTCGAAGCGCCCGAACCGGGCACAAGGGGAGGTCTTCATGGTCGTTCGATCCCAAAATAGCCGAGAGCGGGGGAATCGTTAATGGCCGATCCGGTTGTCCGGGAAGCTGGTTCTTTGCCATAAAATCCCAATGAAGCCTCAGGAACGCTTTGCCACTTCCGGATCTGTCAAACTGGCACCCAAAGCATGAATTTCACTAACCCGTGCGGCAGTGGCAAAAGCCAACCAAAAAACAGTCTTCAACGTAACTGTCTCGAAATCCTTCTCCGTCAGTGGTTCGTAATCACCGGAAACCTGGTGTTGAAGAATAAGGTCCCACGAAGGAGGCCGAAAACGAGCAGCTTGGTTGGCTAGGTTGTAGGAACGGATGAGCGATTGTAGTTCAGTAACCGTGGAAACCTTCGCACCGGAAGTGGTGGCGATGACGGAGTAAATAGCCGCGATGTATGTTGCCAACGTGGACCCCCGAAGTTTCCGAGTCGAATGTGATATAAGTATTCGGCAATCTGTTGAGGCGAAGCCGAGGTAGGAGTGGAAATGTCAAGAGCGCGACAATAAGTCTCAAAAGCCGACCACTTGTGATCATAAAGGCACCTGGTGGAAACACGATGGGCAGCAGAGATGGTCTTCGCTACCCGCTTGGAGTAACATTTTGCTACCTCGGACTTCTGCAGATGCGCCAAACGCAAAGATGGAGCATTGTCAGAGACTGATGGAGCCACCGAGAGTGCGGTTGAATGAGGAGGTCGTCGTGGAACTGTAACTGCAGTTTATCAGCTATCCAATGCAAGACTGATTCAGGGTCTGCTGGTTCCTAACTCCCAACAGAGGAAGGCGTTAACGCGGGATCGTCAAGAACGCATGACGGGCGTGAACTGTCAGTTGGTTGAGCCTGGATATTGGGATCGCCCGAAGTAGAGGGCGAACCTCCCGAGCCGGGAGGGATAGAACGGGATACCACTGGAACCGGAACAGGATCCGAACGGTGTAGGAGGACAGAGGATATTGCTTTCACAAGAGAATCGAACGATGGTTCCGAAGTCTGTTGTTGATCCCTGTGATCCCAACTCGTGGGTAGGATAGGTGGACAAGGGTCGAGAGGAGCCGACCGAACGAGAAAGGCTCCGAGAATGACTAGAGCTAGCCGAAACCCATATCAGGACTTTGAAAGGACTGGAACAATCTGTCGCTGGTATAACGAGAGCAGGACCCGGGTTGGTCAGACGGACCGAGCGCATATCGACCTGCATATCTTCTTGTGGAGCTATAGACAGGTCGCGAGAGGACAAGTCGTCTGTAAGGAAGATGTCTGAGAGGGTGTCGTCTGTGACAGACATTACAGGTTCGACAGGATAGTCTTTAAGGCGTGATGAGCTGATACTAGCTTTGAAATCCCCTGCTTTGGAACGGCGATCGGCAATACGACGACGACGACAACGTTGCAGGTAAACATTAAGCCGAGTTAGTGAGGGAATGACATTCCGCACATCGACAGTCGCAACATAATGAGTGGGGATCCGACGTGGAATATGTACGTCTGCATCCCTTACAAGCAGGACGTTGAATTGATTGTCCTTCTTTCCCATGTTATTTTAGGATACTCGAAACTTGCGGAGGACAATAGTGTTCTGTGATGTTCCAAACACGTTGCCAAACAGTGGCGATGAGAAAGAGAGTGAATTGGTAGAGGCGCACACGTGGTCAGTTCAAGCAGGCACTGCGTGCACGAGAGGCACGTAATTGACCTAGCTTTTTGACGTGACCATGGAGATGCAGGGGGGCTTTGGTGGCTATTTTCAGTTTTAGAAGCTGGAAACATGATTCAAGCACGTTCCCTCATAGGGTTTGAAAATATGAAATTTTGGAGCTCGATAGTTACAGGTTGTCCTTATACAAAGGCATTGAAAACTGTTCACTGTCGTGTCACAAAAGGCCACAAGGCCACACATATCTCGTGTGACCGCCCCAGGCAGCAATCATGGCTCTGCATCTCCTCGGCACTGACTGGATAAGTGTATGAGTTCTGTCCTGCGGAATTCTGGGCCATTCTGCTTGTAAAGCGTTGGCCAGTTGTGGAAGTGTCTGTGGCGTGACGTTGACGTACACGTCGATCGAGTTCATCCCAGAGGTGTTCGATTGGGTTGAGATTTAGAGATCTCGACGACCAGGGCAAGAGGTTGATGTTGGCATTATGGGTATGGCCCCCCACACCATGACACTACCGCCAGCGAAATTGTCGAATTCATGTACACAATGAAAACGCTCATTTCGACGACGATAAACACGATAAACACTTTGTCTTCCAACTCGCCGGTGAAGAAAAAATCGTGATTCATCGCTTAACCACACTCGTCTCTAGTTTCTCAAATTCCAAGGCTGTAAAATATGGCACCAACGCAAGCGTCGCTGTCGGTGGATCTGTTGCAAAACAGGGACGATAACTGGTCCTCTTTGTCGGATTCCAGCCTCGCGAAGATGGTTCCTGACTGTCTGGTCCGATATCCTCCTCAAACCAGGGGTGCGTCCTGCAGTCTCCGTAGCTGTGGCACGGTTCTCGGACGGTCTGCAGTGGAATTGAACTGTGTGTATCGGTCCCCAAGTCGGCAAATGTTCCTGTGGTGGACGTTGAAGTGGCGTTCAACAGACGACTGCGATTCCCCTCTTTTGATACGTCCTATGGCGATGTTCCGATCGGCAGCGCTGAGCCTCGGCATTTTCGAACTTGAAAAATGATGACAATTGAATGACAAATTATTGGCTAATGCTTGCCTTGTTATAGCCACTACCACGAGTTACGAATGCCATAACTTGCACGTGCAGTTTGCTTTACTGTTTTCCTCCATGACATTTTTGAACAAGTGTGAAAACAATGCCGATTAAGACATGATTGCAAATCGACAATGGTTGGTTTTGACGCACCGTTTGTCGAATATCAGGCCACCAACATTTTTCAATAACATATCCAATTTACATACCGGATGTTTTGTGTAGTCAGGTTCAATGAACTTCATACTACCTGAGCGTTTCTTTTTTTGAAGAGTGTATACTTATAACTAACTAAGGTAATTACAAACTAAAATTAGTGGTCCCTTTGAGTTCGTTTACTGTATTTTGAATTAAACAAACAATAATACACACGTACATAAAAAATAATTAACAGAAGTCAAGGTGATCCCCGTCTACCCCTATCTCATTACAATTGCAGAAATCAGAACCAGATTCCAGAATTTGACCAGAACAACAAATAATTAATCCCGTAAAACATAAATGACTATAAATTTAATTGAACTAAAGTTGTAAATGTTTGGTGTTTACAGTTTCACACCTACAGACACGATTCGAATCATTTTCACATGCACCCTGATCAGGATTAAGACATCAAAATTTGATCGCAAGCCTCACATGTTGTACAATGCAAAATAATAACTTTTCGCAAAAACTCTTATATTCGATACGAGGTACCTATTTATATTGGTTTTGATCTCAATATATACAGCAATACAATTAATGTTAATGTTAAACTTGACCAACTTCACAATCATTTCATTAATAATGCTTCAGGGTTTTGTTTTTCACAACATTCCTCCATCCTACTAGGACATATTGTTTCAAAGTCAGGCAATGGTGAGGTTTTCACAAAGTTCACGCGCGTAAGGGCTCATTTGTTTTCCGTTACTTAAACACGACCTCATTACAATAACTGACTGAAAATAGACACACGCCACGATCAAACGCCCATCGCCCCAATACATTCATGCCTGAACAAGGAACGTTTTGTTTACAGACAGTAAAGCATTGATCATAATATCCTCTGGTTTCAGTCGCGTATGCTGATGCCTGTAGCTGCACCTTTTGTAAAGACCTGCAGTGTGACCCTTCTGGAAATTGTCTGCATGGATGTTCTGATCCTCACAACTACGGCCCCAAATGTCAATATGAGTGTCCAAATAACTGCATCAAGCTCCAGTGTGCCTTAGCTACAAATGGACAACCTGGCTGTACAGCAGGATGCAAGGACGGATTCTGGGGAACACAGTGCAACATACCATGCAACAAAAGATGTAAAAGATGTAACGGACCTGAAACCTGCCTGTCCTGCAATTCCCATTACTTTGGACGTGATTGTAAGTCAAATTGCACTGAGACATGCCATGGAATGGCTTGCAATACAGATGGAAGCTGCAGGACAGACACGTGTGCTGATGGGTGGTATGGCCCGTACTGCACCATGGAGTGTCCCGCCACATGTAAAACCTGTGAGAAGGTCATGGGAACGTGCACCAGATGTGATGTTGGGTGGTATGGACTTGACTGTGCAGATGCATGTTCTCACAATCCAAATGACACAACCTTCTGTTCAACGCTGCGTGACACAGACATTTGTCCAGTTTGCGCCTTTAAAAATTACGTAAATCAAGACACTTGTGGTAAGCTATGCAAACAAATACCTTTTGAGGTGAGGTGAAATTGGGTTTAACATCGCGTCCAAGATTGCACTTATATAGCGACGTACATGCACGTGTGTGTGTGTGTGTGTGTGTGTGTGTGTGTGTGTGTGTGTGTGTGTGTGTGTCTGCTTGTACTAGTCCGGACTGAGGCCGATTTATAGTGCTAGCTCACTGAGATACCTTCCTGCAGTTTAACATGCATATCTCACTCAGACACAGTATACTGACTCCGAGCCGACCAGTCCTTGTTTTAGCCCCTTAATCCCGGGCGCCAGACAGGGTAACAACATGTACAATCTTTTAACTTCTTTTGGTATGACGCGGCCGGGGATCGAACCCCGGACCTTCCGCTCTCCGGGCGGACGCTCTACCACTAGACCACGGATGCGGTCTATGAACCTTTTGAATAGTCTGAATGCACAATATATGGGATTTTAGTACCATAACCACTCAAAGTTTGATGTCGGTGCATGAAAAATGCCATGAAAAGCATTGTTGCAATATATATAATACCTTTATAAATACTATAACTATATCTAGTGGTTGTGACTGTCCGTTTAATTTCCGGCTAATCTTTCATTGTGATGATTTCAAAATAGTAGTTCTTAACATATTCAGTGTGAAATCGATTGTTTTGTTTGTTAATATAAACCTTATATTTTGAATAATAACCTAAGTGAACACTATATGATATGGGGGCGGAAGTTAGTTTCACGTCCACTCAGTGTTAATCTCCGAAACTACACATTTTACAGACGCTTGAAACAGTGCTTACCTCACCTGTGTTTGTTGTATAGCCTGTCCTCAGTGGGCGTTTATGAATGTAGCTATGTTACCGCTAAAATTTGGGAATTATCAATTATGGATAACTCTACACTGAGTAAACTATAATTGGGTTTCCAGTTTATGACCGTGATAAATATGGATTGAATTGAAACGTTTTGAATTAGTAAACCGTCAGTTCTCAGACATTCTTCCCCACGTGATGATGGCCACAAACCTAATAAGGACTGCTTTTTATATTTTGGTAAATTTTATATATGACATTGCCTAATATCCACAGAACAACTGTGGGGAACTGGTGTCAATCTCATCTTGTATTTGATTTTAAAGGTGGCCCATCCAGGTGGAATCTTATCACAAGCGTCGGGCTTCTTTGCCTGTCAACATTCACGGTTCTGGTAAGTCAAGTACAGGCCAACTCATGCAGCAGTGTCTAGGGGTCGAGTTGTAGCAACTCGGCAAAATGATCGACCCTACGTCAATTTCACAAGTCGAATTCTGCCCTTCAGTTATACCTCTTAACATTGAATTAATATGAAACATATATTTGACCGATTTGGCTGTCTAAAGAACTGTGTCTGTCTTTCAGGCACTAACTACAACCTGATGCCGCAGGGGCGATACAGGACACGGTATGGATGACTTTGAAAAATGATTTGACCGTTACAGGACAACGGAATAAGAACATCACAATTATTTCTCCCGACTGTTATTTGTTCCAGTGTTCCAATGTACCGTCTTAAATACCATAGCTGGTACATTAACTATTTTGAAAAGTCTGAACTCCATTTGTACAGCTGCAGAAATGTACTGAAGAAGTGAGGATCCGTGGGGAGTAATTACAGTGAAATATCCATATCATGTGCAGAGTTGTAGCGCTTGAAACTTTTCTGTTGCTCACAAACGTGACTGGTGTAAATTAGATAGTCCTTTATCCGACACTGACATGGTCTTGGTTTTTGGATCGACATTGGGTGGCCATGCGTTGGATTCACGGGGTTTAAACTATACCGCCTAGATGGATGTGTCCAGAATGTGACATTTGCTTATGACAGGGTTTGTTTCGGAGATGGTTACTCCAGCTTAATTTGTTTGACCCTTTCATGTTTACGCTTCCGACTAAGGAGTATCCATGTTGTATGGCCCATAAACCATTACGACATACATTTTCTATTTTTCGCCCCTACTGAAAAGACAAGTTGAAAAGATATAACTTAAGTATAAAATATTTATTTTTATTATCTCTCCCGCTAGTAATACACAACCTCTTATATAAAATATAATGTTATATATAAATTCCATGTCTACATCACAATCAAGATTCTAGAAACCTGCTGCAGTATTAACTCCATGGATGAATTGTTTTCATTTCGATAAATGAATGATTGACATAGATATTTATTATCAGTTTTTTTTCGAGGACCTTGTGTGGAAAAGCTGGAATAAATCCGTGAAACATTAAATAAAACAAGTGTGGCCTCACATTCCAATTTGAATTATGACGTAGCTGTGACTCTGAATTCAGTTTCGGTTCTATTTTAAATATAATAGTCCAAATAGGTAGCATTATTAGTATAATTGCTGGAACATATACCACATTCGAAAAACATTTGACATAAAAAACTGCTATTTGGAAATTGGATTGTTTTTCATCTGAATATGTGGTGGACTGTTATTGGAAACGTTAGCTGTGATTGTTAAGATACATGTATTCATTACCTTTGTCAAGCGGACTGCACTCGAAACATCCCCCTTAGTCCTGTAATAATGATTTTGTGATCCCAGTGTGATGTGACAGTTGCTTGAAGTATATTTGCATATAGGCATTTATGAATACACTTTTGACAGTTTTGTTTTTTACATATTTTACATCGATTTATGTCACTTTCAATTTGCACTGACGTGTTTAATGTATGCATTTTTATTTCAACTGTTTACATGGTATATGTTATGCTGGATTTTGTTGTAGTATTGTGTTGTTTTCAACAGGTATGTGTGTACTGTTTTTTACAGTAATTTACAGCTTATATTTCTGAACAGCAGTACTCGGTATTGCGGTGTGGTTGTATTTATACATGTCTTTTTGACACAGTGAATACTTTATTTCCTTTTCGTATTCATGACAGATAATTACAACGGCAATAAACACCCGTCAAACATCCTTGGTGTGTGTTGTTGTAAGTGTGTGAACGAGTAAGGCTCGACACTGCTTTGAACAGTATTTCAGTGACATCAGGCCGTGTCAGCGTGAGGTGGGGGGAAAGATCTGAGGGATGCTACAACTCTGAAGTCTGCACAGTGAACTGCGGCGACCAAGACGAATGTGCCACTGGTGTCCCCGTGTGTATGGAATGTGTACACATTGTCCATTGTGTTGACCTCAGCCTGACACATCGCTCACTAGATTTAGTTTGGTTTGTTGTTTAACGCCGCACTCAGCAATATTCCGGCTATATGACGGCGGTCTGTAAATAATCGAGTCTGGACCAGACAATCCAGTGATTAATAACATGTACATCGATCCACGCAATTGGGATCGATGACATGCATCAACCAAGCGAGCAGCGAGCCTGACCACCTTCACCCATCTTCACGGGTCTCGCTCACTGGAGATTATCCTTCTCAATGAATGTCCCAATGTTACTCAAGTCACGCATTAAGGATACATCACAGTAACATAGAGAGGTCGACACAGTCTTGTTTAAACAGTCAGCTGACTGTGAGGTGTAAAGTAAAACTGTCAGCTGACTATGAGTTATAAATTAAAACTTCCACTACCTGGCCGTGTTTCACATTGTGAATCTCACCAACGTCACCAACACCCATTCAAAATACAGTTCCCCTCTCCCGTTTCAATATTTTCGATGCCATGTAGAGAATCCATGCTTGAACATGCACCTCCCTCCTCAACATCTTCAAGTCAGGAAACGCTGCCTCGTCGAACCAACAAAGAACGTAAGTCAAGTACAATTTCACAAGTCGAATTCTGCCCTTCAGTTATACCTCTTAACATTGAATTAATATGAAACATATATTTGACCGATTTGGCTGTCTAAAGAACTGTGTCTGTCTTTCAGGCACTAACTACAACCTGATGCCGCAGGGGCGATACAGGACACGGTATGGATATAGGCATTTATGAATACACTTTTGACAGTTTTGTTTTTACATATTTTACATCGATTTATGTCACTTTCAATTTGTACTGACGTGTTTAATGTATGCATTTTTATTTCAACTGTTTACATGGTATATGTTATGCTGGATTTTGTTGTAGTATTGTGTTGTTTTCAACAGGTATGTGCGTACTGTTTTTTACAGTAATTTACAGCTTATATTTCTGTACTCGGTATTGCGGTGTGGTTGTATTTATACATGTTCTTTTTGACACAGTGAATACTTTATTTCCTTTTCGTATTCATGACAGATAATTACAACGGCAATAAACACCCGTCACACATCCTTGGTGTGTGTTGTTGTAAGTGTGTGAACGAGTAAGGCTCGACACTGCTTTGAACAGTATTTCAGTGACATCAGGCCGTGTCAGCGTGAGGTGGGGGGAAAGGTCTGAGGGATGCTACAACTCTGAAGTCTTCACAGTGAACTGCGGCGACCAAGACGAATGTGCCACTGGTGTCCCCGTGTGTATGGAATGTGTACACATTGTCCAGTGTGTTGACCTCAGCCTGACACATCGCTCACTTGATTTAGTTTGGTTTGTTGTTAAACGCCGCACCCAGCAATATTCCGGCTATATGACGGCGGTCTGTAAATAATCGAGTCTGGACCAGACAATCCAGTGATTAATAACATGTACATCGATCCACGCAATTGGGATCGATGACATGCATCAACCAAGCGAGCAGCGAGCCTGACCACCTTCACCCATCTTCACGGGTCTCGCTCACTGGAGATTATCCTTCTCAATGAATGTCCCAATGTTACTCTAGTCACGCATTAAGGATACTTCACAGTAACATAGAGAGGTCGACATAGTCTTGTTTATACAGTCAGCTGACTGTGAGGTGTAAAGTAAAACTGTCAGCTGACTATGAGTTATAAAGTAAAACTTCCACTAAATGGCCGTGTTTCACATTGTGAATCTCACCAACGTCACCAACACCCATTCAAAATGCAGTTCCCCTCTCCCGTTTCAATATTTTCGATGCCACGTAGAGAACCCATGCTTGAACATGCACCCCGCTCCTCAACATCTTCAAGTCAGGAAACGCTGCCTCGTCGAACCAACAAAGAACGTTACACTACAGCCTTCATGCATTACCCAGATAGTCCAGGCCTGTGTTCTTGGCAGCAAACTCGTGTACTCTCCCATTGTCACTCAACAGATTGGGAGGTAAGTTTTTATTTACCCTATATTATTCTGTCAAATACAAACCTGAATTATACAGGAATACAAAGCATTTTTTCACACAAATTCAAATGAATACAACATGTTTATTCACCCGAACATACATTCCATTAAGATAAACCATTTATATGAAAAAACCCTCTCTGACATATACACACACAATTTGAAATAAGAATATATGGTTCAATCCATCGATAAACTTGATTAATTCAAAAGTCTGTTAACCATGATTGATGACTTTATCCGTATCCACTGTTGTTGGTCATTTTACCTTAACAATGACCATACATTTGGCCGACCTCTTGCATAGAAGAATACTATGGAATTCGTTAATTTCGTCCTTCAGGTATGTAATCAATATCAGCGACGTCAGATGAAAGTGAAAGTAAATGTTTCGTTTATTGAAAATGTAACATGTATGATTCGGTCACAATAAAAAACAAGATGACTGCTTTGAAACAAATCATATCCTACTTGGAGTAGGCTGTGTTTGCAGTTACAGTTTGATGAAATGAAATACGCAATTGAAGATATACAAGAAAACATTGATGCAGAGCATCAAAGTTCCCCGCCATATATGATGCCTCTTAAACGCATAATTATGATGTTACTGAAAGGCATGATGGAGCATAATTATATTAACCACAATTAACACAACGCTGGGCAATACAGTTGATACATTTGCATAGGGTAGGTCTATTTAAAAATAGTTTTTTGTTTAACGCCGCACTCAGCAGTATTCCAGCCATATGACGGCGGTCTGTAAATAATCCAGTCTGGACCAGATCATCCAGTTATTGACACAGAGAGCATCGAACTACGCAATTGGAATATGATGTTATGCATCGACCAAATCGGCGAGCCTGACTACCCAATTGATGAATACTAACTGACAGAACCACATCACTTCACCGTTGGTGCACGATGACGTCACAGGAAACGACCGATTGCCAGGTGTGGAGGGGAATCCCCGCGAGAAAATAGGTCACACTATCCTGACCAGATTTGTTGTGCGTGAGCAATGAACCCTATACAGTTAGTGCAGTATACCATAGGGGTTGTAGTATTCATGTTAGAAATAACCAAATAGTTTAATGCTATGTAGAAATACAAACTAACACTGACATGTTTTATTCAATACAATTGGAGTGAATCTGTAGAATTAAGATATTATCACATATTTAAACCATGTATTCTATCAGCATCACCAGCTATCACATATGCGAGACACTGTGTATACAAGCAGGGAGAGGGTCTACCTAATTGATAACGGGTGGGCTGAATATAAGCGTCATTTGGCGGCAGTCAGTTGACATTATGTGGGCAGGATTTAGGTCACACCTGAGTAAACACTGCGTGTGGGAAGAGGGTCTACCTATTGAAAACGGCTGCGCGCTCTATTTAAGCATCAGTTTGCAACAAACAGTTGACCCCATCTCGGCTTGGAAACTCGCCCCGTGCAGACGTGTCCTTCCTAGCTCGCAACCCATGCTCTACCATGAGAGACATCGCTCTATCGCTACCTAGGGAGTTAGTTGCCATCCTGGAGCCCTTGCTGGCTTACAGGGTTGGGGACTACTCCCTCAGGACTTCGTACAAGTCCAACTCATCCACCCTCTCCATCTCCTTTGACCTAGGCCAAAGGAAAAGGCCTCTGGTCAAGGCTCCGGCCAAGACCAACCCTAAGGAGAAGAAGACGCCGGCCCCTACCCCTGCTGCACCACGCCCGGTACAGAAGGCCAGGCCGCCTACAGTGAAGAAGGCTCCACCAGTCGCCCCCATGGAGATCAAGGAGAGCCTTCCCACCACCCCTCCGCCCCCGACAGCTACACTGGAACTCGATCCTTTCGAATCCAGAGGAGAGGAGCCCTTTCGCACGCCGGAAGGGACTGGCCACGGGAGGAAAAAGAGAAAGAGGAAAAGTATCTTCTCCCCTGACTCTTCCCCCCTCCCATCAGTGACAAAGTATGTAGGGTATGAATCTGAGCTAGACCTGAATGGTATTGACATACCAATACCTCTCTCTCAAGTATCCAAATTTGAACAACAAAACCACATTTCTGTCAATGTATTTGGCTACGAGGAGAAAGACGGTGTGTTACCTCTCCATATCAGTAGGCAACCATTTGGTAGAACTGTTGACCTATTGCTCCTAACTGAAGGAGAAAAGAGACATTATTGTCTCATTCGAAATTTCCGCCGTCTTATGGCAGATAGAACCAAACATGATGGAAAAACATTCTATTGTAGACGCTGTCTGCATGGTTTTATCCGGCAGGATTTGTGAGATGATCATGCCTTCTATTGTTCAGATCATAATGCCCAGAAAATCAGATTACCTGGTGAACACAACAAATAGATTAGATTTTTATCTGTCCAGAAATAGCTAAAAGCCCCTTATGTTATTTATGCAGATTTTGAGGCAATCACCAGGAAAGTTGAACAAACTGAAAATAACACATCAAACACGACTGTTTATCAGAAACATGAGCCTTCCGGGTTCTGTTACAAAGTGGTCTGTTCAAAACCTACTGGTACAAAACCTGCAGTGACCTATAGAGGCCCTTTAGTCATTTCGCATTTTATTGAATGCTTGTTGGATGAAGCACATCTCATCTATGAAAAGCTTAAAGTTCCTGAAACTTTAAAAATGACTGAAACTGATGAGTTGGCATTTCAAATGGCAGATACATGTCATATTTGTCAGAAACCCTTTGATGAAGAGTCTGTCAAGGTTCTTGACCATGACCATTTAGAAGAGGGGTATAACTATCGAGGGGCTGCCCATCGAAAATGTAATCTGCAATTTCAGTTTAGAAAGGTGAAAGGTAAACATAGTTTTCCAAGGGAAGAATTCTTTATCCCTGTGATATTTCACAACCTCCGTGGTTATGATAGTCATCTGATCATGAAACAGTCAGACAAGTCTGTAAAACAGAAGCTGAGTTGTTTGGCAAACAACATGGAGAAATACATTTCATTTTCCATCGGCCATTTGAGGTTCATTGATTCATGTCAGTTTCTTCAATCCTCTCTGGGAAAACTTGTTGAAAATCTAAAGAAAAAAGTCCCTTCCAAATTTATCTATTTAAGGCATGAATTTGCAGCTCCAACTCAGGTAGAGCTATTATTGAGAGAGGGAGTATATCCTTATGATTTCATGGACGATGAAGCAAAATTTGAAATGAAAGAACTTCCCGAAAAAGAGGATTTTTACAATAGCTTATCAGATAGTTCCATCTCTGATGAAGATTATGACCATGCACAAAATGTGTGGTCTACATTCCACATTGAGGACATGGGGCAGTATCATGACTTGTACATGCTAACTGACGTTTTACTTTTGGCTGATGTGTTTGAAAACTTTATAAGAACAGCTTTAGAAAACTACCAATTAGATCCAGGACACTATTACACGCTACCTGGGTTTGGATGGGATGCAATGTTGAAAATTGGAAATGTAGAGCTAGAGCGGCTGACAGATGTGGAAATGCTTCTCATGATAGAGTCAGGACTCAGGGGTGGTATCAGCATGATATCCAAAAAGTATTCTGAATCAAACCTACCAGGTCAGAAACATTACCAAACTGATGAACCGAATAGACACCTTATTTACCTCGACGTGAATACTCTTTATGGGTGGCTTATGTGCCTAGCCCTCCCTGAGCGAGATTTCCAGTAGGTAGATAACTTTGAGCATTTAGATATAAGGAGTATTCCAGCTGACGCAGATATTTTATCAAACGTAACTATGGAGAGAAAGCCCAGCTCTGTTTTACTGACACTGACTCGCTGTGTTATGAAATAGAAACCCATGACCTGACTGCTGACATACAAGACAATATTGATCTGTTTGACACCAGCAATTATAAATCTAACCATCCCCTATATTCCAAAACTAATGAAAACGTTCTGGGAAAATTTAAAGATGAACTTGCTGGGGTGAAAATGTTGGAGTTTGTAGGCCTAAGACCTAAAATGTACTCAATGTTTGCTTTGGAAAAGGAAGTGGAAGTGAAGGATGCAAAAGAAGTAGAAAAATCAAATGAAATACAACACGCAAGAGCCAAGGGTATTTCTGAAACTGTCCGTGATAGACAACTTCGACATGCTTTGTACAAACAGTGTCTCTTTAAAGAGAAGCAATTTCGGCACCAGGGGAAACAAATTCAAAGTCGAGATCATCAACTGTACACAGCTTCTATCAATAAAATCAGCCTCTCCCCTTTTGATGATAAGAGATATGTCCTCAATGATCGAATCCACACACTGGCCCATGGTCATTATAAAATTGATTCTTAAGAAAAAACATTTCATATCTACCCTTTGTGTATGATGTATTATGACTCAGCAGTGTTAGATTTACCCAGCAATGTTATATTGTAAATACCGATTTTATATTGTTTGAATATTCATGCTACATTATTAATGGTTCAATGTCAATCTTTATTGATTATGTTTATTCTTATAGACACTTACATATGTCGATTGTACAGATGTGTTGAATGAAAATGATATATATTGTGTTAATTGTATAATTATATGTTGTTATGAATACTTATTGTTGAATAAATATGTTAAATATATCCATTGCGTTTGTGATTGTTTTATGAAACTTCAACTCAAATAGTTATATTTACAAGACAGTACACAATTGATAATAGTGTGATTGATGTGAATAGACCAACATGGTAACAGAGTAATGTAACAGACTGATTCACATACATACAGGGGCGGTTGGGTAGCCTACGTTAAACCGTTTGCTCGTCACGCCGAAGACCCGGGTTCAATTTCCGACATACAATGTAATGTGTGAAGCCCATTTCTGGTGTCTTCCGCCGTGATACTGCTGGAATATTGCTAAAAGCGACGTAAAACCATACTCACTCACTCACATACATACACTTTTTGTTTAAACTACAGGTAAAATTCAAATAAAATGCTGAAAGGTTGCAAAAACACCAAAAAAAAGAACAAAGAACTAGTATATTCTACATACATATTTTTATTACATAAATACAATACATATAACAATATGATATGTAGAGTCACATAATTACAGAATAGTGTTTTAATGTACAATAGTTCAATTATTATTAAATATCCTCATCCTCATAATCATTATCTTCTTCATCATCAGATTGGTTGACCAGTTCTAAATCTTCGGCCAGTGACATGTCCACTTAAGAGAGGATGTCTTTAACCACTGGTTTCATCCATCGAGTGATTTTATGATCCATTTCATTGCGATCCATGTCAGGGTCTAACTGTTTCATATTCTCTAGAATAAGTTTGAAGAGAGGCCCTTTTCCAAAGTAGCCTATATATCTAATGGCTGTCACAAGTTTTTCAAGAAAAGTAGTTTTCCAGAACTTCTTCAATTTCTTTTCAATCCATCTCTCACTCTTCCCTTCATCTTCATACTTTTCTTTCTTCTTCCAGATTTCTTCCCTGCACGTTTTTAGTGCTTGTTCCCACATGTATTCTAAGCCTTTCATCTCCCACTCTTTATCAGCTTCACTGAATTTAGAGGTCATTGTAGGCTGTACTACATCACTCTCATCAGCTGTCTGAAATTTAAGTCGTTTCCTTAGGGGTCCCCCTCCATTCTCAGGGCACCACGATCTGACATGACGCTGAAGGTCATGATTATTTTCAAACACAATAATACCACATTCGTCACAGGAAGGCACAGTTGTATCACTAGTGTCGTCTCTGATTCACTGTCCACTGGAGTGGCTACTTCTGAGATGTGATCTCTTCTGGTGTCTGGCTTCAAATGATACTGATTGACAGCCTGTTCCTCTTTTATAGGCTGTGGGGTGTTGACTGTTTCAAGTACATTAGGTTGTAGTCTTCCTGATTCCAAGGTAGTAGGACGCAAGTCGATTGTCAGATTGCCATAGGGTTTTTCAACAGCTTCTTTATACACAGACATAAACCAGCCGGTATTGTTGGTATAGATGCGCCTGACAAACAAGTTGACTTGATGTCTGTCCACAGGGGAATTAAACAGTGTCACGTAATGAGAATTCAAAGCAATGTAACGCGACTCCTTACCTCTGGGAAACAGATTTTGTAACAGTAAGAAAATAATGACATTTTTATGGTGGAGAGGTTCGGGTGAACAGTTGGGAGATGCGTTTATCATCTTTAGCTTCTGACATGAGGTCATCCAGTACAATCATGTTGTTATTCCGTGCATCCAGATAGTTATCCTCGTGCAGGTTGTAAGGAATCCCCTTCACAAACGTCACATAGGGTAACTGTCCACTGATTATCTGATACAGAGGCTGCCACTCCATATAACACCAGATAATGTTATTGGGTACAGGTTGGATGCGATTCTGTAGTAAAATGATGTACACAAACATAGTCTTGCCACTTCCACTTGGACCCACCACAGTATTGGATGGAATGGTAATGTAAAGTAGAAATGTTCTTTTAGTGCTTGAGGAGGTGGAGGAGGAGGAGACGTGGGAGGAGGAGGTAAGGTTCCCGGTGGAGGAGGTGGGGGAGGTGAAGGGGGTGAGGGTCCCTGAGGGGGAGGAGGAGGAGGAGGAGGATATGAATGCATCTGTCTCCTATGTCTATGCATATTATCATTTCTAGAGAACTGTCTCCCACAATCATGATCAGGACACGATGTGGACTCCATGACGATAGAAATGCAACTGACACTGGAACAAGAGGAAGACCCTTATATACTCTGAAGATCAGTTTCTGGGATCCAACTGTTAAACTTTTTGGGATAACCCATCCATTTCACAAACACCTCTCTTACGCCAGCTCGCTTCCTTTTCTTCAAAACCTTCTCCACTCTCCACACTGTGTCTGCGGGCTTTTCTACTCTCTGTAGTCCATTTGCATAGAAACTACCTTGAACTAGATCATCAGCCATATCTTTCAACAGATATAGATAGGCATACCATCACGATAGAACCTTCTTCTGATAATAAAGATTTCCTCAGTCCATTTTTTCTTGATAGTCTCTTTGAAATGTATGTCTAGAATGAGAGAGTCTCACTTGAACGCCCACATTAAATTTAAAGGGTTTCTTCATTGACTTCTGTTTGATTTCAGCTTTCGATTTGACTGACTTTATCAAAGTGTCAATGTATTGTTCCTTCCATACTAAAGCTT
Source organism: Haliotis cracherodii (assembly GCF_022045235.1). Lineage (NCBI taxonomy): Eukaryota > Metazoa > Mollusca > Gastropoda > Lepetellida > Haliotidae > Haliotis > Haliotis cracherodii. The sequence continues at coordinate 22,692,842 of NW_027266297.1, read as the reverse complement.
CATTAGTTAGATTAATATCTGAGGGGGGATCTTTCATTCAATGATCTGTGAGGTCTGTGGTTATAATCCCGGACGAGATCTTGCAAAATGTTCAGGTAATGGTACGTTTGTTTGTAGGTGAAATATCTGTACATCGTGGTCTTGAGGGTCCGTATCATTCTCTCGGCATAAGAAGCCTTGGTTTCATTCTGTGTGACATAGTAAGTGATGCCCTTGTTTCTTAAATAAGACCTCATTTTCTTATTATCAAATTCTCGCCCTTTATCTGATCGTATAATTTGTGGCAGGGTAACGCGGGAAAATATCTTCTTCAAGGCCTTAATGACCGCATCCGGTGTTTTATTTTTAAGGGCTCGACCCACAGAAAACGTGTAAATACATTTATAGCTATGAGTAAGTATTTCACACCGTCATTGTCCGAGGCTATATCAGATACATCAGCCAAGTCAATATCCCATCGAGCATTGAGGCCTGAAGCCACCGCTCTGTTCCGCTTGAACTTGTATCTTAAAGGTCGCTGAAGCGAATAGGCATCTTGGGATGTCAACCACTTCTTTATGTGATGCAAACTAATATTAAATGTCCCCTCCTTTTTCACAATGTGATACAACTTAGCAGGGCCAGAAAAGGAGGCTGGGTGTTTGGGATTCAAATAAATACTAGACAAATATGCTTTCCATCCGTCAGCAGGAATGGTTACACGTGAAATGAAGCCTACACGATGTAAATAGAGCATATATTTTATCCACTACATAGCCTATCAAAAACTACAGAGACGGGCCTGGGTTACCTTCAATAACAAACGTGCTTGTGTGTTTATGTTAACCCGTGGATACAGCTGACTGCCTTCATTGTATACCGTCTGGCGACGTGACCTAGTTCATCACTGTTTACAGTAACAAAACAATTCTCCTTTACCTATGCAACTAATGTAAACATAAAAGAACTGACAACATTGCTTCCTCACTATTTCAAAGGAATTTCATACATACTATTCTACAGATTTTGATACTTATTAGTCCATGTTCAACTGTGTAACCGTTGATCTGTCTATAGCGCGGGGATTCCCCTTTACACCTGGCAATCTCATTCGGTCGTTTTCTGTGACGTCATCGTGCACCACCGGTGAAGTGATGTGGTTCTGTCAGTTAGTATTCATCACCCAATCCTGTTCGTCGCCTCTTACGGCAAGCATAGATTGCTGAAGACCTAGCCATACTAGATAAGGTGTTTTTGTCACAACCACAGATGCACATACTCAAAATATTATCACGTAGTTGGAGAACATTTCAATACCGGGACTAATCAATAACGGAAATTTCTATACCGGGAAGAATAATAAAAAGCGATAAAATAATTTTTCATTTGAAGTGTTATAATTGTAAAATAGTCATTACAGAATTAATGATTTAACTTGCAGTTATGAATATCTAGAATATTTGAAGAAAATAGAACTATACATGTATGCAGTTTTATGATTATAAACGTTATGCTTTGACATGCAGTTATACCAGCCTCGGAGTTTCCCCGCTTTTATCAACTCGTGTTGGACCGCCTCCGTGGCCTAGTGGTAGAGCGTCCGCCCGGAGAGCGGAAGGTCCAGGGTTCGATCCCGGGCCGCGTCATACAAAAAGACGTTAAAAGATTGTACTTGTTGTTACCCTGTCTGGCGCTCGGCATGAAGGGGCTAAAACAAGGACTGGTCGGCTCGGAGTCAGTATACTGTGTCTGAGTGGGGTATTCATGTTAAACTGCGGCATGGTATCTCAGTGAGCTAGCACTATAAATCGGCATCAGTCCGGACTAGTACAAGCAGCCACACACACACATACACGTGCATGCACGTCGCTATATAAGTGCAATAATCTTGGACGCGACGTTAAACCCAATTTCACCTCACCTCACCTCAACTCGTGTTGATATATTTGATGTCAAAAGACACTGTGGAGAGATTCCCTATATAGTCTCCAAACAATAATATCACAACATAATAATAATTGCATATTAAAAATTACAAATTAGAGAAAATAGACTTTGTTGTAGATAGTTCTCAAAAAAAGGATTGTTTCGATCCATCTTTTAAAAACGAGATACTGAGATACAACTGATACTGACTAAACACACCGGATTTGAATATTATCCATTTTTGGAAATTAGTCTAAGTTAAAAATAAACTATAAATAAAAGGTCATATGCATATTGTTAGCTGTAATCATTGCAATCAGTTACTATGTAGCTATAGGTCTGTACAAACTGTACAAACAAAGTAAAAGATGATAACCACAAAACATACTTGATTTAAATAACATCCATTGTTGGAACTTAGTCCAAGTTAAAAATAAACTTTTTAAAAGTTTAAATATGCATATTGAGAGCTATAATCACTGCAATCAGTTCATATGCAGATACTGGTACACAACTACTCTGCTGAACATGAAGGACAATTGGCGCATACACGATGGTAAACTGCGTGTATTGTGGCTCTCATTGCCTAGGTTTGCACTGTAACTTGTAAGAAGGTGGCTGTAAGAGAAATTTAATCTCGTATGTGCGGGGATCGGGTGAAGGGAAAGGTTCCGATGGATCACGAGTCAGGTCGAAGTTTTGTAGTATGGACGTCAGTCCAAGGAATATCCTCACTCGGGCCAGCTTCTCGCCAATACAAGACCGCTTTCCGATGCCAAACGTCAACAGTCTGCAATCAAAAGAAAATCTTGTAATTATGTACAATAAATTAAATACCTGTCATATATGATATACGGGAAACTAGTCTGTAAGGATCCGCCCCTATTATCCTCCTTGGTATGTCTGGTGAACATTTAAGTTCTGTCTATGTCTGAGCCTTAATTTTACTGAAATACTGTTCACTACTGTGAAATCAACAATACAACCTGATTCATAACTACGTTAAGTGCTATGCATGTTTACCTCTGACGTTTTTCATCCTCCGGTGGCAGCAGTTTACCATGTTCATCCAAGAATCTGGTTGGATCAAATGTGAAGGGATCCTCCCAAAATGATTCGTCATGGTGTACTCGCCATACGTTGTAAATTACCTTCATAAAGACAGATTTAAATTAATTTTGTTTACAATACAATATGTCCTAATGACAAAGAATATAATTGTACAACAGTACTCTAGATTAATCCTATTATGCTTAGCAATTTTATGTTTATTTGTTTTACAAGCGAAGAACAGTAGCAAAACGGTTATTATTGCAAGGTGTAATGACTTTGTAGGGCGTCTTAGATAACCAGTCGATAACAAGCAAGGGGAAAATAATTTTGTTATGAAGGAAACTACAGAAATGTGGCCTTTCTTTATTACAGAAACGTACCATTGTGCCCTTTGGGATGCTGTAACCATTATAGGTGCAGTCTTGCGTAGTGTTCCTTGGACCAGGCGTACCAACAGGGGTGAAGTAGCGGTATAATTCTAGTTCCACTGCCCTGGTGTAGGGCATTTTGTTCCGGTCCTCCAAACCCGGAAGTCGGTCCTTCCCAACCACCCTCTGGATCTCTTCCTGGATCTTCTTCTGGACCTCAGGGAAGTTTACCATTGCCATTAGGGCAGTATAGATGGTTGGTTTTGTTGTGGTGACACCTATCCACAGAAAAGAAAATGGTAGTTGAATTAAAAAATCTGGCACCTGTGTACTGCTTCAGTAACAGAAAAACATACAAAGTTCTTTCGGTATAAACATAGATATAATTTTAGAAAGTCATCTATACATCATATTATTTGTAAAGTATTACCTGCAATCAGGGAATCTATCAGAACTCCTTTTATATTTTCCTTTGATATATTTCCCTCCTCATGCTCTTTCAGAAGCAATGTGTAGAGACAGTCGGGCATCGTACCCTTGGATTCCTAAAAATAACAGCAGTGTGAAATCCATAACAGCAGTGTGAAATCACCAAAAGCGCTGCATATTTTGCCTGTTATATTACAGTATTCGATGTACATCTGTATTTACATGTGTTCTCAGTGTAGTTACAGTATTAGTTGTACTACAGATTCATTCAAACATCTTTTACTTGAAATTAATTATGAATTTCTGGTAATGGTTTGTGTGCATTACCTTTGATATTTTGTCAACAGTCTCAGTAAAATAGTGGTAACCGTCCTTCATAGTTTGACAAGCCCGTCTTAGGTTCGGCATCAACTTTGTGCTAAACGGGACATTGTCCATGAGAATCTGGTTCTTGAAGTTAAAGAGATAGTCAAAGTCAGCGCCAACATTCTGACAAATTTCCAGTGTCTGATGGCCAGGTTCAAATCTTTTTCCACAAACCTGAAATTACATAAACGTGTTGTGAGTGACATGAGTGAATGCTACAGTCATACATATAACAATATGTTGCACAACTGATCAAAGCTCATGTGTCAGTTCAGTCAGTTAGTTCACATCCAACTGTCCATCATTTTGCCAGTTTACATACCATGACATATAATCAGGGCATCCACATTATTCAGGTACCTAAACACTAATAATTACACTGTTTCCTAGTTACTGTTGTTCAGAATATGTCAACAACTTACCAATATCAAGATCACGTTGCTGACATACTGATTCAGGTCCTCCCACGGGTCAAACGAGACGCCATTTCGTTCTCTGCACCTGTTAATCATCTCTTGTATTTCTACTTGAGCATGATGCTCAACATTTTCCAATGCAGTTCCATATTGTTTTATTCCTCGAAAGGTTAGTTTTCTCAAGTACTGCTGCCTGTCACTGGCCGTCTGGAAAATCATATCATGCGGAAGCAAATACTTGCTAAAATATGTGCTAACTCTTCCACTGAAGATATGAGTATATTCAGGAGAATAAAGGAGGTCCCTTATGGTTTGGAATTTGTCCAGAACGATTGCCGGCGTCATTAGCAAATGGACGGTGAATATACCATCGTATTGCGAACCCACGTGAGTGAGATCTTGTACCATTGTCGCTTCCTTCAGTTCGAAGAAATTACCCAGTATTGGCAGTGGTTTCGGACCCGGGGGCATCTTACTATACTTCCTTTTCGATTGATATATGTAGGCGAGAAACAGCACAACAGCTGTCCCAAGTATCAACTCCGTCAACATCTTGCTTACAGCGTCAGTGAATGTACACAGATTCTTGTGTATGCCTAAAACAGAAAAAAGGAAATATATCTATGACGGACAAATGTAAGTTTCAGAAAACATGACAACCGGAATTGATATATTTCCACCGTAATAGCATATAACTTTCTTGTGGAGGTGGTTAGAGGCATGCATATTCCTTTTGTAAAATCGCACGCGTATTTTCTCAAAGATGGCAACCGTGACATGGGTACATTTGTTAGCGGGAGAATAAATCTCTTATACAACACCAAGAAGCAAAATGCCCCACGTTGTGAAAGTCACGCGTGACACAGCACAAGTTAACCTCAGTTCAATCGAACAACTGTTTCTATCAATTTTCAATTTGTTTTAATTCTTTTACAATTGCAGATTGAAACATGTCGGTAAGATCATTCTTTGTGGCAGTATACTTCCTTGCCTCCTGCTCGTGATATAAAACCTAACGCTGGACGCATAAATCACACATACCCTCGTGATAATGCTACAACTGATCACGATTTGGGTCAGAGGAGTAAAACGTATACATATACAATAAAATACAAACACTTACATATGTCTTTGTTCGTGATAATCAACAAGCATTCACTTCTTTAAGTTTAGTTTGTTCCGTTGTTTGTCCCTGTTCCTGTGAAGGTGGACTCACAGATTGTGCTTCGTTGATTGTCCCCATGTGTGCAGAGTGTAAATGTATACCCTATTTATTTATCACAGAGCTGGGAGGACAATGACCCACTGACGTGAAAGTGCAGTTTTGTTTAAAACGAGGCTGTTATCTTAGCATATGTTAGAGTGTTTGTGTGAGTGATACATGGCAATATTTCAGCCATATCGTGACTTGCATTTAAATTTTAAAATATCATTTGTGATCAAACTTTGACAAATGTCACATTATATAAAGGGCGATGGATCTCCAACAATTACAGTTAGGCCATGGTACCATACTGGGGACCATTATACTAATGGACAGGTGGCACACACAAACACAAGCCAATTGTTTACTTGAAAAAAACACACGGGAACATATGGTACAAGTGAAAATAGTGAATGGCATCATTTTGGTGAATTGTGACTTTTCAATGAAGCGTAAAACGTCTTCTTGACATAACACCCAGAATTAAGTGAAAGGTCATATTTTTTTTATATCGGATGAAATAGGACTTGGAGATACCGTACATAGACCTATACGTAACTTGCTATTTGATCACAGTATTTTCTGTTTTCTGTCATCTACGTTTATCTTATAGCTTTAAGTATATTTTAAGTGGACATTCTTGCATGCAGACACATGAATGTTTGTCTCCTGAAAATATGTCGAAAACAAGCACAGTCAGCTAGGCTTGACTAGGCTGTCAGCAGCGATAGGTCGGTTAGATTAGTGTCACCGTGTTGACCCACATTTTAACTGAATTTTATTACACTCAGGCTGCAAACTGCAGCATAAGAGGTACAGTATGTAAATAATATTATATGCACATTGTATATACAGTAAAAACGGCGATGTTGCATTTGGGTTTGTCAAATAAAAAAAGAGAAAGAAAGAAAGGAAAGATGAGATACAAGTTAAACAGTAAAGATTGTAAGATACTAACATGAATTTACCCAGTTACTTTCTGAAGTGAGGCATAAAAATCTTATAAATGATAGAGAGTTTCATTATTGTTCCAACTTCAATATTGGTCAGTCTCATTATATATACTGAACCGCAAAAGAAACGTCACCATGGATAGATATATGAGAAACCTTATTTGTCCAAACAGTGTAAACATACTTTGAGACATATTAAAAAGACGAAACTTGGAAAAACTGATCATCAAGGTTGAAATAAAGTGTCAAATGTTCTTAAAGTGAAACACAACACTAGTCTCTGAGAAAATGGCATCACAAGTTAGTATCTCGTGTGTCCGCCATGTGCATTGATGACTGCCGTGCAACGTCGATACATGGATTGGATGAGGCGGTTGATGAAGGCCATAGGCACTTAAGCCCACACTCTGAGGAACGCCTGACGCAGTTCAGCTGCAGTTGTCGGCCTTGGTCGGATGTCATTCAGCCATCTTTGAATCTCGCCCCACAGGTGCTCAATGGGATTTAATTTGGGAGTGAGGGCAGGCCACTGCATGGTTCTGATGCCATTCTGCTGGAGGAAGTCTCTGGTTGCTCTCGCAGTGTGGACACATGCTGAAACTCGTGGTTGCGGCGACGTGCAAAATGAGGTATGGCGTGTGGTCTCAAGATCAATGTACCGAGCTGCTGTGACACCATTGCCTCTCCCTGGACCGATGTTCTGTCGAGTATGGACCAGACAATCCAGAGATTGACATCATGAGCATCAATCCACGCAATTGGGGATACGATGACATGCATCAGCAAAGTCAGCAAGCCTGACCACCCGATCCCGTTAGTCGCCCTTTACAACAAGCATAGTCGCCTTTTACGGCAAGCATTGGTTGCTGAAGACCTATTCTACCCCGGATCTGTGTCAGCAGAGATAGGGTTTATCTTATCTTTTATTGTCATGTATTAGTACAATTAGCTGTTATTAATAAAGCTGTGAACCTATTACCACGTTTTTATCATTACTTTCTACTTTGTAATTACACTCCTGAACATTGGAGCACAGATCCGTGACAATTACTACTGTTCCTGATACCCAAATACATCAGCCAATTGTTATTCGTTTCCCACACACAAACTTCTTCCATGACTATGTGAATAACTTGATTTTGATTGGAAATCAATAAAGTCACAACACAAAATTGGACATAATCAATTTTGATTGATTACGCAACTAATTTTATCACCACGTTACTGCGCTAATATACAACCAACAACACTATCCTGCTACTTCCGTCTGACCACAAATATCGCTGATGTCAGCACAACACACGTGATGGATTTGGTATATTTTTTGTGAATAATTTTCAAAATTTGTGAGGTACAGTGTAAGTCACCTGGTACAGTGTAAGTCACCGGGTAGAGTAAGTCATCTGGTACAGTGTATGTCACCGGGTAGAGTAAGTCACCTGGTACAGTGTAAGTCACCTGGTACTCGCATGGTCAGCAGTTCACGAACAAGTGTTGCCATTATAAACTTACACCCATGAATGCAGATTGTCATTTGCTTCGATTTTGTGAGAACTGATCTTTAGGCGAGTTTGAGGCTGCAGATCTGGGCCGTTATAAGTTTAATCATGGAAGTATTTTCTACTGATGGGGTTTCTTTACGCTTTGTTCTTTGGGATGCAATCGAACATGCTCTTTCTTCGACGATTCCCCTGTGCAGAGTTGCGTCCCTTGGGCACGCCAGGAACCTATGAGTGTGGGTTCGAATCCCGGTTCGCCCCGATTACGTTTCTAGGTTTGTCAGCACCTAGCCATGCTCGTGGGTTTCACCGAAGTGGTAAACGTCTGAGACCTGCATCACTTCGGGCTTTCCTCCCACATTAAGCTGACACGCCGCGATATAACTGGAATATTGTTTAAAGCGGCGTTAAACCTCACTCACTCACTCGAAGATTTCCAAGAGCGTCATATCACCCTTGCTCAAAAGTTGATTGATGAGGGTTAGAATATTCATAAAGTTTTAGTGTAGACAAGTGGTTTTTTCCCTCAGGTGAACCCTTGCCTTGCCTTTGCATGTGTTTGTGATTAATGTCACATGTAGGGCAGGATACACTCACCTTTTCGTGAACACCTGGTATCATCGCTGTATGATAATGATTCATGAACACATGCTTCTTCTTCTACTGATGATTATTATTATTAAGTTTTATATTAGTTTGTCAAATACCTGCAAATATAATATATGTGTTCAGTGATATCCGTTGAGTTTCATGAAATGAGGTAGGCAAGTGAAGATATATACAAATTTATTCATAATAAGTGTTATAATTATGAAAGGATTATTATAGAATTAAATGATTTAATTTTCATTTTTTAATATTGTTGATATTTAAAGGGATAGAACTATACATTTATGCAGTGTCATGATTATAAACTTTATGATTCAACATGCAATTATACCATTTAAGCAGAACTGATCTAATATTGTGCTTAGGCATTGTTCGCAGCAGAAGTTATGACCTTGTTGCGCATTTGTAGTCGTAATTTTAACAAGTAAAGGCAGCTGTTGTTTCGCAGTTTTTCCAATCCTTTCCCGTGTGACCCGGATAACCTTTGCTATAAACAGAGCTCTCAAAAACTGACCACTCTCAAAAACCGAGGTCTCCTGTCATAAGAACTACATCCCATAAGAACTACAGCTTAAAACAGTAAAAGGTATGTGTCAATTGCCTTTATGTTAATTGATTGGGCTGCTTGTTACTGCCATAAGAAGTAAATGGTACTTTATGTCTTATTATGCACTTTATTAACCTTCTTACATATATGTATATAATATTGACAGCAGCGGGTGACCTCGCCTAGGTCAACACTACCAAGCTGACTGCCGTTCATTCCCGATGAACGACAGGATGCTACGTGATTGGGTTGTGAATGGAGCGGAGACATACAGAACTACTTTAGGGGAATTCCTCAATGTCTGAAAATAATATTCAAAATCCGAGAATGCTCGAGAATGCTCCACACTGTCGTGTATTGCTTCGGGAAATCCAACCGCGCCGCCTCAAGAGGTAATCCATGTCATCAGCAGCCGTAGTATGACTCAAACACACACCCAAAGTTAACAGTACGTTAATATCAATCCATTTTCAGCATTAGCCGGGTCTGGATTTCTTTCCAACTCTAACTTTGCTTGGTGCAGCTTTTATTTTAAGCGAATGACATTGCCGTAGCCGCCATTTTCTGCCGTTTGTCAAACCAAGGGATGCCACGACGTCACCACTCTCCGCGTTGATATAGTTCGCTTTAAATAATTAAAGTTTGATGTTTAATGGGTTGTTTTGTAATGATTTATGTTTCTGTCGGGACGGTCGGGTAGCCTAGTGGTTAAAGCATTCGCTCGTCACATGAAGAACCGGGTTCTATTCCCGACATGGGTACAATGCGTGAAGCCCGTTTCTGGTGTCCCCCGCCGTGATATTGCTGGAATATTTCTAAAAGCAGCGTAAAAACACTCACTCACTCACTCACTCACTCACTATGTTTCAGTCAATATAAAGACATCGCGCATCATGGAATTTGCTCACGTAAGGCACTGTCTTCATCAGCTGATGAACGTCAACAAATACAACTTCAATCCTTAAATAACATAACATTCATGGCTCAGTTTGGCACGTTCACACTTCTCAATGGAACTGATGTCAATAAATCCAAGAGATTCGGGTGATGATAAGGCAAGGGTGTGTTGAGTCAGGAATGGGAATCCTTCTTAGTTGTTGTTCTTGGTCCAGTTGTCAGGTAGTAGTTCGATAGGGAGGGACCATAGGCAACTCATGTTGCCACAACATAGTCCTTGAACTCCTCACTGTGTTTCACCTCAGGAGTCGCTTCCATGGCTTCTATCCATGTGTCCTGCACCTGGCTGACAGGGAGGAGAGGAAGTCTAGCTGAACTACTTTGAACTGAAGTCTTTACAGCTTGTAATTGTGATAATCAAAACTGATTAAGTGTTAATAACCCAATTAATAATCTGATGTTAGGAGATTATAATATACTTGCTGCTACATAATCTCATGTAACTGGTTTCTATAATAAGCCACTTAACAATCACATAATATGTAATAACTTCACTAGAAAAATATATAAGTATTAATTTATTTAATGATGATATTTAATTTCTTACATTCATACCAAGTGATTATTGCATATTACTGTAGTTCTAAGGGATTATTCCATTATCAATGATAGTGGTAGGCCAGTTGTGGTTACATAACCCCTGAATCTTTTTTGGACTGTAGTTCTAATGGGCTGTAGTAAACCCACCCCTACACCCTGTCACGCATCACTATGAGGAAAGAGATGTAAAGTGTTTGTTCCAGAATAAAATGATCAGCTCAAACACAGTATAAAATTACACCAATATTTTGTTACTAAATAACTGGTACAATTTACTTAAAATCACACATACATGAATATGTAAATAATAACATTTACCTGTCAAAAATAAATATGAACGTTTGAAACATCAACATAAATATGACTCACACTACTATCACCAATGCATTACATGTACCGCCCCACCCCTGGTTATAATACCACCCTAGTAAAAATGCCATGTTTTTCTCAGTACAAAATTTCCTGGTTATAATACTAATGCCAGCTTGTTTCAGAACACACATTCCAATTCTCAGATGATAATGCCATTTTGCCTTAATTTTGACAAAACATGGTTGTATAGATTCTTTTGGAGATAATTCCCTGTTATAAATCAACAAACTAATTGCATTGATCGCAGATGATTTCATTGCTAATCCACACACGGAAAATCATTCACTTTCTTAAAATAACAAACCAATTAGTTTGATGTTTTGATTATGTGGACCCGTGAGGATCCGGTTAGAATTCAGCAACCCATGCTTAACGTAAGAGGCGACTAACGGGATCGGGTGATCAGCCTCGCTGACTTGGCTGATGCATGTCTTCGTCTCCCAATTGCAGGGATCGATGCTCATGATGACTTGATGTTACTTGATTGTTTCGTCCAGACTCGATTATTTACAAACCACCGTCATATTGCTGGTATATTGCTGGGGTTGTGGTTGACGTCGGCGTAGCCGTCTATCACATTCATCCCACGGGTATTCTGTCTGGTTCAAATCCGGTGATCCATGCTGTATGCGCTCGATCCTGCTCGAATACTCCGTTGCCGTTGGCTGCAATTGGGAGGACGTGTGGTAGGAGAATTTCGTTGATGTACCGTTGAGCCATAAGACTGCCCTGAATATGGACCAAACCTGTCCTGCCATGATGATAGATAGCCTCCCACGTCATAACGCTACCCCCTCAAACCTGTCCACAGTTTCCGGCGTAACGTTCTCCCCGACGTCTGTAGACCCGTGCTCTTCCATCCCCTCGACGGAGGAGAAATCTTGATTCGTCGCTGAACAAGAAACCTTTCCATCGCAGTTGAGGCCATACCCTGTGTTGACGACACCAATGCAGTCGTTGTTGACGATGTTGTCGACTCAATATGACGCTTCGAACAGGACCTGCTGCTCTTAAACGGTTTTGTACGGACTGGTCGGAGATTCTGCGCAGTCCGTGTATTTGGGATGCGGTTGAGGATATCTATATCCTGTCTGGGAAACTTTATAGCTTCCCTTTAACACGAGGGGTTGTCTATGCAAACGTCCCTTTGCAAATAGCTTGAAAACTTAGTGGCACATCTGGGATATTATTATCTCTTTCCTTAACCGTTTATACATGGAATAAAGTAAAAAGGATCGCTCTATATCCTGTCTCGGAAACAATATAGCTTCCCTTTACCACAGACGGAAATAACCTGAAAACTTAGTGGCACATCTGGGAGTCTCGCATTTCTCACATGGAAATAGTTTAAAATACGTGTTTGAAAAAAATATTTTATTTTTCCTTAAACATACATGCATAAACTAACGTAAAAAGAGTCGCTCTATAGCACCTGTTGAAAACCATATAGCTTCCCTCTGGTGGGGGCTAGGGGTGAGGGGTGGGCGTGGGGGGTTTGCAGCGATTCTGCTATATCTTTTACTCGATCTTATCTTCATATCTTCTTATACAATCTCTGCGTTTCACATCTGGAATTGGTTGGTGTCTCGGGGTGTGTTACTGGTATTAAGTTGTTGATCATCACCCTTTCTTGGTGAGTGTGCCTCATAACTAAAACAGCCACAAACCGTAACAATGACGACATGCTATGTCTTAGACGAACGTATTGTCTCTGAAATTAACATATTTTACAGATACAATCAGTTGTTAAATACTAGTTATGAAATATATTAATAATAAATACTCACTTCATTTTCAGAGACTAAACAAATCTGTAGAGCTATAATTGCCTGGAAATTACAACACACGTAAAGATTGCTATCACCCATCACTGACAGGCCACTGAAAGTGTTGTCTGACAGGAATATTTACTGACGCTGCTGCCTCTCCCACAAAACACACCCTCTCACTGTCAGTCGTGGGCAGTTTAGCTAATGTCCAGAAATCTCTCGAAAAATCCGACAACGATTTCAAAGTTATTTAATATTTCTTCAAAATCTAAAGATTCTGTTTGCACTATACTTGTAATGGGATGCTCTCAGTGGTAGCGAGAACTTGTATCCGATTTTATGAGATTGAGGTAATCTAGGCATGTGATTAATCCTGTTTTGTTTATTTAAAGCAGTAATTGTTTATTGTTGAGCAAGTTTATCTCTGCAGCCGTTGAAATTTGCAGCTACTCGCCGATTCGTCTCGCATCAAAACGCGAGGCTGTGTACTCGCGGGCAACACCAACACAACAACAACAATCGTATATTTCGCTTCTTCAAGGTCATGCTATGACATATTGGAGGTACAAATGGAGATTTATTGTGACACGAGGCAGGAGACAGACATGCATCAACTATACGTTTAACTGCAACACACTCATACATTTAATTAAGCATCTTGAGGATTTCTTTTACAAACTGTGCTAGTTTTCTTTGTTCAGGTAAACTTTCCGTATTGAGTAACATATCAAGTAGTATCGAGTATGTCTTGTAAAATACTTCTTTTGAATATATAACTTACGCAAGTTATGCAGAAAAGGACATATTAGTAGATAGTGATATTCGACAGCTAAGTTATGTTTATTACAGTGACTACAAATTCTGTCTTCCGCGGTATATTTTCCCATAGCCCCTTTTCTATTGGGTATTGGCAATCTAACAACTTTTTAAATACTGTGAAAAGCGACGTTTCGGTATGGATCCTTATACCGTTGTCAAGCAAGACTGAATGGGGGACTGACTGACTGATATAGAAGATTTAACGTGCGCTTTCCGACTACAGCGTATTTCGCACACGGGCCTGGCCGGACCATTTAGTGTATTCCGAGAAGGGTGAAAGTGGTGTGTGCAACCCAAGAGGGGGCTTTTAGGGGTTGCTTATATTGATTTTTTGAAATTTTTAAATTTGGAATAAATGCCGAGGTGGGTGGAGGAGGGAACTAAGGGAGCTGGGTGAGGTGGGTGTTTGTATGTTTATTGGATTTTGGTGAGTGAGTGAGTGAGTGAGTGAGTTAATATTTAACGTCACATCGGCAGTATTTCAGCCATATCGTGACGAGAAGTACATTAATAATACACATAATTATACGAAATAAAAACCTGTCGACGAAGGACAGTAAAATTACTAGATTTATCACAGATCATGTCTAAAACTAGTAGTTAGCAATAGAAATATAACAACATACGAAACAATACAAGATAAAAATGAGCTATAGATCGCCAGCCACTGAAGAGAGATCACCATGCTAGGGTCCATGGGGACTTACAGTACTTTTGCTACCTGCATGGACCCTAGCCGGATTTACATCATCCCTTCAGCTGTTGGCGATTATTGACAAATTTAGCAAACATTTAAAATAACACATATGCTACGATTAAAACCGTGGTACAAATAAATATACTTTGAAAGACGTGGTCTTACATACCCTCTTAGGGGGACAATAATTTTACACTACTTCAATCCCCTTCGAGGATATAGCCACTAACAATCTCAGTTATTAATTTTATTCGACCAATTATGAAAAAACTGATTATGTACAGAAAATAACATTCAAAATTTATGCAATAATTCAATTTCCTTTAAAAAACCAATAATTAAATGAGAACTAATAGTATTAAAAAGATCCTTCATAGATGTAACCTTGAAATAGTTATCCCTTGTGATGGAAAAATCAATGCAGTCAAGCAGGACATGCTTGACCGTGATTCTTTCATCACAAGGGACACAGAATGGAGGATCCTCACCTTTTAAAATATATTCATGAGTATAACGTGAATGGCCAATACGACATCGTCTTAAAATGACCTCTTCAAATCTGGACTGACAACCCAAGTAGGTATAACCGATATTCGCTTTTATTGCATGTAATTTATTTATACCCACTTGGGTGTCCCACTTCTTCTGCATTAGATCTCTGATGTAAGATCCAATGACAGGTTTATAATCACTGTATGGTAAAAGAAGTGGTGTCACAGATTTGTTGAGTGCTGCTTTTGCGGCAGCATCAGCCAGTGTGTTACCAACAATCCCAACATGGCTTGGTAACCAACAAAAAACGATGTCATATTGGCCAGTCGCAAGATCATTAAATAACTCAAGAATTTCAATTAAAAATGGATGTTTACATGACATATTTTTAATAGCCTGAAGGCACGAAAGTGAATCTGAAAAAATAATGAAGTCTTTAGATTTTGATTTCTTCTTGATATATTGTAGTGCTGTTAAAATTGCGTGCGCTTCTGCTGTGAATATGGAACTATTATCGGGTAAACGTGAAGATACTGTTCTGGATCCAATGATGGTGGCACTAGCAACTGCGCCACCATCCTTGGATCCATCTGTAAATATAGATTTATATGTGTCATAAGTGTTTCTTAATTGATTGTATTCTTGTTTATAAATAAGTGGATTTGTATCAGATTTCTTAAGTTTAGTTAATGTGAGGTCTACAGTTGGTCTTACCATCTGCCAAGGAGGCGATGAAAATAGTTTTGTGGGAGCTATATCCTGAAAGTTAATGTTCGCAGCAGAAACGACTGATTTAATTCTTATTCCTAGGGGTGGAACAAGAGATGTTTTCTTATTGTAAATATCTTCGTACAGAGGATTAAATACGCAATTAAAGGCTGGATTTGACTGAGTGGAATATAATTTAGTGATGTACTGTAAAGATAGTTTCAGACGGCGTTGTTTAAGAGAAGGCTCATCCGCCTCAACAGACAGACTTGGAATAGGAGAAGTGCGAAAGGCTCCAAGGCAAAGCCTCAGTCCTTGGTGATGGATAGTATCAAGTTTTTTTAAATTACTTTTACAGGCTCCACCATAGACGATGGAGCCATAATCAAGTTTGGAACGGATCAGTGACCTGTATAAGTGTAGGAGGGTAGTCTGATCCCCTCCCCACTTTGAATTAGAAACAACTTTCAACAAATCGAGTGCTTTCTGGCATTTAGCTTTAAGAGATTTAATGTGTGGTAAGAAAGTTAAATGGCTATCAAAGATGAGTCCCAAGAATTTGGCCTCTTTAACAACTTTGATAGGGGTGCCATTCAAAAATAATTCAGGGTCTTTATGCGGCTTATATTTTCTGCAGAAGTGTATGCAGTTAGTTTTAGACATAGAAAAATTGAACCCGTTTTCGAGAGACCATTTATGAATTTTATTGAGACAGATTTGTAACTGCCTCTCTATGGTATGCATATTTTTACCACAACAAGATGCATTAAAATCATCCACGAACAGTGATCCATCCACTGAATCACTTAAAACCTGGGACAAACTATTAATTTTAATGCTAAACAAGGTGACAGACAAAATACTGCCTTGTGGGACACCCTGATCCTGATTATAATGATCAGACAGGGTGGAACCCACTCGGACTTGAAATTGTCTGTCTGTTAAAAATTGTGATATAAAATGAGGCAAACGGCCTCTCGAACCAAAGTCATGTAAATCCTTTAGAATGCCATGCTTCCAAGTAGTATCGTAGGCTTTCTCAAGATCAAAGAAAATTGATACTACGTGTTGTTTGTTTACAATAGCATTTTTCACAAAGGATTCTAATCGTACTAAATGGTCGATAGTACTTCTATTTTTTCGGAAACCACATTGGATATTTGTAATTAGATTATTGGTTTCCAGATACCAAATTAATCTATTATTAACCATTCGTTCCATGGTTTTACATACACAGCTTGTTAAGGATATAGGTCGATAGTTCGAGGGATCTGTATGATCTCGGCCAGGCTTCGGTATTGGGACTACAATGGCGTTATGCCATGAAGTAGGAAAATTCCCTGATGTCCATATTTGGTCAAATATATCTAAAAGTGTCTCCAGACAAGAATCTGGTAAATGTTTTAAAAGCTGGTAATGAATGTTATCAGCTCCCGTTGCTGTGTCATGAGCTTGCCCAAGGGCGGTATGTAGCTCATGTAATGAGAAGACTTCATTATAGTCTTCACCATTATCAGAAGTGAAATTAACTTTGATCTTTTCCTGTTGTTTCTTAAATTTCTGAAACTCCGGGACATAGTTAGAAGTTGAAGAATGTTTCGTTGACGTTTCTCCAAGTTTATTGGCAATATCTGTTTTATCCGTTAATAACGTGGCACCCTCCTTAAGGTGGTGAACAGATGATTTTGAACCTTTTCTTTTTATTTTTTGCACCATATTCCACACCTTGGATATGGGCGTGCGGGAATTTATTTTGGAGACATAGTTTCTCCAAGACATACGCTTATTTTGTTTAAAAGCACGTCGTGCCTTGGCATTTGTAATTTTGACTCGATCTAGATTATGGACTGTAGGATGGCGGCGAAAATACTTTTCCGCTTTCTTCCTATATTTTCGTGCCTGTTTGCATTCGTTGTTAAACCATGGTTTACGAATATGAGGAATTGCAGAGGACTGTGGAATTGCTTCATCAGCAATTTCATTCAACAAGTCCGAAAACAACTGTATCGGATCTTGAACATGTTGAAAAATGTCAGGTGTTAATTTTTCAGTGGATAATAATTCATATAAAGACCAATCAGCCTTTGTAAAAGTCCACCGAGTTGTTGGTGGACGATCAGTAGGGTTAACAGTTTTAAGGATAGTAGGGAAATGGTCACTCCCACAAAGGTCATCATGAACTGACCATTCAAATTCGTTGTAAAGATCTGAATCTGTGATGGAGAGATCCAGTGCTGAATATGTTCCTGTAGCAGGATGTAAATAAGTGTTTGAATCGTCATTAAAAAGGCAGAGATTGTTGTCTGAAATAAAGTCTTCGAGCACTTTTCCCTTTCTGTTTGTATTTGGACTTCCCCATAGAGGGTTATGCCCATTTAGATCGCCCATTATGATACAGGGCTTTGGTAACTGATCATAAAGATTCTGAAGATCAGCCTGCTGAAGAGTAGTCGAAGGAGGAATATATAAGGAGCACAAAGTAAGTGCAATGTGCAAGGTAAGTCGGACAGCTACAGCTTGAAGATTGGTATTTAGGGGAACAGTACTGTGGATGATGCCTTGTCTGATCAATATAGTAGAACCTCCAGTAGCTTTCTCACCTGGAGGTGAAAATGAATGATAGCAATTGTATTTCCGTAAATCAAATACATCGCTGTGCTTAAGATAAGTCTCTTGGAGACACAGTGCTGATGGTGTAAAGTCCTGAATTAGCAATTGTATCTCATTAAAAATTTTCCTGAGTCCTCTGCAATTCCACTGAATCAAATGAGGCGTGTGAGTCATGGCGGCTCAATAGGTAATCTCACACGCGAGCGTGAAGAACTCCTAGCACTGGCCTGAGAAGACGGAGTTACCTCCATATCCAAAGGTCCAAAGGAGTTGTGGACAGGCACCTCTGAAGGAGAGGGTGTCCGAAGATGTTGTCTATTTAGTTTTTTTCTTTCTGTCTTCGACATATGAACATTTCCTGGCTTTTCAATGTCTGGTAAACATTGTGAATCAGTCTGTGATTCTGAGGATGATGTAGTGGGTTGACAATCAGATTTGTTGGGCTGACTGACAGATGTTGTATCAACTGGTTTCACAGAGTGAACCCACGTCAACTCAGTTTGACATTCTATTGATGAAGTAGCAACAGAACGAGACACTGCAGCAGAATAAGATAAAGTTGACGGCACCTGATTTGCTACTTGCTTTTTGGCTTCCAGATATGAAATATTGTTGGTGTGTTTCAGTTTCAATATCTGAGACTCAGTTTTCCATATAGGACAGGCCTTTGACCAGACTTCATGTTGGCCATTGCAGTTGGCACACTTAACATCTGCCCTACAGTCAGTGCTGTCATGCTGACCACCACAACGCTGGCAAACATGAGGTCGACCACATGATTTGGAACCATGGCCAAACTTTTGGCAAGTATAACATCGGAGCGGATTGGGGACATACACCTCCACTCCGATATTAACATAACCAGCTTTAATTGAACGAGGGATACTAGGTCTATCAAATGTGAAGAGATAGGTATTCATGGGAGTGATAACACCATTGACCTTTTTGGTGAAACGTTTAACAGCAGTCACTGCCTGATCCTTTAACTCTGTAACAATTTCTTGTTCAGACATATCCGAAAGGCATCGAGCTCTGTCTCGAACAATTCCTCTACTGGAGTTTAAAGTCTTGTGTGCTGAAACAGCAACCTCAACATTTGCAAACTGACTGATCGACAAGAGATTTAGAGATTGCTGTTTCTTCAGACACTCCACAAGAATAGAACCACTACGGAGACGAGTGACATTTTTCACTTCTCCACAGTGTCCGTTAATAGCTTTTGAAATAGCAAACGGATTCAATTTTAAAGGTAGTTTGTCAGCAGCCTCGATCACCAGGAATCGGGCCCATGAATCGGAGTTGGTGGGAATGTTCCCAGAATCATCATCTTCAAGACGTCTTTTTTTGTCGTTACGAAGTGAAGCAGGTTGTTTGGTAGACATGGCGAAAGAAAAGTGTTTCAGCATACCTCCTCCCCACCCCCCATGGAGTGTCAACAAGGACAGTGTTGTAGCGCATCGGATTTCCAGCATGCAAACACCAGGGATACAGGGATGTTATACTCCAGCAAATATGACTTGAATAGCTATATTTATCTACCAGATGTAGTGCCAGGCAGGTTCAGTCCACGACAAGAAACTGGAGACATACAGAATACAGAGGTCAACATCACCAGATTGGCCCATGAGCCACCGCCTTCTGGCGTAAGACTCTAGGCAATTTATTCCATCAAAAATTGGTAATTCATACAAAGTATGCATGGCCAAGTCCAAAATATACATTATAATACAACACAGGAGTGCATATACAATATTACGCACAGGGCCTGGCATGACCAGCCGATTGATAAGACCGGGCCCATCTTACCACCCGTCTAGGCGAAGTAAGGGTCGAAGTAGTGTGTTGGGCAAAGGAACACAGTTCCAGGAACCAGTGCCCTCAACTACCAGACTCCCGTCCTCCGCCGACACAGGGACGCAACCCACGGCAAACAGGTTGCCCATTTTAGTCGCCTCATACGACCAGCAATGGGAGGCTGTGGAAATATTCTGCCCCGGTTCCACACGGGGGAAGAGCTATTAGCGCTACCCAGCACTCACCACGAGGAGGTTGCTCTTCACGAGTGCCTATTGGATTTTGGATTGGTAGATTAATTAATTTTTAGATGCGCTTAATTAGGTCTGAATGGGGGACATAGTGCAGAATATATATAGTAGGTGGGGGATTAACAGTAGAGGATTAACAGTAACAACAATAGTATACATGAGTCGGATAATATAGGTAGGTGTGACAACAAAGGGATGGTGCTGTCACAACACGATGGACAGAAAACACATAGCTGGAAGCCAATAGGGTCATGAAGTCAATAAACGGGATGAGTGATTATTGTTTGATAAGTTCATAGTAGGCGGGTGGGATGAAATAGCCTTGATCTCTGTTGATTGATGGCTTGTGGCGGCGAATGTGGACTGCTTCTGTTAGTTTTCTTTTGGTGAAATCATGGAGGTTGTTGGCGAGGATTTGGACGTTGTCCCAGTTGATGGCCTGGGGGTATTGAGCGACTCCTTTTACGTTATGTTGTACCTTAATAGTTAAGGAAGGTGAACATAGTATTTCAAACCCGTATTTTAAAATATTTTGATGCGAAAAATGCGAGGCTCCCAGATGTGCCACAAAGTTTTCAGGCTATTTCAATAAGGACGTTTGCATAGACAGCCCCCGGTGTTTAAGGGAAGCTATATAGTTTTCTAAACGGGTTACAGAACGATTCCGTTTACGTTATGTTATACCTAAATAGTTAAGGAAGGAGAAAATAATATTTCGAACCCGTATTTAAACTCTTCACATGCGGAAATTACGAGGCTCCCAGATGTGCAACTAAGTTTTCAGGCTATTTCCACTGGGATGTTTGTATAGATAACCCCCCGTGTTAAAGGGAAGCTGTATAGTTCTCCAAAGGGGGATTGAGCGACTCCTTTTACGTTATGTCGTACCTAAATAGTTAAGGAAGGTGAACATAGTATTTCAAACCCGTATTTTAAAGTATTTTGATGCGAAAAATGCGAGGCTCCCAGATGTGCCACAAAGTTTTCAGGCTATTTCAATAGGGACGTTTGCACAGACAGCCCCCGGTGTTTAAGGGAAGCTCTATAGTTTTCTAAACGGGTTACAGAACGATTCCGTTTACGTTTGTTTATAACTGAAAGCTGAGGAAGGAGGAAATAATATTTCAAACCCGTATTTTAAACTATTTCCATGCGAAACATGCCAGGCTCCCAGATGTGCAACTAAGTTTTCAGGCTATTTCCACTGGGATGTTTGTATAGATAACCCCCCCGTGTTAAAGGGAAGCTGTATAGTTCTCCAAAGGGGGATTGAGCGACTCCTTTTACGTTATGTCGTACCTAAATAGTTAAGGAAGGTGAACATAGTATTGCAAACCCGTATTTTAAAGTATTTTGATGCGAAAAATGCGAGGCTCCCAGATGTGCCACAAAGTTTTCAGGCTATTTCAATAGGGACGTTTGCATAGACAGCCCCCCGTCTTAAAGGGAAGCTATATAGTTATCCAAACGGGGTACAGAGCGATTCCTTTTACGTTATAGTATGCCCAAATAGTTAAGGAAGGTAAAAATAGTTTTTCAAATCAGTTTATAAGTGCACTTAATACAAGTGTATGGTGTTATACGCTTCAACGGTTATATCACGGCGTGGGGTGGCTGCAGGAATCGGCTTCATTCGAAACATTACCCTGATGAAAGAAATCGAGCTCGGCAGTTTCGGCGTAACTTGCCAAAACTTGATTGAGACACTGAGCTACCTTATCGTTAATATGGACATATTACATTTACAAATATTACCGCGCACACTGGAATCTGTCGAGACAGGTTTTTAACTGATCAGCATTTGTAATACAAGGCGATATCATTTGTGCCGAATGTACTATGATTCATAATAACACTTCTTTGAACTTTGTTTCTATTTACATGTGTTATCATCTGTTATAATATTCCTAATACGGACCTCTGTCTAAATCAGACTAACTTTTGACCCCACAACAAGTAAAACGTTCATTTCGCCTGGATGTCAAAACAATGACTCAATGAAGTCCAAAGCAGATATTCCACTGCACTACACAATACACATTGAACGTTAAAAGCCCCATGCATGAATGCGCAATGCGGATGCGATAGGGTAATTCTCTCAAATGTTGGAGGCAAAAGGAATTTCAAAGCGGTGTTCTCAGCATTCCAGAGAATTCTGCGCTCGTGCTCACGGTAGACTACACCAAATGCATGGTGATAAATGATGATTGGAGATCTCCATTTGTTTGTTGTTTAACGCCACACTCACCAGTATTCTAGCTATATGACGGCGTCTGTAAATAATCGAACCTGCACCAGACAATCCAGTGATTAACATCATGAGCATCGATCTACACAATTGGGATACGATGACATACATCAACTAAGTCAGCGAGCCTGACCACCCGATCCCGTTAGTCGCCTTTTACGACATGCATGGGTTGCTGACGACCAAATTCTAACACGGCGCTTCACGGGTTAATATTGTTAGTAGTGGGTGACCACGCCTGGATGAACACCACCAAGCCGATAGTCCTTCATTTCCCAATGATCGTCCGTATGCCGTGTGATTGCGTTATCAATTCGAATTACGAATTCCCCGATGTCTAACAATAACATCAAAGAGGGTCGGAATTTGCTCACGTGAGAGGGCACTGTCTTCATCAGACAGCCTACCTACCCACATACCTACAAATGTAGATTAACGAGCACAACTAAGAAATCATTTTTATGAAATAGGATTGTTAAAAATACTTAAACAAAAATGCCATTAAAATGTCCACTTAAAGAACGATTTTGTAAATTCTGTAATTGTGATACTGTTGAAGATGAAGTTCATTTTCAATCTTACTCTGATCTTAGATTTTGGGAAAGATGTAGCTTCCCTAGATCTTATTTTATATACGTAGTAGTTGAAAAGCTTGTACATTAATTTAATGTCAAGTTCTACTTTTCTTAACCCCCTCGCCGCACTTCGATCTGAAATGCATAATTGGCGTCTCAACGACCATGGGAGGTATTTACAGGTTGTTACAATTAGCAATCCCCGTCATTTGAATCGGCCAGATGTTGTATTTTTAGTAATGAATTGGGTATTGTTTGTCATACATGATGTGACACACTAATGCAATATTTTCCCCTTCGTTAATGGTACCAAAAAAACTAGAGACTAGAAGGGGTTTGGCAATGACACTATGGTCATATAATTTCGTCTACCGTAAACAAACCATTTAATCGACTTAGAATTGATTAAGTATGCAACTAACTCTTCTGACAAACAGCCACAGGATCTGGCGAGGGAGACTTGGCGCCAGTCTATGTAACCCTGGGTTCACGCTTGCTGGCACTTCTTTGTGGCTCCCGGCACACGGCACATAGGAGCCTTCCCCCACGATCCAGTCAGAATTAACCATCGGGAATCTGGATAAACTACAGGGCTAATTGCTATCATTATCAAAAGAACAGTCTAATATACTGAAATCAGTGTCTCACTGTGACGTAGCTAAGGGATTTTATAAGTTTTGGCAACTTTGGAGATACAACTTTCGAAACATTTGCGAGGGCAAGAGGCCTAGCCAAGCGGGATCAGTAGCCATATCTATGCTTGTAGACCTCTGCGGCTTGAAACCTTCTCCAAAAATTAAAATAGTTGGATTTGGCCGAAATATGTTTGAATTGTTACCTTGTTTCGTTTTGTCGCTGAGTGTACATCTGACTACACTTCTTAACGTTATGACAGGACAGACCGACTGTCAACAACGTGGCCGTGGCTGGACGTCTCATAGACTAGGGTTAGAGTAGCTTCCTTTTGACCAAGGGCATTTACTCTAGCGGACAGACCGATGGATTGCCGCGAAAGGCATTAAAAACAATTGTTGTTTTGCGTTTATGTTGCTTCGCCACTGTATAAGAAATAGATTTCAGTTGTAATTTGGAACTATACTGTCACTGTCCGACTGACACATCCCTTACCCTGTGACGTAATAAATATTAATGCGCGCATCCAAGGAAAACTCGCAATGTTTCCGTAATGTTTGTGAGAGAGTGAAAGCGCTTTTGAAGTACAGATTTTAAGAATGACATTATTTGATAAAGAGGTTATCACGCTTGTGTGTTTGGGGATGGTAAATAACCTGTATTAGGAATAAACACTATGTATTTAATACAATGTTTATTCTTAATGCAGGATATTTACCATCTCCAAACACACTCGCGTGATAACCTCTATTTACCTGATTATAGTCAATATAATTCACACAAACCGTTCCATCTTCTTAGATCACGTGAATGAAATGATTTGTTATATAAATCCGAATTTTAATACTTGTCACAATTTTCTGTTTTCAATACTTCATCAAATTTCTTCAAACGAAAAAATATATAAGCCGACAATGAAATGAGAGACCGACTTCACATTACATTTCAATTTAGTCGATCAGGTTGTTTCGGTGCAGATTAGTTTTCATTGTTTTGGTATTTGTTTCGCTTTTAAATAACATAGGTATTAATTCTGTTAATAAATAAAAATTATGTAATCACCCACTGTTAAATGAAATGGCAGAACAAACGAACGAACAGATAAATAAATCAAAATCGATTGCATAAATATGAGAAATGTTAAACAAGGCTACACTAATGTACCACCAGGAGACAATCTTTGTGGCCGATTAAACGAGTTTATTATGTTTTTGTGTGCTCAAGTTACATGTTTATCTCATAGAGTGACCAGGCACAGGTGATATTTCCACGAGGGAAAATGTCAAGTTTGTCAGGCAACAATTTCCCGACATGTTATTCGAGTGAAATGTTTTTTTAACGTCAGCGAAACATTGCATTACTTTTTTCAAATAAATACATTATATATATCACTAAATAATAAAAAGGATCACCATGCAGAATCAACACAGAGAACATGATGGATAACCTCGCTCAGTTGTCCCAATGTTACTCTAGTCACGCATTAAGGATATATCACAGTAACATAGAGAGGTATCTGTCGACACAGGCTTGTTTATACAGTCAGCTGACTGTGAGTTATGAAGTAAAACCTCCACCAAATAGCCGCTTTTCATATTGTGACTATACCCATTCAAAATGCAGTTCCTCTCTCCCGTTTCAATATTTTCGATGCCACGTAGAGAATCCATGCTTGATCATGAACCTTCTTCCTCAACATCTTCAAGTCGCAATCTTTAGTCAAGTAGACAGTCATCTCCATCTCGGAGGAACTCAAATACATTTACGAGCCTCGTTTCTGATGTAGCACTTGTGTCCAGCAACACCAGCAGCAATATCTACCGATACCGGTATCTTGTGGTTTATAAGTTTGTGAGAGCTGCTTCCAGTGATGAATAGTGATAAAGTATGTACACATGAACAAGAGGATTTATACTGGACAACGGATAAAAGGTTTTACGACATGCGTCTATATAACTAGGTCAGAGATAAGACCTAGCTACAATGGAGTATGGATAGACCTATCCTCACACAGCCTTCTCCTTCCCGATATACTGACCCCAGACCCCCGGGCACGTCCCGGTCCCCTCAGGAACCAGACCCACCCCCCAGGGATATAGCCTTACTGGAGAGACAGGATGAGTTGAGGATATACCAGCAGCTGGACCTGTTGGACGGTAGGTGTCTGTGTGTATGTTATAGTCAGTAGTGACCAACATGTATCAGCCTAGACTATAATAGATGTCACAAAAACTAACACCCTGTGACATATGTATAAAGATAAATTATAATGTTTTTGTGGATCCATGAAAACAGGTACTGTCGGATACAACTTGAGGTGTCTAATGAACCTATTTCATTCAGTGAGGTTGAGATAGCTGTTAATCATCTCAAGAAAGGTAAAGCTGCTGGTTTGGATAATATTCCTGCTGAAGTCCTACAAAATAATCACTGTATTAAGCTACTCCACACATTTTTTGTTTTGAGAATTCAGTTGCACCTAATGAATGGAATAAAGGAATCATAAATCCTATTCCAAAGTCAAATAGTGATCCACTTGACCCACTTAGCTATAGAGGAATAACTCTGTTATCTATTCCATGTAAGGTATACACAGACATCCTAAATAGGAGGATTCAATCCTGGTTAGAAGATAATAATACATTAGTAGAAGAGCAGA
Organism: Haliotis cracherodii; assembly: GCF_022045235.1. Taxonomy (NCBI): domain Eukaryota; kingdom Metazoa; phylum Mollusca; class Gastropoda; order Lepetellida; family Haliotidae; genus Haliotis; species Haliotis cracherodii. The sequence goes on along the minus strand of NW_027266297.1, from coordinate 22,666,369 downwards.
ATGGATTCAGACAGAATCGCAGTTGCATAGATCATGTTTATGCTCTTTACAACATCATCAATGTGAGAAAGTCCACTAAAAAGTCAACATTTGTGTGTTTTGTTGACATAAAGAAGGCATTTGACTCTGTTGACAGGCAATGCTTATGGTTCAAGCTTATGAAGTGTGGTATAAAAGGAAAAATTCTTCAATGCATACAGTCACTCTACAACAATGTGCAATGCACAGTTAAATTAAATGACTTGTATACAGATCCATTTGATGTGAATTATGGTGTTAAACAAGGCTGTAAATTATCCCCAACTTTATTTTCTATTTACATCAATGATCTTGCTGAGGAATTGAAAGGTTTACAATGCGGAATTGAAATAGAGAACTATATGTTATCTGTTCTCCTATATGCGGATGACCTAGCATTAATCGCCCCGGATGAAGAATCTCTACAGAAAATGCTATGTATACTCAGTGAATGGTGCAGAAAGTGGAGGTTAAAAATAAACTGTGAGAAAACACAAGTTGTGCATTTCAGACCCAAGTCTACAATCATTTCAGATTACCAGTTTAAATGTGGCTTAAATGTTGTACCATATACAGAGAGCTATAGATACCTGGGCATCTGAGTTGAATCAACATATGGACATGCATAAGACTGTAAAAGAACTTTGTAAATCTGCCAGTAGAGCACTATCTGCATTGTACACTAAATTTAGAAGTTGTGGTGGGATGTCCTATGAAGTGTATACCAAGTTGTACAATACCCTTATCAAGCCTGTTTTGTTCTATGGAGCTGGTATATGGGGGATTAACAAATACAGGGAGGTGCAAGTCATCCAAAACAAAGCTTGTAGATTTTTTCTAGGAACCGGTCAAAATGCATCTAACTTGGCGATTCGCAGCGATATGGGATGGTCATCAAGTGATGTGGATCAAAAGATAGAATTATTTAGACAATTCTTCAGATGTGAATCAATGCCAGATAGCAGAATTCCAAATATTATTCATAAGTGGGCAATGTATCAAAGTAAATCTCTTGATAAAAGAACTGAAATGCTGATACGAGACTTAAATGTGGATGGGATTATCAGTGACAGTGACAATAACAAGAAAAAAGTGAACTTACTGAAGGATATCTTGAAAGAGAAAGATAGTGAAACATGGTGTAAACAAGTGTGGGATAATGAGAACAAACCAAATGGTAACAAGCTAAGGACTTTCAGACTTTTCAAATTTGATGTGAATGTGAGCCACTATGTGAAATGTGTGAAGCGAAGGGATTATCGAAGTGTTTTATCTAAGTTTAGGTGTGGTAACCTCCCTCTGTTAGTCGAAACAGGCCGCTATTCCAAGCCACCTATTCCTTTAAATGATAGAATATGTAAATTTTGTGCAGAAAAAAATAATTATGTTATTGAGGATGAATCACTTTTAATAGATTGTTTTGTATACAGTGACCTGAGATATCAACTACTACACAAGGCAGCTGAATTAAACCAAGACTTTTATTATTTTAATAGCATTCAGCAATTATCTTATTTGATGCAAGAAGTAATTTTACAGCCGCTTTTAGCAAGCACATTATACAGCATGTATAGAAGGAGAGTGCATCTCTTCTAGTCTTAACATTGTATATAATATTTTTATTTTGTGTTTTATATTTAATAATGTTATATGTTTTAAATGCTTTTAGAGTGTCTCATAAGCCCTAGAGGCTGGATATTGTACTTGCTTTTGTTTAAAATGTGTTTTATGTACAATATGTGACACTTAAATAAACATTTCTTCTTCTTCTTCTTCTTCTTCTTTCTTCTCTAATACTACCTGAGTTTCTGTCTTACACACCGCGATCATCGAGGTACAGTCTTATATATCCTGAGGTACAGTGACTACAGTCTTATACACCCGGAGGTTCAACAGCGATTACCAAGGTACAGACTCATGCACAAGGAGTTACCCATATACATATCCGACGTCACAGTCTTATACACACCTGGAGGTAGTCTTTTATATCCGGAGGTACAGTCGTATATATCCGAAAGTACTGTCTGATACACCCGGCGCTTCTGTCATATACAATGGTGGGCGAATCGCCCGGATGCCGTAGATATGTGGACGTCGTCTCTCTGACCTCACAGATACACCCCTGGTAGCAGGGATTGAAGGGATGTGAGAGTTGCCGTCTGGAACCTTCTGTCTGGAAGATGCATGGTTTGTATCATATGTGTTGGTGTGTGGTTGTCACGTGTGGGCGGCCGCTACAGAACCGATCTCTGACGTGGTTGTTCTAGTGTGACGTCGCCATAGGTGCCATAGGGTACCCCCTTTGACGTTGAATTCAAAACGTTCACACATCGTGTTTGTCTTAGCTCTGCATTTCCGAAGCTTGTTTATAGTGTCACTGATATGAGATTGGATATTTGGCCTTTTATAGAGAATATCAGAAGCAATATCTCCAGAATATTCTTCACTTCTAGCCAAAAACATGCACTGCGGTCAAGTGTCAGTATTCATTGTAAGTTTATTTCGGAGGATTGTTAGTTTCAGCTAATTGAAGCGCTCGTAAAATAAAGTGACTCCCTTATTTTTTAAAGTCCATGCTCCGTCCCAGCGCTAGAGACCTTGTTTATACCGTTATCGATTGACTCCCGGTACCGACAACCTCATCCGCGAAGCTTCGCAATCTCATTAAAATCACCTCTTAGTTCTCGCTATCGCTACACAAAGATCTGAGGACATCCCATTACGGGGCACGTCAGAACGACCTTCCATCCGTCCAATCAAAGAGTCGCTTACCAGATCATGAAAGTGACAGTCGGAATGTGTTTTCTAATACGTGCAATCTTGAAAACGTTAACACGGGTATTCCGAACGACTGATTCCGACAAAATCATCGTCTATCTCTCGCTTCCGTGGGATAAACATTTGAACGGAGGAGGCGTTGCACGGCACGTGGGAAGCACTGTCATACAATCTCAACTACATATTAGACATCCTGGAATGTTCGTTTGTTTAGTTTTCAAAATTTTAATTTTCAACATATTTTTCAAGCGTAGACTGAAATGAAAGTCGCCAGGTTGAAACGGGTGCCGTAAAGCTCGAGAAAGCTGCTTTCTAATTGGCTGATGTCGATTTCTTGATAGTCATTTCAGTGGTCGGTAAAAGTTCGCGAAAGGTCGTTCTGAAATGACCCGTAATGGGATGTCTTCAGATCTTTGTTTAGCGGCAGCGAGAACTTTGAGCTGATTTTAATGAGATTGTGAAACTTAGCGAGGTAACATTTTCTTGGCATTGTCTGAAGTATGGATTTATTTCTTGGCATAGTGTAAAGTGTGGAATGGAGTTTGGATTGGAATACTGGAATACTGAAATGGAATTTTACAAACTGTCGATTCAATTCACGATATTATACCAATAAGGGTATGTACAACACAGGGTTTGTTTTCAGCGCGAGATGAGTATATGCCATTTTTGCCATTCCAAATTCCATTCCAATATTCCAATCCAAACTCCATTCCATACTTTACACTATGCCCATTTTCTAGGAGGCTGGCTGTACCTGTTTTAGAGCAAGAAGAGGTCGCTTTGAGATTTTCTACGAACTGACTTGAGTCTTATCTACTGATAAAGAGTGGATAGGATACTTGTAGGAAAACATCGACTTAATTCCTGCTTCAAACACTGTTTCCTGGATTGAAACACGGAGCACTGACTTAATATGGCCTATTACACACTGCTGCTGTCACGTCCTTGATCCATTGATCTGTTATGATAGTAAACACAATCTGGTGTGTTTCCATATGATTTGTTAACTAGTTATTGATCTTGTATGTTTATTTACTGATTTTTCAGAAAATCCAAACGTACCGACACCTGGGTTAACCTTCGCTTGTCAACTTGGGAATCAACTCGTAACAATACCAACGACATTTGGTTGGTTGCGGTTATTCTGACGTTTTCATAAAAAAAATTCAATGGTTCAAATCCACGAATTATTATGTGGGTACATAGCAACGTGTTTACGTCTGTTAATCAGTACCTGTTGACTGACTACACAAGCGAGTTCATGTCATTTCTGTTTATATTGACGACTATGATACATATTTACAGCTACCTTCCTGAAGACAAGTTTTGAGCGGTACAACACCTACACTATATGTACCGGTGACGATGAAGCATGTTACTTCGCAAAGGAATGTGAGTATCTTGGATGATTGAACCAAGTCAGGATATATGTGGTGTAGACCTGTGGAGATCCAGAGTAGAATAGGTCTTCAGCAACCCATGCTTGCCGTAAAAGGCGACTATGCTGGACGTAAGAGGCGACTAACGGGATCGGGTGGTCAGGCTCGCTGACATGGTTATCCCAATTGACATCATATCCCAATTGCGTGGATCGATGCTCATGATGTCAATCCAATCACAAGATTGTCTGGTCCAGATTTGGTTATTTACAGACTGCTGTCATATAGCTGGAATATTGCATAGTGCGGCGTTAAACAACAAACAAACAAACAAAAAATCCTACCTCTATGAACATAATACATATATTGAAGTCAATTTTCAATTTAAGCGGAACTCGTATATCATTATGAAACCAATAAGGGTCTTGAAGTTGTCATGACTGCCAGGTGTGACACTGAGACGTTGCCTCTCTGTTATAAAGATAGTGAGTGAGTGGGTGAGTATGGTTTTACGCCGCTTTTAGCAATATCACGGCGGGGGACACCAGAAATGGGCTTCACACATTGTAGCCATGTTGGCAATCGAATCCGTGTCTTCGGCGTGACGAGCGAAGGCTTTAACCACTAGGCTACTTGACAGCCCGTTATTAAAATAAGGCTCATATATGTCCTTGAATTTGAGTTAGCAGACAAAGTTTTTTTTGACAAGAATCAACATTCTTGCTAGGACTGCGGATTGGCCCAACCCTTGTTCCTCTGGTACAATTTAGATCCCAGTTAAAACTGTGTCTTTTTAATAGTGTTTGTTTGTTTTAGCAAGTGAGACAAAATGGCGTATCTGCCTCCATCAGCGACCAATGAGAGTGGAGGTTAAGGACAACTATGGGAGCGTCGTGATGCGATTGGACAGGCCCTGGCGGTGCCGCGCGAGCTGGCTGTGTTGTTGTCACTTACAGGAAATGTTCATAGAACGGCCGCCAGGGGTCGTGTTGGCAACGGTCAATGAGAAGTAAGCACTGGACAAAGCATAACATGTTGTACTACCCATAGAATCAATATAAAACACATCATATACATGTTGCTACATGTTGGCTAATGCTGAAAAACTTGCAGTGCAAACTTGCAATTTCATTATGATAAATAAGATACTATTAATTCACAGGCTCAAAATATTAGTTTGTTATTCTGATCAATGATTTCTGGTTAAATACAGGCAGATGATGCAAAATAAAATCCCTTGACATAAATATAACATCAGGACCGCTGATACTGACATTAACATTGACATGTCGAGTGGGACATATAGGGCCTTTGTCTTGAAAGTTCAACTTCCATCTACATGCGTCTGTTTCCAGCTGGACGTGTTGGCGGCCGGAGTTTGATATCTCTGTGTCTGGGCAGGGCGGCTTCCTGCTGAGAGGGGCGTGGTCGTCATGTCGCTGTGCTTCACATAACAAATTTTATGTGAGTTGCTCTCTTAAATACACTATTCTAAACTTTTCGAACACAATTACCAAACACTTGATTGTGCACAACATGGAACAGAGTTATTTGGTATTTTAAAGCTGCAGTAAGCATGATCCAATGGCGTTGATACGGTCATCCCAGTCATACATTGTAACCACCCGATCCCCAATCAGTTCTTGCGTGAATCGTGGGATGCACGATGTAGTGGTTTGGGGACTATGTCCTCTGGACGAAAGACTAGACATGGACATCATTGGGACGACGTGTCGGCTGGCCATTATTAACACATGAAATCGAGGTAGTGGTCACAAGACTTCCGGTTAACAATACATTGCACCTAACAACTAATAACAACCTTTTCACGAACGTCTGCTGAACACTTCACAAGAGGGGCCTTTCTGGCTCATATCGCCCTGTGAGCCATGCTAGAAAAGCGTAATCCATCATCTCACCGAGTGACATGTCCGACTATATTTCATAGTTATTGACTTTACGCTCGTGTTTCAGGTTTACGACCGATCAGGGGAGAAGGTAGCGGTTATTTCTAAGACGTACGAGAACTGCACAGCGAGATGCGCCTTCCTTAATGATTTCAAGATCGAGTGTAAGTAACGTTTAAATAAGCTTATCTCCAATATATTACCACTATTTATTGTCCAACTTAACAAGATACTTATGTCAAGCTGGACAAACGTGTATATATAGTTGGCAGCCTCTCGTCTACTTTTGGACTGTCTTCTTGTGGACTGTCTTCTTGTGAACTGTCTTCTTGTGGACTGTCTTCTTGTGGACTGTCTTTTGTGAACTGTCTTCTTGTGAACTGTCTTCTTGTAGAATGTCTTCTTGTGGGCTGTCTTCTTGTGGGCTGTCTTCTTGTGGACTGTCTTCTTGTGGACTGTCTTCTTGTGAACTGTCTTCTTGTGGACTGTCTTCTTGTGAACTGTCTTCTTGTGGACTGTCTTCTTGTGGGCTGTATTCTTGTTGACTGTCTTCTTGTGAACTGTCTTCTTGTGGACTGTCTTCTTGTGAACTGTCTTCTTGTGAACTGTCTTCTTGTGGAATGTCTTCTGGTAGACTGTCTTCTTGTGGACTGTCTTCTTGTGGACTGTCTTCTTGTGGACTGTCTTCTGGTAGACTGTCTTCTTGTGGACTGTCTTCTTGTGGACTGTCTTCTTGTGAACTGTCTTTTGTGAACTGTCTTCTTGTGGACTGTCTTCTTGTGAACTGTCTTCTGGTAGACTGTCTTCTTGTGGCCTGTTTTCTTGTGAACTGTCTTCTTGTGAACTGTCTTCTTGTTAACTGTCTTCTTGTGGACTGGACTGTCTTCTTGTGGACTGGACTGTCTTCTTGTGGATTGTCTTCTTGTGAACTGTCTTTTGTGAACTGTCTTCTTGTGAACTGTCTTCTTTTGGACTGTCTTCTTGTGGGCTGTCTTCTTGTGGGCTGTCTTCTTGTGAACTGTCTTCTTGTGGACTGTCTTTTGTGAACTGTCTTCTTGTGGACTGTCTTCTTGTGGACTGTCTTCTTGTGGACTGTCTTCTTGTGAACTGTCTTCTGGTAGACTGTCTTCTTGTGGACTGGACTGTCTTCTTGTGGGCTGTCTTCTTGTGAACTGTCTTTTGTGAACTGTCTTCTTGTGAACTGTCTTCTGGTAGACTGACTTCTTGTGAACTGTCTTCTTGTGGGCTGTCTTCTTGTGGACTGTCTTCTTGTGAACTGTCTTCTTGTGGGCTGTCTTCTTGTGGACTGTCTTCTTGTGAACTGTCTTCTTGTGGACTGTCTTTTGTGAACTCTCTTCTTGTGAACTGTCTTCTTGTGGACTGTCTTCTTGTGGACTGTCTTTTGTGAACTGTGTTCTTGTGAACTGTCTTCTTGTGGACTGTCTTCTTGTGAACTGTCTTCTTGTGGACTGTCTTCTTGTGGACTGTCTTCTTGTGGCCTGTTTTCTTGTGAACTGTCTTCTTGTGAACTGTCTTCTGGTAGACTGTCTTCTTGTGGGCTGTCTTCTTGTGGGCTGTCTTCTTGTGAATTGTCTTCTTGTGGACTGTCTTTTGTGAACTGTCTTCTTGTGGACTGTCTTCTTGTGGGCTGTCTTCTTGTGGACTGTCTTCTTGTGAACTGTCTTCTGGTAGACTGTCTTCTTGTGGACTGGACTGTCTTCTTGTGGGCTGTCTTCTTGTGGACTGTCTTCTTGTGGACTGTCTTCTTGTGAACTGTCTTCTGGTAGACTGTCTTCTTGTGGACTGGACTGTCTTCTTGTGGGCTGTCTTCTTGTGAACTGTCTTTTGTGAACTGTCTTCTGGTAGACTGACTTCTTGTGAACTGTCTTCTTGTGGGCTGTCTTCTTGTGGACTGTCTTCTTGTGAACTGTCTTCTTGTGGACTGTCTTCTTGTGGACTGTCTTTTGTGAACTCTCTTCTTGTGAACTGTCTTCTTGTGGACTGTCTTCTTGTGGACTGTCTTTTGTGAACTGTCTTCTTGTGAACTGTCTTCTTGTGGACTGTCTTCTTGTGAACTGTCTTCTTGTGGACAGTCTTCTTGTGGACTGTCTTCATGTGGGCTGTCTTCTTGTGAACTGTCTTCTTTTGGACTGTCTTCTTGTGGACTGTCTTCTTGTGAACTGTCTTCTTGTGGACTGGACTGTCTTCTTGTGGGCTGTCTTCTTGTGAACTGTCTTTTGTGAACTGTCTTCTTGTGAACTGTCTTCTTGTGGACTGTCTTCTTGTGGACTGTCTTCTTGTGGACTGTCTTCTTGTGAACTGTCTTCTTGTGAACTGTCTTCTTTTGGACTGTCTTCTTGTGGACTGTCCAGAATGAAGTATCCAGAACACAGCTGAAAGGTTATATGAGACATTTCGCTCGGGAAAGCTTCATTTACGCCACGGTTCAGAACCTCGAGTAAGGATAAAGTTCTGTTCTGCAGTCGAATAAGATGTTTTTCGTTTTGGTATCCCTATACAAAATGGCAAATATGTGATATGAAATTATAATTTTGCGAAATGAATATTTTTCTCCCCGCGAAGTCTGTTCACTAACTGTCAATCAGAAAATCGACCAACATACTTGGTAAGCAAGCAACCCTTTGAGTTTTCATTTAAACATTTCATTGTTTTTTGCTTTATTCGACCGCCTTTTCATTTTCTTACATCTCTTCAAGGGGACACGGCTTTCCCAGTCATATAAGGCGCCTCAAATCGCAATGCAGAGTTGCGTCCATTGGGCACACCAGAAATCTATGATCATATGTTTGAATCTCATTTCGCCACGATTATGTTTCTGGTTTGTATATCTGGGATACTCACTCACTAACTAGATAGCTTTAAAAAAAATACGTTTGTTTTTGAGAAAATACGTAAAACTAAGTGACAATAATGAACATGTTACTGCAGTTATATATGAGATTTGCTTCCATGTCGTCTAGACCTGTCGTCGATGTCAGCCCAGGACAAGATGCTCATCTTCGGGGCGGCGTTCCTAGTGGACTTCAACTACCTGGAACTTCGAGTGTGACGTCACTGACGCGTGTACTTCATACCACGTGACCACGCTGTGTTGGCTAAGCACCGACCTTGGCATCATCCATATATATAATATCAGGGCTGGATGTGTTGCAAGATAGTAATATGAATATGCAATAGCGATCAAACTAATATGTTATATATTTATATATACTGTTTAAACTTCATTCTTTATTTTGCATTTTACATACAATATGTATATTGTAACGCAATTTGTAAATATCTATGTATTTAAGGCTCACTAAATTACTAAGGGGTAATTATTTATTACTATGTTGATATTTTCCCTTCGATGTACAATTCTTCATTTTGTGCAATTTATCTTCATTATTAATATCCAGTACCGAGATAGTGTACTTGCAGTGTGTCGACCAAGCTTCCATCTGCGTTACAAATATGTTCTTTGTCTGACGCCGCCGACGTCAAGTTTTACAAAACTGCAGCTATCGTAATTGAACTGTCGCTTTGGGAACAATTGGATCATGTTTGTAGTATTTTTTCAGGTACAAAGGAAACAAGAAACTGAATAACCTTTTACAGATGTACACCGCACACAATAAATATACCAATGCCTTACAGAAAGCACTCATGAGAATATGTTTCAAACATGATGCATTACATGAATTATTCCTGGATGATATCACAATGTCGCACTTAACTACCCGGACTGCGCAGAATCTGTGACCAGACCGTACGAAACCGTTTAAGAGCAGCAGGTCTACAAGCAAGACGTCCTGTTAGACGCGTCATATTGAGTCGACAACATCGTCAACAACGAGGCCGAGTGGGCTACCAGTCTCCAGGATGTGATTCGCATACTCGTCACTTCCATGGGCAGATGTCAGGCCACTATCGATTCAAACGGGGGAGATACGCGTTATTCACCTTAGACTTTTCCTTTGTGCCGATAACTGAGATGACTACAGTCACCAAGTGTTCTCTCCACAACATTTTGGCTCAACACCTTGTACGGTTCCTCGTATAAATGTATTTTCCTACCTCACACAAATCTGGCTTTGCGTTTCTATTTTTAAAGAGTATATATACTGGCAAATTTTTTAAAACTTAAAAGTGTCATTTGTTTACATTTTTTTCATGATTCGCGGTAACATATACGTCTGCCAAATGTTCTTGTTTCACAAAGAGGAAGACGTAAGAAGAACAGACATGCATGCAATATTTAAATAGTTGCATGTACATCGAAACACTGAAACATACTCACAGTTTTGGACTTCACACAATTTAGTGCTCCGTGTTCTTAAATCCGCCTTGGTCGCCAGATTATTTAAAGTAGATTGATACATTCTTATGAATGGCCACTTCACTTCTCACTAAGTCCATTTATGTTGGACTCTCCATGTGGGTAAGTGAGTTGGATTATACGCCGCTTTTAGCTATAATCCGGCAATATCGTTTCTGAAGACACCAGAGACGCCAGTGTGCCCATGAAGGGAATCGAACCCGGGCCCTCGGCGTGACGGCCGAACGCTTTAACCATTAAGCCACATCACCGCCATCAATTTATACAGCAGAGAAAGGATTTAAGATGCTGGTTCATCCATTACTTGTATGTTGTACAGAAAATGAACAGGTTTGTCATGTCTGAAAGTAACCTTATGTGGTAACAGTATACAATATCATTAATAGGTTACAAATACGACAGAGGATAGTTAATTATGTTCAGTTTGTATTCAAATGGTTTTATCAGCTCCATGGGAAGTATATAACACAACATTAAACTCTTATGCCTTACCTTGCTGTATTTAAGTAACTTGTTTTACAGCTGTGAATAATTCAGGGTCAATAATTTGTGTTAAAGTTTGTCACTGACGAGGCCTTTGATAACATATCAACTATACGTAAGCGCCCAAGGCGCCGCGATTCGCTGTGCAGAGTTGCGTCCCTTGGGTACGGTAGAAACCTATGATTGTGGGTTCGAATCCCGGTTCGCCCCGATTGTTTTTATGTTTGTCAGCACCATACCCGTGCTCGTGGGTTTCACCGAAGTGGTAAACGTCTGAGACCTGCATCACTTCGGGCTTTCCTCCTACATTAAGCTGACACGCCGCGATATAACTGGAATACTGTTAAAAGCGGCTTTGAAACCCAACTCACTCACTCACTCACTCACTCACTCACTCACTCCCTTCCATTAATGTTTGTTTTCAAAGATATCTGTCATCCTAAGTATGGCTGCCCTACAGGAAAGTGTAATTATTCCCACTGACAAGGCCTTAAATAGCATAACCATGTATATGTAAGCTTTGCTACATTATTTGTTTGATCAAAGACCTTGGTTTAAGTGACATATCAAATCCTGCCACATCCACGGGCAGTGTGTTAACTGAGAAAGAAATATGCCAAAGCCATCAGTACTATGAACTTTCGGATTGACTCTAGACATGTCAATTCCACTTTTGTACTAGATTCCAAAGCTCCATAAATATCCGTACAAAGGGAGATATATTGCCAGCAAATGCACCATTAAATCAACACGATCAAGGAAGGATTTTCTAATATTCACAGAAAGCATTTGAGACATAATAATATCATGTGAATTTCTCAAAGGATTTGTTTGAATATTTGCAATTTCAGAAGAGAACCAAACTCAGTTATGTCAAAACAACTCATTGTTCAACTTTGTACACCACTATCCCACGTGACAAACTTCCTTCCTTGATTCGTGTTGCATTTGTCACTTAACGTGACTTGACATACGGTAACATACCTCTCTTCAGATGTTCAGGACAAACAGTTATGCAAACACCATCTAAAGTTCACTGAGGAAGCAATATGTGAAATGTTGGAGTTCCTAATTTGTACAGAGCATCAATGTGGAACTTGGGGATAGGGCATTTCATATATCTACATAGGGAAGGGTTATAAATGTCATATATAAATAGAATTGTACTAAAATAAGATCAAGGAAATTAATAAATGAGAGAAAGGAAACATGGAAATTCGGCTATGCGTCACATAAAGATAAAAAAAAGTACAAGTATTTAAAGATCGCAGCCGGATTTTGAGACAATGGAATATCGACGAGTGTATGTTCTGAAGTTTAAACCATGGCATCGAAAACCAGTAAACAATCGCCAGAATATCAAACATTCGATAAAAAAAACACTTACCAGATCATTACTAGTTTCAACACACATCATGCTTTTTTATATATAAAAAGGTTGTTGAGGTCCTTGTGATGTCGGGCGTTGTCTTGTTACTTGTTGCATAATGGGAAAGACGTGTGGCCGAAGAATATCATTCGTGTACCTTTGTACCATTACATTCCCTTGAAATTGTCTGTTCCACCAGTGAAGGAGATGGCTACCCACATAATCACACTACCACCGCCAGATCTGTCCATAACGTTCTCCCCGACGCCTGTTAACACGACGTCGCTCACCCGTACGGCGAAGCATAAAACGTGACACTAAACCAAATTTATCTCCATCGCAGTTGTGACCATACCCTGTGACCTTGACATCACTGACGTCGCAGATAAAGATGCAGGTCCGTCAAAATGACTCAAAGAAAAGGTCGTCCTTCGCGAATACCTTCATCGCGTAAACGGTTCCATACTCTCTGGGCAGATATCCTACGCAATTCTGGTATTGCCGTAGTTGTAGAGGTGGTCGTGGTGGTTCTTTCACGTAAGTGATGTAGCCGTATGAATCTGTCCTGTGCTCTAGTAGTTGTATTCGACCGGATCTGGAAAGGTCCTGTGTAATTGATAATGGTTCCACAGTCTTGTAACGGTGATTGGAAAAAAACTGACTACGACCGAATATGATTCGCCGGTATGCAGTCGGCCGATGGCGTTGTTGCGTTGGGCTTCGGTCAGTCGTAGTATGTTTTCGCTGTTCACTTTCTGTAAGATTGTAATGGCATACAAATGTAAACCCAACGTGATGTCGCACGTGCATGTAATGTTGTTGCGTTTCGGCGCCAGACTCTCACGTGTTTGTGTTCTTGAGATTTTTTCCATATTTTCACAACTTTCTGCAGTAACTAATTCTTCCACACAAATAAATCCAAATGCATGCGGAAATGACCAATTCATCTTTGATATTAATTTTGTATGGATGTCGGCAAAACTCGGACACTCGGCAACACTGTCATATATTTACGATTTTACTACTGTCGCGTTTCTTTTTATGCAGAGTATATTTTATTTAACGAACTTACACATATGTTTGTTTTAAGAAATGCATTTTTCTTTCAGTGAACCTGGCATATGGAACCTGGGGTATTGAGAATAATGTGTGCATATTTTGAACAATCGATAACCATTTGTTGATTAGTTGTATCATAAAATATGCATCTAAAATCCATCTTGCGTTTCTTTTTTTTGCACAGTATACATAGACGACGTATTTTTCAAGATCTACCCGAGGCTCCACAAACATTTTGAAGTTGATTTGTGATTGTGTGTCCATGGTAATATGAACTCTTCCAAACAACGGCAACGAATTAGCATTTCACATACTTTTTTGTCTTTCATCTAGAGTATTTGCCTGCAGTGTATTGATTCCTAACCTCAGAAAGTACCAATTGATTTCTTGATAGAGTCCAAATCAATAGTTCACAACGTATACACGTTTAAATTGTTTCAGAGGCAGCGACTTTCGTTTATCAAAGGGAAGAAGTTTACCAGAGTTTTCAACATTCCAAAAGGGTCGCTCGTCAAGATGGGAGGTGATCCTTTGCTGTTGTCGCGTATGGTATGGGTGGGTTTCCTATGTGGACAATGCAGGTCCCTTGGCCTGGAATGTGACGGCTGTGAAGTTCTACAGTCTAGAAAGCTGGACATTGTTCCGATGTCTGTAGCCAAGGTGTCTGTGTTCCAGCAATGTTGTAACCTTTGCGCCAGCATGGAACGGTGCGGAGCAGTCAACTATAACGTCAATACAAGACACTGTGAACTGCTTCATGTCGCCAGCAAAGGTGGAAATGTAACAAACACAGCATCGTACATTTATGGTATCTTTAAGCCAAAACGTGGACAGGTAAATTTAAAGCCATTATGATTTTCAAATGTTTTTATTTGTACATGTACCATACGATTCGGTTGCCCATATAAGCACAGGACCAAATTAAATAACCTTCAGAAACAATTTCATAATATTTACATTTATATGTATTTACAATAGTGGAAGTAGTCAAGGCTGTGAGATAGGATGCATTTATTCTTTATTAAGTTTGAAATATCCCCGAAATATTGAAAAGGTCCCGTTTGTTTTTAGACACTCAGCAAATAGTATTTTTGCTGTAAAAAAATATCATTTGCAAAAAGTCGAGTTTATAAAGATATGTGTCGTGATAACACCACGCAAAAGTTACTTTTCCTCGTACTTGCTTGAACTTTCATGAATATACGTACATGTCAATACTGTCTATATTTCTTTGACTGCAGTCAGAAAAGAACCTGTGCAGGACTCGTCCATGTAAAGCCAATCAAATTTGTGTGATGACTTCATCGAACGATGATCACATTTGCTGCGAAGGTATATACAGACTTAAACTTATTGACCGATCATTTGCTATTCGTGCATGGGGAGAATATTAAAACCTTGGTACCTTTATATAGTTCACCGTTATCAAGTGAACATGTGAATAATGAAACTAATATCACATAATATATGATGTTTAAAGTCATGTCATACTATATAGGTTCAAAAGTTAAAATAATGTTTCAATACAACATTGACATAGATAATTTAGATTGACGTGAATTCAACAATAGTTTTACATAGGTTAATGATGTCGGTAGATTCAATATTAGGCTGTTGCTGATTCAACAGAAGATATACAAAGATTGAATTGACAGAGCTACAGATAAGCAGCGTATTTGCGTAAATTTACCCCCACCCCAGACACACGCCACCCCCCACCACCACCACTCCCCTACCCCCACCCCCCACCCCCCAAATATTCAAAACCCAATTACGTTTAATTAACTTTCGTACAGAAACGCATGCATTAAATGAAAAACTCAAATGTATAAAAACAGCTCGCGTAAATACCCAATGAAGCTATTTTAGCAGGCGTACAAAGGAGCTGATTTCCGAAACACAATTACGAGCTAATTTTCTTTCCGAGTTAAGCTTATATGTTTAGAATAGTTATATACATCTGAAAACATTATTTCATCTTTTTAAATCTTAAAATGTTCATTAATTTTGGCAATGAAAAATGTAATAACCCAATTAAAATAGAAACCCTAGAGTAAACACTCAATTGCTCAACAGAGCTATCTGGAGCTCTGAATAATTGAATATAACATTCGACATGATTAAATGTCAAATCAAATTGAGAAACATGTTTTTTATGTGCACAATTACCTAATGGTGTCACGGAACAGGTGGCACCTGTAGTAACCCACCTGCTGTCAACCGTATGAAGGCGGAGATTGACTTCGTGACACTGACCACGGGTCAAGCCAGCTACAGTTGTGACACGGGCTACCAGCCCCGGGGCACGTCAGGAATCAGTGAATGCACTGATGAGTCTGGCTGGTCCCAGGTTACCCTGGTGTGCCAGGGTAAGTTATATCTACTCAATACCTCTGTTGTATGTCAGAATAACTCGTCACCTCCCAAAGTCTACCTTGTATGTCAGAGTAAGTCTTCACCTCCCAAAGTCTACCTTGTATGTCAGAGTAAGTCTTCACCTCCCAAAGTCTACCTTGTATGTCAGAGTAAGTCTTCACCTCCCAAAGTCTACCTTGTATGTCAGAGTAAGTCTTTCCCTCCCAAAGTCTACCTTGTATGTCAGAGTAAGTCTTCTCCTCCCAAAGTCTACCTTGTATGTCAGAGTAAGTCGCCACTTTCCTTGTGTGTCAGAGTAAGTCGCCACTTTCCTTGTGTGTGAGAGTAATTCGTCACTTCCCTTGTATGTCAGAGTAAGTCTTCACCTCCCTTGTATGTCAGAGTAAGTCGCCACTTTCCTTGTATGTCAGAGTAAGTCTTCACCGTCCCTGTATGTCAGAGTAAGTCTTCACCTCCCTTGTATGTCAGAGTAAGTCTTCACCGTCCCTGTATGTCAGAGTAAGTCTTCACCTCCCTTGTGTGTCAGGGTAAGTCTTCACCTGCCAAAGTCTACTTTGTATCTTAGACAAAGTCGGCACCTTCTAAGTATGTCAGAGTAATTCGTCACTTCTCCTGTATGTCAGAGTAAGTCTTCACCGCCCCTGTATGTCGGAGTAAGTCTTCACCTCACTTGTATGTCAGAATAAGTCTTCTCCCCTATATGTCAGAGTAAGTCGGCACCTCCCAACTCCCTAGTGCCTCCCTTGTATGGCAGAGTATGTTGTCAGCGCATCCTTTGTATGTCAAAGTCGTCACCTCACAGTGCCTCCCTTGTGTGCCGGATAAAGTCGTTGCGAGACGTGAATGTGAACTGTACTTACACTACTCGGTAGAACATTTACATACGGTAGTCTTAGCGCAATGATTGCATTGTGGAAAGATATATTGTTAATTTGTGTTACATGTAACATCAAGACAGATATGTAAAAGCTTATATTTGTTTATTATAACATGCACGTTTTTCACGTAAATCATGCTCTAGGTGTAAACTGTGGCCATCCACCGCCTCAATCCAACCAGAACGTGACCTCGGTGACATCCACCCTGTACCTGGACCAGGTGAGCTACAGCTGTGACGTTGGCTACTACAGAACTGATGGGGAGGGCACGAGTGTCTGTCAGGAGGACGGGGTGTGGTCAGTTCCCACACTCCAGTGTCAAGGTGAGATGCTGCCCCCAGTGTCACTGTGATGAGTTAAAGTTGTGCTTGTCATAAGTGGTTGTCATGGATAATAAAGTTGACAGTTTCACTCGAGGCACGGATGACATGTTTATCTCATCTCAATGCCTGGTCAAGTTGATCTCTCATGCCCTCATTAATTATACATGTTCATGGGTTGCAGATCTGCTGCAGTAAACAAGTTATTTACAGATAATAAGCAGGTCATGAGATGAGAAAAACATAACTTTTTACAAGAAGAGACACATTTTCTTTTCATTGTACATATTCTTACTAACCATAGTCTGAAAAACATGTGTCTTTGAAGCGAGTGAAAATCGTTCCGGTATGAAGCGTTCTTTCACAAGGTGAAATAACATGTTACGTTTGCTGGAGTAAAATATTGACTTTAAAGGTGAAGTTTAGGATGAATATAGAATTTTATTACAAAAGATATCCTAAATAAATCCTTATGATTGCCTGGATGTGCATGTTCGCCTTGGCTACGCTGATTTGATTTAGAAACTGTTAACAAAGACACCATGTGTATCCCTATCCGTTCATGTATCAAGTTATATATTTCACTGCACAATACAAATCAAAAACGATAACTTTGCTCGAGTGAATTATTGATTTTTGTATTTGAGGATGAATTTCAAAGGTCCTCTAGCTTCCTTGGTCACACAGGTTCGCCTCGGGCTCGTCGGATTTAGTTCAGAAACTGCCCATAAAACCCTGCATGTTTATCAAGCTTGTTCACGTGTTACTTATTGTGCCATTACACTAGAACCAATGACGAATTGTGAAAAGAAATGTATATATTATTCTTGAGGCTTGAGTTCAAAGAGACGTTAACTGTTAATTACATCATCAAGTAATTAACGTTCAATATCGGCAGCATAAACTGTTTTCGAATATATTGAAGATGAGGTGAAATGGGGTTTAACGTCGCGTCCAAGATTATTGCACTCATATAGCGACGTGCATGTACGTGTGTGTGTTTGTGTGACTGCTTGTACTAGTCCGGACTGATGCCGATTTATAGTGCTAGCTCACTGAGATACCATGTCGCAGTTTAACATGAATATCCCACTCAGACACAGTATACTGACCCCGAGCCGACCAGTCCTTGTTTTAGCCCCTTAGTGCAGAGCGCCAGACAGGGTAGCAACAAGTACCATTATTTAACGTCTCTTGGTATAACGTCTTTAATTGATTGAAATTTCTATGGATCAAATAATGGATCCCATGAAGAGTGATAATGAAACAGTTGATATAGCGGCCACATTCAATGACTCCCGCGAGGTAGAATTCCAGTTCAAATCTACGTAATCGATCGAATATGCGTACAGAAAGCCGGCTCGCATGTTTTTTACCTTTGCATTGTCATGCGAGGAAAGATGGGATGTTGTTGCTTTGTGACAGTATCATCATGGCGAGACAGTGCATGTCGGGAGCGCACATACAGCAGGCAATATGCATGTTTAGGGCGGGGGCCTCATCACTACAGGTTGCTGGTGATCGCAATAAATCAATTAGGACCACCACCCACAGGCAATGAAGGGCTCGAACTGAGGGTAATTGGTAATTGAAAAGTACATTCCTCCAGCAGTTGTGTAGGTACAAACATGTCAAGTTGACCAGTTTTCTGAAGAAAACTGCACACATGGCTTCACCTACACGTGGTGTTGTAAAAAATGGCGTTTTATCATATAACTTGCTTTATTATAGATCTACTGCTTTTTTCAATTTTCTGTTTTAAAATCACGTACATCTGTACTGTTTTAGTGAACAGTGAGAAAATGTTAACATACTTTCCGTATGATGATTTTTAAATGTGACGTAAAAAAATCTCAGCATCTAAAAATGAAGAAAGAAATCAATGACTCTAGCCAACTCTACTGCAGGAACCTCACCCAAAGCATACCCAGACGGTGTCAAGCAGTTATTCACTTATTCACGCGCGTTTTTATCATTTAGATTCGCAGCATTTAAACATACAAACATTGACCATGGATTTTACATTAAGTAATGCACTTTCCGTAAGAGCATATATAACTGACTTTTATATGTTTGTACGAACTCTTTACACAAGAAATAATTAGACCATGAGGTAAATGGCTAATAATTTTTCTAATAAAAAAGTGTGGATGAGGTGTTCCGAAAAACAACATGGTTAATCTATGCTCGTGAATAATTAACACTGTAATTCAAAAGGTGTTTGTAAATACTTTGTTATTGTAGTCGTTGACTGTGGAACACCTGCGGATATTCCGGAAATGGTTGCATCCGCAGAGGAAACAGTCTTCATGAGTGTGACCAACTACACCTGCAGTCCTGGATTCGAAACCGTGAATGGCACCGGGGTCAGTGAATGTCATGCTGACGGTGTGTGGAGTCGCCCTACACTGACCTGCACTAGTATGTACTTCGTCTATTTTAGGACCGGCCATTTGATATTCTGGGGTCGGATGGGTGTGGGGCTGGGATTTTATCGAAAGAAAGAAATTGTACCCAAATCTTTTTTTATGCTACAGATTGTTGAAAAAGAGTAAATATACGCACGTCTAGTAATTGTTGGTAGGTGTTTAAAAAAGCAGGCTTTTATTTAAAAATATCTGGTTTCGTAGCTCTTGATGAAAAAACACAACCCCGAAACCAAAACCAACCCCAACCCTACCCAACCCAGAATATCACATGGTTAGTCCCTTTGTATTTTATCATTTTGGTCTTGGCTCACTCAATTGTCGAGCTACGTGTCTGGCGTCTTTGGAATCCAAAAATAGAGTTGTTTAACACGGATATTAATTAAATGATTGTTGATATATGACACGGTTCATAATGTGTAATATGTCCTCAGAGAAGGACTGTGGCCATCCACTGCCTCAATCCAACCAGAACGTGACCTCGGTGACATCCACCCTGTACCTGGACCAGGTGAGCTACAGCTGTGACGTGGGCTACAACAGAACTGACGGGGAGGGCACGAGTGTCTGCCAGGAGGACGGGGTGTGGTCAGTTCCCACACTCCAGTGTCAAGGTGAGTTGCTGCCCTCACTGTCACTGTCACTGTGATGAGTTAAAGATGTGCAGGACAAGCCTGGTTAGTGAGTGAGTGAGTGAGTTGGATTTAACGCCGCTTTTAACAATATTCCAGTTATATCGCGGCGTGTCAGCTTAATGTGGGAGGAAAGCCCGAAGTGATGCAGGTCTAAGATGATGCAGTGATGCAGGTCTAAGAGGTTTACCACTTCGGTAAAAACCCTTGAGCACGGGTATGGTGCTGACAAACCTAGAAACATAATCGGGGCGAACCGGGATTCGAACCCACAATCATAGGTTTCTGGCGTGCCCAAGGGACGCAACTCTGCACAGCGAATCGCGGCGCCTTAGACTACTGGGCCACCCGTGCCCCCGACAAACCTGGTTAGAATGGTCTTCTCCCACTACAGGAACTATATGAGAATGGCGAGATTGCTTACATGTGCTTGTATTACGTACATATGCAAGATGAGTATGTGGTGTGAAATTACATCTGAACCAGGAACAAAAGTGTCCGAGGAAGTGTTCAGTGTAAACAAAAGTTGGCTACATGCATTTTTGGTTTTAGCCTTAGACAGAGAGTTTACTCTCTCTCTTTGGTAGCATATAACATGATTGTATTATTTATCGCCTAGTGCTAAATCCGTCAAAACTGAAAACTCTTTCCACAATCATAAGAAATATCTGCTAAAAGCAGAGTCTATATAATGTACGATTCCTACTATATCATGAGCATGTGTTTATAATTCACTATCAAGTAGTGATGAAACAAGGTGTTCGCGAAAAGGTGAGCGTATCCTCCCCCACCGGTGGCATCTGTCACAAACACATGCAAAGGCAAGTCAATTCTTCACCTGAATAAAAATAGGGAATATATGGTAGGGAAATGCACATCGGAAATCATCTTGGTAACTGATGCTTCAAATTTAGAGGTGTCCTCCGCATGTCTACCATAAATCATTTTGAAAGCTTAACTGAGGCCCTAATTAACAAGAGTCATATGACAACCTTTGTAATGCTCGTAGAAAGGGCATGCTCAGTTGTTCCTCAAGAGATGTGAAATGTAGACACCAGAGGTACGAGCTGCTGTAATATTGCTCTACATAAAGGAGAGTTGATTATTGGAAAGTTGAAGTCATCCCCCTTATCATACAATAGCATTTACAAGCGATGTACCATCTTTTGAACACAGCGGTTGAATGTGGGGCGCCTCCAGACAGGGATGGTATGGAGATAGGTGGCGCTAACTCTACGGTGTATCGGAGTCAGATGACCTACGGCTGCAGTCCCGGGTTTGAATCTGTAGGTGGAGAGGGCTCCAGCATGTGCCAGGCTAATGGATCTTGGGGAAAACCAAGCTTGAACTGTACAAGTAAGAACGACTTGTTAGCATGTCCCTGTGTGGTGTATAGATATATCTCATGAGTTTCCCGAATAGTAATGAATACACCAACATGTGTTCCTCGTCGAACAGGTACCTGATAATATAAAACGTTAACTGGTGAATTATGCTATCAAAATAATGCATGTACAAATTGTTTGGCATTAAAACAACCTGAACCTATTTCACTTCCATCATGGCAGAGTCAATCCAGAGATTGATATCATAAGCATCAATCCAATCAATTAGGATACGATGACATGCATCAACCGAGTCAGCGAGCCTTACCAACGTTTGTCCCTTCTTACGACAAGCACAGTCGCCTTTTTACGGCATGGGTTGCTGAAGACCTATTCTACCCCGGATCTTCACGGGTCTCAGGGCGATTAAGTGATCGACCTACTCGACGTAAAACCCCATTTCATCTCACCTCACCTCAAATTGTTGGATTTCAAGAAACGTTCAGGAGATAAAGATGATGTATGTCACATTTGAGTATTCGGTGTCGAAAACTGTCATACGGAAAATCTCATATTGACCACAATTACACTAACATATAATACTTGTACATATGTCAAATTAAACAAAACACGTCGCTAATTCCATGAATCAAAACGTGTATTATAAACCTGTGTGCTTCCATATTACAGGCAGCAGTCTCATGTGAATGTTTATTAGGGACATTGCTGATTTTATTTCAGTCTTGTTATGCTTCAGGGAAGGATTGCCAGGCGCCCACGTCGATCGCCCACATGACTGTCAACAGGACTTCGACTCTGTATGAAAGCGAGGCTGAGTACACGTGTAGCGTTGGTTATAACGCCACGGGGGGACACGGACGTGTCATGTGCCAAGCTGACGGAACGTGGGAGACACCATCTATCACATGCGAAAGTAAGAAAAACATCTTGTTGTGACACACCTTCATTATCGACCCTACGTCACCCACTGAACCATCCCACCCTGTCATCCGAATGTGTACAGCATGTCGGACCAAATGCATATTTGTTTCAAGAACATCTTTTTTAAAAGAAACAAAAGAAAGTCTGATTGGAACAACCATTTGAATACCAGCAACATTGTCATATAAATCATGAAAATAAAAATATTCTTTTCAGATGACTAAATCCTAATTGATAGGCATTGGTAGCTGATCTACTGCTAACGTGGTAACAATTTACATTGAACTTAGGGGCACACTTGCACGAAACGATCTCAGCGCTAAGATGATCGTAACTCCCATGCTTTAACATAGGCTTACGATAGTCATAGAGCTACGGTCGCTTTGTGCAAGTTGGCCCTGAACTGATTTAATGGTGACCTACCGACGAAACATAAGGGAACTGATGAAATAATAGTGAAGGTGTAATGATGATAAATATTTGTAAAATTAATTTCGGGTGGGAAGATCAATATCTGGTGTGTCCACCATGTTGGGCGATACTTGTACGACACCTTTATCACATACCATCGATTAATTTGCGTATGTTTTCCCTTGGTATTGCCCGCCATTCCGCCTGAAGAGCCACCCCATGAAGATCCCCAGATGCCTATTGGGAATATGTCAGGGGACTTCGCGGTCAAGTCAAATGTCCGTGTGCTTTCTCGTCGGAGATAGTTCGTGACGACCTGGGCACGATGGGGTCTGCCATTGCCATCTTACAGTTCAAAACTTTCTGCCGATAATTCTTGCAGATGGAACGACAGGATCAAAATTTCGTCAAAATTCACTATAACCAGGTCAGTTCGCCTGCCATGTGGGATACCGCTCCACACCATAACACTACCGCCCCCATACTGATCATGGTCAAGAATTGTTGCCCTGGCATGCGCTCGCCGCTACGTCGCCAACAACTTTTTCTGTCATCTGTGAATCGGAGCCCCAAACTCCATTCGTCTGTAAACATGGTGTATCGCCATTGGCGCGCAGCCCATCCCTGGTGTTGCATAGCCCACCCAAATCTTTCACCACTATGGTAGGCTGTTAGGGTCACAGGACGCCTTGCTTTCAGGAGGGCTGGATAGAGGCGTTATTGTACAGAATTCTCTATGGATAACACGGCCAGATCTGAATCTATTGCGTAGTGCGATTAATGTAATAAGATGCGACAATCTTGTCTAAGTGTCGTTTTTAGCCGGGCCACCCCTATGTCTCATTTTAAACCCTCTTGTTTGAGAAATTACACTTTGTGATTTGCCAAACATTCGGGCAACTTGGGATACTGACGTGCCCCCTTCTATCGTACACACAATTGGCCATTTTGTCTGTTCATTGAGAAACGGCATCGGAAGCATTTTTGAGCGTTTGTATTAGTGATTTTGAGTTCCCCTATAGGCGCACATACTTTATCTTCTGTTTGCACGTGCATCACGTGCTGTTCATGCATAATGTAAAATTTCATTGTGATTAGATGTTGCTTTCAGATGCAACACCACCGTTTTGTAAATTTACCTCTCAACATCTACGTTCAAATCATTAGTTCCCTTATTTTTTGTCGGTAGCATACGTGAGAATATTTCGAATTGCAAATATTGCACCAAACAGGTTATCTACATAAATTACCATGATAACAGTTCATGACGAAGGATTTACACTAAAGGTATCACTCGATCTCCACCCGTACTGACTGGAATCCATATTGAAACTTCTTTCGTGACCATCACAACCCAGACAGTCTTGAACCTTAAATAACTGTTCAAATTGATTACATTTTCTCTTCAAATCAAAGTGCACACCTATTTTAACCTGTCTCCATAAATGGCGGTTATGTTATACGACCTATATAGGACGGGATCGGGCGTTACACGGTTTACAGTGAAGTCAAGTTATATGCCTACTCCACGGCTGGACCCGTGAATATCCGGGGTAGAATAGCACCCCATTCTTGCCGTGAAAGGCGACTTGCGGGGTATGGTGGTCAGGCTCGCTGACTTGGTTGATGCATGTCATCGAACCCAATTGCGGATCGATGCTCATGATGTCAATCACCAATCTAATTAAATTCAGATCTTAGTTCTGGCTATCGCTAAACAAAGATCTGAGGACATACGGGTCACGTCAGAACGACCTTTCATCCGACCAATCAATGCCCCGCTTACCAGATCATGAAAGTGACAGTCGGAGTGTGTTTTCTAATCATGCGACCTCGAAAACGTTAACACGGTGCACTCCGAACGACAGTTACGGTCCGTAAGACTGATTCCGTCAAAATTATCGTCTATCTCTCGCTTCCGTAGGATAAACATTTGAACGGAGGAGGCGTTCCACAGTACGTTGGAAGCAATGCCGTACAATCTCAGCCATATATTATACCTTTCGGAATGTTCGTTTGTTCAGTTTTCAAAATTCTAATCGAGAACTGTGTCAACATATTTTTCAAGCGTAATCTGAAATGGAAGTCGCCATGCTGAAACGAGTGCCGTAATGCTCGAGAAAGCTGCCGTCTAATTGGCTGATGTCGACTTCTTGTTATTCATTTCAGAGGTCGGTCAAAGTTCGCGAAAGTTCGTTCTGACGTGTCCCGTAATGGGATGTCCTCAGATCTTTGTTTAGCGGCAGCGAGAACTTAGATCTGATTTGAATGAGATTGGTCAATCACTGGATTGTCTGGTCCAGACTCGATTATTTACAGACCGCCGCCATATGGCTGGAATATTGCTGAGTGCTGCGTTAAACAACAAACAAACAAACTCCGTGGCTGACCAATGTTTTTTGTAGTAGCGGAATACCCCGTGACCGTAATCTTCTTTAATAACTTCTTTCAGTGGCATTTAGAAGTTGGTGTGATGAAGTAAGACGAGTTCTATGGATGAACAACTTCTTTATTACCACTTGCTTGATAAAGGTGTTAGGATCTACACCGAAACGTCGGACTAATTGTAATAAAGAAGTTGTTCATCCATAGAACTCGTCTTACTTCATCTTCTTTAATGTTTTGCACGGGCGACTCAGCGACTTCAGGTGTCGCAACTGACTTACCTGAGGTGCGTCCTCTGCATCCGGGTTCGCATTGATTCGCATCATACCCGTGGTTTCAACAAATGGTAAACGTCTAAGACCTGCGTCATTTCAAGCGTTCCCCTAAAGCTGACACGCCGACATAACTCAAATCGTACATGTACTCGTCCTAATAGCTCAGAAACACCATGTTCAGTTGTAGACTGTGGCTCACCCCCCGATACGGAAACTATGCAGTCTCCCCGGTCAGGAGGAACAAGCTACCAGACAACAGCTGTGTACAGTTGTAAGACGGGATTTACGCAGTCGGGAGACAGAACCAGTACCTGCCAGGCCGATGGAACCTGGTCCCCTCTCGCCCTGCAGTGTCAAAGTGGGTAACCGGCGTCTGTTTGTTAGGATTTGGGAAAAATGCATATAGACAGACAGACAGACGGATTTGTTAGAGCAATGGTCGCTGTTTTACCGAAGAGGTTACTTTAAACTTTAAAATGTGTAAATAGGTGCGTAAACAATCATGTTTACAGAGGTTGAGATTGGCCTTAGGACTGTATCATATTTTGCCGCCCCTCCCCCTCCACACACACTCCTCTCCCCCACCCCATCATCTAGTAACATTTCACTGTATCTCTTTAAGTTAAGTGTTGCACTTTACCTCCACCACAATCAGCACACACCAGCGATTTACCTTACAGTTGTGGACTGCGGAGACCCGGCGTTCTCAGGTGCCTACAGCATCAACTTCAGTACAACGACGTACCTGTCATCAGCTAGCCTGGAGTGTGGCCTGGGGTACTACCCCTCCCATGAAGGGGATATAGTGGTGGAGTGCCAAAGTGACGGTAGTTGGTCAGACCCCATTTCCTCATGTGTGGGTAAGGCAAAAACCAACATATAAACAAACATATGGAAAAACATAGAGAGAAATATAGAGAAAAGCCTTGTAAACTCTGGGGCCGTGAATAACGTGTCGAGTTATGCGTAGTCCGAGACAAGGGAGTGTTGCTAAGTCGATTTTCCGAAATGTCTTGTTATTCTCTTTCTACCTGCTTCTCCTGCTGTTGTTTCAGACACAACAACAGTATTTTAAATTCCCATTTTGCGCACTGTTCACTTCGTCAGATGACATCTAAGATTACTGATTGGAAGTGTTACCACCAAATTTGAAGAGCTCAAATCAAGACTGATAACTCTAAATGTCCGAGACGAAGTCAAATAGGCTATAGTGTTGATAAGAGTCTGCCAGTGCCATACATTCATTTCGCCTTTAACCGTGTATCGAGATAATGTGTATCGATAATAAGCTCAATTGACACCCTTTAGAACTCCCGCATCCGTCCTTGGGTCTATTTGAGACAAGTTAGGTCCGCAATAATTGTGAGTGAGTGAGTGATTTTGAAGCACGGCTGCAGCTTTTTGGAAAAAGGAGGATGTATTTTGTGGCGTAATTATGATCACAAAAAGCATCAAAAATAAGTTCCGTTTGATAGTTGTGTTATTTGTATTGAATGCGCACACACGGCACACACCCTCTTTAGCCGCGTATGCTCTGTGTGAGTGCGTGAGTGTGTTTACGTCAGTGAGTGAGTGTTTGAGAGGAAGAGGGCATGTAGTGCGATATCATCTGCCTAGTGTGTAGCATTGTATAAAGATTACATTGGCATGGTCTATTTCATCCACATAAGTCACGACTGTTTTGGGGGGGCACGGGTGGCCCAGTCGTCTAAGGCGGCGCCGCGATTCGCTGTGCAGAGTTGCGTCCCTTGGGTACACCAGAAACCTATGACTGCGGGTCCTAATCCCGGTTCGCCCCGATTATGTTTCTAGGTTTGTCAGCACCATACCCGTTTCACCAAAGTGGTAAACGTCTGAGACCTGCATCACTTCGGGCTTTCCTCCCAAATTAAGCTGACACGCCGTGATATAACTGGAATAAGGTCAAAAGCGGCGTTAAACCCGCCTCACTCACTCACGATTGTTTTTTCCCTTTGCCAGTAGGAATACCCAAACTACCATTTATCACCACTCGCCCCTTTCCGTAACCTGCAAGATGACTCGTCCTCCTATCGATGAATGTTATGTGCGCAAATACGACAAACCAATCTGAATGCGCGTATGATTTCAAGTTCTTCGTCAAAGAATCCCTTAGAAATGATTTTTGATTTTACATATGTCTTGCATCTAAAAATATAACCAAGAAACAGTTTCATGTGTTCAATCATACTGTATAATTCCGCATGTCCCGATGTGCTTTAAATTGCATCTGAAATATATATATTATATGGGGAAATATATGTGAACCATTACGCAACGAGTTGACAATTGTTTTAGGTATGCCCGTTTGCGCTAAGACGGATCCCGGTCGCAAAAATGGCCATGAGAGGGGCACGAGTCGCTAATCGGCTTGTCCCGGAATAACACGAGTTGGTCACGAATGCCCAAACTACTTGACGCTTGTGTGTATGGTTGTTTTGCTAATGCTTCAGCTATTCCAAGTTGGCTGCTGGCAGGGACGGGCGTCTCTCAGTCCAACCAGGCGAGTCTACAGTGCAGGGACGTTAGGTCATCTGGTCCAATCACGTGTGACGTTGACGAGATTCTCGCGGGATGTTCATCCATTGCCACGAATGTACGTACACGCATTGTCTTCCATAGCTGTCAGTCTGAGTAGGCATGTAGCAACTACACCCAAACGTATGTTCCAGGGCCAGGGCTTGGCGGATTTCGCTGCAGTGATGTGCATAGTATTTCCACATGTAATCACAATATTATTACATTTCAGACTAATATAAAATACAGTTACGGACAGAGAGTGACTACCAGCGTCTCTACCGGCGGTGTTCAATGTGAGGGGAGGACGAAATATGGTACTTTGATTATTCATAGACTATTGAAAATCGTATGTTCATAACAATTATACGTGGGCGGGTCAAAGATTTCTAAGCCTGACTAACTTTCAACTGTGGGCCATAACAAAGTGAACTAGTCAATGTTGTACATTGTTTCAGTAGTTAATTGCAAGTGTATTTGGTCTGTTGAGGCCGTTTGTATATTAGTGACAGCCAGTTGAATGTGATAGGAGTTCAAATGGACACATAAATGGAAAAGAACGAGTACCGAGCAGTCATCATGTTTTTGACTTTAGAGAAAAGTACTCCCCAAGAAATCCACGACCGCATGTCACAAGTGTATGGGGATAAGGGTCCTAGCTATTTCACGGTTAAACATTGGGCAGTATGAGAATAAGCCTTGATGACCCTTGGTCTGGACGTCCCTCATCTCCTATTAATGAAGATTCAATCAAGGAGATAGACTGTCAGATAGACGTACATGTATTACCATTGTTGAACTTGAGGAAGACACAGGTCTAAACCATGCAACCATTGAAACTATTATTCATGAACAATTACAGTTGAATAACATAGCTGCTCGTTGGGTGCCAAAGTTTCTAAATTCTGATCTTAAGGAAAAACGAACTGACATTGCTAGAGAAAATTTAGAGCTAATTGAGGAGGATTTCGTCAAATTCAAAAAGAGATTAGTAACGGGTGATAAAACATGGGTCTACCATTATGATCCCGAGTCAAAACGTCAATCCAATGAATGGCACCATTACACTTCGCCGGCACCAAAAAAATGCAAGTCTTCAA
Source organism: Haliotis cracherodii (assembly GCF_022045235.1). Classification (NCBI taxonomy): domain Eukaryota; kingdom Metazoa; phylum Mollusca; class Gastropoda; order Lepetellida; family Haliotidae; genus Haliotis; species Haliotis cracherodii. The sequence goes on along the minus strand of NW_027266297.1, from coordinate 22,637,429 downwards.
GATCAGTGAAGAAAGTTATGGCCACAGTATTCTGGGATGTAAAGGGTGTGATCCTTGTTGAGTACTTAGAAAGTCGAAAGACGATCACCGGTGCCTACTGTCCTACGTCGTCTGAGAGATTTTATCCAAAAAAAGCGTCGATTAATGCTGACTGCTGGAGTTCTACGACTTCATGACAATGCCTCTTCTGACAGCTCTCGACTTGCAAAGGCTACTGTGCGACAATGTGGGTTCGAAGAGCTTCCTCACCCTCCATACTCGCCAGACCTGGTATCAAGTGATTTCCACCTGTTTCCTAAACTGAAAAAACACCTTCGTTGAACGCGCTATGACCACAACGATGACCCCAAAGCTGCCGTGAATGGTTTTTTCAGGTGGCTTCAGAAAGCTTCTTCTTGACTGGAATTTTTAACTTTTAATATGAGAAGTGTATTGAAAAGCAGGGCGATTATGTTGAAAAATATGATTAAAATTGGTTTTGTTTGTTATGCTCAGAACATTTTGATCAGCCCAATTTTATATCATGGCAAGGTTTGTCTTTCCATGTCACTTTTTAAAATAGAAATCGATTGTTTATTTCTTTTTCTGCATTTTATTAATAACTAAATGATTGTAGATGGTGACCTCTTGAATAATTTTTTATTTTGTTGTGGGTCATACCGCGATAATATCAATAGTGTCTGTCGTAGGACGAATATTGCTTTCGACTTTCGTGGGGGAACGAATGCCATAGTCAATGTTCGTGGTCATGTAAACGTCATGTAAACTGATTTTAAGGGGTCCGTCGAGTTCACTATATCCAGAGCTACTTGTTATTTCAGGTTCATACTCAGCTGATGCCCTGGCAAGATGCTGCAAACAGCGGGGTCTTCAGTGTGAATATATTCAAAGGAATCAATGTTATAAGAACTTCAAGATACTCGGTAAATATAGGTGACTCCTTCTCCATTGTCACAAGAATTCTCTTGAAAAGACTATAATTGTGACACCAGGTGTTTGCATGCAAAGGCAAGGCAAGACTTCACCTGGTCAAACACCGGAAAAATAAGGAACTTTATCGGAGATATTTTTTGTCACTGATGCATCACATTTGGAAATGTCTTACCCTAAAACTAATAGCAATAAAACAATAAATGTACAAATGTACCGAGGGGTTTCGTCTTCAACTGGTTTAAGGAGCCAGTGACGCATCCCCACGCGTATCTCTTCCCCAAGATGCGAAACCACAACGCGAATTGGACCAGTCCCGTGGGGTCTAAACACATTGATGTATGATTATTAACCGAATACGGTTCAACCAATTGTTTTAGTTTTGAGATAGCTGTGTTTGCCTTAAAATAGCAGAATTTGTTCAAGAAAATATTTTATATCAGGATTTTCCAAAACACAATTGTTGATTGTGTGCGGTGTTCGACGTAAGCGCGTGCCCGCAGGTCCATCGCAGGTAGATTTCGTGTCGGGCCCGTAGTACGGCCAGCAGTAAATTTACGGGTCGACTTATTGGTCTCTGTAACCTGAAGAGTTCAGTCAGGGCCTGCAGCTTCTAAAGTCTGACTCCTGATGGCCGCCTGGCGTTTTATATTTCAAACACTGATTGTATGGCCTGAAAAATTATTAACTCACATTTCCTTCTGTTTTTACTTATTTTGCAGACTGTACCCTCTCATGCTCAGAGGACAACTCGTACTGTTCACTGATACATACAAACCAATCTTGTGAAAGGCAATACTCATCCAGTTACGATATCACAGGTATGAGAACGTTCTTCGGAACACCATAAAAACGTTAGCGTCACAATCGGATATAGACTTTCAGTTTTGTAAACGGAAAAATGTGATAATGCTTTTAAAACAGCGAACTCTTTAAGTTATTCAAAGTTAAACTCAAATTCCTTTCCAGTGGATCTCGCAGCAGAAGTAATGAAAGTGTGTACTTCTTATTCAAAGGCCGAAAGATAATCTGCTGCACAAGCCCTGGTCTGTCGTGTCACGTGAGGTCGTTACAAGCCGGAACTGGAAACAACCTGACCTTGACGTGTGGTGCGGAGGAGGTGATGACCGGATGCAGCGGCTACATTGGGAATGGCATGCTGGGAGCTATCATTGAAGGTACGCACAGGAGGCGACTATCGGTAATGATGTTATTGACTGCTGCGCCTAGGTATCCTGTGACCGGAAGTTGCATGGAGCAAAGAATGTATTCATGTGTTTCTATCAGATATCAAATCGATGATGATAGTTTCAATTTTGCATTTGTATAAGGTGTGCAGCTCGAATAATACAACCAGTGGCATAAAATCATACTCACTCACTTAGTCGGGTGTCCGTATAGGGAGTCGTATTCAACAGTTTTGTGTGGACCGAAGTTGAACAATATTTCCCTTTATTAATGTCCCTTCTTTATGTTATATGCATGCATATCGATTGTATTTTTATATGCAGTAAGAATGTTGGAAGACTAAAATCATAATGTTACCCTTTAAGCTCTGATAACCTTCATGCCCCCTGTATTTTTTTGGTTTTGTTAGTTGTTTAACGCTGCTCCCAGCAATATCCCAGCTGAATGACTGCGGACTGTAAATAATCGAGTCTGGACCAGACTGAGCATCGATCCACGCAATTGGGATACGATGACATGCGTTAACCAAATCAGCGAGCCTGACCACCCGATCCCGTTAGTCGCCTCTTGCGACAAGCATTGTCGGTTTTATGACGGCAAGCATGGGTTGCTGAAGACCTATTCTAACCCGGATCTTCACGGGTGTATTTGTAATGAAAACGGGTTGACATACATGTCTCTGTGAAACGATCTCTACCCCGGATCTTCACGGGTCTGTCCCCCTGTAAGTTTAGTCAAGGTGCGTCTTGGACATTCCCTCTTTAACAAGGGTCCTTATAAATAAATGTATGTGTATGATGTCACACGGAAATGGCGTTATTACAGTTGTTCGCACATTCCGAACTGGCGCCACGGTAGCCATGTTTTGACATTTTGAGCCCGTTCTGCATGGGGCAATGCGTATTTTGTATTTGACTAGAATGTAGAAACAGTTTTTTAGGATTGTGATATGTTATAGTCTTGCAACACATTTGACTTAAACATCATGCCTCGCTTTCAAAATCTATTCCATAATATCTTGTGGAAATGCGCCCATGTAAAGCCATAACAACAACTGACATATATCACAAGATTTCTTTAACATAGCTGCCCCGCCCACCATATATGTCATTGGGCTTATTAATGAGTCATTTACTAAATGTGCATGCAATCGGAATTGTTTCTTCTTGCAGTAATCAACGGTGTGGACACGTGTGTGTTCAAGCTAGGAACCATTACAGTGAATGAGTTGCGTGGCTACGCTCACTGCTGCCGGAGTGGCTGAAACTGTAACATGACGTTACGACATCTTTAAAGGTATCCATCGAGCGTTCATTCCAATCGCTGCTTAGCCCTACGACCAGGCATACATTACAGTCATATTTTTGGCCCATGTTCGTTATAGCCACACTGCTGTCTTTTGCAGAATGGGAATTCCATTGTGGCATATTCAGCTTACGCGTAACTTTAGGTCTTCCAGCTTTTGGTTATGAGTCGATGGCTGCCTTTAAGTTATATCAGCTACAATAACGAACCCACTGTGCAGTCCAGGGTATTATGAACGTTCAAGTATTGCGGAATATCTCACGTAGTAATGTATGTGTGTGTGTGTGTGTGCGTGCGTGCGTGCGTGCGTGCGTATACATTGGCCACTTGACTATGGCCACGGGGCGTCATATTAATTCACCCAATTTTTCCAAGTCATTCGTCGGAGTCTTAGGTACAATAAAAATACATCAGTCAACCGCTGTGTTCGGAACCCAGACAATATAGTGTCTAAAGTGATTGTGTGTGGACCATGACTTAAGCAATGTTTCATTGTAACTGTATGTTCAAATCTTTGCAGCTGACGTCCCACGTAAAGATGGTGTCCTTTATTTAAATATGTTAATTGTCAAAATTGTCCTTTGTAAGACGTAGACTGATTGACAAGGTTAATAAAGTAGTAAAATGGAGAGAATTGTTGAATGGTTCATATGGAACGAGTCTAGCCTTATCGTGCTTATTCTGAACCTGTGCCATGACCCACCCCCGGGTGACTCCCCACACCACCCACCCATACAGGACTACAACACAAAATGTATGGTCGGCCCCACCACTCAAGCCTGGAGTACCTAAGCATTCTGTCCATTGTGACCCTTGCTCCCATTGAAGTGTTCTCTGTTAGTGGACCTCACTAAGGTCAAAAATGGTTTGTGATAAAAGGGTGTCCAATTTGAAATATAACATTCACCGTTAAATGCACCATTTTCATGCGCTTCTATACATATGTGGGTATATGTGCATATGTGTGTAGTCACCATATGGCTGAACTAGTGCCGATGTGACTTTATATCTGAACTCACTCGCTCACGTATACGTGTGTAGAAATTCATACGTGAGAATACTTGTCATGTGAACACGTTTACTCACGCGTTGACACCAGGAGCAAATTTGCATCATGTCTGGAGCAGGTGCAAATGTAAATGTAAATTTGCACTGTGTGTATATGTTGCAAAGTGAATGTTTATGTTAACGCAAGAAGATGATCTAATTAATATCTGTTCTTTTGCCAACACCAAACAAATTGTCAACAGTTGCCAACTTTTTGGCGTATATACAGAGCCGAGTGGACGGTGTTTTCTTTTGGTTTCAAGGAGTCAAAACTTTGTGTTCAATTTAAATCAAACACATGTTGCTTCACGCGAAATTTTACAGTGAAGTAACTCTCTTCTCCTTCAACTTTGATTGGGAAAAAAACCTGTTTTGTGTTGAACGTCTTGAACAGATTGAGGAATATGTGTGCCTTACACAATTTACATTCTTTATTTACACGCGTAAGTTGATTTTCATGTGAACGCATAGTAAATTTACATATACACACGCATGTTGGTTGGTTGGTTGGTTTGTTGTTTAACGCCGCACTCAGCAATATTCCAGCTATATGACGGCGGTCTGTAAATAATCGAGCCTGGACCAGACAATCCAGTGATTAATATCGTGAGCATCCATCCACGCAATTGGGATCGATGACATGCATCAACCAAGTCAGCGAGCCTGACCACCCGGTCACCTTTTACGGCAGGCATGGGTTGCTGAAAACCTATTCTACCCCGGAATCTTCACGGGTCTACACACGCATGTATAGTTACACATGTGAAAAATTACTTACGTTAGTAGATGTTGTGCATGTGAACGGGGTATGAGTATAGGAATGACACTAATTATGAGCATGGGTATATAACCGAAACACAAAGACAATCCTCATCCAGGCCCATTACTGCTAATTACCCCGACATTTCTTTTAGTTATCTTTCCTCGTGATCGACGCAATTATTGTTTTTATGTTCGATTATTTTCAAAGTGTGCTCTCAGTTCATCCTATATTTAAATATTTATCGTTTCATGTACTAACAAAGGATTTACTGCATGTTGTATTTCGTTAAATCACATCCTGCAGATTTCCATATGATACGCTGCAGGGACTTGTCCATGTAATTCTTAGCATGATCCCCATGAAGATCCGGGTTAAAATAGATCTTCTGCAACGCATGTTTGCCGTAAGGGGCGACTAACGGGATCAGGTGGTCAGGCTCGCTGACTTGGTTGATCCCAATTGCGTGTATCGATGCTCATGATGTCAATCACTGGGTTGTCTGGTCCAGACTCGATTATTTACAGACCGCCGTCATAATGCTTGCATATTGCATAGTGAGGCGTTTAACAACAAACACATCTTAGCAACGATGTAAGCAACGATCGGGTGAAAGATACATTTTTACAAAACTGTGGTGAAACTGTTTCAACTTTTACAATATCTTAGTAATTATAATCACTTAAAGTCACAACTTCAACCTGAAAATGATATTAATGTTGCAAATAGTATATTTACCAAGACAACATGTGAATTGAAGATGTATCCATCGTCTTATTTAAGTGTAATAAGTATTCTAGTTGAAAATGTAGGTATCTTTCTTTCTTGAATAATGACTATAAATCTGAAATGTTATTAATAAATGTTATCAACTCACAAAATCTACGACCCGTGAAGATTCCGGGGTAGAATAGGGTCTTCAGCAATCCATGCTTGCCGTAAAAGGCGACTATGCTTGTCGTAAAAGGCGACTAACGGGATCGGATGGTCTGACTTGGTTGATGCATGTCATCGATCCCAATTGCGTGGATCAATGTTCATGATGTAAATCACTGGATTGTCTGGTCCAGACTCGATTATTTACAGACCGCCGTCATATAGCTGGATTATTGCGGAGTGTGGCGTAAAACCAACCAACCAACCAACCACAAAATCTACACTATTTTAGTGGCTACTTATCTAAAACCTGCTTTTAATGGTGATACAAAGTGATTTGTTTCTATTGTCTTACTATATGGTGTAACCTGAACGTTTCCAATTTAATCATGTCAATGCTTCATGCTTTTATACATGTTATGAAAGTTGTAGGTGTTTTCTCTTTGGGACGTATGTATTTATATAATTGCCTTTCTTGAAAGGCATCACCAAATTGTTTTTGGCTGATTTAATATATCCTATATTAGATACTGGTACTGTTTTGCTTCTCTGGTGTTTATTTCGTTGTATCCTCTAGAACATCAAACATGGCCTAGTGAATATATCATTCATTCCAAGCTGTGGGCAGCTCTTGTCCACAGGCGGAGGATGTCATGAAGCATCCAAAACATTTAGAAAATCCATACAAAATAGAGGTTCAAACTGGTGACTACCTGCTCAATAGCTTTGATGCTGTTTGCTTTTCTGTAAAGTGTTACTGAATTTGGAAACATTGGAGACAAAGTCGCGAAATTTAGGGATAAGGCTTGGAAGTCAGTAGACTTCAGCCAGCCACTGACCGGTCATGAATCACCGAACACCACAAAGACAACCTGTTATCATGGTCTGATAGCTTTTTAACATATTTAAATATTGTCTCTTGGCATGCTTTGGGTAAGCAAACCACAAACACTGTGTGGGGAGATCATGAGATCGAGTCAGTCACCTCCTGTTGCCCATTCTGTGACGAGCTTGGCCTGTCCGGCTCGGGACAGACCATTTCATATTCTGGGATAAATTGTCCCAGAACATACTCGAAAAAACCTCACTGTGCTTCAGCAGACTGTCCAAATAGATATTTAAGCTGATTGTTGTAATCAAAAGCATATCTGGTTTTGCATCTGAAGCTGAAAGTAAATAAAGTATCTCGTCCCACCACCACCCCTGTGGCCTGTCCCTTAGTTGTGTTTCCACGGATTGACTGGTGCAGTAAAGTTAATGAGCATCAAACCGTGTGTTGTTATTTTTTTAATTGGTTGTGTGAAATCATGAATGTCTGTGTAGGTAATCAGGCACTAAGGTCCTCGGACACATCACTTCTGGAATCGGCTTTTTGCTTTGTTGTTTTACGCCGCACTGAGCAGTATTCCAGCTATTATGACGGCGGTCTGTAAATAATCGAGTCTGGACCAGACAATCCAGTGATTTACATCATGAACATTGATCCACGCAATTGGGATCGATGACATGCATCAACCCAGTCAGCAAGCCTGTCTGGACTTGGAAAACCCCTCAAGCCCATGCGAGGTGCAGAGTAGCGTCTCGGGCGACACAGAACACGATGTAGGTAGCTTCGGAGCCCCAAAGCTAGTTACAACATGGTGAAGTTGCAGTTACAACATTACCAAAAGCACCACAGCTGGGTAATGGGACACAACTGTCCTTACCATACCTGGTTCTTTAGGTTTTTGTTTGTTTGTTTGTTGTCGTTTAACGCCGCACTGAGCAATATTCCAGCTATATGACGGCGGTCTGTAAATAATCAAGTCTGGACCAGACAATCCAGAGATTGACATCATGAGCATGAATCCACGCAAACCCACAAGCAAGACATCCCACAAGGGCTGCTTGAACATAAGTTGCTTGGGCTTTCACCGCCAAAGATATATGTTGCAAAGTAACAATTCATAACTTCCTGCTACAGTGATCGAGACGTTTTACAGATTCAGTATTCATGAAATATTTCACAAATTTAAAGTTACTATGCTTTACTCATCCTCGATTATCCAGCGTATTATATCTCAAATCTATTATGAGCAAATTTGGTTAAACCAGAGCATCTGTATGATTGTGATAAACACAGGTTAATATCTTTAGTGATCCTTGGATTTGAACTCATGTTCAGTGGGTCCTGGCTCAAGCTCCTCACAGCGATATCCCGTTCGCGGAGCTCTCTATACTATCGCTGCCACCAGTCACAACTCCCTACAGTGATAGATGACCACAACCATGTTTGGAGTTGAACTCGCACCCGAATTACCCTTATGTTTACAAACAAGTGACGCCTGTCGTGACGCCGAATACACTTACCCCTGCTAAATTAGTTTGTTTGTCAATTTGAATTTCTATTTCATTAAAACTATCATTTTATTGATATAGTAAGAATGTAAGGGAGAAGTTGATTGATTTTCCCGTTAGTCTGCAATCTCGAACCAATCTGATTATACAAACAACAAAGTAAATTCATCTGGAAAACATGGTCAGTCATAAACCTTTTCAAAATGAACTATGATGGCATTCCCCAAAACATAAACAAAAGTATGAACGTGACTGCATTTGGGGTTAGAGGGCAAATGTTTAGAGGGCTGGGACTGGTAACGGGTACCTGGGTCGGGTGGGTACTGAGTAGGACCCGGATACCCACAGGACTACCCGGACCCGTGGTTAGTCATGTGATATATTGTTGAACTCTATGGTTACACTACAAGTCACTAATGTTCGCATTTCTTTCTGACTATGCACCCATTCCTTCTGATTTTTCATATGGTTGAATAAAGATATAACTTAAGTCAACTTCAGTGTATGCATCACCAGATCGTTTAATACATGTATCTAAATACGTTTTGCAAATGCTGTGGTAAAAAAAAATCCCAATCAGACATTTTGCATCTCTTGAGACCTACAGTGGGTGCCCGGGTAGGGTCGGGTAATAGGGGGGTGGGTACCCAGGTAATAAATTTGGACTCGTCCCAGCCCTAAATGACCGTGCCCTCACTGGTGCCAGCAAAGTTACCGAGAGTGTAACTAAGGTGTCACGTGTTGGGAAGGAGCTTGGGTCCTGGCACAGCCAGGGGATGCAACTCAATGCTTTGTTTGTTGTTTAACACAATAATATTCCAGATACATGACTGTAGTCGCTATATAGTTGAGTCTGAGACAGATAAACAAGTGGTCGTTATTAGGAACAAAGATCCACACAATGTTGGGGTACACTGATACCAAATCTACCAAGTCCCCGAGCCGGACTACAGATCCTTTTTGACACTGCATGCCACAAACATGTTGTCAGGGACTAATTCTAACTCAAATGTCATGGCTCAATGCAGTCATACAATGTTTAAAAATGACACAAACACACTGTGACAGGTTTAAGCCAATTTACTTTCAATGAAGAACAAAATAATAAGTGCTTGTATAAAAAACAAAAAAATAGGTCAGTGAGTGTGTTATTAAAAATATGAGTTGTGATTCTACTTCGAGCTCAAGATAAACTTGAATGCACCTCATTTGCTCCCTACAACATCAGAACCGCCATTGTTCTTCCTTAGTTGGCATTGACCCCATCACAGCTCTCCACAATCCTGAATCAGACATTTCTGCAAAAGCAACAAGGAGATAAATGAAGACCAGGCAATGGATACATTACAGTACAGTGTACTACATTAAGTAGGGATGTTACAAGGGGTGGTCGGGTAGCCTAGTGGTTAAAGTGTTTGCACGTCATGTCAAAGACCCGGGTTCGATTCCTGACACGGGTGCATTGTGTGAAGCCCATTTCTGGTGTCCCCTGCCGAGATACTACTGGAATATTGCAAAAAGTGGCGTAAAACCATATTCACTCACTCACTCGCGTATTCGGTGAATCGAACCGTATCATTCATGAACTGAATTCCTTATTCGTGGTCACTAGAATCGAATATATATAAATTTGCAGTCATGTGCATTTACATACCCTGACCCTTAAAATATCCATAAGAACATATCATATGCATAGATTTCTTCAAAGACAACACTCTCTTATATTTAATTTGACAGTATTGTAGTCACTGGTCACTGTCACATTTGAACAGACACCAGTACCTGGATAAGTGCAATATATAAATGTATTATAAATTAATAATTAATAAACCATGTCAAATAATTTATTTTGTTATTAGTTCACTGAATATCATAAATAATACATCAACTGTTGACTTGTTATTGCATTCGTGAATAAATATTTGTATTTGTTACCCTATATTCATGATACAAATCATATTCGCCTCAGTGCATTCGTTGCAGCCCTTACATTTACCCTCTGCCACTAGGGTAAGAGAAGTATGGTAAAATGATACTTCATGTCACAAACATAAAGATAAGTTCTGAAGCATAATGCATGTCAGAATGTTGAGATCTGATTGGTTCATGGAATCTTGATTAAATATTACATATCCTGCCTTATTCCTTATACCCCGATAAGAAGAAAACAGGCTGCATATGGATTTCTGAGCAGGACAATAAATCTCTGGTTCACGGAATCTTGATTAAATATAACATAACCTGCCTTATTCTTTATACCCCAATAAGAAGAAAACAGGCTGCACATGGATTTCTGAGCAGGACAATAAATCTCTTGCACCCCACAAAAAAAGCAAACTAGCTGCATGTTGTTTAGATGTCAATGAAAGTTATGTGACACAGCATAATTCACCTCACGTCAAATGAACAGCTGTTTTCTCTTTTCAATTTGTTTAAATAATTTCACAATGGCAGATTGAAACGCATCAGCAAGATAAATTTGTCAGAGCAGGATCACTCGAGGTATAACTGGTCTTGTGTGGCCATTGTAGGGTTTATATCCCCTATAACACCTAAAGTGTGATGCATAAAACCACATAATCCCCAAGTGCAACAGCTACAACTAATTATGTATTTACCTGAAACATGGATCTCAAGAATCTGTTTGTGTAGGTATAATATGTGCTCAGTATTCTTCCATCAACCATGTTAACCTTTTACTATGTAGCGCTATATTGAAGTTTATAAAAGATTCTATTGATTATTGAGTAATACTCCTTACACTACAGCTTGTACAGTGTTAGACAGTGTTTCATTCCTGCAAGTTTGCACACAACACGACAGAAAAGGAATTCACATTTTGACGTTTTTCTTTCTGTATGAGCATGATCACTATTGACAAACAGTGGTACAGCCTGTCAATAGTTGTATCAATGTATTCCATTGAACTATTGAACTGGATCTAACACCACAAAGAATGGTATTTTAGTTATATTCCTGCATTTCAGTTTAAAATGGAAAGCCTGAATGGAAAGCAGGTCTTCAACATAAACCATATGAGTACGGTGTCAACCATCTTCCCGAGGCAAGAGAGTTAACTGACTTTAAAAGTCCAGTTTCCACCCTTGCCGAACTAGGCTGGAATTACTGGGCTCAATCGTAGCGCCACCAGTGGCTATTACCAGTTATGTTCTAAGCCTCTCCCATGGACCAATCAGATTCCACCTCTCATATCACTTGCATTTGCTTCACACAAAATGGTGGCGCCCAGTCAGGACGATCTGATCAATGATCTAGATCTTGTGATAAAACGGGTCTTACATCGTGAAATGCATCAAATCACGTGTGCACCTTGATTAAAAACGTGAAAAGGTTTTGAAAATATCTGCTGACAACGAGTTGGCGGTGCACATGCTTTGCAAATCCTGCAATCGACCGAAATCTGCAAGACAGTTTACCAACCGGATTTCGATTTCGGTGCACGATTTTGATTGGACTATGCATAGACTCGTTAGTCCAGCCAAAATGTAACTCCATAATACCTGCCTAGTTCGGCAAGGGTGGTTAAGTCAGTTAACTCTCTTGCCTCAGGAAGATGGGTGTCAACAAACAAAGAATCATAATGCGGGCAAATCTGGGTATTGAGAATCTGACAAAGGTTTCTTGCACAACCAAAGGACACAACTCTGCACAGCAAATTGCATTACCTCAGACCAGTTGGCCACTACTACATTTGAAAACAAGGATTGTTGTTTGTTGTTTTATGCCTGACTGAGCAGTATTCCAGCTTTATGACGACAGTCTGTAAATAATCTGAACCTGACAATCCAGTGATTGATATCATGATCATCGATCCACGCAATTGGGATGCGAGGGCATGCATCAACCAAGTCAGCGAGTCTGACCACCCAATCCCGTTAGTCGCCTCTTAGGACAAGTATAGTCGCCTTTTACGGCAAGCATGGGTTGGTGAAGACCTATACTAACAAGGACCAAGATCTTTTACTGGCAATGGTGTTTCCATGACTGAAGGTACATCCATAGCATCCACATTACCTTTAAAGGAGCATCCCCTCTGTCCACCTTAACATTCTCCAGCTGCTTGACAAATTCCATCCCCTCCACCACTTGGCCAAACACCACATGCTTCTTGTCCAACCAGCTTGTGACAACGGTTGTAATGAAAAACTGTGAACCATTGGTGTTGGGTCCACAGTTAGCCATGCTTAGTAGTCCTGGTTTTTCGTGCTGCAAGGAAAGTGAGTGAGTGAGTGAGTTTGGTTTAACACCGCTTTTAGCAATATTCCAGCAATATCACGGTGGGGGACGCCAGAAATGGGCTTCACACATTGTACCCATGTCGGGAATTGAAACCGAGTCTTTGGCGAGACGAGCGAACGCTTTAACCACTAGGCTACCTGACCGCCCCCTGAAAGGAAAGACACATGGGGGCGCGGTGTTACTAAGGTCATTTTCATTAGTTGTTTACAGATTTTTTTCTTTCAAATCCTGAAGTCGGTGGTCGAACAAAAAAAAAAAAAGCACTTTCAATTTTGTTTTTAGCTTTTGTGTAAACATATGGTCAGTAGGTATTAGACATACTGATGGCCAAGGTCCAGAACAATTGTGTTAACATGCTGTTGAGACATGCATAAAAACGATTTGTGATATATTTTATTGCTAAATGGGATTTTCAGAGTTGGTGGTATTAAAAAAATCTCTCAATTCAGAATTCTAACTTTCTCATCTTTCCTGAATTTTACCATCGGCGGACCCGTAAACCAATTAATACAATAAATGCCTAAGGACGTTTTGTTTTGTTTTATTTGTTGTTTAAAGCCACACTCAAAAATATTCCAGCTATATGATGGCGGCCTGTAAATAATCGAGTCTGGACCAGACAGTCCAGTGATTGACATCATAAGCATCGATCTACACAATAGGTATAGGATGACATGCTTCAACCAAGTCACTGAGCCTGACCACCCGATACCGTTAGTCGCCTCTTACAACAAGCATGGGTTGCAGAAGACCAATTTTAACCCGGATTTCACAGGTGAGACAAGCATGGGTGGATGAAGACAACTTATCTTCACAAGTTCCTTAGGATGTAAAATGATTGAAATATCAATGTATGAACAACGGTAACTGTAAACTCAATTGCACGGTCAACCCCTCATCCTGGTGAGTTACTTCAGTCACCATGGTGACAGTCAACTACATTTCTCAGTGATCCACCTGTTGGTCAGTTATTACACTACAGCAACCATGGCTCATGGTAATAGCCCTGCTGGGTCAGTGAGTGAGTGAGTATGGTCTTACGCCGCTCTTAGCAATATTCCAGCAATATCACAGCGGGGGACACCAGATATGGGCTTCACACATTGTATTGTCGGGATTCGAACCTGGGTCTTCGGCGTGACAAGCAAACGCTTTAACCACTAGGCTACCCAACACCTCTGCTGGGTCAGACACCATCAGTCATATTCAACCAGTCCACGGCTCAAGTCAGACTAGTGCTTTATGTAAAATAGAGTGCTCTTGATTTTCTCCAGTTATGGATCAATGGACGTGAGGCTGTGTCTATCCCTGACTACTTGTTAATCAGTATCAGTGAAATAACAGCATCCATTGGGACCCTGAATGCAGACAGTCACCATCAGGGTAAAGTTTTCATCCTTGAATGTCTCTCCGTAGATACTTTCTCCTCCAGTTCCATCGCCCTTAGTGAAGTCTCCACCTTGGATCATGAAGTCCTTGATAACTGAAGACAAAGTAGTGGCACATATGAGGAAGGGAATACGACAACTCAGTACACAAACATGATGGAACAAACACACACATATTAACCTGTTTATTTCAGGGCAGATCTTGAACATGTTGAATCAAAAATCTGAAAACTATATCAGTGTTACTTCTTTGAGAGGCATTTAGAAGTTGGAGTACTAAGTAAGGATACAATATATCGATGAACAACTTCTTTTACTTCAAAATCAGGAAACTACAAGACGCCATCAACATCAAAAGACTTCAACCATCAATCAACCATGACCAAGGCTATTACATATAACCCCCGCGTAACATCAACTTATCAAAGACCCCAATCAGTCCTAATCCTTTTGTTTCAATACTGGCTTCATGCTTTTTTTTATATTACTGGCTTCACTGGTCAATATGTTTACCCATTTGTGTACGTAACGAGCTTCTCCACTTCAGTATAACTACATCTTAAATCTACTCCACTGTATAAACACTGCCTCCTTCCTGTATATATACTTGTCAACCATACCCTGTACATCACTTGCGTGATAATGGTGTCAAAACCTACATCAAAACGTCGCTTCTCATTGTAATAAAGAAGTTGTTCATCCATATATTGTATCCATAATCCTTGCTTAATATATCAGCGTATATACCATCTAAACCATAACAAAACTAGTGAGTTGTTTGCTGACTCAAAAATGGAAGCAGTCCCATACTCCCCTTTTCCCCCCGAATGCCCCAAAACTTTCCGATCAGAAACATGTATCTTGAACAATTTGGACAAATTATATGACAGGAAACCTCTCCATTATCTGTCTATATTCATATTTGATCCCTATTCATGCTAATGTTGTCTCAAGTAGCACAAGTACCACACATTAATCCATGTCTTTCATTTCATAATCATTCAAAGATGCTTCGTCTTTTCAGGAATTAAATAATTTCCCATATTTTGAAAATAAGGTTCCTGGTAACTTTGACCATGATCAAAGGTCACCAAGAATCTTCTAAAAATAAGATCTGACCCTAGAAATCATTATATAAATTTTCATTAATTCTGAACATAATCATGATAATACTCAACAATGTGACTGTGCTTTCCTCCGTTTGATCATTGAGCCCGACTAACACATTGTTTGTTTGTTGTTTAACGCACACTCAGCAATATTCCAGCTATATGACAGCATTCAGTAAATAATCCAGTCTGGACCAGACAATCCAGTGATTGACATCATGAGCATCATTCCACGCAATTGGGATGCGATGACATGCATTAACCAAGTCAGGGAGTCTGACCACTCGGTCCCGTAAGTCGCCTTTTACGGCAAGCATGGGTTGCTGAAGACATATTCTACCTCGAATTGCAAGTAACATAAACATGTTATGTGTGATAATTAGATAGAAATGTTTAAACAAAGTATTTTCATAATGATTTATGAATTTCAGATGTACACATATCACTATATATGAGTGTGACAAAGATATTGGTTCTTCCAAAAGTTTGTTAACATCTACCTAATTATTACGTATATCTTAGAGTTTGCTTCCCTTTGATCAATGTGACTGACTGACACACACCTTTAGTTTAATAATTTACAGTTAGGAATGTTTAAAAAAATATTTTCATAATTATTAATGTATTTCGTACCTACACGTATCATATACATTTGTGGGACAAGATAAGATTTCTTTTAAAAGTTTGTTTACATCTTTCAAACTAGTACTCATCACCATGTAACCGTCTTAAAACCAAAAACATATGAAGAATGGCGCATGGCACAGGGCAATAAAAGATTATGGACAGGCATGCCATGACACCTGATAGTTGGGCTTTGCTAAGGTGAGCTACCCATCAAGGGTTTGTGCAGTATACTTACTTCTATGGAACACGCATCCCTTGAAATGGAGGGGTTTACCGCCCTTAGTCGTCCCTTTTTCTCCAGTGCAGAGAGCTCTAAAGTTCTCGGCTGTTTTAGGTACTTTGTCCTTATATAGCTCAAACACCACACGGCCAACTGAAACAGACACAAATCATTTATATATTCATTATTCACAGCTGCAGAAATGTAACAATCATCCTTACAATCCAATAAAATGCCATAAAAAGAGACTATGATTGTCGTAGCCTCGACTAACGGTTTCGGGTGGTCAGGCTCGCCGACTTGGTTAATGCATTTCATCGTATCCCAATTGCGTGGATCGATGCTCATGATGTCAGTCAGTGGATTGTCTGGTCTAGACTCGATTATTTACAGACCGCTGTCATATAGTTGGAATTTTGCCGGGTGTGGCGTTAACAAACAAACAAACATAATGTGGGAGGAAAGCCTGAAGTGATGCAGGTCTAAGACGTTTACCACTTTGGTGAAACCCACGAGCAGGTGTATAGTGCTGGCAAACCCAGAAACATAATTGCGTCAAACTAGGATTCAATCTCACAATCATAGGTTTAGGGCATGCCTAAGTGACGCAACTCTGCGTGGCGACCTAGATGACTGGGCTGTCTGTTCCGCCAAAGAATGGTGACCAATAAAATAAATAAACTGGAATCCCCACAGTGTGATAGGCTTTATGAAATTACTGGCTCAGTGGATGTAACCTAGAACTGTAGATTCAAAGATATAGGCTGGGGTCCATCTTTAAACTGCAGTCTCATAAACAGCCAGATCACCATTTCTAAATTACAAAGAGTGGGTAGGGAAACCAGAAACACACATATTTATATCTTTTGGCCCATATTCTGTCACTGTTGGGATGCAGAAATGGTGTAAGTGCGTTTAGGAATGAAAGCTGCTATTTCATCATTAGATGCCACCTAAAAAATAAATTTCTGTACATAATCATTTTAAAAAATCAGTACACAGTGGAAAGCTTCACAATCTTCTAGTGCAAGCACTTGTAGTTACAGTTGAGGAATTCCATATCATTTCCTTAACAATCAGCCTGAGAGCATGTGCAATATCACGTCACTGAACATGCTGAAGGGGTACGCTTCATAGCACAGCAAACCACAAGATTTGAGATTGTTTTGGCTAATTTTGACTACATCTTGAAGAGCAAACAAGATGAGTGAAACTTGTATATGATGTTATATAATAAATAAGATATATATAAACAAGCAAACACGGATAAATCCTGAATGACCCTTCCCATGACAGACAGACAGACAAAAGGATGGTATGCTACATTATCGCGGTAGTTCATTTATAATGGATGGTCACGGCGAACGCTTACAAGCCTATTAAATGTGTCATATGCAAAATGTTACATGTTCTTGGCTCAACTTTTATGACACATCAATTAGGATTGATCGATGCTGATTTTTGAGTTCGGTAAACAAAGTATGTGTCATTAGCGACTCAAAGGTGGGCAACTCATGGTATGGCTATTTTGTTGTGTGATACATGTGGATTATGTTTGTTTGTTGTTAACGCCGCACTCAGCAATATTCCAGCTATATGAAGATGTTCTGTTAGTAATCGAGTCTGGACCAGACAATCCAGTCATTGACAACAGGAGCATCGATCAAGAATTATGCATAATCACTATGCATATGACCTAGGTTGGGTCAAGGGACTCTGTTTAAACAAATCTAATCAATTTTGAATGTAGGTCAAAAACATTCCAGAAACTATCATAAAAAAGTTAACGTCGGTTTTTAGTCGTGACTTACCGCAACGAGTCCTGTAATCGGTCATGCGGTGAAATATTATGCTTAGATTTGTACAAGTAAACAGTCGACAGGGTGTGTGGATAAGAGATTTACTGATACCGCGATAACATGGAGCCCGCAATAGTATAGAGTCTTATAGCTAAAATGGATGGAACTATCATTAAACTGCCCACATGTTATCAAAGATGAGTGGGCCACTGTAACATGATAATGCTCCCCATATTGCTTAAAGATGGGCCATTATCATGCCCATTGTTAGGTGATGTCATAGGATAGGGATAGGTGACGTCACATTTAATAGTGACGTCATCTGTCATCTATGACGTTTCCATATTTGTAAAAGTGGGTCAGTGACATTCGTGTTGATTGCAGTAAATGTTTCAAAACCAATATTGTTGTTTCTTTTTATTTGATAACAAATTCATCCAGTTTACCTATAATAACAGTAACGCTATTTTTCAGGGCATTATCATTTGCAGAAGCTCTCTGTCTTTTCAACTGCCTTTCTTCGTTGGGCAGTTAGTGGAACACTTCGGGCTTCTGCAAATGACAATGCCCTGAAAAATAGCGTTACCCTTACAATACTATATTATGAAGAACAATGTGATCACTTACCAACAACGCCACCTATGCTTATATCAAAGAAGACACGTGGGTTGCCCATCTTTAATCTGTTGTGGATAAAAATTCAGTACCTGCAACATAGAAAAACAAAGATTTATTCAACTGGTGATAATAAAAAATATATCCTGCTGTGTATCATACCTGTCAAGCTCACACGCACAGTTGAGAAATTCGGCCTACCTTTAGGATACAGTACCACAAACTTTTCACACACTGATCATACCCTATGACGTAATTTGTAGTATTTTGTTGCCAGTTACACTGGCGAAACAATGCCCTGTGACATCAGGGGTCATCGGGTGTGCATGAGCTCCTCCCAGTGATCTATCATCTCTACAAGAAATACAATTGAATACGCCAAGCAGTGTGGAGAGTTTTGAATATTTGTTTACAAAATATAGCCTGCGGCGGCGCATTTTATAGCAAGCGCTAGTTTTACGAAAGCACTTTTATTTTTTATATATCCTTTATTTCGTTTTTCTTGTAATTCAAGTGGCTAAAATAGTTATAAATGGGAACTAATATACATATATTATTTTTTCGGTTCATTAATTTTCATTATTATGCACAAGAACGCAGTTTATTAGGGATATTATTTTGGCGCTGAACACATCCAAATATCGCTAGTGTTAGGGTAGGTTACCCCAAACTCTATCCTTAGCCCTTGGATCCCCTTTACAATCAATCACCCCTTTACGATCATTAGGGTTAGGTACCCGTTTAGTGGCTATTAGATTACCCAAACTCTGTCCTTAGCCCTTGGATCCCCTTTACGGTCAATCATCCCTTTACGATCATTAGGGTTAGGTACCCTTTTAGTGGCTATTATAGATTTTATAGCGGCTCCTAATATTCTTCACACAAAAACGTCGAGTAAAAAGTATGAAATGGTTTTGAGTCGAATACTTTGACTACTGGAAACTGTCCTGGAACATTCACACAAGCCACTTTCACCGGCTACATTTTTTCAGTAGTGATTCAAAAGCGAACTCACTGTTGTGTCGTAACTAGTCATGCTTATTCCTCCCTCATTCCTTATTGTTATCCACATCATCCTTACAGTGTTCCCTACCACACTTTTCTGTCACAAAAATCACCATATCATTCATGTGTACTCGCGAGTTCGACGTCCGACGCCTGGAGCTGTTTTCAATTTGCGGCATATCGGCTCATTCTTCACCAATCGGAATCGTGTAGATTACGGAATGGGACGAGTGTGCCAAATGGCATCGGGATCATTCGTAAGTGTCCGTAGACTAAAGTCACGAGACACCATGCCTACCCGTAACCTTCATAAGTGTCTGTCACCTATTCGACCGCTTTTGTTCAGTTCCGTGACGTCATAGGCATGACTAAGTAAATTTGCACTAAGTTTAACAGTGTGGACGTAGCTCAGTCGGTTAGCTGTCATTCTAACAATCCGAAGGTCGCGGGTTTGCGTCCGACAGATTCTCACAAAAACTGGTTGCTTGTCTTGAGACGTGTGACCTACGGCAGAGATCGTCCTCACGAGAAGTTGTGGTACTGTATTCTAAAGGTGCTCCAGAAATTCTCATGAATTCATATAAAACGTAGATAAAAATATATTGAAATGCTTTTTTCTTTCGATTTATCACGATAGCAACCAACATGGCGAGAAAAATGATTCAAACCGTTGGGGGGGGGGGGTTTGCTTAGCCCTGGACACAGCGGGGCTTGCGGACACAGCGGGGCTTGCACCCTGGCTTATCACTCATTTAGACATCCAGGGGTTGACAGCCATGTGTGTATTATCCCCACCGAGGCTAGTATTGAATACGACTACTTTATAAACATTATGTACCAATGTGAACTATTAGATGTATACACAAATCTAAAACACTTTATTAAACAAAATCAACACAAATCCTTGGACATTAGGCTACACAGCCCAGTCGCTAAAGAAAGTCTTGTCGAGAGTTGGCATCCGGAGAAACCGGTTTTTACAGGACTGCGCTGCGTCTATACATGCTACAAGAGAGAAAAATCTATATATCAAACTGGATGATCCGAGTCCCAGCACATAAAGGATCATGGAGTATCAAGGCCCATGCCTGAACAACATTCAACTCTTAACTACAATGCTCAATTTACTAGTGAAGAATTTCAAAAAATATCGACAAATGGTTTGTCAGTGAGGCGAAATAGCCATGCCATGCACGTGCACAATTGTTGGATCGGAACATGTATTTTCGCGGTAGACATTTCGAAGACAGTAACCGGTACATACAAACTCCGTCAATCGGAACGTTTATGACAATAGCAATACCGACGATAGACAAAATATCCACCTTCTTGATACTATTTTCAAAGGTATTAGTACTGACCTACGGATGCAATGGCTGAAACAAGACAGATACTGTTAGTCGGCGTCGGATGGGATCCTTCTTTTCGCTTCGGTGAAAAATTCAAAAGTTTGGAATCGAAATTTAACGAACTGATATCTCCAATAATATGATCCTTAGGCAGGTTATGCTCAGTTAAATTTAATAAACTGGTTTGATGTCACAACAAATTGTAATTTAACACGCCCGAGTA
Source organism: Haliotis cracherodii (assembly GCF_022045235.1). Taxonomy (NCBI): domain Eukaryota; kingdom Metazoa; phylum Mollusca; class Gastropoda; order Lepetellida; family Haliotidae; genus Haliotis; species Haliotis cracherodii. The sequence goes on along the minus strand of NW_027266297.1, from coordinate 22,616,391 downwards.
TATGTTTGTGATGATATCATGCGTAAAGCTTTCGCTTGGATTTTTTGTTTTGCTTTCTTGCTGTCTGTGATGTGTTTGTTTGTTTGTTTACGCCGCACTCAGCAATATTCCAGCTATATCACGGCGGTCTGTAAATAATCGAGTCTGGACCAGGTGAAACCGTCCACTGTGAAACTACTTGAAACTAAAGCCTTTCATGCAGAGGAAACAAATATTCTGGATTCAAGAGGATTATGTCGGACTGATACCCACTTCGACATACTAGATCTATTTTTCATATTTTGTATTACGGAGCAACCATTTAGTTTCTGGGTGGGGTTCGAAAACAAAATCTAGACAACGTTTTACAGAAATACATTAATTTTTTACATATTCATCGTACTTTACGAAACGAAATCATGTGCCCATTTTTGCTGCAGACAGGTGTCCAAATAAGTAAGTTCGTTGTTTCTATTTACTTTTGGACTGGTAATTTATTATGGGGGATGGTTGGATAGTGGGCGGTGTCCTGCATGAAATAAAATAATAGAAACATGTAAACATTATTTAGGGACTGTTCATTTATTATGGGGGGAGGGGTCATGAAAATATGTTAGATTTATTTATTAAATCTATCTATCCATGCATCCATCCATTTATTTTATTCATATATTTATTCATTCAGAAATAAATCGAGACCCTCACTTGAAGACAAGTTTAATCAATGTTTTGCGGTGGAGCTGATACCTTTCAGAAGCGACTTGGAAGTACTAAACAGATTCCCGGAATGGCGGCTATTGTTTCATAATAATTGCGGGAAAAAACACAACGTTACCATTTCCCCCGCCATTGAGCACATTAGAATTTTGTTTGTTCATGTGGTAGTGAATGTAAACTATAACAAAAACGTGTCCTATAAAGCCTTAAGAAGAGATAGGTACTCGGGTCGCTTTATGTCATCAGAAAAAAATGATAAAATGTGTATTCACAAAGACCCCTTCTCTGGAAAAGAGTAATGTGTGGCAACAGTTCTCTAACTCAGTCTTGATAATCATCTCTTACATAAGCTAACTTCAGTAGTCTCTGAGAAACCTTGCTCCCACGGCAGACACTATGCACTTTGTCAAATACAAATTTTCGAACTTACTCTTGACAAGTATCTCTTAGATAGACACACAAACTTTCATTCATGTTACGTTCGTAGTTTCTGAGAAAATTTATCCATATTGCAGACCCAAAACTCGATAAAACATAAATTAAGACACCAATTTTCGAAGTCCTTTACGATCATGACCAGTAATATCAGTGAGTAAATTTCATTTACCTAACTTGAACAGCTTTTGAGAAAATGTGTCCTCTTTGAGAAGCGGACGGACGGATAAACTCCGTTCGCCTCATGGCGATTCCTATTCATTTGTGTATTTGTCCTATTACTGAAAAGAATGTGACAGTATGTTTGATATTTTTTAAATGCGTTGAAATATACTAATATATTTGCTGTCATCGGCTCATTACTATACGTCCTCGGGTAGATTATCTACAAAGCATCAAGGTATCTAGAATTGAGGTGGTAAGGGTATTTTGTTTCCAATGCAGACCTACGTTGCCCTATGAAATTGAAACCAAACGATCAGAGGTTTCAAATCTCAGTAGCACCTCTGATTAAAATAGCTGTATTGATAGCCGCGCCCTCGCGGAAGCTAATATTTATAGAAAATAACTTCTTTCTCAATCATTGTTGGTAGGCAACTTGAAATAAAAAAACAATAAATATTTTTGAGTTTTTTTCTGTTGATTTTTTTTACGGTTTGCACAGTCCATCGCTTTTCAAAAATGTGATGAATAATTGGTGAATTGAGTTCTATAACCATATATATTTGCTGTGTACATCGACATATAGCAGTATTTTGTGAGCTCCTTCAGTATGGTATCGAATTCACGTGTTTTTTTCTGAATGTTTTTGTGAATTATAACACAATTGCACATAATTAACAACAAACAAAACATAATTAACAGGTTAACAGGTTCAGAATTCGATAGTGTGGTTTATTCGAGAACAATCTTTTTATCCAGTTGAACTATAACCTGTGCCCTTTATAAAACCAATTTTCGAACTGCCCCCAGAGGGAGTTCCCACTATAACAATACCTGAATAAATGTTCAACAGTTTCGATTAAGTCAGGTGAGTAGCTACATAAATTGTTGTCAACGTATCTCATTTTACATTGTAACGTATTTGTTTGGTAAAGTATGATGGTTAATTTGATATTGAAACCTTTGCAATCGTATTTGTAAGGCACTTAAATGGATAGAAATCATATTTGCATTTGCCTGTTTCTGTTATTTACTTTTCTAATATCGATTCCCATTGTGTAAAGTGATGTTTTAACACTCGCTATCTAATAATATTGCGTAATAGTAATCACTGCCTTTTTGGTGAAGTAGATGATAGATGGAAAATGGCAGGATAAGCTCATCTCATTTCTTACTGAATGTTATACAAGCCTTTCTGTATGTTACATTTTCGTAAACGTTGTGATATTGAGACACATTTATTCGAAAACCCTTCAGCGTGCCGGTTAAGTAATGTTGTCGTCGCAACAACAAAAAAGGCTTTTATAAAAGCTTTCTCAAAGTCTACCAGTAATAATAAATCTGGGATTTCAAAAAAAAAATCTGTATATTCTATGAGATGATAAATTTGACGTGTTAATATATCTTCCCAACATAAATCCTTTTTGACCTCATTTATATATAATCTCTATCAAGTAAAAATATTTAGGAGACCATCTCGGAATTAACAGGCGGCACATGAGGTGCAGTTTTACATAAGCTGCTGCCAATAAAAATTGTACACGTTCTTCAAGAAATGACTACCTACCCACAGCATTTGATCGCAATACCTAAATGGAACTTTTTGACTTATACTTTCTCAGATTCTTCATGGCTCAATATTTGGACAGTTATTTAGTGACATTGATGGGAAAAAAATATTTTTAATATGAAATAGGTATTGTTAAAATGGTATTGCTTGGGTAAGATTTAAACGCTAAGACTGGATATTTATGTTAATCAACTTATTCCTAATCAGGAAACCTAGGAAATCAAAGAATCTAAGTAACCAATCAGATCTGAGAAAAAATTCAAACTGGATATACAAAAAATAATATCCTGCTGTGTATTATCCCCCGTGAAAATTGCTTCATAAATCATGTACAAATGTGAATAGTTAGATGTATACACAACAATAAAATATAAAACAATTTTTTAAACAAAATCAACACATACATCCCTCGGACATCTCATTCCAATGACACAAAGACTATCTTGTTGAGAGTTGGTATACGGGAAAACCAGTCTAACATATACAGAAACCCCGTCATCGCCTTATCACTACCGCATATGACCACAGGCTTGGACTTAATAATATTGGATCATAGTATTATTCATTTGTCGACGTTGTATCAATAAGTTCGGACTGTGCTGTTACCTGTAGAAGCAGATAACCTGCGTCCTATACTTGCGACAAGTGAAAAGATTTAAATTATCAAAATGGATGATCGAGTCCCGGCAGATAAAGGTTCGTGGAGTAACAAGCCCATGCCTGAACAGCATTCAACTCTTAACTACAATGCTGAGTTTACTAGTGAGGAATTTAAGAAAATAGCGTACGGCCTCATACCCCAGGCGATGGAAGATAAATGGTTTATCTACATGGGGGAAAACAAAAATACGCTATACCTGCACAGAAGTTGGACTGGAATATGTATTTTCGAAGTGGACTTCGTAAAGACAGAAACCGGTACGTACAAAGTTCAGCGCGTGCTTGTCAACCGGAATATGGAAGATTATACGAATACCGACGACAGACAAGATATCGAACTTCTGGATATGCTTATCAAATGGTGTATATAGTATATCTACTGACCTAATGGATGAAATATGGAGTGCTGAACACGACCAAAACATAGCCTGGTTCCCTGGATATGCTGCGCTGGCGCTACACAGTACAGTTCAGGCACATAGACTTGCACAAGGCTCGAAAATCCGGTCCTATTTTTCAGGCAATAATAAATTAATGAAAATTTAAGAAAAAATATACCTTGCCTGAGTGAATCAGTCAATATTCACATTGACTAAAATTTTCAGTCAATATAAATATTGGGCCTGTTTATAGACACTGACTGTAACATATGTAAGTATAATCTGTTATATGCAAAAACAAATAACATAAATAAATCCATTTATCTACATGGAATGATTGTGGGGTTCAATTTGCATTTATTTAATCATCAGAAGATTTGATGATTAACTTTCTAAATTCATAATTGCTATATGATAATAATATCTACAAAAATATACTTTATATTACAGGTGTCTTGAAATACCATGAAATACTGTTGAATGAAAATCAGGATACTTAGATACATAAGGATAGTGTGTTGGTATGTATGGGAAATAATTTGTCAACATTTAAATAAGTATAATGTTACTAAAACAAGAAGATAAAACAATGATTTACATCTATTTATGCATCATACACATTTTGTGGGGTAGTCAGTATGATTTGTTGTTTGTTGGGACAAATCTCTGTAATTTACTACTATTTTAAGATCATGAGTATCAGAATTCGGTAAGAAATGATGGATCAACTAATTAACACCTGTGATGACTCAGAGCACTTAATGGTGGGACACATGTTATAAGGGGCAGAATAATATGGGTAAATCTCTTTTTTCAAAGTATAATGACTAGTATGTATACTGCAACTGAGTAACTGAGTGCTTAATAGATGCATGGTGGATTTTCATTTGGCCTATTCTAAAGAATAATATAAATTTAAATATTCAGATGCAACTTTAATTTTGATATAAAAAGTAACATTTAAAATCGTTTTTTTTATTATTTTGAAAGTTATTTCTTCTTAAAGTATTTGTAAAGGCACGGATGTATACTTACTATATAGGTCATTGGTAAAGGCCTGTCAAAGATGTCTGTGTGCTGCAAAGGTAGGCATATCACTAATTTTATTAAATTGAAGTCCATGGTAGTATTTGTTGAGATTTGAATGCTTGAATTGTTGTGGGAAATAACACAAAGGATGATGAATAAAATGAGTTTGCATTATTTCATCGATGCAATATGTTAGCCCTGACTGACAAAATGCCTGGCTGTTTTCTGACGTAGAAAATACCGTGGCAATATACCGTTTTTCATGACGTTTTTCCCGCTATCTTCCACAGTGACAATTCGTCTTGTAGTTGAAGACTCAACAAATGTTGATATTATAAACTAATAATCACTACAAAATATGTGGTAGTTAAAAATATTCAGTTGTAAAAGACCGTTTTTGAACGAAGGTGCAACAGGATAACTCTTTAGCTTGGCTCCGCCGTGAACAACTACCGGTCTAGTGTCCATGGGAACACAGGGGAATATCCCTATCGTAAAGATAAACGGCCTTTGTAAACAAATGTATATATGGAACGTAACCATGTCCATAATCAAAAGAAATCTATGCAGAAAGCAGAGTCCGTTGTACGATTCCAGCTGTAGAGGAATATGACTTTATCACTAACATGTTTTTTGTGAATCACAATCAATAACGGGTGATACTATAGCTATTCGCGAAAAGGTGCGAGGTATCCTAACCCACCGCTGGCATCCGTCACAAACACTGACAACAGTGACGTGGTTATTAACACCATTCGTCAGTGTGATGTACGTATTTATTATCCCCCGCCCAACAAAGTTGGCGGGGTATATAGAAACGCGCTCCGTCCGTACGTACGTCCGCCCGTCACGTTTCGTTTCCGGAGCATAACTCATAAACCGTTCAATATTTTTTCATCAAACTTTGCAGGTCTGTCAAGTACATGCTGAACTGGTGCCTTTTGCTATATAGAAATTTTAGAATTTTTTATTTTTTACTTTTCCGTGGCAACAAGATAGACTTAGGTTCCAAACTCTTCTTTTTTTACAATTTCCATGACAAGTTCCACCTCAGTTAAAAAAGGTTATGGTTTGTTTAGATTTAATTATATCATAAATCTGCAACAGGGGTGGGGGATATAGCCACGTTAGTGGCAAACTCTTGTTGGTAATTAATAACTTTCATCTCCACGTTCTGTTACAACAGGATATGGAAACCTTCCACTGCTTTGGTATTGACGATAGGTGGCACGGGTGACCTAGTCGCCTATAGCGACGCAATTCGCTGTGCAGAGATGCGTTACTTCGGCACGCCTGAAATCTGTGCGTTCGAATCCCGGTTCGCCCCGATTATGTTTCTAGGTTTGTCAGTACTATACACGTGGTCGTGGGTTTTACCAAAGTGCATCACTTCGGTTTTAAATTTCCTACCATATTCCGCTAAAACGCCGTGATATATAACCATGACAAATGGAATATTGTTCAAAGCGGTGTTAAACCCAACTCACTGACATTGACGATCATTTGACGTCGGTACATTCAAGTCGTCATGCATGTGCTGTAAATTTGTTGAGGCGGTTCTTAATATATAGACTCACTCACTCTGAATAGATGGGCACTACTGTTTAATACATCCTGCCTTCTGTGGGTTAACAAACAATACAATGTTATCTTACACTGTTTGTAATTTCTCTAGGATCTGATTACTTCCGCGATATTGTAGTTAAATAACTGTCAGGTCGTATGCACCGAACAACCAAATCCCATTGAGATACAAATTGACAACACAAATATAAGAACTGGCAGTATTAGCATACAAAAACTGTTTTCGGAATAATATTCATATCGAAGTATTAAAATATATGAATAAACATGACCGACACATATCAAGTTTTAAAAGCAAAAACAAAATTAAGAACGTCAGACGTCGTGACAGTTGAACAAATGCCAATATCATTTGAAATTGTGTTGTATAACTCTAACCAGTCAGTGTTTGGTGATAGAGAGGCAAGTAGCTCCTTCTGGCTTCTTTAGGCAAGGCTAAAATCATTAAAGCCTGAAATGATTTGTAATCTCTGTTTTCAAAGACGATGTGGTTGTTTATAATTTTCAGGTTAGTTTTGAAATACCACTTTGATGGTAGTTGAAGAGCCAACAGAAAGAGAAGTGTCAGTACTCTTTTTAAAGATAATATGAGACTTTTTGAGAATTATTTTCTTAACATATGGTACTAAAACTCCCATTGTGTCCTCCCTCTTTTTTAATCAGAGTAAATGGTCATTTCCGTTTTAGATATACAAAACAACACACACACACACACACACACACACACACACACATACATAGGCAAAAATGTATACATGGCTACATTGATACATTTGAACATTATCTAGGGACTGGTCATTTATTAAAGGGGTGGGTGGTATAAAAACAAGTTTACACAAATTGAGGAGTCAGCAAAATAATATGCATTCCCGAGACCAGTCCAAAGCCACCCCTGCCCTCAACCCATTATATATTACAAGCCCCTACTGGATTTCTGGCGCGCTTGTCATCTAAGGGTTGTCTCCCTTGGATCATCCCAGCCCGGTGATGCGGCGGGTTGATAAACGCGTCGGGGGCCGAACTCAATCTGGAACCAAGTCCAGTACTTAAAAAAGCTTATATAAACGGTCTTTTCGTCTAACTGTGCAATTGTGTGATTTTGGCAGTTCGCGTTCTGTAGTCGTGTAATTTTGTGAATAAAAAATCTCCAAATGAGTTTGTAATAGTGTTCGAATACCTTCTATTTTTTACACATATATAGTCCAAGTGTTGTTTTTTAAAGCAAACTGTGAAACCTATGATTGGGTTCGAATCCTGGTTCACCCCGATTATGTATATAGGTTTGTCAGCACCATAGCCGTGCTCGTGGGTTTCACCGAAGTGGTAAACGTCTGAGACCTGCATCACTTCGGGCTTTCCTCCCACATTAAACTGACACGGCGCGATATAACTGTAAAACTGTTAAAAGCGGCGTTAAGTCCAACTCACTTAACTTAACTTAAGATACGATAATACTAGGGGCAACTTCAGATTGTATAGCACGGGGCGAATATATCAAGACACAGGTATATCAATATCGCGTTTGTATAAATTGTTTAAGGCGTACCAGGAAATATTATGACTAACATGAAGACGCTACAGAAGTGTGTCATAGACAACGTTTACAATTTCAGCATTACTCGTCATCCGAGCTGAATTAAGATATTGGGTCATTGGCGCAGTCAGGTTGTATTGCAGTTCTCGAGTACTTTGCTTTCCTACTATGACACACCAGGAATGGAATTTAGCGTGAATAATTCAATATTACCACCACAGCAGAAACGGGAAGAAAAAGTCAGTTTGTTAGTGAAGAGGTTGCTGTGTGCGCTGGCCCATGAGATGGAAATGCTTGAATCATCGTTTTCTGTTTAAATTAAATGACGGGGAGAGCATTGGCACACAGCAGGGTAGACGCAGCTTTAATATTAATTGATAGTATGTTGATAGTGTGCTCACGTGCCGTGACGTTTCCCACGGGCTAGTTGTGTATCGGCAAGCTGGAATTTGTTTTGTTGTAACTACCATCCTCATGTCAGCGTTTGTGTCTGATCTACTTTCAGCCTAATAACGCAGGCCATTTAGTTTTGAGTTCTTATGTGAAGTCTCATATGCTGAAAAATGATATATTCATATTTATAAAATTAATGAACATTTAGCATTTCAAGTATAACTCTTTACGAACATGATAACCTGGTCACAACGAAATATTGATGACGAACTACATGTGTATATGATAAACAAAACACACGCTTTGACTTAATTTATTGCATCTTTGAAAATAAAATGTGTTAAGCTTGTTTCGCATTATAAGCTTGTTTCGCATTATAAACTTGTTGAAGCTTAACCTATTAGATGTTTGAACTTATATAATTGAAGAGGGGGGTAGTAAGATTCAAGTTAAGAATATATAATTAGTTTAAACATATTTTATTCACAAATTGAGAAGGATTAGGAACAAATTATCCAACTAAATCAGTCGCAAACGGGAAAGAGAGTTCTCAATACTTTTGCATGTGCGGCGACTAAACTTTAAATTACCATGTGTGACCTTGCTTATCCTACGCTTGTTCATGCCGTCATCCACTAGTTCTGCTGACGCCCATTTGGTCATGTAGAGCCGACCCGTGAAGTTCCGGGGTAGAATAGGTCTTCAGCATCCCATGCTCGCCGTAAAAGGTGACTATGCTTGTCGTAAGAGGCGACTGACGGGATCGGGAGGTCAGGCTCGCTGACTTGGTTGATGCATGTCATCCTATCCCAATTGGGTGGATCGATGCTCATGAAGTCAATAACTGGATTGTCTGGTCCAGACTCGATTCTTTACAGATCGGCGTCATATAGCTGGGATATTTCTGAGTGTGGCGTTAAACAACAAACAAACAAACAAATCATGTAGAGCCGTCATGGTGTTGCTGTCATATTGTAGATTATGTCGAAGACAGAGCGCAAGCTGTAAATATATTGAAGCGCTCCACAAATCCCTTTGTACTTTTCTCATCCTTCGTTGCGGCGAAGTTCGTGTCAAGGTCTATTGGGCCGGTATGAGTCATCCTCGATGTGCCCATCAAATGCACCACGCCGGAAAATCCTCATAATTCACCTCCTCTACACGTCTAGAAGGGGTTCCTTCAAACACCACAGCCTCAGCGCTCAGTGTGCTCAGCGGAGAGACAATTGTCTCCGCTAATCCGGTTATAATCACCGCCTATCTTGATGTATTGAAATAAGATGCCGGGTTATAAACTTTATGGGGGATGTTTGTTGGGGTTAACGTTTAATGGGTTTTGTTGAGGGTTTAGTGTTTTGCATGAATAGGATAGTGTGTGTGCGTGATATACAGGACCTGGATATAGGGAATAGCTCCAAATAGGAACGGTAGTATATATTATGGCATTATACTATGCGGCAAAAATGTGTGAATGAGAGAGATAGACAGACAGACATATGAGGTGAGGCAGAGAAGAGAGTTTGTCTCTCAGACTCTAGAGGAATTTTTTTTAAAAATTCTGACTCAAGTTTAAAATGATTTGGCATGTCTAGGTTGCTTCAGTTCAAGGAAATTAAGCATTCTGGACTCCATTTGAATTTTATTTTGTAATTTGTAGATAATATTTAGATAAGATTTAAATTTACTTAATTTCTTGGACTAAATGTTAGCCTAGGGGAGAGAAAGAGAGAGAGATATTAAGGGATACATCCGAATTCGGTGTATGCATTATTATAATGTGTCAAGGCTCACGAGAGAAATATAATTCGTCATTTAATTGTATTATCATTATATGACCTTGATTTTATTGATGGAATATTTGTCGAAGACATGCCTTTAGTGTACATCACACATGAAGCAACAGACGTATCAGCTCCCTGTCGAGGTAAGCAGACTTCAGGGCCAAGGGGGCCAAATATTTGTACAAGTATCACTTGTCCCCAACTTGATTCAAATAAAACTGTTTTTTACAAAAAATCTAGGGGGGCAACTGCCCTCCCTGTCCCCCGGCTGGCTACGGCACTGATAACAGTACTTTGTATATTGTATACTGTTAACGACATATGTCTCTCATAACCCACCTTGGGTGGCATTTGTACTCTATGTATATATATACTGAGTCAAATTAAAAACTTCACATTTTAAAAAGTAATCTCATATATGATATACAACGGACAAATGTATCAGAGAAGGTAATTTTTAATCATTAATGTCCAAAGAAGGATTTTAATTAACGGTGGTAACCATAATTTGTTCCAGGCACCTACGGTATTCGGTAATAACATCAACAGTTTAAATCATTAGTCCCAAGCACGAGAATCTGATGGCACACAAGTTCAGTAGCGTGTATGGCCACCATGTGCGTTGACAACTGCCACACAACGCCTCCGCATGGAGCTTGTGATGCTTGTGAACACATGAATGGAAAGACGACACCATTGTTGCTGCAATATGGTGCCAAGATCTTGCAAATTCTGTGGTTGGTTCTGGAGAGTGCGCAGACTTCTGCCAAGAGCATCCCAGACGTGTTCGATGGGATTGAGGTCTGGAGACCTTGACGGCCAGTCCATGACGTTAACTCATGACGGAAATTCCTTGTCAAAATTGCTGTGTGGGGTCTGGCATTGTCGTGTTGGAAGATCAAACCGGGTCCATGTGCTGCCATAAAAGGCAGAAGTTCTGGTGCCAGTACCTGGTCGCGGTAAGCAGCAGCGTTGAGGTTGCCACGGATGACAAGAAGCCTGGAACGTGCATTGCCACAGAAAGCACCCCACATCATGACACTACCGCCTCGAAATCTGTCAACTTCCTGTACACAACACTGGGCGTAACGTTCTTGACGGCGCCTCCACACCCTCACCCTACCATCAGCAAATCGAAGATTAAATCGGGATTCATCACTGAAGACGACTTGATTCCAATTCTTCTGAGTCCATCGTAAGTGTCGCTGTGCCCACAATTGACGTTGACGTCTGTGTAATTAAGTCAGAATCAGCCCGCAGTTTGGCCGTCGTGCTTGAAGGTGCGCACTCAGTCTACCCCTAAACAGTTCATTTCTGGTTGATGGAGCCGTCAAAAATCGGTTACGGAGGTGACGTAAGAAACAGTCCGTCGACTTCAACCCATCGTCCTTGCGACTTCAGCTACGGACGTTCCCGTCTGCAACATGCCGATGGCACGCTCACGTTGCACATTTGAAAGGCGTGGCATGACAAATGGCCGTAAAGACTTGTTTTTTCTTCTTTTCTTTCTTTTTTTGTTAATGACTGCTAACAAGTATGGCTGAAAACACGTGCGGTATTATGGCCACGTGACCAGTTGCACGTGAAAAACCACTTTTGCCACTATAGTGCTGTGCACATGATTTTGATCGATTCACCTGCACAAAAACGGGTGTTATCTGAAGAAAATACGTGGCCATTACTGTTTAAATACACAATAAGGGCCCACAATGATAACTGGTCAAAATGTTAAAATTTAAGGAATGTGAAGTTTTGGTTCAGTATATTATCGTACTTGTCTGTATTTTTTTAATGCTATATTCTGTACAAATCGCGAGACTATAATTTGCTAATTTGTGTTGTATTTGAATTGTATCAATTCTGCAAGTAATTTTCAACAACGATTTTACGAGGGTTGGGCATTCCGTAATTCAGAGTAAGTCATTCTTTATATTACCCATTGTCTTTTTTGTTGAACATATGTAGAAATATTGGGGTGATCTCAAGTAATTACATTAGTTCCGCTACTGTATTTTTGGAACGATGTCACGTCGTTTGTGACGTCATGCACAATGGATGACGTTATTTTCAAATTATTTGCGACAATACATGTGAGTGTGTTTGGGGATAGTTATAATATCCTGCATTAACAATAAACATTGTATTTAGCAAGCCTTGGTGAGCTAAATACATAGTGTTTATTCCTAATATAGGATATTTACCATTCCCAAACACACAAGCGTGATAACCTCTTTATCATATAATGTTTCATATACAGTGGCGAAGCAACTTATAAGTAAAACAATAAGTGTTTTACTTGCCTTTCGCGGTAATCCATCGGTCTGTCCGCTGGAGTCACTGCCCTTTGTCAAAGGGAACCTACTCTAACCCTAGTCCATGAGACGTCACGGCCACGTTCAGACGTTGTTGACAGTCGGCCTATCCCGTCATAACGTTAGGAATTGCAGTCATATGTACACACAGCGACAAAACGAAACAAGGTAACAATTCAAACATATTTCGCCCAAATCCCACTATTTTAATTTGTGGAAAAGGTTTCAAGTTCTACAAGCACAGATATGGCTACTGATCCCGCCTGGCTAGGCCTTGTGCCCTCGCAATTTATTTCTAAATTTATATCTCCAAAGTTGCCAAAACTTATAAAAATGCCTTAGCTACGTCACAGTTAGACATTGATTTTCAGTATATTAGACTGTTCTTTTGATAATGACATCAATTATCCCTGTAGTTTATCCAGTTTCGCGATGGTTAATTCTGACTCGATCGCCGAATGACAAGGGCGACGCCATGTTTGTTTATAAACGCTGAAAGTAGTCCTACTTGACCTTTGATATTTGCATCTCTATCCGCATATGACCCCAACGGATATCGTTTTTATCCGTTGGCTTTATCCTGCCGGGAAACCTACCCATCATATGATAAATTCATTGACGTCATTGTTCGTTTGTTTTACGCTGCACTCAGCAATATTCCACCTATGACCACAGCCTGTAAGTGATCGACTCCGATTGATCTTATGAGCAGCGATCTACGCCCTTGGGCTTCGATGACATGCACTCAGCCTAGTCTCCAAGCCTAACCACCCTATCCATTTGATCGTCTCTGCCTAAACAGTAAATACCTGTCATGCTATATAGTCTCTACTGTTAAAAAAAACATGTTGTTATGGTAAACTTTTGAAACGTGTCACACTTCGTTTCACAGATTCAGTTTATAAATAAAGTGACATCGTTTAACACATAGTCCAGTGATTGATATCATGAGCATCATCCACGCAATGGGATACGATGACATGCACCAACCAAGTCACCGAGCCTGACCACCCAATCCCATTAGTTGCCTCTTACGAGAAGCGTAGTCGCTGTTTACGGCAAGCATGGGTTGCTGAAGACTATTCTACCCCAGATATTCACGGGTGCACGGTGAAATGAATCGCTTCAAACATCTCGAATTCTTACAATAAACATTAATATACTTCTTTTTTTAAAATATCTTTGTCTTCAGTTAGAACGACTTAAAAAAAACGAAAACGAAAAGAAAACATGTTGATTACCATTACCATTTATTTGTGATACATTAAATCAGAAGCTTAAAGGAATGAATGTCATCTGTTTCAAGCGCATATTATTTTTTTAGCAAAGATTATTTTTGTGTTTATTTTCACATTGAGAAGATTATTCTTTTTAATGACCAGAGAAAGTGTGACTGTTTTCAGCCTAAAAATGATTTGTCGAATCAATAGGGATGTAAACACGTCAAGAGCAAACACGTTAGTTTCAAAGTAAAGCTTACTAGTTCTCGTACAGAAATCATTACATAATCGTTGTTAAGAAATGCCCAAAGTGGTCAACATTATCAATTTGTCCCTTGCCTTGCCTCTACCGTCAAACCAAAGTACCAAGCATACACAGGTTTCTATACAAAGCTAGCAGGCATTCCAGCCACCATGCTTTGGTCAAACAGCGATTCAAAAGTTTGACATTTGTGTGCATAAACCAAATGTGTGTGACCTCGATTACTCCTGACATTGATCTTGAAAAGCGCCCAAGAAAAGCATGCATTTTGTGTGCACGACCCCAGTGACCCTAGTCGGCCCGGCCATGCTGGGGGGCTCGAACTGCTTGAGACATGCGCGGCTTCAGACGTAAACAGAGGCTGGGGCTGCCGATACACCAGCTGGCGAACAAATACTCATCGGGGCTTTCGAATGTTTGAAATGTTCCGAAGACCGGATTTTTTATGAATAATATCAGTGACGTCAGAAGGGCTACTTGACTTTGTTCCCGGTTGAAGTATGAAGCAAGTGTATGCCGTATGTGAGGATATTTCGGTATAAACGGATATCCAACTAGATAGGAGACAGACAGATACACGAGGGTGAACAGTAGTAACGATAACTCCGGATGACGAATATCATTTCGTATAGTTGGTTGTTCGTTGTTTAATGCCGCACTCAGCATACGTGGGATATACGTGGGAAGGGTCGGTTTCATATGTATTGTTTCTAAAAAAACCGATTTGGGTTTTATGCCGCTTTAACAGTATTTCGCTTCAATACAATTTGTCAAATGTCATTCTCGATTATCCGTATATTAAATGTGATACACTGGATAATCGAGCAAGGTCCAATGGGGAACGTATAAAAAGTATTGCAGTTCGTGAAACCTAACCAGAAAACGATTTGAACGAGACAGATATTATTCAAGTAAGTGTTGTCAACGATTTTTCAAAATACGTAAATCCATGGAGATATCGGAAGCGTTTGCATCAAAGTAATAACGCCATGTTTAAAGACGTTTTGTACATATACACATCATTTACTTGTCACATGTAACATTAACATGGAATGTCTACTACCTTAAAGACCGAGAACGGTGGAATTTGCTTCAAGTTGTTGCTAATTGTTTATCAAAATGTAAGTGACAGGTGGACATGAGATTTGGAATCTACTGATAAGGGCAAGGGGACTATGATGGCTGGAATGACCTCTTTGTTTATACACAGTGGGAGCTTGCTTCTGCTGCCTGTCTCCCAATCTCAAGCATCTCCCCACTGTTAGTCCTGCACCATGACTGTGGAATATATTTATTTTATGAAAAAAATAATAATCTAGAAACGCATACAAAAGCAAGTTAGCCAGCTCCAGCTAGCTCTATTCCACAGCATAGGGAATTTTTATTTTATTTTAAGAGTCAAGAAGGATATTGTGTTATATAAGATTTCAGAGACTAAATGTTAGTCCACCCAACTGTCTGCTGTTAGCCTTGCTCCTTGTATTGAATGATAAGTCCATGGGTGTAAAGTTGTTCTATCCTTATAATAGGCAAGTCTAGATAATCGGTCAGTATGAGGATGCAAGTCTTTTATAGGACAACTTATTATTATTTATATAATCTAGAAATTATTATTTAAAAGATTGATTGTTGCCTTAGAGACTTGTGAAAGTCTATTTCTTTTGTCTACTTGCCACTTAGGTATGGAAAACAAGGAAACACACACAATACACTTTATACACTATAAACACTATATGCATGTCCTTATATCACCGAGTCAGTATCATGTAGTCAGTCACCAACAGACAATGTTTGCTCTTCAGAGTGGGTTTTTTATACAAATGATCCATTGTGCCAAGGTATTCAGCATGAAAACAGTAATATTAATTACCACTGCTGAAAGCAAACACCTATTTCTACATAATATATGTTGGTTGTACAGTTCATGTTCTCTGGGAATAATCATACATAAATATAAATATTTGCAAGTCAGCATTATTATGAACAGTTACTGGAAATATTCGGCAAAACTACAATGAACATTCTTCAAAGAAAAAGTACTACCTCTACAATAAAATAAAATTGTTTGTTATCCCATCTTGACGTCTGTGGCAATAAGGATACAATAGTACCAGTAAATTAATATTGGTATGTCAGCATTATAATGAACAGTGTCTCAAAATGGCATCTAGGATTCCGACAATTTGCATTTGTCATTGCAAATAACTTCTTCCACACTAGATTTGCTACTCATACCACTTCTGTTGTGATAAATATACATGAACATAAATGCACATCTTTCATTACTCGAAATTCGGGATCAAAAATCAATTTTCATGTATGGAAAAACTATACACAAGGTACTGGTGGGTTATAGCCAACAAGGGAGGCTGAAATGATGAGCGATATGTTGCAAAGAAAATGAATGTTGGTGGAGGAGAATGGGCAGTAACCAACAGAAGAGAGATAATGCCACTCTGTCTTGATGAAGACAAGAAGTTTATACCCCAACATAGAGGGGCAACCATACCTTGGACATAAGTGGGAATAGGACGACATATATTCCCAAGGAATAATACCTGTAATGTTCAACATATAAGATTATGTTTGTTTGTTGTTTAACGCCGCACTCAGCAATATTACAGCTATATGACGGCGGTTTGTAAAATAACTGGACCCGACAATCCAGTGATTGACACCATGAGCATCGATCCATGCAATTGAGATCGATGACGTGCATCAACCAAGTCAATCACATAAGTGTCAAAAGGACAGAAAATTCAATGATGTAAATGATTTCATTGGATTTATCAAGGACAATTATTTTTTATTATTATTATTATTATTATTATTATTATTGTATCAGCAGATAATAACCAAATAAACCTGTGTGAAGACTTTGCCTAGTTGACCTGATTAGACATCCTGAACATTTGTGTTTTGACTGTTGAACATCTGGTACATATCAAAGTATCAGCATGGTCATTTGTTGGACAGAAAACATGGTAAGAGACCTTATCAGATGAAAGTCCTGACAGGGGCAGTGTGCCTGCCAGTTGGTTTCCCAGGGAAACTAATTCCACCGTTCACGGTCTTTAACTGCAAGCATAATGACAACTGAAGTTATTCAATTTTGCGATTCGCGTGTGCCCAATGTCTGAAATAACATCTGTTCCTGATCACATTATCAGCACGAAAATAGATCACTTCTCCATTTTCTTTGTAAATTGGGTGTTGATTCCGATAAAAAAAATATTGGCTGTCCCTTAACCTATCTTGAAGACATTAATCTGAAGTTACTCATTTTAATTTCGATTTTGTAAATAATTAATAAGTCTTAGTGGAAGTCACTTTTATCGCATTCAGAATGTGTCGAAAACAAGACTTCCATCAATTATATATCACCGCATTCAATCTTTTGTTTGAAAACTCCCCACAAATTGCCCTTTTTGTAAGTTATACTGTTTCCTATGCACACTATTCTTTTTTATTGAGCTAAAGAGTCAAAGTAATCATGACCTAGATTTTACTGCATTTTGATGTAGTCCTCTATCATATAAGTTGGAATACACACATAATATAGGGACCAGCCAAATCGTGACAGCTCGTTAAACTTCCTGTGTGTGTCGAGTTGGCAGGAACGGAAACAGTGGAAGCCATGCATCTAGACGACCCGGACATTGATGGTTATGCAGGGCTGTTTGATGGAAAAGTAACTAAAGAGGCTGAATCTCTTATCTCTTATGGGGATCGTTTCAAATTAAATGGAGTTTGTTTCTATCAAAATTATATATTTCCAGGGACTAAGCTTGTCTGTAGTGCCGACCCTGAAACAAATATATCCAATATAGCCCATGTAAGTCTATATTGTTTAGCATGTCTGAAAATGAAAGTTTCTGGGCTGCTTTTTATTATATGTTATAACTATAATGTACCAACTGTTTTTTTCTGTACAAATTGTTCGTTTCAGACACTAGCTGTTAGTCTATAGGACTAAGCGTTAGTCTACTGGTTTTACAGTCACCTTTGTTGGTGAAGCTTAGTGTCAAATTCACTGTTCGTGTATGACGATATCCGCCAACTGATATGGAAGTTATATGATATTAATTAATGATTTAACTCTCACTGTTGGTTATGTGATTATATACATGATAATGGCGAATTGTGAACAAATACTATATAGGTGAATTGAACACGTATATCAAATTTTTGATGTACCGTTTTGTTTCTTATTTTTACAGAAATTGTAGCGGTTAAACTGTTTCATAAAGTGTTGATATAAGATAGTCAGTAATTATGGTTTAAATCACAGTATTTTAGTTTAATGACGGTGTATCAGTTTGGGAGGAAAGCCCGAAGGGATGTAGGCCTTATGTATTGATGTAAGACATATATTTGTTTATACTGGAGAGTATAAATATTTAGTAAATTACCTAGTCTCAAGTGGACGTATTTCGTAACTGTAACCGCAACGTCACGATACGCCCTGCTACACCACATACAGCCCATACACAGAGATTATGTTGAGAGGGCGTGAGGAGTGGGACATAATGCGATAACACCCGACTTACAATCACTTAATAATACGCAAGTTAATATGATTGGGTCTTATTTATAATCAATTGTACAATTTATTGAAATGATATTAACTGATATATTATTGATAACATTGGTGAATAATAAGATATGGACGATTACACAAGGTGGATATTAGATAAGTCGTGATTACTCATTTGAATTGCGTGATGTGAGGTGAAATGTGGTTTAACGTTGCGTTCTAGATTATTGCACTTAGATCGTGTGTGGCTGCTCGTTCTATCCCAGACTAATGTCAATTGGGATACCATGCCGCAGTTTAACATGGATGCCCCACCCAGACACAGTACACTGACTCCAAGCCGACCAGTCCTTGTTGTATCTCCGTAATGCGGTAGCGCCAGGCAGGGTAACAACAAGTACCACCTTTCAACGTTTTTTGGTATGACGCGACCGGGGTTCGAACCACCGACGCTCTACCACTAGACCAGGGAGGTTGTCGATTTGTATTGGAAGAGATCAGTTATGTTGTAACCTTCAAATTATCGACAAAGGATTGACATGGGAGTGTATACTTATCTCATAGTCAGCTACAGTGACGTTCCGCACATGATCAACAACTGGGTAGGACGTGGTTATTTAGCTAAGGTTAATTAAACACAGAGATTAAGAGACACAACACATAGGATAGGAAACAGTGACAAGGGATGGATCCTCTAGCACAGTGGGATAGGAGCTTATGGTGATTGCAGCAATTTGAAACATCAAAGTACGATTCAAATTAGCCTTGCTTAAAGGCTGTAGTTAATGATAAGTCCATTGGTGTATAATAATTCTATCTTTATGATAGGCAAGCCTAGATAAGCGGACAGTCTAAGGGCGTTAGTTTTTTATAACTTGTTCTTTTATATATATTTAATCTAGACATTTTGATTTAAACTAATTATTGCCTTAGAGACCTGTGCATGTCTTGATTCAAATATGACCATGTGTCCCACCTGCTTGGTGGTCGGAAATAGACATTCATCCTGAACACAAATATCAACATTTAAATACAAGGAAACATAGGTATATGACGTTTTATATATATATTTTTATAGAGTATATGAAGTTTATGTATATGATTGGGAAGTATGGAACAACTCATTGTTCACACAAACAACTAAAACATGATATATAATGATGTGAATAAATATAGTATCACTCTCGTCTGTGTTTTTGTGGTGGTTTCAACCCCTGGTAATCCCTGAAGAAT
Source organism: Haliotis cracherodii (assembly GCF_022045235.1). Lineage (NCBI taxonomy): Eukaryota > Metazoa > Mollusca > Gastropoda > Lepetellida > Haliotidae > Haliotis > Haliotis cracherodii. The sequence continues at coordinate 22,596,603 of NW_027266297.1, read as the reverse complement.
TCAGGAGTGGGCTCTTCTATACTCATATCCCCTGAATTGATAAACCAAGACTAGCATAGCAAACCCAGATCACCAATAACTTTGAATTGTTGGATAGGCATTTCTTAGACGTTGACAAAGTAGGCACAATTTATGGATAACAACTTCTTTGTTTTACTGGGGGCGGTCGGGTATCCTGGTGGTTTAAGCGTTCGCTCGTCACACCGAAGACCCGGGTTCGATTCCCGACATGGGTATACAATGTGTGAAGCCCATTTCTGGTGTCCCCCGCCGTGATATTGCTGGAATATTGCTAAAAGCGGCGTAAAACCATACTCACTCACTCACTTGTTTTACTGTAATGGCGACGTTTCGGTCTAGATCCGTGTGACCTTGTCAAGCACCAATTACTTATGTCTCTCTTATGGGCAAACATTAGGTGACGTGGATGGACGCCGTGTGATTGCTACTGTGTTTACTTATGTGGGTTCGCTTTGCAGAGATGCCTACCCTAGGCGTGGGTTCGCTTTGCAGAGATGCCTACCGTAGGCGTGGGTTCGCTTTGCAGAGGCGCCTACACTAGGCGTGGGTTCGCTTTGCAGAGATGCCTACCCTAGGCGTGGGTTCGCTTTGCAGAGATGTCTACCCTAGTCGTGGGTTCGCTTTGCAGAGATGCCTACCCTAGGCGTGGGTTCGCTTTGCAGAGATGCCTACCCAAGGCGTGGGTTCGCTTTGCAGAGACGCCTACCCTAGGCGTGGGTTCGCTTTGCAGAGATGCCTACCCTAGGCGTGGGTTCGCTTTGCAGAGATGCCTACCCTAGGCGTGGGTTCGCTTTGCAGAGATGCCTACCCTAGGCGTGGGTTCGCTTTGCAGAGATGCCTACCCTAGGCGTGGGTTCGCTTTGCAGAGATGCCTATCCTAGGCGTGGGTTCGCTTTGCAGAGATGCCTACCCTAGGCGTAGGTTCGCTTTGCAGAGATGCCTACCCTAGGCGTGGGTTCGCTTTGCAGAGATGCCTACCCTAGGCGTGGGTTCGAACACCAGATTTGTTAAGTTTCTGGTCTGTTAGCACTATACCCCTGGTCGTTTGTTTCACCAGAGTAGTAAAAGTCTTAGACCTGCATTACTTAAGACTTTCTTCTCACGTGAATCTAACATAACTGATGTAATATGTCGAAAGAGGCGTGAAACTAAACTCACTCACTAATATGGCTCTTCATCTTGTGAGCTTCATCCCTTGGCTTCATCCCTGGTCAGCAATTGTTAGCCAGTTTGTTATTTTAATAAATATCTGTTTAGGTTTTGTGTTTTGAGCCCTGTCTTTCTTGATACAGCACCTTTTGGTCACAATGAATCAAATCTATCAAAGAATCTTTATTTCACTTCATGACATGAGATAAGGCGTAGGTATTGGAAACAAGTTGTCTTCGGACACTCGATTACCAGTTATGCGTAGAATCGTTGTCTGTTGATATCAATGACTTCCACGTTTGAAATGCATATGCAAAACCCAATCGCGGACAAACCTGATGCGATGACGTGTTTACGTTACCATTATCATGTATGGCACAGATAATGAAGTGTAAGATTCTGTTGTCATCGAAATATCTACCATGCCTCTAAATGTATATGTAGAGTTACCCGCCCTTGCCTCTAAACCATCCTCTTTATGCATAAAACGAACTATATAGATCTACATAAAACAATCAGATTTAGACTCCCCGCTAATAATACGCCGTCGGCAATGACATGTCATGACAATTCATCCAACGTAGGCCTTTTTTAGTGACAGATTCATATTTGAGAGCCAAAGAACATCGCAGCCGTTGTTGGTTCTCAAACGCACGACTTGCACGGGCTGTATGCGAAGGGTCCGCAGGGAGTTGAAAGTGGGTCAGAGAGTGAAGGCTTGTTGTTGTTTATGAACAGCTCAAGGTGCACTATTAAAGACACAAGACGACACATCTCCGCTAGACATACTCAGTTCATTCCAGGGTCAAGTGCCCCTGGCATTTTAGTGTCAACCTTCAATTTGTATATACACACTGAACTAAACATTTGAATATATCGAATACATTACTTATGGTGTGGTACTGAACAGTATTATTTTGTGAAGCAAAAACAATTGACAGAAATGTTCAGTTGGAACCTTAAGCCGTCGCCGCACATGCATGCAAGAGTCTGAAGATTTTAGGAAGATATTAAATCTTGCTCTACTTTGTAATTTATGTGTGTGAATCTTAGATGTTCATGGGTACATCTGTTTATAGTTACATCTCGAGTTACAAATTGCTAAAAACTATTTTACACACGGCTAGTATATATGTTAAGGCAGAGACCATAAAATATTATATGGTCTCTAGTTAAAGTCACGAGTGCAAGGAGCGCATCGTTTAAACAACTTTAGAGGTATCAAATGAGAAATAACCAGCGATCAGTGCTGTCATCTGTCAAATAAATCAGGAAAATTATGAGGCCAGGGTCCTGTTCCACAAAGCGCTATGACTATCGTAAGCCTATGTTAATGCATCATGAGAGTTACGATCACCTCAGCACTAAGACTACCATAAGCCTATGTTAAAGCTTATGGGAGTTACGACCACCTTAGCGCTACGACTATCGTAAGCCAATGTTAAAGTATAGGAGTTACTATCATCTTAGCACTAAGACTCACGTAAACCTATGTTAAAGTACATGGGAGTTACGATCATATTAGCACTAAGACTATCGTAAGCCTATGTTAATGTATCATGGCAGTTACGATCATCTTAGCGCTACGACTTTCGGAAGCTTATGTTAACGTATGGGAGATACGATCACCTTAGCGCTACGACTATCGTAAGTCAAAGCTAAGTATATGGGAGTTACGATCATCGGGAGTTCGCTTTGTGGGACGGGGCCTGGTCGACATAACCGATATAACACAAATAGCCGCTGCTGTTCTCATGCACCGTAATTTGATATATATTTACATCAACAGTGGACTTTAATTTCCAGTATTCAGTAATTCCAGTTGTACACAGATCGCTTAAATTTTCGCATCTCTAAATGGTATCATTACAGCCGAATGGCGTATATCTGTATTAAAGCTCGGCAACTAGATCTGTTGATGTACAACAGCTGGTTCGAGATGTACATTTTAAAACTGTGTCACATGAAACTTGTTTTTGTTGTCTCGTCTGGTAGGTTTCTGACGCCAGTTTATTTTCACATCGAGACAATGATAGACTTTGTAGCGCCCGCGTTTCCTGAGCGGAAAACGAAACATGATTATTGTCGGGAACTGTGTCCACTGATGTGCATAAAAACATTTATTCATTCCTAAAATTTATTTTGTCTGTCCTGCTTGAAAGCATGTAATAAATATGTACATGCAACTGCATCTATCTCGAACGCGGACAGCTCGAAATATTGCACCTTTGTCGAACGTTACCAAACCACAAGTCCATGTTTGTAACTCGAACACCTGGTTATATCGAATGAATCGTTTAATCTGATAAAACATGCACTGACATTTATATTAGGGACTGGTGGGGATGTGGAGATTTGTTTTCATTTAGTGGGTGATATCCTCCTTTGACGCTGTATTAGCAAATTGTTTGATTAAAACTGACAAGAACAGTATCAATATGTCACACTGTTACATGTAACTGTCTCCTTGTATCACAGCCTCCGCTAACTATTCATCCCGATGCTGTCCACGAAATCTGATAAGTCAATAAATTATTTTTTTTAGAAATAGTAATTAAACCATCCGTGGCTTTTTAAAATCCAAAAAGTCAAATATCTCTGAGAAAGAAACGTTCTTAAAGCCCCCACGCTGAAGATTCGCGAATCGATGAAACTTGACCTTCTATCCCGAAACGAACTCGATGACCTTTCCGACGTTATGCATGCTGTTTGTTACGGTCCCAGCCAAATTTGCACACACTAAATCCAGGTCGTTGCTTCACATGCGGAATGGCAAAAACATGAAAATCTTGAACTTGAATCGATAAGACGTTTATGTAAACTTGCAGAGCTTGTCCCGGCTTGTTGTATGTTGTGTGTAGACACAGACGAAACACAATGAATTGTTGCTTTAAACGACAAATTTATGAAGAAATGTCTCATTTTGTCATCTTGTGACCTCTTTGGCGAATTTGTTCCGAGGAAAAATTCAAGATTCTGCGTCGCTATGTTTGTATTCAATGAGATAATAGTTTAGGATTATCAATAATTAATCTTTGACGCAGTTTAAGTATATAGGGCAGGATTGCAAACTATGGCAATCTTCTAACTAACAGCTATAATTGTTAATTACTTTCATGAATGCGTCCCTTAATATTATGCATTTGGGAAGTATTGACGCACTTTGTATAATTACCGTTTACCTCATGGTTTCAGAATGAATATGGTACCTATCATGTTAATATGCGAGCATCATAACATATTATTATCATTCATATTTTGTTTTCACGAATTAACAATATGTCTGGAAATTAGACACACACAAAATTATCTAAATTTATTTTTTCTACCGTTCTACATTTGTAAAACAAATGTTTCTCCGTTGTAAGTGTTTAACGCTGCAGCCATCAATATCCCAGCTGTATGACGTCTGAGTGAGTGAGTGAGTATGGTTTTACGCCGCTTTTAAATATTCCAGCAATATCACGGCGGGGTACACCAGAAATTGGCTTCACATATTGTACCCATGTACGCCATCTTCGGCGTGACGAGCGAACGCTTTAACCACTGGGCTACCCGACCGTCCCTTGTGACGTCTGAAGAAAGCCCTATCTGGACAAGGCAAACGAAGCTAGATAGGAGGACACTGTTGTTTTGTTTTTTCATGAAATGACGGCAAGATAGACACATTTTTTATGGATAACAACTTCTTTAATACTGTAAAAAGGCGACGTTTCGGTATAGATCCTTATACCGTTGTCAAGCAAGACTGAATGAGGGACATAGTGCAGAATATACTGTAAAAAGGCGACGTTTCGGTATAGATCCTTATACCGTTGTCAAGCAAGACTGAATGAGGGACATAGTGCAGAATATGTACTGCCTTTTTACAGTATTAAAGAAGTTGTTATCCATAAAAATTGTGTCTATCTTGTCATCCGTCAACTTCTAAGTAATGCCTATCAAACAAGTTATGAAATGACGGGTTTCAAATGACATTTCCAGGATGTAAACACTTTTCAGTCATATTTAACCATAAGGAATAGAATATATGAAAGTCAATTTTTTCATTAGGAGGAACACAACGTTTCGGAGTACTAGTATATGCTCACCCCTTCATCAGGTGAATAAATGCTATGAGGCAGAGTTGGTTGGTTGGTTTGTTGTTTAACGCCGCACTCAGCAATATTCCAGCTATATGACGGCAGTCTGTAAATACTAGTAATCGAGTCTGGACCAGACAATCCAGTGATTATTACAATGAGCATCTATCCACGTAATTGGGATACGATGACATGCATCATCCAAGTCAATGAGTCTGACCACCCGATCCCGTTAGGCGCATCTTACCACAAGCATAGTCGCCTTTTACGGCAAGCATGGGTTGCTCAAGATCTATTCTACCCCGGATCTTCACGTGTCTATGAGACAGAGGGCATATTTATGTACCACATATACATGTATCACGTCTAAATGCCTTTCAAAGACTTGATATTTAACCATGTTACGTACAAACGTGGCATGTAATACCCTGTTATCATCAATGATCTTATTCTTGCGATGGCATTATCCAAGTCTAAACGAAATGCGCCTATCTTGATTGGTAACACCAGAGGTATGGTAAGTAATATTTAGTTTTTGAAACGACATGACTCGTTCACTGCAGAACGGCTGACTCAGATTTCACCGAGGCGAATTATCACCTCAGTTTGCCCATCCTTAAAATTCTAACTATGTTTAAATCTCCAAAACTTCCTTACTTTCAAAAGCAGTTTTTACTGTATGGCTTCTCAGTGCGTGTCGTACGGTGGATGCTACTATCCGGGTTCGTCAACCGGTTTTGTTTTGCTGACGCAGGTGGCATGTGTGTGTAACATCCACCGTCAGTTTCCGTTTACAACGTGACTGTCAGTTGAACATAATGTTCGGGGGCGGTCGGGTAGCCTAGTGGTTAAAGCGTTCGCTCGTCACGCCGAAGACCCGGGTTCGATTCCCGACATGGGTACAATGTGTGAAGCCCTTTTCTGGTGTCCCCCGCCGTGATATTGCTGGAATATTGATAAAAGCGGCGTAAAACCAAAACTGACTCACTGAACATAATGTTCTGTCATATTAGCAAGTCCTACGTAGGAGATAGTAAATACCTAAGATACTAAGTAGTAAGTCCTACGTAAGAGATAGTAAGTCCTACGTAGGAGATACTAAGTCCTACGCAGGGGATACTAAGTTCTACGTAGGAGATACTAAGTCCTACGTAGGAGATACTAAGTCCTACGTAGGAGATACTAAGTCCTACGTAGGAGATAGTAAGTCCTACGTAGGAGATGCTAAGTCCTACGTAGGAGATAGTAAGTCCTACGTAGGAGATACTAAGTCCTACGTAGGAGATACTAAGTCCTACGTAGGAGATACTAAGTCCTACGTAGGGGATACTTAGACACAAAATAATGTCCCCTTGGCCCCACTACGCTTCCATAGCTAGCACTATAGTTTTGTTCTATTTTTGTTCAACAGTAAAGTGTAAGGGTCCCTGATACAAGATGTCCCGGAGCTGTGCAGTCGGTGACAGTGACAGGTCACAGCAGTAAGACATATCTACTTGTGTCAACGTCATATGCCACATGCTACCAACATGCTATCGACATCGTGTTGTATCCCTAATCAACACCGTATTCTACACCCTATTCAACATCCTAATCAACACCATACTCTACATCCTAATCAACATCGTATTCCGTACCCCAATCCATATTACACGTCCTAATAAACATCGTATCCTTCACCCTAATCAACATCATATTCTACATCCTAATCACCATCTTATCCTACATCCTAATCAACATCATATTCTACATCCTTATCAACATCTTATTCTACATCCTAATCAACATCATATTCTACATCCTAATCAACACTCGTCACTATATGGCTGAGATACTGCAGATGTGACGTTAAATTTTAACTCACTCACTCACACTCCTAATCAACATCGTATTTTACATCCTAATAAACACCATATTCTACGTGTCAAACCTTTTTTCTTTATTTCATCCCATTTCCCTGTATTATCCCAATATACATCCCAATCCACATTCCAACCTTTATTCCCAGCCCATATCCCACCATTTATTACATACAATTCCACACCCAACTTCCAATCTCACCCAATCAGCGCAATCTGCCCAACTTTCTCAGCTGAGAATCCCTATTGAATGGTGAAAGTTCTTTCCAGTTCACACGTCATGTCCGAGAGTACTCGTGTCAATGACCATTCCCAGATCAACACATGCAATGCCACATTCCATGGAACTAGAGTTGTTCATCTATTATCTATTACTTTTGAACTTTGTCTGGCATAATAACTTATCAAGAAGCAATCGTTGAGAGGTGCCCTGCCATATATACAATCTGCATGCACATACAAAAATAATAACGTTAAGGTTTTCCTTTAATTGAAACCATTATTTCACGTTCTGGAGGTTGCTTCCAGTTCTTATGGTCACCATTGAGTTGACTGTCGGTACTCAGATAGACGCCGGGTACATTTTGTTAAGTACTATACCCGCTTGATGGAATCCCTCACACCTGGTACCCGTCTTTATCAGATCGGCCACGGCTCGGTGCCCCTTAACGGTTCTTTAAACACGTGATTATTAACACGGCGGCGAAAGAGGAAAGAAGTATTTTTCTAACCTGGACAGCGATTTTTTTCTACCTCCTGGGGAACAAAAGAATGTGCTTTGTGTAGTTCTTTGTTCCTGATATCGAGAATATGATCGGAATGTTGTGATTCAGTGATAAACAGGCACTTCATACCAAAGGCACTTGACAGTAAAAGTTCACAAATATATGCCTTCCGTTTACAATAGATCCCAAAATAAGCAATGATAAATTTAATGTCTTATTATATCTTCCTTTGTGGCATCTACTCCAGTATATAGAGGTTTTATGTGATTCGTATTTTGTTGATCGGCTGTTAGGTGTAAATGACATGTAATAATTGTTTAGTTGAGTGTTTCATTACAGTAACAGCAATAGCATGTACTACACCAATTCGTCACACACATGGATGTCGCGCAAATATTTTGTTTGTTGTTTGATGCGACAGTAAGCATTCCAGCTATATCACGGCGGGATAAAAAATAATCGTGTCTGGGCCAGGGAAACCAGAGGCTAATAGCATGAGCAACTATAGGTCAAGGCCCCATTCTTCAAATCGATCTTAGCTCCACGTCTATCGTAAGCCCGTGTTAAAGTATGGGAGTTACGACGCCTGTGTTAAAGTTACGATAATCTTAGCGCTACGACTATGGTAAGCCTATGTTAATGTATGGGAGGCAGTTACGATCACCTTAGTGCTCCGACTATCGTAAGCATACGTTAAAGTATAGGAGTTACGATCACCTTAGCGCTACGACTATCGTAAGCATACGTTAAAGTATAGGAGTTACGATCACCTTAGCGCTACGACTATCGTAAGCATACGTTAAAGTATAGGAGTTACGATCACCTTAGCGCTACGACTATCGTAAGCATACTCTAAAGTATAGGAGTTACGATCACCTTAGCGCTACGACTATCGTAAGCATACGTTAAAGTATAGGAGTTACGATCACCTTAGCGCTACGACTATCGTAAGCATACGTTTAAGTATAGGAGTTACGATCACCTTAGCGCTACGACTATCGTAAGCATACGTTAAAGTATAGGAGTAACGATGACCTTAGCGCTACGACTATCGTAAGCATACTTTAAAGTATAGGAGTTACGATCACCTTATAGCGCAATGACTATCGTAAGCCTATGTTAAAGTATGACAATTACGACCATCTTAGCGCTATGATCGCTTTGTGGAACGGGCCCCAGGATCCAATGACCCAATGAACCAGGTCATACATTGTGACCAACAGATCCCCTTTTCAGACGGTTCTCAAATTACAACAAACATTTGGTTCGTTGAATCCACACCTTGGGGGTGTCGATGCTGTCAATCGGTAAAATATATTCTTTGTCTCTTCAGAAATAATCGTGAATCTAGCCAATGTTGTAGAAACCTAGAGTGCATGCATGAGTGACAAGACATCGGCCCTTAAACAACCTGACTCCGGGTCACACAAACCAGTGGCTGAATGCACGAGCAGATCCGGGGCTCGATGACACATAGTGGGCACGGTCAAAAACTGTAAGCACCATCAGACAGATAGAATAAGTTTAATAAGTGCCACATGATAGGCAACAAAATGCACTCCAAAATGCTCCAGCTATATGACGCCGGTCTGTTAATAATAGGCAACAATAATAAAACATTTACATGCAAAGTGTCCTGTCCTCCAGTCTTAATTGGCACTGACGAGAAAATGCATCATATGCAGAGGCGTGTACAGACACGCTAAAAAGGTTTGTTTGTTTGTTTGTTGTTTACCGCCGCTCTCAGCAATATTCCAGCTATATGAGGCCGGTCTGTAAATAATCGAGTCTGGACCAAACAATCCAGTGACTGACATCAAGAGCATCGTTCCACGCAACTGTGATACGATGACATGCGTCATCCAAGTCAACGAGCCTGACCACCCGATCTCGGTAGTCGCCTCTTATGACATGGGTTGCCAAAGTTCAAATTTGATGAGTAGCGCGGGTCTCTAGAAGTGAAGAACATGTTATTCGACAAGACAACACAAATGAAAGTAGTAACGTACGACATTAAGTGTAAATTTCAAATGAACTGTTGATTTTATATTTCATTTAAGCATATATGTTATTATTTATCGAGCTATTAATAATAAAACTATTTACCTTGACATAACGAGCATCGAGCCACGCCATTGGGATACGATGACATGCATCAACCAAGTCACCGAGCCTGACCACCCTGTCCCGTTAGTCACATTTTACGATAAGCATAGTCGCCATTTACGGCAAGCATGGGTTGCTGAAGACCTATTCTACCCCGGATCTTCACGGGTCTGCTAAAAAGGAAAAACGTCAGAGGCGACTACCTGGATCGGGTGGTCAGACTCACTTGATTGATGCATGTCATCGTATCTCAATTGCGTAGATCGATGTAAATCACTGGACTGTCTGGTCCGGAATCGATTCTTTACACACCGCCGTCATATAGCTGGAATATTTCAGTGCAGATTTAAACAACAAACAAACCATAAAAAAAGGATAAAATAATACGACATATACACAGCACTGGCGCCTTCTAAACATTTCATTTACAGTGCAAGTAAGTACATTAGCAACTAGATTATAACTTTAACTCTTGCAACATGTACTGGTGGTGACCTATGTTCTGCCTGTAATCCCCACGGGGCGGATTCACAGGAAAGTGAGTGGATCTCATTCCACCATTGCTTGGAGTTGTACATTCGTATGACGATCGTTTGGGTGTGTAGTCCTTTTTCGGATACAATGAAAAAAATGAAACGCATTTATAATGTAGCCACTTCCAGGAAAGACTTGCCGACGTGTCGAGCACGGATAATGAACGCTCTCCCATATTACGCAACATGAAACTATTTGTAATGTTTGTTTGTTTATTTGTTTGTTAACGCCGCACTTAACAATATTCCAGCGGCGGCCTGTAAATAATAGAGTCAAGACCAAACAATCCAGTGATTGACATTCATGAGCATCGATTTTCGCAACTGGGATACGATGACATGCATCAACCAAGTCAGCGAGCCTGACCACCCGATCCCGTTAGTAGCCTCTTACGATAAGCATAGTCGCCTTTTACGGCAGGCATGGGTTACTGAAGACCTATTCTTACCCGCATCTTCACGGGTATATTTGTAATGGACACGGGTTGAAATACTCATCATCTCTGTGGAACGTTGATAGCATGCTCCACTGACTGACCGAATCTATACTATCGAGGGTCACGTTTTCCTCGAGAATACGTAAAAGTGAAAATAGGTTCAACAGAAATAGCTTGTGCAAAACACACCTTAGTGTAATTTACAAGGAACAAGGTCCTCCAAGATGTATTGGACGTTCATCTGAACGTGTACTGACTTAATATTTTTCGTTCTTTATTCGAAATTTTACTTGGATGGTTTATGTATACCGCTTAAACCACGTTCACCTAAGATGAAAATACTCATCATCTCTGTGGAACGTTGATAGCATGCTCCACTGACTGACCGAATCTATACTATCGAGGGTCACGTTTTCCTCGAGAATACGTAAAAGTGAAAATAGGTTCAACAGAAATAGCTTGTGCAAAACACACCTTAGTGTAATTTACAAGGAACAAGGTCCTCCAAGATGTATTGGACGTTCATCTGAACGTGTACAGACTTAATATTTTTCGTTCTTTATTCGAAATTTTACTTGGATGGTTTATGTATACCGCTTAAACCACGTTCACCTAAGATGCCAAGACATGTCTCTTGATTTAACGTGCTTGATTTAAGTAAAGAATTGTGTAGTTTTAATGTCAGAGAATTAATGTAGCGAGGCTGACACATTGTTACTGACGTGATAATCAAATCACAATGCCTACGCCACTCTCACTGTCACTCATGTATTTACGACGAACCAATAAGACCGTAAAACCGGTTATAATAAAATGTGCTGACCCGTACCTGGTTTCTAGCAAGTGCAAATGCCTTTCAAACCACAGGTATTTAGTTGATACTTCACAACAATAAATGTTTACCTCGTTATAACAACATTTTTCGACCACACAACAACTTGCATTAGGAAAAGGACATTTAAAAATCACTGATAAATATGATATGGGAATAATAACTACAAGAGAAATAGGGATCATAAAAATAATATCAAATACATATCTGTGGTATAATCGCGTTATAACGAGTACGTATATTAAATTCCAGCTTGTATATTTCGATACACGCATTGTTTGATCATTCAGGTGTTTACCTCTCACCTGTTGCAGAACAATTGAATACCTGGTTTAGACAGGTAGACATAGATACACACGCACCTCGCGACCCCCTCGGTACACAGAACATTACGCTAACAAAAGAGGGAGACCTACTCACAATAAGCTTAGCCGTGCTTCTCTGGACGTTGAAGGAGGGCGCAGGGATGTGCGAGCGTTCGGTACATGTGAAAATACCGCGCACGTGCTTACTTTGTCGAACATCTACCGTGGAATTTTGTGCACAATACAATCTGTGTGTGCATCTTTTTTCCATTTTGCTGTTTTCAACAATATATCAAATTGCTAAAATGTAATCCTCAGGTCTTTTGTGAAATGTCTGTAGAGTAAGTAGATAGTGTCACTGCGTTCGCGGATTACAGACGTCGAATCTCACGAGAATTCGTGAGAAAAGAGACACACTTAGACCAGGGAGTGGGAAAAGAGACACACACACATATTTTCATATACATGTATACGAATGTTGTCTTCGTGGGTATAACTAAGTATATGTATTCTGTTATTCCCTAAAAACATTATGGAGGATTTTGTCTTATCATCGAGCGACCCGGCAAAAGTGATTGTTTGTTTGGTTGTTGAACGCCACACTCTGCAATTTCCAGCTATATGCCGGTAGTCTGTTCACCTCGAAGTAAGTAATCGAATTTGGATTATGATCATGAGTATGACAAGCATGAGTTGTTGAAGTTCAAATTTGATGAGTAGCGCAGGTCTCCGGAAGTGAAGAACATGCTATTCGACAAGAAAACACAAATGACCTAGTGTTTCTGTATTTTCTTATTGAACTTCATCATCCTACACTGAAAACCATAGTCATTGAAGCAGATTGAAAGTAGTTACGGCATTAAGTGTAAATTTCAAGTGAAATGTTGATTTTCCATTTAAACATGTATGTTCCTCTCTATCGCGCAATAAATAATAAAACTATTTACCTTTAGTATAGATTTTAGGGGGTATAACACTTGTTTATTGATATAACGTTGTTGTGTTTTGTTCAGGCATGCATAATTTACCAAGTCGTTCTTAAAGTCAATCGCTTCCATCATTGCCACAGGTGTGTTGGTTTGTTGTTTAACGCCGCACTCAGTAATATCCCAGCTATATGACGGCGGTCTGTAAATAATCGAATCTGAACCAGATAATCCGGTGACTGACAACATGAGCATCGATCTACGCAATTGGGATACGATGACATGCTCCAACCAAATCAGCGAGCTTGACCGTCACACGTCAGAGCTTGGGCGTCACATGTCAGAACCTGTTATAAACAGTCACGATATCAGCTTCGAATGTCCTTAGTTACGTACACAAGGTACCTGAGACGCGTGCACAAGGAACGAATAACAGTAAGAGTAACATCAAACTGTGAATATAGTTGTTTGCCGTGAACATCAGCTGGGGGTCACACATCAGAATCTGTTATAAACAGTCCCACTATCAGCTTAAAATGTCCTTAATTAGGCACACCCGTTTCCTGAAACACGTGCACAAGGTATACTTTTCAAATATTAATCATGCTTTAAATGACCCATTTTTACTTTTGACAGGAGACTATATGTCATCTGTATATGACCTAGTGTTAGCACTAACAACCACATCATCACAACATCAACATCTACGTCTGAGTTTACAACAACAGATGAAGCTATTTAATCGAAGGAATTTATTGCGAATATCATATGGTCGCTGACGTACACACGTATTCTGTTAAATAAGATAGCTACGCGATATATCTTAAAGAACAATGAAGAAAGAGGCATGGTTTATTTCACGATAAAACACTGTTCTATCATGACGCCATTACAGGAGATTCGAACATGCGCTCGCAACTAGATGACGTTGTATATTGGACACAACGTTATTTTTTAGATGGAAGTGTCCAGTGAGTTGTTCGCCGTAGATATAGCTGGGCAACGTAGATAAACGCAATGGTCGAACAATCGCATCCAAAAGTGGAAGATATATGACAATCGGAATGAGGAGAAATGGTACAGATAATCGACATGTAGATTGTGAGAATATACGGGAGATACCAACCTTAACCCACCTGTTCATAAAATGGACTTGTCCTACATTGCTGATGTCGGATTCTATTCAGTGAGTCATTATTAAAATTAAGGTAACTATTTTTAAAGCTTGTACATTTATCAACATCTTTAAAGAGCCTGTTTATAGTGTTGAAGAAATAATACGACTCATGGTCGTCGTTTAAGTACAATAAAACACTGCAGGGGAAAAAAACACTCTGGACTGCGCCCCTCATGGTTTATTCTCCCTGCATTGTTTTATTGTACGGTACACAACTCCCATTTGTCGTTAATTTCTTAAATAACTGTGCAACTACACCTTCATACACAGTTCCATCTACTAGTACAACAGTTCCATCAAAAGTCACCACTGCGGTTCCATCTACTTGTACAACAGCTCCATCAATAGTCACCACTCCGGTTCCATCTACTAGTACAACAGTTCTATCAATAGTCACCACTGCGGTTCCATCTACTTGTACAACAGCTCTATCAATAGTCACCACTGTGGTTCCATCTACTTGTACAACAGCTCCATCAATAGTCACCACTCCGGCTCCATCTACGAGTACAACAGCTCCATCAATAGTCACCAGTGCGGTTCCATCTACTTGTACAACAGCTCTATCAATAGTCACCACTGTGGTTCCATCTACTTGTACAATAGCTCCATCAATAGTCACCACTGTGGTTCCATCTACTTGTACAACTGCTCTATCAATAGTCACCACTGCGGTTCCATCTGCTTGTGCAACAGCTCCATCAATAGTCACCACTGTGGTTCCATCTGCTTGTGCAACAGCTCCATCAATAGTCACCACTCTGGTTCCATCTACTTGTACAACTGCTCTATCAAAAGTCACCACTGCGGTTCCATCTGCTTGTACAACAGCTCCATCAATAGTCACCACTGTGGGTCCATCTATTTGTACAACAGCTCCATCAATAGTCACCACTCCGGTTCCATCTACTTGTACAACAGTTCTATCAATAGTCACCACTGCGGTTCCATCTACTTGTACAATAGCTCCATCAATAGTCACCACTCCGGTTCCATCTACTTGTACAACAGTTCTATCAATAGTCACCACTGTGGGTCCATCTACTTGTACAATAGCTCCATCAATAGTCACCACTGCGGTTCCATCTACTAGTACAACAGTTCTATCAATAGTCACCACTCCGGTTCCATCTACTTGTACAACAGTTCTATCAATAGTCACCACTCCGGTTCCATCTACTTGTACAACAGCTCCATCAATAGTCACCACTCCGGTTCCATCTACTTGTACAACAGCTCCATCAATAGTCACCACTGTGGGTCCATCTATTTGTACAACAGCTCCATCAATAGTCACCACTCCGGTTCCATCTGCTTGTGCAACAGCTCCATCAATAGTCACCACTGTGGGTCCATCTATTTGTACAACAGCTCCATCAATAGTCACCACTCCGGTTCCATCTACTTGTACAACAGCTCCATCAATAGTCACCACTGCGGCTCCATCTACTAGTACAACAGTTCTATCAATAGTCACCACTGCGGTTCCATCTACTTGTACAACAGCTCCATCAATAGTCACCAGTGCGGTTCCATCTACTTGTACAACAGCTCTATCAATAGTCACCACTGTGGTTCCATCTACTTGTACAATAGCTCCATCAATAGTCACCACTGTGGTTCCATCTACTTGTACAACTGCTCTATCAATAGTCACCACTGCGGTTCCATCTGCTTGTACAACAGCTCCATCAATAGTCACCACTCCGGTTCCATCTACTTTTACAACAGCTCCATCAATAGTCACCACTGCGGTTCCATCTACTTGTACAACAGCTCCATCAATAGTCACAACTGCGGTTCCATCTACTTGTACAACAGCTCTATCAATAGTCACCACTCCGGTTCCATCTACTTTTACAACAGCTCCATCAATAGTCACCACTGCGGTTCCATCTGCTTGTACAACAGCTCTATCAATAGTCACCACTGCGGTTCCATCTACTAGTACAACAGTTCTATCAATAGTCACCACTCCGGTTCCATCTACTAGTACAACAGCTCTATCAATAGTCACCACTCCGGCTCCATCTACTAGTACAACAGCTCTATCAATAGTCACCACTCCGGTTCCATCTGCTTGTACAACAGTTCTATCAATAGTCACCACTCCGGTTCCATCTACTTGTACAACAGCTCTATCAATAGTCACCACTGCGGTTCCATCTACTTGTACAACAGCTCCATCAATAGTCACCACTGCGGTTCCATCTGCTTGTACAACAGTTCTATCAATAGTCACCACTGCGGTTCCATCTACTTGTACAACAGCTCTATCAATAGTCACCACTGCGGTTCCATCTACTTGTACAACAGCTCCATCAATAGTCACCACTCCGGTTCCATCTACTAGTACAACAGCTCCATCAATAGTCACCAGTGCGGTTCCATCTACTTGTACAACAGCTCCATCAATAGTCACCACTGCGGTTCCATCTACTTGTACAACAGCTCCATCAATAGTCACCACTGCGGTTCCATCTACTAGTACAACAGCTCCATCAATAGTCACCACTCCGGTTCCATCTACTTTTACAACAGCTCCATCAATAGTCACCACTGCGGTTCCATCTACTTGTACAACAGCTCTATCAAAAATCACAATAATTTTATAGATATCGCTTGATCTCACCCAAGCGATATCAACTGTGGGAGCCAGTTTTGGATAATAATAATTAAATTTTAAACACATAATTGTCGGTGGGATCAAAGAAAGAAACTGAAAAACAAAACAGCTACCTCAATTGATACTTTGTATATAAGTGAAAACAATGAGGGACATATTTCCCAACATTTTACATTGTTCAATATTTGTGAAAGTTTGGGTTGGTACATCCGTCTTAATCATAACTTGGACATGTGTTAATTTTGTTGAAACACTAACGGTTGTCTTGGCAACCAAGCTAGGATTTGGATGATGCCACTACGAGGTAACACTACGTGCACTTTGTAATGTCGAGCTGATTTGGAGATTGTGATCATAATTTCCTTTAATCAAGAACAACACGTACCACTTGTGTTCATTTCAAAGACCTGGGATATTTTCATGTTGATAAATTATTTAGTTTTGACAGATGTCATGATCGATGTTAATCCATCACGTTTTTAATGCACACAATGTTGAACAGACGGACAAAACTGATTTAGTGTTCTCATAGGCGAATATGACCACCATTGTTCATTTTTTTCCCTAATACTTGGTATTAACATTTATATTTCATGATCCCCTACTTTTTAAGACTTTATGAACCATAGGATAATTGCTGTGACGTTGTTGCATCAGGTGATGGTGTTGTTGTTGTTGGTGGTGTTGTTGTTGTTGATGATGATGATGATGATGATGTAATTCGTAGGCTGCTGATGCAGTGATGTTGCAAGGAATGGCGATGATGTCGGTTTTTTTACGACGAGTGAGTGAGTGAGTATGTATTTTTAGCTTCCAGCAATATCACGGCGGGGGACACCAGAAATGGGCTTCATACATTGAACCCATGTCGGGAATCGAACCCGGGTCTTCGGCGTGACGAGCGAACGCTTTAACCACCAGGATACCCGACCGCCCCCAGTAAAACAAAGAAGTTGTTATCCATAAATTGTGCCTACTTTGTCAACGTCAAAGAAATGCCTATCAAGCAATTCAAAGTTATTAGTGATCAGGGTTTTTATATGCTAGACTTGGTTTATCAAATCAGGGGATGTGGGTATGGAAGAGCCCACTCCTGAATTCTTAAGGGATTACCAGGGGGTGAAACCACCACAAAAACATAGACTTCACACATTGTATCCATGTCGAGAATCGAACCCGGGTCTTCGGCGTGACGAGCGAATGATTTACCACTTGGCTACCGACCGTCCCTTACGACAACGAAGAAGAGGACGATATAAGGTGTTGTTGATGATGTTGATGTAGATACTGCTCATACTCGGCGTCGGGAATGGAAACTGTGTCGGCGATTTGACGAACGAACGCTGTAACCGCTGCCCCGAGTATGATGGCGATGGTAATGCCTAGGGCTTGGTCCAAATTTACTACATTGGTACCCAGTCCCCTTTTACCCGACCCTACCCAGGTACCCACGTAGGTTTCAAGCTGGGTACAAAATGTTAAATTGTTTTGCCGGATCCCCGACAAAACGTGTTTAGATATAGTGTATAACGAGCTGATCATGCATACACTGAAGTTGATTCAAACATGAAAGTCAGAAGGAATGCGTGCATAGTCAGAAAAAAATGCGAACATTGGTGACTTGATAAGTGTAACCATGGGATATTATTTTTATTGCCATTAGACAATATACCTCATGACTAACCACGGGTCCGGGTAGTCCTGTGGATACCCGGGTCCTATTTAGTACCCACCCAACCCGAGTACCCGAGTTACCTGTCCAACCCTAGTAGGTGTTGGTGTTGTGATAGTGCGCGTGTCTGGTGCCCCTAGTTGGACATTGCTGCACTATTGCCAATCAAAACATACTCATTGATTCACGCTATAGAACAACTAGCATAACACTTCATAATCGATGAGTTGCTAATATTGCACAAAACTATTACTCACTTACACACTCTGCCAGAAACGATCAGAGGTGAAACTGTGACTAAACCGAAAGAAACCATCGCCAAAAACTAATGTCTTAACCAGACGGTCTTAAAAAACGTTAAACAACCTTTCCAGTGCTGAACACAGGCGGAAAACACATCTCCTCGGCGTGGGCGCGCAGTGTGACATTTTCCTGTTCCCCATCCTCCGAGACAAACATCTAGTCTCTGAAAAGAAACATATCTTGCCGAAAAAATACAGTTGTAGTAATGTTCTGTATGTGAATGTGTGTGTGTGAGACAGAGAGAGAGACAGAGAGAGAGAGAGAGAGAGAGAGAGACAGAGAGAGACAGAGAGACAGAGAGACAGAGACAGAGAGAGACAGGGAGAGAGAGACACACAGAGAGACAGAAAGAGACACACACAGAGAGAGAGAGAGAGAGAGGGAGAGAGTCCCCTATAACTACCTCCAATAGGTGTTGTGTGCAGTTCTCGTTATGATTTCGTTAAGGAAAAATGCAACACGGACCTTCTTTGCACCAACTTTTGTTGAGATGCGTAAATATATACAGTCAGAAAGTTTCGCTTTGTCAGTTATTTTTGTTTGTTTTGTTTGTTGTTTAATGCCGCACGCAGCAATGCACCTCTTACGACAGGCATAGTCGTCTTTTACGGAAAAACTTTAATACCAATAAGCCATTGTTATTTGATCTAATTCTCAAGAAGAAGAATGTCATTTTATGCGCTGTCGGAACACATGGCCTTCGAGACAAGATAGTCTACTAAGTACATTTAAATGGTCATACCAAACTACTTTAAACTAATGTTACACAAATGATATAGTTATACACAAACCTTATACCTATATAAACAAAGGGGCGCAATCCTAATTAGAGATACGATATTGCAATTTTGAGTGAGTGAGTGAGTTAGGTTTAACTTGGTTTTGAATAGTATTCCAGTTATACCACGGCGTATCAGCTTGATTTGGGAGTATTTTGGTTATATCACGGCGTGTCACCTTGATGTGCGAGTATTTTGGTTATATCACGGCGTGTCAGCTCAATATAGGAGTATTTCAGTTATATCAAGGTGTGTCAGCTGAATATAGGAGTATTTCAGTTATATCAAGGTGTGTCAGCTCAATATAGGAGTATTTCAGTTATATCGCGGCGTGTCAGCTGAATATAGGAGTATTTCAGTTATATCATGTCATGTCGGCTTGATGTGGGAGGAAATCCCGAGGTGATGCGGGTTTTAAGTAATTGCATCTTGATTGAGACAGATGAAGAACGAGTTGGGTATGATATGGTGGCTCATTTCCACATCACGTGTCCGCTAACCGAAATGGTACAGCATAGCCATCAACTCCACACGTTAATGAATCTATCGTTCCCCATCACAAAAGGCACCACTGACTTAACTTTCCAACAACGTGACCTTGAAGTCTCCAGTAATCACGTCCTACATATAAATACGTTCTCGATCTACACCAGGTTGAGTCAGAAGGGAAAAAGTTGCTGCAGCTCATCGCTGTCGACGCTTTGCCAAGATTGATTACTCATTGGCAGCAATTAGCATAGAAAAACAACAGGGTCTGTCCGACTCTGTCGTGTGTTGGATGTGATACAGTACAGGTGAAATACATGCTTGTCCATTTCAGATGTCAATACGATCTTTTGGCTGTGCCTTCTCTTTATGTTTAGTATCAGTAGTAGTAGTAGTAGTAGTAGTAGTTGTAATAGTAGTAGTAGTAATAGTAGTAGCAGTAGTAGTAGTAGTAACAGTGGTAGTAGTAGCAGCAGCAGCAGTAGTAGTAGTAGAAGTAGTAGTAGAAGAAGTAGAAGCAGTAGTAGTAGTAGCAGGGGTAGTACTATCAGTAGTAGCAGCGGCAGTAGTAGTAGTGGTAGCAGCAGCAGTAGTAGAAGTAGTAGTAGTAGTTATAGATCAGGTAATAGTGATAGCAGCAGTAGCAGTAGCAGTTGTAGCAGCGGCAGTAGTAGTAGCAGCGGCAGTAGTAGTAGTAATAGCAGAAATAGTAGTAGTAGCAGCAGCAGCGCAGTAGTAGTAGCAGAAATAGTAGTAGTAGTAGAAGTAGTAGCAGTTGTAGTAGCAGGGGCAGTAGTAGTAATAGCAGAGATAGTAGTAGTAGTAGTAGCAGTTGTAGCAGCGGCAGTTGTAGTAGCAGTGGCAGTAGTAGTAATAGCAGAAATAGTAGTAGTATCAGTAGAAGTAGTAGCAGCGGCAGTAGTAGAAGTAGTAGCAGTAGTAGTAGTAACAGCAGTAGTAGCAGCAGTTATAGTAATCGCAGCAGCAGTAGTAGTAGTAGTAGCAGTAGCAGCAGTAATAGTAGTGGCAGCAGTAGTAGTAGTAGCAGTAGTTACACACACACCTGTTTAAGTCGTGGTTGTTGTAGCAGTAGTATACGTTAAATGTGAAGTAATAGTTGTAATTAAAGTAGCATTAGTAGCAGCAGTAGTAGCAGCAGTAGCAGCAGCAGTAGTAGTAGTAAAAGCATCATTACACACATAGTGTCCGGTGGAGTGAAGATGTTGAATTAGTCACCACGTGGTCAGCACGTGGTACCCTGCAGATAGCATGTCCAACAGAATAACTTCGTGTGCTATACTAAATGATGAATGTCCCATTCATTTTGTTTCAAGGAAAACGTACATTTCAAAGAAGAATGTAATTGATTTGGACTTTGTTGGGTTTTTATAATGTGTATGTACACATCCATGCACACTGCATGACTCGTCCACATTCCAGTACCCTGCAAACTCCTACAAACATGGATTTCTGAGACGCAGTTGTCTTGTGCAGTGGGCGAAGTTCCAGCCGAGGTTGATTACTGCACGGCCACAACATGTTGCAATCGTCGCGGCGCATGTGCCCGCCATCAGTTGGGAGAGGGTTAGATGGGTGGGGGCATTCCGCACGTGCACGTTAGAACTCTTCCGGGTTCGCGTAGATACAATAATGTTGTCATGAAAAAGGGAGATAGCATCTTCATCCTTGGAGTCTCTGTTACTTGTTATAAGAGAGTATACTCAGGATTGCGTTGTTGAAAAAGGTCGACGTGCCATGATACTGTCGAGATAATATCCAGTAAGCAGACTAGGTGCTCAGTGCCCAGGATGCCAGTATGAGCCGACAGAAATGTAGATCAGGTGGCTACATTGTGTCCCTTGTATGTCATCGTACCCCGACGGTTTGGAGCATCACCATACATTCCACCGTTTGTTTGTTTGTTTGTTTGTTGTTCATCGCCGCACTCAATATTCAAGCTATATGACGGCGGTCTGTAAATAATCGAATCTGAACCAGACACTCCGGTGATTGACACCATGAGCATCGATCTACACAAATGGGATACAATGACATGCACCAACCAAGTCAGCGAGCCCGATCACCCGATCCTGTTAGTTGCCTTTTACGACAAGCATAGTCGCCTTTTACGACAAGCATGGGTTGCTGAAGACCTATTCTACCCCGGATCTACACGGGTCCGTTTGTTTGTGTTTTGGACCATTCTTAATCAATCCATATATGATGTGCCTCATCCCACTCTAGTTAATGGTCTTTGCGCTACACTATCATTATCCCGGTCAGAGGATGAATGTGCACTCGAGTTTCACTCCCTGGGGAGTATACAACCCAAGCTTCCCGTGGGGCGCTAGAAGGTTAACCGCCCCGTGTGTGTGTGTGTGTGTGTGTCTGTGTGTGTGTGTGTGTGTATTTATAGATATGCCTTTGAAGGAGGCCTTGTACCCCTTTAAAGTACGACAAATGTTATGTCAACCAGATTAGCAAGGATATGATATATATGTCAATATCTAAATGCAGCCATGTCTATAGCCAATGTATGTGGCATTGTTATTCTACGGTATCGGTTAAGCGACTTTGGTGTGTATATCAAGAGAAGTAGGTGTTATTTCTTCCATATGTCTCCAGATCACGCCACATATACACTTATTTTTCCTAAGAACTACCTATTTCAACGGTTCCACAAGTCCCTTCTCGCCCCACACACGTGCGAGCACGTGAACACGAGCGAAATTGGCATTCCCACAGGTCACGGAAGCAGCGACATAAATATGTCATTTTCATGTCAATTACATTCCAAGTAATTTCAAACTGCAATCGGATCAATAATCCCTAAGGTATATGAGAGCTCTAAACAAAAGAGCATAAATTAATCACCGTCTAATTCACTCGATCATGTCACTTTCCGTCATCTTCAAAATCCAACAGACTGATATTGACATCCATTGTTGTACATATCACTTCATTGTCTGTCAATCACGACACATCATTGTTAGATGAGAGATAAAAGTTTAGGAAGTAAGTACTTAGTGGGCGAAATTTGCCCTTGGCTTTGATGCAAGGCAAACACCCTCCGGCCTTCGTCGAAACCACCCACACAGGGATTTCGGGCGAGACGCGAGACATTCCACTTATTTCCTGCAGACTTGTTTAACAAAATAACTTAATTTTCTTCTCTGTTTAAGTCCGTTTGAAGGGTACACTTATCCCAAAGTGCTAACAATGTATGCGCCAATAACAGATTTGTTAAAACACGCCTAGCTCCCTAAAAACATACAAAGTAAACCAATTTTTCAATTTAAACTGGTAGAGTTTGTGAGGTATAAGTAGTGTATTGTCATGGCCAGATGGAATTGGGCGTATTAATCATACGTTACCATAACATATTGTGTGTGTATGTGTGAGTGTGTGGTATGTGTGTGTGTGTGTGTGTGTGTGGTATGTGTGTGCGGTATGTGTGAGTGTGTGTGTGAGAGAGTGAGTATGTGTGTGTGTGTGAGAGAGAGTGTGTGTGAGTGGTTGTGAGAGAGAGAGAGAGAGTGTGTGTGTGTGTGAGAGAGAGAGTATGAGTGTGTGGTATGTGTGTGTGTGAGTGTGTGTGTGTGGTGTGTGTGTGTGCGGTATGTGTGAGTTTGTGTGTGAGAGAGAGTGAGTATGTGTGTGTGTGAGAGAGAGAGTGTGTGAGTGGTTGTGAGAGAGAGAGAGTGTGTGTGTGTGTGTGAGAGAGAGTATGAGTGTGTGAGTGTGGTATGTGTGTGAGTGTGTGTGTGTGTGTGTGTGTGTGTGTTTATAAACAATAAGCAAACTGTTAAGGCTTATATTCCTTCAGTTATCGTCCTTCGATAAAATATCGCTGAATATTGAAGTCGTTATTGAAAACATTCTCACGGGCCGCGAATTGGTGAAAAGTTTGTCAAAAATGTCGTTCCATATAATATGAGCATGCCCGCCCCACTACAATTTAAAAGATCGTTGTAGTGGAACCCTAGCGATTTCATACACAAGAGATCCGATCAACCATAAATGGTATTCGATCACTGAATGATACGGGACTGTCTCTGGACATGGGAGAGCACCGACAAAGTCGGTTTCCAACCATCCAGTGCCAGAACAGATTTACAAAACCGTTTATGCTTGAAACTCTTGACGATGTGGCAACTGCTGTTTTTTTTATGTATCGATCAACATATTTTATCGATAGGTTTAATTGATCTGAAACTAAAGTTAATACCACAAATATATCAAAGATACATATAAGTGTAAAGATAATTCAAAATATAGGATTATTAATCCACTCACATCAAGGCAACTCTATCAACATAATTATACATAACTGTATTATAGATAAACAACAAGCTACAACCTGAATTTCGCTTACAAATAAGACCCCTCGATCCCCATAACATACGTAACCTGTTCCCCCTATATTACAACATTACACCCATCGAGCATGGTATCAGAACGAATCTATTAGTAACAAGAGGTGTGTGAGGCTATACGCGAAAGGAATCCCACCGCACCCATATCGTACGATCGGCTTTTGGACCACGTGACCTAATTATCGACGAACGAGCCATTTGGCCTTCGCGCAGGTGATGTCATACCTATATTAAAATCTACGACGCAGAATGGGTTTCCCCGTTGTATGTGAGTCACACGCGGCCTTGTGGATGTCGAGGGATTCTCTGCTCGCATGACGAAAGATTAAGAATGACTATATACACACTTGATATGTAAATAAGTCGGCATACAAAGGGCGAGGGTTGGGTGGGTTAAGGGGAGGGGGACTGGGGGGTTTACGATGGGGATATTGAATACCACGTTCTGTCGGTTTACGCTGAGCGTAATCGTTTTGACAGCAGTACAGACATGAATTGTAAACGGTATTGAACAATCTTTACGTGTATTATACCTGTTTGTGGTTTTTAATATAGGTGAGGTTTGTGGTTTGATAGTAGGAAGACACATGCAAATGTCGTGAGACTTCCATTTCTTTCCAATACGGGCACTGTTACAAAGTGTACCGAGAGAGAAATAACACATGTAAACGTTTATTTCCATTGACATGTTTGGGTGTCATAGCCAAGTTAATTACCTCTGTAATTCGAACCCCGACATTCCGGAAACTTCCACTTCCGGGCAGATGTTAATATGGTCCGGCTTTATGGCTACCGTGAATGACACGAGAAAAACTAACGAATATGGTTTACATTCCACTATATATATATATATATATTATAGACCATTCATTATAAACCATTACCGCTCTCAACGAAGTGACTCGTGATGAAATATATTAAGGTATTAAGGAAAATAATTTTGTTCATTGACAATCTTCTTCCACGCGTCTGACTATAAATAAAAAGTTTGATAAAAGTATATTCATGCCAACTGATACAAAGGCTATCATATTTTCGTTTAAGGTACTTTCATGACATACAGAAAGAAAAGTAATAACATGTATGTAAGGTACTGCGTTTTCTATCCATTTTGAGTCATGAAAACTCATTAATATTTTTCTTATTTTCAACATTTTGATTTTGGACAAGGTAAGGGAATTTCAAATCTTATCTTGGCCTTTCAAATAGTACAGTTTGAAGACCTTTAACGCATCGTTGACAGGCCAAAGATAAAATGGTTAAAATGGGATTCGAACCTGACATATGAGGGACACTACTTTATACATCAACCATAGCACGGGCCACCCATGACTCAAGATAAATATTGAGACGACTCAACAGGAAACAAAATATATTTTGATAAAAAAACAATATTAATATTTGACACCTCGAATTGAAAAACCAACATCACGATGTCAATCAAATTAACGCAAATATAGAACATAAGTATGTAGACAGCTAGATGTATCGTATTAAAA
The DNA here is from genome assembly GCF_022045235.1 of Haliotis cracherodii. Lineage (NCBI taxonomy): Eukaryota > Metazoa > Mollusca > Gastropoda > Lepetellida > Haliotidae > Haliotis > Haliotis cracherodii. Next base: position 22,570,710 of record NW_027266297.1, on the reverse strand, counting down.
TAACACCAGTTAGAACCGGAAACTCGCTCCTTTCGTAAAATGACCTCTCTCTAGTTTAAAAAATTGCCATGCAGCCGTCACAACCAAATCAGACCGGTATGCGAGTTTCAGGATTAAACTATCTAATTATTGTTTTGGCTGAGACGATGTTTGTCATTGATTTACCTCTCTTAATTCAACGAGATGAACATGTCATTAGAATCACAGATTACCATATAAAACACTGAGGAATAATTTGGTCCGGATACATCACCAAATCAACGTTTCAAATACATTGTATACCACCCAAAGATTAAAATGGGCTTTTAATCAGGACGTCTATGTACTAAACACAGCTAGTATGTCAGTTTATGACTGCGTTCATCTGGACGTTTGTCTGTTCACAAACGTGCAATTTTGTATTCAAATAACCTCTTTTCTTAAACAGCGCACGTTTCGTGGGGCGCGAAAAGACTTGGAAATTTGCCAAATGAGCCATTGAAAATGCTGGCAAGTGTCCAACAAGCCAACACACCTCCGTCCACATGGCTGGGCTTTCCGAGTCTAAATTTAGCACGTGATTCATACTCACACGGCGCGTGACGTCACAAGGGAACCTAGACCATGTGACATGTCGGGCGATATGTTGGCAAACAACTGAACCATGCTGTTTCGTGGCAAATACATTGCTGAAATAAGGAGATACGTTGCATGTTTTTAAATTGTGAATTGTGAAACATTTGACTAGAGTTTTTTTCTGATCTGTTTTCAGTGTGTTAAGAACGTCAATTGTTTTCATGATGAACAAAACATATGACATTTGTATTAACAGAAATAAAAAAAACCCACATCACTGAACAAATTGTTTTATATATGTTCTTCAAAAGCTCCCTAACACATTCATCGTTGACACCAGTCGTGGAATGTATAAGATGTTTACAATATAGAGTTTTAGATTCATAGATCCATGTTAAGACAGTCAGCTGTAAGCATTACACACATTTTTTCATTTTTCCTAATATTTACTACAACTTGTGCACTCCGACGTGAAATTCCGACGCTCTTACCTGTTTATCATCACTGAAAGGTACATTGATACGATATATGACACCTATAAGTCACGTAATCGGTTTCATTGTTTATCTCGATTGCTCATACACCAATGAGTAAGAGACGAAGTATGTCACAACGACAGACAGGCTGTTGTTATCCATAGTAACCTGTATGTTATTACGCTACCTGGGGGTGGGGGTAATCCTTGAATAGATGCATGCCTTGAATAAACGCCGAGTCGTATTTTAGTCTACAAAACTGAATTGAAAATAAAGTGAATCCTACCAATTGATGTTTGTAAGGACCCGTACCGTATCAGTTTGAGGTACAGAACGTGAGAAATACAGGCTTTGATGTAAAATCCACTTCTGGAACAAATAAACGCCTGCCTTGAATAAACGCCGGGTTTCAGGACATTCCGTAATAATAATCGCCGGGCGTCTATTCAAGGATTGACATTTTTTTAACTGTGATACGACATATTCGTTGTATAGAGGTCGGTATATGGCCACTAGTGAGTTACCTGGGTTTAAGACCGCTTTGAACAGTATTTAAGTTACGGAATGGCGCGTCTGTGTGTAAGGAAAGCATGAAAGTGAAAGTGTACGTGAAACCCTAGTCTGTCCTACAGACCCTGATACAAATATATCAAATAGAGCCCATGCAAGTCTATAATGTTTGGCAAGTCTAGATTACTGCAGTATCAGGATCTGAAAATGAAGGGAGTCTATGGGCTCCTTTTTATTATATTTATATTAAGATAATTGAACAACTGCTTTTTTCTGTACGATATGTTCATTTCTGAGACTAGAAGTTGGTCTAGTGAAACCCCAAAGTACGGGTTTGGTGATGGCATGTCTTACTTCTGACAGATACGACTGCTAATATCATAGTGTTTTCAGGCACCACACATGTATAGGCTCAAGCTCCTCACAGCAATAGCCCGTTCGCGGAGCTCTCTATACTATTTCTGCCACCAGTCAAAGCTCCCCACTCTGATACAGGTGGCTACAACCATGCTTGGAGTTGAACTCGCAGCCGACTGACCTTTATGTTTACAAACAAGTGATGACTGTCGTGAAGCCGAATTCGCTTACCCCAGCTGAATTATTTTCTTTGTTTGTCAATATGAATTTCTGATTCATTTCAACTATCATGTATTGCTATATAGTAAGAATGTAAGGGAGAAGATGGGGGATTTTCCGTTCGTCTGCAGTCTCGAACCAATCTGATTAAACAAACAAAAAGGTAAATTCATCTGGGAAATATGGTCAGTCGTAAACCTTTTCAAAATTCACTATGACGGTATCCCCCAAGACATAAACAAAAGTATCAACGTTACTACATTTTGGGTTAGAGGGCAAATTTCAAGATTCTTGTAATGGCCGCGACCCCACTGGTGGCAGCGATGTTACCGAGAGTGTAACGAAGGTGTCACGCGCTGGGAAGGAGCTTGATATGGGCTTTCAGTCTCACTGACCATGAATAGGTCTGAAATCTCGAAATTAAATGTATTTATTATTGTATATTTTTTTTGATCGGTCTTATTTATAGTTGGTAACAAGTTAGTTAGTGTTTTTAACGACTATTTCGCGTAAACTGCAGGGCAAAATAAAGTATACACCCATGTTTGTTTGATGGTGGCTTAAATTGAAACACATAAGAAATTGTTATGCCATGGTGATATATTTGATGCGGGTATCAAGGCGATATTACATGCATCAACCCATGAAGATCCGGGGTAGAACTGGTCTTCAGCAACCCATGCTTAACGTGAAAGGCGACTAACAGGATCGGGTAATCGGGCTCGCTGACTTGGTTGGTGCATGACATTGTATCCCATTTGTGTAGATCGATGCTCATGGTGTCAGTCACTGGATTGTCTGGTCCAGACTCGATTATTTACAGACCGCCGTCATATAGCTGGAATATTGCTGAGTGCGGCGATGAACAACAAACAAACAAACAAACGGTGGAATGTATGGTGATGCGCCGAACCGTCGGGGTACGATGACATACAAGGGACACAATGTAGCCACCTGATCTACATTTCTGTCGGCTCATACTGGCATCCTCGGCACTGAGCACCTAGTCTGCTTACTGGATATTATCTCGACAGTATCATGGCTGTGTTAAACAACAAACAAATAATATAACATGCGTCATGTCAGAGCACCTCACAACAGGAAACTGTTAGTATTATTTTGGTCATATGCAATTTTCCTATGTGTAATATTTGAATATTCACCATATGCGTAAATCAAAAGATTTCTTTTTTTAAACATCATGTTTCAACAAATAGGCGGCCAGGTAGCGTAGTAGATAAGGCGTTCGTTCGCCACGCCGGTCGCCCGGGTTCGATTTTCCAGGATGGTATAATTGTGAAGCCGTTTCTTGGTGTTCTCTCCTGTGATACTGATGGAATATTACTAAACTCGACGTAAAGCCGTACTCATTTACTTTAATCTTAGCTCGAAGTCTTCCCCATTATTTAAGCTGCTCATGTTGTAGTAGAGAGGTGAGTTGGGTTTAACGCCGCTTTTAATAGAGTAGTGGTAGTAGTAGTAGTAGTAGTAGTAGTAGTAGTATATTGTTTATTAAAGTGTCACGCGCAATTGTACAAGTCAAGTATACATGGATTAAGAAATGACATTAATCTTCTATCATATTATTATGTATATTGTTGGATAAAATGCAATATTTACAGCACTGTAAAGTAAAATACCCATCCACACAATACATCCGTCAATGTATCTACCGACCTTTCGTCAATATCAATTCTTTAACATCCCATTAATTATAAGGTAGAAAGTATACCACAGTAACGGATGAACTACATATAAGTATAAGTAAGTATATTAAAAATCAGTTTTAAGACAAACCATTTATTGGATCGCGTTGATCTGGAATAACCATTTTGTCATCTTTTCTTTAACCATGATGTCTACATTCTTATCCCATGCAGCAACCACGCCAACAGACCCATGAAGATCCGGTGTGGAATAGGTCTCCAGCAACCCATGCTTGCCGTAAAAGGCGACAATGCTTGTCGTAAGAGGCGACTAACGGGATCGGGTGGTGAGGCCCGCTGACTTGGTTGGTGCGTGGATCGATGCTCATGATGTCATTAACTGGATTGTCTAGCCCAGACTCGATTATTTACAGATCGGCGTCATATAGCTGGAATATTGCTGAGTGCGGCGTTAAACAACAAACAAACCACGCCCATGTACCCACGCAACTCCTATCAACGGAAGTATGCAAGTTGCATGGAAACTAATGTCTGTAACTAATCCCGGAAAACATATATAATTGTATTTATTTATTTATTTATTTATTTATTTATTTGTTTATTAATTTATTTATTCATTTATTTATTTATTCACAATGAATACACATGTATTTTAATGCATGCCTGATAAGGCTTGATGTACAAGCCTTTGTTTTGAACACTCATGTCAAATGTTGATACCATGACGGCTTGTGTATGTGACACAAAAATAAACATCTCTCTCCCTCCCCCCTCCCCCCCCCCCCTCTCTCTCTCTCTCTCTCTCTCTCTCTCTTAAAATGCCGAGACTACATTTCCCAAGCCTTTGATAATTGCTACACACCATAAACAGCCAGCCAACTGTAAATTGCTTAAAGCAAATGTACATCAAAAGGCATTCTTTCCAGAGAAACGATTGATTTCAACCACTTTGGTGAAACTCTGTGTACATTAGTGGTCGCATATAGATCAGATAGGACGGGTGAGAGATGCCGGAGTAATGCAACCCTGAATACATCGTCAATACTTCCCAAGCCTATACACACCTCTGATGAAGTATTGCCATGTGTCCCGTGTGTAGTGAGGGGGTATAACATAGGCATGCGTGATATGCAACGTTAAACAGATTGGTATATGCACTCTTGGTATGTGGGTGTCAGTGAACTATTGACCATACAGCGTGTGACATTTTCTTTCTAAATACATCAAGGTACTGTGTTTAGGTGTTTGTTCGTCCAGAAACTGTCAACGTTTTGAATAAACTAGATTCATAATACTTCTTCGTGTGTATAAGATATTTGTGCTTATGTTGTTTTTTTATTTGATGTTTACACGATATACGGCTTTTCCAATGGACAAAAGACCTTGTCACGTGATCGCGAAACTGACGTTCATGAACGACACAATTTGGCGTTCGTGAAATGATGTAAACACTTACGGACTGCTTCCATATTCAAGGTTGCGGTGGGGTAGTCTTGTGGTTAAAGCGTTCGCTCGTCGCGCCGAAGACCCGGGTTCGATTCCCCCCATGGGGAATATTGCTAAAAGCGGCATAAAACCATACTCACTCACTCTATATTCATGGGGAAACCCCTGAGAAATCCCTTGCACGAGGACATACAAAAGCGTTGTTTCTGATCTTCAGCGTTTTGGCATATATTGAAAAACGTCAGAAAGATTGATTGCACGATCGTTCACGAATGTCACCGGACATCCTCGCTACGACCCACCCTAGTGAACAAAACGTAGAAATGCACATCCACTATCGTTCACAGGTTCCTTAACAACTTCGGAAATATCTCCCGTCACGTTTATCATGTTGGCCATTTTGACGTCTTGTACTTGATGTAAATGTGTTACGACGCTATGTCAAAGTGGCTGACTTACTGAGGTAGTTCTTAACAGACCTTTCCCACCGTATGATGATATTATGTGAATACGTGTCTTGTACACAAACTAAAACAGATGTTCCTGTACAGCAGAGTTGAGCATACATATGGTCATGTCACCCCTCTTCTTGGGAACTATTTTATTCCACGATACATCTAGTTGTTTTGTGGCTGTCGCGAGCTCGATCGTTCATACAGTTTGGCCCTCGTTCTATGAAGGGTCATACTTCAATGAACGCACACAAAGTGAAAGTCAGTTCTTAATTCAGGAAGATGTAATGAGGAGAGAAGCAGGTACTGTCATGATCATGCAATTTGAGTTGGTTCAGATACCAAACATTAAGCCTTTAAGCCTGTAATTTTTTTAATCAAAGCTTATTTTCAAATACACACAGTACACAAATCTACATCTTTCCTTGAACACACTAACCCTAGCATACGTATTTATATTTATACCCGAACATCTAGTTTCATCTCTGATTTTAAGTTATCTATTCATATAATTGTTATCGCTCTTTTGTCTTTGAATCTGTTTCGTTTGATAATCGAGACTGGTTATTCCCTGGCCTTAACGTTGTTGTTGTTTTTAATTTTGTACGCGCACCTTATATATAACACTGCCTGATATGGTGGACTGTAACAAAACTCTCTAGAATCTTACATTTTAAGAAATATTGAAATAATACATGTACAGTGTGGAAGTATACGTTTTTTCGCCATGCCAAATGAAGACAGTGATAATTACCTACATATATCAACATGGATCTTGGCAAATCTAACACATGCACACACGGAGAAAGCTCCGGCAAAAGATATATGGATATCCATTGCAAACATGTCAATCAAATTATGAAATGGAAGCAAATCAACACAAATCGTTTAGTATACAGTTTCATGATAATTTGCCATGAAACATAGAAAAAGAATGGAATAATTTCATCATTAATGCCATAAACATGAATTTCTGTAAAATCAGTTCATTTCCACGTGGGTTTGGTCTAATTTTGTCCATTGCATCAGGAGTATTTTTAGAACGGTAGTATATCGATTTGTTTAATCCGATAGCATGGAGAGCAATAGACAAGCCCCATCAAGGCCTTGTCACCTGATCAACGATTGCATTTAGCTCGTGCTGTCGGGGAATTCCTGGGAATAACCGCGTGCAGACATGTCCACGTGACATCGTTGTACATTGTAATAGATATTGCACAAAATGCAACGTTTTTATTAGGACGGGGAAATATTCTAAATTTTATTTGCTCAAAATCAACACATGTTCTAAATTTAGTAATATTTCCGGCCGGGTTGTTTCATACAAGTCATTTGTTCAATATCAGGTTTGGATAAAGACGAAGGTCATTTTGTAAAAAAAACTCTTTATGAGGCTTTCAAAATGATGCAATAATAGATTGCTGTTACATTCCTTTATTCTATAGCCTTTAGTAAGTCACACAGCCCATGTTTTAAGCATCATATACATTCATAACATATGTTAGTTATATTTGGGATAACACTGTCTTAGTAATATACTTTCATTAATATTTTGTCCAATCCAGTTCTGCTCCATATTAGAGTTTTATGTTCTTTATGTCACTGGTTTGTGATCCATGAGAAGAAAGTCATCTTCATCTTGTCAATAAATGAATTTCACCATCGTTGTGTCTGGCTTACTCATAGCCAAAAGGTGTTTTGTCAATTGTTTGAATTAATTATCCGGAGATAATAGTAAAGAGAGCCTATTGTGCATAGTGAACACAGACAAAAGAATGTCCAAGGATCTGGCACGTGACCGTGATATATGATGCACGTGGAATATGACACGAGCGGCTGTCAATTAAAGCAGACAAGTTCATGGATTAGAGTCCAATATACCCCAAGGGCAATTCACCTTACAGATCAGCCTGCCCGAGGGTGGTCGACGTCATAGCTATTTGTCTTTCACCTTAATCTCAGTTACTCTGCGTAATCAACCGCATCAATGCCGTTTTCCTTATTTCATTAAAAGTGTATTTCTTGTGTTCGTGTATTATCTGGCTTCCCTCATAGTTGATATCAATGATGGTTGATATTTTGGTGGCATCGGTCATATGACAAATGGAAAATATGTTTGATGTTTCTATTAAACTCTGCATTAGAAACTATTCGTTTTCATACACTCACAGTAATCCAGTATGGATGTCTGCGTGTATTTAATCTCAGGTCGTTCTTTATCTGTTTAAGTAGTAAATGTTACATGTACAATCCATGCTGGTGTGAATTTCGACGTCGTTAATGTTAAGAAGTATATGTGTCAGTTTACGAATGACAGACAGGTGTAAGCTTCGAAACCCGTTTTCTCATTTTACTGTCGATCTCATGTTTCTGGTGTTCCCCTCTATGCCATGATACTTAATTCAAATACATTAAAGGAATTAATATATTAAATGAGGAATTCATATATACTACTCAAAAGAAATTAAGGATCACTCGAATTTCTTTTCCATATGACTAGTCAACCTGTCACGACAAGACAGGTAGACTATAGTCATATGGGGGAATTTGGGGGGAAAATTGTGGTTTTCGGCAACCCACGTTTGTCGAACGAGGCGGCTAACGGGATCGGGTGGTCAGGATCAGTGACTCGGTTGGTGCATGGCATCGTATCCCAATTGCGTGCATGGATCGAAGATCATGATGTCAATCATTGGACTATTTGGTCCAGACTCGATAATTTACAGACCTCCGTCATATGGGTGGAATATTGCTGAGTGCGGCGTTAAACAACAAACAAACAAATTTGAGGCTTCCCGAACAGAATGAGTAAAATATAAGTGAGGGACAGGAGGGACCTTGTACGTCCAAAACTGAGTGTAAGTCATCGATCCCTACGTGGGGTTGTGGCTTTGCACACAGGGCCACGTATAGCCATACTTTACTGACTGTACTGGTTACACTAAAACTTTTTTTAGTGTGTCAGTACAGTATGGCTGTACGTGGCCCTGTGGCTTTGCAGGTCAACTTGACGTGTCATGTCTTCATGAGGTTTGAATCAATATTCATGATCAAAAGTACATACGTTAATGAGATCGAAAAACAACAACAGAAAATACATTAACATACTATTTAATGTATATGTGCATATTTGGATATTTACTACGCCACCGGTTGTTTAGGATAGCGCGTGTTGTGTGTGAGTCTTGATTGTAATAGGCAGCACGTCTTAAGCTCCGACTCTCTACTATCTGTGCTGTTGGTTCAATACTCAGACTTCTAAGTTGAAATAACCATACGGTTTCAGGAGTGTCAAAGATGTAGGCTTCTCTTACGTTGACTTTCTATAACCATGGCAATTATTGTATTTCAGAGGTGTCATTTGATACCCTGCTGTCAACTGTGAAGTTCTCGCTTTGAATGTAGCACGCGTGACAAACATGTAGATGTCGTGTCAGTGTCTTCGATATGACTTTTACAGAAACTGTTTTTATGTATGTGTTTCTTTCGTGATATATTTGTTTAAGAATGCATTATGTTTTGTTTTTACGACTCATGCCTTCGCGTTATTCATTAAGGGGCCCCTCGAGAAGATCCCCAATCTGTTCAAAATTAAGAATGAAAGTTGAGGGGTTTGTGTCATAACCCCAATGTAAACAGTTAAAGATTTATCAAACCTTTGGACCCCAGGACCCACATTCATTTTTTAAAGTTATATGTACACTCAAACCCTCTTGTCTTGAGCTCGGATGTTATTTTATCACTTTATTTTAAACTCACAGTCTGATACTGGCAAACTCTTTTTGTATTTGTGATACTGGATGTATCAAATTCGTGGGGGTCTCAAACTCTGGTTATTGACCCAAGTGTTAATGATTAGTTAAAACTTAGACTGATAGTGATATGTGTTGTACCCGTGAAGATCTGGGGTAGAATTGGTCTTCAGCAACCCAGGCTTGTATATGAGGCCCCTGGGTGGTCAGGCTCGCTGACTTGGTTGATGCAGGTCATCGACCCCAAATTGTGTAGATCGATACTCACGATGTCAATCACGGGATTGTCTGGTTAAGACTAGATAATTTACAATCCGCAGACATATAACAGGAGTATTGTTTAGTGGGGCGTTAAACAACAAACAAAATCATTCATGGGTGACAAGATTTCGTTCCCAAAGTAAGGCCGACACATATAGGGGATACTGTGCTCCACTTTAACACAACTAAAATCAGCAAATACAATTTGCTAGTCTTTACAACGGGAAGATTAACTTCAAGGTCATAACAACTGACACCAAAACTGCCGTGCAAAACTATAAACCCATGTTAGTGATGGTTGTTAAACATGCAACAAAGAAGATTTATCATTCGTTGGTGATGTATTTGAAAGGGTATTATATTTGTGTTTTGGACTTAACGTTTTGCAATGTTTCAGCGAATGTTCAGACAAGTAGCGTTTTGAGAAAGTTTGTAACGTTTTGGGCAAATCAGATTTTCCAGTGTTTACCTTGTTCTGCCCGGGAGTGTATACAATCGGAACAGCTCGTTGACGGGGGAGCAGTCCCAACTTCCATTACACATCTGGGGACCTTTAATCAGTGATGCATACAGTTTAATTTTGCATAGGTGCAAATGTGGCAGCTAGTTTACCCTTCCAAGACGCTGCAATTCACCTACTAAAAAACAGTTCCAAATTACCATTGACCTCTACGTCTATCCGTAGAATGTATAGGAAATAAAATCAAACATATTCTCTCACGGTCCTGCAGTCCGCATATTATCAGGAATGTTACTTCTAACAAAGAAAAACTACCGTATATTGTATTAATATGGATGCGATGTGACAGATGTTTTCCATATAAACGCTGGCCTAAATATTCTGATATTCGCGTTGCCCGGATCATTGTACCGTTATTTATTATTGCTCGGACTGCACGCGTGACCTCGTGACCCCTATATGACAGCTCCATTGAACTGAGCAGCATTTGACAAGGGCAGGGTCGCGAGTCCCGTTATTGATCTCGCGACGAGAACGGCAAGAAATCCCCATAGAGAATGTCAAGGCCTTTGTCTGAAATTCCTTGTTAACAAAAATGGCACAGCACAGTTTTATTCGCAAGATAAATCATTTGTGACGATTGTTTCACATCTGTTACATTTCTGTAGTGTTTTGTAATTGTAAACTGAAGTCGAATGAAACTGAATATGAGAAACGTCGTATTTCGTGTAATTGTACTGCAGATAATGACAAAAGCCTTTCGTGTTTACTCCTCTGTTGTGAAAAAGGGATCCGATATTTGTGATTAAGGAGTACATGTATGTGAAAATAAACTAACTCTGACATGTCTCCCAACTCCATGTATACATGCCCCATGGGTATATCAAACGTGCCAATGGACTTCACGCTAGGGTAGACACGCTTCGCACGGTGTCAGTGTAATATTGGTCTAATTTAACTCCACATTATACTTGTTTGACTTCAGCAACATTGCAATTTGACCTATTGTTAATACAAAACTCACGACCATCAACATTTTACAATTCTTCTTGTGAAAATGGCACAAACGTTAACTTCGAACAATCGAATTCAAATGGCGAAGCGCCCTTGTGTGAGGCTCTGGAGGAATGGGCTGACCTACTTGAGTACAAATATACATATGTACTGAAGTCAAACATGCGATGTGGGTAAGCGTTGGAAAATAACGACATACAAACAGATTTAAACTTCGATAACTTTTAATTTAGTGGGTGGAATGATTATATATACACAATGAATGAAATGACATCGTATCTCGCACTTGAGACACCGTACATTGCAAAGAATTCAAGAAACAAAAGCACCTCTGAATCTCAAAGTCTTGCATATGTACAAATGTACAAAAATAAAAATATCCGTACTACATGGTACTAACTGACAAATCGAACCGTTCAACGGTTCCAACAACATCAACCAGTTCTCGGACAGTTGAATCCGAGTCTGTCACCGTACCAGGAGTCATGTCTGAATATCACATCACATTTTGGCCATGGAAAGCACTGAGAATTCTGTCCCTGCAGTTTATAAGTCTTTGATCTCTGGAAACACATGTCAGATCTTAGAATGAGATGTTTTGTGTCATCATAATTTGACAGCCGCTGTTGACATGGTCAATTATCTGCCTTTTCAACTTACACACTTGGTCTCGGAGAGTTGTGGCAGTTGTAACAAGATCGGCATTTTGTCCCTTCAGATCTTTGACACGGTCCTCCAAACGTGAAATTCTCTCAAGTTTCCTCGTTCGGCACTTTCTTGCTGCAACTCGGTTTCTTGCCCTCTTCCTCTCCAGTTTGATTACCTCTTGGTTTTCCATGTTGATGGGAGAGAGGGGAGGCGTATTTTCAATACACGGGACAGTTTGTGGCTCCTCTTTCAACCGAGGAAGAAGTATGTCATTGTTACTCACAGACTTCAATGAACGTGAAGCAGACGACACAGTTAGTCCTCCAGGCAATGAGGTAGTAGTTGTCAGTCCCTGATTTGTCGTGGGGACTGAATTGAAGGATGAGACAGAGTTCGAGTTAGGGGCGAAGAGTGCCACACACCCCTTCGAGGTCTGGGGTAGCGACTGACTAGAAACCACACCCTTGCCTTGAATAGTGATAGGGATATTTTCTGTCTGGTTGGGATCGTGAAGTTCGGCCAAAGCATCCACAAATCCCCTCGCATAGGCTTCTTGCTCTTCTGTGACAAACTTCGGGAAAATAAACTGAGTTGGTGTCGGCGTCGTGGTGACCATGCCGTTTGCCTGAATGATCATCTTCTCAAGTTCAGGCGACGCCAGTTTTAGCATATTTAGGTCGGGAGATTGAAGCAAACTAAACTTCGACTTCTTTGATCCTTCGGAATTAAAGTCCAATTTCATGTTCTGCTTCAGCCTGTTCACGGCATCTCGATCCCCACTGCCGGAATTTGAAAACAGTCCCAGCGATGAATTTATTTTTCTCTTCATAGCCTGTCGCATTTCCCTCGCCGCATCGTCGGTCTCGTAGAAATTAGTTTCCATGATGAACACACTTTAAAACAGTATGACTGGGGGCAAAAGTTTCTTTACGTGAACTTTACCTCTGAAACCGTAATGGTCTCAAGTCAAGTGAACAGTCGTCTTGATATCGTGAAAGTTTGAACACACTGACTCGCTGTGATCGTGAGCACGGTCTTTTCTAACCTAAACGTGGAGAAGGTCTACCGCCTATTTAACAGATGAGTCACATTGCTAAAAATAGAATGACATCACTGAAGTGAAACCCCATTGGCTGCCGATGAGATCATACAGCACGTGACATATCCTATACATTTACAATGTGATTGGTTGGTTTAGAAATAGAACATTCGAAAGGCACCATGGGATATGTTTTTGGTGACGTAGTGCACATACTTCCTTATATGGAAGAGGGATTTCCCTCCATCTTGGGTAAAGGTCGTACTGAATGAACTTCACCCTGACACGCCGTAACAGCATTACAATCGAGGGGCTCTCGGGGATTTGTTGGTATAAAAACACTGATCGAATGACAACGTGTATGTTCTCTTGCATAAATCTATTTAGGTCAGGGGCCTAAAAGCTTGTAGATCTAGTTGAATTTGAGATTTACATTTGTGAGTTTGTGTTGACGTTTTGAACATTACCGTCTGCGATGTTTATCGTCGACACTTATACTATATTGACGATGTCGGCCTGTCATGTAGTTGATACCAACCGTATCAGTATCCAACTTTACGACTGTCAAAATGCGATCGATGTAGTTTCTGGTAAACATACGTTCAACAGGATTATACCTAGATCTATGATCTTGAAAATATTGAGATACGTAACAAATATTGACATTAGTTTTGTATTTGACAGTCTCGTATAAACAAAATGTGATTATGGAGAGACATGTACTTGATTGTCCTTCCCATTATTGTGGTCCTAATAACACTTTTCTGAGAATGTGGTCAAATCCTCCCATAGAGTCAGACCCTCTCCACAACTATTTTACATCTGTCATTAGCATAATTAAGGCCAAAATAATTTGCTGTGTTAGATTTATGCAGTTGATATCTTTAACATTGGCTTGACTCCTTGACTTTCATTGGTATCCTCCCAAGTGTCTTAGGTGCCATTTGTCATATGGTTTAAAACATAGGTTATGGTTAAATTCATTAGTTATCACAATGCTGATACCTACACCGCCCTACATAGTATTTACAATGCCTGTGTTAAGTTACACCCCTGTTAAAAATTGTATGACGTCCGAAAACCTATGGTCTGACAATACATATATATTACAAGGGACAACATAATGCAGTCACATTGGTGTTACATAGCATGAATTCTAGCCGTCAACAGTGGAAAGATGCCTTGAACAGTTTGTTTAAAAATCTGTTCAAAATTAAGAATGAAAGTTGAGGGGTTTGTGTCATAACCCCAATGTAAACAGTTAAAGATTTATCAAACCTTTTGGACCCCAGGACCCACATTCATTTTTTAAAGTTATATGTACACTCAAACCCTCTTGTCTTGAGCTCGGATGTTATTTTATCACTTTATTTTAAACTCACAGTCTGATACTGGCAAACTCTTTTTGTATTTGTGATACTGGATGTATCAAATTCGTGGGGGTCTCAAACTCTGGTTATTGACCCAAGTGTTAATGATGGGTTATAGCGAAAACGGCACCTCAGCAAAACGTCACCGATTGGCGAAAACGGCACCTCGACTCGAGCGAAAACGGCACCTTGACTCGAGCGAAAACGGCACCTTGACTCGAGCGAAAACGGCACCTTATTAATTTTTTTTACCTTTGTCAAATAAATGATATTAAACTTACATTGTAACTTGCAAGCGCCAATAATTGTGAGATGTTAAAACAAGTTTTATTGAAAACACTATACGCTTTGAAGTTTTAAGTACCAATACTCAATTTAAGCTGAAACTGTATTTAAGAGGCCAAACATGATGCTGTCAGATCACAATTATTCACAATGGCCTTTCGATTACTACAAAAATCGTTGTTATCGTTATTAAAAACAGAGGTGCCGTTTTCGCCCGACTCATAGTAGCCGTTTTTGCCAAATGCGGTGCCGTTTTCGCCAGAGAAATCGGTGACGTTTTGCTGAGGTGCCGTTTTAGCCTGCAGTTAGCCTGTTTAGTTAAAACTTAGACTGATAGTGATATGTGTTGTACCCGTGAAGATCTGGGGTAGAATCGGTCTTCAGCAACCCATGCTTGCCATAAAAGGCGACTTGCTTGTCCTTAGAGGCTACTTACGGGATCAGGTGGTCAGGCTCGTTGACTTGGTTGATGCATGTCATTGTATCTCAATTGCTTGGATCAATGCACATGATGTCAATCACTGGATTGTCTGGTCCAGACTTGATTATTTACAGACCGCCATCATATAGCTGGAATATTGCTGAGTGCGGCGTTAAACAACAAACAAACTAACAATTATATGTTTTGACCTCATGAACCACTACCTGTATTGGTCTTTTTCTGTATGTAGATTGGAAAATATAAAGAGGGGGATGGGGGCATCTTCCTGAGGCAAGGGAGTTAACCGAATATAAAAGTCCAGTTTCCACCCTTGCCGAACAGTTTTGACCAATCATTTTCCACCTATCCCGTTACTTTCATTTGCTTCAAACATTATGGCGTGTAAGACTAATGATTGATGTATTTCCAAAATAATATATACCTCCATACTGTTCTGGAACAGTGCATTCTACTCATATTTATTTTGCCACATATTGGCGAATATGCTCTTTACAGTCGATGCCAAAAGCTTTTGAATCTACTAACCCGAACCTGACACTCTGCATCATTTGCAGCAGATGTTAAAGTTAATACTTCTATTAGCAAAGCTTACTAGATTGAAGGGAATTTATCTCTACTAGAGCTACGGCATATATATATTTACAGTCAGTCGTCATACAGCTGGAATATTGCAACTCATGCTTGTAGCAAGGGGCAACTAACTGGATTGGGGGTGGGGGAGGGGGCAGAATCACTTACTTGGATCATGCATGTCATCCTATCCCATGCCATCCCATCTAGATTGATGCTCATGAAAGTCAGTCACTTGATTGTCTGCTCCAGATTTGATTATTTACAAACCATTGTCATATAACTGCAATATTGCTGAGTATGGCATTAAGCAACAAACAAAAGAAAAAACTGGACTGGAAGATTTTTATTTGTCTTTGAGGCAACTAGACAGATTGGAAGTTGAAACAACTACTCACTCTGAATAATACAGGTCTATTACCGTATTTGACGTAATAAGCGCCCCGCTCTAATAAGCGCCCACAGCGATATTTGCTAGTATATTGGCTAGTGAACAATCCCAATTAGCACCCCTTCCAATTGATCAATGTACACAAGACTTATTAATTCGCACATAATATGTGTGTTATATGCATCCTTAATCACGGAAAATAAATTTTGGAAAAATATATCTGTCGTATATAAACATTTCAGGCTGTCAGCAAAAAACGCGAAATTTACGATCTTTCAACTCTGTTGTTTTTTACCAAAATAATATTCTGAAAAGAGCCCCCTATTTCTATTTTTGAGAGCGCCCTGGGAGCTTACTATGTCAAATACGGTACTTTCCTTTTTAGGGATGGTTGCTTGCCCTGTCTCACATTACTTATCTATTTTGAGGCATTGTATGTATGCAAATAACATGAAACTGAATCCTTTTTTTATATGGTGTACATTCTACGGTTAGGATAAAGTGTAGCATTGCAATTGTAATCCAATCCAAAAGTCCAGTTGCTAGATTTTGTTAATAGATATGTATTTGAAGTCAGTGAGAATTTGGTAGCCAGGGATTTTAGATAAGGTAACTTTTGCTTCATAATCAGTTCTGGTTGACTTGCTGAACTGATTTTGAGTTCAAATCAGTTTCTGGAATCTCGATAACAAATTGATGTCTCACTCAAGCTTTTTAGCCGTCATCCAGCATGAGAAAAATGTTTTCAATCTATTCATCCTACCATGAACACCATTAGAACACAGTGCCACAATTTGCTATGAAGCAATTATGAAAAACTAATGTAGTGTAGATGATATCTGGAACAGGCAGAAGAATGTTCAGATAGGAGACGCTGTGTGGTGTGTTCCAAGGGCTTGAAAAGATGAAATTGTATCAGGAATAGTCTGTTGTGTTTTCCTGCCGAAAGTCTTGACCTAAGAAACTGACTAACACAACATTTTGCTGCATCTACAATCAACAAATGACAGGCCATTGATGGTCAAAACAAAAATAATAAGAAATGTTGTCAGGGTTGATTTGAGGTTAATTTCCTGAAAAAACATTTAGGTGTTTGTCTGAAAAAGGAGAAGATAAAATGTTCTGGGTGTTATAGAAATACATGTATGACAAAAAGAATTTAGAAATCTTTTACCTTTGTCTTTCACCTGAGGTTTATGATGCATGGATTGGACCTTCTCCTTTACAAAAGGTCTCCAGCAACCTATGGTTGGCATACAAGGCGACTTAATGGATTAGGTGGTCAGACTCAGTGATTTAGATGTTTGCATGTCCTCACATCCCGATGGCATGGTATGTTGGTCATAATGTAAATCAGTGTCAATAATCACTAGTTTGCCTGGTCAAGCCTCTATTATTCACAGACCACCATCATATTTCTGCAATATTGCCGTGTTAAACCGACTAACTAACCATGCGAACTGGGACCATTTAAATCAGTTCGATTTTTATTCCTTGTTCACATAAACCATTATTACCGGGTATGTTTGTTACCACTCTCTTGGAATTAAAACTGGAAGTGTCCAACTTGATTAATTATATCTGGTGTTAACTGAGGAGAAATATTGGGAAAATTAAATAGTTACTTGTGTGTGTTTTATGTTGAAATTAGTTGAAATGTTTAGATGAAATATATCAATCCTCTATTAATGATTGATCATGAAAACAATTGATAACCAAATTTAAGCCATCTTTCTCTATGCATCCTTACTTTAAATAAGTGATTGAAATAGGAATACTTGTAAATATACAAGCAAACATTGAAACAGCAACAGGCCTTGTGCATGTTTTTGTGCATCCTAGGCTATACTTTTAATTTTATTGTCCCCCCAAAGTTCAACAAGATCAATTAGATATTTCATTATTGCTTCCTTGGTTGAAAAATGAAACCAATCAATCATTAATAAATTCAATGAATAAGAACTACACTCTGTTATTGACTAGGGCAGCAGTTACATAGATCATGTGATCAGAGGAAGCACCACTTCATGAAAGTTCGGTTGATACAGGCATGGTTTTTGGCTTTTGGATTTCTTTTCAAAAGGAATTGGTTCTCACATGTCCATATCCATGGTAAAATGGTTGAGAAGGGAGTAAATGTTTTGACAAAAATAATTGCTAAGAAATGTTAATTAATTTATGTGTATATCATTGATGGAGACAAGTACTTACTTGATCTTGGCTATAAAGGTTTTCCAAGATATAAACAATTATTGCCTATAAAATGGATCTTAACAGCTTAAGACATGCTACCTGTAATGTAAACATGGTTACAACACCTGTACCCCTCACATCAACAAGTCATGGAACAGCATTTAATTAAGAAAAATAAATGATGAGTGGGGGTTGTTTATTGTACAATAAAACACTGCATAAAAAATAAACAATAATCTACCTACAGTGTTTTATTAAACAATAAATGAGTCGTTTATTTATTGTATGAGATGTCAACATCATGTACAGGCCCTTTAAGGATGTTGAAAAGTATTTCCCCAAATTTTCGTAATGATGATAAGTCCATTTTACGAACAGATGTGTTCAGTTTGTTATTTCCTGCATATTCTCACAATCAATTATCTGTACCTTTGCTCCTAATACTGATTGTCATATCTCTCCCACTTTGGGATGCCATCGTTTGGCCACTGCGTTTATCTGTGTTGCCCATCTATATTTATGGAGAACAACTTAATTGACACTTCCCTCTAAAAAGTAACGTCATCCAATATATGACGTCATCAAGTTTCAAGTGCATATTTAAATCAGCAGAAATGACGTCATGATAGAACAATGTTTTATCGTGAAATAAACCACGCTTCGTTCTTGATTGTTCTTCACAATTTATCGCATAGATATCTTATATATTGAACTAATTTAACATGTCTAAGGTTTTAAACAAGTTAATTTAAAATTAACATGATTGATGTTCTTTTACATCCAACATTGAATGAATATGGATAACAACTTTTAATGAATAAACACATCATGTAAAGATTTACAGCTTCCCAGCCCAGTGGCTTCTGAGGGTAGGCTATTGGGTCAAACATTGGTAAGATGTGTTCATACACATACAACATATTCATTCATCAATAATAACATTGATACATGCCAAATTATTGAGTAATCAAATAACAGAAGGTCAAAGTTGACTTATGTGCCAAAACAAAATTATTCAGAGGAATTGAATGTCTGCAATCTTTTAAATAATGCTTTGATATCTGAATACTTGAGGATAATAACTATATTCAATATGACTGCCATTGCGGCCATGTTACAAAATTGGACCAGTTTGCTTGATTAATGAAATCATGATATCACATTCAGCTTAATAACCGCAGCAGGTTTTCAGGCAATTTCTTAATTGTTTCATGAGGGTATGAAAAAGTCAAAGTTCATACTCACACATATTCTAGGGTCAAAATACACACTGAAAATATATTACTTTGGATATAACATACTTTTTACATTTCAAATACCATAATTATGAATATGAAAATGGGTGAGGACCCCCCCCCCCCCCACACACACACACCTCTTCTCTCTATATTTAATTACCATTCCCTAAATAATGTTCAAATTTAATTTTTGTTGTTGAAAAAATGAAACTGTTAATTGGATCATCTTTGCAACATTCTTCCGCCAACATTATTTCATCTACTCTACAAACAACAAATGTGTTATGTTAACTAGGAACGTGTGTGTGTGTGTGTGTGTGTGTGTGTGTGTGTGTGTGTGTGTGAGAGAGAGAGCCTTCTGATAGGGAATTATTTTACGTTATTCCACATCCTCTAGCAATAGCTCAGGGCAAAATAAGATTTCAATGTCAAATTCTAAAATTACATGTTGCTCAGAAATTGACAATCCAGATTTTGCATAATCTAGATGTCAATAAATCAATCCAACCCAGCAAAATATTTTCTTTAAAAGACATGATCTCAGGAAAGAAGGAAAAATCAATAGTTCTTCAGAGTTCCATCAGTTTGATTGGAGGGGATGTCGACGTTCCTAAATGGATTTACGGAGCACATTATTACAGCAGACTAATTTTTATGCAGACTGTATTGATTAAAGCTGTCCCAGTGTCTAGTCCATGGCTGAGGAAAGCCCTCTCCTCACAGCGAGGCAGCGATATGTTGATATGCAATTATATACGTGCGCTATTATTATCACGGTGACTCATCCAGGCTGTAATATAGGTCAGGTCAGGGAAGGGTTCACACAAACAAACATACCAGTATGTAGGGTGAGGGGCGTGAGGGGTGGGTGCTTGTTGACTGAATCATTTTGAATTTGTAAGAGCTTGCTAGTGGTTATGCATCATGTTAAGTTGGGTTGTTTCTGGACTTGTACAAGTACTTTTAACAGGGTTTGACTGTTGTTGGGTTGTTTCTGGACTTTGGAGGAGTACTCTCAACAGGGTTTGACTGTTGTTGGGTTGTTTCTGGACTTGGAGGTGTACTCTCAACAGGGTTTGACTGTTGTTGGGTTGTTTCTGGACTTTGGAGGAGTACTCTCAACAGGGTTTGACTGTTGTTGGGTTGTTTCTGGACTTGGAGGTGTACTCTCAACAGGGTTTGACTATTGTTGGGTTGTTTCTGGACTTTGGAGGAGTACTCTCAACAGGGTTTGACAGTTGATGGGTTGTATGGTGGACTTTGGAGGAGTACTCTCAACAGGGTTTGACTGTTGTTGGGTTGTTTCTGGGCTTTGGAGGTGTACTCTCAACAGGGTTTGACTGTTGTTGGGTTGTTTCTGGACTTTGGAGGAGTACTCTCAACAGGGTTTGACTGTTGTTGGGTTGTTTCTGGACTTTGGAGGTGTACTCTCAACAGGGTTTGACAGTTGATGGGTTGTATGGTGGACTTTGGAGGTGTACTCTCAACAGGGTTTGACAGTTGATGGGTTGTTTCTGGACTTTGGAGGTGTACTCTCAACAGGGTTTGACAGTTGATGGGTTGTTTCTGGACTTTGGAGGAGTACTCTCAACAGGGTTTGACTGTTGTTGGGTTGTTTCTGGACTTGTACAAGTACTTTTAACAGGGTTTGACTGTTGTTGGGTTGTTTCTGGACTTGGAGGTGTACTCTCAACAGGGTTTGACTGTTGTTGGGTTGTTTCTGGACTTGGAGGTGTACTCTCAACAGGGTTTGACTGTTGTTGGGTTGTTTCTGGACTTTGGAGGAGTACTCTCAACAGGGTTTGACTGTTGTTGGGTTGTTTCTGGACTTGGAGGTGTACTCTCAACAGGGTTTGACTGTTGTTGGGTTGTTTCTGGACTTTGGAGGAGTACTCTCAACAGGGTTTGACAGTTGATGGGTTGTATGGTGGACTTTGGAGGAGTACTCTCAACAGGGTTTGACTGTTGTTGGGTTGTTTCTGGGCTTTGGAGGTGTACTCTCAACAGGGTTTGACTGTTGTTGGGTTGTTTCTGGACTTTGGAGGAGTACTCTCAACAGGGTTTGACTGTTGTTGGGTTGTTTCTGGACTTTGGAGGTGTACTCTCAACAGGGTTTGACAGTTGATGGGTTGTATGGTGGACTTTGGAGGTGTACTCTCAACAGGGTTTGACTGTTGATGGGTTGTTTCTGGACTTTGGAGGTGTACTCTCAACAGGGTTTGACAGTTGATGGGTTGTATGGTGGACTTTGGAGGTGTACTCTCAACAGGGTTTGACTGTTGATGGGTTGTTTCTGGACTTTGGAGGTGTACTCTCAACAGGGTTTGACAGTTGATGGGTTGTATGGTGGACTTTGGAGGTGTACTCTCAACAGGGTTTGACAGTTGATGGGTTGTTTCTGGACTTTGGAGGTGTACTCTCAACAGGGTTTGACAGTTGATGGGTTGTTTCTGGACTTTGGAGGAGTACTCTCAACAGGGTTTGACTGTTGTTGGGTTGTTTCTGGACTTGTACAAGTACTTTTAACAGGGTTTGACTGTTGTTGGGTTGTTTCTGGACTTGGAGGTGTACTCTCAACAGGGTTTGACTGTTGTTGGGTTGTTTCTGGACTTGGAGGTGTACTCTCAACAGGGTTTGACTGTTGTTGGGTTGTTTCTGGACTTTGGAGGAGTACTCTCAACAGGGTTTGACTGTTGTTGGGTTGTTTCTGGACTTGGAGGTGTACTCTCAACAGGGTTTGACTGTTGTTGGGTTGTTTCTGGACTTTGGAGGAGTACTCTCAACAGGGTTTGACAGTTGATGGGTTGTATGGTGGACTTTGGAGGAGTACTCTCAACAGGGTTTGACTGTTGTTGGGTTGTTTCTGGGCTTTGGAGGTGTACTCTCAACAGGGTTTGACTGTTGTTGGGTTGTTTCTGGACTTTGGAGGAGTACTCTCAACAGGGTTTGACTGTTGTTGGGTTGTTTCTGGACTTTGGAGGTGTACTCTCAACAGGGTTTGACAGTTGATGGGTTGTATGGTGGACTTTGGAGGTGTACTCTCAACAGGGTTTGACTGTTGATGGGTTGTTTCTGGACTTTGGAGGTGTACTCTCAACAGGGTTTGACAGTTGATGGGTTGTTTCTGGACTTTGGAGGAGTACTCTCAACAGGGTTTGACTGTTGTTGGGTTGTTTCTGGACTTGGAGGTGTACTCTCAACAGGGTTTGACTGTTGTTGGGTTGTTTCTGGACTTTGGAGGAGTACTCTCAACAGGGTTTGACTGTTGTTGGGTTGTATGGTGGACTTTGGAGGTGTACTCTCAACAGAGTTTGACAGTTGATGGGTTGTTTCTGGACTTGTACAAGTACTTTTAACAGGGTTTGACAGTTGTTGGGTTGTTTCTGGACTTGGAGGTGTACTCTCAACAGGGTTTGACTGTTGTTGGGTTGTTTCTGGACTTTGGAGGAGTACTCTCAACAGGGTTTGACAGTTGATGGGTTGTATGGTGGACTTTGGAGGAGTACTCTCAACAGGGTTTGACTGTTGTTGGGTTGTTTCTGGGCTTTGGAGGTGTACTCTCAACAGGGTTTGACTGTTGTTGGGTTGTTTCTGGACTTTGGAGGAGTTCTCTCAACAGGGTTTGACTGTTGTTGGGTTGTTTCTGGACTTTGGAGGTGTACTCTCAACAGAGCTTGACAGTTGATGGGTTGTATGGTGGACTTTGGAGGTGTACTCTCAACAGGGTTTGACTGTTGATGGGTTGTTTCTGGACTTTGGAGGTGTACTCTCAACAGGGTTTGACAGTTGATGGGTTGTTTCTGGACTTTGGAGGAGTACTCTCAACAGGGTTTGACTGTTGTTGGGTTGTTTCTGGACTTGGAGGTGTACTCTCAACAGGGTTTGACTGTTGTTGGGTTGTTTCTGGACTTTGGAGGAGTACTCTCAACAGGGTTTGACAGTTGATGGGTTGTTTCTGGACTTTGGAGGAGTACTCTCAACAGGGTTTGACTGTTGTTGGGTTGTTTCTGGACTTGGAGGTGTACTCTCAACAGGGTTTGACTGTTGTTGGGTTGTTTCTGGACTTTGGAGGAGTACTCTCAACAGGGTTTGACTGTTGTTGGGTTGTATGGTGGACTTTGGAGGTGTACTCTCAACAGAGTTTGACAGTTGATGGGTTGTTTCTGGACTTGTACAAGTACTTTTAACAGGGTTTGACAGTTGTTGGGTTGTTTCTGGACTTGTACAAGTACTTTTAACAGGGTTTGACTGTTGTTGGGTTGTTTCTGGACTTTGGAGGTGTACTCTCAACAGGGTTTGACAGTTGATGGGTTGTATGGTGGACTTTGGAGGTGTACTCTCAACAGGGTTTGACAGTTGATGGGTTGTTTCTGGACTTTGGAGGAGTACTCTCAACAGGGTTTGACAGTTGTTGGGTTGTTTCTGGACTTGTACAAGTACTTTTAACAGGGTTTGACTGTTGTTGGGTTGCTTCTGGACTTTGGAGGTGTACTCTCAACAGGGTTTGACAGTTGATGGGTTGTATGGTGGACTTTGGAGGTGTACTCTCAACAGGGTTTGACAGTTGATGGGTTGTTTCTGGACTTTGGAGGAGTACTCTCAACAGGGTTTGACTGTTGTTGGGTTGTTTCTGGACTTTGGAGGTGTACTCTCAACAGGGTTTGACTGTTGTTGGGTTGTTTCTGGACTTTGGAGGAGTATTGTCAACAGGGTTTGACAGTTGATGGGTTGTATGGGTAGACTTGACAGGGTTTGACAGTTGTGCTGGACTTGGATGGAATACTCTTAACAGGGCTTGACAGTTGTTAGGTTTTATGCTGTCCTTGGGGGGACTACTCTCAACAGAGCTTGACAGTTGATAGGTTGTATGCTGTCCTTGGGGGGACTACTCTCAACAGGGCTTGACAGTTGTTAGGTTGTATGCTGTCTTTGGGGGGACTACTCTCAACAGGGCTTGACAGTTGATGGGTTGTATGCTGTCCTTGGGAGGAGTACTCCCAACAGGGCTTGACAGTTGATGGGTTGTATGGTGGACTTGACAGGGTTTGACAGTTGTGCTGGACTTAGGAGGAGTACAGTTCTTGGGTTGTATGCTGGGGAATCTTGATGAGGCAAGGGAATTAACTGACTGTAAAAGTCCAGTTTCAACCCTGGATTTTCTGGGCTCGATCGTAGTGCTATTACGAGTTATGTCACCTGTATGTCCCTCCTATTGACCAATCAGGTTCCACCTATCATATCACTTGCATTTGCTTCAAACAAAATGCAGCGCCCAGTGAAGACAATCTGATCGATAGACAAAATCTTTATTGTTATAAAATGATTCTATTTCACAAAGTGCATCAAATTATGTGAGCACCTTGATTTAAAACATGAAGGGATTTGGAATATATGTTCATGCTTTACAAATCCTGCAATCGACCTAAATTTGCACTGCAGTTTACGAACCAGATGTCGATTTCCTTACTTGATTTTTATTGGACTATGCATAGACTCGTTAGTTCAGCCAAAACATTACTCCATAATTCCAGCCTATTTCGGCAAGGGTGGAAACTGGACTTTTCTAGTCAGTTAACTCCCTTGCCATGGGTTTGGTTTGGTTTGTTTGTGGTTTAAGGACGCAATCAGCACTATTCCATCTATATGACGGTTATCTGTAAATAATCGAGTCTGTACCAGACAATCCAGTGATTGACATCACTTTTAACAGGGCTTGACAGTTGATGGGATGTGTGGTGGACTTGTGAGGAGTACTTTTAACAGGGCTTGACAGTTGATGGGATGTGTGGTGGACTTGTGAGGAGTACTTTTAACAGGGCTTGACAGTTGTTGGGTTGTATGGTGGACTTGGGAGGAGTACTTTTAACAGGGCTTGACAGTTGTTGGGTTATATGGTGGACTTGGGAGGAGTACTTTTAACAGGGCTTGACAGTTGTTGGGTTATATGGTGGACTTGTGAGGAGTACTTTTAACAGGGCTTGACAGTTGTTGGGTTGTATGGTGGACTTGGGAGGAGTACTTTTAACAGGGCTTGACAGTTGTTGGGTTATATGGTGGACTTGTGAAGAGTACTTTTAACAGGGCTTGACAGTTGTTGGGTTATATGGTGGACTTGTGAGGAGTACTTTTAACAGGGCTTGACAGTTGATGGGATGTGTGGTGGACTTGTGAGGAGTACTTTTAACAGGGCT
Source organism: Haliotis cracherodii (assembly GCF_022045235.1). Taxonomy (NCBI): domain Eukaryota; kingdom Metazoa; phylum Mollusca; class Gastropoda; order Lepetellida; family Haliotidae; genus Haliotis; species Haliotis cracherodii. Next base: position 22,545,174 of record NW_027266297.1, on the reverse strand, counting down.
TGACAGTTGTTGGGTTATATGGTTGACTTGTGAGGAGTACTTTTAACAGGGCTTGACAGTTGTTGGGTTATATGGTGGACTTGGGAGGAGTATTTTTAACAGGGCTTGACAGTTGATGGGATGTGTGGTGGACTTGTGAGGAGTACTTTTAACAGGGCTTGACAGTTGTTGGGTTATATGGTGGACTTGTGAGGAGTACTTTTAACAGGGCTTGACAGTTGTTGGGTTATATGGTGGACTTGGGAGGAGTACTTTTAACAGGGCTTGACAGTTGTTGGGTTATATGGTGGACTTGGGAGGAGTACTTTTAACAGGGCTTGACAGTTGTTGGGTTATATGGTGGACTTGGGAGGAGTACTTTTAACAGGGCTTGACAGTTGTTGGGTTATATGGTGGACTTGTGAGGAGTACTTTTAACAGGGCTTGACAGTTGTTGGGTTATATGGTGGACTTGGGAGGAGTACTTTTAACAGGGCTTGACAGTTGTTGGGTTATATGGTGGACTTGGGAGGAGTACTTTTAACAGGGCTTGACAGTTGTTGGGTTATATGGTGGACTTGGGAGGAGTACTTTTAACAGGGCTTGACAGTTGTTGGGTTATATGGTGGACTTGTGAGGAGTACTTTTAACAGGGCTTGACAGTTGATGGGATGTGTGGTGGACTTGTGAGGAATACTTTTAACAGGGCTTGACAGTTGTTGGGTTGTGTGGTGGACTTGGGAGGAGTAATGATTTTAAATGTCAAAGTGTTTGTGGCGTTATGTTCTTGCAACATAAATTATGTTTATAATATGAATAGCCATGGTCTTTGAACTACCGGTAATGGTAAGTTCAGATTTCAGTTTACAAGGGCCATAACTCGGTTATTAATACTTTCATTAATCTATATTTCAATCTGTAATTGTGTTTCATACCCAAAAGGTATGATGATAGGCCTCATAGATTTGATTTTCAGTGAGAATGGGTTCAGATTTCAGAATCTAAGTAACCTGATTCTCAATAATAATGTGTATTTCTTACCACAAGGATAATTAAGAGAGATTGAAGTTGCCAGGAGCCTTCAGACAATAATTATCTCTGAGCTCGTGTTAAATTCTAACCTTTTTATTGGCTTCCTGTTAAGTAATGTCCCTGGTTTTGATGTTTTAAGTAACTAACATTTGATACATAACTTGCATGTGAAATGAAAGAACCAGATAAATAGTTATTAGCTTTTGAAAAAAACACCAGTTATGACCCTTAAATTCAGAAGCTAAACTCATTTTCACCAAATAGTGAGTGGGTGAGGATGGTTTTACGTCGCTTTTAGCAATATTCCAGCAATATCACAGTGGGGGACACCAGAAATGGGCTTCACACATTGTACCCATGTCGGGAATCGAACCCGGGTCTTCGGCGTGATGAGCGAACGCTTAAACCACCAGGCTACCCGACCGCCCGTTTTCACCAAATAAACACAGCAAATCTATGAGACATCATGAGAGCAAAGCATCTGTGAAGATGGATTATAATGACAGTTGTCATAAATGAGGTCTTGAACTTAGTATTATTACATGCAGTGATGTAGTCTTCATTACTGAAAATGTCAGTACAGTTATAAGATAGGCATAAATTAGGATTGTTTGCATTTAAAAAATAACATTGAACATACATCTTTTATTTCAATTTTAGTTGATAGTTGATTTATATAGACTTTAATTGAGTCAGTATATGAGTGCTTCCACACTGGAATGGCTCCTCAGTCAAATGGTGAAAGCAGATCATGCCCATTTACTTGTCACAGGTTTTTTTCTGTCCTGATGTTTATTAATCAAACTTTGTTCAGTACTTGTAGGGCATGGGCCTTTTTATACCCGCAAAGTTTAGGTACATATGTTTAAACAATAAATTTAACATTAATGCTTCTTATCAAAGCTGGGGTATTTGTGTTCATGAAACAAGTACTTAGCTGTATTAGTAATGGGGTCTTGCAATGACAGTAGTGTATTAAACTTCAAAATATTTGGAAAGATGTATAAGTTTAAGTTTTATATAACTGTCTGAAATGGCTATAAGCTGGACAAATTAAGAAAAAGTGATATTTATTTTCAATATAGTTGTAGTGACAAACTTAAAATTTTCAAAATTCATGAGGAATGTTAAAAAGGTGACTGACTATGTTTGATTTCTAAATTATGAGAACTAAGCAGAAAATGAGAGAATGTGGTTCTTTAATCATGTTTCTTTTTTTGCAGTGATTGTATTCAAATAGTTCTCACATGAAATGGATGTTAAACCATTATGGGACTTTCGGATAAATCACTGCAAGATTTATATGTAGAATTTGCGACAAACTTGACAGCAGTTGACATTCTGGCACAGGGCCCATTTCCACAAAGTGATCTTAGCGCTATGACTGTTGTAAGCTTATGTTAAAGTATGGGAGATACGATCATCTTAGTGCTAAGGAGGCTTTGTGGAACAGGGCGCTGGTATTATCTGGTCATGACCCAGACTTTAAATTGAAGGATGCAGTTTAGCCCTTGGCAGATAAATTTCTCAAGTGTAGAATTATTACAGACATTGCCTGTTAAATAATGATTTCCTTTCGGTTCAGAAAATAATGCTTGCTTCTTAACTGATTTCTGTTTTTTCAATCTTGCAGAAACACTCCACTTTACCTGTACTTTGTGTTGCGAGTGACAATATTTTTCAGCAGATTGAACCACTGGTACCTAATGTATGTGTTAATGACTGTCTACAGTTAATGACTTTCACACAAGAATGAATGTTTTATTTTGAAATAATGAAATGTCATAATTACTAGTGATGGGTATTGTCCTGACTTTCGTATTGTAATTTATTGCAATAATTCATGTATTGCGATATGTACCAAAATATATTGCATGTGTTCTTTCATCAGTAATTTGTTATGAATCTGTATAAAAATAAGTTATTTTCATACTGTTATCGTCAATTTTCTGATCTTATTTTATAATGTCTCAAATGGAGTCGACCCATAGGTTTGATAAGAAGTTGCTGGTTGTACTTTCTCATTAGAGCCTTCTTGTATCACTCTTTGTAAAATAACTCTTTGTAAGCAAGATTATATGGACCAGTGGCCTCATGTTTGTTATTCCCCCGTTTTGAAAAATGGAGGATATAGCGATCAGCATGTGTGTCTGGCTGTCTGTCCGTCCGGTCGGGCTGTCAGCGGGCTGTTTTCCATTTCTGGAGCAGAGCTCCAAAACTGTTAAATATTTCTTGTTGAAACTTTCTATACACATCAGTATAGTTGGGAACTGGTGCCTTTTGATGATTTGGGATCTGTTGATGAACATGATGAAATACGATGATATGCATCATGATCAACAAAGTCAGCGAACATGACCACCCAATCCCGTTAGTCATTTCTTATGACAAGCATAGTTGCCTTTTATGGCAAGCATGGGTTGCTTAAGACCTATTCTACCCTGGATGTCAGTCACTGGATTGTCTGGTCCAGACTCGATTATTTACAGCCGTCATTTAGTTGGAATGTTGCTGAGTGCGGCATTAAACAACAAACAAACAATGAATTAAAATTGAAGCAAGAACTCATGAATTCAAACACTTTACTTCGTTGGTTTGTTGGTTTGTTGTTTAACGCCGCACTCAGCAATATTCCAGCTATATTACGGCGGTCTGTAAATAGAGTCTGGACCAGACAATCCAGTGATTGATATCATGAGCATCGATCCACACAATTGGAATCGATGACATGCGTCAACCAAGTCAGCGAGCCTGACCACCCCATCCCATAAATCGCCTTTTACAACAAGCATAGTCACCTTTTACGGCAAGCATGGGTTGCTGAAGACCTATTCTACCCCGGAATCTTCACAGGTCAACTATTTACTGTTATATTCTGTTGAACATGTGGTAGTTTCTGGCATCTGTGTGTTAACTTATCATGCTTATGTGGTCTGTTCCAAATCATATTTCAGATTTAATGTAAAAGCACACTGACAATGTCTGGAAGTCAAATATCAAGTGACGTCCACAATTCTGCCCATCAGGTCAGTCACCCAGCCACTGAAATGGCATCATGTCCATCCATCTCTCCATCCACCCATCCAGCTCGGCATTCCTCAACACCCCATGTGTCTGCATCAGGAGCTAGCTATTTCTCAACTCATTCACGACCTGATGAATCCAGCACCCCATCATTCCATCCTCCAAGTTACTCCTCAGTAAGTCGGTCCAGCAGTGTGTCTCTCCATCCACCCCACTCATCATCCGGTCACCTGCCTCTCTGTCCATCCAGCCAGATGTCTGTTGGACCAAGCAGCCGCACAACAGCCCAGACGTCTGCCCAAGGGTTGGACATGTCTGACACACAGTCTGACATGCAGGAAGAAGATGTCGCAACTCTCAGACAGAGGCAAGAGGACTTTGCCGGCATTGATTCACAGGTACGACAAATCAAAACCAATCCATTAAACAATGCTTTTTTTTGTATAATTGTACTTTAAGTGTTTATTATCAAATTCTGTAGCTATGGTACTTCTCCATGGGTTGTCTGCATGTAAGCTATTCCTAGATGTGACGTGCTAACAAGTAGAATCTTACAATGTGTAAAGATGGACTTGGAAACTTCTATATTGTAAACAAGGCAAATGAATCAATCAGAATCAATATTTTAAGCCCACTAATTTGAAGCCAAGGAAGTGCATTTATCAAAACACAGCCATGCTCCTTTGAACGCTATAGACCAGAGGTAAATGCACTCAGATTTCTCACAGAACTTTTTATGCCGGCACATTAATTTTACAATGAGTTCATTTGAGATGCAGCTGCAACATATTTCAGCTTACACTAATGCTCTTACATTCTTTTTGTATTGTCGCCAAACAAAAGCAAGCTAAACAGTAAGGCTGGGCACTCACTACCTTGTATGTTTTTGATCCTAGTAATTGTTCGAGCGATGCAGAATGTCAGCGACGTACTGATTGTGATTGCAAGATACCTTAGTAGGGTGCACTTATAGTTTATGTATTCTGTGTTTGTTGTCTGGACCTACGTTGTGGCAGTATTATCTGGATTTATTCGGAGAGGCGGTTAAAAATCTCCCGATGCATGTTATTTGATCAGAGAAAAGCTCTAGGGTCAGCAAGTTTGGTATTATGGTGATTAGGGTTACATTGTCAACATAAGAACATTTATTGGCTTTAGTATGTTTGTATAAGGTGAATATGAGTAGTTTGTTGATGTGGTGCCCGCATCAGAGTTGACAGGGTTACAACGATAGTGGATTTTAAAGGGGGAAAAAATGAATAGTGGTAATTTGAGAAGGTATCTGTAGCGCATGGAATTGGTTAGATAACTGGATAAGGGGTTTATCACTACCATTTATCCAACCTATTAATGTATGCAGTTTGAATGCAATATTGACAACAGTGCAAGACATGTTATAATATGTTCCTGGCAACTTATCTTATCAACATGACCTGTCAGTAATCAATATCATGTATATCATCTGTATGGTCAGGCTCGCTGACTTGAGTGCGGCGTTAAACAACAAATGAACAAAAGAACAAACAATATCATGAATAAATTATCAGTCTTGTCTGAAGCCCAAGTCTAGTTTTGGCTCGTTGAGTCAAACACTTTTGGCACACTGTTTTATGAGTATAGCAACAGTTGTTTGTATTTGATAGCAAAAGCTTATGTTCAATTCCTATATTTCCTTGACGAAAGAAAAGTACAAAGGAACAAATCATAAATTGGACATGGAAACATTTGTGATGAAAGTGTCTTGTAATATTTCATGTATTTATATTTTTCAAGCTCTTAATATGAAACAACAATTTTTCAGAATGAATACGGTCATTAGTTATGAAATGATGAATTTGCAAATATGGAAAATCCTGATCCGCTTGTGTTATCCTGTTCTGACGTCCGTAATGTTGTCCAACAGAAAGCTGTTACTTAGTAAGAGTCAGTAATAACCTTAAGTGGTTTACTTCAGTTTAAATGCACCATCTTAAACATCCTGGATGGGACATATTATTTGCACCGACTCGAAAAGGTCTTGAAGGTCTCCTTGAAAATACAGTGCAACCAGTAACACCTTGAAAACAGCTTATGAGGCTTGAAAATATTTCACATTGTGAGATGAATTCACTGGTATGTACTTCACAATGCTTTTGAGAATGTTGAGTGCAGTGCACATTTGATTACAATTCAAGTTTTGTACATACTGGGACTAGTTCTTCCAGTAGGGTTGAAGCATATTGGGCCAGATTGTAGCAGTAGAAGTTGAAGCATGCTTGCCTTGTTCTTCCATAAGGGTTGAAGGTTGCTGGGCCTGGTTGAAGCAGTAGAAGTTTAAGCATGCTTGGCCTTGTTCTTCTATTAGGGTTGAAGCATGCTGGGCCTGGTTGTTGCAATAGGGTTAAAGCATACCGGTTTAGTGAACCTACTGATGTGTGCAATAGGGTTGAATAGGGTTGAAGTATGATAGATCTGATGTGTGCAATAGGGTTGAAGTATGATAGATCTGATGGATGCAATAGGGTTGAAGTATGGTGGAACTGATGGATGCAATAGAGTTGAAGTATGATGGATCTGATGGATGCAATAGGGTTGAACTTGAAGTATGATGGATCTGATGGCTGCAATAATGTTAAAGTATGGTGGATCTGATGGATGCAATAGGGTTGAAATATGGTGGATCTGATGGACGCAATAGGGTTGAAGTATGGTGGATCTGATGGCTGCAATAATGTTAAAGTATGGTGGATCTGATGGATGCAATAAGGTTGAAGTATGGTAGATGTGATGGATGCAATAGGGTTGAAGTATGATGGATCTGTTGGACGCAATAGGGTTGAAGTATGGTGGATCTGATGGATGCAATAGGGTTGAAGTATGATGGATCTGATGGATGCAATAGGGTTGAAGTATGATGGATCTGATGGATGCAATAAGGTTGAAGTATGGTAGATGTGATGGATGCAATAGGGTTGAAGTATGATGGATCTGTTGGACGCAATAGGGTTGAAGTATGATGGATCTGATGGATGCAATAGGGTTGAAGTATGGTGGATCTGATGGATGCAATAGGGTTGAAGTATGGTAGATCTGATGGATGCAATAGGGTTGAAGTATGATGGATCTGTTGGACGCAATAATGTTAAAGTATGGTGGATCTGATGGATGCAATAGGGTTGAAGTATGGTGGATCTGATGGATGCAATAATGTTAAAGTATGGTGGATCTGATGGATGCAATAGGGTTGAAGTATGGTAGATCTGATGGATGCAATAGGGTTGAAGTATGATGGATCTGTTGGACGCAATAATGTTAAAGTATGGTGGATCTGATGGATGCAATAGGGTTGAAGTATGGTGGATCTGATCGATGCAATAATGTTAAAGTATGGTGGATCTGATGGACGCAATAAGGTTGAAGTATGGTAGATCTGATGGATGCAATAGGGTTGAAGATTGGTGGATCTGATGGATGCAATAGAGTTGAAGTATGATGGACCTGGTTGTTGCATTAGGGTTATTTAAATAGGGATGACCATGTTTACAAAGTTAATTTGTTGAAAATTTCAAACAAACATACATGATACAGATAGCATAACTATTTTGAAAAGAGTGATGTGTCCTGAATTAATTTTATTGGCTAATATTTTGTACAAAGAAAACTGTTTAACCTATCAGTCTTCTTGCTCTCCTATCATGACTTCTTATGATAGTACTAAGAACTGTGGCGCACAACAAATAAACTGTTTTAGAACCTTTTTCACATAACCTGTATAGTTCAATCTTAGGTGAATAATTCCCTTCAATTAATCGTTCTTTAAGAAATTCAACTAGTAATCGTGAAGTCTAATAATCAGATCACCACAACAAAATTGGTACTTATTAGATTTGTAAACAAACCTGATTTAATTGAACTATAATGGACAGGTTGAGCAAGAGCCTCTGGTACTGAAGTTGTCAATTTATTCAACCACATTGACCCATGGACATCGACAGGAAACATCTTTATCCTTTCTCTATGTTTACGCTAGTGGTCTATGCCCACAGGAATAATATATCCTGCTTCAGCTATCTGGCTTCCTACACTAGGGCCCTGCACTCATTGATGCTGCAGTGATACAGGATACATACCTCGCTCTGACCTCTTGTACCTTTTATCAGTCTGGTCGAATGAGTTAAAGGGTTGGCCATGTGTAGTAGGGGCGACTATTTCTGCTATTTTCACTGTTGCGAAGGTTTTGCAATAGTAGCCCCCACAATTGGAATGGTATTGCGATTGTTGTCAACTATTGCAATAGGATTGCGATAGTAGTAAAACACGTCTGAGGCTTGATAATAATATTCATCAATGTAATAGAAATGAATAAAGTATTGCTGACATTCTCAAAGTCAGCCATTTTTCTTTCTGTCGCTACTCAAACCAAGGGGAAGTAACTCTAGTCTGAAGTTGTTGTAATCCTTGCTAACTTTATTCAGGCAGGTTTAAAATTTGCATAATTAATGTTTTATTCATAACTAACTGCAACTATTGAAACTATCGATTGTTATGTATATTATCAACGATACTATTGGCATTTTAAAATTTACTATCATTTACTATCATACATATCGTAGACAAGCACTTGCACCATATCAATAGTTTGATATGTTCTTACATGCTTGATGAGTAGGAACGAGAAAGTATATCTCAATGATACAGTCTGTGCCATCCTCGTTTTTCCAGTGTCTTATATCTTCATTTTATTACAATAAATACCCTGAACCTATTACTATTAGCCACCATACCTTCTATTCGAGAATGATGCTGAAAATGGCTGTCCAATTAAATAACTCTCATGAGCGAGAGATATACTGTGTGTTGTTGGTAATAGGGAGATGAAAGGAAGCTATGGTAGGGAATAGGTCCCGGATATTTATCAGAATGAAATAGAGATACGGTAAAAATTATTATTCTATCAGCCCTATCATGCCTCTCTTGGCATCATTTTGAACAGATTTTACATAGACTATTATTCATTATAACCAAACAATTATTTTTGGACCCTGGGTTCAGACAAGTGGTTAAAGTGGGGGAGTGAGGGTACTGGGCTGTATTAATAATAAGGAGAGATGGGAATGAGGCAGTTCATATGCGCCATTAAATAAACAACAAGTCAAGATATTAATGTCTGAAATTTAATAAGACAATAAATGAATACCCCAAATTAAACTTTTTCCATACATTCACCGAAAGTGTGAACATTAACCACTTTCTATCATAAAATGGTATTAACTTCCCGATAAAGTTCTTTCTAATATCATCAAAAGCAATCTCCTGACTAAAGTCCTATGCACGTCTTCGGCCCAGAACGATAATACAATACTGATCATGTTAGGATGTTCAATGTAGTCTGTCAGATACAGAGCATGAAAAGCATGAGATTTACAAAAACATGTGCAAGTTGTATAGCAATGGGTCTGTTTGGGCGAGCTGTCCCAAGACATACTATGAACAACTGTTTACTGCTGTTCAAGGGATCATGGGGGCCTTGAGGTTTTCTGCTATAGCATGCTGTGTTCACAATTAAGAAAGGTCCTGTAACCATATAAATATTTAACCTTTAATATTTGGCTGCATTGGACTATTGAAATAGCCTATGTAAAAATAACACAATAACGGCCTGTGTGAGTTGGGTGTGGTCTCAAGATATTACTGTTATCTACTTTCTTGAGATGTACATTGCCGGGGGGTAGCAATTGATATATGTACTGCATTATCAGGGTTCATTCCAGGAATTTTCAGACATGGGCCCTTTATCATGTGTTTATCTGATTTTTTTTTATATTCCAGGTGTACACCCACACTTGCCCATACAGCACAATGTTAAAATGCCCCATTGTCATTGAAAATGTATGCATTTTTTACTAATTTAGGGGCTAAAAGCACAAGGCCGAGCCCTAGAATTATCCCTGCATTATTTTTATTGGAAAACTGATTGAATTGTTAAAAGCTATTAAACAGGATGAGCACTTGAAGGTTGGGTTTTTTTTAATCTAGAAGTATTTGTTTTTCACAGATGACTTCTTTAGCCAGCATGTGCCTTACCTGATGACGTACCTGAATCTGTACCATCACCCAAAGGTGTGACAACTGGTGAACAAGTCTTACCACAAACCCCTTACTGTTAGTCCAGATAAGCTCAATAGGGTTGAGCTCACAATGTCTGACTGCTGTATGTACGACAACTTGATCTTGTTGTGCAACCAGAACATCTGTCTTGAACTTTACTGGTTTCTTCTTCAGGTGAATTTTCTCCATCAGTTGAACTTTTATTTCAGATGGTCTGAAGTCGACATGGTAAGATGTCATATATATTCCTGCATGGTCGCGCTACAGTATCTGGCATTATCTATGACAATGACTCTTGGGTTGTTTAGATTGGGCAGTTGCTGATGTTCGAACCAGTCTATGAACACATCGCCATTCATTTCCTTATAATAATCACCAGTTTTCTTTTCCGCCTCGAAAACTAGCTCACATCCATCAAAAAGCCCCGGATCACAGGTTCCAGCATGCAAAACAATGACACAACTACCTGATGGTAGTTAAATGTAGTCAGTGGGATGATTCTTATTCACCCAGGTTTTATCAAGGTAAATGATCTGGATGCCCTGACTGCGATAGTTATGAATGGTTTAAGTGATCTTATAGACAGGATGGAATATTTTCCCCTGAACATACTGAAAACTGCTCAGTCATTGCCACATGCAGAGTATTGGAATCCCATCTCGTGTAGAGCAATAATTAATGTTTGAGGTTTTCCGGGAAACATTAATTGTGTCTATATTTTCTTCCGAATTCTACTACAAGTCGGGGGTTGCCTTCTGCCCATTAAGCGTGTATCACCTCTTTTTCAAAGCTGTCTGATATCCTTTTGCATCCCGGTTTTGTTTTTGCGACATCTTCTCGAGGCAAGGGAATTAACTGTCTGTAAAAGTCCAGTTTCCACCAGTTTCTATTACGTATTATGCCCCTTCTATGTCCCTCCTATTGACCAAGCAGATTCCACCTCTCATATCACTTGCATTTGCTTCAAATATAATGGTGTCGCCCAGTCAAGACGATCTCATCGATGATCAAGATCTATGTTTTTATTAAACATATCTTACTTCATGAAGTGCATCAAATCATGTGAGCACCTTGATTAAAAACATTACAAGATTGGGAAAATGTCTGTTGACGCTAAGTTATCAGTACACATGCTTTGCAAATCCTGCAATCGACCAAAATCTGCATGACAGTTTACGAACCGGATGATGATTTCCTAACGTTATTTTGATTGGACTATGCATATACTCGTTAGCATGGTTAGTCCAGCCAAAATATAACTCCATAACTCCAGCTAAGTTCGGCAAGGGTGGAAACTGGACTTTTATAGTCAGTTAACTCCCTTGCCTCGGGAAGATGTTTAAAAACTACCCCTATCTTCCTTGTTTTATTTATCATATGGTATGAGCTTTTTTAGTTTGGTAATACACACTATCTAAACTTATGAATGGTTTTCCTCTCTCTCTAAAGTGTAAAGAACTTGTATACATTTCCTACTACATTTCCCCAACGTTGTGTACCATGGCTGGTGTAATATAGCATGCATCATGGGAGCAGTGTTGACAAAACAAATACAGCATCAATTTGTTATTTCATAAGATGCACATCTAGAATTTTCTCCAATTGAGTTATTTTTGTGTGGATTATTTGTATAAAATTGTTGATAGGACTCCTTATGACTGAAGTACATGTACTTCAAACCACAGGGATTTAGTTCGGCACTTACTCCATATTTCAATAGCAACAGTCTGTGAAACATTCTATCTTGTGTTAACAGGCATAAAGCATTTTTCTAGCATTGCTGACAGTACTTTAGTTTGGTACTTGGGCTCTGTTTCATGAAGCGATTGTGGTGCTACAACTACTGTAACCATGATGTAACAGCTGTACATGAACATAGACTTACGACAGTTGTAGCTTTGTGAAATGGTGACTCAAAGGGACTCATGTACTCCCTTTAGAGACCAGTGAAGATTCCGGGGTAGAATAGGTCTTCAGCAACCCATGCTTGCCGTAAAAGGTGACTATGCTTGTTGTAAAAGGCGACTAATGGGATCGGGTGGTCAGGCTCACTGACTTGGTTGATACATGTCATCGATCCCAATTGCGTGGATCGATGCTCATGATATCAATTACTGGATTGTCTGGTCCAGACTCGATTATTTACAGACCGCCGTCATATAGCTGGAATATTGCTGAGTGCGGCGTTAAACAACAAACCAACAAATCAACTCCCTTTAGACTAACATCTAGTCTCTGAAATGAACATATCTTTTAACAGTTGTTAAATTATAGTTATGAAATATAATAAAAAGGAGCCCAGAGACTCTCTTCATTTTCAGATACTGATCCTGCAGTAATCTAGCCTTTCCAAATATTATAGACTTGCATGGGCTGTATTGGATATGTTTGTTTCAGGGTCTGTATGACAGACTAGTACCCCCTTCTGTTGTCTGACAAAGGCAGCCATGTTATTAAGGCTGTGTATGGCCATTGTCTGCCATTCGTGTACAAAGTGTTATGTAATTTGGTACATTTGGAGTTAGGAATAGGGCTTGACATATCTATTCCGTGATTTTTGAAAAATATTTTACATTTAGATCTTGTTTGGCCATTCTCTAAAAATCTCTCAAAATACATGTTTGCCTCTGTTCAGTTCTCTGAAATTGCCACGGCCCAGACAGAGGGAGCTGAGCTTGCATGTTTCTCCTCATGATAACATCATAGTTGTTCAGTTTGTTAGATTTTAGTGTTTTAGTATTCTAACATTTGAATATCAATACTCTTGTTCAGTGGTTGTCTTTGTTTTTTTAGACTGTTTACTAAGTATCCAGGTGAGCTAATGTTTTCAATGAATACAAGGAAAGAGAAAGTAATGAAATCATCAGTCTGGTATGCCATTGAGTTTGTGTACAAATATAATTTTAAAATGTGTGTCAGTAGCAGTTATTTTTTACAGTTGCATATCTCGCTGTTGATTTCCTCGCCCCGTGTCTGGTGCATTTTTAATCAGATGTCAGAAGCTTTGGAACCCAATGAGATGATACTTACTTCATTGCCAAAGGTATTTTTGATAACTGAATGTGATGCTCAATCATTCCACATCGTTGATTCTGTTGATCTTTTCTGGTGCTGCTGTCACAGGCTTTTTAGGATGCGGGTCGTCTTCAATGAGATCCCGGCCACCCTTTATCTGCTGTCCTCCTCATTTTGACGCCATGGGAAGGGGGATCCTTCCCTAGTGTTGTATCCATGTCTTCATGGATGGCTTTTGGTGTTGTGCCCTACATATATATATATGATAAAATATAGATCAAATACAAAAGTCCAAAGATGAGCTGTATAATTTACTCAACTGGTTTAACGCATGTGATTTTCAAGAGTACAGTTATACCGTTACGCTGTTTTGATGTCACAGTGCACTCTAACATAGTATGACGTCATAGTGCAATCTAACTTTGTGACGTCACAATAAGACATGCGTAAGATGATAGGGCAGGCGTACGACACATACAGAAATAAGTATTGTAGTGGCAGTAAAATGTACAATACATTGTAATTGTATAAAATAATTCAATTATTTCAGACCATTTTTTTTTTTTTTTAAGTATCAATAAAATAACTTTCTTTTATCTTTCTCAATGCATCATTGTCACATTTGTAAAAAAAGGGAATATCACAAAATTTGGTGTTTTATTCCCGGCACACTGATCAATGTGTTGACTGAGTGGGATACACCGACAAGAGGGGTCCCTTATTTGTTGTCGAAGGACCCTCACTCTCGCTCTTAGGGTGTCCCCTGTCCGTCCAATGTGTTCGGCCTTGCATCCAGCACATTGTATGACATAAATCAAGTTTTTTTAAGCACAATACATATTTTCACGGACATAGAAAGTTGTTCCGTCTTTGAATGTAAAAGAACAACATTGTAAAACATGAGGGCAAGTACCACAATTTGGTCTGTTACACTTTTGTACTGTTTTACATTCTTGTTTTCCATTTGAGAAAGAAGCCCTAGTAAGAATCTGTTTCACTTTTCACAATCTGTCTTTTACTTTTAATAAGTTTATTTTGTGATATTGTTTTAGTTCTTTACACTTATTTAAGGAATACAGTGTTTCCCGAACACTTCCAAATATTTCCGGGTTTCGGGGATTAAAGGTTGTAACAAAAGGGAGAACTCTCATTAGGTTTATCTTTAGGTTTTAAAAGATCACAATGGTTTTGTGATTTAGCCTTGTCTTCCACTATTTTTCTAGGGTAGTTTCCTTCTAATAGTGACTCCCTCAGTTCATCGAGTCTATATTGTGCCCGATCTGAATTAGATACTATCGCGCAGATTCTATGATATATATATATTTACTTTATGATTAGACAAACTGCCTTGAACTTGTGCTAATTTCTATACTAGTCGAAAGAAAATCAATTAGCATTAGTCTAAGGCTGTCATCCAGACTAGCCCTGTATTGTCTTGTCTTACAACTGAACAGTTATTAACGTGAGGCAAACTTAGTTTTTTTCCACCATTTCATTAAATAATCTGGAATGTTGTTTTAATATTTTTTTCCACCTACCGACCACAACATTTAATACATGTAATAAAAATAAGTTGGCAAATCAAAATATACAAAAGCTTGTCCTTATGACATTAAATTTGTATCATGGCAAAAAAAAAGTTTTGTATTTAAAAAGAACAGGTTCAAACATTTTATGATGGGTTCCTGGATTTATCTAGAATTCCAAATGTATTGTAGGAATATATCACCATTCACTCACACTAGATCCAGGGTAGAATAGGTCTTCAGCAACCCATGATTGCCGTAAAAGGTGACTATGCTTGTCGTAAGAGTCGACTAACAGGATCGGTTGGTCAGGCTCGCTGACTTGGTTGATGCATGTCATTGTATCTCAATTGCGTGGATCAATGCTCATGATGTTAATCACTGGATTGTCTGGTCCAGACTCGATTATTTACAGACCACCGTCATATAGCTGGAATATTGCTGAGTGCGGCGTTAAACACTCACTCACTCCTACTCTTTCACTATTGTCAATTACAAGTTAGTCTTCTTAGAGTAAGTTAGACACCAGTTTTGATCTAATAATGTTAACATCACCTATCATGTCTGCTGTTCATTCCTCTATTAAATATAATTGTTTGTTTTTGTTATTAACAGTCCTGACATTGTCTATTGCTCAATCAGCTTAGAATGCCATATATGGTATGGCTTGAGAAATACAATAAACATGAAATCATTTGTAATACGGTACCTTGATTGTCAAGTCATTTCCCGTTTGAGTGAAATCTACAATACTTGGCTATTTCAAGTGGTTAATGTGTAACACAACCTCATTTATTGTCAGTAGGGCAGACAGCCCATTTAACATTGTGAAATTGTAACCGCTCTGGAAGTATTACAGAACTTCCACCCTTAGTCACACACATAAGCTGACGTCTGAGATCATTCAGGATATGAAAGACAAAATCATTTCCTGAAGTCAGTTTTCATCACAATGCATTGGCAAATTGTAACTGATATGAGTAGTGCACATATGAACATAAGTAGTGACAGAGAGTAAAATCTAATTTGTATGACAAACTTTTAAAGGGAAAAAATAATATGAAGCTAAAATCTATATCTGCTTGAACTGGGAAATATATTTGTTGTAATTTGTAAATATAGGAAATACAAGCAATTATACTATAAGTTGTAGGAAGATCACTCGAGGTGCTTTGGATTTTATGCGTCCTGCGTTAGGTGGAGATGAGCTTGGTATAAAAGCTAACACTGGACGCATAAAATCCCAAATACCCCGAGTGATCCTTCTACAACTGATTTATTTTACCGACATGTTTTAATATGACATTGTAAAAAAATACAAACAAATTCAAAATTGATAGAAAACATCTGATCGATTGAGCTGACGTTAGCTTGCGCTGGACCAATCAGATCTTACCACAGCTGATATGGCGGTATGATAAATACATTTATAGGTTAAAGAATGCAGATTTGCTTTCATTACAAATTGAAAAGTATGTGTAGCAATACATTTTGTGCTTTTCTATTGCCAACTGACGTCAAGTTTTCTTCTCACAATGAGCGATATGACATCATCATGATCATAGTAGTGACACGTGGTGTAGTAAAAGTAAACCTCAGAAAGCTTGCTCACTATAAATAAGCTGGCTTAATCTTTCCTATGCCTGCCATTTATAAAAGTAAACCATATTAATGTAAAAATATAATATTCAAGCACATAAAGCACCTTTATTTGTTTTAAAGCTGTTATGTGTTTTACTGAATTGAAATCGACAACAATGGACTGAACCAGTGACGCTTCACTCCTTATCTTCGCTAACCTCGAAGACTTCACTTGTAATTTTGTTGTAGTGGTATGGAGATAAACGCACTGTGTTTTCAGTTTAGAGCCAGGTTACCTGTAGATTTAACTATGCTGAATTATCCATTTGAAACCTCTCTCTGCATGTTCGGTTCCAGATTCAATTTAGCACTCACAAAAATTACTAATGATGAAAATATTCATCAATTCAGGTGAACTACAGAACCTTTGTTGCTCTAGATGTACTGTTTACTTAGGATCATTGAATGTCTAGTGTCTTCCGGACAGCCTCAGAAATCATCCCTGATTGTATGATGTTATGTCAGCTGCTGGTTGCAAGGTACCTGTAGTGTAGGTGTAGTAGCCGTCTCTATACCAAGTTACCTGTTGGCTGGAATTGGTTTTAGGTGAGGGTTTGTCTATCTGCTGTTGTGTCGTGTAATAAGAGTAGTTTCACTAAGATAGATGTTGTAAACAACCTGTCTTTGTGTTGTGAAGGTTAGTTTGGGGTAAGTGAATCTATGTGTTCGCTGTATGTCAGGGAGGTTAGGTGCAAACTCTGTCAGTGCAGAGGGCTCCAGACCCTAGTGATGCTTCTGTAGCTGGTAAATTTGACATTCCATCATATTTGGAGGCTAGATATTTATACACAACAGGCTGAATTCTGTAATAAATGTTCAGCGTTAGAAATTGGCACTAGTCCTGTAGTCCTTTCCAAACTGCTGAATAGTTAAGGTATCATGAGGACTAGTAGAAATTTGCCATTTTTAATGGTTTTGCTCTATGTTGTCATTGTAAGGACTAGTGGACTGAAATTGTTAGTTTCTATCCATGAATAGTGCAGGAATGTTTTAGTATGGCTTTGTTCGGAATTATGCATGAAAGTCAAGGGGCCTAGTCATTACCCTCATGTTAAAATACAAAAAAATTAAGGGGGCCCAGATTCATGTACTGATGTATTGGTAATTGATTTAAAACTTAAGATACTTTTGGGGTCCCTGGAAAAAAATGTGATAGGAGCATGCCTCATGCACCTGATGCCACCCACCCACCCCACTCCCTAATTTATAACACTGGTTTAACTAGCTAGATATGGAATAAAACTCTACAGGACTGCCGTAACAAGTGTTATCTATTAGGGGTGTACCGATATCGTATGGCCGCAATATGATATGTATCCCGATACTATGGGTGTGATACAATTCATATCCCGATACAGTAAGTTGATATTCTTTTCTTTTTTTGCAGGTGAATTATTTAATTATTAATTTCAGAATTTGAAAGATGGGATATTGTATAGCCAAAACATATAGGTTAGAAGGCACTGTGAATGCTTTGCTATTGTTGTTGAACAGTTTTTTGTTCTTATTCACGTTTTTTCACCAATATAACTACTAATGTATCGTATGTAACTGAGACATGATTCTGTTGCAGGTGTACCTGAGTTTAGTGTGGCATGGAGGACGAATCAGTCTTGCATATTACGATATTGACACTATGCTGATTCATCTGATGCTGGACACAGAAGAAACAGACAACTTTTCGATACTAAAAAGAGGTGACTAAGTGCTTTTATGTCCTTTCTCCTCTGGTGTGACAATAAGTTTTGTTTGTTTGTTTCCCAGACTTAGCAATATTCTGGCTGTTCGACTGCGGCTGGTAAATAATGGAATCTGGATTATCAAGTCCAGTGATTGATATGATGAGCGACGATCCACATTGTCGGGGTTGACACGCTATCAACCAAGTCTCCGATTTGCCTCTCATGACCAGCACTGGTTACTTCAGAGCTATTCAAAGCTCATATAAGGATATCAACATTCTCTGTTTCCAATATTGTTACCTGTTGATTTGACAGCACAAAATATGGTATTGCAGTTGAAGGTTTCAAATGTTGCATGAAGCAGCGTTAAAAATTGGCACTAGTCCTGTAGTCCTTGCCAAACTGTCCAATAGTTAAGGTATCATAAGGACTAGTAGAAATTTGCCATTTTTAATGGTTTTGCTATATGTTATCATTGTAAGGACTAGTGGACTAAAAATGTTAGTTTCTACTGCTGCATGAAGTGCTGTCAAATCTGCAGGATGAAATGATCAAATGACTTTGTAGCACAACCTCACTGCAGGCAAACAGAATAGAAGGTGAATAGCCAAATGAAAATATGGTGGACCTTCCAAGACTTTGTTCTAAATTGTACAACAGTATTTTGACACTGCTTCGCTTTACAGAAAAATCATTATAAGTGAGATGATAGTTCAAAGTTCAAGCCCACTGGTGGCCCTAAAATCTCACATTCATGACTGCACGCTCTCATACACACTGTTCATTATCCTGGTGTTTTCTGCCCAAAATGAATATTCTAGGACCTGCAACTGAGAATCTATTGATGTCAACTGATTAATAAATACTTTTCTAGAAATATTAACTGTTCTCATTAGAGTCATGTTATTGTGATTTAAAACCTCTGGCTGACCACTGAGAATAGTGCATGTCCAAACACATTGTAGAATGTCTTTAAGATCCCTCCACAGAAACAAGATATATGTATGTTCAATGTAGTTCCGTGTGATGGTGATACAAAAGTCTCATTAGAATAGGATCGTAAACTTATTAGATGATGAAATTATTTATGTTGATGAATCAATCAGGAAGTGTAATGAAACCCCTCATTACTCATTATATTTCCTTAAAACTGGTGACAAATGCATGGAGATGTCAGTGTTGGGACATCACCAAGTTACATCTGATGAATAGTCACATAGTTAAGAGATGTTTCTGATGTTATAATAGTTCTGTTCCTCTTCACGTAGCTCTGCATCAACTGAGACCGGAGAAAGTTGTTGCAAGTTCAAAGCAGGATGAGCGCTTGGTGAAGTTTCTCAAGCAAGCACGTCAGTATTAACAGCTTAGTTAAAGGGTCTGTGATTTGTATTTTAGATCGCATCCATTCTTGACATTCCATAAACAGTCCTAGGCAGTTAATTAACTTTCTTGTTTTGTTTACATGGTTTAGCTGAGATATGTTTATGCAACATCTCTCTTGCATCAAGGTTCCTTTGAACTATCTTGTAGTAATTTTTATACTTCAGTGTGCTAATTATGCTTAGTTTTAACTGTAAACAGTAATGTTTGTGTAAGGAGTTGCAGCAAATATATTTGATATTCCAAATATGTTCCTATTTCTATGCCCAAGTAAGACATTCATGAATTGGATTTAAGGAAACCCCTTAATTCTGAGTGGACCATTACCGCTAAATTTGTCTGAATAAACAGAACTCTGTTGAACAAATCAGAGAAATGATACTGTATGTAAACCAGAGCTTGAGATAAGCTGCCTATTCGGTAAAATATGTATTAATTAATTGAAATACGCTGACAAATCAAATCCAAGCATATCAAATAAGCAACAAATACTATTAATACCCTATCGAAATAGTGAGTGAGTTAAAATTTAATGTCACATAGGCAATATTACAACCATATCGTGACCCTATCGAAATCTACAACTGTTAGATAAAATTATTGACATGTGCATCAGCTGATCGCCAAATTCACATACCAACAGTAACATGAGGAAACGTTTCCGAGACAAACATACTGATAGATGCCAATTGAAAAGTCAATGTACATGTTGTACCTTAAATAGTTACTGATTGGTGATAAAAAAACCTGCCTTTTTTACAATGCTAGGTTTTGCAAACAAACATGGCTTTCCGGAGAGGGAGCTGCAAGCAGATGCAGACAGTTATACTACTATTCATATAGTTTTAAATGATTTACAGGGATTTTTATGAAACAGGTTTTAAGTTAAAATACCCAAATGTCAAGAAACAGGAGGGTAAAAATAATTTGACTATACTCTTGAAATTGTGGATATGCAATCAAAATCAAACCCCTGGGTAAAATATCTAAATAACCAAAAACTTTTCTAGAGCTCTTTAAACAATTTCTGTAAGATTGCCTGAAAGGTAACAGGGTAACGATTAACCAGATTTCATAGTAATGTAAAGCACACATATACTTTCTTTACACACTTAAAGCCGTTTGCCAGTTATTGTCCCGTCAGTGTGTGACATTCATGACATGTGAAAATCCCCTGAAAACAATCTTGTGATATTCACATGACAAAGGAGGGCATCCAGTCATCATTGTGAGCAGTTACGGAGGGGAAAATAGAGCTTGAAACATTATTGCCAATGTTTTTCTCTGATTGTGACATAAGGAAACTTTTCAATTAATTTTAATGACAGATTTTCCATTATTATTATGAAAACATTGTGGACATATATACTCAAAAGCCAAAGTAACTGTGATTTGATGTCATAAAATTTTGTACAGTTAAGTGAAAATGAATAATAATGTTGATATTGTATCCTGAGTGTCATTTAGAAGTTGTAATGAAGACAGAGTTGAATTATGTAGTTCATATCCTTAACTCTTACATTGTGACATTTCCTTAGAGATGCTAGTACCTTTGTTATGGTAGAGTTAAAGGTACTGGTTAGCATCTGTACCAGAATGTTGCATTGAGAGAATAACGAAGTTGCAATCCATGTCAACTCTGTCAACGGTGATGATATGGACTACCGATATACCGTATTCGACATAATAAGCGCCCCGCTCTAATAAGCGCCCACAGTGATATTTGCTAATATATTGGCCAATGAACAATCCTAATTAGCACCCCTTCCGATTGATCAATGTACCCAAGACTTATTTATTCGCGTATAATACGCACTCCTGTGTTATATGCACACTTAATTATGGGCAGTTAAATTCTGGAAAAATATATCTGTCGTACATAAACTTTTCAGGCTGTCAGCATAAACCACGACATTTATCTTTTAACTCTGTTTTTTTTTCACTAAAATAATATGCTAATAAGAGCCCCCAATTTTTCTAATTTTTAGAGCACCCTGGGCACTTATTACGTTAAATATGTTATTGGATTATTGGTTGATCAGTCCTCTGTGTACACAACAAACCACACTTGGGTAGCTCCATCATGTTGATACCTTTTCAATACAAATTAGGGTAACAATGTTACTGTGCTTTCCTTTTAACTGCTGTAAGTCTCTAATAAATAATGAAAACAACCAGACATTTTACCTTAACTTGTGTAAAGAACAACAAAGTTGCAGAAATTGTTTATTCAAAGATTGTTTAAAAGAATTTAATTGTCCTTAGAAAGCCTTTTTGGGTCAGCACAGTGAAACACTAGAACACTTTTAGTCTTGAAATAACAATAATTGAATAAAGAACTTTTCAGCGTTAGAAATTGGCCCTAGTCCTGTAGTCCATGCCAAATTGCCCAATAGTTAAGGTATCATAAGGACTAGTGGAAATGTTCCCTTTTTAAGGGTTTCGCTATATGTTGTCATTCTAAGGACTAGTGGACTAAAACTGTTAAAACTGTTTCTATCGCTGTTTATGATTATTTGTTTCTAAACAATTCACAGTGTGATGAATAAGAACATTATCACAGTTACGTTTACCTTTGAGTATATACCGGGATGAGAATCTTCCATGGATCTGCAAATTTCCGCAAATTTTAGTGAACACAAATTTGTTAAATTTTGATGAACCCCCTATAAACACCCCTGAATTATGGACCACACTCCATTGAAAAGACATTTTAGCTGAAAAGGAAAATATCCATTCTCATCCCTGTATATAAGAGATTGCACTTTTACATACTCGTCATTCTTCCCTAGTGTCGTCCCAGCGAGTTGGTGGGAATGGGGAGGATGAGACAGAAGTGTTGCAGTTTCTGCCCAATATCGACTTTTGTAAGTTACGATTCTGGTGCAAAACAAGTTGTTATTAACTCAGAACATCTGTTAACTACATTTTCCAAACCCCTACATGTCTTGTGGATATCTAAACTCTTTAGCATCCATATCTGAGCTATGGGATAAGAGTTAGCCTCTAACCAAGTTCCTTGAAAGATACAGTGAAGATGCTGCAATATTGCGGACTATAGTGTAATACAACTAAATGGTTCACAGATTGTAAGTCCATAATACTTGGTAAAACTTGTCAGAAAATTATTGGGTTTAGGTTCAAGTACTTATTCAGTACACATGCTCTCCAGCCCGGAGTACGTTACCTTGTAACACTTAGTGAGTACATTTGTTAAGAACTGCACCAAGTGACACACAACAAAATAACTAACCAAAACAGTTCCCAGTCATTTTGAAAAATATTAAACTCAGCACAAACTTATTAATGTATGTCGACACACCATAACAGATAGCTGTCAAGTTTATGGAAACTACCCTGAGTCATTTGATGCTATTTGAACAAATTGTTGAATATTAAATAGCATTGTATACTTGTATGCAAAACACACATTATCAGTCACTGTTTTTATATGACTGCACAAAGTCACTCACTTCAAATAACTATGCTAGCAAGAGAACAAACAGAGTTGTATTTGTGAAAATAATATTTGACACATGAGAAAAAATGTCTATTGTTGCAACATTATTAGTATAGAAAGCTAATGTCCTACAAAATAAAAAGGAGCTTTTTCTGCATGGAACTGACATTCTGAAGATGCACTTATCCCATCCTTCTTAAATAACAATTGGCACAGGTCTGTTAAACATGGTTAAATGTAGTGTTGACAGTTCATATATATATGGATATAGATGTATTCCATGTAATTAACTTACAGTTTCTGAATAGACAGGAGATTTATCTTCAATATAGTCAACTGCTGTTGATGACTGCCACTGTCCTGTTATGAACCATTTGTAAGGCTGAAGGAGTTACTTCCCTTGTTGAACACCAATACTATTTACCCTGACTTTCCAAATTATTATACATGTACTTGGGTATCATGTCTTTGTGTGTTAATTTGTGGACATGTATATGATGGTGAATAATAAGCATAAACTACATGGTCAAAATAACATCACATCAGCCTTATGGAGCATTTAATGATTATGAATTTTATCTGCTACCCACATGTATGCAAGACCTCCAGAGTTATCTCCCCTTTATTGTGGTTGGCGACACAGGGATGGTGTTCATGAATTAAAACAAGCAACAGTAATTGATTGAGAGGGAACAGTTGTGTTGAAATGAAAACACATTAGGTATTACGGGGTAATAGGTTAAAGACATATTTTTCTTTTGATCATTTGATAGATTGGACAAATAAATCATTATCAGTGTTTCTTTTTATCCAAAGCTGTTTTATGCGTTCATCAAAAACTGTGCAAACAATTTGTGAAACTGCATGGTTGATGAAACTGGCTTGACAAACTTTGTTCTCATATGGCAGCATAGCACAGTGATTTTAAAAGACAAATGACAGTAGAATATTTTCATGATTTTGTCAACATTCTTCAATGTAATACCAAATGTGTTCATGACATTTTGGATGACAATAAGTGAGTGTCTTGGAAATTAAACTGATCTGAAACCATTAGAATACAATAACTCATTGAAGAACTGACCAAATATCTCAACTGCTTTTTTTAATTTACGTTCTTTACGACCTACTGAACAGAATTTTTCACAAAAAATGTCTGTAAATCAAGAATATAAAAAGGCTGGCCTCATTTGCTGATAAAACAATTACCCCGAAAAGTTTAAGATTTTACTATTTTATCAATTGTTAAGATATTCAAATTATGAGCTGTGTTGCAACAGTTTGTCATCTGTGTGTATTATGTTTCAGCTGTTGCAATCTGCAAACGTAGAATCCTGTCCATGAATCTGCCCACAATACCCGACCACTACACTGATATGGAGCGCACTCTCTACATGTCATCACTCGTACCGTTTGAGAATGTCTGCATGGTAGGTGTCCAACATCTCATTCTCCACATAGGTACACCATATGAAGCCCCCTTTGAATGTTTGATGCCCCTGCCCAGAATAAGACAGGCATAAAACTATACAAACTCGCTCAGTCACTCTGATGCTCAGTGTTCATGCTATCAACCATGGGTTTTTCAAACTGATTTGACTGGATTACTTACAGATTGCTATGATATAGATGTTATGTTACTGATAGGGGTATAAAACAACATTCATGCATGCCCATTTACTCATTCTTTGATCAGAATGGATGTTCATTCCTTGTTTCAGGCAGCCTTGAGCATGTGTGTGACAGAAAATCTCATCTAACTTTATAAGGAGTCAGATGTCAGTGCAATACAACAAACCATAGGCCATGATAAATTAATTATTAGTTTCACGTCCCCTAGCAAACACTCCACCTCAAGTCATTATATTGTCCCCAAGTACCTATAGTTGAAGAATATTACTGTGTGTGTTCCCTTCTATTCTCCATGTGTATCCAATTCATTTTCCATGTGAATCCCATTCATGCTCCATCTGAATCCCATTCATGCTCCATGTGAATCAAATTCATGCTCCATGTGAATCATATTCATGCTCCATGTAAATCCCATTCAAGTTCCATGTGAATCCCATTCATGCTCCATGTGAATCATATTCATGCTCCATGTGAATCCCATTCATGCTCCATGTGAATCATATTCATGCTCCATGTGAATCCCATTCATGCTCCATGTGAATCATATTCATGCTCCATGTGAATCCCATTCATGCTCCATGTGAATCATATTCATGCTCCATGTGAATCACATTCATGCTCCATGTGAATCATATTCATGCTTCATGAGAATCATATTCATGCTCCATGTGAATCACATTCAAGCTCCATGTAAATCACATTCAAGCTCCATGTGAATCCCATTCAAGCTCAAAGTGAATCATATTCAAGCTCAAAGTGAATCATATTCATGCTTCATGTGAATCACATCCATTGACTGTTGATGTTCAAACATGACTTGATCAGGTTGTTTAAAGAAATCTATATATGAAATGCCTCCTGACTCACATCTTTGATAATGTTTTATGATATTTATTGTAATAAAAATGTTGCTATGTAGAGTGACAGTGCTGCTGCTGTTGTTGTTGCAGGTGAGGGCGGCCGGGGGGCTGCTCAAGTTCCTGGAGAAGGCGCGTGTGGGCGTGGAGCTAGAGGACACAGACACCAGGGTGCCAGTGCTGGGCATACACATCTTCACACTGTGAGACAACAGCTCCTTCACCACCATGTGGGGGAACTGTGCCATACTCTACCATATCAATTAGATCTATTTACAGTTCCACTCTGGCGGAAATCATGTTTGAATTGCTGTCATTTTTAGAATAATTCATGAGTTTGAAATTTTGTATTTTGTCAGTGATTTGCTTAGAATTAAGTTATCAAAAAACAGATACTTAGAAGTGAGAATTATGTTTTCAATGTGATTAGTTTTTAAAAAAAGACAAAATAAACTTGTCACATGTTTCTAAATGAATGTGTGAAATGTCTTCCAACTTTATTGCAGGGAAGATCACATGATAATTGATGACATTACATACAGGTAGGTAATACTAAATAATAATGAGGCTTCTTATATAGACTCCATACTTGTGTATGCTCAAAGCGAGTTCCATTATTAACTCGGCCTGTGGATCATTGTGCACACAGGTGGCCTAGTCATCTGAGGCACCACAATTCCCATGTGCAGAGTTGCTTCCCTTGGGCACGCTAAAACTTATGATCATTAGTTTGAATCCCGGTTCACCCACGTTATGTTTCTAGGCTAGTCAGGACCATACCCATGATTTCCTCTCATATTTAGCTGTTGTACAATTGGAATATTGTTCTAAGTGGCATTGAATCCAACTAACTCACTCGTTCATTACTCACTGACATATTGGAGATACATCAAGACATATTTCACTTACCGTATTAGACCGCAAGCGCCCCGCTCTAATAAGCGCCCACGGCGATATTTTCTAATATATTGGATAGTGAACAATCCCAATCAGCACCCCTTCTGCTTGATCAATGTACACAAGACTTATTTATTTGTGTATAATACGCACTCGTGTGTTATATCACCCTTAATTATGGGCAATTAAATTCTGGAAAAATATATGTCATATGTAAACAATTCAGGCTCTTAGCATAAACCACGAAATTTACAGTCTTTCAACTCAAAATAATATTCTAATAATCGCCCCTATTTCTAATTTTGAAAGCGCCCTGGGCGCTTATTACGTTGAATACGTTGAATACGGTAATCATATATATATATGCTTTGTAAGATCACTGACTTTATGTCAATCATATTAAATTGTCCTTAGAAAAAAATTAACCAGCATAAAACAGCTTCCAAATTAATTTCTACTAACCCACAAGTCAAATAGGCTGCAGCTAGTGCTGTCATGGCCCTGTGTGTGGCATTCCAAGGATCTCTCTGTCGTCATGTTTTTAATATCTCATACAGCTGGAATATTGCTGACTGGCGTTTAACAACATTCACCCACTGATATCTTACATAACTCTTGAGTTATCTTAATTAGAACAGATTTTCTCTGTGGTAGGCAGCAGAGCAATGCAAACATTGTAAAATAATCACTTAGATAAAGACGTCTTTTAGCATAATGTTTTATCACTGGTTGTCAAATGTTGTTTTTTGTGTGCTGAGGTAGTGCGCTGCAGATCTTCCACCAAGAGGCCCACCCCTCTGTCTACAAGTCTGGGTCAGGAGCCAAGGAGGGACTTAGTCTGTTTGGTCTGTATCAGCCTAATCCATGGACAGCACCATCTGGCTTATGAAAGATTGTACTGTTACATTTGTTAATTAATTCTCAGATTAGAAGAAGCTATATTTACAAAAGACTGAGTATCTTGATATGATATCACTGCTTAGGAACATTCAAAAAATTGATTCCATTGATGTGTATGTTGCTTTTTATTCAGGCATCCTGAACCGATGTAGATCTCAAATTGGCAGCAAAATGTTGAGGTGAGTGAGGCCAAATGATGAAATGAATGTTTCAAGCAAAGCCTTTGACATACTCCAGACTAGGGCGACCCGTGAAGATCCGGGGTAGAATAGGTCTTCAGCAACCCATGCTTGCCGTAAAAGGCGACTATGCTTGTTGTAAGAGGCGACTGACAGGATCGGGTGGTCAGACTTGCTGTAAGTCATTGATCCCAATTGCGTGGATCGATGCTCATGATATCAATCACTGGATTGTCTGGTCCAAACTCAATTATTTACAGACCGCCGTCATATAGCTGGAAAACCAACAACAAACCAACCGTAGACTAAGGCTGGAACAGGTAACTCGTGTACCCATAGGACTGCCCGGACCCGTGCTTAGTCACGAGTTTAATGACAAAAAGTCACTATAGCTCAGTGGTTTCACTACAAGTCGCTAATGTTCGCATTTCTTTCTGACAATGCACACATTCCTTTTGACTTGGATATGTTTGAGTAAAGATAAAGCTACAGTCAACTTGACTGTATGCTTGAGCTGATCGTTTGATACATGTATCGAAATTGGTTTTTGCCAGGGCTGCGTAAAACAATTCCCAGTCACACATTTTGTTGCTCCCACCTCTTGAGACCTACATTGGGTACCCGGGTATGGTCGGGTAATAGCTGTGTGTGTGTGTGTGTGTGTGTGTGTGTGTGTGTGTGTGTGTGTGTGTGCGTGTATGTGTAACTGGCCTGGGTTGTAAAGTTGGACTCGTCCCAGCCCTACTTTAGACATCTATACACCCCCAAGAAATACTGTCTTGTTTTGTGTATGTGAGCTGATTATTACTGAGGTTGTTTGTCCTGTAGGTTGTGGTTCCTGCGGCCTCTGCGGAATGTGGACCTCCTGAAACAGAGACATGCTGCTATAGAGTTCTTCATGCATGCCAGGAACATAGAGGTCCTTACAACCCTCTCTGACTGCCTCAAGCATATCAAGAATGTACCAGTACGTACACCAGATTGTGTGCCAAATGCCATCATGACTTTAATGCAAGTATCCTTTGAAATTTTGAAACATTTTCATTTCTTGGCAAATGACGTCACAAAGTATGGAGACATACAAATAACCCTGTAGGTATTCCACGTCCAGCCACCTATGACGGTTGTAAGAGGCGACCAATCAGTAAACCAATGCAGCATTGAACAACAAACAAAATAAACAAACATACAGACATGATATAGTATGGTGTAATACCAGTTGGAGTAATTATTAGCTTTTACTTTCTTGCGTACATAATTCTCTATGTGCCATATTGCTTTAAATGGAGTTTATTAAACACATACCCACTCTTCCTTTTTTATATATTAGAACTGCATTATCTCTTGGTAGCCCAATATAAACACCTAGCTTGTCTCCAAGTACTGATAAACTTGGCTTGGTACTGGAGTTGACATTGTTTTACTGTGTATCGAAACCATTGTATGTTTATAGAAATGAGAACATACAACAATAGTTAGGAAGACAATTTTCCTGATTTCAGAGGATCATAACACGCATGCTACAGGCCCAGGCTTCTGTGGGGGACTGGCAGGCCTTGTATAAGGTGGAGTGAACAATTGAACATGTGTTAGATCTGTCCTGTCTTACCTCTGTGCTAGAATTTCAGGGATGAAAGTTTATTGGAGCTCTGTAGATTCAAAGTAATCTTAATATGTTTTCTGAACCGTTTAGATTTCCAAACCTTTCTCTTCAAGTGAAATGATTTATTCTTCATAATGAATTACTGGACTCATGCTTCTACCCTAGCATGGTTTCTACACCTACGTCTGAAAGTTTTGACATGGTGAATGTTGATATACGGGGCGAAAGTTTCATGATGAAGCCTTGATGTTGTAGACTACCTACCATGCCATCTACATCAGGGACATATGTCGGGCACAACCTCAACATATTGCTGTGTTTAACAAGGTGAGTTCTTGACAATTTCTAAAGAGATCTTGTCTCTGAACTATGCTATTTTACCTAATTCTTTACTTGTTTTTTTAGAATACATGTTGGCTAGTGTAAGACAATAGTGAACAATGTTATTGACCATCTTGGAAAAAAGCCTGTCAATGATGTGATGTGTAGGAATACAGGTGTAATTATTCCTTTAGTTTTTTGTAAATTATATGCACAAACCTGTGCAAGTTTTTCAAGCAACTAGGTATCAGATAGATTTACTGCACATGTATGGAGATGGCTTTGGACCAATCTCATTAAAGTCAGATCTTAATTCTGGCTATTGCTAAACAAAGATCTGAAGACATCCCATGCCGGGTCACTTTAGAACGACCTTTCATCCGACCAACCAGAGTGTAGCTTACCAGATCATGAAAGTGACAGTCAGAATGTGTTATCTACTCATGCAACCTCAAAACATTTACCACAGGGTATTCCGAACAACAGTTATGGCTTTATGACTGACTCAATACTTTCTAGGGAATCCGTTCATAATAGAATGTTCTTTGGTTCAGGTTTCAAATTTTTGATCGAGAATTTGTCAAAATTTGTTTTGAAGCATAGTCGCCAGTTTAAAACTAGTGCCGTAATGGACGAGAAGGCTGCCTTCTGATTGGCTAATGTTGACTTCTTGTCAGTCATTCCGTCAGTTGGTCAATGTTGACTTCTTGTCAGTCATTCCATTAGTTGGTCAAAGTTCGCGAAAGTTTGGTCTGACGTGACCCGTAATGGGATGTCCTCAGATTTAGCTGTAGCGAGAACTGAGATCTTATTTGAATGAGATTGGCAGTACCCCAATGTAGTTGTTCACAATATCGATCACTCCATGGATGGCGTGTGATCATACCCTGATGACATGGATCATTGTTCACAGAAGTGATTGTATACAAGTGTAATGACAGTAGCCTTCATAGTAGCCTCGATTGTTCAACACCCCAGAATGGCATTTTATTTTTTTTACAAAACCAAAGAACAGAATTATTTAGAATCAATATTCTGTGCAGCCTAAGTAAGTCAGTTTGAATAAGAGAAATGAGGTGTTTGTTTCAGATCAGCACATGTTTCAGTGAAGCTCTCCACAAGATTGCAACACTCATCAGTAAGATTGTGAGTTGACTGTCTATCTGTGACTTTCACAAACAGATTGAAGCTGATTCTAGTCAAATATCTTTTGGTATAGTTAATTCAAAAAATAATTTATACATTCTGAAAGTTAATAGTGAAATCTTTTGAAAATGGTGCTAAAAGTCTGTTAATTAGATTAGAGGGTTTAGCTCAGTCATATTAATTTTACAGTTCACTAACAGAGTTATGTCCCTTAGTTGCATACACTCACTGGTTGGAGGTTCCAGTCTTAGATTCGCCCTGATTGTGATGGTCATCAGTGTCATACCAGTGTTAATGAGTTTCACCATAGTGATAAACGTCTTGGCCCTACATGACTATTGGCTTTCCTCCCACATTATGCTTGGTATTTGGGCATGATATATATGTGAATTGAAATACATGTAATGGTCTTTTCCAAGTATAACTATTGTACAATGTTTCCATATTAGGTTGACTTCGAACAATCTGCTGTACAAAATCATTTTGTGGTCAAGACAAATGTGGACCCACAACTTGATGAAAGTGAGTGTTTTACTTTTTTAATTGTATTGCTGTCACAGTGAAATTTGCATATTGAAATTTGAAACATTCAGTTCTTTATCATACCTCAGTTGTAAGTCATCAGACATACTTTGTATTTTACCCTTTTGGTGCACTGGTCACATTGGAACCCCAAATACTTACTATAAAAAATCCACAGCACTCATAAATATATTGATCAATGTAAATCCATGCTGTAAAATATTGCTGGGGCGGTCGGGTAGCCTAGTCGTTAAAGCATTCGCTTGTCACGCCGGTGGGGTAGCCTAGTCGTTAAAGCATTCGCTTGTCACGCCGAAGACCCGGGTTCGATTCCCAACATCGGTACAATGTGTGAAGCCCATTTCTGGTGTCCCCCCACCGTGATATTGCTGCAATATTGCTTAAAGCGGCGTAAACCTTACTCACTCAGTATAAAATATTGCTAAATTCTTGAAAATGGCCTAATGCCACTTGTCTCTATCAAAATCGCTATATGTTGTCCTGAGATAAGAGACTACCAGAGAAGTCCATAGCACAGCTGTTTTTGTGCCATTACTACTATACAAACTGATGTGGACTGTTGCCCACTCTATCATTGATACTGGACCCCTGGTTTGTGTGGTCCAGACGGCACTGTCCAAGCCCTGTGATATGGCCGAGTTTACGCTGACTATTGCGTGTAACATTGTTCACATCCACCTTGGAATGAATGGATGGATATTTGACACTTTTGTTATTGTGTCATCTGAGATTATGTTTTTTCAGAGAAGAGGACATACAATGGACTGCCAGACTTCATGACTAAAGTTGCTAGAGAGGAACTGAACAGACTAAGTCCAGACATCGTGGAGTGTAACATCATATACCTGCCACAGGTAACACCACCAGTTTGTAGATAAATACAGGGGAACCACTTGGTACATGCCTCGAGCAGTCTGCCTCATGAAAGCATTTTTGACGTTGTACCATGGTCGATTAAGGTGCGTTTTTAGCGACCCATAATATCCATATTGGTGTCACATTTTTGGCTGTTAAAATTAAGTTTGGACACAGACAAGTGTCAAAAACGAGAAACCTCCAAAAATGCATCAATGGGAAACTTTAATGAATTATTTCATGAAGTGACAGTTCTTTTAGGGTTCAGTATATATGGCGGGGGATGGGTCCATGGTGTTTATCATGACAGAAGGAAGATGTGATACATTGGATAATCGAGAAGACTTTGGACACAAGTATTCACTCAGTCACTTGTCCAAAAGCATTCTCGCAAAAAAAGCATTGGTGTGAAATAATCCTTAAACTTTTTGATGCTGGTGTTCAGTGTACAGAATATTCTAGGTATTATGTGTCCATGTCTGATATTTGTGAGTTGAAATATTTGTTCAGATCGGGTATTTGCTGGCCATCCCTCAGACTGGGAACATGAAAAGACCAGAGGAATATGAGATCGAGGGACTAGAATTCATTGTAAGTAAGAGAGAAAATCATGTTATGCTACATGATAAACAGATTTGAGTCGGCTATTTGCTGAGATGAATATGAATGGTTTGATAAAGGAAGTAGAAATATTATTATGCAAAATCCCTAATACAAGACTGTATGTCTAATCAGCACTAAAGCTGAGGAATGGTTTGTTGGATGCAACCTACAACAGAACTGATCACATTGTGGTTGGCTGTCAGGAATGTGTACAAATGAACTTAGTAGCATAATGCCACACTGAAGTGGCACAGTGGGGAAGTGTTAGCTGGTAACAGAACCTCACGGTCCAGCTGTATTTACTCCTATTGCTACAACGTGTTACATCGTTCTTGGTGACCCCTTTTGGGATCCTGGGTGGGAATCCAGATTTGTTTACAGGTCGCAGAAAGATTGCTGAAATATTGCTTACTGCCAAATTAAACAACATTTACTCACTATACCTGATGTTTAATCAGCACCCTCACACTGCTGTTATAATGTTAAGTTTTTTTCACACTGTTGTTCTCCAACAGTTTCTTTCCAATGAAATACTTCACTACCGAAGTGCAAGTACAAGGGGTAAAGTGATGTTATTGTTCATTTGAATTGTCAATTTGAATTCGAATAAATTGGTTGACATTGTTGGTTGTGTTTTGTCATTTAAGTTAAGAATAATCTTGCCATAATTGTTACCTCACCTGGTCTGGAAGCCCAAGGGAGTTAGATCCTGATGTGCTTCTGTTGGCATCTGTTTTCGGTACACATCTTCTCTAAAACCAGTAAAGCTGAAACTTGGTATACATTTCCTACCAATGATCATGATGATGTCCACAAAGCTTTTTTAATTTGTTCTGATCCATTTGTAAATCTCAGGTCATTTGTCCTGCGTTTATTAATTATTTGTGAAGAGAAGCTTTGACAATGACTGTCATTCAATATCAACAATGAGTACCTGATATAATGACTGTTATGATTGACTACCTATGAACATAAAAACATAACTAGGTGAGCTACAGTGCTTTGGCACTGTTTCTTTTGTCTCCTCCTCCTAAACAGTTATGCTTGGAGATATGCTTGTATGCAGCTGAGGATAATCATCTTGAGGCCTTTCAGTTGAATATTTGTTGTATGATTGTATCATTTATTGTATTTGTTGTAGCTCAACCCACATTTGGTGTAGTTGTATGTCATCAACTGGCCTGTGTTCTGTATCACATTTTAGTTAAAATGTGCATCACAACCATACACTGTTTATTACAAGCATTTTCTACTTCTCATAGATAGTAAGATATTTCCAGGATGCATCTAGTGTGTGATGTGATAGGCCAAACATGAGCTCAGTTGACAGAGCAATACTTCCAATACTAGTGCTACTGAACACAGGGCGGCAATTTTCATTAGAACATGAAGTTCGCTTTCATTTTTGTGTTATCAATTTGTTTTTCACTACTAAAATTGGCATGATGAAAAGTAATCATCCTACCATATTCCAAATTGACAAGAAGTAAATTTTTTTTAACAAATTGCATGTGAAAGAATATAACACAACAGACAGAAAAATAGATTTGTCAAATTAGGACTGACAGAAAACGAAAGACTAATATCTGTGTGTAATAATAATAATGTAATTATGAGATGATAGACAAATTAATCATCAAATTATTTATGTTGTAAGGTGATTGATAATCAAGATTATTTAATTCAAATTTTGTTGAATTATAAGTTTCAGTATGTTTTACAATTTGCAGAGTTGGATCGCCTGCTTGGTGACACAATGTGTGACATAACAGGTAGCTAACATTTGATCTTGAGTTTCTTTGCCTCATAAATTGATGCATTCTTTCAGTATTGGTCTATTACTTTCAAAATACTTTTTATGGACGACTTAAAACAAATCCAAAAATTTGAAATTCATTACTCTTTGGTGAAAATATATTGTATATTTAACAAAATGGAGACCCTAACAGGGTGTTAGTTGTAAATAGAATGGGTGATCAAACAATATTCTCAAATATGAACATGTATTTTTATGCCAATTCTTGGTTTATTTTACAACCAAATTGTGAACTATGTAACAATGTCACATGATGCTGTACAGACAATGGTGTTACATCTATGTAATCCTGTTTATTACAGACCATGAGACCAGCATCCTGCATCGCCTACAGAACAAGATCTTGGAACACACGGATGTCCTGTACCTCGTCATGGAGCATGCTGCTGAACTTGACTGGTAACACAATAAACAATTAAAGAGATAACACTGGAACATGAAGTTGAACACTGTCTAACATTGTCATGGAGCATGCTGTTGAATATTGTATGACGTTATGTAGCATGCTTGTGAAAAGTGTATGATGTCATGGAGCATGATTGTGAAAAGTGTATGACATCATGGGGCATGCTGTTGAATAGATGTGCACCATGACTGTTGGAATTTATATGTATGCTCACTGCCAAAAGAAACAAAATATCATACATGTTGGTTAATATATGAAGAATTTCTCATATTCAAGAGATTTTAGATTGGTTTGATGCACAGATGAACATACTGTTATGGTGTGTATCATGTTTGACGTGTATCAAATAACTATCAACCTAAAGGCCTGGTCAAGGTTAACACATCATATTTGCCATCAGTTATTCATGTCTTAAACAGTCTCTCAAAATTTTAAATAAACATTTAGATAAAAAAACAACTTTTCCAGTTTGATGGCCTTGGCAACCTGTGCAAGAGAGTTCAACTATGTGAAACCTGAGCTGGTCAAAGACCCTGTCATTGACATAGAGGCTGGGAGGTTGGTACTGGCAAGATATATTCTATGTTGAAGTCAAATACGTTCCTATTCTCTTTCAAAAACTTACAAGCCTTTGAGAAGAATACACAATTTCCTTTACTCTACAAGACCCCCGAAAGAACATGTTTATTTTCCAGTTGTTATTGATGTTACTTCTTGCAGACATCCACTTCAAGAGCTCTGCTGCACTCCCTTTGTGCCTAATGATCTTCACAGTGGTGGGAACAGTGGCAAGATTAAGCTCCTCACAGGTCCGAATGCTTGTGGAAAAAGTGTCTACCTGAAACAGGTACATGATTCACTTTTTACTTTTCTGAAGACCTCTTTGCTTTACTATATATATAATATTGTAATCCCATCTATGTCTCCTGATGATCATGGACATCATAAAATACATACATGCTGATAAATGTTTCTTTGTTTAGATCCACATTGTTTGAAGAGACTTGTTAGTATCTCTTCAGAATAGGTTCACTGAATTATTTCTGATAAAAATAAAATTAATCTCTTAGAACTTACAAACAAAAACCCTTGCAATCTAGGAAACAATGAAACTAGGAAACAATGAATACCGTATTAGATGTAAAAAGCACCCAGGGTGCTCTCAAAATTAGAAATAGGGGGCTCTTATTAGAATATTATTTTAGTGGGGAAAAAACAGAGTTAAAAGGTAAATTTCGTGGTTTATGCTGACACCCTGAATGTTTATGTACGACAGATATATTTTTCCAGAATATAATTTCCCTTGATTAAGTGTGCATATAACAGATGAGTGTGTAATTTAAGCGAATATATAAGTCTTGTGTACATTGATCAATCGGAAGGGGTGCTAATTAAGATTGTTCACTGGCCAATTTATTAGCGAATACCGCCATGGGCGCTTATTAGAGCGGGGCGCTTATTACGTCGAATACTGTAAATGGAATATATGACATTGTGGCAAGATGGTGGTAATCCTGTCACTGTTGAAATACTGTTGCAATTACTCACCACTTCAATTTGACCGAAGTCACAAAACTGTTTGATTTACTACTGGGTTGTTGTGAGAGATAAGATGGAGATGATTTGCTCCAGATAGCCTTGATGGTGTACATGGCCCAGATTGGCAGCTTCGTGCCGGCAGAGCGTGCTGTGATAGGGATGGTGGACCGGATCTTCACCAGGGTCAAGTCACTGGAAAGTGTGTCGCTCGGACTGTCCACCTTCATGCTGGACATCAACCAGGTACACTTTCTACAGATGAGCTGTCGTGTCACAGGCTTGAAATGTACATTGTATCACAGTCAGAGATGTTCGTTCTGTTTCATCCATGTTTCAGTGTGTGTTTAGACCTTCTTACAGTATCCCATTATTATTCTGGGAAAAGTTGACTCTCAGGACCCTGTGCTTGAGCAAACTGGGATCATATGACCACAATGACAAGCTCATTAAAATCTCATCTTTTACTCCAATACCTCTACTTGAAGATCTGAGTTCCCGTCCATAGAATCCTGACAGCCCAATAAAATGATGGTAGGGGGGTGAGCCAATCCTGGTGTCAAGTTTCTAAAAGCTTTTGCTTCATTTCTTTGCAACCTTGATCCTGAAAATTGCGATCAAATGAAAACTGCCACAAAACACAAATAAAGCCTCGATAGTACCCTTTTGGGTCTAGATGCCATGGCGCTCAGAAATGACAGGTTGTACAACATATACACAACAATATCATAGTGTGGCTTTATGTGTTGAGATGCATAAATAGAAATGCTTGTCTGAATGCTTCACACACTTGCACAGTTAGTCGACAAGTATTCATTATTTTACAAAAAGCTCAGCAAAATGCGCTGTTGCGCCATGAAGCATGAAATGCGAGCTCATCCCACTGCTATATTTGTGCTATATTTGGAATGTGCAAGTCACGTGACAGCCAGTTGATATCATCTGCTTGCACTAGTTATTGCACAGTCATCCGCGTGAGTTATTGGTTGCAAATCAGCCAAATTGAACAGTGGGCAATGAGAAAATATTGTAAAAGCATCAATACCCATTGGAAATCACAGGAGTTGCCAAGAATATTTGGCATACCTTGGACAACCAACACTATTATCAGAAAATATGGGCGAGTGGGTTCAGTGGAAAATTTGGAACAAAATTGGTGGAGGAAATCTTTTATGAGACGGAACTTTGTGCATGATGTAAAAAAACAAAAATGTGTGAAATGGTGTAGGGAAAGAAAATTATGAACAGTCAGTGACCACTGGGGAATGTTAATAGTTTTGGATGAAGTTGTGTGAGGTAGAGGTACTAGTGATCGTGGTGGCACATGGTCCTGTGTACAGCGTACAGCTAGAAAATCAGGCGAACTTATGCAACATTGGTTGTGGAGAGTAGATGGATGGGTGACCGTGTTTGGCAGCTTGACTCCTGAGAGTTTTTAGGGCTTCTGTCCTGCCCCACACTGAAGCACATGTTACATTTGGTGTCTCCAAGACAAGTGACATTACTACAGATATGCCTCTGTTAATCCAGCGGTGAATGGGTACCCGGTAGGATGAGATGGTAATGTGACTGTTAACCTTCTAGTGCCTTACAGGCAGTTGGGTTGTATACTCTGTAGGGAGTTGCGAATGAAAATTGAATGCACACTGGTCCATTGACCGAGGTAATAATGTAGCTCTTAGAGCATGCTTCAGAGTGTGGATTTGGCGCATTATAAATTTTGGGAATGCTTCAGAGTGTGGATTTGGCGCATTATAAATTTTGGGAATCACATCATCACTGATTA
Organism: Haliotis cracherodii; assembly: GCF_022045235.1. Taxonomy (NCBI): domain Eukaryota; kingdom Metazoa; phylum Mollusca; class Gastropoda; order Lepetellida; family Haliotidae; genus Haliotis; species Haliotis cracherodii. Next base: position 22,507,268 of record NW_027266297.1, on the reverse strand, counting down.
TTATTTTCTTTTTATCTTATTTAAACATATTTTTCTCAATATTTCAGATGGCTGAGGCATTGAGAAGTGCAAATGAGAGGTCGCTGGTGATTGTTGATGAATTTGGGAAGGGCACAGAAACAGTAAGATATTGATGAATTGTTAGAACACAATGGCATTGGAATAATACTGATTTGATATCTTGAAACTATCATATGTCTATCAATGTTAGAATTAAAAGTGTGTCCCTTTTAATCTGAAGACCCATTACAAGGCAGTCTTATCATAAGGTTCAGGACTGATTGACTTTCATCCTTACTTTTGGTCTCTGTAGGAGTAGCATGCCTTTTACTTTCACCAGGATGCTGTACCCCTGCCATGTTTGTTACCAGACAGATGGCCTCTCCCTGTTGTGTTCGTGTCTGAAGTACTGGCTAGCACAGAGTGCCCTGTGTCCACACGTCCTGATGTCCACTCACTTCCACAGTCTTGTCCACCAGAACATGCTGCCCAAGTCAGACCAGCTCCAGTACCTAGTGAGTTACCTAGCTCCTTGACTTCAGCTTTCAGTACACAGGGGCTAACCAAGGCAGACTGCATGCTTTGGATTGAAGGTTTCATGAACTAAATGTCATGGAAAAGAGACGCTAAATATTTGTTTGATGTGTGATGAAAAAATGAACTCATGTTTGAGAAGGGTAACCAAACATAAACATTTTAAAGGTAAAACATACATCTGATGCAACCCTTCCATGTATAAGAGATTTAATTCCAGACTTTGTATCTGATTTATAGATTTCATCAGTCAATTTGACAGTCCTTATGGTGAAGAGCTGGTGTTTTTGTCCAGCTATGTCTTGTGTCCTATATATATACTTGTTCTTCCAGACATTAGACACACTACACAATGGTGAGGAGCTGGTGTTCCTGTACCAGAGTGTTGAAGGACACACTACATCCAGCTATGTCTTGTGTCCTATATATATACTTGTTCTTCCAGACATTAGACACACTACACAATGGAGAGGAGCTGGTGTTCCTAGCTATGTCTTGTGTCCTATATATATACTTGTTCTTCCAGACATTAGACACACTACACAATGGTGAGGAGCTGGTGTTCCTGTACCAGAGTGTTGAAGGACACACTACATCCAGCTATGTCTTGTGTCCTATATATATACTTGTTCTTCCAGACATTAGACACACTACACAATGGTGAGGAGCTGGTGTTCCTGTACCAGAGTGTTGAAGGACACACTACATCCAGCTATGTCTTGTGTCCTATATATATATACTTGTTCTTCCAGACATTAGACACACTACACAATGGTGAGGAGCTGGTGTTCCTGTACCAGATTGTTGAAGGACACACTACATCCAGCTATGTCTTGCGATGTCCTATATATATATACTTGTTCCTCCAGACATTAGACACACTACACAATGGTGAGGAGCTGGTGTTCCTGTACCAGATTGTTGAAGGACACACTACATCCAGTTATGCCAGCCACATTGCAGCACAAGCAGGATTGCCACAGGATGTGGTTAACAGGGGAACACAGGTTGGCCAGCATTGTATCAGATACTAGAATCCTGGTGTCTACCAAATATACACAGAAAAACATGACTCTCACTTGACATGCTGACTGTATGAGTCTGTTGTAAATAAATCAAGCTTTTGATAATGAATTACTTCTTGTCTTTGTATTTCTGTTGCTATCCATCTGTACTTGACTGAGTCCACAATTTGCTACTGATAGAAATAAGAAAGGCTAGATGTAGGTCACATGAATATGACTATTAACTTTCATGGCAGTTCAATATAAATTTTGTTGTATTCCATTTTCTGTGAACCAAAACAGACCTAATCATACCTTGTCCTTTGCATATGATGATAAAAAAGGATAAAATAAGAGCTTACTGCATGGATATTTATATAAGACTTCATTACAGACAATGCTGAGATTGTGACTTATAATACTGTGTTTGTATTCCACGCACTCCTTCAGGTGTCGGCCCTGCTGCGGGAGTGTCGCCCTGTGCACAGGCTGGACACAGAGGACACCATGTCACAGCTCAAGAGGTGATGACTGGGACATTATCTGTCTTTTTAATCAGGAATAACACCAATAACCATAGCTTGAAAACATTATCTCACCCACATGAGGATTTTGGATTAGAATAGGTCCTCAGTCTGTTGTTAGAGGTGACTAAATGAATTTGGTTGTGAGACTGTGTCATCATTCCATGATGGCGTTGGATGATGCTCATAATATCATTGTCTGGATTGTCTGTAATATAGCTGTAATATAGCTGTAATATTGCTGTGATATTGCTGAGTGCACTGCATCTCATGTTGTATGATCAATACAGTATTGTTATACAGTATGTAGTACATTCATATCAATGTAGACCATGTGGTTGGGTATTGATCTCTCATTGTACCATTGTGTTCAGATGTGAGAGGATGGTCACCCGGTTCCTGCAGCTGGACATGATGTCAGATGATCTACAGTCCTTCCTCAAAGACTTCATCCTGCCAGTCAGCAAGGGCAAGCACTGACCAACCCCCTTATCAACCTTTGTCCTGATCAAGAAGTGCAAACACCAATCTAATTAAAATCAGATCTTTTACTCTGAGTGCGTGAGTGAGTGAGTATGATTGTCTACCCGACCGCCCTCTTTTACTCTGATCCGATACCTCTCTGCGTGACAATCTGACAACTCGTTCATAGCAGGTGACATCTGAACCCAAAGCAAACTTTGACAGCCCAAGCAAAGTAAAGGTTGTGTGTCTTCTTGAGCCAATCGGGGGGCACGGGTGACCCAGTCGTCTAAGGTGCCGCGATTTGCTGTGCAGAGTTGCATCCCTTGGGCACGCCAGAAACCTATGATTGTGGGTCCGAATCCCGGTTCGCCCCGATTATGTTTCTAGGTTTGTCAGCACCATACCCGTGCTCATGGGTTTCACCGAAGTGGTAAACATCTGAGACCTGCATGACCTCGGGCTTTCCTCCCACATTAAGCTGACACGCCATGATATAACAGGAATACTGTAAAAAGCAGTGTTAAGCCCAACTCACTCACTCACTCACTCACTTGAGACTATTAAATGTCAGCTGTCTGAAGCCACTCAGTTTCATTTCTTTACTCGTAAAAGCTTTGATCTCGGCTAAAGAAAACCAGCACAGAACACAAATATACCCTGGATAGTACACCCTTTTCTAAGTGTCATATTTTTAACTTATCCTGATTTACTCCTTTATGCATTTACTGCTTTCTTTTGACAGAAAAACAAATCTGTGTGAGGTCCAGCAGAAGTTCTTCCAACCAGTTGTGAGGCAGACCCTCTCGCACAGCGCCCACATGACCTTGGAAGTGATGACGTCACATATCTTCACATTACTGCTTGTCACCATCCTGACAAGTTGTGTACAATAAATATGTCCAGCTGATCTTAGTTCATCCTGTTTGCTTGTCCTTTGTTCATTACATATATGTGAATTATGTCCTTCATATTGCCTTACCTAAAGTCTCTCCTTGGCTTCTAAGTGTGTCTCAGCATAATTTTAATCCTTTAACCTCTGTAAAAGATCTGCTTAAATTGCAGATTCATGCTTGCCCTTTGTGTCCTTTGTCATGGTAAGAAGTCACACAGCACAGCAGAACCTACTTCACACAAGGAGGATGTTGGACTCTCAGGAATCTGTTTTACAGGAGACACCGGCCTGATGTTACGTCCCTGCCGTATACATCGCGATGGGCGCAGACTACACCTCTGAGAGCTGTATTACCCTTGCCCCACTTAATGTTTACTTGGGCTTCCTCCAAGCGCCTTCAGCATACCCGCAGACGACAACGTCATACACACATCCTGCGTGGATGCCCAGCTTTGTACAGTCTATTTCCACCAGACCTATGCGCCTCACCTGCTTTTTTTCAACAGCTCCTTCGTACCATCCAGCCCCTCCGGTGAATCCTGCTCCACCAGCGCCTTCCGCACCTGCTGCACCTGTAGCACCTCCTGTGCCTACACCTCCAGCGATCATTGGTGGTCCTTTCTCCTCTGGGGCTCTGCCTTCCCATGGCTCAGCGTCACCCGGGGCCTCCTCCAGATGTAGTTCTAAGTCCTGATCAATCTGTACAGCAGTTTGCCGCACCCAATGCCAAGCAAATTTCACCTGTGTGCTTGGTGCATTTCAAAAGGGCTTCAGGCGCAAAGGGCCACACAGACCCTCAACCTGGGGCCTTTTTGACGATAAATGGTGCTCTTTTGAATCATTTTGCAAGAAAAAACATCAAGACCCCACAACAGCATCCCCTCAGTTCTTGGCCAAATACCTGTTGTACCTGTGCAGTAAGCGACACCCTAGGGCCAGCACCATAATGACCTACCTGGTGGCCATTAACACAGTGTTCCAGAGGATCGAAAACTGACCAAGGTTCTGGAACTGCAAGCCCTCCTGCACTCTTTCCACCTTGAGGATCAGAAGGTCAAGTTTCAACCACTTGCATGGGATCTGAACGTGTTTTGGGGGTTTCTGTGTGGACTTCCGTTCGAGCCTCTCCACGCAGCTTCCTTCTATAACCTCACCAGAAGATAATTTTCCTCTTGGCTTTGGCTTTAGCTATGGTGGCAAGGGTCAGCGAGCTACATTACCTGTTGCTTGACAGGTGCTTCAGCATCCCACCTCTCTCCTCGATTGTAGGGAGGAACTCCATCTGTGCCCGGAAACGACTTTTCTTTTCCATCTCCAAGACATCCATGACTGAAGTCAGCCGCAATAAACATTATCCCTATGGTTATACATGAGGCCACTGGCCTTGATCCTGCCAGAGCCAACAGTCCTTATGAGATCTTGGCTGTCACCTTTACAATGGCTCTCCACAGCAATTGCTATGTCAAATCCATCACATCAGACGCCACTAACACCAATTTCCAACTGTCTGGAGCTGGCCTTTCCTGACTCTTGCAGTGTTCGCATACCCAACGCTGGGTCTATATGCTGGCAGCATTGGCTTGGTAAGGCAGTGTTTAGACTCTAGCACATGATATTTTCGATTGCTACATTTTGCTCGGACGTCCTCAATCTCTCATTCTTTCTGCGGACAGGATTGGCTGAGTGATTGCCGATCTTCGCAAGTGATGGGCAGGACGGCTGCTAAGACATTCTAGAGGGTTTTTTCTGAGGACCACATCTGAATGTATGCCCACCTCCAGAACGTTTGATTCAGATGCATCAAAAAGTAATGCAGGATAAGTTTAAAAAATTTGTAAAATCTAAAACTTTTTGCATTTATATAGTTACGTGCATTACTACGTCTGATTGGCCCACCCGTTGCAGGGCTGCCTCCCCACCATGTCTTCAGATGTTATGTTCAAGCAGTGATGTGAAGATACAAAACGTCATCACTTCCGTGGGCGCTGTGCAATGGGGTCAGCCTTACAACTAGTTGGAACAACTTCTTCTGCAGCTGCACCTCACACAGCTTTGTTTTTCTGTCAAAAGAAGACAGTAAATGCATTAAGGAGTAATGCAGGATAAGTATAGAAATGTAAAAAATATATTAAGAATTTACTAAGATGTATAAATTATCTATAAAACAGTGATAGTGTGGCTTATTTTTTTGCTTTCACATTTCCTTGATTATATTCATTTTCAAGGTAAACAAAATCAGATGTGCTTCTCTGAATGCGTCGCTCACTTGTACCAAGACTTGGCGCTGATTTGAATGATTAGAAAGTCACCTGACACAACGTCCTATTGGGGTGTCCTCAGATTTTCACACAGAGAAGTATTGTATTGGAGTAAAAGATCTTATGTTAATGAGATTGTGCAGACATAACAACTTTTAATCTTGTTGTCTCATGCTGCAGTCAGCAATATTTCAGCAGTGTTGTGGCTGCAGCCAGCAGATAATCCGCTCCAGCTCCAGCTTAGACAAATCAGTGATTATTGATTGTGTGTCACTGTACCCTGATGGCATGGGGTGTTGCTCATATCATCAACCACTGGTTTGTCCTGTTTAAGGCTGCAGTGATATAGCTGGAATAGTGTTGCCTGTCGTGTAAAAACAACAAACACTAACTGTGGACCAGTCCGCTACTTCAGCTACTTGTCAGAATAACGAGTCTGTCAAATTTCATTCTGTCTGTGCTCAACTGATAACACAAACATCTGAAAATAATGCCAAAGGACATATTTGGGGTAGTAGACTCAGGTTTGTTTTTTTGCACTGGTATATGTACCAAGCTAAAGAGTGTATGATTTCATGGTAACACATGCAAATATCAAATTGTAGGTAGCAGAACAGTGTTGCTGAGCTACATGGGAGATATATTGTTGACACAATGTACTCAGGTTTTTGATGTAGATACTGTTGATGTCACAGGGTATCTTTGCTTCAGACAGGCCTTCATCTATGCTCATAACTGTCCTGTTTTAGTTTTATTGCATAAATGAATTAGAAATAAGTGAAAACTCAACTTTTGATAGGTATACTCCATGGATAGTTTTTAGACATGTCTTCTGATTATTATTATTACTTGAAATGAAGTTGAAAATGTGTCGGCTCAATCCATGGAAATATTAAATACTATTTTAATGACATCTCGAAGTAATCAGTCACTTTTAATTCCTACCTGGTATTACCCAGAATTTCCCCACCAAAAGTTGTGCAGTATACTATGTTATTGACATTTATAGCAAATTCTGGAATTTGTATACTGTTAAGTGATATATACTGAGTCAAATCTTGTCTTATACACGTTATGTAGTGTAAGTCTGTTGTTGAATAAATTATTTTAAGTATTGGAAAATTGTGTTGATTCGAATCTGTTTTTGCAGTCCCTCAGATGAACAGTATACTAGACCTGGGAACTTGTATTCCACTCTTGTTGATTAGTTTAACCTTCTTAATGCCTCGTGTGTGATACTGAATAATTCATGGTACGATTGGACTCTACTGTGTCAGTCAAGTGTTTGGTGTCTACAATTTGATACTTCAGAGTGCTGGCCGAATAGCTAAGAAAACATGTTGACTTTAATACTTGTGTATTATTGGTTTAAACTATTTCTTTTCTTACACCACACGTAATTGATTTGTGAGAGTGAGTATGGTTTTACGCCGCTTTTAACAGTATTCCAGCCATATTTTTATCCAATGAATCTGGATCCGTCAACAAGTACAAGTTATATTCATGACGGTAATATACAAAATACAATATAACAAATACATGATGATCAACTGAATACTTTCAACAGACGCAAGTGGTCATGAACAAGTTTGGTGTTATAAGCAGTGGAAGATAAGGATAGTGTATATGCAGGATTTATACTCTCGCGTTGGTTTAAACCTGGTTGGTGATGTAAAATTACCATCACCATTCGATATTGTGTTGAGATCAACACAGAGTAGGAGAAGGAATACGCTGATGTCACTTGCGAGGTAGCAGAACTGAACAAATTTCTTTGCATTTGATGTCAGATGAAGAGTAAAGGAATAAAAGTAAGTAACAGAAAACAAAACTCGTATATTTTCATGTTTGAAGAAACAATCAGTCATTTGTTGATTTTTAAAATTACTTACAGAAGTTCCTTCGATCTTCGTAACATCGAAATAGATCCAAAACAAAACGAGGAGATTAATTTAAGGAGTCTAATTCATTTCAGTCAAAATTTCTAAAACCCAGTCTCATTTTTCAGGCAATATGTACATTGACTGAATATTTCAGTCAATATGTACATTGTCAGAGTGAATGAGTCGATATACAAAGACATTGACTGTAACAACTGCATCGTTGCACTTCATTAAATTGTCATTTTGTTCTTTAAAAATTGGTTTGTTCTGTATAGTTCCCATTATAGGTCATGACAAAGGTTGTTTTTTTAAAAACAACATCATTTGGCTTCAAGAATAATATTCCAATAGTATCTCATCACCCAAGCTGGATTAAGACTTTGCAAAGATGAAGATGATCTGTCTTGGAAGCATTCGTAAAATCTCAAATATCAACAAAATCAATTTCCTCATTATGACTGAAGGACCACTTCTATTGACTGTTCGATATCCGGGGTGTTTTTCTCTTGTGTATGTATTTAGTAAGGTTATCAGTTATCCTGCCGTACATGTGTTTAAACAAAGTTTCCAAGCGTGCAGGTTAATGTTACACCACAGTTTAACGTTGGGTAAATATGTTAACTATTTTATAGGGCCCGACGGCTTAAATATAAAACTAGTTTGTCCTATTTCCACATGTAGCGCTCTGTGATGTGCAGATTTTATATTTATAAAACGTGTATGAGTGTTCATAAAGCTGAGACGTTTACAGACAATCGGTCTGCCTGTGTAACAGATGGGATGACATGCCTGTCAACGTAATGTTTTGAAGCGCATTGTAGCAATCTTCTGACCCAAGGGATTTTGAGATTAAATATGATAAAAGGAAACACAGCATAACAATACATCAAAGTATGCCGATGTGTGGCGCAAGACGCTGAAACAGTGTTACCCACAACACAACAACAAAGCGACGGCGCCTCGCAACCTGTGTTGTCGAGACACAACTCGGGACGTGTTAATCATGACTCGTGATACCGAACTCTGTATACAAGACGTGTTTTCACCTGTCTCGTCAAATCATACAGACATTATTATTTCGCAATGGAAATCATCTCAATGAATGAATTACCGAACCGAGGATATCCAGACCGTGCAAAGAAAACCAACAGAGAGCTACCAAAACTATATAATATAATATAAGGGATTGTGTCTTAGTAATTTTGTCTGAAGGTATTCTATAATTGGGTAGCTCTCTGCTGTTTTCCTTTGACAAACCTGCTATCGAGACATTAATGTTGAACTATTCTAGTATATATAGAAACCAAAATGTTTTTTCGAAGTAATAAGGTAATACGAATCAATATTTCTTGTAGATATACACCCTTTACTTGTGTAACATACGTTATTAACATGCAATATAGGTTACCTCTTAACCACACGTGTATAACTGTAAGTATGGAGAGGAGTCCGTAAGTGATTCACTTTTATCCAATCCTTTTGAACATGTCAATGTAAATATAAGAATCGCGGATCACACAAAACCTTAAAATACGGTTAATCGGGCTTTCGTCAAAAGAGAGGAAAACCAACAGTGTGGCATTAGAATTGACACGGATATAACATGCGGTATTGAAGTGTGATATGGATTAGTTCGTTAGATTCTATTTATGTCAAAACACGTATATAAATGTCAGCTACACTGCCTTAGACGACGGGGCTAAATACTCGAGTCTGGACCAGACAATCCAGTGATTGACATCATGAGCATCGATCCATACAATTGGGATACGATGACATGCACCACCCAAGTCAGTGAGTCTGATCAGCCGATCCCGTTACTCGCCGCTTACGACAAGCATAGTCACCTTTTACGGCAAGAATGGGTTGCTGAAGACCTGTTCTACCCCGGAATCTTCACGGGTCCAGTGCCACTGTTGTTTTACACGAGAGCTAATCCTTCAAATATTAGATGTCTACTATTTTCTTATGGTTTTGGTTTTGTTTCGCTGTCACAAACAGTTGGAGATAAATAATGTTTAATAAGTATGTTGAAGGATTGTGCTATTAATATGTTTCATCAAAATTGGATATATACTACAGTCAACTAGGGTTATAACGAACACGCTTATAACGAACTGACGGATATAACGAATTTACTTTTTTGGTCTCGACTATTTGCTGTAGTTATGCTATATATGCTTATAACGAACTACGGTTATAACGAACTAAAATTAGTAGTCCCTTTGAGTTCGTTATAACCGGACTTTACTATATTAATAACAGTTCAAGATATAACCTTTATAGAGAATATAAAAGTTTGTTAGAACCAGAAAAGAATCTTAATGCAATTAGAGAATTAAAGCTTCTAAATATTTTGGGGGAATTTAGGGGGTTATTACGGTTGAGAAATAATGAAGGTAGGTGGCAAAAATATCGACATGCATGAGAAACTGTTCTTTATGTGATCGAGGTATTGAGGACGAATTTCATTTTCTACTTGTATGTGCTACTTTTGATGCTATTAGAAGAAACATATCTACCAAAGACATGTATAATTTATGTAAATATGCATACATTTAAAAATATAATTGCCACAAACGATACAGAACAAATGAAATCACTATGCCTGTTGATTTATCATGCGTATGAAGGAAGAAAGTATTTGTAAAACAATGTTTAAAATTATGTATAGTGTCTCTACCATACTTGTAAATTGTTATTTGTATATGGGCCTATGGCCTTCAAATACTGAATAAAGTATTGGTTGATTGACATGAGAGGTAATCAACATTGTTCCCTGGAGTAGACGCATTGTTTGAGTTGATTATATTATGTAGTGAACTTATTATTATTAATAATCACATACTAACCTGCACGTATAAAATCAACAGTTTCAAACCACGCAAAATCCATATATATAGTTAGTTTAAGATCCGTACCTTGCAAACTGTAAGTATATATATTGAGTAACCAAGAGTATGAGAAATGCGGATTCGTTTAAGAGACATAGAGACGGGTGTAATAAGTTCTAAAGTGCGGTCATCCTGGAAAGAAAACCCTCTGCCCATTTGCACAGACGCCCAAGACTTGGTGGTGGCCCATTCGTTGCAATGAGTAGCGTCCCTTGTGCATACCAAAAACCTGATTGTGAGTTCGAATCCCGGTTCGCCCCGATTATGTTTCTAGATTTAACAACACCTTACTCGTGCTCGTGGGTCTGAGACCTGCATCACTTCGGGCTTTCCTCCCACAGTAAGATGACACGACCTGATATAACTGGAATATTGTTCAAAACTGCGTTACCCAACTCAACAACTCAAAGACTGGGATTTGTTTTGGAAACAAACTATGGTTTCTGTCAGTCCATCAATATTTTTTTTCTCAGAAAGGAGACCTACATTTTGTTTGAGGAATCGCAGCACGCTTTTCCAGCATGTCCAATGAATAATTAATTTTTATATGTAAAGCCAGATGAATTCTTTAAAGGTTTTCTGGAACCTTTTTTTCTTTTTTCTCAACAGAAACTGAACTCAGAAAAATCCTCAAGAAAAAAAAGACGACTTTTTTCTGTACTTGGAATAAAAATTGCGTGGGCATATTGATAGGTGATGTTTGATAACATTCGGAATCTGGTTATATAGAATGCGAATATCTCCTTATCTCCTTGAATGAATATGCCAGGATTAAAATATCTCTTGTTTAAATCGTTAGGTCCTTTATCTAGACCATACAATTTTGTTCATTGCTTGTCAATTCAATCTCAAATTTCCACACAACCAATCACAATCGCCTTTTACGGCGACTTGGGTATGTGTCAAAACAATAAAGTCTAAAATATATAAACAATACACAAATGCTATTTCGGGCTATAAAAAACGTTTCTTGAGGAGAAATACCAAACATATTGGATCTAAAGATAATTGTCAGTGTTTAACCAATACGTGATTCAATTAACGACCTATCATTATCTCAAGTGATAAAATGTGTCTATTACTTTGACACATTCCCTAAATAAATTTAGCGTAAGGCTCGCACCTGCTAGCCTCGATAAACCACTCAATATCGGACTGTATAATCGACAATATTATAGTCTCTTTTGTTAATTTTCGGGCTGTTTAAATATAATCTGTGAAGTGTTTAAATAACGAATGTATTTATTTCCATATCAAAGTTTGGTAATGGCATCGCAGTTTTATTTACTTTAGCAAATTAACCTCATTCTGTGCGGGGATGAAGTGGCGATAGGCGAAGGTCAAGGCCAAATTATATGGCACGAATCGCAGAGATAATGACTTGATAATATTTTAGTGAAAAATGCCGTCGTAATGTTGGGAAAGAAAAGAAAAAGAGTTGTTGGAAATATACTGTGGTCGAAGAGAAGCTACAAAGAAGGCTCTTCGGTATGATTATCGTTTTTGTTTTGAATCTGTTGTCATATGATTGGTGTGTCGCCAGCCAGGTTTCCGAATCAGAAACCGGGTTGTCATTTTGCGATTCACAGACCGATGTTGTCGTCCATACGGCGTATTACCGTCGATGTACCGTAATCGACGATTAGTTTTGAAATATACAAATAATTCGTTTAGGTAAGTGTAACAGATTCGGTCAAGTTCTGTTCGAAGTGCCATCATTTCATGAATAGCTTGTGTATTTTAGATGTTTATTTTCGAACATGTAAGAATAATATGATTCATGGTCCTTAGATTTCTCTAAAACGATTTAGCATACCCTAGTTTATGTCTGATATGTCTAACTTTCTTAATTTTATATAATTTGAATAAAATACATTATCAGATTTCTCAATACCATGATTCATTGATCACGAGTACATGAAGTATGTTCACTTTCATGTTTAAAGGAAAGAGAATGATCAGTCACGTTATCATTATTTAGGCCTAGATAATGCTTGATATAAATTAAACATGATTAAGTTTGCCTTTGTATTTATTTCTATGAACCATTTTACCAATTCGTAACATGCTAAAAGTGAAAAGAATGGTTGAATCATGTCAATCAAATTGTGAGCATGTTGATACAAATAACTTGACCATAAGATATATGGGAAGTGGTCAATGATAAATTCATTTCTCCTGTCATTAATCTTGTTGATAATTGATAGTGGAATTGCCTTCTTGCCCACATTGCATAAGCATGGTATAACTGACAGCTGCTAAGACTAGAAAAATTTTCTGTTAAAAATATGACAAACTTAACTATTCAATGCAGGTCTATAATGCTGTTTTCAAATTAATGATTAGTCATCATGGTTATGGTTCTGTAGTTTATGTTTTGTACTGGTTTGTTGAACAAATGTTGAAAACTCAAAATAAGTCTACAAATCTTTGCAACACTTACTATTGCATCTTCACCATTGTCCAACATATGTATCATTTCGTGAACAGTATGCCATGTTTGCAAACTTATGTAATTTTTGAGTATTTAAATCAGTTATTTTATAATGCCAAATAAATGAATTACTTGTAGTTACCTTCACGCTTTGTTTTCTATAATCTCTGGGAATGTCTTATCATCATGTTGTAGCAGTTACCTGCAGCAGGAAATAGCTCGGAAAACAAGAGTGTCATGTGGAATTTCTCTAACCTATTAATTTTGTCAAATTCCTTAGACAGCAGATGAAACATTTGATATCCATTAACTAGTCTGCAACATAAAATGTACGGCTTGTAACACTGGTCTAAAGTCTGAATCCTGAGACCATGGAGACCATTAACATTAATTTCATGAGAGTTAGCTCAGGTAATAAATATGTTCCAGTTCAGAGTAAAATCTACTGAAACTGATCACAAAGACAGCGGTAGAAATTGGCACTCGTCCTGTAGTCCTTGCCAAACTGCCCAATAGTTAAGGTATCATAAGGACTAGAAGAAATTTGCCATTTTTAAGGGTTTTGCTATATGTTATCATTATAAGGACTAGTGGACTAAAACTGTTAGTTTCTGCTGCTTTCCTAGGGCGAGTTAACAGTTTTTGGTAGAAACTGAGAATGCTGTTGTATCATGTCAGATGGAATATATCTTGAAATAACTAACCGTGACCTTGTTAAACGTGTAACAGAAGTAATAATACAAAACAGATTCATATCAGCCTCAAAGAAAGTTGAGAATAGTGTCAGTTATATTATGCATATAATTATAACTTGATGTATGTGCCTAAGTTTGGTCAGTGTTAATAACGATGCTGTCGTTATACTATCTTATAGTGTATGAACTGTTGTAGACATTGCTGAACAAGCTAAATTGACTGGAGGTTGTTAACTTGTTACAACATTCCTTATCATTTGGTACTCCTGATGCTCAGCTGTGTTGGTTGTACAATGTCAGACATGACCTTGAGCTGGACATTGTCACTGAAGTGTTGACAGACTTTGATACAGGGAAGATGTTGATCCTTTCATCAAGCCTGGTGTCCATATGAATTGATTTCCATCCATGGCAGGATTGATGTATTTTCTGAAGAACCAGTCAGAGCTCTTCATACTGACATGGAGGTATGATAAGTGTTTAAATTATGGACATAGTTGCAAGAATTGTACATATAATTTTCCAGGGAGTGTTGACAAGTGTTAGTCATTGCTTGTTGAATCGCCTCCGTGGTCTAGTGGTAGAGCGAAAGGTCCGGTGTTTGACTCCCGGTTGTGTCATAGCAAAGGACGTTAAACGATAGTACCCTGTCTGGTGCTCGGTATTAAGGGGCTAAATCAAGGACTGGTTGACTCAGAGTCAGTATACTGTGTCTGAGTTGGGTATTCATGTTAAACTGCGGCATGGTATCTCAGTGGGCTAGCACTATAAACTCTGCATAAGTCAGGACCAGTACAAGCAGCCACACTCACACACATGCATGCACGTCGCTATGTAAGTGCAATAATCTTGGACGCGACGTCAAACCCCATTTTACCTTCACCTTCATTGCTTGTTGACCATGATGAAGGGATGTATATAATGAACACCCAATTCTTCATGTTACTGTAGGTAATCTGTGATGGCAGTAGCCACAGCTGTAATATAGCTGACTATGTAGTGAGGAGGAGCATCAGTGTGCTTCACCTGCTAACTTTAACATGTATTTTTTCTCTTGATTTTATGTGAAATTGTGTACATGATCTCCAATGATGTCTGTGATTTCTTCTGGTGGTTTAAGGACAGTATGGAATCTGCACGATCTGAGATGACTGATGACAATCAATACTTAGCCCTCTGGGATGTCCGACACTGTGATACACAAGCACTCAAAGAGTCCAGGATAACTGCTTATATATTATAACTCCTTTTAGACTGCGTCAATGTCCCAGTGTTTTCACAGAGTCTATGCATCCATTACAAATACCACTGTGTATCCTGGGGATATTTATTTGTTTTTGCAGTTGTATGTAATGAATATTTAATGTTTATTGGCTCTGTATGTTGGAGCTGTGGGTATTGGACACTACCGGAGTGATTTAGTGTTACGATTGGCTGGTCCATCAGACTATTGGCTTTATCTCTCATGTGTCTATGGAGAGTGTAATGTTGTATTGCCTTGGGAAGGAATGTGATTCAGCAGTAGATTGAAGAGGGAGGCACGTTCTGCTGGGTGTCCACTTGAATCTAAATGAAAGGAAGTGATGATAATGAGAAGTATTGAAATACTGCTATGACAGCCATGTGTAACAATGTCATGGATGTGTACCGACATCATGATGCATAGGGGTAGTCTGTCTCCCAGACCTCAGAGAATAAATTAACCAACTAAAGTGTAGAATGACTTGGCAAGTCTATATTGCCTCAGTTCTCGGAAGTAAGGATTGTTCTGGATCAAAATCAAAATGTAAAATAGTGTTGATACCGGAAGGTAATGTCTGAAATAGTAGAATTTAGCTGTGTATATAATGATAGGAAAAGAGTCCTTGATAAAAGGTGTGACCCCCATTTCCTTGTCTGTAAACTTCTGCCACACTCTTGTGACGTCACATGGATTCGAACACCTGATTGGTTGGTATTATAACGGGGTTTCCATTATTGAACAGCCGTGTATGGTGCACAGTTCTCAACATGATTCTTGCAGTTTGGATTCAAAACTCCAAAAGTAATTGAAAGTAGAAACCTATTCACAAAATAAGAATATTTTGCAGTTTAGCACATTGTGACATATTTTCATATATATCCTCATGATAAGGGCTTTCGATTCCCTGAGAAGTGTTTCTGATTACTTGTGTAACAACAATCCAAATACATTAAAATTAAGTCTTACCTTCGAGAACATTTATTACTGTTAACACTTGGATGGTCAAATGGCCATATCTTGCTAATTTCATAGTGATAATGCCTGGCCAAGCGAGATGAGCCAATTATTATTATTGTCACATGATTTTGAACCCATCCATTACAGTCAAGTTAAAATTAACGGCACAACATGATAAGTCACATGACATTACAGACAGGAAGTTTACAAACAGCAGCTGATACATCATCGGTGCATACAACTATCCTGATGCAAAATTATCATTAGATCAAGTTTGATTAAATTTAAAATGTGCATTTATGAATAACATAGTAATAAAGTAAGTTTTGAGGCACGTTTTCATTACGTATTGAATATCTTACTTCCTGTAGCTATATCATCTCGTAACATAACTCCTGCGGCAAGTGGCGAACACTCAGCTTTCTTCAGTGGGCTTTGAAGCGTCTACCTTGACTTCAACATTAAGCGCATGGTCACATATTGTTTAGGGGCTCGAAAACATGTCCTGTGGGGATACAGAAATGTTCACACTATTTTTCTCTTCCTTTTCACCATGATATGGGTACCAGAATTCTGAATGACAACGGATCTCAAATATAGTGACACATATATGTTATCACAACAGCAATTATTTGGAAATATACTATCATAATCAGAGTCATTATCTGCCCTTAATTATTCTGATATGGCATATAATGTAGATTATTCCATATCAGAAGGACAGATAGTGACTTGTGATGATACACTGCATGACAGCGTTGATGGTAGACTATCATGATGAGGATAATGTTATTGATACCAGTACTTGTAACCTTCTATATTTAATATTTTGTGAAGAAACTAAGTTTTCTGAATAACAATGATAACATATGACATCATTAGCATTAAGAATGTAAAGAAGCCCTCGTAGTATCAGCTTATACTGTAACATTTGATGATTATTATGAACATGGTAAAAGAATCCATTATCAAGTTTGTTGATAATTTGTTTATCATTTGTGTCGTGGTTTGTGTAAAAATTGGGAAACATGGTTGAAAAAGTGATTTTATGATGAAAATATAATTGTTATTATGTGAGGTTTTGAATTATGAATTGACCATCATAATCATAGGGAGTGGTCGGGTAGCCTTGTGCTTAAAGCGTTCGCTTGTCATGCTGAAGACCCAGGTTCGATTCCCCACATGGATACAATGTGTGAAGCCCATTTCTGGTGTCTCCCTGTTGGGATATTGCTGGAATATTGCTTAACATGCTTAAGGCGGCATAAAACCATACTCACTCACCCGTGATCATAGTCGCGCCTAATCAGTGTTGATTCAATTAGATGATTCAGTTATTGGTTTTTATATTCAAGAAATATATGTTCTGATAATAATTATTTTTCCATGAACATGATTAACATCTTGACTATATTCCCTGTTAGCATGGTTAGATGAGATCCCGGTCTACATGGTCTATTGCGTGTGTCAGTGAAATAGGAAGTGGAAGTGGTAACACCCACTCTGCCAGGTCTGACTGGGAGTGACCTGCCGCCACCCAGTGTTTCGTACTGACTGCTGCACTGACAGTTTACATCCTATCAGTTGAGTGACTGATCTGTAACATGGACAGTGCACTGGTACACAGCCTGCTGCCGGATACACACATCCTCCTTCCTGTGTCATGTGTGTGTTGACAGCGTGAGTAGCCAGCCGACATCACACCCATGTACTACACAATTACACCTGCAGTCTGTAGCTTCCACATATATATGCCAATCTGAAGGTGTTGATAGGTGTTGTATTTGTTGAGGGTTTGTTGGAAATATTTATTTGCTTGTGCCCTTGGAAATTCTGGGCCAGAACAGGAGGTGAACTGAATTGTTGAATCACTTGTCTGAACATGGAGCGTAATACTGTCAGACATCTGCTGTGATTATCATGAGGTAGAAATTTTGCATGGAAAAGATTGTTTCTTTGTTGTTTAACGCTGAACTCAGCAATATCCCAGCTATATGATGGCAGTCTGTAAATAATTGAGTCTGGTCCGGACAATCCAGTGATTGACATCATGAGCATGGATCCAGGAAATTGGGATCCATGACATGCATCAACCAAGTCAGGGAGCCTGACCACCTGATCCTGTTAGTCGCCACTTATGACAAGCATAGTTGCCTTTTACCATGTTTACGGCAAGCATGTGTTGCTGAAGATCTATTCTACCCTGGATCCAAAAATACACCATTGTTCATACCCTTTAATATCTTTGCTATTGCTGCAAATTGTAACCTCTGGTCTTATTAAGTATTTACTCTTATCA
Organism: Haliotis cracherodii; assembly: GCF_022045235.1. Classification (NCBI taxonomy): domain Eukaryota; kingdom Metazoa; phylum Mollusca; class Gastropoda; order Lepetellida; family Haliotidae; genus Haliotis; species Haliotis cracherodii. The sequence continues at coordinate 22,489,186 of NW_027266297.1, read as the reverse complement.
GTCATGGTACTTGTGGTCACATGTTTACAAATATTAAGGAAATATTTTAGGAAAGAGTTTAGTTATATTTGCTCACATCCCCTGATGCCTATTTGCAGTGGTGAGAATCTTCCGCGGATCCGTGAATTTCTGTGAATTTTAGTGACGAAACATTTGTTAAATTCTCATGGCTTACCCCTAAACACCCCCAAATTATGGACCAAGCTCCATTACAAAGAAGTTTCCGCTGAAAAGGAAAATATCCTTTCTCATCCCTGTATTTGTAAGTAAGACATTCCTAATTGATTAAGTTTTACGGACCACTGTTTAACATGTTTAAAGACATTATGATAACTTCAGTGATGCAGGTGTAATCATGGTAATATGGACATAGGTACAATGTGTGAAGCCCATTTCTGGTGTCCCCTGCCGTGATATTGATGGAATATTGCTAAAAGCGGTGTAAGGCCATACTCACTCACTCACTCTCATGATATGTCAGTCAGTATGTTTGTTCTGAGACTTTTGTTTTGACCGTGATCATGTGTCTGTGTGTTGAGAGACAAATGCTGCCACCTTGTCCACCATATCTGTATTTACTAATCAGTTGTCTGTGTGCTACCATCTGTGCTTGTAGATCTCGTCCACCTTTGTGTTTCTTCGAAGCAGATCAGGTGTTACCTTTCTTATGTAGATATATATTGAACTGTAGGTATATAAATGTGACAGTGTATAAGGACTGATCAATATTTAAATCTATAGCACTGTGTATCAGGCTATTGGCATGTGCCCACATTCATGGAACCTTGAGATAGTAAGGTACTGTGTCTATTGTACATCATGAATGTGGTGGAAATAAACCTGTAAGCCAATCACAGTCCTGGCCTGTTGTATTAAAATGAAACAATGTCTTGAGTACATTTTGGATTTCTCGAAAACAGAAACAATACAGAAATTTAACACTCAGGTGCCAGATACCAGTTCACCTACTAACATGACTGACACAGTTTCAAAACTCAAGAATGAATCCTGTTGAAAGCAGTTCTTATTTCCACCATGTCAACCTACAAACCAAATTATTTCAGTAATATCATCCCCACGCCACCCCGAAAATAAATTAAAATTAAAAAAAATTACAAAAATAGATACAAAAGGTTCTGGCAGGAGCTCAGCTTGCTTAGCTCATGAGATCATGTGATTGATGCAGTGAGCTATATCATGTATCCTTGCACATCTTTTTATATCAGACCCATGACCATGATGAAGATCCAGGGTAGAATAGGTCTTCAGCAACCCATGCTTGCAGTAAAAGGCGACTATGCTTGTCGTAAGAGGCGACTAACGGGATCAGATGATCAGGCTTGGTGACTGGGTTGATGTCATTGTATCCCTATTGCGTGGATCAATGCTCATGACATCAATCACTGGATTGTCTGGTCCTGACTTGATTATTTACAGACCGCCGTCATACAGCTGGAATATTGCTGAGTGCGGCGTAAAACAACAAACAAACCAACTTTTTATATCACGATCATCATAGTCAATCTTTAAACCAAAACATCACAATTCACATAAACGTCTTTCATCATGTTCATCCTGTGGGGGGTGGGATTGGGAGGATTTAAATGTGTTGACCCCTGAAACAACACGTCGCTATATAAGTGCAATAATCTTGGACGCGACGTTAAACCCCATTTCACCTCACCTCACCTCACCTGAAACAACAAGTAACTTTCCACCTGTGATCATTCCTGGACACATCTTTCTGATCTCATTCACTTTATTTGAACATCAACAAATGGGTCATTGACCCAAGTGTATTTACATCAGTCTGAAAGTCTCTCACCCTTTTGAGGCTATATAATGTTCACTCCGCTTTGTAATTTTATATTTTCCTTTTATCATGTTCATACTGGTATCTGATGTATGTAAGCCATCTTTGTGAAAGGTATTGTAGCAGAATACGGCGGCTTAGTATCTCATGCTTGTAGAAACAAGCAAATAGGATTCAGATCTTAGCCATCATGGCTGCTGACTGAATAGCGTATTGATGGGCGTCCACCAAGAAAGGCGACATTTCATCTGGCTGATACAGAGATAATGTCATCAGTCGTGATGGTAGGCATGGTAGGGTATGTTGTTGATCTAGGTTCAATATGTTTCAAGATGCTGTGAGCAGCTTTTCTCTTCAGTGATTTTGTTACAGACAAATGGCTTGGAGTGACATAATGTATTGCACTATCCATGAAATGCAATCGTTTGCCCTACAATGGTGCTAATAGATAGGAATTTTAAAAAATCAATTGTATTGTCGATAGTATGCATAACAATTGATAGTTTCAATAGCTGCAATTAGTTATGAATAAAATATAGATTATGCCTGTGTTGGTTAGCAATGATTACAACAACTTCAGAGTTACTCCCCTTTTGTTTGAGTAGCAGCAGGGAAGAAAATGGCAGAGACTGTCAGCAATACAGTGGACTTTGTCCAATTTGGACTTGGTTGGGACTGGTCAAAAAGTCCGGTTTATGGCACATTCTGGATTACAGAGAGTACAAAAAATTTTGACTGAAGACAATCGCAATAGTGAAAATAGCCCCTATCATGCCTATGGCATAACGACATTTTCTGTATTTGATCAACATATGGGGCATTCTTTTCTATATGATTACCAAATTTGAGAAACAATCTTTCACATGTTTAAGACATTTTGGATGACAATTGATCAAATTCCTAGAAAATATATCTGAAAGCCTGATGTTACAGACTGTTGATTGGACCTGATAAACATTGCACTTTATAATCAGTATCACTATACAACTGTATTCACTCACTCACTCTTGTTATTCCAGGTCTGTTGTTCAGTGAATGTGTTATCACAACGAACTATCGCAATATGTTTAATTATTATCGTATTCTCACAGTGGTAATTACTCATGATTACCTAATTTTGAAAATTATTACCCCAAACTTCCAGTTTGAATTAGATATACACAAAATCCTATGTAAATCCCCACCTATATTGTGATATGCCTTTTCTCACAGCTTGAGGCCTACAGCTGAGAAGTTAAGGCATGGATCTGCTGAATCTGTCCCCAATGTCAAACCTGCCTTGCCTCCAGCTCGTTAGACATTATTATGATGAGTTAGCTTGAAACATTGGCCAGTGTTATGCAACATGTGTTGATGTCTGACATCAGAAGTAACTTGGTCAGCCCGACCTCGTTGGTGAGTGTTCATTTGGACATGTTGTCAGGTTTCACTCAACCAGAGTACAACTGAAGGGCCACATGGGGAAACAGTGTTGATGCCGGACAGACATATCAAACCTTTACCTCATTTTGGTTTGGGGCTGTGTTTGATCCCCTGTTTATAACAATGTAGGTATATATGTTTACATGAAACATGTCATTAAATTTCAAAATTTAAATATCTACCATGGTAAGTTTGTGTTCACCTGTGGTAAAATCATTGCTGAAAGATCAGTAAATTATGTGTGATCACATTCTCTGTGCAAGTTAATGTGAATCTGTGATTCAACGACCAGTGTAAATTGTGGTAGATTTTTTATCAAATGATCTGTGTAAATTAGTGTAGATCTGTGCCAGTTAATGCAGATATGTGATAAGATTTGTTTGTTTGTTTGTTGTTTAACGCCGCACTCAGCAATATTACAGTTATGCGACGGCTGTCTGTAAATAATCAAGTCTGGACCAGACAATCCAGTGATTGATATGAGCATCGACCCAAGCAATTGGGGATACGATGACATGCATCAACCAAGTCAGCGAGCCTGACCACCCGATCCCGTGAGTCGCCCCTTACGATAAGTATAGTTGCCTTTGGGTTGCTGAAGACCTATTTTCTACCCGAATCTTCACAGGTCATATGTATAGATCTGTGATCAAATGACCAGTGTTGGATGAGAGTCGGATAGTTGGTTAATGCATGGACCTGGATGGTTATATAGGTCTGTGGTTAATGGTACCTTAGGCATTGTGACTAAAGCTGAGAATGGTATTCCAATCTTGTAGTCCTGAAAAACATAAAATTTCCTATGTAAGTGGAAAGAGGTAAAGGGAAGTTCATTTCCATCGCGTATTATTTTCAGATGGAATGTAAACTTTATACATTAATAATGTAGGGAAAATGTTCGGCACTCCCCTGAACATGCTAAAGTTTTAAACATCCTTGGGTATGCAAGGTTCACCATATTGTGTCACTCCAGGAATGTTCTGACATTTATATGGCCCTTTATCTGAAAATTTCAAATATTCCCGAGGTACACCCACACTTGCCAATACAGCACAATGTTAAAATGCCCCATTGTATTTGAAAATGTAGGCCTTTTTTTCAAATTTAGGGGCACAAAAGCACAAGGTCCCACCCTAGATTTATCCCTGGTTGTGGTATCCTTTGCCTGCAATATACCGATATATAATATGTTACCATTATTTAGGCAGTGTTGGGAGAATCTTTTGAAAAACAATCCGTTATCCCAGTCCTCCAGATTACACCATGTACACTGATCAGTTAATCAAGGTACATTTGTTGGGTAGCCTAGTGGTTAAAGCATTCGCTCGTCACGCCGAAGACCCGGGTTAGATTCCCGACATGGGTACAATGTGTGAAGCCCATTTCTGGTGTCCCCCGCAGTGATATTGCCGGAATATTGCTAAAAGTGGCATAAAACCATACTCACTCACTCACTCACTTGTTGGTTTGAATAATATCATTGAACTGCTTTTCAAAGGTATAATAGTTATGAACATGATATTGATAATGATTCAAGATGTTCAATGATTCTCAAAAGAATGAAAGGTTTAATCAATAATTACTTCATAATTATTGTGTTCTTGCTGAGACTTCTCTCTGTTCTTGGTGAAATAAGGTCAGACAAAATGTCACGAGCTTTCCACAAATAGGTGGAGGTTTGTAATGCACTTAATATTTAAACTAGAAAGTGTTTTCATGTGGCTGTGTATATTTTAATTCTTAGTAATCACTCAGGGCTGCTTGCAGTGTTCTAAAGCTAAACAAAGTGTGTGTACACAGTAAATCAATGATATCATTGTGGCAGAGCGTTCTTAGTTGTATACATGATATAGGAGATCCAGGACAAGAAAAGGAAAATGCCTTCAGCAGGAATCATGAAGAAATAAACACATCTCATAATACTTGTGTAAACATGGTAATGAGGAAGGAAAGGGATTGTGTAATACATATTATACTACAATACATACAGAGAATAACCAGTGTCAGAGCTACTAGGAGTGAACATGGTGCAATGGTGTAAACACATTAGCGAGGGGCAGCATTCTTTCACGAAGGGTACCTAATTCTGAGGTTCGAGTTGGATATACTTTATATTATTCATTCTTATTTAAGAAGAAGAAAGTGAAGAAAAATGTATGAAATGTCAACCATGTAGAGAAACTTCACTTCACTTCAATGCAGTAATGTTAAACTAAGCATTAAAGTCTCTTCATGAATTGGTCCTGTTATCAGTGCATGGAATACATGTCACCACTACAAAGACATAACTACAACACTGGATTTGGGAAACGTTTAATTCCAATTTGGGAATTTTTACTGACATTTGCTGCAAACTTGGTGCCGAATGTTGGCCTCTGAGCAAGTCTAGATATGTATATATCATTGGCTTTGTTCCTGTTTCGAAAATGAGTTTGTTTCAATATTTGCACTTGAATTGATCTCAAGTATCTCCTCTGCTTGTTGTAAGAGTTAACCAACAAGTGGATATATCCAAAGTCTTTGAGTGTGTGTGTTGATGCTCATGCTGTCAACCATCAGTTCTGCCTGGCACTGTCATGTTGCTGTTTGCTGACCAAGGCATGTGCCAGACATTCACTCACCCACTTTAGCATGTTTAAACATGTGACATGCATCAGAAGAATGAATAGTGCAGAACCTAATGGCTGCTCAGTCATTACATTGATGCATCCGTGAAGATATGGGTTAGAATTGGTCTTGTTTGTTTGTTGTTTAACACTGCACTCAGCATTATTCCAGCTATATGACAGCATGCTGTAAATAATCGAGTCTGCACCAGACAATCCAGTGATTGACATCATGAGCAACGATCAATTGGGATGCAATTGGGATCGATGACATGCGAGCCTGACCATCTGATCCCGTTTGTCGCCTCTTACGACAAGCATAGTCGCCTTTTACAGCAAGCATGGGTTGCTGAAGACCTATTCTACCCCGGGTCTTCACGGGTCAATTGGTCTTCAGCAACCCATGCTTTAGTATGGGATAGGGTGGTCAGACTTGGTTGATGCATGTCATTGTATCCCATTTGTGTAGATTGATACTTAGATTGTCGATCACTGGATTGTCAGGCCGGGATTTGATTATTTACAAACCACAGTCAAAAAGCTGGAATATTGCTGAGTGCAGCGATAAGCAACAAGCAAACGTTGAACAGATGAAAACATCATGACAAGTAAATCATGGAAAAAAAGTATAGCAGAGACTTCTCTGTCGCTCCAAGCCAGACTATCAGTTACATCCCATCTAACATCATGTGGTTAGGTGATGTCAGCACATGATGAACATAGGCTAAACAGCGATGAATATCCTAAACCCATTGAGTCATTTCATCAGGCGATAATCATTGATAAAAAACCTCCTTTTGCTGTGTGTTTGTTTGTTCATTATTCATACCGTTACTAATACTTGTTGCCATGGTTACTGATAACTTATCTTGTTTGTTTTGACCATGATGTGTGTTTCTGTTTTAGGATTCGAGTGAAGAGATGAGTGTAAGTGAGAGGTGCATGGAGGGAGGGTGTACCGATACACAGGTGCCATGGATGTATCACGATACGTGGCTTGCAGTATAGTACATCACAATTTCGGCCAAATCCATTTTGTTCTACCAGTTTGAACAAGTCTTTTGGAATATTTTTGGAAGTTTTACACATGGGCTACACTAGGATTAACAGGAAAGTCATCAGCCTTTATTTATGATTCAGACCTTGTCTATAAATTTTCTAGTTGCTGTTTGGTAAATTTAGACTTTTATTACCAGAGCTAACTTGACCAGAAGAAATTTTACTTGACACAAGCTTCAGACGAGTATTTCTAAAGCTGCAACAGCAGACTGGAATTGTTAGCCGTTTTGAGATATTTTCTATAAAAGTTGGTTCCATGAAATATTGCCTCTGGACATATCTAGACTACATTTTGACCCTTCATCATTTACCTGTTAAAGTGAAGCAAAGTAAACTTTGTGTGATAAAGTATTCAAAACTATGTCTATGTATCTTGTGTCTCTAGATAACTTTTAGTTAAGTGCCTATCACAGACCTGATGAAATATAGCCCATTTGATGCTGTATGGTATTTGCAAGCTCGTAGGTGGATGCTGATTGGCTGTATCGGGACACCCTGATGTAACAGGATGCACACTTTCCCAGTAGGGAATGAGTAGTTGGTTTGCCCACAGCTTGGAATGCTTTCCCACCCACCCACCCACCCACCGTACATGCTTCTGGGAGTTGGTTTCTACCATAGTCATTGATATCACAGACCCCTGAAGATTCCGGGGTAGAATAGGTCTTCAGCAACCCATGCTTGCTGTAAAAGGCAACTATGATTGTCGTAAAAGGCGACTAACTGGATCGGGTGGTCAGGCTCACTGATTTGGTTGATACATGTCATCGATCCCAATTGCGTGGGTCAATGTTCATGATATTAATCACTAGATTGTCTGGTCCAGACTCGATTATTTACAGACCGCCGTCATATAGCTGGAATATTGCTGAATGCGGCGTTAAACAACAAACCAAGCAAGCAACCAAGCATTGATATCAGAGTGACATGAAGCTTGTGCACTGAGGGACTTTAAACGATTACTGTTTCTTGTGGGCCATTCTGATTTGTGGGAAATAATGTTGGACAGAAGTTGGTTTATTTGCAACATGTTGCAATTCTTAGTTCTGCTTTGAATTTTGGGATCATAGCCATTTTTCTCTTTTCATTGTCATCCGGCATTGTCCAGTTTTATTGTCATTATAACCACTGGTCAAATTAAGGGTGGTGGGGTCACATTGCGGGTGAAGCATTTTTTCATCACGTTGAAGACCAGGGTTCTATTCCCCACGGTATACATCATTACATATACAATGTGGTACCTCACTCACTATCATATACATGATATATGAGTGTTATGACATGCCTAAAACACTAGCTCCCATATCACCTACCCAGCATCTACTAACAGGCATGTATTTCATGTTTTGTATCATCCTTAGTAAGTATATATATATATATATATGTGTGTGTGTGGAAGACTCAGATCTATGGCCTGACTCTAATCTGTGGCATATTCTCAGATCTGTGGCAGATTCTCATTGTTATATGACGTCATGGTTACAATGATCTCTTATCTATGAATGGACAATCTATTCAATTGTAATATGATGTCATGCTTTAGATGACGTCATGATTCTTTGCCTGTGATGACATCATGTAAGTTCAACATCTATTACTGATAGACACAGTGATCAGTCAAAAACGATGGAGCCAGACACCATAGAACATGTAGAAAATGAAGGTTTTCTTATAGGGGATTCATGCCGGCAGAAGAAGAAGCCAGTACCGAAAGACCCTAATGTGCCCTAAAGCCAAATAATTTTCAAATGATTTTTCAAAAAAGTTCCTCATGTAGTGGCTCTGAATCCCAAAATGGGCAAACATGAAAATATTCTGGATTTCATCAACCCCAGCAGAGGATGGTGTGGAAGGTCTTAGAAAATTATTTTTACGATGAAACTTCGGGAAACGTTAAGAAAAGTACCGATATGCAATCCCTGCACCGACGATGCTGTTCCACAGGGGAAATGATAAAAATAATCCAGATATATCACAACATTGATCATCGAAAGTCTGCCGCTATGTATGAATCTATACAACGTTTCACGCTACAGAAATGGCAAATTGTTAATATTATATGATAATCTGCCATAGATCTCGAGTATACGCCAATATCTGCCCTATTTGTGGAATCTGCCCGTATCTTGAGTATACACCAATATCTGCCTTATTTGTGGAATCTGCCATGGATCTCGAGTATATGCCAATATCTGCCTTATTTGTGGAATCTGCCACGGATCTCGAGTTTACGCCAATATCTGCCCTATTTGTGGAATCTGTCATGGATCATACCATAGATCTGACTCCTACATGTACTAGGGAGTTATTCTGTTTTAATGTACACTTGACATTTTAGGAGAATCATTTTTGTGTATCATGGAAGATATAAATATCTCTATCAAGTGGAGGTGAAAGGACATTCCTTCCTTGATCTTGTCCTGCAAATAAGAGTGGCCCAGTGGTCTAAGGTGCTGCAATTCTGTGCAGAGTTGCTTCCCTTTTCCATGTTAACTAGGCACCTGGTACTATACCTGTTCAATTCAGATCAGTTCATTTTCCTGGATTAATATCATTACTTATCATGTAGACAGTCTCATAAATATACAGATATTCCTGCAACTGCAAAAATTCATGATTTATAAAGCAAAATTGTTTTACATATGCACAATGGAATATTCAAGCTTCCAGACATATGTAAATATATGGCATGTGTTAATAGTGATAGTGCAGGTAGCTGAAATTTGATAACCTATCGCATGTTTATTAGCATTAACATGTACCTGATGTAGGTATATGGTTTTAACATGGGAATATATTTTGTCAGACTCAAGTTTATTTTATTATAATCATGTTGGTTTGGGCAAGAGACAAGATGCAAAGATTATTTCACTTGATATTGAACATGTTTAATCTTGAATGATTTCATGCATATTTCTAATTTGTTTGTGGGGGCACTGGTGGAAATAGATAGAAAATGTAACTAGGTGAAGATCTAACAAATGTTATATTTTGGATAACACTTTCTTAGTAAAGTACAGATACTCATACTTTTTTGGGGTGAGTCCCGTCCGGGATTCGAACCCACACTTGCCAGAGTGAGGCACCTAATTGCCAGCACACTAAATCAGTGATCTAACCCACTCAGCCACCGAGGCTTCCACAGAAATGAAAGTCCGACAACTGGAAGTCTAGATCACATACTTTGAGTACCCCTCTGACAAGTGTAAATTGGCACAGCTCCCATGGCCGAAAGCTATGAATACAGTAACACAATGCCATTTAGAAAGTGGTGAAATGTAACAAATGTTATATTTGGTAAGGATCATGAGATGTGAAGGTTGTGTGATTTATTACATGTGTTAACATTGATAAGTGGGTGGACTGAAGGAAGTCGGTCGGGGTACCAATAAACATGACAGACCCATGGAGAACTTCCTGAAAACAAGTGTTTGCTTACTCACGTTAATCATTTTGATAATTCTGAAATTGTTAGTATGAAATAATATATTGCCTAACACCTATCATTCTTAACAATGCTTAACATCATAAAAGTAAGATAATTCTCACAAGTTTGGAGTTGACAGGGATGAGAATTTTTTCACAGATCCGCGAAATTCCGCAGATTTCATAACGACACGGGTCACTTTTGTGATACATGCCTATACAATATATGCTCAATTCATAAATTCCCCTTGGTCCCCCAGACCCCCCAGACCCCCAACTAACTCTCAGTGTTGATGGAAAAGAAAACCCATTCAGATCTCTGAATTAAGACTATTGTAACTAACGTTGCTGCTGAAAAGATGTTACTTGGTAAATGTTGGTTGAGTGGCCCAGAGGACTACATACGTCCTTGGCCTACAGTTGTGCATCTCTGGATCTGTTAGTCATGGGTGCCTATCCCACATTTTCCCAGGTTTTATTGACCCCTGCAGATCCGGGTTAGAATAGGTCTTCAGCAACCCATGCTTTCCATAAAAGGCGACTATGCTTGTCGTAAGAAGCGACTTACGGGATCGGGTGGTCAGGCTTGGTGTCTTGGTTGATGCATGTCATCAATCCCAATTGCGTAGATCCATGCACATGATGTCAATCACTGGATTGTCTGGTCCAGACTTGATTATTTATAAACCGCTGTCGTATAGCTGGAATATTACTGAGTGTGGCGTTAAACAACAAACCAACCAACCAACCCAGGTTTATTGGTTTGCCTGAACCATACCCATGCTTTTGGGTTTATATGAAGGAGTGTTCAAGGCAGCATTGAACCCAAACTCCCTCACTCACTGTAGTTTTTTCTCAACAAGAATACTGATATAGCCATGTCATAACAAGATTTGTCATGAAGAGACCCAAGTTTCAACAGAAACATAATTTTCACTCAAACCATTTCACTCTGACAAGCAGCTGAGGAATCCTGGCATTTCACTGTTTCCAAAAGCATATGTCGACCAAACATCGAACAAACACGATGTGATTAAGTCCAAGAGTCCAAGGAATGTAAGCCTGGTTCAATGTGGATTCTGCTGGTCTAGCTTGTTACCATGTTCCGGTGTCTATTGATTAGAATCAGTTCGATTGCTGTGGGGACAGTCTAACTTCCTGTGGATGAAGACGCCATGTTCTGTCACCTGTGACTGCCATCTCCGACAAGCTGACAGGGGAGGCTTCAGGCCTGGCACTGACAGATCTCGGTTTGGGATTGGGAGAATCAATGTTCGGAATTAGAAAATACTTTGCAATATGAAGTTTGGTTGCTACAAATTATTGATTAAAATTAGAATTAAAATAAGGAGAATTTTAATGATTTTGTATTTAATGACATGGTTTTATTTTTGAAAGTTTTTGATAATTTCTCTCGTTATATATTATTAATATTGCATTAGCATGACATGGTTTATTATTGAAAGTTTTTGATAATTTCTCTCGTCATATATTATCAATATTGCATTAGCATGACATGGATTTTTAGCATGGTTAAGAATGTTATTTAAGCTGAAGAGGAAAAAAGTTTTATGTCTTATTTAATATAATTACATTAGCTTGCTTAACTTTTTATGTTCTATGAGTATGCCCCTCAGTGGTGTGGAAATATGCACAATATAAATAGACTGTTGTTATTATTATTTATACAAATGACAGAATGTCACAGGTATGATGGTTATACAGTCAGTGTTAGGTTTTTGCCTTCTGTCAAGACATAAGGGGAGTTCATTTTGTGTGACCTGCTTGATTGTCTCATGACGGGAATAGGGGCGGTCGGGTAGCCTAGTGGTTAAAGCGTTCGCTCGTCACGCCGAAGACTGACATGGGTACAATGTGTGAAGCCCATTTCTGGTGTCCCCCGCCGTGATATTGCTGGAATATTGCTAAAAGCGGCGTAAAATTATACTCACTCACTCATGACGGGAATAGTTGCTCATGTAATCAACCACTGGTTTGCCTGGTCCAGACTTACAGGTCATTGTGACATAGCTGGACAATTGCTGAGTTTGATGTAGACCAACATTCACCAATTCACTCTGTCACCTTGTCTCTCTACATTTGGTGCCAGCTGTTGACATTACTATGGAAGGAAGGCAGGTAAATACAGTCACATGTGTTTGAGCATCAAAGTCACTATCTGAAATGGAGAAAGATGTTATGGACTGCTAATAATAGATTTGTTCAGAGCTAAAGTGACCTACTGGAATTATTGCATCACTAGCCTAGCTACCACCGATACTTGGAGCTATTGAGTCCATTCTGCTATCCCTGCTATATGGAGAATGTTTGGTGAGTGAGTGAGTTGGTTTTACTCTGCTTTTAGCAATATTCCAGCAATATCATACTGGGGGACACCAGAAATGGGCTTCACACATTGTACCTATGTGGGCCAACGAACCCAGGTTTGCTGTGATTTGAAAATTGCTAAATGCGGCATAAAACCATACTCACTCACTCACTCACTCTTCAGTGTGACGAGTGATTGCTTTAACACAAGGCGCCTCCAGCATCCCCTGTTTGAAGAGATTATGGAGTTGTTATGGGGTTGTTATGTGTGAAGTGAAGGAATTGAATTTAATGTTGAAACTGTTAAATGGAATTATTTGGTGCAGAGAATAAAAGTATTTAGTTCTATTCATGTAGTCATTATCACAGAAATGTTTCCATATTTATGAGGGAACAGTAGAACTGTTATTACATGTCTTTGATAAGAGAAAAGCGTTTTCCATGAACTAGCATTGATTTGTCTGTTTTTTTTCTGATGGAGTGTAAGGTCTCTGATAGTAGTGATAAATGGTGGGAAAATTAGTGATTAGTAGATATGCTGTAGAGATCTCTCTTGTCTGGGTCAGAGTTGAAAGGTTTGATGGGAAAACTGAACTTCATTCTAATCCTTGCAAAGATCCGGATCTTTGTCGTCGTTCAGATAAACACGATAAGCAGGAATGAGCATGACCTGTGACCCTAAAACCAGGGTATAAGTGACCTCTCGGCCCCCTTGAGATATCATCTGTGTGTGGTAAACACACTGTGTATGTGGATGTAGGGAAAACAACTCACTTTTAGTGATAACTGAAGGGCAGACATTTAAAAATAAGAACTTTTTAAAAGGATTTTTTAAAGGGGTGCAGAGGGGCAGGGGTGTCCCAGTCGTCTAAAGCGCCGCGATTCGCTGTGCAGAGTTGTGTCCCTTGGGCACGCCAGAAACCTATGATTGTGGGTTCAAATCCCGGTTCGCCCTACTTGTCAAGACTGAGTTCAAAAATTGGTCCTGTAATGCATAGGATGTGACTTAACACATTCTACTGAGATCATGTTAATATATAATAAGGTATTGGGTCAACCACCTCCTGGAAAATCAGCCCTAGGGGCCATTGTTGTAGAATTTTATGTGTATCATGTATATGGCCCAATGATGCTATTAGTGATCACATATTCATGCTGCCACAATTAGGTCAATGTGTTCAGTACATCAAATAGGCCCGCTGGCCACTGACATCAAATAATGCTATTACCAGGCCCGCTACAATTCTGTTGGCCAAAGGACCAGCAGCCGATTCAGCAGGAAATTGGTTGTCATGCCAGGGCTACCGGCTAATCCTTTTTTTTCATGTACGTTGATGAAACATGGATATGTGAAAGCACAGGGCCACGTATAGCCATACTATACTGATTGTACTGATTACACTAGTGTGTCAGTACAGTATGGCTATACGTGGCCCTGTGTGTGAAAGTGTTTTTGAGAGCCCTTGACCGTCACCTAGGCCATTGCCAATAGACAGCTGTACAGTTACAGTATGTTCCAAATCTGTTTTGGCTCTCAGCATCATTGTTTGTACATTTTAGTGTTGTCATATGGTCTATTATTACCTGATCAGGGTTCATTGTAGAAATTTTCTGACATGGGCCTTTTATGTGAAAATTTCCCATACAGCACAATGCTAAAATGCCCCATTGTATTTGAAAATGTAGGCCTTTTTTTTCAAATTTAGGAGCTAAAAAGCACAAGGCCCCATCCTAGAATTATCCCTGCCTGATCTCACTAGACTGAACTGAATTTTACTAGACTCAGGTTTAGGACTATTGGCTGAGGTCACGGCCTAGTAGTTAAAGTGCCCTCTCATCTCGCCACACACCCATGTTTGATGCCCAACATGGATACAGTGAAGCAGACTGAAGCTCATTCCTGCGCTTTCCTGGGGGGAAATTGCTGGAATATTGCAGTGTATAAACAGATCCTCGTCCTCTGCTCTCTGAAATGCGAGGTATGCTGTGTTTATTATGCAATACATGCCATGTATCCAAGCACTGATTCCTCATTCATGGGAGTAAGGTAGATACTCCCCAAGTCGTCAGTCATGGTAACCAGCTCTACTGCCAGGACCTTCAAGGAGACTAGCATTCTGAGCCTAACAAATTAGTGTCTTTCTATATCTACAGCTGAAAATGTCAACTGCCGTACAAATTTGATCAGAATTAATAATGTAAAGTTATGTTGAATTGTTCGTCTCTTACATTCTTGCTCTACCCTGCGGGTTCCCCAGTGGATGATGTGCATCAGGAGATGATGGCGTCGGAGGGAGTGGTGCTGTGAACGCTGGCAGTCACTGTCACAGCATGAAGGGAAACACAGCTGTGACCTGACTTGTGTCACTGATCCCCATGCGGTAGATTGTGCTATCAACCACCTGTATGTCCAGTCCTGAGCCCTGTGCCACAAGACAATCTGAGCACTGCGACTGTCTTAAGTCAGGGTTAAGATATGGAAGTTCTTATTGTCTTAGCACTAAGATTGCTTGGTTTATAGGGTCCAGGTCTCCTTTCCGTGCTGTTGTAATGAAGTGTTGTCCACCATGAAGCTCCGGCATTCGTTTGTAGGTCGTTACATTAATCTGAGTAATATTGTCATGAATGTAGTTTAGTTTTGATCAGTCAATGACATGCAACACATGATTATTTTTAAAAATCAGTGTCTCATGTCTGATGTTTGCTTGATGTTACGATCTTCAGCATGTTAAGACGAAACCACTGTTTGATCGAGTTGATCAAATTGATAATTAATTAACTACTGTAAGTATGATCAGTGTTTGAAATAGCTGCCAGCCCACTAGCCTAATGACAGTGATGTTTAAATTGGGCTAGTGACATTTCCATAAACACGATAAAGCTGGCCTGACTGTCTAGTTGAAAACAGTAGTCAATATATATCTATTTCTAAAAATTATCAAGTCAGTTATGGCATAATTTAATGTCAGGACCTGTGAATATTCAGAATAGGCAAGGATCGATGCTCATGATTCTAATCAATGGATTGTCTGGTCCAGACTCGATTATTTACAGACCGCCGTCGTATAGCTGGAATATTGCTGAGTGCAGTGTTAAACAACAAACAAACATAATGTCCGACTCAGTTTTCATTTTGTTTACATTTCATAGTTTATGGGCCAGTAAAATATGATTAGGGCTTGCAACAGTTTTTGTTAACAAGCCTACTTGCCAAATACCATCTCAGTTTGTGGATCATCTCATGTACAGTATGAAGTGTAGAATGTATCGTAATGTTGAGTTTCATTGCGTTGTACATGATTTTAACCTCATTCACTGACCATACTTTATCTAATGCTTCATCACATCAGGCTCCCCCATCAAGCTGATCATGAAATACTGTTCAAAGCAGTGTCACTTAAACCCAACTCTCTAACTCACAACCATAGACCTGAAGATCCAGGTTAGAATTGATTTTCAGCAACCCGTGCTTGTTGTAAGACAAGGCTAACAGTAACGGGTGGTCAGACTCACTGACTTGGCTGATGCATGTCATCGTATCCCATTTGCAAGGATCGATGCTCATGATTCTAATCACTGGATTGTCTGGATTGACTGCTGTGATATAGCTGAAATATATTGCTGAGTGCAGCGTTAAACAACAAACAAACAAAACAAAAACAACTAGAATGTTTTGCCTGACATGAAGGATTCAGTTACAAGTCTGCCAGTCTGAAACTGGGCAGTACTGATCGTTAACATAAACATGTTGATGGACAGGCCAGTGCTTTATGAACATGGGGTCAAAATGATATTTGATGGACTGGAAGAGGTAAATCATACTGAAGGGCTGGGATTGTTTTCCTGAATATGCGTAGCCCATTTCTGGCACCCCCAGGTGATATTAGTGGAATATTGCTGATGCGGCGTAAAACAGCACTCAACAAGGAGTGATGCCCAGCATGGCTGCCCACAGAATGTCTCCGGTGTAGAACTGTGAATATGCAGGGACTCTTGTGCAGGGACTCTTGTGCAGGGACTCTCGTGGCAGGGAGTCTCGTGCAGGGACTCTCGTGCAGGGACTCTCATGCAGGAGCACAACTGTCTCCACAGGCTGCATGGTCGGATGCTCAGCGGCAGATGTTGCTTTTGCTGTAGCTGTTGATGCCACAAGTCGGGTTTACCCACCAGATCGTGTGTTGTTGTAGTGTGACTCCATCAGCCCTGAAAGCTGTTGCATGTTCATCACTTATCTGTACCACCAGTTTATTATGGTATATAGTTTGCAGTTGACTCACACTGATTGGCTGGCAACTCATGTTTTACAATGAAGTTATTAGATAGTAGGGGATTAAACTGGTTGGAGATTTTCAGACATGAAATGTGGTATGTTCAGTATTCTTGAACATGTTGAAGCATGTTTCTCTTTTCATTCCTTGATTGGTCAAAGTCATTATTAGTGTCATTTTTGGTGATACAGAACTAAAAGATCATTTGAAAATTCAAGTAAAAATGTGGGTTTATGTAGATGGGAATATCTGAGTAACTCTCCATTCCTTAAAAATAATGGAGCAGAGGCCCATTATATTTAAGGAATGGAGAGTTACGAGGATATTCCCCTACTTAAAACTCATCCCTACTTTTACACTTTGACAAAATATTCTGTAGTTGAAAATATTTGAAAAATTTAAATGCTGCTTCAAGATAATGTACAGCTGACAAGCAACTCTCCATTCCTGAAAAAAATGGAGTGTTCAAACAAAAGAATGATGTCACAGATGTGTTTTAATTTTTAGAAATTGTATTACATTTTATTAGTATTTTATTAATATGAGGATTGACAGATTCTCACATATTGCAGGCAGCAGTTAGCATGGTTAGAAAGTTAGACATGATTATTCACAAGGAATGAAATAAATCCAGGAATGGAAACATGTTACGTGTGATATTAACCATGGTAATAGTTTAGCTACACAAATAAAACTTTTATAAGCAGATATAAATTATTACTATAATGTTCTGTTGATTTCATAATGTAAGTCACCATATTCCTTTTATTTGTAAGAATTGTTGTATTTTGGAAATGTAAGGATGGTTATGGAGAAATAAATGCTATTGATTCAGTGATCAGGAGAGTCTGAGGAGACATGATTCCGTAGTTCAGAATTAGATGACTTGATGCATCCGTGAATCCCTATTTTTTCACTTATCGATACAAGTAATGATCACAGTCAAACAATCTGTAATTAATATCGATTCTTACCTTAAATGTGTTTGCTTAAGTGTTACACCAGACACTACATTAGTAAAATTTGTAGTGAAAACATACATATTTTCATCCATTGCTGAATACTTGACACTGCCATCTGTAAATCGTCAGTGTGCAAGGTATTTGGCCATCTGTCTATGAAAAAGATGGCCCATTCACCACAAATAAGAGCACCTGCAAGTACCGTGATACGTATCGGATCACTCAATTGGTGTATCGTCCCGTTCCCAAGAATTTCACACTTTTCATACATTATTTCAGGGATAGACGTGTATCCTGTTCAAGTATTTGAATTGATATTCCGATACCAGCAACGGGCATGTTCCTTGATGATTTTGTGAGAGACAAATGTCAATAAGACATTTTCATGATTTATCAACTTTTGATATGACATTCTTCTATTTGAAAAACCTTCAGGACAACTTTGGACCTGACACCCTGCAACCATGAGTTTTTCTGTTGCCCTGTGAGTTTAATCTACATTCAAGAATATAATTAGAAAACTGTGACTCAATCATCACATCCCAAGACATTGCATGACATGATCATGATGGTGTTTATTGTATGACACTGGGCAGTGTCTTGGGCCTGTTGGAGCAGATAATATCAAGAAAAACATTGGGTCAGATTGGGTCTCAAGCACCCTATACTTTCAGAGACAACAACATGGATTGGGAGGTTACTTTTTTTATCTGGCTGATTGTGATCCATTGTGACCCAACATCATAGATTGTTGCTCATGCTGTCCATCATCGGTTTGTCTTGTGAAGACTGAATTATTTACAGGTTATATGACTATAATTTTGACTGAAGCAGTAGACATTCACTCACTCATCTGAAAATCACTTAAATTCATCCCATTATGTTCGGGGCAAACTGACCATGACATAGCTTTAACCCTTCATCAGTGTTCATTGATCAGACCGTAATCAAGATCGTGGTGGTGGTGGTGCTTTAGCTGCGATTGGTTGCTTTCAGTTATTTTTGTTTTGTATTATTTTTCAGCTTATTTACCTGAAGAGCATGACATAGATGGGCTTTGATAAAATCTGCAGATGCGTTGTAACAGAAAAATGTTCTGGAAACACCTCATGACGGTACATCATTGACCTTTTAACTAACCTTTAAAGAGTCTCACGTATAGACCGTTCGCGAGCACGCCTAATCCTGCTTGATTGCATTACAGTAACACCGTTATGCATCCCAACATGTTATACTAACCCATCATCCAATTATTGCCTTTGTAGCCTTGCAGGATGCTCAATAGAAATAGCATTGCTTCCTCCATGCTGTAGTCCTCCTAGCTGGCATGTGGGTCATGTTGGATGGTTTCAGGACTGCTTTTTACATTGGTTCTTATACCTTTCCTTGTGACATCTTGGAACGATTTTGACTTTTGAGGGGAAGAGGCTATAATTAACAGTGAAATGTTTGATTGGCATTTTTCAAAGTTGGTAAGTCACAGTAAGGATAAGATAATTTATGGATGACAACTTCTTTTTTCTATTATGATTAACGTTTCGGTATAGATCCTTATACCGTTGTCCTTATACTCTTGATTGATGACGGTATAAGGATTTATGCTGAAAGGTTTCTCTTATGAGAGAATAAAGAAGTTGTCTTTACTGTATAATTCAAGGGGGCACAGGTGGCCCTGTCGTCTGAGGGCCCGCAGTTCGCTGTGCAGAGTTGTGTCCCTTGGGCATGCCAAAAACCTATGATTGAATTCTAGGTTTGTCAGAAACATATCTGTGCTCGTGAGTTTCACTGAAGTGGTAAACGTCTCTGAGACCTGCATCACTTCGGGCTTTCCTCCCACATTAAGCTGACACGCCGCGATATGACTGGAATACTGATAAAAGCGGCGTTAAACCCAACTCACTCACTCACAGTGTTTAACTGAAAGTGTTACAGGGGTGGACACAATTGATCAAACACAACTTGTCAGCAGCTCATTTCGGACTAGTTATCATGTAAAATAACTAGATTTTAGGAGAAAACATCTGGTCTCTCTGGACTAGTGGTTGTGTCTATCTCTGCTTGTAGAACATTCTGATGGATTGATGTTTGAATGTATTGGAGTATGGTGTGACTAAAGCTTGATGAAATCACTGTAAGGAGTTTGTAGTGGTGGATTGCTGTAATGTATTAGGTGTAGAGACTGTCAGAAGTCAGAGGTTGTTATAGTGCTGATGGCTTTTATGGTAATATAGCTTGCAGATATCTCCTTGTATTTAATTGTCAGTGTATTTGACTAAAATAATCAGCCATTTCAAGAAATGTGAATGTCACACTGTTGTGTTCAATCCTGCATGTTATATACCGTATATGACCGCGTATAAGCCGAATTTTGAGGACCAGAAAAAAGATTCTGTAGAAAGGGGTCGGCTTATCCACGGGATACACTTTCATGATAGTATTTTTCAGATCGTGATCTGTCAGAAACATCGCCTGAATGACGGTCTGATAGATCACAACTTCCCGAAAGTTTGGAAGTTGCCACGACTAGAGCCATTATTGTTATAAATTATCAATAAAGTTATTATTATACACCAATGTTGTCATTATTAAAAAAATGTTATGCATGTGACTACTTCCGATAATAAGTTTTCAATTGAATGTTCAAAGTTTATCGTTCTTCGTAAACTTCACAATCTTTACATGTAACAATATATGTAATTCACAGCTAAAATATATAATCCCCAGATGAAATCGCCAATAGCTATTACGTACGTTTTGCAAAGTTCATAAATTGATAGTGAACAAGTGTCTACCTTTATTGAAAGAGGCAAATAAACAACTGTATCGGCGAGTTATTCCGTTCGCCATTTGCAAAAACATGTGATCAGCTGTTTCCTGTGACGTCACAAACGGTGACCACTGTGATTGCTTCCTGTTGTTTAAAAAGCAACACGGTACACAAGGAAATGAGCATTGATAATAATGGGCCGATTGGTATTGTCATGTTGTTTACAAAAACATTTTCAAGTTGAGGGTGCTTAGCGATCGTGTTGGGAGTAGGGACTTAATTCCTTTGTTTTCGAGAGATTAGTTTAATAAACTGGAGAAGCCTGTGAGTAAGTGATGGTCATTCAATGTGTTCATAGTATGATAGTTTATTTAATTCAATTGGATTAACATACAATAGTGGTGTAAAGGGGGTTATAAAAGTTGGTATATTTTACTGACTGACATGAGTTGGAAACGAAAACGCCATGCTTACGATGCTGAATTCAAACTGCGAGTCTTCGCTCTAGCTGATATATTTTCTCACGGGTTCGTAATTCTATATGCACCGATTCACAAAATGGCGCTTGTTGTTGATGGCAACATATAACGATCATTATGAGATTAAAAAAAACCACGAGAAACAGCTTCCCACATTATGAAAGTGGATGACTGGTTTGTTAAATCTTTATTAGAAATAATAATGACTTTTTCAATATAATTAAAACGTTTTTCATCTTATATTTTTGAATATCTGCGAGTACCGGCACATGTCTTGCAGTCCGACTTCGCAGTGTTATTTGCCTTTCAATTCCTGGTTCGGCTTATCTGCGGGTCATATCATTTTCTCTCGTATTTCAATGGTCAAGTTAGCACCTCGGCTTATCTACGGGGTCGGCTTATCCGCGGTCATATACGGTACACAAGGAGGGACTGAACTTAAACTCAGAGAATGCAGACAATTTAGTTAAATTTACTAGCCCATCCATTTCATTTAAAAGACATAACGCTGAGCTCCAGATCAGCTTCATATTAGAAATGATTGGATACATAATCAGTATCTTGTATTTTTTACTTTGCAATGAATTTTTTTGTTTTAACCTCTAGGCAATACATTTGTATTATTTTTCGTTTCATGGCCATGCTGTGCCAACTGAAAAGCAGCTGGTCCAAGAAAAAAATTAAACATAAAAATCGTTATCTATGTTATGTCTCCTGCTAGTAATCATGGTAATATAGATCCTCTTATACAATGAAAGCTGTTATATATAAATTCCATGTTTTCATTGCTAATAATCAGTGATTCAGGAAGCCAGCAGCAGTTTTAACTCCACGTCAGAGTGACTTTCATATAAATAAATAATTGACATAGCTGTTTATTTTTGTTTCTACTGACCTTGTGTGAAAAAGTTGGAATAAATCCATGGAACATAAATTAAAACAGTGTGTCCCTGCATGGTCTAGTGGAAACAACAACTCTTTGTCCATTTGTGGCCGATGATGCAAACCAAAAATTGACAAACCAAAATTTCATCAGTAATACAAAAATGTATTTGTTATGGGGTGATTATCTACCATGCTTACTGACTTGTCAGCCTGGTATAGTCGAGAGCATATTCGAGATTGAACCAACAGTAAGCCAGTATCCTTAACCCTAAAATGTGCACCATAGACTAAATGAATGAAGCTTAAGCTTTGATCTGTTTTGTAAGCTGTTCCTGACAGTTTGTAGCTACCATATTCGAATTCTGTGGTAGAAATTAAATGAGAATGAAGAGACTAAATCATTGAAATAGTGAATGAAGAATGAAACAAACAAACAAACACAGAAGATCTTACCGAATCCGTTTGCAGGCCGGATTTGGTTCTTGGAGTTGATTTCAGATTCAGAGAGTTATGTTGAATAGTTTCAGTTAATTCAGAATTTGTTTGACTAATGCACATTAAATGGTTATGAAAACTAGTGTTCACAATATGCAGCATCACAATTGTTATGCTCTGTATTGTTGTGAACAAGACTAACCCTTGATTCAGTACACTCTCTGTCTGTTCATCATGTTTATACAACCTGTCACACTGATGGGGCCTTGTGCCATGTCAGACATGATTATTTGTATTTCCCTATCAGTGTTCAGCATTATGAATGAAAGTCAAGGAGTCCTTTTCAGGGTTTTAGATCAGTTCATTTTCTAGGACACTGACTGATTTTCATCCAGTAATTTTCAAATTTTCAAATTCAGTAATGATATAGAAGAATTGTCTATTAAAAAGTGATAAGATCATGAAAATGTCCTATTGCCATTTGTCCCCGGAAAAAAACACAGTGACCTTATTGTTACCACTTAAAGTGGGGTGGGTAGCCTTGTGGTTAAAGTGTCTGCTCCTCACACTGAAGACCTTGGTTCAATTCCCCCATTGGGTACAATGTCAGAAGTCTAGCTCTTGTGTTCCCAAGGCGTGATATTGCTGAAATATTGCTAAAAGTGGCGTAAAATCATTCTTACTCATCAAAAGTTAAAGATTCATGTGGGCACTGGATTCAAATCTCGAGAACCCTGAATTTTGAACTCTGCGTACAAAAAATGTAAAATGTGACAAAGAATGTGGTGAATGTGTGTATGTTTCTGTTTGTTTTTAGTTATGTTGGTTGTTTATGCATGTTGTGGGTGTTAAAGTTATATATCATTGCATACAACTATATGACTTGGCCTATATTCATGATATAGTTCCCTGTATATTTTGTCATGGGACCTTGGAATGAACACATCTTAAGTTTACCCTCGGCATGCTATGATAAAACTAAGTCTTTGAACATGTTGAAATGACATACGTGTACTTGTAGAATACAGATCGCTACTCTGGTGACACTTTCAGTCAAATAGCAGTTCATTATAATCATATATACTATGACCATGAGTGTAATAAACACAAGCCAACAGGAAAAATATATTTTTTTCATATCATAAAAAAACCCAATCTGTTGAAAGTATTTGATCATACAAAAAAACAAAGATATGATGTACAGTATACTTAAGATTCATATCATGTATGTATTATAATGATTATATATATCTGTATAGTATCATCATGATCATTGTAACAATGCTATTTGAAACTGTCTTTGTTGTCTTTGTTTTGGTGTCCAAGGTGAGTTGTGTCACACAGAACTAACAGTCGTGTTTTGTTTCAGACCTCAGGGATCAGCCAACCCAGCATCTATCATGCTCTTGTTGTTATTTTCCTCGAGTTTTTCGCCTGGGGTCTGGTCACCAGTCCTATCATCACAGTGAGTACAAGTTGAATATCCCGTGAAAATTCTAGGGAAGAATAGGTCTTCAGTAACCCATGCTTGTTGTAAGACGCGACTGATGGGATCAGGTTGTCAGGCTCGCTGACTTGGTTGATGCATATCATATATCCCATATGCGTAGATCGATGCTCATGATGTCAATCACTGGATTATCTGGTCCAGACTCGATATAGCTGGAATATTGCTAAGTGCAGCATTATAAAAAAGAAGAAACAAACAAAACAAGGGGAATAGAATATGTACAATGATGTACAATAACTGTATACAGTCGGAACCAAAAACATTTGAGTTTTCTCACCTCGTCCTGGCTCGTAGCATTATTGTCAGTAGAATTTAGTGTTATGTGGATAAATATTACCTGAGCTTACTAGATCGGACACAGTTTACTCGACTAGGGATTGGGACCATTGGCTAAAGTCACAGACTGTGTGATATATCCCAGATGTTTATTTTTTTCTGTTTAGCCATTATTATTCGACAACACTCACATCTTCTTGTAACCTAGGCAGTATCCTAATGACACAAGGGCGGTCGGGTAGCCAAGTGCATGTAGTGGTTGAAGCGTTCGCTCGTCACGCCGAAGACCCAGGTTTGATTCCCTACATGGGTACAATGTGTGAAGCCCATTTGTGGTGTCCCTCGCCGTGATATTTCTAAAAGCGGCGTTAAACTCCTGATGACACAGATAAAGAAAAGTGTTACTGTTTTGTCGCTACTGACAGCCATCACAATGCAACATGATGCAATGAAGACGATGAATAAGACAGGAGGGGTAGACTGAGAATAGAGCTTGAGAGCTGTGCAGCGTGGTACATGTTCCCATTGAAAATAATTCATTGTATTTCTTCACCAGGCTGTACTCAAACCACATGGGTTATCTTGACATTTTATTGTGCGTTTCCATGAAAGCATTCCAAACTTAAAATCAATCCAAGGTTGAATGTATTATTAGAAATCTTCCTGAGACTGTTCAATATTTCTTCAGCATAGATCTTGGGATGCATTTGTCCTGATGAAGAAATACATGATAGTTTCTTTCGTCTTGTTCCCTAAAACATTAAACAGAATTAAAGAATTTGTTGTAGACTGGTGATATATGCTCAGTGTTCATGAAAATTGGTTTTACTGGAACTTATCTGGAAGCTTGCGATTTCTGAAAACTGGAAATTTTTTCAGACCGAACATGTTGACATATGTCAGATAATGTTTGACTCCTGTAAAATAAGTTAATTACTGTAAATGTACAGCTTTCATTCCTTTTATACTGATGCTCTGCTTATGGTAATTATTTATGTTCTCCTAGGTTCTGAATGAGACGTTCCCCAACCACACCTTCCTCATGAATGGACTCATCCAGGGAGTGAAGGTCAGTCTAGGTCACAGGGTCACCTTCATGACTCCAGATTGCATGGTTGACCAGAGGTGTAGGGGTCATGGGGGCTGAATTAGAACATAAACATACTGTGTTTTCAATGTAGAGCTTGGTTACCTGCAGATTTAACTGCGCAAAATTGAATTTGCAACCAAATGCACAGCATGAGGTTTCAAATGTTAACTTTACCATTGTTATTACTCCGCACTTTGTAACCTATAATCGTACATATCGTTATTTCAAAATATCCACCAACAGTGATTGAGAAAGAAGTAATTGTATGAATGTAGCTTCGATGGTGATGTATGAATTGTTTGATAGGCATTACTTAGAAGTTGACAGATGACAAAGTAGACATAATTTACGGATAACTACTTCTTTAAATTCTGTAAAGGCAATGTAATGTTATAGATCCTTATACCGTTGTCAAGCAAGACAACGACAACTAGACAGTCCTGCTTGACAACGGTATAAGGTTCTATACCGAAATGTCACCTTTACAGTAATTAAAGAAGTCGTTATCCGTAAATTGTGTTGATTTTGTGAAGGTGATGTAGCTGTCAAATCTGCTGTTTTAATCACAGGTGGTTCTGGGGTAGAATAGGTCTTCAGTAACCCATGCTTGCCGTAAAAGGTGACTATGCTTGTGGTAAAAGGCGACTAACAGGATTGGGTGGTCAGGCTCGCTGACTTGGTTGATGCATGTCATCAATCCCAATTGCGTGGATCGATGCTCATGATATTAATCACTGGATTGTCTGGTCCAGACTCGATTATTTACAGACCGCCGTCATATAGCTGGAATATTGCTGAGTGCCGCGTTAAACAACAAACCAACCAACCAATCAAGGATCTTAAATGGAAGGAATCTACCTTGTACAATAGCTTGGGTGCTATTGTGCAATGTCACACAATGTCACACAATGTCTCAAAACTGTTTCACAACAATAAACTTTCTTCATATTAATCAAGATAATTCCAATTAATTCTCGGTTCTACTCTTTGTTAAGTATCTGTTCAAAATGAAAGCAGACTTGTGATACTTCTATGAATGACATTCCACACTTGACAGTCTGCTCTGAATATTCTGCTGTAATCTTTGTTGTCTCTTGGGGATTAGATCTGCTAGTTTATGTCTATGCACATTCATTATGCATGCACACAATGAGCTCTGAGTGTTCAGTGTTGTTGTGTGTGACATGTCATCTGTTGCACATGCTGTCACCAGTGTCAATGTGCGTTACAGAATATGAAAGTGTATGATAATATCATGTGGCTGAACCAGCTGGTGGTTTGGATACAAACAATGAATTTGATGAAACTGTTAGGGAAAAGGCAACTATGACACAATTTCATACCAATCAGAAATATTTGATGATAATCCAGAGAGCTTTTCAGGCAGCTTTTGAAAATAGTGATGTAACTGTAATACTGCTATATACAGCTTAAAAAAACAATGGTCACTGTCACTTCTTGCCTGAGCTTAAGAGACTAATCATTTTCAGACAGAATACGAATCAATTAGCTGTAATTAAAACTGACTCATGACTGCCATCAGTCATATGTCTGTCATGATTTAACTAAAACAGTTCAGTAATTTGCCTGATGACTTATCGCTTATTGAAATGATTCCCTCCAGGTTATAATTAACATGACCATGTTGTTGTTGTTGCAGGGGATGTTGTCGTTCCTGGCTGCACCCCTGATTGGTGCACTGTCTGATGTGTGGGGCAGGAAGCCCTTCCTGGTCTTCACCGTGGCCTTTACGTGTGCCCCCATACCTCTCATGAGAATCAGTCCCTGGTCAGTATGTCATTGTAGACTTTACGTGTGCCCCCATACCTCTCATGAGAATCAGTCCCTGGTCAGTATGTCATTGTAGACTTTACGTGTGCCCCCATACCTCTCATGAGAATCAGTCCTTGGTCAGTATATCACTGTAGACTTTACGTGTGCCCCCATACCTCTCAAGAGAATCAGTCCCTGGTCAGTATATCAACGTAGACTTTATGTGTGTCCCCATACCTCTCATGAGAATCAGTCCCTGGTCAGTATATCACTGTAGACTTTACGTGTGCCCCCATACCTCTCAAGAGAATCAGTCCTTGGTCAGTATATCACTGTAGACTTTACGTGTGCCCCCATACCTCTCAAGAGAATCAGTCCCTGGTCAGTATATCAACGTAGACTTTATGTGTGTCCCCATACCTCTCATGAGAATCAGTCCCTGGTCAGTATATCACTGTAGACTTTACGTGTGCCCCCATACCTCTCATGAGAATCAGTCCCTGGTCAGTATATCACTGTAGACTTTACGTGTGTCCCCCATACCTCTCATGAGAATCAGTCCCTGGTCAGTATATCACCGTAGACTTTATGTGTGTCCCCCATACCTCTCATGAGAATCAGTCCCTGGTCAGTATATCACCGTAGACTTTACGTGTGTCCCCCATACCTCTCATGAGAATCAGTCCCTGGTCAGTATATCACTGTAGACTTTATGTGTGTCCCCCATACCTCTCATGAGAATCAGTCCCTGGTCAGTATATCACCGTAGACTTTATGTGTGTCCCCCATACCTCTCATGAGAATCAGTCCCTGGTCAGTATATCACTGTAGACTTTATGTGTGTCCCCCATACCTCTCAAGAGAATCAGTCCCTGGTCAGTATATCACCGTAGACTTTATGTGTGTCCCCCCATACCTCTCAAGAGAATCAGTCCCTGGTCAGTATATCACTGTAGACTTTATGTGTGTCCCCCATACCTCTCAAGAGAATCAGTCCCTGGTCAGTATATCACTGTAGACTTTACGTGTGTCCCCCATACCTCTCATGAGAATCAGTCCCTGGTCAGTATATCACTGTAGACTTTACGTGTGTCCCCCATACCTCTCATGAGAATCAGTCCCTGGTCAGTATATCACCGTAGACTTTATGTGTGTCCCCCATACCTCTCATGAGAATCAGTCCCTGGTCAGTATATCACAGTAGACTTTATGTGTGTCCCCCATACCTCTCATGAGAATCAGTCCCTGGTCAGTATATCACCGTAGACTTTATGTGTGTCCCCCATACCTCTCAAGAGAATCAGTCCCTGGTCAGTATATCACTGTAGACTTTACGTGTGTCCCCCATACCTCTCATGAGAATCAGTCCCTGGTCAGTATATCACCGTAGACTTTATGTGTGTCCCCCATACCTCTCATGAGAATCAGTCCCTGGTCAGTATATCACAGTAGACTTTATGTGTGTCCCCCATACCTCTCAAGAGAATCAGTCCCTGGTCAGTATATCACTGTAGACTTTACGTGTGTCCCCCATACCTCTCATGAGAATCAGTCCCTGGTCAGTATATCACTGTAGACTTTATGTGTGCCCCCCATACCTCTCAAGAGAATCAGTCCCTGGTCAGTATATCACCGTAGACTTTATGTGTGCCCCCCATACCTCTCAAGAGAATCAGTCCCTGGTCAGTATATCACTGTAGACTTTATGTGTGCCCCCCATACCTCTCATGAGAATCAGTCTGTTGTCAGTACGTATGTACCACCATGTTGACATACCTTCACATTACCATGGTATTCACTGCATGTCTTGTGTGTTTCAGGTGGTATTTTGCCATGATATCTATATCTGGCGTGTGTGCGGTGACATTCAGCGTGGTATTTGCCTATGTGGCTGATGTCACCTCGGAGGAGGAGAGGAGTGCAGCCTATGGTTTGGTGAGTGCCTACTGTCAAACCCCACCTCAAAACAAGCACCTGCTGTTTCTTGCTTTATCTTTCCAGGGCCATTAACAAGCTGGAAGTCCACAGTATCCTGTGTTGGTAGTGTAAGCCCTACAACATGGGGATTGTGGTTACAGTGGGTGCCCTGGCTGTATGGAGGCCAACACACTCAGATTGCATTGCTGCATCTGCTTAAAACCTGGGGATGTGCTTTACCAAGTGGTTTAGCCAAGATGGTCATCACATTGGGCACAATGGGGTGTTGGGGTAGCACATTTGGTTGTCATGCTTAAAACCTGTTTCGATTCCCCATTTGGGTTCAATATGAGAAGCTCCCTTCTGGTGTCCCCACCATGATATTGCTGGAATATTGCTAAAAGCAACGTAAACTAAAGCCCACTCACTCACATTGGGCACAATGTGTGAACTCACTACTGGTGTCCCCTGCCATGATATTACTGGAATATTTCACTCACTCACTCACTCACTCACTCACTCACTCACTCACTCACTCACTCACTCACTCACTCACTCACTCACTCACTCACTCACTCACTCACTCACTCACTTCTAGTGCCTGCAGAAGTCCTGAGTCATTCATATGGAAACTGCCATGATAATACTACTGTGACTGCATATAGCTTAATGTGACAATATGATCTGTATCTTTTGACCTTATGTTAACATATATACAATAAACATTTGTGGCTCAAGACGAATATCCATGTGAGTTGTTAATCCGTGACTATCATTTCTCATGTTGTAAATTGATGACTGACATACTTTTAGTTTTGAAGTGTATTTGCAAATTTCCCAGAAAGGATGAACGCTTTGGCATTTAAAAAACACATTGATGTAATAAAGAAGTTGGAGCCTTGTTTTCAAATTTGTTTTTGAGAGTTTAACACTGAACATTGTATTTGTCAACGAACTGTATACACCTGAAACAATAAGAAAGGAATATGCTTGCAGAGTGGATCAGGAAACATAATAAACAATGTATTTCCATTTCCGTGAAGGTATCGGCAACATTTGCTGCCAGCTTGGTGACGAGCCCTGCTATCGGCGCCTACCTAGGCAGCATGTACAGTGATTCGCTGGTTATCTGGATAGCCTCCGCTGTGGCACTGTTGGACGTGCTGTTCATCATGGTGGCTGTGCCAGAGTCGCTGCCGGAGAAGCTCCGTCCAGCCAGCTGGGGGTCACAGATTTCCTGGGACAAGGCAGACCCATTCGGGGTAGGGATGTCATTGTGTTGGATGTGGACTGTGGACTGGGACTGTGGTCCTTTATTCTATAGGGATGTCATTGGTGCTTGTTGTTGCTAGGGGTGTAACCAGGGATCCGAAAATATTTTTGTATATAGTAAAAGCAGCAACTAAAATAACATGAATATATTATTCCTGATAAAATAACTATTTCAGATACAGTTTCTTCCGACCATTGCAATAAAATTCTTTGAAGTTGTATCATTGGGTACTTTTTGACTGAATCACCGGTAGATTGTTGCGAGAACGTGTGCACAGCTGATTGCTATTTCCGGGTTAGTTTACGAAAAAATACACACAGTAATCTTAATCTCTGCATATAAAACAATGCCTTGGAGAACAGGAAACACAAGTTAAAATCGTCATGTCTAGCAAAGTTTTATATCAAATTTTATATATTTATCGACCAAGTTTGTTATATCTATTCGTTCACCTGAATTCACGGAAGCCAGGGATAGATCCACTTCCAGCTTTATAGCGTACAACACTCGATAGATACATAGATCTATACATATTTCAACCTATCATGATGAAGGTCAGTGTGCTGGTGGTGCTTGATGTTGACCGAATTTTAAAATTTCCGGTTTGCATTATTTCAAATCAGACATTTTGCAGTCACAATTGGATAAGTCATAAGTCCGGCGCACAGACCGATTTCCTGATCTTTGGGTGTAACAATTCATCAGATGTTCGGAGCATTTTGATACCTAGTGCCACGATTTGATTATTGTATTGACAGGTTGTATGTAAGGGTGACATGTAAAATGGTATGAACATCAACTGTTAAATGTTACATACTTCTTTCTGATTGTATGTAAAGGGTTGCTTAATATGTTTTAGTTGGGCTATTATTGTTTACCTTTGATTCAAATGTTTCCTCGGTTTGTCAAGTGTGGTGTTTTCATGCATCTTACAGTAAAGGGGGTACATCAGTATTTCATTTTGTGGAAATATTCAGCCACAAAGTCATTGTAGTCATTTTGAATACATTGAATGCCTCGTTTCCATCTTTGGTATGGCTTCAGTGTCAAGACTACTATTGCCTTGTCTGTTTCAGTCTCTACGCAAAGTCGGACAGGACAATCTGATCATGCTGCTGTGTGTGACCGTCTTCTTGTCCTACCTCCCAGAGGCTGGAGAGTACTCATGCTTCTTTGTTTATCTTAGGAATGTAAGTCCCTCATTGCAAAAGTTGCACAATAGGTCAGTTTGTCATGGTAGTAGTTGCACAACATGTCAGTCCCTCATTGCAATAGTTGCACAATAGGTCAATTTGTCATTGTAGTAGTTGCACAACATGCCAGACCCTCATTGCAATAGTTGCACAATAGGTCAATTTGTCATTGTAGTAGTTGCACAACATGTCAGTCCCTCATTGCAATAGTTGCACAATAGGTCAATTTGTCATTGTAGTAGTTGCACAACATGCCAGACCCTCATTGCAATAGTTGCACAATAGGTCAATTTGTCATTGTAGTAGTTGCACAACAGGTCAGTCCCTCATTGCAATAGTTGCACAATAGGTCAATTTGTCATTGTAGTAGTTGCACAACATGTCAGTCCCTCATTGCAATAGTTGCACAATAGGTCAATTTGTCATTGTAGTAGTTGCACAACATGCCAGACCCTCATTGCAAAAGTTGCACAATAGGTCAATTTGTCATTGTAGTAGTTGCACAACATGTCAGTCCCTCATTGCAATAGTTGCACAATAGGTCAATTTGTCATTGTAGTAGTTGCACAACATGCCAGACCCTCATTGCAAAAGTTGCACAATAGGTCAATTTGTCATGGTAGTAGTTGCACAACATGTCAGTCCCTCATTGCAATAGTTGCACAATAGGTCAATTTGTCATTGTAGTAGTTGCACAACATGTCAGTCCCTCATTGCAATAGTTGCACAATAGGTCAATTTGTCATTGTAGTAGTTGCACAACATGCCAGACCCTCATTGCAATATTTGCACAATAGGTCAATTTGTCATTGTAGTAGTTGCACAACATGCCAGTCCCTCATTGCAATAGTTGCACAATAGGTCAATTTGTCATTGTAGTAGTTG
This sequence comes from Haliotis cracherodii, assembly GCF_022045235.1. Classification (NCBI taxonomy): domain Eukaryota; kingdom Metazoa; phylum Mollusca; class Gastropoda; order Lepetellida; family Haliotidae; genus Haliotis; species Haliotis cracherodii. The sequence continues at coordinate 22,456,819 of NW_027266297.1, read as the reverse complement.
CACAACATGTCAGTCCCTCATTGCAATAGTTGCACAATAGGTCAATTTGTCATTGTAGTAGTTGCACAACATGTCAGTCCCTCATTGCAATAGTTGCACAATAGGTCAATTTGTCATTGTAGTAGTTGCACAACATGTCAGTCCCTCATTGCAAAAGTTGCACAATAGGTCAATTTGTCATTGTAGTAGTTGCACAACATGTCAGTCCCTCATTGCAATAGTTGCACAATAGGTCAATTTGTCATTGTAGTAGATTCACAACATGTCAGTCCCTCATTGCAATATTTGCACAATAGGTCAATTTGTCATGGTAGTAGTTGCACAACATGTCAGTCCCTCATTGCAATAGTTGCACAATAGGTCAATTTGTCATTGTAGTAGTTGCACAACATGTCAGTCCCTCATTGCAATAGTTGCACAATAGGTCAATTTGTCATTGTAGTAGTTGCACAACATGCCAGACCCTCATTGCAATAGTTGCACAATAGGTCAATTTGTCATTGTAGTAGTTGCACAACATGCCAGTCCCTCATTGCAATAGTTGCACAATAGGTCAATTTGTCATTGTAGTAGTTGCACAACATGTCAGTCCCTCATTGCAATAGTTGCACAATAGGTCAATTTGTCATTGTAGTAGTTGCACAACATGTCAGTCCCTCATTGCAATAGTTGCACAATAGGTCAATTTGTCATTGTAGTAGTTGCACAACATGCCAGACCCTCATTGCAAAAGTTGCACAATAGGTCAATTTGTCATTGTAGTAGTTGCACAACATGTCAGTCCCTCATTGCAATAGTTGCACAATAGGTCAATTTGTCATTGTAGTAGTTGAACAACATGCCAGACCCTCATTGCAAAAGTTGCACAATAGGTCAATTTGTCATGGTAGTAGTTGCACAACATGTCAGTCCCTCATTGCAATAGTTGCACAATAGGTCAATTTGTCATTGTAGTAGATTCACAACATGTCAGTCCCTCATTGCAATAGTTGCACAATAGGTCAATTTGTCATGGTAGTAGTTGCACAACATGTCAGTCCCTCATTGCAATAGTTGCACAATAGGTCAATTTGTCATTGTAGTAGTTGCACAACATGTCAGTCCCTCATTGCAATAGTTGCACAATAGGTCAATTTGTCATTGTAGTAGATTCACAACATGCCAGTCCCTCATTGCAATAGTTGCACAATAGGTCAATTTGTCATTGTCTGGTCTCGATTATTTACAGACCAACTTTATGTAACTAAAATATTGCAGATGGTTCAACAACAAACAACAAAAGCTATAAATACGACATTATTTTAATAAACAAAACTTTAAGATTGAACGGCATTACAATGATTGTTTTCCAGATAATGGGCTTTTCTGTGGAGGAAACTGCCTCGTTTATAGCTGTGGTGGGCGTGTTGTCTGTTCTTGCACAGGTGAGTGGGAGACAGGTGGAGTTGACAAAGTGATACTTTGAATTTGTTTACTGAACGACAGTATTTCAAGTTTTTTTAAATGTGCAGTGAAGCCAGTGACAGTTCAGGAACCATCAAAGATATATTAATTTGTCCATAATTTGAGATAAGTAGAGTGCTTGGCTAGACCATAAAGACACTGCGAGGATGATAAAGTTTCGTTATGCCAAACAATAAAACGAGTAGCAAAGATTGGGTATTTACTATAATTGTTTAAATTCGATTTCAAGTCTATGCTGTTTATCAAAATGATTTTTATTGTGATTATTTTCCTTTCAGACTCTTATACTTGCTTTAATAATGAAATACCTAGGACCAAAGCAGGCTATTCTCTTTGGCCTAGTGTTTGAAGTAATCCAGTTAACATGTTATGGCTTTGGATCACAAACATGGTGAGTGTGACATTACTTTACACATTGTTTAACTATTAAACTGTTAGACTATACTTTCAACATGTTCATCCATGACAACAATGAATGTGCCACATATAATTTTGAACAACGATTTGCGTTACATATTATTTTATTAAAACATTGTTTAGAGCCAGATAAAATGGCATTGTATTATCTAGTGTACAGTCATGCCCCGCTTATACGGACTTCAGATATCCGGAAACCTCAGTTCCCGGACAATTTTCATTCAAAACGAAATAATTACTATATAAATTTACAGAATATATATACAGAAATTCAGTGTCCGGAACCGGATGGTCATTTTCATACACAAAACACTGAAATGCACACAAAATTGTCTCACTTACCTGGACAATACACTTCCGCTGGTGGTAATCCTTTGATTCGTGAGAAGTCAATTAACCAAGTGACACTGAGTTACGTTTGAGACGAGCTTGTTTATTGTACATGTAATCCCATTTGATAAATATGGCGTCTGTGGAGGTCATAGGTCAAAGTTGTGACTTCAAACTGTGAGTATGGCCTGTCAACCAGCGAAACGTTAGCGACACGCAGTTACAGCACGCGAAAAAAGTAAGAAGCTGGTTTCAGTTATATGGAAATTCGTTTATACGGACGAATTGTGAAATGATGCAAGTGTCCATATAAACGAGACACGACTGTATAGCTTGTGTATAGTTTCATTGTTTTCAAAAGGTGTTGATAATTGCTCAGCCATTGTATAGTCTGTCTTGATTATATGCATGTAGCCACAGTATTGTCATAAGGATGACTGAGGCATAAAACAAACACTCACTCCTAGTTCAGTAAATTCTACGCGTGAGGAATGTTTCCTAAGGGTTTTGTTTCAGAAACAGCATGGCCTTACGAAACCTAGGTGTTACATTGTGTGATAGATACCCCGATGATAATACTTGTGTTGCAGGATCATGTGGTGTGCCGGCGGCGTAGCGGCGATGTCCAGTATAACATACCCTGCCATTAGTTCCTTTGTCTCAGCTCATGCAAGTGCTGATCAGCAGGGTAAGAGTTATCTCCCTTTACAGTGACACTTGATCAGATTCACTCACACTTGGGACTGCCCCTGGCAGGCAATTTTGGGTAAAAAATCATTATCTTGTTCAAAATTGGATTTTTTTTTAAGTTATTATTTTCTTATATTTTGGTGTATTAGTTGAACATTGTTTTTTGAGATTGCATTCAATGTAATAATATGAAACTAAGCATTGAAACTTATTAATGCTAAGCAATATTGGTCCTGTTGTCAGTGAAATACAGGTTACTTCTGCAATGCCATGAAATTATTTATTAGTTATTACATGAATTGGTAAATTTATAGTTCCAATTTGGGAAGTTTTTATGACATTTGCTGCAGACTTAAGGGCCAACTATCAGCATCTGGGCAGGTCCAGATTAAACCCTGCAATGTGTTGTCATGGTAATGTCTTCACTGTTAAGCATGGTGTTGTTATCCCAATGTTCTGACTGTTGTACACAGGTGTCGCTCAAGGGATCATCACAGGTATCCGAGGCCTGTGTAACGGACTGGGGCCGGCAGTGTTCGGTTTCATCTTCTATCTCTTCCACGTAGACATCTCTGCCAATGGGAGCGAGCCACAGGGCCACAAACACCCCAAAACATCTAACAACACATTTAGTCCCCTTCCTAAAAATTTCCAGGTATGACTGAAGTATTTTACAGAGAAAGTATCTTTAAACGTGATGATAATAGTTTTGTATCCACATAATGTTTTGTCTTTCAGAAAACTTGCACTTAACATGTATGAAGGGAGACAGACCACTTTAGATCAGATAGTTTCAGTTGTCATGTGATTGTGACTGTGTTGGAAACTAACTGTTTATCCAAATTGCGTCATATCTTGAGAAATTCAGAGCTCCAGTTAAGCTGCGTATCTGAGTAAAATACGCATCAGAAATGCGGAAATACGCATTAAAATATAATCCAAGCGTATCAAATACGCAACGAACATTACAGATAAGCTATAATGCATGGGTAAAATACCCACAACACCAACAGCTTATCTGGAGCTCTGGTAATTGCTGGCCTTGGACAGATTCTTTTGTGGAGAATAAAACCTGAAACTATCTTATGTGACGCATGGGGATGCCAGAATAGGTCCCCTGGGCTGAATGCCATTTGTATGACGGACTTCATTGGGAATCAGTGGTTTCAATGTTTGACATCATACCCCAACAGGGTGGATCGTGGCTCATGTTTCCATGGTTCCAGGTTTGCATGTTCCAAACTTGAATATTTACAGGCTGCCATGACACTCATTCATAGATTAGAACATGTTGTTTGTTGAATCCAAGCTGTTTCAGTTGCTGTTTGTTGACTTTGTGGTGCTGATCTGAGTGTGTATCAGTATCCAAAATAGGAGCCTGAAATATTTTTCTACGTACCCGATTGTCTAGTAGAAAATTTCCTTGCTTCACTGACACGCACAATTTGTAATCAGACACTGATATGTGACTCAAGATCACAAGATCTACATCTTTGACTATACAGCTGTAAATGTTACAGAGTAAAGTCAATCTCAGAAAAAGGTTGATCTCTGGCCAGAACCTTTCTAGACACCGGCCCACTTAGCTTGTGGGGAGAAGAACATATTTCTGACACTGCTGTGTATTGTTTCAGAATGTGGTGCCAGGCCCACCATTTGCATTTGGAGCTGTGTTGGTGATTCTAGCGTTGCTAGTTGCAGTCTTTCTCCCCGACAACCCACATGGTAATGTCAACAAGTCCTCCACCAAGAAGATCCTGCCATTGTCATATGACTACCAAAAGGAATCAGGTGTGTAGCTTCAGATAAAGGTCGTAGGTAGCAAGTATCTGCATCAGTAAACAATCTGTCTTAAACTTTTCTGAGATATTTCAATTAAACTCTTAATGACTTTATCACATGCTAATTGCTTCTTTAAACATGTTGCTTTGTATGTTGTTTTGCTGGGCACACTTGCTAATGCAGTTCACACTCTTTCTCTGGAGTGAGTGAGTGAGTGAGTATGGTTTGATGCCGCTTTTAGCAATATTCCAGCAATGTCACATTGGGGCTTTTTCTGTGGAAGCATTGAGACTAATGTATTGCTGACACAGAAAAGAACACGTCAAATTATGTGAGGGGTGGTTGGGTAGCCAAGTGGTTAAAGCTGTTGCTCGTCACGCCGAAGACTCGGGTTCGATTCCTCACATGGGTACAATGTGTGAAGCCCATTTCTGGTGTCCCCCACCGTGATATTGCTGGAATATTGCTAAAAGTGGCGTAAAACCATACTCACTCACTCACTCAAATTATGTCCCCTTTGATCAGGACTATTTGAGTGTTACCATGGTTACTGTCAGCATTTTGCTTTCAGATGCGCTCAGTGTACTGTCATTTGATCTTACCAATGATATAGGTTCGCACTGATTATGTTTCTTGGTTTGGCAGCATCATACCCATGCTTGTGGGTTTCACCAAAGTGGTAAACATCTAAGACCTGCTTTCCCTCCACATTAAGCTGACAGGCCATGATATGACTGGAATACTGTCCAAAGCGGCGTTAAACCCGCTCACTCACTACTAATGATATATGTATGTAAGTCTTTCTACAAACCTTATCATGGCTAGCATGGATCAGACTTAACCGCATGTGTTTCCTGTTGCAGGAGTGAAGAAACATGAAGAGGAGCCTCTGATGGAAGAGCCAGAGGCCGACTTATAGCAGTAGTCTCCCCTAGGCTCTTTAACTGGTCAAGGTCATATTCTACATATTCAAACTTCACGAGAAAACAGATCATTTGCACCAAATGTTGAAAGGAAGAGAAATTTCTTATTTAAGGGAGTCACAGGGTTCCATGAAGAGTATTCTCCCTTGTGTGGAAAGATATCAGAGTTATCTCCCTTCTTGTCATGATTTTGTAAGGAACTGAAACGCACTCACTGTTTGCAATGTGTACAGACTTTCTGTCCTTGATGGCAAGAACCGGTATTACACTCTGACTCTGTCGCATGTAGTTCCAAGACTTGTATGGTCCCTGTCAGTCATAGAATTAATCCCAGTCTGTGACTAAGTGTTTCACATGGTCTGCTTGTTGTCAGTGTTCATCATCCCACTGTTTGTGTCGTCTTCAACAAAATATCTCAGTATTATCAGCCGGAGATACAACATCAACAGTCATGTCTAGGGATGGATTTCCACACAGATAGGGTCTCTTGCTCAATCTCGTAGCAATTTTAAACAATAATGCCAATGATCTTTTCTTCAAATCAGTTATTTTCTAATCAGAATATGACTAGCGTATGAAACCTTATTGATTGTTGATAATCCACATCTGTCATGAAGTGTGTTTTGTACAGTTTGAAAATATAGATATTTTATGCCAGAGCCCTATATTTTAGCATATATTGTACCAGTAGATTTGAAAGTAGAAGTTTGAATTTTTTTTTCGCCTAATGACTGACAATCTTTTGCATGTTTTGAATAGAAGATATATGAGTATCTTGTATTCTGCCAAATTAACTGTTTTGCCAAATATGGGACATATGGTGTCCCAGTTTGTCTAGGAGTGATGTGAGGCTTGACAGATATGTTCCCTTTGTGTTTGAGTTTTTCTTCTGTGTTCGAGACAAAAGGATGGTAAATATCTGTGACAGAGATGTAGGTAGATTGGTAGATATAGGAAAACTGCAACACAAGGTAGAAAGACAGGGATTTTGATTGACGTTGAGATTATTCTCTTTAAATGGAACATTTCAACCTCATAAGTAGCGAAAGAAAAATACAAGCATTGATTCTGTTAAACTGCAAATGATTGCGGATGATTCATGTGTAGCCGTGATCAGTGTTTTTGCAAGGATCAATACTGTAAGACCTATCTTTATTTACTTTCCATATTCAAATTTGTATAGTGTGTATTTTATGATAAACAGTTAATAAATGGATAGGTTCCCTCCATGCAGTTAGCAGACGGGATATCCTGTAGGATATGCTACAGTATTAGGAGTATGTATTAAGATAAGCCATAAACAAGAGGACAATAGGTATTAAGTCTCTGGCAATATCCAGGAAATTAAGGGGGCATGGGGGACCCAGTCGTTTAAGGAAACGTGATTCGCTGTGCAGAGTTGCGTCCCTTTGGCACGCCAGAAACCAATGATTGTGGGTTCGATTCCTGGTTCGCCCCAATTATGTTTCTATAGGTTTGTCAGCACCATACCCGTGCTCGTGGGTTTCACCGAAGTGGTAAACGTCTGAGACCTGCATCACTTCAGGCTTTCCTCCCACATCAAGCTGACACACTGCGATTTAACTCGAATACTGTTCAAAGCGGCATTAAACCCAACTCACTCACTCACTCCAGGAAATTAAATCGAACCCCAATAAGATGTAGGATGGCATATTTCAGTGATTTTAAATATTTAGGTGACAGATGTTGGGTGAATGGTTCATATGTTACATGCTTCCTTATGACTTTTGACCTCAGATATGTAAAGACTAAACTGATGTGGGAATGGAAGATTACAAGATTGTGTTTGTTTTATTGTTCTCAACACATGTTTTGTAAATATGCGCAAGGAATTTGGATGATTCTCTTGTTTTTTATGTGTTTTGTGACATTTTCATATTCCTCGTGTAAGATATTGATGTACTGATTTGCTGTGTCTCTTGTTCCTGCCAAGTATAGCTTCCCCAGGGATATCTGCATGACTTAAGTTCTTGTATTGCTGAAAGTTTAAGTTTAATGTATTCACTTTGTTATCAAATGTTACGGACAGTCTCAACAAAAGATGAAATGAGGTTAATTTCATTTAGGAAGAACACCTGATAAAAATGCTATTTACTAGAAATACAAACAAGAAGTTTGCAACATTAATACCGTACTCGACGTAATAACTGATAAGCGCTCTCAGCATTATTTGCTAATAAATTGGCTAGTGAACAATCTCAACTAGCACCCCTTCCGATTGATCAATGTATACAAGACTTATTTGTTCGTGTGTAAAATGCACTCATGTGTTATATGCACCCTTAATTATGGGCAATTAAATCCTGGAAAACTATATCTGTCGTATGTAAACATTTCAGGCTGTAAGCATAAACCAAGAAATGTGCGATCTATTAGCTCTGGTTTTCTTCACCAAAATAATATTCTAATAAGAGCCCCCTATTTCTAATTTTGAGAGCGTCATGGAGTCTTATTACGTCGAATACAGTAGTGGTCTGTAAAGCATGGTAATTAACTATTAACAAAGAGAAAATAAGCATATGGTTTTGAAATTGGTAGGAAATGTAAATGTGTTTATTTTAAGATTGTGAACTCTTTTACGTAACTGTAATGCCATTATATGACTTAAATACTATTCAAGGCAGTGTAAAACTCACCTCACCTGCCGTAGCTTTCTCAATGTGTTTTATGTCTTTATGTGAATGTCTTTTGAGTTACCGGTATGAGTATATTGGAAACAATATTGAGAAGTGTTTCCAGCAATGTCTCCACATTAACAGCTTAGTTTTGTGGAGATTTTATGTTGAAACTACCATATTTGGTACCCTGCGCCAATTAGGGCCTCGGACCAACTTCATGACCAATTTGGGAGTAATCTTTATATGTACCCATTACTAAGACTGACAATTTGCATGATGGTCCATATTGTCTTGTGTATATTTCAATTTATTTACAGACAACGGCATTGCAGAAGGGGTTCATAAAGTGCTCCCCTTCGTCAAATTTCTGTTATGGCATATACGGTATTTATTGCTCAGCTGAACATGTGTATGGTCACACCTGCCGGTGTGTCAGTCACGTCAGATTTAGCTACCTCGGCTTCCCATCCAAGATATATCTGTTTGAAAAATACCTATGATGTTGCCTGGATTTGTGATTTGTCAGGATTAGGGATGTTAATATGAGAAAACAGCTTCATCATCTCCCGGTGGGAGGGGTCGTACCTTTGAAATAACTTAAGTTTGCAATTAGCATCAGTTCACTGTTTTCCCATTTCTTTGAAAGCTAGGTAAGTCAAACATATCTCATGAAAAATACTTTTATTTAATATTTATTGCATTTAGTATTTAGCTACATTAAGACTGTATCATATTTTGGAGAATGGAAGATTTAAGTTTTCGCGTTTTTATCCTGTGTGTATGATTTTTGTGAAAAAAGTGAGTTAGCGTGGCTCCGTATATCAGTTAGTTAGTTTGGTAAGTTCAATTAATTATAGTAAAAATTGGAATGATTTTTTCCTTTTTTTGGCCTTGTGTGTGAGTCTTTGGCGTATAATTTGCTGATGTGTCTTATCATAGCTCTCACTCACTGTACAGGTGTACACTGACTCAATGTACAGACGTGACAGCTTCAGATTATGTACAGGTCTAACAGCTACGGTTAGGACTAGGTAAGCTAATGTCACCCCAGATATTTTTGCTGTCTGTGATTTTGATTAGCTTGTCTTCCAATTCTGGCTACCAATGAATCAAGTGCAATGCTCCCATTGTTTTGTTTGAACATCATCCAACATGGCATGCAAATATTTTTGAAGATTTGTAAGCAGACTGAACATCTATATAATTTTGGTAGTGACAATCATTTTCAGAGAAAAGTAGAAGCGTATTTCATCATTGTTTCATCGTGGACGTGTGGAATGTGTCCAAATGTCTTTGAGAGCGAATGGGGCCATTGTACCCCCTGCTCCAGCTCCTGCCAGTTTCATGGGACTGTTTGTCCAGTAGAAAGTAACACTTTATCATCAGCCATGTTTACCAGAACACACACAGCTCTGAACACGGCATTGAGCTTGGCCAGAGTGAGTGAGTGTGTTAGTGAGTATGGTTTTACGCCGCTTTTAGCAATATTCCAGCAATATCACGGCGGGGGACACATTGTACCCATGTCGGGAATCGAACCCGTCTTCGGCGTGAAGAGCGAACGCTTTAACCACTAGGCTACCCGACCGCCCCTAAAGAGCTTGTCCTGAAGTCCCTACAGGGCATGTGTTCTGTATGATTATGATTTTCTTTTATGGTTTAAAACTGCATAAACCCCACAAAGTAGAACTTGAGATGTGCTTGTATGTGTGTCCAGCTTTTCAGTGTAATTTATCTCTCAAACAATACTGTAGTCATTCCAATGTCAGGAACTCTGGCCTCCTCTCCATGTCAGTGTCAGTCTTTCACTTACCTACCTTTCATTCAGGAACCATCTTTCTTTGTGGACACCTTTAAGATGCTTAGTAGGTAGGCTATGGATAATCCAGGTTTTTTACAGGTGTAACTGCAGTGTAATTGAAGTATACTATAGGTGTATCTGTGGGTGGGACTGCAGTGTAACTGAAGTACGCCATAGTGTCATTTAGGTTTTCACAGTTGTAACTGTAGTGTAATCTAGGTCATGACAGGTGTAACTTCTGTACCTAGTGTAATCTAGGTCAGCACAGGTGTAATGTTAGTTGCATATGTGTAACTAGTGCAATCTAGGTCAGCACAGGTGTAATGTAAGTTGCACAGGTGTAACTAGTGCAATCTAGGTCAGCACAGGTGTAATGTTAGTTGCATATGTGTAACTAGTGTAATCTAGGTCAGCACAGGTGTAATTTAAGTTGCACAGGTGTAACTAGTGCAATCTAGGTCAGCACAGGTGTAATGTTAGTTGCACAGGTGTAACTAGTGCCATCTAGGTCAGCACAGGTGTAATGTAAGTTGCACAGGTGTAACTAGTGCAATCTAGGTCAGCACAGATGTAATGTAAGTTGCACAGGTGTAACTAGTGCAATCTAGGTCAGCACAGGTGTAATGTAAGTTGCACAGGTGTAACTAGTGCCATCTAGGTCAGCACAGGTGTAATGTAAGTTGCACAGGTGTAACTAGTGCAATCTAGGTCAGCACAGGTGTAACGTAAGTTGCACAGGTGTAACTAGTGCAATCTAGGTCAGCACAGGTGTAATGTTAGTTGCATATGTGTAACTAGTGTAATCTAGGTCAGCACAGGTGTAATTTAAGTTGCACGGGTGTAACTAGTGCAATCTAGGTCAGCACAGGTGTAATGTAAGTTGCACAGGTGTAACTAGTGCAATCTAGGTCAGCACAGGTGTAATGTAAGTTGCACAGGTGTAACTAGTGCAATCTAGGTCAGCACAGGTGTAATGTAAGTTGCACAGGTGTAACTAGTGCAATTGTGGTCAGCACAGGTGTAATGTAAGTTGCACAGGTGTAACTAGTGCAATTTTGGTCAGCACAGGTGTAAAGTATGTCGCGCAGGTGTACCCAGTGCAATCTAGGTCAGCACAGGTGTAACTAGTGTAATCTAGGTCAGCACAGGTGTAACTACTGTAATCAAGGAAACTACAGGTGTAACCGTTATGTAATCTTGGCGTACTACAGGTATAACTAATGAAATCAAGGTTACCACAGGTGTAACTTGTGTAATCTAGGTAACCACAGACATAACTATTGTGTAGTCTTGGTTACCACAGGTGTAACTAGCGTCTTTTTGGTTACCACAGGTGTAACTTGTGTAATCTAGGTAACCACAGGGATAACCAGTGCACTCCTGGCATACAGCAGGTATAAATGTAGTGTAATCTAGGTTACCACAGGTGTAACTATAGTATAACCAAGGTTACCAAAAGTGTACATGTTAGATAACCTAGGTGTACCACATGTTTATCAGTTTGTATATAGTAGGTCCACCAATGCTACATCAGTGTACAGATAGTAACTCATGCATAACCTGAGTGTATTTAGCTTAATACAAAGTAAGCAACAAAGTACCATTAAACAAAACTGGAATCTGTGATGAAGTGCAATTTGAAGGATTGTAGAACTGATATGAAAGTTACAAGCCTCCTTTGAATCTATTGACATTCTATCTGTTAGCTATGAAATGTGTACACACAAGACAAGGAAGAACCAGCCAAGTCAGCATTTCCTGTCTTAGATTAGTAGTCAGTAATACAGGGCCCAGTTCTACTAAGAGATCATGTAATTATGTCTCTTGTCAGCCTATGTATGGAGGTCGCGACCTTTGTGGTACTAAGATTGCTTTGTCACACAAGGTCAAGGTGATCCCACTAAGTTAGTCGGAGAGGTTATCCTAGTTCGCGGAGGTACATTTTTTATTATTCTGTTCATTCACTGTAGGTCAGCTATCATTTGACGTGATCATTATGTTATATTGTGATAAGTAAAGTGTGATTTTTAAGGCATGAATACTAATTGTTAGGTGAAATAGTTCTTTTGGTCAAACTACATGTCATTGTTTGGTGTGAATTTCTTTAGGACATCTTCATTTGTTATCAGTATTTAGTACTATAAACTCATTTTCTACCACAAGGGGTTGTTTTAGTAGAACATACTGATAGCATTGAACTATATCTGTGTAACCATAATCTCCATCATCATCATCATCACCACCACCATCATCATCTTTAAGACGCATCTATTTAAACTAACAACCTATCCCTCATTAGATGTTATTCATGATGATTCTAGTCTCTCTGTGGTAATGATTTGAGAAGGTTCCAGCATGTGTTGTGGATGCTCATGAAATGTTGCCATCGGTCTTATCTAATGCAAATTGTTTATATTGAATCTGTTAATAAAGACAACCATCAATAAAGATCTTACTATGATGTATTCTGAATGAGTAATAATTGCGCTATTTTAAAATAAGAAACTTTATTAAGAAATAAATTCAGTGTTATATGGTTGTAATGACCACCATTATGATGGAACTATGATATCTTTGTGAATATGGACCCAATCATATTTGATGAAGAGCTTCAGTTTGGAATAGAGTCTGAGAGATTAATTGATCCGATTATTCTAGTCCTTACACTTAATTCTGATTCTGCATGTAAGCTTCAAGTGAGTATCTGTGGGTCTCAAGGTTGATCCACCCTACTGAATGTAAGTGGACTGTGCCAGCACAGTGTGTATATATGAAGTAAGGATGTTCCATTGTTTTATGAAGGGGCCATTTGTCAGTAATTGTGACCACATTTGCCTTATAAACATTATATGTGAGCCTGAAGGGAAAGCTGCATTGACATGATACTTTCAGAGTCACTTGTTGGTCTAGAAAATGTGAAGCTCTACAGAGATTCTGCCAGGCCAGAGCACACAGTATACTCATGTTCTCATATATTATTTGGGAGCTATTCAACACTGTCGTCATATACGTTATACATTTTGATTTTTAATACTCAAAATTATTTAAATAATTCAGTGTTTTTAATTCTAGTATACTTTCCTGAATAATTTGTTTTGGAATTGTGTTGCCTTATTGAAAATTTAACAGTTTTGATGTGTACGGTAAAATCTTATGGACTTAAACTCCATGTGTTCGATATATCAGTCAGGCAATGAAACACTGTTTCCGAGGATGCCAAGTTGTCAAGGGTTACCTGTCAGTACAGAGGAGAAGAGCTGTGCGTCCTGCCCTACAGAGCAGATGATGTATGTTATTTCTTTTGTGTTATTACCATATAAGTCATATATATATATACTACTCAACATCTGCTGCGGACCACACCTTTGACTTCAGATGACTCGATCCTAGGCAATTGTAGAGTAGTATGCCTCTCACATTCCTGCTTTTCTAATTTCTGCTGATGAAATTCTGGCAGAATCTCTCCTTATCAAGTGTTGTTGTCAATGATTAAACAGAATTTATATATCATCCTGAAAAAGCAGTGATGTATTTACTTTTTTCCAGGTTTGTAAGGGTAACATTTATATATGATCCATTGTACCTCCATATAACCACATTAGATTTCTGATGAACAGTCTAGATGCCCTCTCAATGGAAGTGTTGTGTACCTACTCCTCAACTGTTATCTGTAGATTGTTTTACTGGTCATATACATGCCACATATGTCATGGTATCCCTATGCTGTACATGTCATCGTGAATAAAATCAAAAGTCATCACAATCTCTTGTTGTCTTTACATCACTTTTCTCTCCAAGGACACGGGAGGGATTCCGGGTTAGAATGTGTCCTCGTGCGTGAAGGAGCAAGGGGGTAACCTGGTGGTTATAGCGTCCCTCATCACGCAGAAGGACAAGGGAGAGATTCTGGGTTAGAATGTGTCCTCGTGCATGAAGGAGCAGAGGGGTAACCTGGTTGTTGTAGCATCCCTCATCACCCTGAAGGACAAGGGAGGGATTCTGGTTTAGAATGTGTCCTCGTGCATGAAGGAGCAGAGGGGTAACCTGGTGGTTATAGCATCCCTCATCACGCAGAAGGACAAGGGAGGGAGTCTGGGTTAGAATGTGTCCTCGTGCATGAAGGAGCAGAGGGGTAACCTGGTTGTTGTAGTGTCCCTCATCACGCAGAAGGACAAGGGAGGGATTCTGGGTTAGAATGTGTCCTCGTGCATGAAAGAGCAGTGGGGTAAATTGGCGATACAGCATCCCTCATCACCCTGAAGGACAAGGGAGGGAGTCTGGGTTAGAATGTGTCCTCGTGCATGAAAGAGCAGTGGGGTAAATTGGCGATATAGCATCCCTCATCACGCTGAAGGACAAGGGAGTGAGTCTGGGTTAGAATGTGTCCTCGTGCATGAAGGAGCAGTGAGGTAACCTGGTGGTTATAGCATCCCTCATCACACAGAAGGACAAGGGAGGGATTCTGGGTTAGAATGTGTCCTCGTGCATGAAGGAGCAGAGGGGTAACCTGGTGGTTATAGCATCCCTCATCACGCAGATGGACAAGGGCGAGAGTCTGGGTTAGAATGTGTCCTCGTGCCAGAAGGAGCAGTGAGGTAACCTGGTGGTTATAGCGTCCCTCATCACACTGAAGGACAAGGGAGGGATTCTGGGTTAGAATGTGTCCTCGTGCATGAAGGAGCAGAGGGGTAACCTGGTGGTTATAGCGTCCCTCATCACATTGAAGGACAAGGGAGGGAGTCCAGGTTAGAATGTGTCCTCATGCATGAAGGAGCAGTGGGGTAACCTGGTGGTTATAGCGTCCCTCATCACACTGAAGGACAAGGGAGGGATTCTTGGTTAGAATGTGTCCTCGTGCATGAAGGAGCAGTGGGGTAACCTGGTGGTTATAGCGTCCCTCATCACACTGAAGGACAAGGGAGGGATTCCGGGTTAGAATGTGTCCTCGTGCGTGAAGGAGCAGTGAGGTAACCTGGTGGTTATAGCGTCCCTGATCACGCAGAAGGACAAGGGAGGGATTCTGGGTTAGAATGTGTCCTCGTGCATGAAGGAGCAGTGGGGTAACCTGGTGGTTATAGCATCCCTCATCACACTGATGGACAAGGGAGGGATTCTTGGTTAGAATGTGTCCTCGTGCATGAAGGAGCAGAGGGGTAACCTGGTGGTTATAGCGTCCCTCATCACGCAGAAGGACAAGGGAGAGATTCCGGGTTAGAATGTGTCCTCGTGCATGAAGGAGAAGTGAGGTAACCTGGTGGTTATAGCGTCCCTGATCACGCAGAAGGACAAGGGAGGGATTCTGGGTTAGAATGTGTCCTCGTGCATGAAGGAGCAGAGGGGTAACCTGGTGGTTATAGCATCCCTCATCACACTGAAGGACAAGGGAGGGATTCTGGGTTAGAATGTGTCCTCGTGCGTGAAGGAGCAGGGGGTAAATTGGTGGTTATAGCATCCCTCATCACCCTGAAGGACAAGGGAGGGAGTCTGGGTTAGAATGTGTCCTCGTGCATGAAGGAGCAGTGGGGTAACCTGGTGGTTATAGCGTCCCTCATCATGCAGAAGGACAAGGGAGGGATTCCGGGTTAGAATGTGTCCTCGTGCATGAAGGAGAAGTGAGGTAACCTGGTGGTTATAGCGTCCCTCATCACACTGAAGGACAAGGGAGGGATTCTGGGTTAGAATGTGTCCTCGTGCATGAAGGAGAAGTGAGGTAACCTGGTGGTTATAGCGTCCCTCATCACACAGAAGGACAAGGGAGGGATTCTGGGTTAGAATGTGTCCTCGTGCATGAAGGAGCAGTGGGGTAACCTGGTGGTTATAGCGTCCCTCATCACGCAGAAGGACAAGGGAGGGATTCTGGGTTAGAATGTGTCCTCGTGCATGAAGGAGCAGAGGGGTAACCTGGTGGTTATAGCATCCCTCATCACACTGAAGGACAAGGGAGGGATTCTGGGTTAGAATGTGTCCTCGTGCATGAAGGAGCAGAGGGGTAACCTGGTGGTTATAGCATCCCTCATCACACTGAAGGACAAGGGAGGGATTCTGGGTTAGAATGTGTCCTCGTGCATGAAGGAGCAGTGGGGTAACATGAAGGAGCAGTGGGGTAACCTCACGCTGAAGGACTGGTTTTCATTCCCCACATGGGTACAACATGTGTAGGCCATATCTGGTGATGCTGTGATATTGCTGGAATATTGTAGAAAGCAATGGAAACCATACTGATTCTTGCATACAGATCAGCTGATTTCCATAGTTTGTTTGAATAAAAGTTGAATGGATCATAGTTATGACAATATATTTCCTAGTTGGTTTAATGTCATTCAAGGCAAAAATATTTGGTTCCCCTATATCTTTGATGATTTTAGAATATTATGACTGCCACTGTGACTTAGTTGATTGCATGTCTATGTACCCCGATGTCATGGATTGTTGCTCATAATATAAATCACTGGCTTGGTCCAGATTTGATTATTTACTGGCTGACCTCAAATAGCTGGAATATATTGCTGAATGCAGTGATAAACAACAAACAAACAAACACATAAGACATGGTCTTTGTTTCAGATATTAAAAAAAAAAAGCCCTGTCATCAATGTGTCATGATTTAATGGTAAGTGGTTGATTGAAAAAATACTTGTATCCTATGTAATAAGTCAACAGTGAACCAGTACGTATCACGAACTGAACTAAGCGTAAATGAAGTAAAATGCCCATACTGTGCTTCATGAGCAACATTGCTTTACTAGTGGGCTGCACAATGCAAGAGTTATCGAACTTGCATATAGAGGCGCTGTATACAGTGTTCGCCGGCACCAGTGTCGTTTTGACATCCAAGAAGCACCGGTTTCTCCTTCGTGTGGGCCCGTATTTTCGATCAAACTGGCGCTAGAGTGGTTAACAATGGATCCAAAAACATTCATGGATATTGCTACGGTGGTTACAAAACTGAAAATGTACCCCTATTTCGACATTGCACATTACGTGCTAATGTGCTGTTCGGTACGAGAGGATATGCCGCAAGGTGAGGATTCAGAGCCCTGTCATACCAGAACTATCTTTGGCAGTCGATGAAACCGATACCAAAACATAATGCACGTGTTCTTCGTGCTAATACATTGCTATTTGCCATGTTTTCTGATAATTGATCGCAATATTTGGTTGGCATCCCAACCTGACAGCTATCCTTGAATTGAAAATTCGTCTGCTAGCTTTTTGGCTTTGAATAATGGGCTTGACTTTTATTGGTTGAGTCAACTGTTATATTTCATCAATCAAATATTTTCTGCATATGATATTATTTGTCTAAATCGAATCATCAAGAATATTATTTTATGAAAAAAAAGATTTTGTGATTTAAAAAGGCATTTATTAGTCGTAAAGGTCAAATTTAGACTAGACAAGAGGCATGAAAGATTGCATGATAATTTAATTATAAGGGAAGTCTTCATAGAGGTCCCATTTGCTTTGATAAATCAAGGTATACCTCGTCTCAACTAGTCTTTAAAATGAGATATATGAACCTTTTGCAATTTGAGTGGTAGAATATAAGATAATATGCTTGTTTTTAAAGATAATATGCTTGTTTTTAAAGATAATATTTTGGGTATTGTTGTATAGGCCTAATTATTTCTACCCTAACAGACTCACTGTTGTATACTAACAAAGATAATTGATGAAGCCATTCAGAAGGTTATGTCCTATGTAATGTGTGGAAACTACTCATGCTGTATATATGTCAGATATTCCTTAAATAGATTTGCAATATGTGATGTTCTGAGGATGTCACCATGGTCACATGGTTTTTTTTCATTTTGTCCAACATGTTGAAGAAGCAAAGTTTTTTTTCACTTTTTATCACTTTTATATTTCAGATGATTTTTTTAGTATTAATAATAACCATGATCAGCATACTACTGTTGACTAATCATACACATATAATAGGGGCATGTTCTACATATTTGTTTTTGGATTTCAGCCAAACACCTTATTGTAAAGTACAGGAATTATTTCATATTTTTGGTCTCAGTTTAGCATATGTACATGTGTGAGCTAATAATTAATCCATAGCCTCATCATGCTCATAGGAGTATCAACCATACATATTGCAGCTCTGATCTCTTATCTCTCTTAGCATATAAGTTTAATTAGTTATCATAGATAAAAAGATTACTTATACTTTTCATTGAATTGGATTGAATATTGAAATAATTGGTATGTACCTGTAGAAGCTAAAGCTATTATTTTTAAGCTTGTGACATATATCTTATCTGTTCATACTGTTCAATTCCAATACTGTACATATTTTAAGGGTAACCATGTTAATAGTTACACAAGGAAATCTCATCATTGATCACCGTGAGAAATGCAAATCATTTTAACAAAAAAGCATTTATTTGGATATGTTGATAAGACCATTTGTAGACATGATAGGTATGCAGTAGAGATTGCAGTCAGGCTTGACTAGCTTGAAATCAAATAGCTTACCTAGATATATCTCTTGATAATGTACAAGGGATAAATTTAAAAAAAAAAAGTCCAGCATGATAAAAATAGTTTTGACTGACACTTTCAAACACTGTTTCTACTGATAAATACAGTGCAGTATACCAATTTGGTATACATGCATTCAATTTTACACAGTTATGACAATTCAGCATCATCTTTCTCTATGTATTATCTACACACAGCATCATTGAAGAAGAAACAGATGGCCCAAGATCAATAACCATGAGAACTGAAACACAGTTTAGTTTATGATGGATGTTGTATTGTTGTGCTAATTGCAGATGTACACCATATGCTTGGCCATTCACATAACAGCTTGTCAGGCTGAGTGGGAGTGACTGTGTCCATTTAGAAGATGACACTTGATCCCACAGTATGACTGACTAATGACTTGGCCAGCTGAGCCAAGCTGTACCACATTGCTTAGATCAGAGATCATGGAGTCCATGAGATACATAATTGATCATTGAACCACTATTCAGGTTTTTGGAATTAAGGGGGGTTCTGGTGTCCTTGATCATTTGTTGACGTAGCTCCTTGAATCTGGAGATCCACTAAATTGTTAACTTCTAATATTTAGGGTCATGCACAAGAATTTGTGAATGTACACAAATGAAAATATGTTTTCATTGACCCATGTACCCTCCTTTTTCCTCGGAGGATACGTGGGTCTATAGAGACATATTTTTTAGCTCACTTGACTGAGAGTCAAGAGAGTTTATTGCATGGCCTGTTTGTCCATTGTGCGTTCTAAACCAATGCAGCTGAAATTTTGTGTGCTTATTCCCACCGATGTTGACAACCTGATTTGTTCAAGAGCATCAAATCTCAATTTTCAATATGGCCGCCAGTCAATTTGTTACTACCTCTCGATCTTTGAAAACAAATTTAACTTGTGCATGTTGTGTATGTTTTTCTAAGTGTCCCCCTTTGTCAAGTTTCTAAGCACCAATGGTGCCTTTTACTAGAGCGAATACAGTACATAGAGTATGTAGACACTCATGACTGTGTTGAGACATATCAAGATATACAGCTTACAGCCTCATGATTTTGTGAACTTGAGGTTAATAGCTTAGTGGTAAGAAGTGTTTGCTATCAAGTATCATGTCACACCAGAGACTTGGGTTGGGTTCCCTCCATGGATATGATGTGACAAGGCCACTGTCAGCATGCTCAGTGTTCCCACTGAGTGACTGCAGTAAGGCATGAGGGTCAGTGTTCATCCAGTTAATCCCTACTTTCTCAATCTTGGTATATATAACATTTTTGTTTGGTATAGCCTAAAAAACACCTAAAAAAAATTAAAAGACACACCACAGGCAACTGCCCCCACTGCAAACAACCCGAAACCACAGAACACGCACTCATCCACTGCACCCACTACCAAACACACAGAACCACACTACAAACCACCCTCAATCTAAATAAGGTTCCTACTCTAGATGAAATACTAAACCCTCAAAATAAACTAGAAAACTTCAAGGCCCTAGGCGTATTCCTAATCAAAACAGACCTAATTAAGCGCATCTAAAAACTAATTAATCTACCAATCCAAAATCCAATAAACATACAAACACCCACCTCACCCGGCTCCCTTAGCATGCTTAGTTCCCTCCTCCACCCACCTCGGCATTTATTCTAAATTTAAAAATTCCAAAAATTCAATATAAGCAACCCCTAAAAGCCCCCTCTTGGGTTGCACACACCACTTTCACCCTTTTTGGAATACAATAAATGGTCCAGCCAGGCCCGTGTGCGAAATACGCTGTAGTCGGAAAGCGCACGTTAAATCTCAGTCGGTATAGCCTGTTTTTACACATACACTTGTAGTAGGATATGTTAATTTAATCTTTTCTTCCACTGAAGGGTATAATTGTTTATATTTGCAACCCCCACCCCAAATGCTCAAGAGTTCCATAAATGTTTAAGTTTGCTTAATTTGCTAATGTATATATGTTAGTCCTGGAATATATGTATTTTATGAAATCAAAACCAGTCTAGATTTATATAAAAGCTACTCTAGCCAGCTCGATGAAATCAGCATCAGGAAAATTAATTGTTTTCATTTTAGAGGAAAAAAATGTATTGTGTTGTAAAAGATTTCATAGACTATACATGAGACTATACTATCATGTCTACATATAGGTATATGTGCAAAGACAGGAATCAGTGATTTAACATAAAGGTTGTCTGGATTGAGGTCCCTGTCACTGTTTCTGGGTCAGCTAGGGAAGTGTCACTCATTCTACACCACCAATTTCACAAGTTAAAGCTGTAAGTTAAACAGCATTAAGTGAGTGTGCCTTGCAGCCATGGTGTGTGAAACCTGTCAAGTCTTAAACATCCCACTAC
This sequence comes from Haliotis cracherodii, assembly GCF_022045235.1. Taxonomy (NCBI): domain Eukaryota; kingdom Metazoa; phylum Mollusca; class Gastropoda; order Lepetellida; family Haliotidae; genus Haliotis; species Haliotis cracherodii. Next base: position 22,435,916 of record NW_027266297.1, on the reverse strand, counting down.
TGTCAAGCTTATTGTTTTTCTTCATAGCCCATGGCTGTCTAATCCTCTTGCATTGTTTGCTGTAAGTCATTCGTACCAACACTAGCCCCCTGGTGTCGTTTCACAGTGATTTTAGGGCAAAAGCAGCTGATCTGAGGATTGTAACTTTAGATAGGTCCCCAGGTTATGGATAGTGAAGGAAGGGTGTTTCAGAAGAGACTGAACTTTGCAGTACACTGACTAGACCTGGCTCAGTGCCTAGGGCACCCCTTTGTGTGATCCCATTGTAGATATGTTTTATACTGGCGCATATATGTATATGTCACATATGTGTTAATGTTTGTGTAACTGAATGTTTTGCATGTCTATACTTGCCCCTTATTTGCCAACTGCTGTTCAAGACAACACAATCATTTGTTAATTGTGTTAATGAAAAATAATATAAGAAAAACATTTCTGGAATGCTCAACGATGACAACAATGAAATGATATGTCTCCAAATATCATTGTCAAATGATATTTGATTTTAGTTGTCTTATAAATAGCAGGGAATATACTATTAGGTCATGTTTTTAGGAGAGCTGAAAGCCTCTTGCTATATTTACACAGTGATTAAACAGTCCGAACACCCAGCCTTAATAAATTAACTACTTATATTACCCAACTAAATGACACATGCGTCTACAGTTACTACTGAAATTGATCCCAACTTCTACTGCTTGTTATTTCACTTATAAAAATTGTCATTGTGTGTAAAATTGTATATTGAAGAATGAATTTGCAACCAAAGAAATGACCTGCCCCAAACTGCTTGTAAAGAAGTATTGCTCACAATCCGTTTACACCAAGTGCTGCGCAGTGTTGACGTGATGCCTGTATCACCAGGGCGGCAGATGCACCAAAACACTGAACATTGTGTCTACTGAACAGATAACACTCTTGCATAGACCAGTGTCACTTACTCTCTTGATTAATTTACCTCCTGTCTCTGTTGTTTTGCCAGTATCAAAACATCCGTCTCTGTAACCTTGTTACACTTACAGTCATAATTTATTCTTATTCAAGATTGTTTGAAGATGCTCAACTTAAACAAGAGCCCGAATAATCCTGTTGACGGCATTACATTTATAGATAAACCCTTTTGTTTATTCATGCCTCTGTTTTGATAATACTGAGTTGTTCCAGGAATAGGGGGCGGTCGGGTAGCCCGGTGGTTAAAGCGTTCGCTCGCCACGCTGAAGACCCGGGTTCGATTCCCGACATTGGTTCAATGTGTGAAGCCCATTTCTGGTGTCCCCCGCGGTGATATTGCTGGAATATTACTAAAAGCGGCGTAAAATCAAACTCACTCACTTCAGGAATAGACCTTGCAACGTCTGAGCATGCTGAGACAAGCGGAAAACTGAAACTTTTTTCATCAGTATTAATTATGATGAATAGAAAGACAAAACGTTTGTCCAAAGTATACCACGTAGAATATCACACATGGTATTTAGTACTATTTACCTGTGATTGGTGTCATGGTTGCTTTAAAGGACGTTGTTAAGGGGCCCCAAGCATGCTGTAACTACTTCTGAATTATTATGTAGGGATATTGTAATACATATTTTTCAGTACCCAGTATGTACATGATGTACAGATCACATCTATTTGTGTTATCAGTTATGGTTAATACATAACAGAAATGTGCTTGTAATCAAACCTGATCATGATACCTAGGTATTCAAGTTTGGTGTATAATGTCTCGTAATGAGCGGCATCTTGTATCACACAGTTTATCTCATCTTGATACCCTGCACTGATACCCATACAGTTATCAATTGTTGATGCGTTTCCTATCTTTTTATCGCTGTCTTTATTACATTGTATTAGGCTGCATCAAAAAAGGGAAAGCATTTTATCTCAAATGTGAGGAGGGTGGTAGGACTTTATTTCCATTTTTTTGTTGAAAACTAAAGTGATGGAGGAACATGATATATTTTCTCCCTACCAAGAATACAAATAAACAACTGGTCATGCAAAAAACTGTGCTCTGTTATACACTGTCAGATGTCAAGCATTTCCTTTGATATTTTATTGAAGATGATACCTTGATTACTTTATCCATATGGAATGCTATAGATGAGGTAATACAGTAGGCTAAGTTCACAAGCACAAACCTCTTAACTTGACAGACATTGACAGAGAAGAAATGTCTTTTCAGCCCTGACTTGAAATACCTGTGAAGATCCGGGGTAGAATTGGTGTTCAACGACCCATGATTGCCGCAAAAGGCGACTATGCTTGTCGTAAGAGGCGACTAACGGGATCGGGTGGTCAGGCTCGCTGACTTGGTTTGATGCATGTCATCGATCCCAATTGCGTGGATCGATGCTCATGATGTCAGTCACTGGATTGTCTGGTCCAGACTCTATTATTTACAGACTGCCATTATATAGCTGGAATATTGCTGAGTGCGGCTTTAAACAACAAACCAACCAACCAACCAACCAACTTGAATTATCATAAAAATATGGTCAAACTATAAAAAATACGCCATTTCTAATCATGTGTAACCATTAAATTTGGAATTGCATCCGTAGGGTAGTGCATCTGCCAGGAGCAAGGAAGGTCGTGGGTTTGATCCCTGTCTCGTTATGCCAAAAAATGTTAAAAGATTTGGAATACATGTATCACTCAATGCACATAAAGTATGCAAGTATCAACTCTTTACCCTGTTTTAGCCAGTACTAGTAATTAAACGTTCAGGGATCCATACCATGCATAGTGCATATGATCACGATACATGACAAAAGTGTGTTATATCCCAGTTTGACTGAACGCAGTTCCTATCATCCCTAGTCCTACCAATACACGCAGTCGGCTTCCTTCAGCTCAGAACCGCTAAAATATTATTCTTAGATTTTGTTAGGGCTTTCTGATAATCAGTAACTAATGAAGTTATTAAAGTAATTCTATTAAAGGATTTAAGAACGAAATGTCTGATTACTGTGTGGAAGATTTGACATGCTGAAGCAACCTGTGTTTAATGATGCTTTGATAATAAACTGTAACGTACGCAGCTGTCCATAATTCATGTAACATGGATCACTGATGCATAGCCATGTTCAAGTAATTACATTTTTAAGCCATTATCCAGCGTCTCTTTGAAATAAATGTAATTTGTGTCCATGTTAGAACTGGCAGATCTTTGCTGACTTTTGATCTGTCAAAACGAAGCATAATTTCTGTCAATTCCTGAGCTGACAGGGGTGATCCTGCAGCCCTGATTGAAAGAATCTCATTAGAATCACACTCACATTCAGTGGGAGACCAATAGCTGGTGGTGTGATCTAAGGCTAATTATCTCATGTCTTCCTAATCTGCCAACTTTCTTATAGCCATGATGTGGTTGGGTCGATGAGCACATGTTTGGATTTAGTTTGGTTTATTTAGCATGTTGAGTTTTCATACTCTAACTTTTGTAAGTAAATATTTTCAACTGGAATTGCTCAAGGTGGTGTTATGTCTGGGTAAATTAGATCCAGGCCATATACCGATGTATATTTTCATCATATGGAATATGTTATACACACTGCTGAAGGTTGGGGAGCTGATACATGTAAAGCCTTCAGACTTTGCTGATGGTGTGATATTATTTAGGTTAGTAGATTGACAAAACTGTTGGGGTACGTCCTGGGAGGCAAAGAGCAATTGAAGAAATGTTTGTTGCTTTGCTGTTTTACGCCACAGTCAGCAATATTCAAGCTGTGTCAGCAGTCTGAAAATTATCAAGTTTGGGCCAGGCAATTGTTGTAAAGCAGTGGGTAATAGCATGACTAACGTCTAATGTAGTTGGGGTACAATCAGCCATGTCACAGACCCTGATGACCAGACTGAGACTCCCATTTTAGTCACCTCGACTGACAAGTTGGAGGTAGTGGGGACATGTATTTTAATCGGAATCCACATATGAGCGCCGTATTATGTTTATGTTTACAGACAGGGTATAAGTTCATATATATTTCGTTTATTGACAATATATGCCATTCCTATCTGATAAAAGGCAGGTCACATGACCGCAAAACAGACAATCTTAAGTGTATATAAAACTGCACATTTTGACGTTCATACATGTTGCACAAGTCTGTATTCTTGAAATGAAGTAAACACTGACAAACCCATGGGAATTCACAATCCCAAATTAATGCAGAAGTGTTGGTTTCTGATCACTTACACACTTTAATCTTGAACTGGGAGTGTTTGCATACTTCGGTAAAAGTGAGAGATTTTGACTGCATGTCTGTGATCGAATATACTTGCTATGACCCGTCCTTGTCACAGAAAAAAGAAATGCACTCCCAAACTATCAACTCGATCCATGCCTGAACTGACTGTGAGCGACATTCAAAACATGTTCATCAGCATTCTATAGCAATCTATGAATTGTAAATGCATTACAAGTTACAACACACCTTTACTGTGACTGACTAAGTGACCTTCCGAGGTGGTCAGTTCTCCTCTATTGGTGATATTATTTAAATCAGTTTCTTGTAACTAAACTACGAAAGATGTTACTGTAGAGCAGACTGAGCATACATAGGCTCATGTGTTAGTATTTTACCACGAAACAACTCTTTATTGTAGGGCAATCAGTGTAATCATGAAGTCACACATACCAAATGAAATTGTATGTACGACCTTCAAGCACTGGACCATGTAACTACTAAAAATAATTACTCGTCTGCAAGTTTGTTTGTTATTATTATTAGTTACATGGTCCTGTGCTTCAATGCACAACATGTGCAAAATATGGATATTAAAAATGATTAGAATTGAGTTTCACTTTGTCTGAGTTCATTTGAGTATGACCATTCATACTCCAATGAACTCAGTGTTAGAGCCTATTCTTAAATGTATGTTGATAGGTACCGGTACCATGTCTACTGCAGTTTAATACAAAAATTATGTTAATGATACCCGGACATATATCATAGTAGTTATCATAGCTCAAATACAACCTGGAAATGAAATATAGAGTCTGTTTACACAGTATTATTAAGATAATCGTCTTGAAAGTAGGTTGTCAACACTCAGCTCTAACAGGAAGTCAAACATTCCTGTTTCCCAGGCAATGATAGTATGTATGGGATGTTAATATTGTTATATTAACTTACCTAATTCAGCATTGACATAGGTTACAGTTAAGTTACCATGGTTACTTTACTCATGCTAAGGATATGCTATACCATTCTGCCACTATGTACTTTCCCATGTGTGTAGTGAGGGCACATTTTCGTGAACAGGTCTTCAGCAAACTATCCAGTGATTTATTATGAGTCCAGTCATATCTAGAAATTCACTATGAAAATAGGATTTCAAATTGCTAGGAATAGGCATAATGAATCAATCAAAGCAATTTGCAAAGACTAATTTATCCTATGATGTATACATGGTATCAGTGATAGAAACTAACAGTTTTAGTCCACTAGTCCTTAGAATGAAAACATATAGCAAAACCCTTATAAAGGAGAAATTTCTACTTGTCCTTATCATGCTTATGATACCTTAACTATTGGGCAGTTTGGCAAGGACTATCAGACTAGTGCCATTTTCTAAAGCTGTGATATAGGGAATAATGACATGAAAACATCATGTAAATAATGTGAGGGTTCAAGTTACAGCCGAACACTACAAGGACCATGCTTCATTTCCATCTAGTGTGTCACCCAAACACACTGATTTATATCACATTTTTCACATTTTGTAATGTCATGCTCTATATGAACATGAAGATTTATCTTTATTAAATGTCTCACAAACTATAGACCAACATATCATGTACCTACATGATAAAGTATGGTGTCTTTTCTTCACTGGCTTCAGACGTTATGTCCATGCCTCCAAGGCATCTGCTGCCATTGTATAAGAAGCTATATGATTGTCATGACTGGTGTGTGTGGCTGAGTGGCTTTGTCAGGACATATCTGACTATAGGAGCCAGGTGCTGTGTAGCTAGGTTAAGTGTACAGATTGTTAGGAAGCTAAGCTGCACTGCTGTGCCTCTGTAGCCCTTACTGTGGCACCATGTGTTTCAACACATCACTCCAGTAACCAGCAGTGTACCAATGCTAGTGCAGTTGGGCCAACATTGTGATACTTCAGCATGGGTACTTTGTGAAGGCTTCTAACACGTCTAATGAGAGATTGCACATTGAATTGAGCTCAGGTGTTTTTCAAGATTGCTTTAGTTATTTCTCATCTTTGATGTAAGGAACTGAGGATACAGTAACTGATGTATACACATCATGCCCTAGCCTTGCTCCAAGGCTGTAGTGAATGATAAGTCCTTGGATATATTGTAATTCTTTCCTTATTATAGGCAAGTCTAGATAAGCGGGCAGGACAAAATAGGGACAACTTGTTGTTATTATTTATTATAATCTAGAAATTATGATTAAAACTAATGATGTTTGCCTTAGAGAATTGTGCAAGTCAAATCATACCAATGATGAGGCTGTAGTATCAAGGAAGACAGCATTGACATGGATTTCGACGTGAAATAATGAAAAAGAAGATGAAATCCATATGTCAAGGCTGTCTTCATGTCATGATACACAGTTGTTGAAGCAATGTACACATGTATTGAGTCTGCATCATATGAATCTGTGTTAGACATTAATTGAGGTCCCAGCTGGGGGTATTTAGGTTTGTTGCTCTGGTATTTGAAACAAGGGATTCTATATTTCTATAATTGTTGACATAAGCATGATAAGGGACTCACTAATGTTTCACTGAATATAACAAATAATACATCAACTGCTGACTTATTATTGTATTCGTGAATAATATTCGTATTCATTACCCTATATTTGTGATACGAATCGTATTTGCCTCATAGGTTATTCATTGCAGCCCTAGTCACCTGCTTCTTCAGTCCTGTCAGATTATGTCAAAGCACAGCTTAGACTAACATTTAGTCTATGAAATTTTATGTAACACAATACCCTTCTCGACTCTAAAAATAAAAAAATAATTTTCCCTATTGTGCAAGTCAAGTCATACCCATGATGAGGCTGTAGTATCAAGGAAGACAGGATTGACATGGATTTCGACGTGAAATAATGAAAAAGAAGATGAAATCCATATGTCAAGGCTGTCTTCATGTCATGATACACAGTTGTTGAAGCAATGTACACATGTATTGAGTCTGCATCATATGAATCTGTGTTAGACATTAATTGAGGTCCCAGCTGGGGGTATTTAGGTTTGTTGCTCTGGTATTTGAAACAAGGGATTCTTTATTTCTATAATTGTTGACATAAGCATGATAAGGGACTCTTTGACTTTAATGCTTATATTTGGACACACTAGGTCATGGGGCCCCTGTCATAATACTCCTTGTTGAGAATTTATTATGTTTCAGCATTGTTTATAGGGTTCCTAGATTAAACTACAAGAGCAAAGTACTCCAAGGACTGCAGAGCCCTGCATGATTTCTGACACTGTAGATAGTAACTACATTATACTGTTTATACTGCCGTGATCTAGCATGTCTAGTATGGGCACGTCCATGGTCTTGTAGATAGAGCATCAGCTCGTAGAGAGCAGAAGGTTGGTGTTTCAATTCCCAGCCACACCATTTCAAAAGATGTTAAAAGATGGTACATATTGTTGCCCTGCCTGGCATTTGGCATAAAGGGGACAACAGGACAGATCAACTTGGAGACTTTATACAGTGTCTTAGTGGGATATTCATGTTAAAGCACACACACACAAACTGCAATTACCAGAGCTCCAGATAAGCTTTTGGTGTTGTGGGTATTTTACCCATGCATTTCTATCTGGGTATTCAAATTTCTGTTGCCCACTAGTTTTTACACATGTGGGTATTTAAGTTAAATATTTAAAAACACTATTCATCTAGTCCCTGCAAACTGGTGTTGTGTGGGTTCGAGAGCTTTATAGGACTCAAAATACCATGATACTTCCACAAGAAAGTGTGATGGCAAATGATCATGATGTAACTGTCATCGTGGAGTTTGGCAAGGTTGACGGAATGCCCGTTTATAATTTCAAAATAAGTTGCTGATTTGCCAATCGAATACGCAGGGTTACTTCACAATATTTGATGATACGCACGTTTTATTTTTGTAGCGTAGGTTGCGTAATTGATACACTTGGATATTATTTTACTGCGTATTTCTGCATTTCTGATGCGTATTTTACGCAGATATGAAGCTTATCTGGATCTTTGTGACCTGTAGGTAACGCATCTGCTTTACTTACAAAATAAATTCCAGAATGGTCAGTGAATTTGTGGCTCGGCACTGATTGCATCAACAACAGCTAGCTTTTTTGATAATGGTTTTACTATTGATATCAGTGCAGGTTGTTGGTGTATCTGTGGTACTCCCACTGTGCCCATTATGGCTGTCTGGATGACACTGTAATTAATCATTGTAGGTCATCTCAGTAGGGCCGTTACGATTCACTCGCGTAACCGGTGAATCGAACCGTATCCATTCATGAATTCAATTCGTTATTTGTTGCCACTAGAATAGAATATTTATGAATATGCAATCATGTGCATTTACATACCCTGTACCTAAAATGTCCATAAGAACATATGATATGCATAGTTTTCTTTAACATGTTTAAAGACAACACTCTTATAATATTTAATTTGACAGGAATTTGGTCACTGGTCATTGTAATATTCGTATTCATTACCCTATATTTGTGATACGTATTTGCCTCATAGGTTATTCATTGCAGCCCTAGTCACCTGCTTCTTCAGTCCTGTCAGATTATGTCAAAGCACAGCCTAGACTAACATTTAGTCTATGAAATTTTAATGTTTCACTGAATATAACAAATAATACATCAACTGCTGACTTATTATTGTATTCGTGAATTAATATTCGTATTCATTACCCTATATTTGTGATATGAATCGTATTTGCCTCATAGGTTATTCATTGCAGCCCTAGTCACCTGCTTCTTCAGTCCTGTCAGATTATGTCGAAGCACAGCTTAGACTATCATTTAGTCTATGAAATTTTATATTACACAATACCCTTCTCGACTCTAAAAATAAAAAAATAATTTCCCTATGATGATTTCATAGACTGTTGAATAGAGCAAGCTAGAGCTGGCTAGACTTGCTTTGTATACGTTTCTAGATTGTTTTTTTTTGGTGCAGGACTAGGTGCAGCTAAACCTACATGTGTGAGTGGTAGACCGCTGACTGTATATGCATGCCTGGGGCACTGAGACACATCACCACTCTAGAAACATGACCCCAACAGCCCACTTTCTTGCCTTAGCAGAACCTACACACCTGCCAAATGCTTCAGCCAATGGGACAGCTTGAAATATTCACATCAGGAACCATTGCTGCCAGATGACTCAACTTGGAAGGTCAAAGGTTACGTAGTAATGGCTGTCTTTGTTTCCATGGAAACTGGAAAACAATTGTGGTTGTTCAATATAGAACAAGTATTATCTTGGTAAGAACATCTAAGTATAATGTTTTGGTAAACATGACATTGAGAAACATGATAAACAATGATGCTTGGTGTAATTAGTCAATTGAGAAATCACACACTGAGCACTATTTTTTAAATTGTTTTGAAGAGCTAAAATCATGTAAAATATTTAGGAATAATTAGGGTAACATTCTCTTGCTAGCTTATCTTGCTTACACAGCATATTTCTAGTATATGTACTATCGCCATTCCACACTGAAACAATCGCTGGATGGGTGATAATATAATGTTAGCCAATGGGCAAGTGTACAAACTTTGTGCATTAAACATGTCTATAGGGGAGATACACATCTGCTTTGCTTTTAGACTTTCGGGTTAATTTTTTTGAGAGCCTTGATCAGTTGACGTGGAGTCTTTTTTGGCCAGTGTAGCTGAGAATAGTTAGCTGAACCTTTTTATAACACCACACATGCGCCACCACAGCATTTCAAACAGGAAATTGAAATATATGGCAGCTAGATGCTTTGTTCCACACAGGGGTGCTTAGGAACAGCACTTTGTAGCCAGTGTTTTACAAGTGTCATTGACGTGTAGGATATATTTTGGTGATTAAACCTAATTGTCTTTACAGAACTTTTGCATGTTTTCGAATGCACAAAATATAGTAGTATAAATAGAAACAGGGGGTGTTGTGGTGTGGTGTGGGGGTGGGTTGATTTTATGTAAGTTTTCCTAAAAATAATTGGTCGGCAGATTTTCCCACAAACATGTCAAAGAACAAAATCGTTTTTAGTAATTTAGATGCTCCAAAATCTCATTTATTAATTTGATTTTGGACCCGTGAAGTTCCAGGTTAGAATAGGTCTTCTACAAAAAATAAAACTTGTGCGTATCATCAAAATATTGTGAAGTAACCCTGCATATTTGATTTGCAAATCAGCAACTTATTTTGAAATTATTAACGGGCATTCCCTCAACCTTGTCAAACTCCGCGATGACAGTTACATGATCATTTGCCATCACACTTTCTTGTGGAAGTATCGTGGTATTTTTGAGTCCTATAAAGCTCTCGAACCCACACGACACCAGTTTGCAGGGACTAGATTTTTTTAATTAGAATAGTGTTTTTGAATATTTAACTTAAATACCCACATGTGTAAAAACCAGTGGGTAACAGAAATTTGAATACCCAGATAGAATTACTGATACCCAATGATTTAAAAATGCATGGGTAAAATACCCACAACACCAATAGCTTATTTGGATCTCTGAGTATTCAAGTCATAATCCTCTTATTAAAGTCCGAACTTTTGGGGCCCCTAGATTCAAATACTGACGAAGCAAACCTCAAGGAAGCTAGGATTCCCCTGAAACAAGAACACTGTTGAGGAAGTGGGTTTCTGCTGTTGGTGGAGGAAGCTGGGGATGGAGTGGGATGAGTGGATCCTCTGTAGTAGTTGTGCTTTACTACAATGGTAAACCAGGAGACAGAAATAGCCTGTCTCATCCCCCTGCACTCAGTAAGCACATCAGGCATGGTAAACTGGTTATCGGGATGTATAGCCAGACCATATGCCTTCAGGCCTCAGCCTCTTACACCCTATCTTTAGTGTTATTGTGGATCCCGTTATACACAGAATTTGTTGATACTGGGACCATTTTACAACTCTTGAGTGAAATGTTCAGGCTTTTAACGTTTTAATGTTAACTTCATGTCTGTTAGTGCTATTGGTGGGACAGTTGTACCAGTGTTAGAATGGTGTAGTTAATCCTCCGTTATCTTTGGTCATAGCAAGATGGAATAGATACATTGGTATTCTTCATGAAGGGAATGCTAGTGGGGTAATCCTTCTGTATAATGATCGACTCAGTTTGTACACATGAAAGAGCTGGTTCCATCTAGTTGCAGCATAAGCTATTAAATGAATTTGAACAAAATTTCTTGAAGATCTTGTTATTGATGAGGGTTTCAAATTGGCATGAACGATCCTCACTTTATTTCAGTGATTGGTGTTGATTTTGTTGATTTCAGGAAGGTTTCTTTTGCAGCATATTTATCATCATTATCATGTTACCTTTGATACTTTACACTGGGGGTGGTCGGGTAGCCTAGTGGTGAAAGCGTTCGCTTGTCACGCCAAAGACCTGGGTTCGATTCCTGACATGGGTACATTGTGTGAAGCCCATTTCTGGTGTCCCCCGGCGTGATATTGCTGGAATATTGCTAAAAGCGGTGTATCACCATACTCACTCACTCACTCACTCACTCACTCACTCACTCACTCACTCACTCACTCACTCACTCACTCACTCACTCACTCACTCACTCACTCACTCACTCACTCACTCTTTTTTCTTCTGATGTAAAATATCTAGGCCAACTATGATGGCCAAGGGACTGGAAGTCTTTCATGTAAAATACCAGAGACCATAAAATACATGTAGATATTTTATGGTCTGTGAAAATATCTAGGCCAACTTCATGGATAAACTGGCGGTTACCTCTTGAATGTCTTGCTAAAGGGCTGAAATCTAGCATCAAGTATTAACTCACTGAACAGCTGATATGTGTTTCTGACTATTTAAATGATGGCAGACCTAACCATTAGCATGATGCCTGAGTCTAAAAACATTCCTTAATCATGTTAATAGTCCATATACTATGACCAAAATATACTAAAGTTGATTCCAAATTACATGTTCGTGCTTGTAGACGCAAATCATTTTGGCACTGATGATGATGGTGTCTAATCCTGACTTCCTCAATGATAAAAAAAAACCCAGCAATGATCATAACCCTAATAATCATTATAGTAAAACTAGGATAGTGAAAATTGATAATGAAGTTAATAATGACAACATTAATGATTCGAATACATGTATAAGGAGACATTTGGCGTTCAGGTCTTGATTATAGACACACCAGTGGCTGGTAGTTTGAGAATTGATTCACAGCGAGGCCAAAACTTTTGTTTTTGTTTTATAACTTTTTATAATAAAATATTTGCTTCCTAGGTTGAATTTTTGAAGTGTAATTCATGTTACAGGATTTTTTTAATCACCTGAATGTTGATTTGGATGGGCAGGTGAAAAAAACAAACCCACAACTCCTGGTCTGGTTTGGGTCCTTATGAATATAATAAATCTAAAATTTGACTGCACCATTTCATTGTCTTGATCTTGAGTGTTGGCAGTGTGAAAAATACCTTGTTGTTTTTTTGTTTTATTTTGAATTCTTGATTTTAAGGATCAGCAGATCCGTAAACCAAGCAAATAAAATGCAGTACATCAGTTGTGACAAGTGCAAGTTCTGATAGTCATGTTCCTTTAATCCCTTTGTCAGATCTTGGAATACTTAGGTCGTCATCCATTGTCTGTACAGAGAGATTGACAGTGTATTCCAGCAGCAATAGAGATTTGCAAGTGGCATAATCTGTCCGCAGAGGAATGGGATTGAGAAGAGGTGTTTTATGCTTGCAGTTGATGTATCACCATCATCTGTCTTCAGAGTTGTGAATTGTAATGCACCACTTCAACATGTTCACTATGCACATAAGGAAGCAGTGATCACTGATGGTTTATTCATGTCACCTTCAGGCTCACTGATGTCAGTGTTCTGTTTCTATTAACACCACTATACAGATACGCTAAATGTTTCTTCAGAGAGCTGGGCTCTGCACGATTCTAAGAGTTTCAAAGTTAGGAAGATAATTTGTCTTTCTGTTGACCAGATAATAACCCCGTGAAGAATAGGTCTTCAGCAGCCCATGTTTGCCGTAAAAGGTGATTATGCTTGTCGTAAAAGGCGACTAATGGGATCGGGTGTTCAGACTCACTGACATGGTTGATGCATGTCATCTTTTCCCAATTGAGTGGATCGATGCTCATGAAGTCAATCACTGGATTGTCTGGTCCACACTTGGTAATTATTTACAGACCATCGTCATATAGCTGTCAAATAGTGATAACCAAATAATATGTAAGTCCGGGGTCCACTAGCTAGCTCTGTGGTTACCCAGGAAGGTTTCTTTTGCAGCATATTTATCATCATTATCATGTTACCTTTGATACTTTACACTGGGGGTGGTCGGGTAGCCTAGTGGTGAAAGCGTTCGCTTGTCACGCCAAAGACCTGGGTTCGATTCCTGACATGGGTACATTGTGTGAAGCCCATTTCTGGTGTCCCCCGGCGTGATATTGCTGGAATATTGCTAAAAGCGGTGTATCACCATACTCACTCACTCACTCACTCACTCACTCACTCACTCACTCACTCACTCACTCACTCACTCACTCACTCACTCACTCACTCACTCACTCACTCACTCACTCACTCACTCACTCTTTTTTCTTCTGATGTAAAATATCTAGGCCAACTATGATGGCCAAGGGACTGGAAGTCTTTCATGTAAAATACCAGAGACCATAAAATACATGTAGATATTTTATGGTCTGTGAAAATATCTAGGCCAACTTCATGGATAAACTGGCGGTTACCTCTTGAATGTCTTGCTAAAGGGCTGAAATCTAGCATCAAGTATTAACTCACTGAACAGCTGATATGTGTTTCTGACTATTTAAATGATGGCAGACCTAACCATTAGCATGATGCCTGAGTCTAAAAATATTCCTTAATCATGTTAATAGTCCATATACTATGACCAAAATATACTAAAGTTGATTCCAAATTACATGTTCGTGCTTGTAGACGCAAATCATTTTGGCACTGATGATGATGGTGTCTAATCCTGACTTCCTCAATGATAAAAAAAAACCCAGCAATGATCATAACCCTAATAATCATTATAGTAAAACTAGGATAGTGAAAATTGATAATGAAGTTAATAATGACAACATTAATGATTCGAATACATGTATAAGGAGACATTTGGCGTTCAGGTCTTGATTATAGACACACCAGTGGCTGGTAGTTTGAGAATTGATTCACAGCGAGGCCAAAACTTTTGTTTTTGTTTTATAACTTTTTATAATAAAATATTTGCTTCCTAGGTTGAATTTTTGAAGTGTAATTCATGTTACAGGATTTTTTTAATCACCTGAATGTTGATTTGGATGGGCAGGTGAAAAAAACAAACCCACAACTCCTGGTCTGGTTTGGGTCCTTATGAATATAATAAATCTAAAATTTGACTGCACCATTTCATTGTCTTGATCTTGAGTGTTGGCAGTGTGAAAAATACCTTGTTGTTTTTTTGTTTTATTTTGAATTCTTGATTTTAAGGATCAGCAGATCCGTAAACCAAGCAAATAAAATGCAGTACATCAGTTGTGACAAGTGCAAGTTCTGATAGTCATGTTCCTTTAATCCCTTTGTCAGATCTTGGAATACTTAGGTCGTCATCCATTGTCTGTACAGAGAGATTGACAGTGTATTCCAGCAGCAATAGAGATTTGCAAGTGGCATAATCTGTCCGCAGAGGAATGGGATTGAGAAGAGGTGTTTTATGCTTGCAGTTGATGTATCACCATCATCTGTCTTCAGAGTTGTGAATTGTAATGCACCACTTCAACATGTTCACTATGCACATAAGGAAGCAGTGATCACTGATGGTTTATTCATGTCACCTTCAGGCTCACTGATGTCAGTGTTCTGTTTCTATTAACACCACTATACAGATACGCTAAATGTTTCTTCAGAGAGCTGGGCTCTGCATGATTCTAAGAGTTTCAAAGTTAGGAAGATAATTTGTCTTTCTGTTGACCAGATAATAACCCCGTGAAGAATAGGTCTTCAGCAGCCCATGTTTGCCGTAAAAGGTGATTATGCTTGTCGTAAAAGGCGACTAATGGGATCGGGTGTTCAGACTCACTGACATGGTTGATGCATGTCATCTTTTCCCAATTGAGTGGATCGATGCTCATGAAGTCAATCACTGGATTGTCTGGTCCACACTTGGTAATTATTTACAGACCATCGTCATATAGCTGTCAAATAGTGATAACCAAATAATATGTAAGTCCGGGGTCCACTAGCTAGCTCTGTGGTTACCTATTAAATTTACTGAGGAGAGCGTCTGTTTGATCCTCTGGTTGCATCATACCAAAAAACTGTACTTGTTGATACACTGTCTGAAACAGACTAGTCGGCTCTGTCAGTCCACTGTGCCTGAGTTGGGTATACCCACATTAAAACTGTGGCATGATATGTCCATGGCCTAGCATTATAGATTTATACTCCTCTGGTACAAGCAGCCACACAAACACACATGCATTTAGGTCTCTATACAAGTGCAGTAATCTTGAACGTGACATTATACCCCATTTCACCTCACAACTTAATTAGGGAAACCTGCCCATAGGTGTAGAGTGGTGCTTATATCCCAAAGACTTATCCATGTTTCCATGGTAACTCTAATTGTATCCATTATCATTTATATCCTCAAACCTGTGTGTGTAGTGTAAGAAGGACCTACTTCCGCTTGAGAGGCCTAAAATCGACATACTCTGTTTACTTACAGTTCAAGACAGGGGGTGTCAGTCTATGTCAACATAGTAATGTAGTGTACCCACCTGACAGCAACACGGTGGAACAACCATTAACTCTGAAAATATGGGTGTAACTGGGAAGGGTCTACCCATGACACAGGACTAACATTCATGGCCAGTGAGAGTCATCTGGTCAAGTACGGGACTAAGCTTGCGAGACTTAAAAGGCCCACTGTCAAACCCATGGACCGAACACGGTTTAATGTAGAGCCAGATCATTTTTATTTTTTCATTTTGGGATGCCATAACATTTTCTGGAAATGCACAACAATGCTAATAGGGTTTAGATTTACTTTGTTCACAAGTATATCTATCACCAGCCGAGTGATTTTGCCGGAGACAAATAGCATCAGGATATTTCCATGATTTTAACAATATTTGATTGATTGGACATTCTTCCATGTCATTACCAAATTTGAAAATAAATCCATTCAACTTTTTGGATTACTGATGATGATCATTCAATGTCCTAAAAAATAACTGATCTGAAAACCTGAATCTGGTAATGAGGAAATAGCGAAGTTGTCATGGATTTCACATTTTGGATTCATTGCATGGATCTATAAGTATACTGATTTATTCATCCCGTTAAGAGTCATGAAATGATACCATTATTGTCATAGGTGCTGAACATGCTGAAGTGGATTGAGCATGTTTACAGAAAGGGAGGATACATCATTACCATGATTAATCAAGGGACTGAATTTGGTTATCGTGATAACATAAATCCACCCTTATCCATGTTTGTTGCACACACTTTCATGCCATCACATCTTATTGAGCAATTCATTAGATTTTGGGGAAAGAAAGCGTTGCAAGGACACTGAAAATATTGATTCTATGATTATCTCCCCGGAGTCTATTTGAGAATGTTATTATTGTCTTAGACCACACACGGTTGTGAGAATCTCAGCAGTGATCTGGAATTGTAGCCTTGCACAGTCAGTCACCAGAAAACATCATTATCTCCAGGCTGAGGCTTGTGTAACTAGTTGGCCATGTTGGACACAGGTGTCACTCACAGACAGTAGTGCTTGGAGAAGAAACAGAAAATCAATATATTTGAAACATGGAAGGCATGTAGAATCTTCAGTAAAGTATACATGGTTAAAGGGTAATGTTGGTTCTTTGAATTAAAATGTTAAGAAGACAGGATTTTCTTAAGATTACATTTACAAGTCAAAAAGTTACTTCCCTTACCATAACATGCCATAAAGCTACATGGAAATTTGTCATTGATTAAGAATTATATGTCAGCTGGAAGGCCACACCATTGCCCACCTGAGTTTTATGCTTAAGAAACCCCTGAAAATCACAATAGATACAGCCAATAGTTCACATTGGAGTGAGTGAGTGAGTATAGTTTTACACTGCTTTTGGCAATATTCCCGCAATATCACGGCGGGGAAACCGGAAATGGGCTTCACACATTGTACACATGTCAGGAATCAAACCTGGGTCCTAGGCGCGATGAGCGAACGCTGTAACCACTAGGCTACACGACCGCCCAGTTCACATTGGATGATATGCTGGGACACATTCTTGGTGGTACCAACGGTTTGTTGGCTTTGCATTTTGGTAAATATTTCCCCTCAAATGTAGGTTTCCAGAGGGTAATTACATGGAAATATAGCTCCCTATAAGAGAAATAACTACATACTTTGTGTTTGTCATGAAAACTGTAATTGGTAGAATTGGTATCGGATGATACATGTTGGCCTTTTTTGGAATTCCCTAGGATTCCTATCTAGGATAACAGAACCAATGTGGTTGACCAGTAGTTCTGCATTTCTCAAGATATGTGTGATTCATCTGATGTTACGCATCTACACACTCCCTTATGAATAAGGATGCAAACAAGGGAGATGAATTGAGTGCACCATTAGCCTCTTGTGGGATATTCATGCTCAGACTTCCAGTGGAACCTGATAGTTTAACACCAAGAAGCTTTTACATGCATTTGTGCAGCCAGTAATGAGAAAGAATTGCAAAGCCAAGGACATGAAGTTGTCCCCAAATGTAGATTTTTATGTTCCAAATCCATTATCAGGACCATTAGTGGGCTGCCTAATGGACACCATCTCCTTGTTTCATCATGTCCATGTAGATGCCGACAGCGATAAATCAGTATCAGAATAAGAAAACAGGGCACTGACAGGACGGAGTATCATCATGGCACATTTTTCACACCTTGGATCTCACGCATAGCTCTGCTGTTCTTATATTCTGTCCATCTTTCTGTGCAATACTTGAAGGAAAGAGTACAGAGTAATACAGTCTGAGCTGTAGTCTGAAGCCTGAGTCTACATGGTCTAGTAATATTTCTTTTGGTCCAGAAAGCATGGTATGCTTTACTTAGAATCTACACCAAAACGTCACTCTTAATTGTAATAAAGAAGTTGTACATCCATAAATACTTATCCTTTCTTAGTACTCCAACTTCTAAATGCCTATCAAAGAACTGAAAATAATGTCCAGAGATAAATTTTTAAAGTAGACTCCAAAGTATTTGGCACAGACTGTAGCACATTGCTATTTTCACCACTTGTCTGAAGCCAGAGTCTGGTAAAATTTATTTTGATCTGGAAGGAACAGCTCAGAGATATATCATGAATGTGTATAATAAGACTAAAATCCACTGAAAGTAATGCCAAGATGCAAGGCTATTAGACTCAAAAGCTTTTAGTACAGGCCAGTCTTTTATTTCATGGAGATTCCAGGTCTATCTGTGCTGGAGACCGTAACCCCATTAGTGGGCTCACCTGCTCCCAGGTGTCTGCGGGACCCTGCCGTCATCTTGGAGTGCCATGTATACAGTACACCAGCAGGAGGTTCAGCCAGTGTTTAATTGATCCTCTACTCCCCTGAACAGGTCTTACAACACAACCTTTTACAAGGAAATATATCATCTAGCATTGCCACGTACAGATGTATAAACAGATGCACATTTCCCAGACAGCTTGTCAGTAGTGTTGTGTCTGCCTGTAATCATGCTAATCATGCTACTGTCTTCCACTACTGCATCTTTGCCATGCCGATTTCATTCTTCTGAGAGCGGTATGCATTATTGACAGCACCACTGGGGTCAGAGATGGTGATGGGGTTGAAAGCAAACATCATTAACAATCTGGTGAAGGATTTCATTTCTATGCTCACGTTGGTTGTTTAAAGAAAGATTTGAAATTGACAAATCAGTGTGGAGAAGTTGCATGACTGAAGAAGTTTCTGCGATTGCGTGTTTTAAGTTGCCCCCCATTGTTTCTCAGCCATGCAAATACAATGCAAGATAACTGGTTTAATACAAATATTTGAAAGTAATTTACTCATATATTGACTGCCAAGAATATTATATGGAGGTCAATAATGGTTGGGATTTATACATGTGTAAGAAAAGTCATCACATGTATTTGATGGTCCTGGTACGTCATATTTATATCATGTCTATTGACAGTTAAGTTTGATTTATTCTGTAGGCTTAGTTTGCATGTGCAGTCTCATTACGTTTACTGATTATTTTTCAGTCAGATGTTTTTGTTCTGGTTGTGTTGTATTGATTACTATTATTCCCCTCCCGCAGTAATCGTCAGAATTATGGTAATTCCTTCACTGTGCAGGCTTCATTATCATTTGAAGCAAGATAAGATTTAGTGTTCAGACCAGAATTCTATTTTGTGTGTCATGCAAGCCACAGTTTACCATGTTAAAGCATGGACATGATGGATGGTCATTAGATATTTATATCTTTGTTCAAAGGATGAACTACAAATTACGAAACAGCATCTATACAACCTACTCGTTGCCATAATGCTGTGTTTCAAATACAGTTGATATAAACAGTGTTTACATCTTGCTAATTAAATGATTACAGAACAGTGATGTCCCAACCCATTCAAAATTAAGGATTGAACTCCCAATGACAAAAAAAGTTGATGACAAGAACTTGTTTTTACGGCATTTTCATGAGATTTTAATCTGAACATTTGACTTATCATGATTATCAGCTAAGCTTACTAGATGAAAATAAGTTTGAATAGACTGTCATTAACATGTTAAACTGTGTTTAAAAAAAAGTTGTATGAAAACACGAACTGATACACTGCAAACCCTTTCATAGATTTTAACCTTGAAAAGGTCTTAAATTTGGTTAATTTAAATATGTACAGGGATAAGTCTAGGGTGGGGCCTTGTGCTTTTAGCCCTAAATTTGAAAAAAGGCCCACATTTTCAAATGCAATGGGGCATTTTAACATTGTGCTGTATGGGCACGTTTGGGTGTACCTCTGGACATGCTGGAATATATGAACGTTTCCAATAAAGGGCTCATGTCCGAAAATTCCTAGAGTGAACCCTGTATGTATGATAGATCTCAGCAGTCAGATATGGTTATACTTATGAGGCAGATGGTGAATTTTACTAACTGAGTGAACTTGACCACAGTTCTAGGCTGTACATGATCATTATTATTACTCTGTTGAGGTAAAGAAGCGTACTATTCCTGGGTTCAGCCAGGTACGAGCTCATCACTGATCATTGTTCCATGTGTGTTGTGTTGCAGTGACGGGCCCACAGGCGTTCTCCAGGAAGCACCCGCTGTCTTGCTGGTTCTCCTGTATGTTGATTTGCTTCGCTGGCAGTTTCATCGCTAACTTGCTGCTTGGAGAACCCTGCCTTACACCATTCAAAGACCACAAGAGTTTGTTAACAGCTTCAGTAGTATGGTAGGTAACACATGGTTTCTTTATTTCTTATTTAGATGTCAAATATCCTACAGGTGTCTTGGGAGACTTGTGCTGGTGGTATTCCTGTTAGCTGTAGGGACAGGAAGAGTTGTCTTAGAATAGTATTGACAGGTGGTATTACTTCATTATGGTGAACCTCCCATGAGGTTTCTGGGTTAGAATAGGTCCCAGCAAATTCTGCTGGCTCTAAGAGGTGATCAAATGGATCGGTTGATCAGGCTTAATGACTTGTTGATTGCGTGTCATCGTACCCTGACTGTGTGAATTGTTGATTGCTTTTCATCGTACCCTGACTGTGTGAATTGTTGATTGCGTGTCATTGTACCCTGACTGTGTGAATTGTTGATTGCGTGTCATCGTACCCTGACTGTGTGAATTGTTTATTGCGTGTCATCGTACCCTTACTGTGTGAATTGTTGATTGCATGTCATCGTACCCTGACTGTGTGAATTGTTGATTGCGTGTCATCGTACCCTGACTGTGTGAATTGTTGATTGCTTGTCATCGTACCCTTACTGTGTGAATTGTTGATTGCGTGTCATCGTACCCTGACTGTGTGAATTGTTTATTGCGTTTCATCGTACCCTGACTGTGTGAATTGTTGATTGCGTGTCATCGTAGCCTGACTGTGTGAATTGTTGATTGCGTGTCATCGCACCCTGACTGTGTGAATTGTTGATTGCGTGTCATCGTACCCTGACTGTGTGAATTGTTTATTGTGTGTCATCGTACCCTGACTGTGTGAATTGTTGATTGCGTGTCATCGTACCCTTACTGTGTGAATTGTTTATTGCGTGTCATCGTACCCTGACTGTGTGAATTGTTGATTGCTTGCATCATACACTGACTGTGTGAATTGTTGATTGCTTGCATCGTACCCTGACTGTGTGAATTGTTTATTGTGTTTCATCGTACCCTGACTGTGTGAATTGTTGATTGCGTGTCATCGTACCCTTACTGTGTGAATTGTTGATTGCTTGCATCGTACCCTGACTGTGTGAATTGTTGATTGCTTGTCATCATACCCTGACTGTATGAATTGTCTGGTCCAGACTGTTTTATTTACATAACTTATGGCTGAAATATTGGTGTGTCTGGCAATAAGCAGACAGACAGACATGATGTGTGCTCTATTTATGATGGAGTGAGGACTATCAGTATTGGAAAGTATCATGACAGTCAAAGTGTCTTTTGCAATTACCCTGATGCCTAAAGATATAGATTAAGGGTTCCAGGTTCAAATACTATAACGTACCCCAAGGACCCCCATCATTGCAAACACTGACTATTGATTCATGCTCACAAGCATTGACCACGTAGATTATGTTTCCTTGATGAGGTCTAATGATGCATCAATGTTTGTTTATCTTTCAGGTACCTAATCTTTTATTCACCGTTCGATATAGTCTACAAAATGGTCAAGTTCCTGCCTTTCAAGATAGTATTAGCAATGCTGAAAGAAACACAGCGGGCTCACAAGGTTTACCATGGCGTGATCCACACCGCCAAGCTCTACCCTAATGCTTACCTCATCATAGTCATGATCGGTACTATCAAAGGTAAGAAAACATTTCACTCCTATGTGAGCATCACATGTCCTTACTTTTCTCATACTTAATTATCATACAGCTGCCTAGTGTAGGTGTGATGTGCTGTACATGTCTTGAATTGAAACAACCATTTGGGATTCAAAGACATCCCACTATAACAAGGCGACTATGGCGCTCATAGAAACTTACCATAACTTAATCATGGTAAATGTTTATACCTTATTGGAATAGGGACATGTGGAAACTGATATGTACTTTGCTACTTAGAGATACTGTACTACTACATGTACTACAGATAAGCAGCGTATTTGCGCAAAATACCCCACCCCCCCCCACCCACCCCAAATATTTAAAACCCAATTACTCTCAATTATCTTGCGTACAGAAACGCATGCATTAAATGAAAAACTCAAATGTATAAAAATAGCACTCGTAAATACCAAATGAAGCTTTTTCAACATGCGTACAAATAAGCTAATTTACCAAACACAGTTACTTGCTAATTTACTTTCTGAGCCAAGCCTATGTATTTAGAACAGTTGTATACATCTAAACCATTATTTCTTTTTAAAAAAAATCTTAATATGTTCACTAATTTTGGGAAAAATCCAATAGAGTGATGAACAGATGAGTGAAAAAATATTGGTTACCCAATGAAAAATGTAATACGGTAACCAAATTAAAATAGAAACCCTAGAGTAAAAACTCAATTACTCAAAAAGTTATCTGGAGCTCTGTACTTAGCATTGGCATGGTAGTTTTGGTAAAATGTCTCTTTAATTCCCATTATAGATATTCCAGTTGTATATGTAAAGGTGTATATAAGCATGTATAGTTTGTGTAGATGCAGTTCCTTTCCTGTTGAATTGTGATCAGATGTAATGTGGAATTTTAGGTTGGGATATTTTAGGTTTATTAATTACATATTCATAGAAAGCTGTTGGTGGTTAAGAAATGCATATTTCCCCCAATCAACTTGCCAGAGCATTAAGTATAAATTCCTGTATAAATATCTGCAGATTACATTGATGGAGCTGTTTAGCAACCTAAGGCTGTCTTCCCCCATCAATATCACCGACTCAAATTCAGATTTACATGAAATGGACTAAAATAAATATTTGTTCAGATGAAGATGTGTGATTTCTGATTTGTGTCAATTTGACACCGGGGCACATCACACTAAATATTCGATCTTTGGTTTCTATTATCCCTTTTTCAATGTTTTATCATGAGAATGTGCTTGCAACAACATTGTGCAGGGCCATGTTAAACTCTCTCCTAAGGAATAAGTCAAACTAGAATCTCAACAAGATCTTATGTATTCTTTCTATCATGCAGGTTGTTATATATTAACAATATAAAAACATAATAATTAGGGCTGGCTATCGATACAGATCATACAACTTGATAATCGTTAGCTAATTTTCGATGAATTATCGATAAATATCGGAGAAGTTTCTGAGCAAATTTGCAAAACAAATCCTAAAGAAATCAAATATTTCACTCCATTAGTGAGTGGTGGCACATTTATTCAGGGATTACTTTGTGGACATTTGAGATATAACAAAAACAGTCACTTTCCATCTTCAGCAATTGACATTATTGACAATAACAAGTCTGTTTTGGTAAATCTTAACTATATTTCATCACAATAGATCATGTCAGTATTATTGATGACACAATTTTCATATCGATAATCGTTAATATTTCTTCTCATCGATGATAATTCTGATTATCGACTTTTGCCAGCCCTAGTAACAATAACATGTGCCAGAAGAAACTGTCAGACCGTGTCAATCTTGGAAGGCATTAAATGATGTCATTTTAAACACTGAATTTTGACATTCAAGCCACACTAATTTTAGTTTGTTTACCAGCTATGCAGATTTTATACAAGAAAATACCTGTCGGTAGGTGAAAAATAAATAAACTGGAAAAGGTGTTCAGATTTTTAAAATATTTTTCTAATCCACTACAACATGTACAAGTAGCTAGACTCGAAGAAAAAACATGAAAATCTTGTTTCTTTATCAAACATTGAAGCAAAATTATCAATACAGCTCTCCGTATTACGATATATTGCAGTATGATTTATGTGACAATATGCCAACCCTAATCATTGTCATGGTTGTGGCTTTAATAATTTATTTTTGAAAAGTGCTTTCATTAATTTGCTTGTTGATCATGATCTATTCTTTCTTTCTTCATATGTGTAATAGTACTGCCTATCAAGTTACACATTCATCCCATATTTCACCTGTATCAGATAGCTCAGAAATATTACTGGTAGTTGTAAAAAGTACCTCTGCAAGGTTACAGCACGAGTTGGTTCTACCATGCATACTGCAGCATTAACAATGTGTTAGTAAACACAGCGTGTGGCTGAGTATGCAGCCGCCAGACTATAGATGCTGATTCAGTGCTATCTCCACATGCTGCCACGTGTCCTTGGCTCTGCGGGTACATGACAGCATACTGGAGCCCTGCCAGGCATTAACACCCAGACAATATGGCTCCACCAGCTGGCTGTAAGACAGGAGTTATCTCCCTTCACCTGCAGGCCATGTGCTCACAATTAGTTTGTGTTCATGTGGAATTGAGGATTTAGCATCAAAGTTCGTGTAAAGTGGATTCTTTAAAAAGAAATATGATTAACCATTAACATTTAAAGTTGCATCAGTTATTTAACCTTGAATAATGGTAACTTAGAATCAACCTACCATGTATATAAATCTATGTGGTATACCTAGATGTGATGTAATTATTTGTCATTGACTAAAATTATTTGAGAAAAAGAACAGTGTTTCCCTGTACTGTGTTCATGAATTATGGATTTAGAAGTTATGGTGGTTATCTAGGTAGAGGTTAAAAGAAGTGTATCTGAGGTTTCGGCACAGCAGAAGCTATAAGAGCTGGAGCTGCTTCTTTACTCAGAAGTGAATCTGCCCAATCACTTGGCAGGTCAAAGACACATGGTCCTTGACTTGTGGCAGTGTGAAAGGAGTAATTGCTTTTTTGATATTGTTATAGTGATGATAATGGGGGGAGGCCCGGGAAATCATTTCCACCAAATTGGTGAGATAAATTAGCATATTCATAGTTTTTGCTAGAATTTAATTCATTCTAGTTTTTTTCGAATCTATTTTCCATTATATGGTACTCATGAGCATTAAACAATAATTTTGGTTATGAAATTAGCATGATTAGGTTCTCTTTGTCCAATTTGTGGTTTGTGATGTTTGATGACCTTGATGTGGTTGTAAGGTCAGGGTGACCCAGTATCATTTGTTGCAGCTGGTGTGTTTTTACATTTGTGGATCTAAAGGGTATAGGCTCTTTCAAACATGACACATAATGTCCAAACATTTTTCTTGAGAGCTCTATGACACTTAAACCAAATGAAGAATTATCATGATTATTGAAGTAGCTTACCATACATATGGTGACATAGTTTAAAAAATACCTAACATCTAGTTCAGCATATTTTCAATCAAATGAAAATAAAGATGATAAAGTCTTTAAACATGTTTAAAATGATTAAAATAACAAAAGAAGCAAGATTTCCAAAGACAAGTTTCACAAACATAACGGGAAAAATAGGATTGAAAAAGCAACCACACTTGCCAAGTAAGGGAGACAACTTGTAGCAGCATGGCTTCCTTTGTGTCCCTGCTGTAGCAAGGGATGAATATGCTTCAATCTTATTTGAAGTAACACAAAGATGCCAGACTGATCTGATCATCAACATGAAACAATTTGGTCAAAGTTAAAGGGGCACTGATCTAACGGACTGGTTGTTGCCTTTGTTATTGTTTTTCCCCCGTGAGTACCCGGATGATACGCAACGCAACTGAGCGTGACGAGAGACTGGGGTACCGTCTGCAAGGACAGCTAAATAAACTTGGAGGCTGGAGGCAATATTTGTTTTACGCATTTTTGAACACTGATTGGTTAACTGTGATCTATAAAGATTTCGACAAAGGGCGCATGTTAATTTCTTCAGCCTAAACAAACAGACAAAAAGAACAAGGGAGCTCATCGGATGTCGTCATTTGGAAATACCCCAGATGGTTATAGTTTAATACTAAAAAAAGTATCTATGCAGTGAAAGCAATTTCGGCTTGCGTCGATAATACGATTACTACTCCCTAGTTGTCATCCACGTTTTCTCGTATAATAACCCTACACTTGTGTATTTGTCGTCATTCACTTGATGCTCAGTTAATGAATTTATTACAGGTACAATTAGTGGTAGCACCACTTAGATTACCTGACAAAGGTTCCCATTTGGCATTTATTGTGTCTGGGGTAATTATTCAATCTAAATCCAGGTTTGAAGTGAGGTGAAATGTGTGTTATGTAATATGCACGTGGCAGCCTAGCAAGAGATGAATGATCAGTTGATTTACTTTGTTTTGTAAATCAACGGATCGTCCCTAGTCATCAAAGGATTAACAGAAAATACGTTGATTGATTAATCACTGTTATCTTGCACAGTGGATATGTCAAGAGTGAGTGTTTACATGTCTAGGTTTACTAAAACAAAGGGAATACACTCATATCATGGCGCGAAGTGCCGATGTATAAACAACATACTTTGTTCAAAGGGTTAACTCATAATACGTTGATTGATTGATCATTGTTATCTATCACTCAATGGAATTTTTAGGAACCGTGGACGTTATGAAAATACTTGTCACGTGGGCTTTCTCAGCCGATCATTGAGACTTGACACCTATGTAAAACACCTGAAACAATCCAAGCGATCAGTTGAGAAACGAACACGGGTTATAATATCCCGAAACGATATATATCTTTTAAAATATTTGATTGTTACTGAGACACGTGACATCGAATAAGTTTCTTTGTACAGCTGCAGACGAGTGGGATATTGTTCCTTTGTGTGGATATTCACGGATACATTCCTCGAACAAGGAAACTGCCTAAAACTTATACGCATAAATTTGGTAGGTTGTAATTATGATATCTGCATTTTTTTCCTTCATTTGAACCGATTCGTTCTTGTTTCTCTACGTCTTGGTTGGGAAATTCTTCAATGCGCGATAGACGTTGTTGTCACAGGTCTTTTCCTTTGTAAGCGTGTATATATTACCGTCAATTTGTAAAATGTGATTCTCTCAGGCAATTTATAAAATGTGTAAATATTTCAGTCATTTTGGCTAAGAAATCTGTCCAGATTGATCAAGACGATCAAAAGGGCCTACAAACATCACAACAGATTATTATGTAGGATTAAAAGCCAAACAACTTAGAAATGTACTTTTCAACGTAACATTTTCAGTCTCTTGGTGATGACATTAAACATCAAAATGTTTGGAATTCGTTGTCATAATAATACAGATGGAAATGTTTTTCAGTCACTTTGTAAAATAACTGAATATTTAGACGTTTAATATATTTGTTACACATTTGACAGTAAAAAAATATACACACTATAAAAAAGCATATGCTCAGGTGAAATATATACTTTGTGTTGCAAGTCAAAATAGTGTAAACGAAAATCGCAAAATTACCAAGCAAGTGACTTATCAAAACTTCGTCACCATTACCGATGCTACTCACAAAGATACCTACATTTCCTTATTATCTCGAAAACTGTATTTCATTTTGTTGATCAATGTGACCATACGCTCTTATTACTACCCATAAAAGTGACTAATGCGCTTACGAATGGCGCAGCAGAGGTCGCGAACTAGTCTAGATTTCTGCTATACATCCGGGTACTCACTGGGAAAAAACAATAACAAAGGCAACAACCAGTCCCGGGGAATTGCGTTAGATCAGTGCCCCTTTAACAAAGTTAATTGGAGCACATTTCTTGATGTGACATTAAATTTTAACTCACTCACTCAGTTGCAAAAGATTGTTAAGTTGATTGCCTTAGAACTCACAATATTGTTTTACAAATGGCTAATTATTTTAAGGTTATTTGTTGTCTTTTCACCAGATATGTCCCCATACCATTTTTATGCATGTTAAATGTTATTAACAAAACAAATCAAATATATGAGGTTGAACTGGTTCATTTGGTGTATACTTTGCATTGATCATTGTATGTGTGTCTTTTTCTCTTTAACTTCTGCAAATTTCAAAGCAGACAGAAAGAAAAGGAATCAGTGTGATATGTTGTAGATGACAGTGTTGTGTTTGTGTTGTGTACAGGTGCAGGCAGTGGGATGATGAAGAATGTTGATAGGCTTGTCCGAGGTATCTGGGTGCCCACCACAAATGAGCTTTTACAGCCAACTTTGTAAGTATTCATCCTTGCATTATTCCCTGTGCGATTAAGGTTATTTCTGTCAATAATTTTGAATACAGCACCCATACTGAGCAAGAACATGTGCATCAAATTAATTGGTTATGGCAGGACAGGGTCATATGGGAATTGAATCAAAGGTGTATTTCATAGTTATTTGTCAAATTAATCACTTATCCAAACAAACTATGAAGTGTCAACATTTTGTTAACAGAATTATCGAACAAAAGTTATCATTGTTAATAATTCTAAGAATACTACCTCTATTACATTTGAATTACTCCCTTCCACCTCCCCAATTCATCTACCTCTAGTAGGAGATGAGGGGAAAAAGTGATATGGCCGCCATTGTGACGTCACGGCGTGGATAGTTACGAGACTACTTGGCGGCAACTAATTGTGTGTAATTGACAGTGAAGAGGAAGTGTGTTGAAAATCTGAAAATATTAGTTAGTGTGATCAAAGCCAAAATACAGGATTTATGGCAGATATGTAATAGAGGTAGTATTATTAGAATTATGAACAAAAATAACTATTGTTTGATGATTGTTTCAATGATAGAAAAACAATTTTAATATATTTCCTTTTTATCATTCAATGCCAGCTGTTGTGATCATATTATCAGTGACCCTCCTATCAAATTATCTTGGCTCAGCATGCTTTTCCTGTATTTGCTAAAAATGAAACTCTAAACAGTTTATCTTGACTGACATGTTTTAATAAGGTAACAATAAAGCAAACTGACTGGTCTGATGGAAGCCTCTGAGCATATGCAGCATCCACTTAGTGTAGCTTGTGGGCAGACTGGATGTGTTATATTTAGACCCTTGCCTCTCTTCTGAGGGCCAGAGGCACTGAAAGGCTTGCTAGAGGACAGCTTCCCTTTGTGATATCTACAGAGTAGATTACAGGCTTGTTTCTTGTGTCTATCAAGTTGATGCTGTGAGCTTGAGGTTGAGCACCTGTTAATTTCCTTGATTTTGTGACCCGTGAAGATCCGGGGTAGAATAGGTCTTCAGCAACCCATGCTTGCTGTAAAAGGCGACTATGCTTGTCGTAAGAGGCGACTAACGGGATCGGGTGGTCAGGGGTCGCTGACTTGGTTGATGCATGTCATCGATCCCAATTGCGTGGATCGATGCTCATGATATTATTATCACTGGATTGTCTGGTCCAGACTCAATTATTTACAGACCACCATCATATAGCTGGAATATCACTGAGTGCCGTGTTAAACAACAAACCAACCAACCTTGATTTTGAAGAAAGCATATCACCAATAATTCAAAGACATTTTACCCATTCTTCACTTGTTACGATTCCATTTGTATCTGTTGTTCAGTTGAAATAAGGACGGTAGTGGAGGTCTTTTCACTGTTGTATTGTCAAGTGGAAAGTTGACACGTTCCAATGTGTTTTATTTGAATGTAGGAACGCTTTCCGGAAGTCATAAGAGCCCCTGAACCCTCCTTAATTTCAAAACACTGTAATCATTAAAACCCTACTTTGATTATACCCCTGACCTAAGAGGGAATTTGAATTTGTTAATTTAAACATTTGTTCCACCTATAACTTCAAAACTACTGCATAGATTTGTTTCAAAGTTAGTGGCCAGTTTCCATACTAACAGAAGACTTGTAATGCAAAGTCTGATTATGATAGGTTAGGATATGAAGGTTTTCTGAGGTTTTCTGAGAAAATACAAATTTTTGCGTTTTGAACCTAGAATTTTATTCTTTTACTTCAACATTTGTGCGACCTATAACTTGAGAACTACTTCATAGATTCTTTCAAATTTAAGGAACATTTTCAATACTATTAGGATAGATGCAGTGCAAAGTTTGATTCTGACATGTATTTTCTGAAAAAATAAGACTTTTTTATGTTTTGAACTTAGAATATTCTTTACTTCAACATTTGTTTGACCTATATATTGAAAACTACCTGATGGATACTTTTCCATTTGGGGTACAGTTTCTATACCAATAGGAGAGGTGCAGTGCAAAGTTTGATTTCAATAAGTAGATTTTCTAAGAAAATATTGCTTGTTTTCATGATTTGAACATAGAAATATGTTGGAGTTAAAGTCGGGGATATTAGCGAGACCTGCTCACATTTTGCCTTGTTTTATTTCTCATTTGGAAGTCCAATCTGAATCAGTGATCATGTTAACATTAAAACTAGTGTTTTATGTGGTATTCCATATCAGTAGGTACGAGAGGGTCATGATAGTGAGTTTGCTGGTATACATGCAGTATTCAATATAACTGCCTGCCTGCTCGTGGCAGGTAACTTTTTTGTCAGGCTGCATGAAATATTCCAGCACCTGCCCAATTGTCTGGCAAATAATTTTAAGACTACTTACATATTCAGTTTTATTATGTCTCCTTGTAGATTCTGCTGTAATTGTTTGCATTATTTCAACTGAATTAAGATGTAATTTGTCACTTCGTTTTTACGATATTTATAATGTCTTAATGTTGGCGGGTAATATTGAAGATGAGCAGGCAACACTTTGGGTCACCTATCCGATTGTCTTGTTTTAAAATTATTTTGAACACCCTATACATGTAATTGCCTAACTGTCTGTAACTCCCATACCGTCCCTTGCAGCTACACAAAGGCATCAGCAGTGGCCTCCCTTGTGTTCCTGTTGGAGAGGCAGGGACTCATCAGTGTGCCACACCCACTCGTCTATTTTGGAGTCGTCATCTTCTTCATCTACTTCAAGCTGTCGTCAATAATCCTTGGCATTCATGACCCATTCGGTCCCTTCGAGAACTTGTTCTGTGCCATCTTCATGGGCGGAATCTGGGATGCCATGCGCAGAGCTGTCACCAAGGAACCTAAGAAGGAGGAAGAAAACAAAGACATGAGGAACGACGTCATCAAGTCAAAAGAAGACAAGAAGAGAGATTGAGAGAAACACGAGAATGGAGGAATGAATTAGAAACAACATTCAGTGAAATATTGGAAAACTATATGAACTATATTTTGATTATTTGAACACAAATAGTTCAATTCATTTGAGTACCTAAGTATTATTTTCTTAGTTGAAGGATGATTTTTAATATAATTGTCAAATATATATTTAAGGTATATTATGGATGACTTAAACATGTGGGAAAATACGACACAAAGACAAGGGTTATAATCTAACTAATGTCATATTGTTCACAAATGGTCCTGGAACATGATCAAACAGTGCCTAAAGATAAGACCATATTTCTTCCAACCAACATGCCAAAAGTTCCATGGAGAAAATCTCTGTAATAGATTCATAGAGTAATAGAATCTGTGTTGACGCTTCCTGATCTTGCTTCAGAGAATCGCAACAGAATATGCCTGGCCCTACCACTAGTGTCCCGTAGCCTTTACATCCAACTCAGCACAATACCAGTATCATATTGTTGATATGTATATGAGATTATATTATGTACATAAGCATCTACAAAAACTAGAGATCACCTGTGTACATAACGCCATCTGCTGGGCACTGTGATGGGGTCATATATTACCAAAGAGAGCTGTGCAAGGGTAGTTATGCTTAAGAATTTTGTTTATTTTATATGGAGGGCATCAGTTGGAATCATATGTGTATGGAGTACTTGTCATTGTGGAACTGTATTGTAATAAGATAAATGATCTGATTTTAATTTGTTTTGTTGAGATTTCAACTGTCCCCCAGATCAAAGCATGGTTTAGTTGCAAGGCTGGTGGTTTTTGTACTGACTCTCATTATGGTCATGTACTTGCTGAAAAAGTATGTTTCGGTTAAGTAACTGTACATACAGATTTCAGTGTTGGACAAATCTCACGGTCTGCTTATAGAGGGGTCATCTATTTCAAACTGTCACCATGATGCAGAATCTGGCTTCACAAAAGAAAGATGGGTATATTGTGTCAGTGGAGGATATACTTATTACAAATAGTTGGTGTAGAGGAAAGTTGTATTGGCTGTGTGAAATAAGGCTTGAAAGTCAAGGAGTCCTTATCATAACCCTTCTGTTAGATCTTGAAGATTTAGGGGTCCCTAGATTCAAATACCATAGGAGAAACCCCAGGTATATCAGTTAGGGCTGTAACGATACTCTTTCTTGCGACACGATACGTATCTTGATGGTGAGGTCCCGATACGATACATGATACGATATGCGAAAACGACACTTGTCTTGGATTCCATCAGTAAGAGAATGACCAGAGCCCCAACCAAAACATTTGTTTGAGATATTAATATGCCTATAGAAAATTGAGTTATTTTCATACCAGGAAACTCCTTGTCTATGTAATTATGAATGATACATATCTGGTGTATTGTTTTGTAGTGATACATCAGGGGAAAATATGATACGTGTATTGTGGAACAAAGTGTTGCAATGACCCAGTACTGTGGTGAATTGTTACAGCCCTAAAGTAATTCATCTTGCATATCACCATGACTCTACTGCATATCCTGCATAATAACAGACCTCCCCTATATGACAATCCTGAAATATTTTCCTTCAGATAGAAACATATTTTCACAATGATATTTACATATGAATTTATTTTTTCATGAAGTGATGTTAGATGTTTGCTTTGAATATATCTTCTTCTTTTATTCTGTTAGATTTTGAATACTTCTTTGTAGGGTCTGCTTTGTCATATTATGAAACTCCCTGCTTATCTGTATCAAAGGTTATTGTATGGTTTTGTTTATTAACAAATTACATATCCACAAGATTTTCTTTTATTCCATTTTTGGAATCGACACAGTCCATTTGTTCATACAACTTGTTTTATTCATTTAAAGATAATTAATTATATTCTTTCTTTTTGTTATTTAATTAATTGAGTCATTAGTGTTTGTAATCCTTAACCCATTTGTTACAGTCCTCATGGCTGGTGATGAGTGGAATACTAAGCAAAAGTATTATCAAAACACAAGTTAAATAAGTTTAATTAGTTTAAATCAAATTCCCAAGAATTTATGATTTAATATATAGAAATCAAAGCATTGTATAATCTTAAAAATAAGAAAAATAAACTGTTCAGCCAGAATGCTTATTACCTTGATAGAATAGGACATAAAAGAATCCTGGTTCACTGGAGATGATAAAAATGTACATGTTAATCTATTAAGTTCTACAATGTCAGTGTTTTTATTTTCCGGATTTGTCTTAAAGGGATGAATATGATTTCAGCTTAAAATTCTATCCCTACTACATTGTAGTAAGGCATCGCTACTCAAATGTTGCTCTGTTCCCCGTTCTGTTAAATAGTTCATTACCACATCATGACTTCAGCTTGTTGGAATCAGATTCGGTTCATAATTCATTTGTGGATAGTTTCTCCTTTTTGATGGCTTGTGTTGATTTTTATTCAAGACAAAAGTATTTGTTTTATGTTTAACTTTTACACGTTTAAAATCAGTTTTGTTACAAGTGAATGTAAAATGATTACATGTTTTACAATAGTAAAATTTAATCTATTACAAAATATTTTATTCAGAGTTGCCAAAATACAAATGTCACTTGTTAACAACTTCATCGCCGACTGTTTTATTCTTGTTGTTACAAGGCTGGTGTTGAGATACACGATTTGTATCAGGAAATGGTTTTATTGATGACTTCAGTATTCAGAAATAGAAAAGCATTGTGCCATTTCAGCCTGTGTATACTGTGTAGGCTAGTGAATCATAATCAAGTATTCATTATCATAAAGAACAGAACTTTGTACCGCTCAGTTTAACCAGGAATTGTATGCAGAGCTGTAGTGGTCAACTGTTTACTGAACATTATCAAGCCATGGTTCAACATGTTCAGCAAGCCAGTCACAGTGGGGACTAATGGCACATCGCGGTAGCTCTCACAGAAAGGGATATTTACAGGTTTTATGGATATCCTGTGTTCTAGTTACATCTGTATCTTGTTGCCATTGCCAATGAAGATAATCAGTATTGTGTGATTGATATTGTAGCAGCGTGTTTTAGTCTCACATCAGTTCAACAAGGTAGCAGTTTATTTAAGTCAGTCATTACTTCACCAAGTTCACCAATGACCATGTTGTTCTCTACTTAGATCCTAAACAAGTTGGTTGGTATGTCATATATATTATCCGAATGTTTGGGTATTTGAGTTGATCTATCAAATACCATGGGTTATCAGGAGATAATACCACTCCATGTTCTGACATGTTCTGACATCTACCAGCTTGCTCATCAATAAATATCCTGTTATAAAACAACCTGGTAAAACCCATGGTGATAGTCATTTGAACATGGTCATCATAGTATAGTCTAATAATTTGAAGTCTAATCTTCGATAATTTTCCTTCAAGTGTGCGGTGTTGAAAGTTTTGTATATGTAGTGAGTTCGTGATTCTTGGTGAATCGTAGCAAGTCCGTGTTCTCCTCCCCGTGGTGTATCCCTCCCCGACATTCCGTTACAGTTCGTATGTGTAATTGTCATCAAAGTGGGTTTCCTTGACAGTTTTGCATATTTTTTATATCTAAATATTGTCAAAGGGTATTAAAATATTTTCAGTAACAATGTTGTGAATTATTTGTACATAAATAAGGATATACTGTTACTATTTCAAACATTGAGTTTATTGGCTGAAACTATTTTTCATAGTTGACAATTAAATATCATGGTTCTTTTTAGAAATCATACTGTAAGTGTGTTTTAAGATGATAAATAAGTACCAGTTATGAATTGCTTAAGAAATAATTTTGGTCCCGTCACAAGATACACAAGTGTTTGATCAAAGGGAAGTAACTCTTGAAAACCTCATTCAAACCAAATGTTATTGCCTTATTTGCCTATGATCAATATAGCCTTGTAGATTTTCCAATGCTACTGATACAATATTGAAAGGAGCCAGATGTTTCTATCAGGATAGGGAAGCAGTATTGTGGAGATAGGTTGTGTGATAGGTATGGAGTCGAGGAAAGGAACCTTCGTAGCACTTCATGTTGCTGTGTTAATGGCCATGTGAAATGGTTCTATCTCCAAGTTGTGTGTCATATTTCGAAACTCCATGACATGCTATAACTGTTTTTTCGAGAGGATGGTTGTTGTAGTGTTGTAGGTGGCAGTGTTGGACGGTAGTATTGAGCTGCAACATGTACTTCGGTCGAATATTTTGTGTGGTTTTGATTACATGAACTTGTTTCTCTTCAAATGTTGGCAAAAATAGCACATTCTCATGTGAAATAAAAATGTTGATGAAAAGGTTGGTGCCCCAAATAGCATGGATCAGGTAATTTGAACCGTACAATTTATTTAGTTGTATTATTTCAATGTTTATTTTACTTTTACATGGTTTATTCTTTTAAACTGTTATGGAATTTATTGAGTTCTTGTAGCTTTATGCTACGGCTACTTACATTTCAGCATTGTGGTGAAGTAGCATAACTTGTTTGTTTTGATGTATTGATCTTAATAGTTGCATTTTTTAGGTGTTATGTTTTTGATTTTAGAAGACAAATGTAACATGACTGGTTTTTGACATCTGGTTCATCAATGACATCAATGACCATATGACATTGAACTTGACAAGACAAACATCATATGTGCAATACAGATCAAAGAGGGTTTGACATTTTTTGACAAATTCCTTCCCAGGTGTTACGCAAACAAGTCTTGCTAGTACTTGAATCTCAGTATTTTTGAATGATTGGATGTTATTCTTTTTGTACCGGTAATAAATGTCAGGACTTGAGTGGAGAGCATTCTTCACAGTATGTATTGGTACATTAAATATAGATATTATATACCATTGAATGACACTATATGGGAAATTATCACAAAGATCAGTTTCAAAACGCTCTTAAACCAAATATTAAATGGTGCTAAATTTGGTCAAATTGTCAACAGTGAATAATCTGTTAAATCATTATCTAGTCATCTTGTTAATTGTTTTTAATTTGTTCCAAGAGTCCGAGTTTCTGTGTTCACAACCTTTGTACCATCCAGGTAAAATATAGTCCACATTGTTCCAGCATTATGGAGATCCCATTCCAATAATGTGTAAGCACTAGGATGTTGCAATGAAAGGCAATCCCACGCAGAGTAGTCACTTTTGACACTGGAAGCAGAAGGATCACAGAAATGGCTACTACCTAAGATGGTGTGATTTTGGAAGGGCATCATGCACAGAATTTGATCTCTTTACAAATCATAACCATGTTCCTACTGTGCATTCATTTGGAAACATTGTTCCGGGAAAGTCTTTGAATCCAACCGCTGGCGCCAGTCTTAAAAGTTGCTATTATAGTTAAGTACTGCAGTCAAGGAAGGTGAACAAGGGTGGGAGGTCCTTTGAGCATCAGTGTCACAGACAGGGAAAGATAACTCTGGTGTTCTCTCACTCTCTTGTGTGTACTGAGTGTGACCCTCTATGTTGTTATATAAATTTGAGTTTGACCTATTGTACAATTCTCCACTGTAGGCAGACTCGGACAGTTTCTTACAGATTTAGGTATAGTGTACAGATGATAGATGACAATAAAACACATGGAAAAAAACGTTCCCAGTTTTGTGTTAATTTCATTATTTCAGAGTGAGGTGGCTGAAAAGTTCTGAGCCCTACTATGATTGACTGCATTGATCAAGTTGTTTGTTAATTTATATTATGAAAACAAAACCAATATAAATATATGTATGATTATTAATGTGACCTATTTTCAGTGGGTGGAATATGCCATGGAAACAGTTAAGGCTATTGTTACACACTTACAATAATTTCACTGTCCAAAACTCCAGATTAACAGTTGTGTATTGCATGAAAGCCCATTTGAATGATCATGAAGTACTTGTCACCCCTATAAAGGTCATACATCAAAAAGTGTATTATGTTGGTAATAACTCAAAAAGTGTTCACCGTATAAGGATGAAATTTAGTACCTATCATCCTTAGGGTATGGCATTGAATTTGTAAGGATAGAATGGCCATTCAAAAGCCATAAGTGATTATTGTGTCTAAATCATGTAACCTCTTGTTTTAAAGAATCATGTCTCTCATGTCATGTAACATATATAATATATGCTTAAGTTTGATGCTCATGTATGCTTGAAAAAAGGAAGAGTCAAACTCTTATCAGGTGTACCCTCGCCAGTAGGTTTAATAACTGACATCTGGAACAGTTGCTCTTCAAATGGAATCATCACTGTGACATGCCACTTTCTGAACAAGACATGAACACTTTCCAATGTGGTCCTTGCTATGATCACTTTTCAAAATTTCAGGATAGAAGACTTTTCTTCATATTTTTGTCTATTTTTGAATTGAATGTTTTGAGAAGACTTAGCCTCAGATTGCAGGATATTGCGTTTTTCGAAGTTCATATTTCCCGAAGCATGATCTCCGAGCCCCCCTTGATGTCTCGGTCATTCTGCGACCTTGAGATCTGCCGCCTAGGTGCTTTATTTGCGAGTACTCCATTATTATTTTCATACTTGTTTTCAACCCGTGATGTAGGGCTGGGACGAGTCCAGATTTACTACCCGGGTACCCACCCCCCTATTACCCGACCCTACCCGGGTACCAACTGTAGGTCTAAGGAGATGTCTCAAAATGTCCTATTGGGAATTTTTTAGGATAGACCTAGCAAAAGGTATTTAGATACATGTATTAAACAATCTGGTCATTTATACACTGAAGTTGAATTAAGTTATATCTTTATTCAACCACATGAAAAGTCAGAAGGAATGGGTCATAGTCAGAAAGAAATGCGAACATTAGTGACTTGTAGTGCAACCATAGAGTTCTAGATAATTTTTGCCATTAAACAATATATCACGTGACTAACCACGGGTGCGGGTAGTCCTATGGGTACCCGGCTCCTACTCAGTACCCACCCGAGTTACCCGTCCCAGCCCTACCGTGATGCCCTCCAGCCTCTTCATGTACCAGTTCAGGCAACTTTAATCAAGAATGATATCGCAGGCGAACCATCAGGCGCCGTAAGCAAGGGTCTCTTCTACAGACTCCAACAACTCTGCAAGATATCAAGCCTGTAGGATACTGGGGAGGACCACAGGTCTTTCCTCATCAATGATAGTGGTTCCGAATCTAGGAGTAGTTTTTACGTCACTTCAAGAGCCCTGCTTCATCTAGCCCTTGTCAAGATATGGTTCACCTTTGATCCAGCTCCCTCCCTCTTTCATCAACTTTTCGTCACCCGGGTTCCATTAGTCAACACTGCTGTGACATGTGCTTATGGGGCCTTTACACAGGATGGCGACCTTTGTGCCTCCAGTGTGTGACCATAGAAATCGCCAGGTCGTCTTGGAGGCTCAAAGGAGACAGAATGGTTGCCTAGGTCGTTTCAAGGTGGTACACAGAAGGTTCAGACATCACCATGGACGCCATGGTAGCCGTAAAGTTTTGAACGTGTTCTAAACAGTCGCACAAAGGAGGTTGGTTGCTCAAAGGTGGCTCAAAGGAGGCAGAAGGGAGGCACAAGCATTGCCGTTGTTGCAGAATGAAGGCACAGTGGTCGCCCAATGGTCGCCAGGTAATAGATGCGTTCTGCTGAAATATTTTCCCGTTAATCTGGGCGATGCTTCTGCCTCCCTTGTGGTTCCTTTGGGCGATGCTTCTGCCTCCCTTGTGCCTCCTTTTGGCGACCAACAGCGTGCATTGAACGATGACTGTGGCGACCGCCGTGCCTCCATTCGGCGACCACGGCAACCTTTGAGACACCATGGCAATGCTTCTGCCTCTTTTCTGCCTCCTTTGAGCTACCTGTATTGCCTCCTCAGCCTGCCTATAAATAGAGGGCTTGTACCTGTAGTGTTTCATTGCAGACGCTGAACAACTCAAGCAGTTACTGCTGAAGAACTGCTGGAGCAGTTACATAGAAACATGATTTTCTGGGTTTAGGCGACCATTGAGCGTTCTGGACAGGTTTTGGTGGCTCAAAGGTGGCACAAAGGTCGCAGCCCTGTGTAAAATGGCCTTAATAGGGATTTTTTTTACTGTCAAGACGTTTTGGCATGTGGGGTATTGTCAACATTTCCTTTGTGTGACAACTGTCAAAATTTGTGTGTGTGACTAATTGCGTGTGCAACTAATGGGAGGTAACTCTGAATGTGGTCCTATTACAGATTAAACGACAACACTGCATACATTGTTGAGTGTGTGAAACGATCTTTGACCTTGACGTTGTAAATAATTAAAATAACAATTGATATCTGTAACTACCTTTTTGTTTGGGTACAGTAAAGCAACTGCTGCCATCGGAGTGGACAACTGAAGGCATCTTCTGTGTTGTTAGTAATTCCAGGTATACGTTGTGGATACGGTAATCGAAAGGCTGAGCAGGCACTTGCCCTTTAATAGAGGTATGACATCAT
The DNA here is from genome assembly GCF_022045235.1 of Haliotis cracherodii. Lineage (NCBI taxonomy): Eukaryota > Metazoa > Mollusca > Gastropoda > Lepetellida > Haliotidae > Haliotis > Haliotis cracherodii. The sequence goes on along the minus strand of NW_027266297.1, from coordinate 22,396,052 downwards.
CTTAACTGTATATTCATAACCCCGTGACAGGTACCTTCGGTTTGTTTATCACGTGGACCGTAACTATGAAAGGTAACTATGGAACGGCACCAGCAGCAAGTAGACCTTCGATCAGATATGTCACATGCATGTTCCCGGATGATTGAATTCTTGCAAAATGACAGATGCGAAAGGATGCCTCAAACTTCTTTCATAAAGGAAGAACTTTATTTCGTCCCACAAAGGGAGATTTGGAAAGGGTGTAAAGCGGTTGTAGATCTACATCTTATTTTTGATAGGGGCCTGTTCACAGGGGTATCTTTCCTTTACGAAATCTCGATTTCATCAAAGTCGTAAGTATATATATATTTCTTAAATTTGATTGACATTTAATGTTTGAAAAACCAAAATCACATATCAATTAGCAACAATTCAGTAGCGGAAGATTATATAGGCGGTGAGTGTTTTCAATATAAAACTTTGAACCTGCCACTATTTTGATGAAGTGGGATAAAATGACCACAACTAACAAAAGAACACGTTCATAAAGTTCGTCGCCCCCGCCCAATGACCTGACTATGACCACAGTGGGTACTGCTAATATGTAGTAGTTTTTATCCCGGAATAACAAGGGTATTTCTAATCATGACAGGCTCCTATGGTTATTTCGCCCCTTGTTATGCTACCTTAAAGTTCCTAATACGTAGGATTTAAAACAAATATTGAACATGTTACAATATTAACCCCTTCTCTTGAGAGTATCAATTCATTAAACATGTATACACATACATGTATAATATTATTCATGAAACACATGCAGGATTCAGATCAAATTATTCCACTGCTGATCATATATTTTCACTCTATGCAATGATTCAGAAATATGCCTGTAAAAATAAAGGGAGATTCTACTGTTTGTTTATTGATTGTATGGATATTTAGGTATAGTATTTACACCCAGACTAGTTTGGACTAAAGCACAGTCCCGCCTTGAATCACAATCAAATAAAGCCCTTTTGGCAATATACAGGTATCAAAGAGAGTGGGTGATATTAATTAAACTGATCTTTACAGGATGCAATGGTCACACCAATATTGTGCTGTGAAATAGTCAGAAATCTGGGGAACAACATATTGTAAAACTACTGAAAATGTTCAGATGAGAATGTGCAAATACTTCCTGAAAATTGGTAAAGTACGTGATATATGGTACTGGGTGAATGTGGTAGAGCTCCACTTCCGCTTGCAGATTAATCACTCTAGATAGAAATAGGCTGCCTCATCAGTGTTATTTAATGTTAAAATCTCTTGATGATGCTGGCAGAGTCACATGGGCTACACATATCAAACACATTCTATTTCAAGTTGGGTTTCCTTTTCTATGGATTAGCCAGGATGTTGGGAATATTAACATTTTTATCAGATCATTGAACAGAAGACTTCTTGATAATCTTAAACAAATCTGTTATTCTACACTACACTCTTCTCATAAATGTGCCAACTACATGTATGTGTTATAAAAGAGAACATTGAATATATATATTTATATGTGGAAACATCTGTGCATTGCCATTCCTTTCCATTTGAAAATTTGTTTCACAAGACTTAGATGTAGTAATTTTAGACTAATTTTCCAAACCATCTAAGACTATGTCCTCACTGTATGCTAAATGACAAAGTGTCCATAGAAGATGATGTTCATGTTTGCTTGTAGACGATGCATATGCCTCTATTAGAAAAAGGGTACATTAGTTAATACATCAGAAATGATATTCCTAAATATTATGAACACTCAAGATACACAAAGAATAAATGATCTCTGTTTATACAAAAATGATATGCCAAAAATAAGAAATATGTCCAATACCAATTAGCATACCTTTTTTCCAAGAATACTACATACGATATGTGTGTCGTGCTATATGTGTGTATATATGTCTGTGCATGTATTTGTCATCATCACTACTAATTGCACCCCTAAGTACTCTCTCCCTCTCTCGCTAAGAAATGTAACTTCTACATGTCTGTATTATATGCCTCTCTATTGAAAATATTGTCTTGTCTTGTCTAGTCTTGTCGTGTATACACAAACACTCACCTAGATGCTTATTCAACCACAAACTACTATATAAGGAAAGCACGTCACTGCTGACATCGATATCTGTTGGCATGTCAAGCAGTGGGGTGTGAGGCGTGTTTCGTTCAGGGGCTACAATTTTATCTTCCAGTTTCTCGTAGAGGAGCAACGCACCAACGCACCCCTGAAGGGACGAGACATGAGTAGGGTGGATCACAGGAGTCCGTATTTTTTAGATACGGACTCCTGTGGGTGGATATAGAAATATGGCGAGAGGGGTGTGTATGTATGTAAGGATGAGTATGGCTACATGAGGGCGGATATTGTTATATAGTGTGGTGAATGTAGGGGGATTGTGGGGAGGGGTGGGATGGGAATGCATGAGCACGGATCCATAAGGGCTTATGCAGATATAGTGAGACGGATGTGTTGTTGAGAGGGGTGTTCATAGGTGTACGCGCGAGTACGAATACATGAGAGCGGATGCAGTTATAGTGTGACGGATGTAGGGGTACTGCGGAGAATGGTGGGCGTGGTGGGAGGAGGGAGTATGTATGTAAGCATGCGCATGGATCCATGATGGCTGACGTCGACATAATGAGATGGTTGTAGGGATATGGTGGGGAACAGATGAATACGACGTGTGCGTGCGTGGGGATACGAGGGTTTGCGAAGATATAGTGAGATGATCGTGTGAGTAAGTTAGTTTGTTATGGATGCATGGTTGCAGGTATGGGTATGCATATACGGGAGGACATGCAGACTTGAGGTTGGGTGACTTGGCCTTACTGTTGTAACTTTCTTTTTTCACTTATAGTGTTTCCTTTTAATCTATATTTTTTACGCATTTAATGACTTTAGTGTCTCAGAGGTCATACTGGCCGGGCATTGTACATATCTACCCGAACTACGTAGCAATTCTTATGCTGTACAATGCGTGACACTTAAATACAAATCTTCTTCTTCTTCTTTTTCTTCTTCATGAAGAGTAACATATTGTTCTCAACCAAACAGGGGTTTAAATGTAAATATTTAATTTAGTTATGTTATGTTATCTTTTTTTTATTTGAGATTTATTAAATATTTAATCTGCATATATACTAACAATTATTTTGAAATTTGAAAATAATCAAAACCAGTAAAGGAACGCCTAGAAAGCAAGTAATTGTTGCAAAAAGGATAATTAAATGTTTTATATTATTAATAATATTACTTCTGTTACAAGCGTATAATCCGTCGCACAACGAAGGCTATAGAAATGGGCTTCGACTGTCTGTTACGTGTCGTTTCTGGAGCATACCTCATAAGCCGATCAATATTTCTTCGTGGAATTTTCAAACATTTGTATACGCACCAGGCATGCACTAGTGCCTTTTGCTTTTTCAATGTTTTCTTTTGCAAATTAGACTTAGGCTCAAATGAGGGTATGTATCATATAAGGTTAAATATGTCTTCATGAAACCTTGTATACACGCAAGGCATGCGCTGAACTGAAATGGTTTACCTGTGTTTGCTGCTTGTCCCCTGACCTCTTGAACGTTGCTCATACCATCAATCACTGCACAACCGTAACCACCGGGATATTGCTTAGTGGGGTGTTAATACGAAGGCTGGCCAAAAACGTCTAAGCCTGACGAACAAAACCAACAATTGTAAAAGTGTTTTTAATTTTATTTTTCAACATGATCTCCCTGCTTTTCCATACGCTTCTCATATCGATGGTGAAGCTTTTCAATTCCAGTCAGGAAGACGTTTTCTGAAGCCACCCTGAAAAACCAATTCACAGCTTTGAGGTCATCGTTGTCGTCATAACCCTTTCCACGAAGGAGTTCTTTCAGTTTAGGAAACAGGTGGAAATCACTTGGTGCCAGGTCTGGTGAGTATGGAGGGTGAGGAAGCTCTTCGAACCCACATTGTTGGACAGCAGCCTTTGCAAGTCGAGAAGCGTGAGAAGAGGTATTGTCATGAAGTCGCAGAAATCCAGAAGTAAGCATTCCTCGCTGCTTTTCTTTGATTGACTCTCTCAGCAATGTAGGCACCGGTAATCGTCGGATCACACCCTTTGCATCCCAGAATACTGTGGCCATAACTTTCTTCACTGATCTCGAAGACCTGAAGAATGTATTTTGTGCCTGAGAAGTTGAATTGACGTTTTTACTCGGGATCATAACCCGTTACTAATCTCGAATCTTGAATTTGACGAAATCCCCATTCACCTGTAAATGTTCATGTATAATAGTTTAGACGTCTAGACTGGGTCACCCGTGCCCCACTATCTGACAGTATAAGTTTTTCTATCTCCTTGATTGATTCTTCATTGATAGAATTTGAGGGACATCCAGACCTGGGGTCACCATTAAGGCTTGGTCTCCCAGCCTTAAAGATAGCTGCTTTGTGTTAAGAATAGCTGGGACACTTATCCCCATACACTTGTTACATGCAGTCATGAATTTCTTGGGGAGTACTTTTCTCTAAAGTAAAAAAACTTGATGACTGCTCGCTACTCATTCTTTTCCATTTCTGTGTCCATTTGGAGCCCATCCCGTTCACCTGGATGTCACTTATATACAAACGACCTCAACAGACCAAATACACTTGCAATGAACTACTCAAACGATGTCCTTATAGTTGAAAGTTCGTGAGGCTTAGAACTGTTTGACCAGCCCTCGTAAACACACAAACATATTTAAAGAATGGGGAATATACGTGACTTGGTCTTCATGTTTATGTTTGAAACGTTTGGAGCTGCACGGTAAATTGCCACCAGTAGGTGGAGCATAGTCCCTCTTGAAGCTCGGTTTACTCTTTGCTTGAACAGGTTTCTCTTGTCGATGTTTACAAATGCTCTACATCGTTATACACTATCACATTGATTGTTAGTAAAATAAAACTATAATTATGGCTGACATATTGCATTCTGATATCACTTAATTATTTCTGTTGTATTCTGCACTGAGGTTCTTGAAACTGAACTAATATGAATTCACGAATGATTTGTCTTTTGACAGGTCATGTGCAGCGAATTGGTATATCAGAGATCTGAGGGAAGATCTGCTGACTTCAAGGACCGTATACAGGATTCTTTGAAAGACTCGTTTGATCAACATGGGATAGTTGTAGCAATACTTCACCAACTTGCAGACGATCTTGATGAAGCGCAACAAAAGCTCTATTTTGCGAAATCTGCATTTGCGGCAGGGGGGGGGGGGGGGGGGGGGTGTTGGGAGGAGTGTTCACAGCAGTAGGATTACTTGGGATACCTTTCACATTCGGAGCTTCCGCAGGATTTGCTATTTTGGGAGTTTCATCCGGAATTGCTGGTTTTGGTACCGAGCTGTACAATAGCACGCTCAACAAAAAAACAATTCTAAAGGCTCAAAAGGAATTAGACAAACTCGGAGAAGAAGAAAACCACACACTGGATCTAATTGGGGAGATGAGAAAAACCAAACCAAGAAAATTTGAAGAGTTTCTGAGAATTCATTTGAAACAGTTCATGGATCCAACATACCACGAAGTACTTTCCAACGTGCTGGCCATGGAAGATGGCGATATCAAGGTGAAGGAACAAGGTTATGTATATAATGTAAAAGCTGCCATTGGGAAGATGCTAAAGAAAGAATACTTATACAGGGCAGCCAAACTTGCATATGGTAGAATGTGTCTTTCTGCTTTCGATGTTGCGTCCGAAGGAGCAAAGCTGTCAAGATTTCTTTCCTTTGTCTCCGTCCCTTTCGATTTACACACACTCATCTCAAACAGTCGGAAAACAATGAATAAGACACCCTCAGAAGTAGCTGTGGAACTGCGAACAATTGCAAAAGAACTGCGCTCGATTGCAACGTCACGATGTCGTAAGTATAACGTTAATGCAAATACTGATATATTGCTGTTATGACATGGCACAATACATGGACTTGCATACTTCTTTAACGTTTGCTGAAAGGTCATAACATTGGCTTATATGTTGCAGAATCTGAGACTCAGAGACTACGTAAGGAGAAAGAACAGATGAAAGAGGAAATGAAGAAGAACGCTGATGCTTGGGATAAGACGAAAAGCAAGATCGAAGAGGATGTCACCATGGAAATGGAATCCTTGTCTGCTGAATATGACTACAGGACACGCGTCATCAAGAAAGCAAAAATATACAATCTAATATGTCAGATGGTGCTTGTTCTCATCACTGTTTGCCTGTCTGTGTTTGCTTCCTGGTTTGAGTCGGGTTGGGTTGGCTGGCTGCGTTATCTAGTTGTATGTTTGTTGGCACTATATGATATATATCTGTTCATACTGTATCCAGTAGAGCACGGCCACAAAATCTGGATAGAGAAACGAGTCCAAACAGGAATGGATAAGCACACATATGCCATGGAGGCTCTCTTTAAGGCCCCTCCACTGATTCTAAAAACTAATGTCACAACTGTACCTGGCAACCCTCTACAGATAGAATATTCGAATCAAATTTTAAAACATTCAATTAAGGATTTTTTCATCATTCCTTTGAAGCTCTGTCTGACCTTGACTCGTTGGTCTGTCTGGGTCACTACCTGAGGCTGCTGTGCCATTAAACCAGCACCTCCTGGAAGGTACTTCAAACACCTCTCTGATGTCAACGGTCTTAAGTAGCCTAATGCTTCCATGGGGTAGTGAACCCACTGATACAACAGTAGGGTTGAGGATGGATCTTTACATATTATCTTTGGCTATCATTTGCTATCTTCTTGTAGCATATGTCCAGGAAATACAAGGCTGCCAACAATCTGAGGTATCTAGAAACATTTTAGGCAAGGCTGAACATTTCAAGTTTAAACTGAAGGAAATGGATCGTATTATGCAGCGCAGAGTCATACACATATAATGAGAAAAGCAGCATGATGACAGAACTGTATCACGGACATAATCTGCCCACACATGATACTTTCATCTTTTAAAAAAATACTCGTTATTGGACACATAGAGTTATAGGATAGGAATATCTTGATGGATAAAAGAATAAGGTAGTTTCAGAAACAGTTATCATAACATCCATCAAACATTCACAATTGCAAAATATGTCAAATAAAGGTTATTCCCAGTGAAAAGAATGCAAATACTTTTGAGGTTCTATGAATACATGTGCGACCAACTGATCAAGGATCTGATGTTCGCAACGCTACGCAGCGTAAAAACGTTCGTCAAATGATGTGATATTGTTTTAATGTTTTCAATGTAGAGCTAAGTTTACCTGTATATTTAACCGAGTTAAACTGATTTTGGAACCGAATGCACACCGGTCTTAAATATGGAAACATACACGCAAAAACATTGCTTGATGATCCAATTAAATGCCACGGAAACACTTGCAATATATTTGTTGTGATTTAATACTTTGACAGAATCAAATTTTATTAATAGGCTGTGAATTGGAAGCTAATGTTGGACTGAAATCATATCCATACTGCTCACTAAAATAGTTATGATCGGAAAATATTTTTAGTAGTTTAGGGTGAGGTGAGGTGAGGTGAGGTGAGGTGAGGTGAGGTGAGGTGAGGTGAGGTGAAATGGGGTTTAACGTCGCGTCCAAGATTATTCCACTGCATGCACGTGTATGTGTGTGTGTGGCTGCTTGTACTAGTCCGGACTGATGCCGATTTATAGTGCTTGCACACTGAGATACCATGCCGCAGTTTAACATGAATACCCCACTCAGACAGGACTCACACAGTATCCTAACTCCGACTCCTTGTTTTTGCCCCTTAATGCCGAGCGCCAGACAGGGTAACAACAAGTACCATCTTTTAACGTCTTTTGGTATGACGCGGCTGGGGATCGAACCCCGGACCTTGCGCTTTCCGGGCGGACGCTCTATAATTAGACCACGGATGCGGTCAGTAGTTTAGGGACCGCCTCCATGGTTTAGTGGATAGAGCGTCAACAACTTTAACCTGAGCTGTGTTAATGCCATCTTCACTGGGAAAAGGTACAAGCCAATGTGACATTATTTCTATTTGATGTTATGGTTTGTGTTGTGTTCTTCGTGATGTTTACACGTCGCTATATAAGTGCAATAATCTTTCCTAAAAAAGTATAACGTGTTTTGCTGCAGTCAACACATAGAAGATGGGGGACCATTATCAAACTTCATTACACAGTCTTTTGCATTCTGTCAAATATATGAAGAAATGTTTGCAATTCAAGAGCTTTATACATACTAGGCATGAAGCATTGCTTTCGTTATTCAGATTTTCGTAGAATTTAATTGCATTTTTGTCAATAGTGAAGATAATCTAGCTATCTATAGGACTTGGTTTGTAAATCTTGAAACTAATGCGTCTCAGTATTGATACAACAATGCATGGTCTAATAAATGCGAACAGAGACCACTCGCATGTTTCGCATTAATTTCCCTCTCGCATTAATTTCGAGATTTACAGTATACAATTATATGCTTACATAGTTGTATAGGTACGTTTCTTTGTGGCATTATGTTGTTATTATCGTTGTTTTCATACATTACACACTACATGTTGTTGCCATTACACAAATTAATAAATCTCCTTGTACAATTTCTGTGCTATTATATATCGTAAATATCGTTAGCAACATACCATGTTTAGACGCTCTGTTCCAAAACTATAATTTTAACAGGAAATTTAACGTAAAGAGAAATCACCTAGATCAATGCCTTAACAGAGGATTGTCGTTATTAGCATTCTATGTAATGTATATGTAGCTATGTTGTTGTGGTTTTATAATTGTTTGTATATTTTCTTAGGTTTTTCACGTAGTTATCTTGTTTTGTTTTAAAAAATAATAGTTTGTATGTTTTATTAGGTTAATCATGCAGTTATCTGGTGGTGGTTTTATAATTGCTTGTATGTTGTCTTAGGTTTATGACGTAGTTATCTCGTGGGTTTTTTAATAATAGTTTGTATGTTAAACTGGGTTTATCACGCAGTTATCTTGTGGGAGGTTCACAATGCTACGTATGTTTTATTAGTTTTATCACGCAGTTATCTTGTTGGGGGTTTACAAGAGTTTGTATATTTTCTTAGGTTTATCATGTAGTTGTGGTTGTGGGTTTTTAAATACTAGTTTATATGTTTTAATAGGTTTATCACGCAGTTATCATGAAATGAATTTCACATTGTGGTGGTTTACTGGAGTATGAACGCTTTGAACCGTGCAAGTTTAAGTCGTGTAAACGCCGGAGCTTGCGACATTCTGACAATTTGCGTATTGTTATTTGTTTTTATGTTTTTCATTGTAACCAAGAAAAATGGTCACAAATGCCGATAAAAAGAAAACGTTGTCGTGCGTGATTTTGCATCAGTCATGCCGTCACACAGGAGGAAAACTTTGTTGAATTTACCAAATGATTGTAATGTATCTATTTTCTAATTCCCTAATTCTTGCTACGATACTCTTCCCATGCATAGAGCCATTGGGTCGCTCAAAATAGGAGAAAATGCTACACAGTGTAATATCTGAATTTTGTGTTGTTTGCATTTCAAACAAGTGCAGTTTTCCGATCATAGCGTTCGTTCTCACACCTAATTTATTTCGCTTGCGTTTGGTGACAAAGACGTATGAGGAATTCAGGGATGTATGTATCGCCGCTGAGTTTGAAAAACACGTGATGTAATAGGCGTCTCATAACCAGCATACGTGAACATGATTTTGTAAACACTGTTTCACAATGATCATTGGTGATTTGATTTAAAAAATATATATACCGGAAATCACCGATATGCTAATTTTGGTATTTAATTCTCCGTGTAACTATCCAATATTTTGATTTCAAAACATACACATAATAACGCAGTAATTTAATGGCGATTTAGTAATGTGTAAACAATGCTGAGATTTACGATGTCCCTTATTTTCAGAGGTCATTTTCAGTCATTTTCTTTTGCTCAAAATGAGATTGTCATAACTGATACTGATGTAAAACAATAAGGAAATAAAGCGACTTGTTAAATATTTGTTCACTGTTGTTCACACATACATGCAGTGGCTACAGCAACCGAGTGAGTGAGTGAGTGAGTGAGTGAGTGAGTGAGGGAGTGAGTGAGTGAGTGAGGGAGTGAGGGAGTGAACGAGTGCTATTTAACATATTTAGGAGATAAACAGTATGTGTTTTCAGATTTGCGGAGGTTTTTGAGTTTCAATGCCCAGACATTTAATCTGGAACCGTCAACGATAGCCTGAGGTGTCAACTGTTCAATGTTTCGGGCATCGAATACTCAATAACACCCACGAATATGAAACGCATACTGCCTATCAACATTGTGTGTTTCTGAAGCACTCTCTCTGTGCGTGAGCTCTCACAGTTGTGAGACAATACATGACGTCATAAGACAATAGATGATGTCACATGCTCATGTGCTAAATGACACTGTCTGGTTGGCAGAATGTGGACAAGAGCATTAAATCCAAGTCGTTTTGATAAATATTGATCATATTAATATTGTATTAATGTGGTATCCCTATTGCCAAGCCCACTGAAACGTCTTTTTCAAATTAAGGATTGAACAATATTAAGATTCGCATCAAGAAAAGATCTAAGCCCATTTAACTTCGTTTTTCAAACAAGACACACTCAATTAAATGCTAATTATGTATTGCTATACACGTGTCAAAACAGCCCGTGGTATACGGGATATCATGTCAAACAAATGCATCACTCAGTATGTGATAACAAGGATTGTGTGTAATGCCAACTTCTCCAAGGGAATACACGTAAATATAACTATATTATTAAATGTCAAGGGAATATTCATTCACTGAAATAGTTGTAACACCTTTATAACACTTATTCCCTGAAACCTATTTGTGAGACATGGGGTTATAAATAAAATCTGATGATTTTCTAATGATGACCAATTTTAAAGTTCATCAGCCAGAATTTTATGTCTTAGCATTTTTTCAAACCATTAGGCTGGAACAGCATATCCTAGCAGAGCAAACAACGTAGCTATATGTAGTGACACGTGCACGTCAAGTATGTCAGTATATGAAATAGGTTAACCTGGTGACACCTGCACAACCAGGATGTTAGTATATAATGTAGCTATATAGAGTGACGCATGCACACCCAGGATGTTATTTTACAACGTAGCTATATATAGTGACACATGCACTCCCAGGATGGGAGTACATAATGTAGCTATATATATATAGTGACACATGTACACAAGGATGTCAGTAGACAACGTAGCTTTATATAGTGACACATGTACACCTATGATGTCAGTATACAACGTAGCTATATATGGTGACACATATACACCCAGGATGCCAGTATACAACGTAGCTATATGTAGTGACACATGTACACAGATGATGTCAGTATACAACGTAGCTATATATGGTGACACATATACACCCAGGATGCCAGTATACAACGTAGCTATATGTAGTGACACATGCACACAGATGATGTCAGTATACAACGTAACTATATATGGTGACACATATACACCCAGGATGCCAGTATACAACGTAGCTATATGTAGTGACACATGTACACAGATGATGTCAGTATACAACGTAGCTATATATGGTGACACATATACACCCAGGATGCCAGTATACAACGTAGCTATATGTAGTGACACATGTACACAGATGATGTCAGTATACAACGTAGCTATATGTAGTGATACGTGCACGCCAAGTATGTCAGTATATGAAATAGGCTAACCTGGTGACACCTTCACAACCAGGATGTTAGTATATAATGTAGCTATATAGAGTGACGCATGCACACCCAGGATGTTTTTTTACAACGTAGCTATATATAGTGACATATGCACTCGCAGGATGGGAGTACACAACGTAGCTATATAAAGTGACACATGTACACCCAGTATGTCAGTATGCAACGTAGCTATATAAAGTGACACATGTACACCCAGGATGTCACTATGCAACGTAGCTATATATTGTGACACGAGCACGCCAAGGATGTCAGTCATGATATGAAATAGTTATACCTGGTGACACCCGCACAGCCAGGATATCAGTAAACAACATAGCTACATAGCAGTACATGTACAGACAGGATCTCAGTATACAATGTAGCTATAAATAGTGACACAGTACACCCCGGATATCAGTTCAAACGTAGCTATATTTAGTGACACATATACACCCAGGATGTCAGTATACAACGAAGTTATATGTAGTGTTACTTGTGCACATAAGACGGCAGTATACAACGTAGATATAAATAGAGGTACATGCTAACCCTCTATGTCAGTTTACAGTAACGCTATATATTATGGTACGTGTACACCTAGTATGTCAGTGTATAACATGGCTATATATAGTGACACATGTACACCCAAGGTGTCAGTATGCAACGTTGGTATACATTGTGACTCATATACACCCACGATGTCAGTATGCAACGTAGCTATATATAGTGACACATGTACACCCAAGGTGTCAGTATGCAACATTGGTATACATAGTGACACATATACACCCACGATGTCAGTATGCAACGTAGCTATATATAGTGACACATGTACACCCATGATGTCAGTATACAACATAGCTATATATAGTGACACATGTACACCCATGATGTCATTAGACAACATAGCTTTATATAGTGACACATGTAGACCCAGGGTGGCATTATACAACGTAGGTATATAAAGTGACACATGTACACACAGGATGTCAGTATACAACGTAGCTATATATAGTGACACATGTAGACCCAGGATGTCATTATACAACATAGCTATATATAGTGACACATGTACACCCATGATGTCAGTATACAACGTAGCTATATATAGTGACACATGTACACCCATGATGTCAGTATACAAAGTAGCTATATATAGTGACACATGTACACCCATGATGTCAGTATACAACGTAGCTATATGGTGACACATGTACACCCTGGATGTCAGTCTACATCATAGCTATGTAAAGTGTTACATGTACATCCAGGATATCAGTATACAACGGAGCTTTATACGGTGGCACATGTACACCCAGGATGCCAGTATACATCGTAGCTATATAAAGTGCTACATGTGCACAGCCCGGTTTTCAACACAGAACATTATGTTTCAGACAATGTGTAAAATCAGTCAGCGTGTCAATGGACAATGAACAGATTTGTCACTTAATTTGTAAAATGACTAAAATATTTAGACATTTTAGAAATTGCCTAAATGAATCAGATTTAACACATTGAGTGCAACATGTATATTGGTACGTTTTCACATTGGGTGTTAGTGTAGAGCATAGCAGGATGCGCATGCGCCTGAATAGCATGTCGCTGAAAAGAATGCTCCATCACAATCGCGTTATTTATGAGATGATGTTGGGCAAAAATAATGTAGTGTGACCTTGAAGCAACCCGGAATGGGTATATGTGAGTGAATCATGAACATTATTGAGCGTTTTGCTTAAAATCAAGTGTCCTAAATGTAAACAAATGTGAAGGCGAATTTACACAAGTATTGTCACTGCTGATTGACCCAGCGTCCAGGCAATCAACAAACAATGGGCAGCCCGAGCAGGGTCATAGAAGCACTGACCAGTTCTCACAGCAACGAAGATGGCCTACGATATCCAAAGTGTGGAGGATACACGCATTGACATTTTCAAAGCAATACACAGACGGCTTGGACAACGTGATGGAATTCATTTTGAAAATGAACTGTTTGAAACATACACTAATGATAAAGAAAACGGAACGAAGAGAGGAAGAGTAGAAAAGAATAGTCGACGTGATGCCCCAAAATGGACGTCCACCAAAACGTGTTCACAGAGATCATTCCAGGAAGTCGGTGATTGAGAAATGTGCGTCTGGTGTATATTGCCTATATGACTTTTTTTTACAAACACAACCCCCTCCGACATACTGGAAAAACAACAAGCAGTCAGCAGTTGCAAGCCCGACCCCCGCCCGACCCACATGGAGACAGTTCAATGGACAAACAACGAGGTAAAGATTTTTCTACCCTTATCTATACCACGTCCAATTTTCATTCTTTAAAAATCTGTTGTTCAGAAACTCTAAGCATTGTGGCCGGTTTTACACAGTTGATCGTGTTGTTTCCACGGAGACATCCTAAGGTATGAAAAGCGCAGCAATATACTGTCGAAAAACCGCGTGGTGACCAATTTTCCTTTGAACAAGACTGATATTTTTGCAGTCAAGACATATAACTCAACCGATGTCTAATATAATTCAATGTTTAGCGTCATGAAAACATTTGTCCCATGAACCAGCGCGTGTTCCTTCACTCAAAACATCATTTCTTTGTTTTGAAGAAACACAACCGTGTAAATACAAATATCACCAAACGTAAGTTATGCCTTTATTAAATATAATATGATAGACACTGTGATTTAAAAACCCCCAAACATGTTGTAAAACAACCGTGTGATAAAACCTGCGCACTTGTCAACACCTACCGTTGGATATTTATGATCAGTCAGATGTGGTAAAAACAATGACGGTAGGGATGGGATACTTGTGTTAGGAGGGTCACCTCACCTGTTAGTGATAGCTTGGTGTGTCTCTTTACCAGTATTACAGGACAGGCTTTAGCACATTTAGACAACTTATATTTGACCCGTGAAGATCCGGGGTAGAATAGATCTTCAGCAACCCATGCTTGCCGTAAAAGGCTACTATGCTTGTCGTAAAAGGCGACTAACGGGATCGGGTGGTCAGGCTCGCTGACTTGGTTGATGCATGTCATCGATCCCAATGGCGTGGATCGATGCTCATGATATTAATCACTGGATTGTCTGGCCCAGTCTCGATTATTTACAGACCGCCGTCATATAGCTGGAATATTGCTGAGTGCGGCGTTAAACAACAAACCAGCCAACCAACCAACACCTAATATTTTCATGACTTTGCGTTGTGATTCTTTTATCAAGGAGATATTGATGCCGAAAATACTAAAGAATGTGTCTACGGTCCCTCCGTCTGTCCATTACGACCTCAGTTCGTTGGATGTAGGGAGGTGATTCACGACAAAATATAATCAAGTTTCAACAGTTTATTACAGAACCCCCCCCAAAAAACCCAAAGCCCAACTGTAGCAAAATATAAATACGAACTCAACAACAATTACAAATCAGTCAATCCTATTCCTAACTAAAATTTACATTATTAAGCAAAAAAAATTCCTACTTACTTATACCTTAAGAATAAAACTCAGAAGCAGCCTAAAGAAGACGAACAAACCCCTAACTAACCCACTTTGATAAATAATCACTACAGCATCCTTAACACAGTCTACGAGGACAAACAAACCACCCTTCCAAACCTCCTAACACAATCAGTCAATGTAGCTACATCACATAGCTTACATTATTTCCTAATTAAATCCACCCGTTTAACCCCCCTTATAACAGTTTACCCATGAATTCTAAAGTTGCCACATAATTTAGATATTTATTGCCGAAAATCACTAGGAATTGGGGAATTATTCGATCTCCGAACAGGTAATTTGGTGTGGTCTTCCTCACCTGTAGTGATCTTCCCGATCATACCAGACAATGAGAGCATTCTCGCCAATCACTTATATACTCGCAAGGACACATAACCTCTGGGTCAACACGTCTAAACGGTGCAGCCACTGACTAATCCAGTCTGTCACCAACCAATCGGGGCGCTCTTACCATACGCCCCACGATTGAAAACACTAAATCGGCATGCAGCCGACAAACGCACGTGCACACACGTGGGGCAAGATCTGAAACGTGCTGTCCCATGCGAACTACATATAGGTAATGAGCTATTAACCACGTAAATGCTACCATCTATCCTACATAATCGGAGGAAATTTCAAAATTTCTACACCAAAATAAGGGTAGGGAGTTCGGACAATATCGCAACACCAGATGCACTTTACATCTCTACAAATATTAAATGTTTACTGATAAAAGAAGCTGTCATATTACGATTTCGCGACAGAAACCCTGCAAATTCATTTACAAGTAATTGCTGCAGTTTGTCAACATTCATTGTTACTGACTAGTACATCACATAGATGTATCTTTGACGATATTCATCTTTACTCACGTGCTTCCAAAATCTTTACATTCTCAAGTTCGACTACTTCAAACGTGTAAACCTAATTAAATTGCATTAAACATTATTTTGAAATGAAATGGCATAGTTTTCGTATTTACAGCTGTTACTTCCGTGTGTTTACGATTAGCATACAACTCTGACTAAATTACATAGCGAAACAGATGGTAATGAGCGCCTTTTTAAAATCTTTATTAACAAAGTATGTACGTAATTTAAAGTTTTAATGCCAGAGTTATTTTTACGTAATTTAAAGTCTTAATGCTGGAGACAAAAAGGTGTTGCCGTGACCTCGCGATCGTGAACAGGAAGTAATGAACTATTATTCTGTGAACTCTTTGACATAATCTCTGGTGTTTTCGCGAGTAGTGTCGGATATGGTCGACACATTTAATTCACTACCCCGAAAATAACTCGGTGTCCGTTTGTTGCATAACACTGGACTGAGATGAATTGACTGTCAAGCTAGTATTTCTCTTTTAAACATCAAGATACTACTTTGTATACACCGGTCTAATGCTCATTTAATTGTAAAGTACTCTTTGTTAACAATTTAGAAGTTGCAGGAACATGAGGACATAAAACGGTTATGGATTTAATGTTTGTAGCGATGTTTCAGGGTTACTCTATCATGCGAATACTGAGTAAGCCTATTGAGTAACATTGCTTATGTATTTTTACTTTAGCGTAATTTTACTTTGATTATATTTTATACAAAATACTATTTCGTAGTTCCTCGTATGGAACGGCTAAATGGTGTAATGCATTTCATCTTGTATATTTTTTATTAGATGTTAAGATGATACTTTCAAAAACATGTTACTTTACTCTACTCTCTTGCCACATGCCGCATATCACACATATCAAATCACACATCACACATATCTCATGACACATGACACATATCACACATCACACATATCACATCACACATCACATATAACATATCAACTGACACACTACGCACGACACATTTCACATGATGCACGACACCTACCTCATAACACATATCACATGATGCACGAAAAATATCTCATAAAACATATCACATGTATGACATATCACATACCACATTTAACTTGACGCATTAAACGTATCATGACACATGTCACATACCACATACCACATAACACATGACACATATATATCACCTATTACCTGTCGTTAATCACATTATACAGATAGCATGCCACATGCCACATACCATCAAATGACACATCACACAACACAACACCACACATATAATATATCACATCGTACATATTAGATGACACATATCACATATAAAATGACATATACCATAAGACACATCACGCAACGCATATCACATATCACTTCACACATATTAGATTTTAGATGTCACATATCACATATCACAGGGTGCATGACACATTTCCAAATCCCATATCACATGACACGTCACGCACTACACATATCACATGACACATATCATATTTGTGACATATTACATGTCCCATGACATATACCACATAAAACAAATATAACGCATATCACATCGCGCATGACACATATCAAATGTCATATGCCATATGACGCACGATATATCGTATGACATATCACATATATGATATAGTACATACCACATTCAACTTGACACATCAAACTTCTCATGACACATATCACATGACACATGTCATATATCACTTAACACCTGGCACATCTATTTCGCCAATTACCCGTCATCTATCACACATGACGTGAAACATGACATAATATCACATTATCCATGATGAAATGGGGTATGAAAAATGTTTAATATAAAATATCGTCACACATCACACATCACACATCACACATCATATAATTCATTTCATACGAACTACCCGTCATCTATCGCATGACACACATGATATGACACATAACGCATATCACATGTATCCACGAGGAATGACAAATATCAAATATCACATGACACATGTAACATAAGGAGCGATGGAGTAGCCTTGTGGTTAAAGCGTTCACTCGACACGCTTCAGACCCGGGTTCGATTCCCCGCATGGACACAATGTGTGAAGCCCATTTCTGGTGCCCCCCGCCGTGATATTGCTGGAATAATGCTAAAAGCTGCGTAAAACTATACTCACTCACTCACTATAACATATTACATAACATTCAATGTATACCATGATATATTTCGCGTGACACAACACATGATACATCACACAAATCACATTTCACATGATACGACACACGACACATGAGACGTATATATCACCTATGACATGACACATGACAAAACAGGAATTACACTACACACATCATATGCCACATGACAAATACCGGATGCCACATATTACGAACAAACTTTTCGTTGCTCATACCACAGAATACAAGACACATATCACAGGTAAAATGATACATTTCATAAACATATCGCATATCACATGAAACAAGACACATCACGCATATAATATTAATCACATATCACATAACACATTGCAGAACACTTATCACAGGATACTTGATATATATGGCACATTACTTAATACATGACACATATAAACGAACTCATGACAAACGTCACATGAAACATATCTCCTGATATATATCGCAAGACACAGGACGCATTGCACATAACATCGCATTACACATATCTCTCCTCACATATAAAATGACAAATGATATATGAAATGAAATATAGCACATATGATATGACGCATAGTGCAAGCATACATGACACATATGACACATCACAAATATCAATTGATCACATCACATATTACAACAAAAAACATCGCATGCTACAGATCACAGGATACATGACACATATGGCACATGGCACATCACACATATACAATTACTCACATAACACAAAAAATACATGACACATATCACAGGATACATGACAGATACGGCACATCACACATATACAATGACTCACATGACGTATCACAAACAACATTGCATGACAGATCACATGATGCATGACATATATAACACATCACATATATACAGTTACACACATTACATGTCACAAAAACAACAACATTACATGACATTATATCACAGGATACATGACGCATATGGCATATCACACATATACATATACTCCTATCATATATCACAAACAATATATTTCTGCAAGATGTATTCACTTTGAACTCTAGCCGTGAAAGAGTTGAAATACAAAGAAATATTCAAAGTTAAAAACATGTAAAGAATCATATCTTTTTCCGAAAATATACACATCATGATCAAACTTTGCACCAACGTTGGCCCAACGTAGGACCGCCGATCAAAATAACGTTGGCCCAACGTTGATAGGTAACGTTGGCCCAACGTTAGATAACACCTGTTTTATTTCTCAATACCGCCCAGTTTGCCTGAAATGTTTGTACCAATCTAGTTAAGACATCAGGTAACAAGCACTACATTCTGCAAGCTGAATTCACATAAACTCTGACCATGAAAGAGATGAAATAAAAAGAAATATTCGAAGTTAAAAACATGTAAAGAATCATATTTTTTTCCGAAAATATACACATCATAATCAAACTTTGCACCAACGTTGGCCCAACGTAGGATCGCCGATCAAAATGACGTTGGCCCAACGTTAGATAACGCCTGTTTTATTTCTCAATACCGACCGCCCAGTTTGCCTGAAATGTTTGGACCAATCAAGTTGAGACATCAGTTAACAAGCACTTCATTCTGCAAGCTGAATTCACATGAACTCTGACCATGAAAGAGTTGAAATAAAAAGAAATATTCGAAGTTAAAAACACGTAAAGTATAATATTTTTCAGAAAATATACATATCAATAATCAAACTTTGCACTGCACTCACAGAAAAAATGACTTTGGAGGGAAGGACAGACGGATATCCTTGGTATGACTTTATAAACCCGCCCTTTTAGATTGGGGGTATAATTAAATAAGAAACATCTAATTTTCTATTATTGAAGATGTTTGTACATATTACTGTAGGGCACATCACACATTAATCAAATCACATATCGCAAAAAAAACACATTATATGACACAGATCACAGGATACATGCCACATATGTCACACGGCACATCACGCATGTACAAATGATAAAATCACATATCACCCAACAAAAACATTGCATGACACAGATCACTGGATACATGACACATGACACATGACACATCACACATATAAAATTAATCATATCGCATAAAGAAAAACAACATTCCATGACACATATCACAGGATACATGACACATAGAACTCAGACGTTGGGCCGCCGGTCAAAACAACGTTGGCCCAACGTTAGATTACACCTGGTTTATTCCTCAATACCTCCCAGGCAGCCTGAAATGTTTGTACCAATCTGGTTAAATATCAGGTAACAAGCACTACATTCTGCAAGCTGAATTCACTCTGTACTCTATCCATGAAAGAGCATTCAATGAAATGCGCTTCTGGCAGGGTACCTCGGCATACATAGTTTCAAATACGGCCAAGACAAAATTCAAAATGTTTTTAATTACATGCACAATTTCATGATATAATATTTACTTTCCAAAACAATTTTCAAGACTATGTGCAAATTGTTCACAAATGTTTCAACACTATTAAAAGATATATGATTTTCCCACGAGTTTGCAAATTAAAAACCATCAGACAATTAGCCCGGCACAAATTGAAACATTTAATTTCCCTTGGCCTTACCACATACATTCAGCATTGAGAGCAACACTGTGACAGGCAATATAGTCCATGCATCGGATGTCCTATGATTCATTGCCTTGATCCATTAAAAAATATGACAGCAACAAAATGACAATAGAATTCTGATTTATGTGACCTTTATTTATTTGTTAAATGACAAGTCAGAACTTGTGCTGAGTGGTTGAGGAGCCTTTTCAGTCCTCAAATGAGGAATCAGACGAACTTATCAAAAAGATGTTCATCAATCTTATCCATGGTCACTCCTTTTGCCTGGTAACTGAATAAAACAATGACACAAATATTATAGAATTACAAGGTAAGGGACATATTTTGACATAAAAAATGTTGCCTTCCCCCAAATAATAATTTGATGTCTGAAAAAAGTCTCAGCATTGCCTCCTCCACCCGTCCAAGTCATTAAACTGCTAAAAACTGCTAAAACTGGGAAGGTGGCATGGATAGTAATACCATGATGCTCTTGGATAATAGATTGGCAGAAAAACTTTTGACACTAAAATGAACAAGGGTAATCTCGACTCATTCATTTTTCAAAGTTCAAAACATGAAACAAATAATATTTGTTCCGAAAATACACTATCAAAATCAACATTTGCACTGCACCTCTCATATTTGTAAAGAAAGTGTTTCTCAAATTTGGAAAGAATCCATGCAACAGTTCTCAAGTAAAAGGTAGCACAAACATAGAATTAAAAACAACATTCTATGTTCAAAACATGCAAAAAATCATATTGTTTCATAAAATACATATATCAAAATCCAAATTTGCACTGCACCTCTTCTATTAGTATAGAAAGTGTTTCTTACATTTTGAAAGAATCCATGTGGAAGCTCTCAAGTAAAAGGTAGCACAAACATAGAATAATAATCAAAAACACATTTTATGTTCAAAACATGCAAAAAATTCATATTGTTTCATCAAATAAACATATTAAAATCAACCTTTGCACTACATCTCTCCAATTGATATCTGAAGTTAAAGGTCGCACAATGTTAAATGAAAAAACAAACATTCAAAGTTCAAAACATGCAAAAAATCATCTTGTTTCATAAAATAAACATTTCCAAATCAATCTTTGCACTGCACCTACCCTATTTGTATAGAAAGTGTTCCTCAAATTTGGAAAGAATCCATGTAGTAGTTCTTAACTTAAAGGTCGCACAATGTTGAATGAAAAAAATCATTCTCAGTTCAAAACATGCAAAAATTTCATATTGTTTCATAAAATACATATATCAAAATCAACATTTGCACTGCACCTCTTCTATTAGTATAGAAAGTGTTTCTTACATTTGGAAAGAATCCATGTGGCAGCTCTCAAGTAAAAGACAGCACCAACATAGAATAATAATTAAAAAAACATTCTATGATCCGTTGCCTTGATCCATTAAAAAATATGATGACGGCAACAAAATGACAATAGAATTCTTGTTTAGGTGACCTTTATTTATTTGTTAAATGACAAGTCAGAACTTGTGCTGAGTGGTTGAAGAGCCTTTTCAGTCCTCAAATGAAGAATCAGACGAACTGATCACAGGGATGATCTTCAACCTTATCCATGGTCATTCCTTTTGCCTTGGTAACTGAGTAAAACAATGACACAAATATAATAAAATTACAAGGTAAGGGACATATTTTTGACATAAAAATAGTTGCCTTCCCCAAAACAATAATTTGATGTCTTAAAAAAGTCTCAGCAGTGCTATCTCCACCCGTCCAAGTCATTAAACTGTTAAAAACTGCTAAAACTGGGAAGGTGGCATGGATAGTAATACCATGATGCTCTTGGATCATACATTAGCAGAAAAGCTTTTGACACTAAAATGAACAAGGGTAACCTCGACCCATTCATTTTTCAAAGTTCAAAACATTCTATGTTCAAAACATGTACAAAATTATATTGTTTCATAAAATACACATATCAAAATCAACCTTTGCACTACACCACTCCTATTTCTATAGAAAGTGTTCCTCAAATTTGGAAAGAATTCACGAAGTAGTTCTTAAGTTAAAGGTCGCACAATGTTGTATTAAAAACCCCAAAAACATTCTCAGTTCAAAACATGTAAAAAATCATATTGTTTCATAAAATACACCTATCAAAATCAACATTTGCACTGCACCTCTTTTATTTGTATAGAAAGTGTTTCTCCCATTTCGAAAGAATCCATGCAGCAGTTCTCAAGTAAAAGGTACCACAAACAAAATTCAGTTCAAAACATGCAAAATTTCATATTGTTTCATAAAATACATATATCAAAATCAACCTTTGCACTGCATCTCTCCAATTAATATAAAAAAGTGTTCCTTAAATTTGAAGAGAACCCATGTCGCAGTTCTCCCGTTAAAGGTCGCACAATGTTGAATTAAAAAAACCCATTCAAAACATGTAAAAAAATAATATTGTTTCATAAAATACACACATCAAAGTCAACATTTCGCTTGCACCTTTTTTATTAGAATAGAATGTGTATCTTACATTTGGAAAGAATCCATGTTGCAGCTCTCAAGTAAAAGGTAGCACAAACATGGAATAAAAAAAACATTCTTGTTTTAAAATGTGAAAAGGAAGCCGACAGTCGATATATCTCCTTTTTACTATCCCATCAATCCACGAAATCCAGTTGAAATGTAGTGATTTTGTACCCATAATTTCTGTTGATTGTATACCCAGAATAAGTTTGCATTAGTTTCAAAGAGATACGTAAATATGAGTATTATACTTGTTATTTACAATCATTTTCCTATCAAATCATTACAATCAACTAAGGTTTAATCAATTTCACTGTCCTGTCAGAACCAAACACTCAGAGAACGGGAGATTCTCAGAAAAGGTTTGTAAAGACATTCTAAATTGTCCTTCTTGCAATGATAGACCAATAAAACCATTATTTGGCTACAATTATGTCATATCAATATGTTATATATCTCTCCCCGCCTCCCTGTTTCAGAAAATAATTCGAAAATCATCGAGCGTAGAATCCATGACTTCGATATGTATGATGCTATATGTGCTTCCGATTTCAGCAAGGAGTCATAAAATTACAAAGAGTTTGATTATTTTACATAATCTGTCTTATGCTGCTATTAAATCGTTTTGTTACAATGTAAATAAGTTTAGATTATAAATAAACTTTTTAAAGTTTTGATACTTAGAAAGCTGGAGGCAGAAAAGTTTCAAGAGGACAACACGAGGCATTGATTGCCAAGAATATATTTAGTGGCACTTCTCTGGCACGAAGACACCCTGGAGGCAGAAGAGTTCTATGAGGACATCTCGAGGCATTGATTCTCAAAAATCTTTTGAGTGGCACTTCACAGTCACGAAGACAACCTGGACACTGAGGAATTCTAAGAGGACATTTAGAAGCATTGATTGCCAAGAGTATACAAAGTGACACTTCTCTGCCACGAAAGACACCGTACAAGAGGCATTTCGAGGCAATGATTGCTAAGAATATGTTCCAATGACACTTCACTGTCACAAAGACGCCCTGGAGGCAGAATATTTCTGAGAGCACATTTCGAGGCATTGATTGCTAAGAATATATTCAATGACACCTCACTGGGAGGAAGAATGCCCAGAAGAGATCTAAGAGGACATTTAAAAACAGATTGCCAAAGAGACTTTCAGTGAAAATTCACTTTCATGACGGCGTCTTGAGCGCATGAAGCAATTATTTCATAGAAGATATTCAGTGACAATTCACTGTCAAGAAGACATCCTAGAACTCTTGAACCAATGATTGCCAAGAAGATATTCAGTGGCACTTCACTGTCACGACGACACCATTGAGGCTGAAAGGTGACTTAACTTCTTTTGGAAACATTGATGTCTAAGAGGATAGTCTGTAACAAATCAACGTAGAGACACAGACGAGTTGCAAGGAGACTTCTGGAGACAATGTTTGCCAAGACGCTGTTCGGTGGCAATTGACTGTCACGAAGAAACACTGGAAGCATTAGAGTGCCAACAAGTCTTCTGGGGGCAGAAAATGACCAAGAGGACATCTATTGGAATATGTCTGCCAATAAGACCTCCTCGAGGCAAAAGGCATTACCAGGAGACTCTCCAGGACCAGGTTTCCCAACTCCCATGGTCACTGATACCCAAATAAGACCTCTGGAGACCTCGATCTAAGGGTCAGGTATGCTTCTGAGGCACGTTAGGTTCAGAGACTTAACACTACACTAACATGCACTAACCCGTACTAACAACCTGCACGTAGGCGCATCACTTTATAGAAAGACACTTCCAAATTCTTTAGATTTAGGTTCAAAATCTGGGATTGTTTGGTTGTCAGAGGCAGTGTCAGCCTCTTTGTATCCGCCTGAAGTATGCCTGACCACTGGATAACGACGGTCACACACTGGAGGCAAAAGGGGGTCAGGAAGACTTATGAATGCAGTGATGCTGCTAATAAGATATTCAGTGGAAATTGACTGTCATGAAGGCACTATGGAGACAGAAGAGATCAAAGTGCACATTTCGAGGCATTGATTGCCAAGAATGATTAAGTGGCCCCTCTCTGGCGCGAAGACAACCTGGAGGGAAAAACAGTGACATGACGCATCTTGAGGCAATGAATGCCAAGAAGATATTCAGTGACACATCACAGTCACGAAGACACCCTGGAGGCAGAAGAATTCCATGATGACATTCCGAGGCAATGATTGCCAAGAATATATTGAGTGGCACTTCTCTGTCACGAAGACTCCTTGGAGGCAAAAGAGTTCCAAGAGGATATTTCGAGACATTGATTGCTAAGAATATTTTCAATGACACTTCACTGTCACAAAGACACCCTAGAGGCAGAAAAGCTCCATTAGGATTGTCACGAAGACATCCTGAAGGCAGAAGATTTCTTAGAGAACATTTCGAGGCATTGACTGCTAAGAAGATATTCAGTGACACTGTCATGAAGACACCCTGGAAGCAGAAACGTTTCAAGAGGACATTTCGAGGCATTGATTGCTAAGAATATATTCAAGACACTTCACTGTCACGAAGACATGCTGGAGGCAGAGGATTTCTGAGAGGACATGTCGAGGCATTGATTGCCAAGAATATCTCAAGTGACACTTTTCTGTCACGAAGACAACCCGGAGAAAGGGAAGTTGCAAGAGGACATTGGTTGCGAAGAATGTATTAAGTGACACGTTACGGTCACAAAGGCTTTCTGGGGGAAGAAAAGATCAAAGTGCACATTTCGAGGAATTGATTGCCAAGAATGTATTAAGTCGTACTTCTCCTTCACGAAGACACCCTGGAGGCAGAAGATTTCTAAGAGGTAATTTCGAAGCATTCATTGCTGAGAAGATATTCAGTAACACCTCACTGTCACGAAGACATCCTGGAGAGAAACGGTGACATAGCGCATCTTGAGGCAATGAATGCCAAGAATATGTTCAATGACACCTCACTGTCACGAAGACATCCTGGAGGCAAAAAGCTTCCAATAGATCATTTCGATTAGTATGGAAAGTGTTTCTTACATTTGGAAAGAATCCATGTAGAAGCTCTCAAGTAAGAGGTAGCACAAACATAGAAAAAATAAAAAACTTTCAAAACATGCATGTTCAAAACATGCAAAAATTTCATATTGTTTCATAAAATCAACACATCAAAATCAACCTTTGCACTGCACCTCTCCAATTTGTATAGAAAGTGTTCCTCAAATTTGGAAAGAATCCATGTAGCAGTTCTCCGTTTAAAGGTAGCACAAATTGAATTACGAAACACATTCTCAGTTCAAAACATGTAGAAAATCATATCGTTTCATGAAATAAAAATATCAAAATCAACCTTTACACTGCATCTCTCCAATTAATATCTCAAGTTAAAGGTCGCACAATGTTGAATTGAAAAAAACAACCATTCTAAGTTCAAAACATGTACAAAATGATATTGTTTCATAAAATACACATATGAAAATCAACCTTTGCTCTGCGTCTCTCCTATTTATATAGACAGTATTCCTCAAATATAGAAAGAATTCATGTAGTAGTTCTAAAGTTAAAGGTAGCACAATTTTGAATTACGAAACACATTCTCAGTTCAAAACATGTAAAAAATCATATTGTTTCATAAAATATAAATATCAAAATCAAATGTCTTTGGAAGGACGGTCAAAGGCATATCTTTGGTATGGCTTTATCAACTCGCCCTTTTAGATTGGGGGTATCATTAAATAAGAAACATCTAAATTTTTATTATCCAAGATGATCACACATCAACACTTAATCACATCACATATCGCACAAAAAACATTACATGACGCAGATCACAGGATACATGACACATATGGCACATGGCATATCATAAATGTACAATAAATCAGATATCACGAAAATGCGTTACATGACACAGATCACTTGATACATGACACATACGGCACATGGCACATCACACATCACACATATAAAATTAATCAGATTGCATATAAATTTTAAAAAAATAATTCAATGACACATATCACAGGATACATGACATATATGTCAGATGGCAAATCACGCATATACAAACAATCACATCACATATCACAAACAAAAACATTACATGACACAGATCACTGGATACATGATACATATGGTACTTGACAGATCACACATGACAGATCACACCTAAAAAAAAATCACATTGCATGTAAACAACGAAAAAGCAATTCATTCCATGACACATATCACAGGATACATGACACATATGTCACATGGCACATCACGGATATACAAATAATCACATCACATATCACCAAACAAAAACATTACATGACACAGTTCACTGGATACATGACACATATGGTACATGGCACATCACACATCACACATCACACATCACACAAACAAAATTAATCACATTGCGTATAAAAAAACACCAAAACCCCAAAACATTCCATGACACATATCACAGCATACATGACACATATGTCACATGGCACATCACGGATATGCAAAAAATCACATCACATATCACCAAAAAAACCATAACATGACACATATCACAGGATACATGACACATATGGTACATGGCACATCACACATCACAAATATGCAATTAATCACATTAGATATCACAAAAAATATTACACGACACAGATCACAGGGTACATGACACATCCCAGAAAGAAGTCAGACGTTGTGCCGTCTGTCAAAACAACGTTGACCCAACGTTGATAGACAGCGTTGGCCCAACCTTAGATACGCCTAATTTATTCCTCAATACCCCCCAGGCACTTGAAATGTTTGTACCAATCTGATTAAAATATCAGGTAACAAGCAGTTAGTTCTGCAAGCTGAATTCACTCTGAACTCTATCCGAGGAAGAGCATTCAATGAAATGCGCTTCTGGCAGGGTACCTCGGCATACATAGTTTCAAATACGGCCAAGACAAAATTCAAAATGTTTTTAAATACGTGCACAATTTTGTGATATAATATTTACTTTCCAAAAGAACTTTCAAGACTATGTGCAAATTGTTCACAAATGTTTCAACACTATTAAAAGATGTACGATTTTTCCATGAGTTTGCAAATTAAAAACTAACAGACAATAAGCCCGGTACAAATTGAAACATTTAATTTCCCTTGGCCTTACCACATACATTCAGCATTGAGAGCAACACTGTGACAGGCAATAGAGTCCATGCATCGGATGTCCTATGATTCATTGCCTTGATCCATTAAAAAATATGACAGCAACAAAATGACAATAGAATTCTGATTTAGGTGACCTTTATTTATTTGTTAAATGACAAGTCAGAACTTGGGCTGAGTGGTTGAGGAGCCTTTTCAGTCCTCAAATGAGGAATCAGACGTACTTATCACAGGGATGATCTGCAACCTTATCCATGGTCACTGCTTTTGCCTTGGTAACAGAGTAAATCAATGACACAAATATAATAAAATTACAAGGTAAGGGACATATTTTTAAAGATAATTTGATGTCTGAAAAACGTCTCAGCAGTGCTATCTCCACCCGTCCAAGTCATTAAACTGTTCAAAACCAAACATCCTAAGTTAAAAAAATGTACATGTAATAAATCATATCGTTTCATAAAATAAACATATCAAAATCAACCTTTGCACTGCATCTCTCCAATTAATAGCTCAAGTTAAAGGTCGCACAATGTTAAATGAAAAAAACAAACATTCAAAGTTCAAAACATGCAAAAAATCATAATGTTTCATAAAATGAACATTTCCAAATCAATCTTTGCACTGCACCTCTCCTATTTGTAAAGAAAGAGTTCCTCAAATTTGGAACGAATCCATGTAGCAGTTCTCCGGTTAAAGGTAGCACAATTTTGAATTACGAAATACATTCTAAGTTCAAAACATGTACAAAATCATATTGTTTCATAAAATAAACACATCAAAATCAACCTTTGCACTGCATCTCTCCAATGAATATCTCAAGTTGAAGGTCGCACAATGTTGAATTAAAAAGAAAACATTCAAAGTTCAAAACATGTACAAAATCATATTGTCTCATAAAATATACATATGAAAATCAACCTTTGCTCAGCACCTCTCCTATTTGTATAGAAAGTGTTCCTCAAATGTGGAAAGAATCCATGTTCTAGTTCTCAAGTTAAAGGTCGCACATTCTAAGTTCAAAACAAGAAAGAAATCATATTGTTTCATAAAATATACATATCAAAATCAACCTTTCCACTGCACTCACATGAATAAAAATGTCTTTGAAAGGACAGACGGATATCCTTGGCATTAAATAAGAAATATCTAAATCTTTATTATTAAAGAAGTTTGTATATATTATTGCAGTGCATGTTGAATTAAAAAAATCATTCTCAGTTAAAAACATGCACAAATTTCATATTGTTTCATACATATATCAAAATCAACATCACTAAAATGAACAAGGGTAACCTCGACCCATTCATTTTTCAAAGTTCAAAACATTTTATGTTCAAAACATGCAAAAATTTCATATTGTTTCATAAAATAAACATATCAAAATCAACCTTTGCACTACATCTCTTCAATTAATATCTCAAGTTAAAGGTCGCACAAAGTTGAATTAAAAAACACATTCTAAGTTCAAAACATGTAATAAAAAAACCCATTACATGACACAGATCAAAGGGTACATGACACATGTGGCACATGGCACATCACAAATATACAATAAATCACATATCACGAAAAAAACCATTGCATGACATATATGGCACATGGCACATCATACATCACACATATACAATTAATCACAAAGCATATAAAAAACCCGAAACACTACATGACACAGATCACTGGATACATGACACATGTGGTACATGGCACAATACACATCACACATCACACATATCAAATAAATCACATTACATATAAAAAACCCCATAAAAAAACAACATTCCATGACACATATCAAAGGATACATGACATATATGTCACATGGCACATCACGCAAATACAAAAAATCACTTTACATATCACGAAACCAAAACATTACTTGACTCAGAGCACTGGATACATGACACACGTGGTACATGGCGCATCACACATCACACATAAAAAAATAATAAGCCCGGCACAAATTGAAACATTTAATTTTCCTTGGCCTTACCCCATACATTCAGCATTGAGAGCAACACAGAGACAGGCAAAATAGTCCATGAGTGGTTGAGGAGCCTTTTCAGTCCTCAAATGAAGCATCAGACGAACTGATCACATGGTCACTCCTTTTGCCTTGGTAACTGAGTAAGACAATGACACAAATATAATAAAATTACAAGGTAAGGGACATATTTTTGACATAAAAAATTGCCTTCCCTCAAATAATAATTTGATGTCTGAAAAAAGTCTCAGCAGTGCTACCTCCACCCGTCATTAAACTGTTAAAAACTGCCAAAACTGGGAAGGTGGCATGGACAGTAATACCTTGGATCATACATTGGCAGAAAAGCTTTTAACACTAAAATGAACGAGGGTAACCTCGACTCATCCATTTTTCAAAGTTCAAAACATTAAAAAGCATAATTTTCTCATAAAATACACTTTTCAAAATCAAACTTTGGACTGCCACTTCTTCTATTTGTATAGAAACTACTCCAACTTGGAAAATAATCCATGTTTTTGTTTTCAAGTTATAGGTCACACAAATGTTGAAGAAAATAAATCCAAGTTCAAAACATGAAACAAAAAATATTTGGTCCGAAAATACACATATCAAAAGCAACATTTGCACTGCACCTCTTCTATTTGTATAGAAAGTGTTTTTCACATTTGGAAAGAATCCATGCATTCAGTTCTCAAGTAAAAGGTAGCACAAAGATAAAATTAAAAACAACATTCTAAGTTCAAAACATGAAGAAAATGCATATTGTTTCATAAAATACATGTATCAAAATCAACATTTGCACTGCATCTCTTCTATCAGTATAGAAAGTTTTTCTTTCATTTGGAAAGAATCCATGAAGTAGTTCTTTACTTAAAGGTCGCACAATATTGAATTTAAAAAAAAATCATTCTATGTTCAAAACAAGTAAAAAATCATATTGTTTCATAAAATACACATATCAAAATCTAACTTTGCAGTGCACTCACACAAAAGAAATGTCTTCGGAAGGACGGACAGACGGATATCCTTGGTATGGCTTAATCAACCCGCCCTTTTAGATTGAGGGTATCGTTCGATAGGAAACATCTACATTTTTATTATTAAAGCTGTTTGTATATATACTCTTCAAAAAAAAGAAACTTGACACAGATGTAAAAGCACTTTTTGGCAAATATCTAAAATAATTACATTAAATGAGAACCAAATAAGTTAAAAAGAAAGATGTTGTGTCTATAATTCGCGAAACCACATGCAAAGCACATAAACGTAGCGTTTGGGGATAAATTTTACAGCTTCATCCAAACGCAACCGCCTGTAAAAAACGTGCAGCACAGGATCCTGCATTTAGGCATGCAGGCCCCCCTGCTGAATGGGTATAAAAATCCACATCAACGGCTGTTCATACAGTCCTTATAACGGCAGTAGAGGCGGTGACGGAATGCCAAGACTGAATGCAGCTCAACGGAACAACGCCATTGGGAGATTACAAGATGGAGCAACTCAGCAAGAAGTGGCCAGGCACTTTGGCGTGTCCAGACAGACAATCTCCGCACTGTGGACCTGATACAACAACACCAACAGAGTTGACGACAGACCAAGGTCAGGAAGACCAAGGGTGACAACCCAAGCACAAGACACCTCCGTGACCGCACTACCACAGCCATGTCCACAACCATAAAGATCTCTGGGGTACGCAGCATATCAGATCAAACGGTACGCAACAGACTGAGGGAGGCTGGACTTTTTGCAGGAAGACCTGTTCGACGTCATGTATTGACCCCACGTCATCTGGCGGACCGTCTGCTTTGGCGCCAACATAGGGTTAGATGGGCACGTGCAAGGTGGAGAAAAGTACTGTTTACTGACGAGTCCCGTTTCCTAGTCACACGTGCTGATGGGCACGCACGTGTCTACAGACGTCGGGGTGAACGTTATGCCCCCAACTTTGTGCAGCAAGTTGTCCCGTTTAGCGGCGGGAGTGTCATGGTATGGGCCGGAATTCATCACGGTGGTAGGACGCCTCTCGTGCATGTGGCAGGTGCATTGACAGGTGTGCGTTACAGAGACTTGATCCTACAGCCTTACGTTCTTCCTCACGTCAACGTTCATGACGGACAGTTCCAGCAGGACAACGCTCGACCGCATATTGCACGTGATTGTCAGGACTTCTTACAGCACAACAACATCCAGACATTACCTTGGCCAGCCCGGTCACCAGATTTGTCCCCGACTGAGCATCTTTGGGACGAGTTGGATCGACGCGTTCGCAGAAAAAAATCCACCGCCCCAAACACTTCAGCATGAATGGCAGCACATCCAACAGCGTGTTATTGACAACTTGATTGCATCTATGGGTCGTCGGTGTCAAGCGGTGATTGATGCACGTGGTGGGCACAACCGATACTGACATTTTCTGTACCCCTGTGAAATTAACTGTATCGTGCACGTGTGTCTGTATAGGTGACACGATTATTGTTTTGAACACTGTAAATTGTTCTTCAGACAGTGTTTCAATTATGGTTTCTGTGTCCTATTTTGAACAATCGCATTATATTACATTTTGAAAGTCAGTGTCAAATTTCTTTTTTTGAAGAGTATATGTTTGCAGGGCACATCACACATTAACACTTAATCACATCACATATCGCACAAAAAACATTACATGACACAGATCAAAGGATACATGGCACATATGGCACATGGCACATGGCACATCACAAATATACAATCAATCACATATCACACAAAAATTTACATGACACAGATCACAGGATGCATGACACATATGGCACATGGCACATCATATCTGCACAATTAATCACATATCACGAAAAAAAAATTTCATGACACATATGTCACAGGGCACATCACGTATATACAAATAATCACATCACATATCACCAACAAAATCTTTACATGACACATATCACAGGATACATGACACATATGTCACATGGCACATCACGGATCACAAATATGCAAATCATCACATCAAAAATCACAAAACATATTACACGACACAGATCACAGGGTGCATGATACATCCCAGAAAGATGTCAAACATTGTGTCGTTTGTCAAAACAACGTTGTCCCAACGTTAAATTACGCCTGGTTTATTCCTCAATACCTCCAAGGCAACCTGAAATGTTTGTACCAATCTGGTTAAATATCAGGTAACAAGCAGTAAGTTCTGCAAGCTGAATTCACTCTGAACTCTATCCGAGGAAGAGCATTCAATGAAATGCGCTTCTGGCAGGGTACCTCGGCATACATAGTTTCAAATACGGCCAAGACAAAATTCAAAATGTTTTTAAATACGTGCACAATTTTGTGATATAATATTTACTTTCCAAAAGAACTTTCAAGACTATGTGCAAATCGTTCGCAAGTGTTTCAACACTAATTAATGATATATGATTTTTCCACGAGTTTGCAAATTAAAAACCATCAGACAATAAGCCCGGTACAAATTGAAACATTTAATTTTTCTTGGTCTTACCCCATACATTCAGCATTGAGAGCAACACTGAGACAGGCCAAATAGTCCATGCATCGGATGTCCTATGATCCGTTGCCTTGATCCATTAAAAAATATGATGACAGCAACAAAATGACAATAGAATTCTGGTTTAGGTGACCTTTATTTATTTGTTAAATGACAAGTCAGAACTTGTGCTGAGTGGTTGAAGAGCCTTTTAAGTCCTCAAATGAAGCATCAGACGAACTGATCACAGGGATGATCTTCAACCTTATCCACGGTCATTCCTTTTGCCTTGGTAACTGAGTAAGACAATGCCACAAATATAATAAAATTACAAGGTAAGGGACATATTTTTTACATCAAAATAGTTGCCTTCCCCCAAATAACAATTTGATGTCTGAAAAAAGTCTCAGCAGTGCTACCTCCACCCGTCCAAGTCATTAAACTGTTAAAAACTGCCCAAACTGGGAAGTAGGCATGGACAATGATGCTCTTGGATCATACATTGGCAGAAAAGCTTTTAACACTAAAATGAACGAGGGTAACCCCAACCCATTCATTTTCAAAGCATTCTATGTTCAAAACATGTAAAAAAAATCATATTGTTTCATAAAATACACATATCAACATCAACATCAACATTTGGACTGCACCTTTTTTATTAGAATAGAATGTGTTTCTTACATTTTGAAAGAATCCATGTTGCAGCTCTCAAGTAAAAGGTAGCACAAACATGAATAAAAAAAGCATTCTTGTTTTAAATGTGAAAGGAAGCCTACAGTCGATATATCTGCTTTTTACTATCCATCACTCCACGAATCCAGTTGAAAATGTAGTGATTTTGTACCCATAATTTCTGTTGATTGTATACCCAGAATAAGTTTGCATTAGTTTCAAAGATATACGTAAATATTAGTATTATACTTGTTAATTTACAATCATTTTCCTTTCAAAACATCACAATCAACTAAGGTTTAATCAATTTCACTGTCCTGTCAGAAACAAACACTCAATTTGAGTTTTGCCAATTGGATTGCCCTCACTCAAGGATCACAGGCAGTCATAATTATAGTCATATCATGAAATTGATAATATGTTTTTTTTACATGTTCTGCATTGTTTGCAAAATACATGTAAAAAGAAATGTAATTATATAGATCGATTGTTATATATTCATGGGTACAAAATCACGTAGCATTATGGGTAGAAAATATTTTTACGGTACATCACGAACATCACGTGTATCTTGTTTCATCCGTTCTGAGAGGGGCTGTCGGATAGCATAGTGGTTAAAGCGTTCGCTCGTCACGCCGAAGACCCGTGGTAGATACCCGACATGGCTACAATGTGTGAAGCCGATTTCTGGTGTTCTCCACTTTGATATTGCTTGAATATTGAATAAAGCGGCGTAAAACCATACTCACTCACCCACCCATCCGTTCTGACAATGGGAGATTCTCAGAAAACGTTTGTAAAGAAATTCTGAATTGTCCTTCTTGCAATGATAGACCAATAACATATGTGATATGATTAAGTGATTAAGTGTTAATGTGTGATGTGCCCTGAAATAATATATACAAACATCTTTGATCATAAAAATTTAGATGTTTCTTTTTTAATGATACCTCCAATCTAAAAGGGCGAGTTGATAAAGCCATACCAAGGATATCCGTTTGTCCGTCCTTCCAAAGACTTTTCTTTTTTGTCTGAGTGTAGTGCAAAGGTTTATTTTGATATGCATATTTTATGAAACAATATGTTTGTGCGACCTTTAACTTGAGAACTATTACATGGATTCTTTCCATATTTGAGGAATACTGTCTATATAAAAAGGAGAGGTGCAGAGCAAAGGTTGATTTTCATATGTATATTTTATGAAACAATATCATTTTGTACATGTTTTCAACTTAGAATGTTTCGGGTTTTTTAATTCAACATTGTGCGCCCTTTGAGATATTAATTGGAGAGATGCAGTGTAAAGGTTGATTTTGATATGTTTATTTTATGAAACGAAATGATTCTGTACATGTTTTCAACTGAGAATGTGTTTTGTAATTCAAAATTGTGCTACCTTTTTTCCAAATTTGAGGAACACTTTCTATACAAATAGGAGAGGTGCAGTGCAAAGGTTGATTTTGATGTGTTGATTTTATGAAACAAGATGAAATTCTTGCATGTTTTGAACATGCATGTTTTGAATGTTTTTTAATTATTCTATGTTTGTGCTACCTTTTACTTAAGAGCTTCTACATGGATTCTTTCCAAATGTAAGAACCACTTTCTATACAAATCGAAATGTCCTATTGGAAGCTTTCTGCCTCCATGGTGTCTTCGTGACAGTGACGTGTCACTAAATATCTTATCGGCATTCATTGCCTCAAGAGAACATTTCGAGGCATTGACTGCTTAGAAGATATTCAGTGGTAATTCATTTTCACGAAGACAAACTGAAGGCAGAAGTGTGCATAGGGGACATTTCGAGGCATTGATTGCTGAAAAGATATTCAGTGACACTTCACTGTCACGAGGACACCCTGGAGGCAGGACAGGGCCAATAAGTCATCTATGAGTTATGATTGCCAAAAAGATTTTCACTGAAAATTCACTTTCACGACGGTGTCCTGCAGCTCATGAAGCAATTATTTCCTAGAAGATATTCGGTGACAATTCACTGTCAAGAAGACACCATTGAGGCTAAAAGGTGCCTTGATTTCTTCTGGAAACATTGATGTCTAAGAGGATAGTCTGTAACAAATCAACGAAGAGACACAGACAAGTTGCAAGGATACGTGTGGAGGCAATGTTTGCCAAGAAGCTGTTCAGTGGCAACTGACTGTCACAAAGAAACACTGGAAGCATTAGAGTGCCAACATGTCTTCTGGGGGCAGACAATGACCAAGACGCAGTCTATTGGAATATGTCTGCCAATAAGACATCATTGAGGCAAAAGGCATTACCAGGAGACTATCCAGGACCAGGTTTCCCAACTCCCATGGTCACTGGTACCCAAATAAGACCTCTGGAGACCTCGATCTAAGGGTCAGGTATGCTTCTGAGGCACGTTGGGTTCAGAGACT
This sequence comes from Haliotis cracherodii, assembly GCF_022045235.1. Classification (NCBI taxonomy): domain Eukaryota; kingdom Metazoa; phylum Mollusca; class Gastropoda; order Lepetellida; family Haliotidae; genus Haliotis; species Haliotis cracherodii. The sequence continues at coordinate 22,359,111 of NW_027266297.1, read as the reverse complement.
TAACACTGTACTAACCTGCACTAACCCGTACTAACAACCTGCATGTAGGCGCATCACTTTATAGAAAGACACTTCCAAATTCTTTAGATTTAGGTTCAAAATCTGGGATTGTTTGGTTGTCAGAGGCAGTGTCAGCCTCTTTGTATCCGCCTGAAGTATGCCTGACCACTGGATAATGATGGTCACACACTGGAGGCAAAAGGGGATCAAGAAGACTTATGGATGCAGTGATGCTGCTAATAAGAAGGCACTATGGAGACAGAAGAGATCAAAGTGCACATTTCGAGGCATTGATTGCCAGGAATTATTAAGTGGCACTTCTCTGGCACGAAGACACCTGGAGGGAAAACAGTTACACGACGCATCTTGAGGCAATGAATGCCAAGAAGATATTCAGTAACACTTCTCTGTCACGAAGACACAATGGAAGCAGAAACGTTTGAAGAGGACATTTCGAGGCATTGAATACTAAGAATATATTCAATGACACTTCACTGTCACTAAGACATCCTGGAGGCAGAGGATTTCTGAGAAGACATCCCAAGGCATTGATTGCCAAGAATATATCAAGTGACCTTTTGCTGTCACGAAGACAAACTGGTGAAAGGGAAGTCCCAAGAGGACTTATCGAGGCATTGGTTGCGAAGAATGTATTAAGTGACACTTTACTGTTTCAAAGACTTTCTGGAGTAAGAAAAGATCAAAGTGCACATTTCGAGGAATTGATTGCCAAGACACCCTGGAGGCAGAAGATTTCTAAGAGGTCATTTCGAAGCATTGATTGCTGAGAAGATATTCAGTAACACCTCACTGTCACGAAGACATCCTGGAGAGAAACGGTGACATAACGCATCTTGAGGCAATGAATGCCGATAAGATATTTAGCGACACGTCACTGTCACGAAGACACCCTGGAGGCAGAAAGCTTCCAATAGGACATTTCGATTTGTATAGAAAGTGGTTCTTACATTTGGAAAGAATCCATGTAGAAGCTCTTAAGTAAAAGGTAGCACAAACATAGAATAATTAAAAAACATTCAAAACATGCATGTTCAAAACATGCAAGAATTTCATCTTGTTTCATAAAATCAACACATCAAAATCAACCTTTGCACTGCACCTCTCCTATTTGTATAGAAAGTGTTCCTCAAATTTGGAAAAAAGGTAGCACAATTTTGAATTACAAAACACATTCTCAGTTGAAAACATGTACAGAATCATTTCGTTTCATAAAATAAACATATCAAAATCAACCTTTACACTGCATCTCTCCAATTAATATCTCAAAGGGCGCACAATGTTGAATTAAAAAACCCGAAACATTCTAAGTTGAAAACATGTACAAAATGATATTGTTTCATAAAATATACATATGAAAATCAACCTTTGCTCTGCACCTCTCCTTTTTATATAGACAGTATTCCTCAAATATGGAAAGAATCCATGTAATAGTTCTCAAGTTAAAGGTCGCACAAACATATTGTTTCATAAAATATGCATATCAAAATAAACCTTTGCACTACACTCAGACAAAAAAGAAAAGTCTTTGGAAGGACGGACAAACGGATATCCTTGGTATGGCTTTATCAACTCGCCCTTTTAGATTGGGGGTATCATTAAATAAGAAACATCTAAATTTTTATGATCAAAGATGTTTGTATATATTATTTCAGGGCACATCACACATTAACACTTAATCACATCACATATCGCACATATAACATTTCATGACACAGATCAAAGGGTACATGACACACATGGCGCATGGGAGATTGCACATCAGAAATATACAATTAATCACATGTCACCAAAACAAATACATGACACACATCACATGATACATGACACATATGATACATCACACATCACACATCACACATCAAATTAATCACATTGCACATAAAAACAACTCAATGACACATATCACAGGATACATGACATATATGTCCGATGGCAAATCACGCATACACAAATAATCACATCACATATCACAAGCAAAAAGATTACATGACACAGATCACTGGATACATGACACATGTGGTACATGGCACATCAAACATATAAAAATAAACACATCACACATCACACATCACACATATAAAATTAATCACATTGCATATAATTTTTTTTTTAAAAACCCAAAAAAAATTCCATGACACATTCCACAGGATACATGACACATATGTCACATGGCACATCACGCATATACAAATAATCACATCACATATCACCAAAAAACGAACATAACATGACACGGATCACAGGATACATGACACATATGGTACATGGCACATCACACATCACAAATATGCAAATAATCACATTAGATATCACAAAAAATGTTACACGACACAGATCACAGGGTACATGACACATCCCAGAAAGAAGTCAGACGTTATGCCGTCGGTCAAAACAACGTTGGCTAGACGTTCATACACAGCGTTGGCCCAACGTTAGATTACACCTGTTTTATTCCTCAATACCTCCCAGGCAGCTTGAAATGTTTGTACCAATCAGGTAACAAGCTGAATTTACTCTGAACTCTATCCGAGGAAGAGCATGTTAATGAAATGCGCTGTCTTCTGGCAGGGTACCTCGGCAGACAGAATTCAAAATGATTTTTATTACGTGCACAATTTCATGATATAATATCTACTCTCAAAAACAACTTTCAAGACTATGCGCAAATTGTTCACAAATGTTTTACCACTATTAAAAGATATATGATTTTCCCAAGAGTTTGCAAATTAAAAACCATCAGACAATAAGCCTGGCACAAATTAAAACATTCAATTTTCCTTGGCCTTACCACATACATTCAGCATTGAGAGCAACGCTGAGACAGGCAAAATAGTCCATGCATCGGATGTCCTATGATTCATTGCCTTGATCCATTAAAAAATATGACAGCAACAAAATGACAAGAGAATTCTTGTTTGGGTGACCTCTATCTATTTGTTAAATGACAAGTTAGAACATGGGCCGAGTGGTTGAGGAGCCTTTTCAATCCTCAAATGAAGAATCAGACGAACTGATCACAGGGAGGATCTGCAACCTTATCCATGGTCACTGCTTTTGCCTTGGTAACAGAATAAAACAATGACACAAATATTATAGAATTACAACGTAAGGGACATATTTTGACATAAAACTGTTGCCTTCCCCCAAATAATAATTTGATGTCTGAAAAAGTCTCAGCAGTGCTACCTCCACCCGTCCAAGTCATTAAACTGTTAAAAAACTGCTAAAACTGGGAAGGTGGCATGGACAGTAATACCTTGGATCATACATTGGTAGAAAATCTTTTAACACTAAAATGAACAAGGGTAACCTCGACCCATTCATTTTTCAAAGTTCAAAACATGAAACAAATAATGTTTGTTCCGAAAATACACATATAAAAATCAACATTTGCACTGCACCTCTCATATTTGTATAGAAAGTGTTTCTCGCATTTGGAAAGAATGCATGGAGCACTTCTCAAACTAAAGGTAGCACAAACATAGAATTAAAAACAACGTTCTAGGTTCAAAACATGAAAAAATCATATTGTTTCATAAAATAAACATATCAAAATAAACATTTGCACTGAACCTCTTCTATTAGTATAGAAATTGTTTCTTACATTTTGAAAGAATCCATGTAGGAGCTCTGAAGTAAAAGGTAGCACAAACATAGAATAATTAAAAAAACTTTCTATGTTGAAAACATGCAAAATATTCCTATTGTTTCATAAAATAAACATATTTAAAATCAACTTTTGCAATACATCTCTCCAACTAATATCTGAAGTTAAAGGTCGCACAATGTTGAATTAAAAAACCCATTCAAAGTCCAAAACATGTAGAAAATCATATTGTTTCATAAAAGAGACATATCAAAATCAACATTTGCACTGCACCTCTCCTATTTGTATAGAAAGCGTTCCTCAAATTTGGAAAGAATCCATGTAGTGGTTTTTAAGTGAAAGGTCGCATAATGTTGAATGAAAAAACCTAAACATCCTTAGTTCAAAACATGTAAAAAATCATATTGTTTCATAAAATATATATATCAAAATCAACCTTTCAGCTGCACTCACAAAAAAAATGTCTTTGGAAAGACAGACAGACGGATATCCTTGGTATGGCTTTATGAATCCGCCCTTTTAGATTGGGTGTAAAATTAAATAAGAAACATCTAAATTTTTATTATTAAAGTTGTACACATATGGTACATGGCACATCACACATATCAAATTAATTTTATTGCATATAAAAAACAAAACATTCCATGACACATATCACAGGATACATGACACATATGTCACATGGCAAATCACGCATATACAAATAATCACATCACATATCACCAAACAAAAACATTACATGACACAGTTCACTGGATACATGACACATATGGTATATGGCACATCACACATCACACATCACACATCACACATCACACAACACACAAACAAAATTAATCACATTGCGTGTAAAAAAACACCAAAACCCAAAAACATTCCGTGACACATATCACAGCATACATGACACATATGTCACATGGCACATCACGGATATACAACTAATCAAATCACATATCGCAAAAAAAACAAAACATGACATGACACAGATCAAAGGGTATATGACACATATGGTACATGGCACATCACACATCACAAATATGCAATATATCACATCAGATATCACCAAACATATGACACGACACCGATAACGGGTACATGACCCATCCCAGAGAGAAGTCAGACGTTATGCCGTCGGTCAAAATAACATTGGCCAAACGTTGATAGACAGCGTTGGCCTAACGTAAGATTACACCTGTTTTATTCCTCAATACCTCCCAGGCAGCTTCAAATGTTTGTACCAATCTTGTTAAAATATCAGGTAACAAGCAGTAAGTTCTGCAAGCAGAATTCACTCTGAACTCTATCCGAGGAAGAGCATGTTAACGAAATGCGCTGTCTTCTAGCAGGGTACCTCGGCATACATAGTTTCAAATATGGCCAAGACAGAATTCAAAATGATTTTTATTACGTGCACAATTTCATGATATAATATCTACTCTCAAAAACAACTTTCAAGACGATGTGCAAATTGTTCACAAATGTTTTAACACTATTAAAAGATATATGATTTTCCCAAGAGTTTGCAAATTAAAAAACATCAGACAATAAGCCCGGTACAAATTGAAACATTTAATTTTTCTTGGCCTTACCAAATACATTCAGCATTGAGAGCAACACTAAGACAGGCAAAATAGTCCATGCATCGGATGTCCTATGATCCGTTTCCTTGATCCATTAAAAAATATGATGACGGCAACAAAATGACAAGAGAATCTTGGTTTAGGTGACCTCTATCTATTTGTTAAATGACATGTCAGAACTTGGGCCAAGTGGTTGAGGAGCCTTTTCAGTCCTCAAATGAGGAATCAGACGAACTGATCACAGGGAGGATCTGCAACCTTATCCATGGTCACTGCTTTTGAGTAAAACAATGACACAATATAATAAAATTACAAGGTAAGGGACATATTGTTTACATAAAAATAGTTGCAAACAATAATTTGATTTCTGATAAAAAAGTCTCAGCAGTGCTACCTCCACCCGTCCAAGTCATTAAACTGATAAAAAAAATGCTAAAACTGGGAAGGTGGCATGGACAGTAATACCATGATGCTCTTGGATCATACATTGGCAGAAAAGCTTTTAACACTAAAATGAACAAGGGTAACCTCGACCCATTCATTTTTCAAAGTTTAAAACATTCTATGTTCAAAACATGTAAAAAATCATATTGTTTCATAAAATACTCATCAAAATCAACCTTTGCACTACACCGCTTCTATTTTTATATCAAGTGTTCCTAAAATTTGGAAAGAATCCACGAAGTAGTGCTTAAGTTAAAGGTCACACAATGTTGAATTAAAAAAACAAAACATTCTCAGTTAAAAAAAAATCACAATCAACATTTGCACTGCACCTCTTCTATTTGTATAGAGAGTGTTTCTCCCATTTGGAAAGAATCCATGCAGCAGTTCTCAAGTAAAAGTTACCACAAACATAAAATTAAAAAAACAACATTCTAAGTTCAAAACATGCAAAATTTCATATTATCAGGGTAACGCTATTTTTCAGGGCATTATCCTTTGCAGAAGCCTGGGGCCCTTAACCGCCCGACGAAGGAGGGCGGTTGAAAAGACTGAGGGCTTCTGCAAAGGATAATGCCCTAAAAATAGCTTTACCCTCATTACAGCTAAAATTGATGGAATTTGCTGTAAGATAAAAAGAAACAATATTGGTTTGGAAACATTTACTGCAATCAACACAAATGTCACTGACCCACTTTTACAAATATGGAAACGTCAGAGAAAAAAACAGATGACGTCACTATTGAACGTGACGTCACCTATCCCTACCCTATGACGTCACCTAACAACGGGTGTGGTAATGGCCCATTATCTAGTTACAGTGGCCCGCTCATTTCTGATAACATACGGGCGGTTTAATGATAATTCTATCCATTTTAGCTATAATGTTTCATAAAATACATATATCAAAATCAACCTTTGCACTGCATCTCTCCAATTAATATAATAGAATGCTCCTTAAATTTGAAGAGAACCCGTGTAGCAGTTCTCACGTTAAAGGTCGCACAATGTTGAATTAAAAAAACAAACATTCAAAACTTGTAAAAAAATAATATTGTTTCATAAAATACACTCATCAAAATCAACATTTGGACTGCACCTTTTTTATTAGAATAGAATGTGTTTCTTACATTTGGAAATGTTGCAGCTCTCAAGTAAAAGGTAACACAAACATGGAATAAAAAAACATTCTTGTTTTAAAATGTAAAAAGGAAACCTGCAGTCGATATATCTCCGTTTTACTATCCCATCACCCACCATATCTGTTGATTTTATACCCAGAATAAGTTTGCATTAGTTTCAAAGATATACGTAAATATTAGTATTATACTTGTTAATTTACAATCATTTTCCTTTCAAAACATTACAATCAACTAAGGTTTAATCAATTTCACTGTCCTGTCAGAAGCAAACACTCAGTTTGAGTTTTGCCAATTGGATTGCCCTCACTCAAGGATCACAGGCAGTCATTATCATAGAGTCATATCATGAAATTGATAATATGTTTTTTTACATGTTGTGCTCATTTACTATTGTTTGCAATATACATGTAAAAAGAAATATAATTATATAGATCGATTGTTATATATTCATGGGTACAAAATCACGTAGCATTTTGGGTAGAAAATATTTTTACGGTACATAACAAACATCACGTGTATCTTGTTTCACCCGTTCTGAGAGGGGCTGTCGGATAGCATAGTGGTTAAAGCGTTCGCTCGTCACGCCGAAGACCCGGGGTAGATTCCCGACATGGGTACAATGTATGAAGTCAATTTCTGGTGTTCTCCACTTTGATATTGCTTGAATATTGAATAAAGCGGCGTAAAACCATACTCACTCACCCACCCATCCGTTCTGAAAACGGGAGATTCTCAGAAAAAGTTGTAAAGACATTCTAAATTGTCCTTCTTGCAATGATAGACCAATAACACCATTATTTGGCTACACTTATGTCACATCAATATGTTATATATCTCTCCCCGCCGCCCTGTTTTAGAAAAGAATTCTAAAATCATCGAGCGTAGAATCCATGACTATTTCCGATTTCGGCTTCAAAACTTCGATATGTACGATGCTGTATGTGCTTCCGATTTCAGCAAATTACAAATAGTTTGATTATTTTACATAAACTGCATTATGCTGCTATTAAAACGTTTTGTTAATTGGTAAATAAGTTCAGATTATAAATAAACTTATTAAAGTTTTGATACTTAGAAAGCTGGAGGCAGAAAAGTTTCAAGAGGACAACTCGAGGCATTGATTGCCAAGAATTTATTTAGTGACACTTCTCTGGCACGAAGACACCCTGGATGCAGAAGAGTTCCTTGAGGACATCTCGAGGCATTGATTCTCAAAAATATTTTGAGTGGCACTTCACAGTCACGAAGACAACCTGGAGGCAGAAGAGTTCCATTAGGACTGTAACGAAGACATCCTGAAGGCAGATTTCTAAGAGAACATTTCGAGGCATTGACTGCTGAGAAGATATTCAGTGACACCTCACTGGGGGGAAGAATGCCGAGAAGAGATCTAAGAGGACATTTCGAAGCAATGATTGCAAAGAATGTATTAAGTGGCACTTCTCTGTCACGAAGACACCCTGGGGGTTGAAGAGTTTCAATAGGACTGTCACGAAGTCACCCTGAAGGCAGACGATTTCTCAGATAACATTTCGAGGCATTGACTGCTGAGATGATATTCAGTGACACGTTGCACCTCACTGGCACGAATACACCCCAGAAGAGATCTAAGAAGACATTTCGAGGCATTGATCGCTAAAAAGATATTCAGTGACTCGTCACTGTCACGAGAGGCAGAAGAGATGAAACTGCACAACTCGAGGCATTGATTGCTAAGAATGTTTCAAGTGGCACTTTTCTGACACGAATACACCCTGGAAGCATAAGATTTCTAAGAGGACATTTCGAGGCAATGATAACTAAGAATATATTCAATGATACTTCACTGTAACGAAGACACCCTACAGGCAGTAGGTTTCTGAGAAGACATTTCGAGGCATTGATTGCTAAGAAGATAGTCAGTTATATTTCACTGCCACGAAGACACTCTGGAGGCACATGAGATCCAGGAAGACATCTCGAGGCATTGATTGACAAGAATATACCAAGTGACTTTTCTCTGTCACGAAGACACTGTAGAAGAGATCTAATAGGACATTTCGAGGCAATGATTGCTAAGAATATATTCAATGATACTTGAGTATTCAATGAGTAGAATAGGTCTTCAGCAACCCATGCTTACCCTAAAAGGTGACTCTGCTTGTCGTAAAAGGCGACTAACGGGATCGGGTGGTCAGGCTCGCTGACTTGGTTGATGCATGTCATCGATCCCAATTTCGTGTATCGATGCTCATGATATTAATTACTGGATTGTCTGGTCCAGGCTCGTTTATTAACAGACAGTCGGTCATACAGCTGAAATATTGCTCAGTGCGGCGTTAAACAACCAACCAACCAACCACTGTCACAAAGACACCCTTGGGGCAGAAGAATTCCATAAGGACGGTCACGAAGGCATCCTGGAGGTAAAAGATTTCTAAGAGGACATTCCGAGGCATTGATTGCTAAGAAGATATTCAGTGACACTTTACTGTCACGAAGACACCCTGGAGGCAGATGCGTTCCATTAATACTGTCACGAAGACACCCTGGATACAGAAGGATATATTCAGTGGTAATTCACTTTCACGAAGACTAACTGAAGGCAGAAGTGTGCTAAGGGGACATTTCGAGGCATTGATTGCTGAAAAGATATTCAGTGACACTTCACTGTCACGAAGACACCCTGGAGGCAGGACAGGGCCAATAAGTCATCTATGAGTTATGATTGCCAAAATATTTTCAGTGAAAATTCACTTTCACGACGGCGTCCTGCAGCTCATGAAGCAATTATTTCATAGAAGATATTCGGTGACAATTCACTGTCAAGAAGACATCCTAGAACTCTTGAACCAATGATTGCCAAGAAGATATTCAGTGGCACTTCACTGTCACGACGACACCATTGAGGCTGAAAGGTGCCTTGATTTCATCTGGAATCATTGATGTCGAAGAGGATAGTTTGTAACAAACCACAGAAGAGATACAGACGAGTTGCAAGGAGACTTCTGGAGGCAATGTTTGCCAAGAAGCTGCTCAGTGGCAACTGACTGTCACGAACAAACACTTGAAGCTTTGGAGTGCCAACAAGACATCTGGGGGCAGAAAATGACCAAGAAGACATCTATTGAAATATGTCTGCCAATAAGACATCATTGAGGCAAAAGGCATTACCAGGAGACTATCCAGGACCAGGTTTCCCAACTCCCATGGTCACTGGTACCCAAATAAGACCTCTGGAGACCTCGATCTAAGGGTCAGGTATGCTTCTGAGGCACGTTAGGTTCAGAGACTTAACACTACACTAACATGCACTAACCCGTACTAACAACCTGCACGTAGGCGCATCACTTTATAGAAAGACACTTCCAAATTCTTTAGATTTAGGTTCAAAATCGGGGATTGTTTGGTTGTCAGAGGCAGTGTCAGCCTCTTTGTATCCGCCTGAAGCATGCCTGACCACTGGATAACGACGGTCACACACTTGAGGCAAAAGGGGATCAAGAAGACTTATGAATGCAGTGATGCTGCTAATAAGATATTCAGTGGAAATTGACTGTCACGAAGGCACTATGGAGACAGAAGAGATCAAAGTGCACATTTCGAGGCATTGATTGCCAAGAAATATTAAGTGGCACTTCTCTGGCACAAAGACACCCTGGAGGGAAAACATGACATGACGCATCTTGAGGCAATGAATGCAAAGAAGATATTCATTGACACATCACAGTCACGAAGACACCCTGGAGGCAGAAGAATCCCTAGGCAATGATTGCCAAGAAATATTAAGTGGCACTTCTCTGTCACGAAGACTCCCTGGAGGCAAAAGAGTTCCAAGAGGACATTTCGAGGCATTGATTGCTAAGAATATATTCAATGACACTTCACTGTCACAAAGACACCCTAGAGGCAGAAAAGTTCCATTAGGATTGTCACGAAGACATCCTGAAGGCAGAAAATTTCTTCGAGAACATTTCGAGGCATTGACTGCTAAGAAGATATTCAGTGACACTTCACTGTCACGAAGACATCATTGAGGCAGAGGATTTCTGAGAAAACATCCCAAGGCATTGATTACCAAGAATATATCAAGTGACACTTTGCTGTCACGAAGACAACCCGGAGAAAGGGCAATTCCAAGAGGACATTGGTTGCGAAGAATGTATTAAGTTACACTTCACTGTCACAAAGACTTTTCTGGAGGAAGAAAAGAGCAAGTGCACATTTCGAGGAACTGATTGCCAAGAATGTGTTAAGTCGTACTTCTCCTTCACGAAGACACCCTGGAGGCAGAAGATTTCTAAGAGGTCATTTCGAGGCATTGATTGCTGAAAAGATATTCAGTAACACCTCACTGTCACGAAGACATCCTGGAGAGAAACGGTGACATAACGCAACTTGAGGCAATGAATGCCAATACGATATTTAGTGACACGTCACTGTCACGAAGACACCCTGGAGGCAGAAAGCTTCCAATAGGACATTTCGATTAGTATAGAAAGTGTTTCTTACATTTGGAAAGTATCCATGTAGAAGCTCTCAAGTAAAAGGTAGCACAAACAGAATAATTAAAAAAACATTCAAAACATGCATGTTCAAAACATGCAAGAATTTCATATTGTTTCATAAAATCAACATATCAAAATCAACCTTGGCACTGCACCTCTCCTATTTGTATTGAAAGTGTTCCTCAAATTTGGAAAGAATCCATGTAGTTCTCCGGTTAAAGGTAGCACAATTTTGAATTACGAAACACATTCTAAGTTCAAAACATGTACAAAATCATATCGTTTCATAAAAAAACACATCAGAATCAACCTTAACACTGCCTCTCTCCAATTAATATGTAAAGTTAAAGGTCGCACAATGGTGAATTAAAAAAACAAACATTCTGAGTTCAAAACATGTACAAAATGATATTGTTTCATAAAATACACATATCAAAATCAACCTTTGCTCTGCACCTCTCCTATTTATATAAAAAGTATTCCTCAAATATGGAAAGAATCCATGTAGTAGTTCTCAAGTTAAAGGTAGCACAATTTTGAATTACGAAACACATTCTAAGTTCAAAACATGTAATAAATAATATTGTTTCATAAAATATACATATCAAAATCAACCTTTACACTGCATCTCTCCAATGAATATCTCAAGTTAAAGGTCGCACAATGTTGAATTAAAAAACCAAACATTCTAAGTTCAAAACATGTAATAAATAATATTGTTTCATAAAATATACATATCAAAATCAAACTTTGCACTACACCATTCCTATTTGTATAAAAAGTGTTCCTCAAATTTGGAAAGAATCCATGTTGTAGTTTTTAAGTGAAAGGTCGCACAATGTTGAATGAAAAAAATCATTTTCAGTTCAAAACATGCAAAAATTTCGTTTATGTTTCATAAAATACATATACTGAGTCAAATTAAAAACTCCACATTTTTAAAAGTAATCCCATAAATGATATACAACGGACAAATGTATCAGAGAAGGTAATTTTTAATCATTAATGTCTAAAGAAGGATTCTAATTAAGGTGGTAACCATAGTTTGTTCCAAGCACCTACGGTATTCGGTAATAACATGAACAATTTAAATCATAAGTCCCAAGCACGTGAATCTGATTGCAAACAAGTTCAGTAGCGTGTATGGCCACCATGTGCGTTGAAAACTGCCACACAACGCCTCCGCATGGACCTTGTGATGCTTGTGAACACATGATTGGGAAGACGACGCCATTGTTGCTGCAAAATGGTGCCAAGATCTTGCAAATTCTGTGGTTTGTTCTGGAGAGTGCGCAGACTTCTGACAAGAGCATCCCAGACGTGTTCGATGGGATTGAGGTCTGGAGACCTTGACAGCCAGTCCATGACGTTGACTCCCGCATTCTGAAGGAAATTCCTTGTCAAAATTGCTGTGTGGGGTCTGGCATTGTCGTGTTGGAAGATCAAACCGGGTCCATGTGCTGCGATAAAAGGCAGAAGTTCTGGTGCCAATATCTGGTCGCGGTAAGCAGCAGCGTTGAGGTTGCCACGGATGACAAGAAGCCTGCAACGTGTATTGCCACAAATAGCACCCCACACCATGACACTTCCGCCTCGAAATCTGTCAACGTCCTGTACACAACACTGGGCGTAACGTTCATGACGGCACCTCAACACCCTCGCCCTACCATCAGCAAATCGAAGATAAATCGGGATTCATCACTGAAGACGACTTGATTCCAATTCCTCTGAGTCCATCGTAAGTGTCGCTGTGCCCACAATTGACGTTGACGTCTGTGTAATTGAGTCAGAATCGGCCCGCAGTATGGCCGTCGTGCTTGAAGGTGAGCAGTTCTCAGACGGTTTCGAACAGTTTGCGCACTCAATCTACCCCTAAACAGTTCATTTCTGGTTGATGTAGCCGTCAAAAATCGGTTACGGAGGTGACGTAAGACAATCTGACGATCCTCTGCATGTGACGTCACACGTGGTCGACCTGGCCGAGGGCGATCAGCGGTGGTACCCGTTTGCTGTAGACGCGTCTGTAAATCACAAACAGCCCGTCGACTACAACCCATCGTCCTTGCGACTTCAGCTACGGACGTTCCCGTCTGCAACATTCCGATGGCACGTTCACGTTGCACATTTGAAAGGCGTGGCATGACAAATGGCCGTAAAGACTTTTGTTTCCTTTTTCTTTTCTTTTTTTTGTTAATGACTGCTAACAAGTATGGCTGAAAACACGTGCGGTATTATGGCCACGTGACCAGTTGCACGTGAAAAACCACTTTTGCCCCTATAGTGCTGTGAACATGATTTTGATCGATTCACCTGCACAAAAACGGGTGTTATCTGAAGACAATACGTTGCCATTACTTTTTAAATACACAATAAGGACCCACAATGATAACTGGTCAAAATGTTACAATTTTAGGACTGTGAAGTTTTTAATTTGGTTCAGTATATATCAAAATCAGCATTTGCACTGCACCTCTTTTATTAGTATAGAAAGTGTTTCGTACATTTGGAAAGAATCCATGTGGCAGCTCTCAAGAAAAAGGTAGCACAAACATAGAATAATAATAAAAATCACATTCAAAACAAAACATCAAAACATGCAAAAAATTCATATTGTTTCATAAAATAAACATATCGAAATCAACCTTTGCACTACATCTCTCCAATTAATATCTCAAATTAAAGGTCGCAGAATGTTGAATAAAAAAACCCCAACATCCTAAGTTCAAAACATGTAATAAATCATATTGTTTCATAAAATAAACATATCAAAATCAACCTTTCCAATGCATCTCTCCAATTAATATTTCAAGTTAAAGGTCGCACAATGTTAATGAAAAAACAAACATTCAAAGTTCAAAACATGCAAAAAAACATTGTTTCATAAAATAAACATTTCCAAATAAATCTTTGCACTGCACCTCTCCTATTTGTAAAGAAAGTGTTCCTCAAATTTGGAACGAATTCATGTAGCAGTTCTCCGGTTAATAGGAGCACAATTTTTAATTAAAAAACACATTCTAAGTTTAAAACATGTACAAAATGATATTGCTTCATAAAATATACACATCAAAATCAACCTTTGCACTGCATCTCTCCAATTAATATCTCATGTTGAAGGTCGCACAATATTAAATTAAAAAGAAAACATTCCAAGTTCAAAACATGCAAAAATTTCATATTGTTTCATAAAATACACATATGAAAATCAACCTTTGCACTGCACCTCTCCTATTTGTATAAAAAGTGTTCCTCAAATTTGGAAAGAATCCATGTTGTAGTTCTTAAGTTAAAGGTCGCACAATGTTGAATTAAAAAAAATATTCTCAGTTAAAGAGATGTAAAAATCATATTGTTTCAGAAAATATACATATCAAAATCAACCTATGCACTACACCATTTCCATTTGTATAAAAAGTGTTCATCAAATTTGGAAAGAATCCATGTAGTAGTAGTTCTTAAGTTAAAGGTCTCACAATGTTGAATTAAAAAAACACATTTTTAGTTCAAAACATGTATAAAATCATATTGTTTCATAAAATATGCATATCAAAATCAACCTTTCCACTGCACTCACACACAAATGTCTTTGGGAGGACGGACAGAGGGATATCCTTGGTATGGCTTTATCAACCTGCCCTTTTAGATTGGAGGTATCATTAAATAAGAAACATCTTAATTTTTATTTATAAAGATGTTTGTACATATTATTGCAGGGCACATCACACATTAACACTTAATCACATCACATTACACAAAAAAACATTACATGACACATATGGCACATGGTACATCACAAATATACAGTTAATCACATATTGCAAAAAAATAAATGACACAGATCACATGATGCATGACGCACATGGCACATCATAAATATACAATTAATGACATATCACGAAAAACCCCAATTCTTTACACATATTGCACATGGCACATCACACATCACACATATACAATTAATCACACCGCATATCAAAATCAAAACATAACATGACACAGATCACAGGATACATGACACATATGACACATGGCACATCATGCATATAAAAATAATCACCTCACATATCACAAAAAATTACATGACACAGATCACTGGATACATGACACATATGTGAGATGGCACATCACACATATAAAATTAATCACATTGCATATAAAAAAGACATTCCATGACATTATTAAAGTTGTTTGTACATATTATTGCAGGGCACATCACACATTAACACTTAATCACATCACATATCACATATCGCAAAAAAACATTACATGACACAGATCCAAGGGTACATTACACATATGGCACATGGCACATCACAAATATACAATTAATCACATATATAGAAATATAACATTACATGACATACATGGCACATGACACATGGCACATGACACATGACACATGACACATCACACATATACAATTAATCACATATCATATAAAAAACAAACAAACACTACATGACACAGATCACCGGATACATGACACATGTTGCACATGGCACATCATGCATGTACAAATAATCACTTTACATATCACCAAACAAAAACATTACAAAACTGAGATCACTGGATACATGACACACGTAGTACGTTGCGCATCACACATAACACATATCAGATTAATCACATTGTATATTAAAAAAAACACATTCCATGACACATATCACAGGATACATGACACATATCTCACATGGCACATCATGCATGTACAAATAATCACATCACATATCACCAAAAGAGAACATTACATGACACAGATCACAGGATACATGACACATATGGTACATGGTACATATAAAACTAATCGCATTGCATATATACAAAAAGAAATCCATGACACATATCACAGGATACATGACACAGATGTCACATGGCACATCACGCATGTACAAATATTCACATCACGTATCACCCAAAGAAAACATTACATGACACATATGGTACATGGCACATCACACATCACAAATATGCAATTAATGACATCAGATATCACAAAAAATATGACACGACACAGATCACAGGGTACATGACACCCCTCAGAAAGAAGTCAGACGTTGTGCCGTCGGTCAAAACAATGTTGGCCCAACGTTGATAGACAGCGTTGGCCCAACGTTAAATTACACCTGTTTTATTCCTCAATAACTCCCAGGCAGCTTGAAATGTTTGTACCAATTTGGTTAAAATATCAGGTAACAAGCAGTAAGTTCTGAAGGCTGGATTCACTCTGAACTCTATCCGAGGAAGAGCATGTATATGAAATGATCTGTCTTTTGACAGGGTGCCTCGGCATATAAAGTTTCAAATACGGCCAAGACAAAATTCAAAATGTTTTTAATTACGTGCACAATTTTGTGGTATAACGTTTACTTTCCAAAACAACTTTCAAGACTATGTGCAAACTGTTCACAAATGTTTCAACACTATTAAAAGATATATGATTTTCCCACGAGTTTGCAACTTAAAAAAACAATCAGACAATAAGCCTGGCACATATTGAAACATTTAATTTTCCTTTGCCTAACCCCACACATTCAGCATTGAGAGCAACACTGAGACAGGCAAACTAGTCCAAGCATCGGATGTCCTATGATCCATTGCCTTGATCCATTAAAAAACATCATGACCGCAACAAAATGACAATAGAATTTTGGTTTAGGTGACCTCTATCTTATCACAGGGATGATCTCCAACCTTATCCATGGTCACTGCTTTTGCCTTGGTAACTGAATGAAACAATGACACAAATATAATAAAATTACAAGGTAAGGGACATATTTTGACATAAAACTGTTGCCTTCCCCCAAACGATAATTTGATGTCTGAAAAAAGTCTCAGCAGTGCTGCCTCCACCCGTCCAAGTCATTAAACTGTTAAAAACTGCTAAAACTGAGTAGGTGGCATGGACAGTAATACTATGATGCTCTTGGATCATACATTGGCAGAAAAGCTTTTAACACTAAAATGAACAAGGGTAACCTCGACTCATTCATTTTTCAAAGTTCAAAACATGAAACAAATAATATTTGTTCCGAAAATACAGATATCAAGATCAACATTTGCACGACTGCTCTCATATTTGTATAGAAAGTGTTTCTCACATTTGGAAAGAAATCACGTAGCAGCTCTCAAGTAAAAGGTAGCACAAACATAGAATAATCAAAAAAGAAATTCTATGTTGAAAACATGCAAAAATCATATCGTTTCATAAAATAAACATATCAAAATCAACTTTTGCAATACATCTCTCCAGCTTATATCTCCAGTTAAAGGTCGCACAATGTTGAACTAAAAAAAACCATTCAAAGTCCAAAACATGTAAACAAATCATATTGTTTCATAAAATAAACATATCAAAATCAACATTTGCAATGCACCATTCCCATTTGTATAGAAAGTGTTCCTCGAATTAGGAAAGAATCCATGTAGTAGTTCCTAAGTTCAAGGTCGCACAATGTTGAATTAAAAAAATAAACATTTCATAATCAACCTTTGCACAACATCTTTCCAATTAATATCTCAAGTTAAAGGTCGCACAATGTTGAATTAAAAACACATTCTAAGTTCAAAACATGTAAAAAAATCATATTGTTTCATAAAATACACATATCAAAATCAATATTTGGACTGCACCTCTCCTATTTGTATAAAAAGTGTTTCTCACATTTGGAAAGAATCCATTTAGCAGCTCTCAAGTGAAAGGTAGCACACACATGGCCCCCCCCCAAAAAAAACCCCAAAACAAAACAAAACCAAACCCAACAACAACAACAAAACAAAACAAAACAAAAACAAAACAACAACAACAAAAAACAAAAAACATTCTATGTTCAAATATGCAAAAGAAATCATATTGTTTCATAAAATGAACATATTAAAATCAACCTTTTCACTACACATCTACAATTAATATCTCAAGTTAAAGGTCGCACAATGTTGAATTAAAACAATCATTCTCAGTTCAAAACATGTAAAAATTTCATATTGTTTCATAAAATAAACATTTCATAATCAACCTTTGCAGAACATCTTTCCAATTAATATCTCAAGTTAAAGGTCGCACAATGTTGAATTAAAAAACACATTCTAAGTTCAAAACATGTAAAAAATCATATTGTTTCATAAAATACACATATCAAAATCAATATTTGGACTGCACCTCTCCTATTTGTATAAAAAGTGTTTCTCACATTAGAAAAGAATCCATTTAGCAGCTCTCAAGTGAAAGGTAGCACACACATAGAACCCCCCCCCAAAAACAACAACAAAACAACAACAACAACAAAAAACCAAAAAAAACCAAAAAAACAAACAACAACAAACAACAACAAAAAAAACATTCTATGTTCAAATATGCAAAAAATTCATATTGTTTCATAAAATGAACATATCAAAATCAACCTTTGCACTACACATCTACAATTAATATCTCAAGTTAAAGGTCGCACAATGTTGAATTAAACGGAAAAAAACAAACATTCAAAGTTCAAAACATGTAAAAAATCACATTGTTTCATAAAATAAACATATCAAAATCCACCTTTGCACTACACCACTCCTATTTGTATAAAAAGTGTTCCTTCAATTTGGGAAGATTACATGCAGTAGTTCTTAAGTTAAAGGTCGTCGATGTTTAATTAAAAAAAACCATTCTCAGTTCAAAAAATGTATAAAATCATATTGTTTCATAAAATATACATATCAATATCAACCTTTGCACTGCAATCACACAAAAAATGTCTTTGGAATTCGAAGGACGGACAGAGGGATATCCTTGGTATGGCTTTATGAACCCGCCCTTTTAGATTGGGGTATCATTAAATAAGAAATATCTAAATTGTTATTGATAAATATGTTTGTACATTTTATTGCAGGGCATATCACCCATTAACACTTAATCACATCACATATCGCAAAAAAACATTACATGACACAGATCAAAGGGAACATGACACATATGGCACATGGAACATGGCACATCACAAATATACAGTTAATCACATATCGCAAAAAAATACATGACACAGATCACAGGATGCATGACACATATGGCACATGGCACATCATAAATGTACAATTAATCACATACCACGAAAAAAACATTTCATGACACATATTGCACATGGCACATCACACATATACAAATAATCACATCGCATATAAAAAACAAAACATAACATGACACAGATCACATGACACATATGACAAATGGCACATCATGCATATAGAAATAATAAAATCACATATCACAAAAAAATTACATGACACAGATCACTGGATACATGACACATATGGTACATGGCACATCACACATCACACATATGCAATTAATCACATCAGATATCACCAAAAATATTACATGACGCAGATCACAGGGTACATGACACATCCCAGAAAGAAGTCAGACGTTATGCCGTCGGTCGAAACAACGTTGGCTAGACGTTCATACACAGCGTTGGCCCAACGTTCGATTAAAACCTGTTTTATTCCTCAGTACCTCCCAGGCAGCTTGAAATGTTTGTACCAATCTGGTTAAAATATCAGGTAACAAGCAGTAGGTTCTGCAAGCTGAATTCACTCTGAAATCTATCCGAGGAAGAGCATGTTAATGAAATGCGCTGTCTTTTGACAGGGTGCCTCGGCATATAAAGTTTCAAATACGGCCAAGACAAAATTCAAAATGTTTTGATTACGTGCACAATTTTGTGATATATATTTATTTTCCAAAACAACTTTCAAGACTATGTGCAAATTGTTCACAAATGTTTCAACACTATTAAAAGAAATATAATTTTCCCACGAGTTTGCAATTTAAAAAACCCATCAGACAATAAGCCTGGCACATATAGAAAAATTTAATTTTCCTTTGCCTAACCCCACACATTCAGCATTGAGAGCAACACTGAGACAGGCAAACTAGTCCAAGCATCGGATGCCCTCTGATTAATTGCCTTGATCCATTAAAAATATGATGACAACAACAAAATGACAATAGAATTCTGGTTTAGGTGACCTCTATCTATTTGTTAAATGACAAGTCAGAACTTGGGCTGAGTGGTTGAGGAGCCTTTTCAATCCTCAAATGAAGCATCAGACGAACTGATCACAGGGATCTTCAACCTTATCCATGGTCACTCCTTTTGCCTTGGTAACTGAGTAAAACAATGACACAAATATGATAAAATTACAATGTAAGGGACATATTTTTGACATGAAAATAGTTGCCTCCCCACCATGGACAGTAATACTATGATGCTCCTGGATCATACATTGGCAGAAAAGCCTTTAACACTAAAATGAACAAGGGTAACCTCGACCCATTCATTTTTCAAAGTTCAAAACATGTACAAAATCATATTGTTTCATAACATACACATACCAAAATCAATCTTTGCACTACACCACCTCTAATTGTATGAAAGAATCCACGAAGTAGTTCTTAAGTTAAAGGTCGCACAATGTTGAATTAAAAAATAAAAACATTCTCAGTTCAAAACATATCAAAATCAACATTTGCACTGCACCTCTTCTATTTGTAGAGGGGGTGTTTCTCCCATTTGGAAAGATTCCATGCAGCAGTTCTCAAGTAAAAGGTACCACAAACATAAAATTAAAAAAAATAATTCTAAGTTCAACACATGCAAAATTTCATATTGTTTCATAAAATACATATATCAAAATCAACCTTTGCACTGCATCTCTCCAATTAATATAACAATGTGTTCCTTAAATTTGAAGAGAACCCATGTAGCAGTTCTCACGTTAAAGGTCGCACAATGTTGAATTAAAAAAACCCATTCAAAACTTGTAAAAAAATAATATTGTTTCCTAAAATACACACATCAACATCAACATTTGGACTGCACCTTTTTTATTAGAATAGAATGTGTTTCTTACATTTGGAAAGAATCCATGTTGCAGCTCTCAAGTAAAAGGTAGCACAAACATTGAATAAAAAACATTCTTGTTTTAAAATGTGGAAGGAAACATGCTGTCGATATATCTCCTTTTTACTATCCCATCACTCCACGAAATACAGTTGAAATGTAGTGATTTTGTACCCATAATTTCTGTTGATTGTATACCCAAAATAAGTTTGCATTATTTTCAAAGATATACGTAAATATTAGTACTATACTTGTTAATTTACAATCATTTTACAAACATTACAACTAAGGTTTAATCAATTACATTGTCCTGTAAGAACCAAACACTCAGTTTGAGTTTTGCCAATTGGATTGCCCTCACTCAAGGATCACAGGCAGCCATAATCATGGAGTCATATCATGATATTGATTATATGTTTTTTTTACATGTTCTGCTCATTTACTATTGTTTGCAAAATACATGTAAAAAGAAATATAATTATATAGATCGATTGTTATATATTCATGGGTACAAAATCACGTAGCATTTTGGGTAGAAAATATTTTTACGGTACATCACAAACATCATGTGTATCTTGTTTCATCCGTTCTGAGAGGGGCTGTCGGATAGCATAGTGGTTAAAGCGTTCGCTCGTCACGCCGAAGACCCGGGGTAGATACCCGACATGGGAACAATGTGTGAAGCCAATTTCTGGTGTTCTCCACCGTGATATTGCTTGAATATTGAATAAAGCGGCGTAAAACCATACTCACTCACCCACCCATCCGTTCTGAGAACGGGAGATTCTCAGAAAAAGTTTGTAAAGACATTCTAAATTGTCCTTCTTGCAATGATAGACCAATAACACCATTATTTGGCTACACTTATGTCACATCAATATGTTATGTATCTCTCCCCGCCGCCCTGTTTCAGAAAACAATTCTAAAATCATCGAGCGTAGAATCCATGACTATTTTCGATTTCGGCTTCAAAACTTCGATATGTACGATGCTGTATGTGCTTCCGATTTCAGCAAGGAGTCATAAAATTACAAATAGTTTGATTTTTTTTACATAAACTGCATTATGCTGCTATTAAAACGTTTTGTTACTATGTAAATAAGTTCAGATTATAAATAAACTTATTAAAGTTTTGATACTTAGAAAGCTGGAGGCACAAAAGTTTCAAGAGGACAACTCGAGGCATTGATTGCCAAGAATATATTTAGTGACACTTCTCTGGCACGAAGACACCCTGGAGGCAGAAGAGTTCCATGAGGACATTTCGAGGCATTGATTCTCAAAAATATTTTGAGTGGCACTTCACAGTCACGAAGACAACCTGGAGGCAGAAAAGTTCCATTAGGACTGTAACGAAGACATCCTGAAGGCAGATTTCTAAGAGAACATATCGAGGCACTGACTGCTGAGAAGATATTCAGTGACACCTCACTGGGGGGAAGAATGCCCAGAAGAGATCTAAGAGGACATTTCGAAGCAATGATTGCAAAGAATGTATTAAGTGGCACTTCTCTGTCACGAAGACACCCTGGGGGTTGAAGAGTTTCAATAGGACTGCCACGAAGGCAGACGATTTCTCAGATAACATTTCGAGGCATTGACTGCTGAGATGATATTCAGTGACACGTGGCACCTCACTGGCACGAATACACCCCAGAAGAGATCTAAGAAGACATTTCGAGGCATTGATCGCTAAAAAGGTATTCAGTGACTCGTCACTGTCACGAGAGGCAGAAGAGATGAAACTGCACATCTCGAGGCATTGATTGCTAAGAATGTATCAAGTGGCACTTTTCTGACACGAATACACCCTGGAAGCATAAGATTTCTAAGAGGACATTTCGAGGCAATGATAACTAAGAATATATTCAATGATACTTCACTGTAACGAAGACACCCTACAGGCAGTAGGTTTCTGAGAAGACATTTCGAGGCATTGATTGCTAAGAAGATAGTCAGTGATATTTCACTGCCACGAAGACACTCTGGAGGCACATGAGATCCAGGAAGACATCTCGAGGCATTGATTGACAAGAATATACCAAGTGACTTTTCTCTGTCACGAAGACACTGTAGAAGAGATCTAATAGGACATTTCGGGGCAATGATTGCTAAGAATATATTCAGTGATACTTGAGTATTCAATGAGTAGAAAAGGTCTTCAGCAACCCATGCTTACCCTAAAAGGTGACTCTGCTTGTCGTAAAATGCGACTAACGGGATCGGGTGGTCAGGCTCGCTGACTTGGTTGATGCATGTCATCGATCCCAATTGCGTGGATCGATGCTCATGATATTAATCACTGGATTGTCTGGTCCAGGCTCGTTTATTAACAGACAGCCGTCATACAGCTGAAATATTGCTCAGTGCGGCGTTAAACAACCAACCAACCAACCACTGTCACAAAGACACCCTTGGGGTAGAAGATTTCTAAGAGGACTTTCCGAGGCATTGATTGCTAAGAAGATATTCAGTGACACTTTACTGTCACGAAGACACCCTAGAGGCAGAAGAATGCCATGAGGACATCTCGAGGCATTGATTGCCATGAATATACCAGGTGACACTTCTCTGTCATGAAGAGACAGCAGAAGAAATCTAATAGGACATTTCGAGGCAATGATTGCTGAAAAGATATTCAGTGACACTTCACTGTCACGAAGACACCCTGGAGGCAGAAGCGTTCCATTAATACTGTCACGAAGACACCCTGGATACAGAAGGATATATTCAGTGGTAATTCACGAAGATTAACTAAAGGCAGAAGTGTGCTAAGGGGACATTTCGAGGCATTGATTGCTGAAAAGATATTCAGTGACACTTCACTGTCATGAAGACACCCTGGAGTCAGGACAGGGCCAATAAGTCATCTATGAGTCATGATTGCCAAAATATTTTCAGTGAAAATTCACTTTCACGACGGCGTCCTGCAGCTCATGAAGCAATTATTTCCTAGAAGATATTCGGTGACAATTCACTGTCAAGTAGACATCCTAGAACTCTTGAACCAATGATTGCCAAGAATATATTCAGTGGCACTTCACTGTCACGACGACACCATTGAGGCTGAAAGGTGCCTTGATTTCATCTGGAATCATTGATGTCGAAGAGGATAGTTTGCAACAAACCACAGAAGAGACAAAGACGAGTTGCAAGGAGACTTCTGGAGGCAATATTTGCCAAGAAGCTGTTCAGTGGCAATTGACTGTCACGAACAAACACTGGAAGCTTTGGAGTGCCAACAAGACATCTGGGGGCAGAAAATGACCAAGAAGACATCTATTGAAATATGTCTGCCAATAAGACATCATTGAGGCAAAAGGCATTACCAGGAGACTATCCAGGACCAGGTTTCCCAACTCCCATGGTCACTGGTACCCAAATAAGACCTCTGGAGACCTCGATCTAAGGGTCAGGTATGCTTCTGAGGCACGTTAGGTTCAGAGACTTAACACTGTACTAACCTGCACTAACCCGCACTAACAACCTGCACGTAGGCGCATCACTTTATAGAAAGACACTTCCAAATTCTTTAGATTTAGGTTCAAAATCGGGGATTGTTTGGTTGTCAGAGGCAGTGTCAGCCTCTTTGTATCCGCCTGAAGCATGCCTGACCACTGGATAACGACGGTCACACACTGGAGGCAAAAGGGGATCAAGAAGACTTATGAATGCAGCGATGCTGCTAATAAGATATTCAGTGGAAATTGACTGTCACGAAGGCACTATGGAGGCAGAAGAGATCAAAGTGCACATTTCGAGGCATTGATTGCCAAGAAATATTAAGTGGCACTTCTCTGGCACAAAGACACCCTGGAGGGAAAACATGACATGACGCATCTTGAGGCAATGAATGCCAAGAAGATATTCATTGACACATCACAGTCACGAAGACACCCTGGAGGCAGAAGAATTCCATGAGGACATCCCTAGGCAATGATTGTTAAGAATATATTGAGTGGCACTTCTCTGTCACGAAGACTCCCTGGAGGCAAAAGAGTTCCAAGAGGACATTTCGAGGCATTGATTGCTAAGAATATATTCAATGACACTTCACTGTCACAAAGACACCCAAGAGGCAGAAAAGTTCCATTAGGATTGTCACGAAGACATCCTGAAGGCAGAAAAATTCTTAGAGGACATTTCGAGGCATTGACTGCTAAGAAGATATTCAGTGACACTTCACTGTCACGAAGACATCATTGAGGCAGAGGATTTCTGAGAAAACATCCAAAGGCATTGATTACTAAGAATATATCAAGTGACACTTTGCTGTCACGAAGACAACCCGGAGAAAGGGCAATTCCAAGAGGACATTGGTTGCGAAGAATGTATTAAGTTACACTTCACTGTCACAAAGACTTTTCTGGAGGAAGAAAAGAGCAAGTGCACATTTCGAGGAATTGATTGCCAAGAATGTATTAAGTCGTACTTCTCCTTCACGAAGACAAACTGGAGGCAGAAGATTTCTAAGAGGTCATTTCGAGGCATTGATTGCTGAGAAGATATTCAGTAACACCTCACTGTCACGAAGACATCCTGGAGAGAAACGGTGACATAACGCAACTTGAGGCAATGAATGCCAATACGATATTTAGTGACACGTCACTGTCACGAAGACACCCTGGAGGCAGAAAGCTTCCAATAGGACATTTCGATTAGTATAGAAAGTGTTTCTTACATTTGGAAAGTATCCATGTAGAAGCTCTCAAGTAAAAGGTAGCACAAACAGAATAATTAAAAAAAACATTCAAAACATGCATGTTCAAAACATGCAAGAATTTCATATTGTTTCATAAAATCAACATATTAAAATCAACCTTGGCACTGCACCTCTCCTATTTGTATTGAAAGTGTTCCTCAAATTTGGAAAGAATCCATGTAGCAGTTCTCCGGTTAAAGGTAGCACAATTTTGAATTACGAAACACATTCTAAGTTCAAAACATGTACAAAATCATATCGTTTCATAAAAAAACACATCAGAATCAACCTTAACACTACCTCTCTCCAATTAATATCTAAAGTTAAAGGTCGCACAATGGTGAATTAAAAAAACAAACATTCTAAGTTCAAAACATGTACAAAATGATATTGTTTCATAAAATACACATATCAAAATCAACCTTTGATCTGCACCTCTCCTATTTATATAAAAAGTATTCCTCAAATATGGAAAGAATCCATGTAGTAGTTCTCAAGTTAAAGGTAGCACAATTTTGAATTACGAATTACATTCTAAGTTCAAAATATGTAAAAAATAATATCGTTTCATAAAATACACAAATCAAAATCAAACTTTACACTGCATCTCTCCAATGAATATCTCAAGTTAAAGGTCGCACAATGTTGAATTAAAAAACCAAACATTCTAAGTTCAAAACATGTAATAAATCATATTGTTTCATAAAATATACATATCAAAATCAACCTTTGCACTGCACTCAGACAAAAAATGTCTTTGGAAGGGCGAACAAACGGATATCCTTGGTATTACTTTACCAACCCGCACC
Organism: Haliotis cracherodii; assembly: GCF_022045235.1. Classification (NCBI taxonomy): domain Eukaryota; kingdom Metazoa; phylum Mollusca; class Gastropoda; order Lepetellida; family Haliotidae; genus Haliotis; species Haliotis cracherodii. The sequence goes on along the minus strand of NW_027266297.1, from coordinate 22,332,435 downwards.
TTTAAATTGGGGGTATCATTAAATAAGAAACATCTAATATTTTTAAAGATGTTTGTACATATTTTTGCAGGGCATATCACACATTAACACTTAATGACATTACATGACACAGATCGAAGGGTACATGATACATATGGCACATGGCACATCACACATCACACATATAAAATCAATCACATCGCATATCACAAAAAAAACATGACATGACACAGCACACTGGATACATGACACATATGGTACATGGCACATCACACATCACACATGTAAAATTAATCACATTGCATATAATTCTTTTTTAAAAACCCAAAACAGTCCATGACTCATATCACAGGATACATGACACATATGTCACATGGCACATCACGCATATACAAATAATCACATCACATATCACAAAAAACAACATTACATGACAGATCACAGGATACATGACACATATGGTACATGGCACATCACACATCACAAATATGCAATTAATCATATCATATATCACCAGAAATATTACACGACAAAGATCACAGGGTACATGACACATCCCAGAAAGAAGTCAGACGTTGTGCAGTCTGTCAAAACCACGTTGGCCCAACGTTGATAGACAGCGTTGGCCCAGCGTTAGATTACGCCTGTTTTATTCCTCAATACCTCCCAGGCAGCTTGAAATTGTTGCCTTCCCCGAAATGATAATTTGATGTCTGAAAAAAGTCTCAGCAGTGCTACCTCCGCCCGTCCAAGTCATTAAACTGTTAAAAACTGCTAAAACTGAGTAGGTGGCATGGACAGTAATACTATGATGCTCTTGGATCATACATTGGTAGAAAAGCTTTTAACACTAAAATGAACAAGGATAACCTCGACTCATTCATTTTTCAAAGTTTAAAACATGAAACAAATAATATTTGTTCCGAAAATACAGATATCAAGATCAACATTTGCACGGCTGCTCTCATATTTGTATAGAAAGTGTTTCTCACATTTGGAAACAATCCATTCAGCAGTTCTCAAGTAAAAGGTAGCACAAACATAGATTTAAAAAAAATAATTTTTTGTTCAAAACATGCAAAACATTAGATTGTTTCATCAAATACACATATCAAATCAACATTTGGACCGCACCTCTTCTATTAGTATAGAAAGTGTTTTTCACATTTGGAAAGAATCCTTGCGGCAGCTCTCAAGTAAAAGGTAGCACAAACATAGAATAATAAAACAATCTGTGTTCAAAACATGTAAAAATTCATATTGTTTCATAAAATAAACATATCAAAATCAACCTTTGCACATCTCTCCATTTAATATCTCAAGTTAAAGGTCGCACAATGTTAAATGAAAAAAGAAACATTCAAAGTTCAAAACATGCAAAAAATCATCTTGTTTCATAAAATAAACATTTCCAAATCAATCTTTGCACTGCACCTCTCTTATTTGTATAGAAAATGTTCCTCAAATTTGGAAACAATCCATGTAGCAGTTCTCTGGTTAAAGGTAGCACAATTTTGAATTAAAAACACATTCTAAGTTCAAAACATGTACAAAATCATATTGTTTCATAAAATATACATATCAAAATAAACCTTTCCACTGCACTCATATAACAAAATGTCTATGAAAGGACAGACGGATATCCTTGGTATGGCTTTACCAACCCGCCCCTTTTAGATTGGGGGTATCATTAAATAAGAAACATCTAAATTTTTATTATTAAAGATGTTTGTATATATTATTGAAGGGCATATAACACATTAACACTTAATCACATCACATATCACATTAAAAAACCCATCACATGACACAGATCAAACGGTACATGACACATATGGCACATGGCACATCATAAATGTACAATTAATCACATATGACGAAAAAACGTTATGTGACACAGATCTCTGGATGCATGACACATATGGTACATGGCACATCACACATATCAAATTAATCACATTGCATATAAAAAACCCAAAAACATTCCATGACACATATCACAGGATACATGACACATATGTCACATGGCAAATCCGCGTATACAAATAATCACATCACATATCACAAAGAAAAACATTACATAACACAGATCACTGGATACATGACACATATGGTACATGACATATCACACAACACACATTAAAAAATTATCACATTGCATATAAAAAATCAAAAAAATCAAAAGATTCCATGACACATATGGTACATGGCACATCACACATATCAAATTAATCACATTGCATATAAAAATCCCAAAAACATTCCATGACACATATCACAGGATACATGACACATATGTCACATGGCAAATACGCGTATACAAATAATCACATCACATATCACAAAGAAAAACATTACATAACACAGATCACTGGATACATGACACATATGGTACATGACATATCACACAACACACATTAAAAAATTATCACATTGCATATAAAAAATAAAAAAAATCAAAAGATTCCATGACACATATGGTACATGGCACATCACACATATCAAATTAATCACATTGCATATAGAAATCCCAAAAACATTCCATGACACATATCACAGGATACATGACACATATGTCACATGGCAAATCCGCGTATACAAATAATCACATCACATATCACAAAGAAAAACATTACATAACACAGATCACTGGATACATGACACATATGGTACATGGCACATCACACATCACACATATGCAATTAATCACATCAGATATCACCAAAAATATTACATGACGCAGATCACAGGGTACATGACACATCCCAGAAAGAAGTCAGACGTTATGCCGTCGGTCGAAACAACGTTGGCTAGACGTTCATACACAGCGTTGGCCCAACGTTCGATTAAAACCTGTTTTATTCCTCAGTACCTCCCAGGCAGCTTGAAATGTTTGTACCAATCTGGTTAAAATATCAGGTAACAAGCAGTAGGTTCTGCAAGCTGAATTCACTCTCAAATCTATCCGAGGAAGAGCATGTTAATGAAATGCGCTGTCTTTTGACAGGGTGCCTCGGCATATAAAGTTTCAAATACGGCCAAGACAAAATTCAAAATGTTTTGATTACGTGCACAATTTTGTGATATATATTTATTTTCCAAAACAACTTTCAAGACTATGTGCAAATTGTTCACAAATGTTTCAACACTATTAAAAGAAATATAATTTTCCCACGAGTTTGCAATTTAAAAAACCCATCAGACAATAAGCCTGGCACATATAGAAAAATTTAATTTTCCTTTGCCTAACCCCACACATTCAGCATTGAGAGCAACACTGAGACAGGCAAACTAGTCCAAGCATCGGATGCCCTCTGATTAATTGCCTTGATCCATTAAAAATATGATGACAACAACAAAATGACAATAGAATTCTGGTTTAGGTGACCTCTATCTATTTGTTAAATGACAAGTCAGAACTTGGGCTGAGTGGTTGAGGAGCCTTTTCAATCCTCAAATGAAGCATCAGACGAACTGATCACAGGGATCTTCAACCTTATCCATGGTCACTCCTTTTGCCTTGGTAACTGAGTAAAACAATGACACAAATATGATAAAATTACAATGTAAGGGACATATTTTTGACATGAAAATAGTTGCCTCCCCACCATGGACAGTAATACTATGATGCTCCTGGATCATACATTGGCAGAAAAGCCTTTAACACTAAAATGAACAAGGGTAACCTCGACCCATTCATTTTTCAAAGTTCAAAACATGTACAAAATCATATTGTTTCATAACATACACATACCAAAATCAATCTTTGCACTACACCACCTCTAATTGTATGAAAGAATCCACGAAGTAGTTCTTAAGTTAAAGGTCGCACAATGTTGAATTAAAAAATAAAAACATTCTCAGTTCAAAACATATCAAAATCAACATTTGCACTGCACCTCTTCTATTTGTAGAGGGGGTGTTTCTCCCATTTGGAAAGATTCCATGCAGCAGTTCTCAAGTAAAAGGTACCACAAACATAAAATTAAAAAAAATAATTCTAAGTTCAACACATGCAAAATTTCATATTGTTTCATAAAATACATATATCAAAATCAACCTTTGCACTGCATCTCTCCAATTAATATAACAATGTGTTCCTTAAATTTGAAGAGAACCCATGTAGCAGTTCTCACGTTAAAGGTCGCACAATGTTGAATTAAAAAAACCCATTCAAAACTTGTAAAAAAATAATATTGTTTCCTAAAATACACACATCAACATCAACATTTGGACTGCACCTTTTTTATTAGAATAGAATGTGTTTCTTACATTTGGAAAGAATCCATGTTGCAGCTCTCAAGTAAAAGGTAGCACAAACATTGAATAAAAAACATTCTTGTTTTAAAATGTGGAAGGAAACATGCTGTCGATATATCTCCTTTTTACTATCCCATCACTCCACGAAATACAGTTGAAATGTAGTGATTTTGTACCCATAATTTCTGTTGATTGTATACCCAAAATAAGTTTGCATTATTTTCAAAGATATACGTAAATATTAGTACTATACTTGTTAATTTACAATCATTTTACAAACATTACAACTAAGGTTTAATCAATTACATTGTCCTGTAAGAACCAAACACTCAGTTTGAGTTTTGCCAATTGGATTGCCCTCACTCAAGGATCACAGGCAGCCATAATCATGGAGTCATATCATGATATTGATTATATGTTTTTTTTACATGTTCTGCTCATTTACTATTGTTTGCAAAATACATGTAAAAAGAAATATAATTATATAGATCGATTGTTATATATTCATGGGTACAAAATCACGTAGCATTTTGGGTAGAAAATATTTTTACGGTACATCACAAACATCATGTGTATCTTGTTTCATCCGTTCTGAGAGGGGCTGTCGGATAGCATAGTGGTTAAAGCGTTCGCTCGTCACGCCGAAGACCCGGGGTAGATACCCGACATGGGAACAATGTGTGAAGCCAATTTCTGGTGTTCTCCACCGTGATATTGCTTGAATATTGAATAAAGCGGCGTAAAACCATACTCACTCACCCACCCATCCGTTCTGAGAACGGGAGATTCTCAGAAAAAGTTTGTAAAGACATTCTAAATTGTCCTTCTTGCAATGATAGACCAATAACACCATTATTTGGCTACACTTATGTCACATCAATATGTTATGTATCTCTCCCCGCCGCCCTGTTTCAGAAAACAATTCTAAAATCATCGAGCGTAGAATCCATGACTATTTTCGATTTCGGCTTCAAAACTTCGATATGTACGATGCTGTATGTGCTTCCGATTTCAGCAAGGAGTCATAAAATTACAAATAGTTTGATTTTTTTTACATAAACTGCATTATGCTGCTATTAAAACGTTTTGTTACTATGTAAATAAGTTCAGATTATAAATAAACTTATTAAAGTTTTGATACTTAGAAAGCTGGAGGCACAAAAGTTTCAAGAGGACAACTCGAGGCATTGATTGCCAAGAATATATTTAGTGACACTTCTCTGGCACGAAGACACCCTGGAGGCAGAAGAGTTCCATGAGGACATTTCGAGGCATTGATTCTCAAAAATATTTTGAGTGGCACTTCACAGTCACGAAGACAACCTGGAGGCAGAAAAGTTCCATTAGGACTGTAACGAAGACATCCTGAAGGCAGATTTCTAAGAGAACATATCGAGGCACTGACTGCTGAGAAGATATTCAGTGACACCTCACTGGGGGGAAGAATGCCCAGAAGAGATCTAAGAGGACATTTCGAAGCAATGATTGCAAAGAATGTATTAAGTGGCACTTCTCTGTCACGAAGACACCCTGGGGGTTGAAGAGTTTCAATAGGACTGCCACGAAGGCAGACGATTTCTCAGATAACATTTCGAGGCATTGACTGCTGAGATGATATTCAGTGACACGTGGCACCTCACTGGCACGAATACACCCCAGAAGAGATCTAAGAAGACATTTCGAGGCATTGATCGCTAAAAAGGTATTCAGTGACTCGTCACTGTCACGAGAGGCAGAAGAGATGAAACTGCACATCTCGAGGCATTGATTGCTAAGAATGTATCAAGTGGCACTTTTCTGACACGAATACACCCTGGAAGCATAAGATTTCTAAGAGGACATTTCGAGGCAATGATAACTAAGAATATATTCAATGATACTTCACTGTAACGAAGACACCCTACAGGCAGTAGGTTTCTGAGAAGACATTTCGAGGCATTGATTGCTAAGAAGATAGTCAGTGATATTTCACTGCCACGAAGACACTCTGGAGGCACATGAGATCCAGGAAGACATCTCGAGGCATTGATTGACAAGAATATACCAAGTGACTTTTCTCTGTCACGAAGACACTGTAGAAGAGATCTAATAGGACATTTCGGGGCAATGATTGCTAAGAATATATTCAGTGATACTTGAGTATTCAATGAGTAGAAAAGGTCTTCAGCAACCCATGCTTACCCTAAAAGGTGACTCTGCTTGTCGTAAAATGCGACTAACGGGATCGGGTGGTCAGGCTCGCTGACTTGGTTGATGCATGTCATCGATCCCAATTGCGTGGATCGATGCTCATGATATTAATCACTGGATTGTCTGGTCCAGGCTCGTTTATTAACAGACAGCCGTCATACAGCTGAAATATTGCTCAGTGCGGCGTTAAACAACCAACCAACCAACCACTGTCACAAAGACACCCTTGGGGTAGAAGATTTCTAAGAGGACTTTCCGAGGCATTGATTGCTAAGAAGATATTCAGTGACACTTTACTGTCACGAAGACACCCTAGAGGCAGAAGAATGCCATGAGGACATCTCGAGGCATTGATTGCCATGAATATACCAGGTGACACTTCTCTGTCATGAAGAGACAGCAGAAGAAATCTAATAGGACATTTCGAGGCAATGATTGCTGAAAAGATATTCAGTGACACTTCACTGTCACGAAGACACCCTGGAGGCAGAAGCGTTCCATTAATACTGTCACGAAGACACCCTGGATACAGAAGGATATATTCAGTGGTAATTCACGAAGATTAACTAAAGGCAGAAGTGTGCTAAGGGGACATTTCGAGGCATTGATTGCTGAAAAGATATTCAGTGACACTTCACTGTCATGAAGACACCCTGGAGTCAGGACAGGGCCAATAAGTCATCTATGAGTCATGATTGCCAAAATATTTTCAGTGAAAATTCACTTTCACGACGGCGTCCTGCAGCTCATGAAGCAATTATTTCCTAGAAGATATTCGGTGACAATTCACTGTCAAGTAGACATCCTAGAACTCTTGAACCAATGATTGCCAAGAATATATTCAGTGGCACTTCACTGTCACGACGACACCATTGAGGCTGAAAGGTGCCTTGATTTCATCTGGAATCATTGATGTCGAAGAGGATAGTTTGCAACAAACCACAGAAGAGACAAAGACGAGTTGCAAGGAGACTTCTGGAGGCAATATTTGCCAAGAAGCTGTTCAGTGGCAATTGACTGTCACGAACAAACACTGGAAGCTTTGGAGTGCCAACAAGACATCTGGGGGCAGAAAATGACCAAGAAGACATCTATTGAAATATGTCTGCCAATAAGACATCATTGAGGCAAAAGGCATTACCAGGAGACTATCCAGGACCAGGTTTCCCAACTCCCATGGTCACTGGTACCCAAATAAGACCTCTGGAGACCTCGATCTAAGGGTCAGGTATGCTTCTGAGGCACGTTAGGTTCAGAGACTTAACACTGTACTAACCTGCACTAACCCGCACTAACAACCTGCACGTAGGCGCATCACTTTATAGAAAGACACTTCCAAATTCTTTAGATTTAGGTTCAAAATCAGGGATTGTTTGGTTGTCAGAGGCAGTGTCAGCCTCTTTGTATCCGCCTGAAGCATGCCTGACCACTGGATAACGACGGTCACACACTGGAGGCAAAAGGGGATCAAGAAGACTTATGAATGCAGCGATGCTGCTAATAAGATATTCAGTGGAAATTGACTGTCACGAAGGCACTATGGAGGCAGAAGAGATCAAAGTGCACATTTCGAGGCATTGATTGCCAAGAAATATTAAGTGGCACTTCTCTGGCACAAAGACACCCTGGAGGGAAAACATGACATGACGCATCTTGAGGCAATGAATGCCAAGAAGATATTCATTGACACATCACAGTCACGAAGACACCCTGGAGGCAGAAGAATTCCATGAGGACATCCCTAGGCAATGATTGTTAAGAATATATTGAGTGGCACTTCTCTGTCACGAAGACTCCCTGGAGGCAAAAGAGTTCCAAGAGGACATTTCGAGGCATTGATTGCTAAGAATATATTCAATGACACTTCACTGTCACAAAGACACCCAAGAGGCAGAAAAGTTCCATTAGGATTGTCACGAAGACATCCTGAAGGCAGAAAAATTCTTAGAGGACATTTCGAGGCATTGACTGCTAAGAAGATATTCAGTGACACTTCACTGTCACGAAGACATCATTGAGGCAGAGGATTTCTGAGAAAACATCCAAAGGCATTGATTACTAAGAATATATCAAGTGACACTTTGCTGTCACGAAGACAAACCGGAGAAAGGGCAATTCCAAGAGGACATTGGTTGCGAAGAATGTATTAAGTTACACTTCACTGTCACAAAGACTTTTCTGGAGGAAGAAAAGAGCAAGTGCACATTTCGAGGAATTGATTGCCAAGAATGTATTAAGTCGTACTTCTCCTTCACGAAGACAAACTGGAGGCAGAAGATTTCTAAGAGGTCATTTCGAGGCATTGATTGCTGAGAAGATATTCAGTAACACCTCACTGTCACGAAGACATCCTGGAGAGAAACGGTGACATAACGCAACTTGAGGCAATGAATGCCAATACGATATTTAGTGACACGTCACTGTCACGAAGACACCCTGGAGGCAGAAAGCTTCCAATAGGACATTTCGATTAGTATAGAAAGTGTTTCTTACATTTGGAAAGTATCCATGTAGAAGCTCTCAAGTAAAAGGTAGCACAAACAGAATAATTAAAAAAAACATTCAAAACATGCATGTTCAAAACATGCAAGAATTTCATATTGTTTCATAAAATCAACATATTAAAATCAACCTTGGCACTGCACCTCTCCTATTTGTATTGAAAGTGTTCCTCAAATTTGGAAAGAATCCATGTAGCAGTTCTCCGGTTAAAGGTAGCACAATTTTGAATTACGAAACACATTCTAAGTTCAAAACATGTACAAAATCATATCGTTTCATAAAAAAACACATCAGAATCAACCTTAACACTACCTCTCTCCAATTAATATCTAAAGTTAAAGGTCGCACAATGGTGAATTAAAAAAACAAACATTCTAAGTTCAAAACATGTACAAAATGATATTGTTTCATAAAATACACATATCAAAATCAACCTTTGATCTGCACCTCTCCTATTTATATAAAAAGTATTCCTCAAATATGGAAAGAATCCATGTAGTAGTTCTCAAGTTAAAGGTAGCACAATTTTGAATTACGAATTACATTCTAAGTTCAAAATATGTAAAAAATAATATCGTTTCATAAAATACACAAATCAAAATCAAACTTTACACTGCATCTCTCCAATGAATATCTCAAGTTAAAGGTCGCACAATGTTGAATTAAAAAACCAAACATTCTAAGTTCAAAACATGTAATAAATCATATTGTTTCATAAAATATACATATCAAAATCAACCTTTGCACTGCACTCAGACAAAAAATGTCTTTGGAAGGGCGAACAAACGGATATCCTTGGTATTACTTTACCAACCCGCACCTTTAAATTGGGGGTATCATTAAATAAGAAACATCTAATATTTTTAAAGATGTTTGTACATATTTTTGCAGGGCATATCACACATTAACACTTAATGACATTACATGACACAGATCGAAGGGTACATGATACATATGGCACATGGCACATCACACATCACACATATAAAATCAATCACATCGCATATCACAAAAAAAACATGACATGACACAGCACACTGGATACATGACACATATGGTACATGGCACATCACACATCACACATGTAAAATTAATCACATTGCATATAATTCTTTTTTAAAAACCCAAAACAGTCCATGACTCATATCACAGGATACATGACACATATGTCACATGGCACATCACGCATATACAAATAATCACATCACATATCACAAAAAACAACATTACATGACAGATCACAGGATACATGACACATATGGTACATGGCACATCACACATCACAAATATGCAATTAATCATATCATATATCACCAGAAATATTACACGACAAAGATCACAGGGTACATGACACATCCCAGAAAGAAGTCAGACGTTGTGCAGTCTGTCAAAACCACGTTGGCCCAACGTTGATAGACAGCGTTGGCCCAGCGTTAGATTACGCCTGTTTTATTCCTCAATACCTCCCAGGCAGCTTGAAATTGTTGCCTTCCCCGAAATGATAATTTGATGTCTGAAAAAAGTCTCAGCAGTGCTACCTCCGCCCGTCCAAGTCATTAAACTGTTAAAAACTGCTAAAACTGAGTAGGTGGCATGGACAGTAATACTATGATGCTCTTGGATCATACATTGGTAGAAAAGCTTTTAACACTAAAATGAACAAGGATAACCTCGACTCATTCATTTTTCAAAGTTTAAAACATGAAACAAATAATATTTGTTCCGAAAATACAGATATCAAGATCAACATTTGCACGGCTGCTCTCATATTTGTATAGAAAGTGTTTCTCACATTTGGAAACAATCCATTCAGCAGTTCTCAAGTAAAAGGTAGCACAAACATAGATTTAAAAAAAATAATTTTTTGTTCAAAACATGCAAAACATTAGATTGTTTCATCAAATACACATATCAAATCAACATTTGGACCGCACCTCTTCTATTAGTATAGAAAGTGTTTTTCACATTTGGAAAGAATCCTTGCGGCAGCTCTCAAGTAAAAGGTAGCACAAACATAGAATAATAAAACAATCTGTGTTCAAAACATGTAAAAATTCATATTGTTTCATAAAATAAACATATCAAAATCAACCTTTGCACATCTCTCCATTTAATATCTCAAGTTAAAGGTCGCACAATGTTAAATGAAAAAAGAAACATTCAAAGTTCAAAACATGCAAAAAATCATCTTGTTTCATAAAATAAACATTTCCAAATCAATCTTTGCACTGCACCTCTCTTATTTGTATAGAAAATGTTCCTCAAATTTGGAAACAATCCATGTAGCAGTTCTCTGGTTAAAGGTAGCACAATTTTGAATTAAAAACACATTCTAAGTTCAAAACATGTACAAAATCATATTGTTTCATAAAATATACATATCAAAATAAACCTTTCCACTGCACTCATATAACAAAATGTCTATGAAAGGACAGACGGATATCCTTGGTATGGCTTTACCAACCCGCCCCTTTTAGATTGGGGGTATCATTAAATAAGAAACATCTAAATTTTTATTATTAAAGATGTTTGTATATATTATTGAAGGGCATATAACACATTAACACTTAATCACATCACATATCACATTAAAAAACCCATCACATGACACAGATCAAACGGTACATGACACATATGGCACATGGCACATCATAAATGTACAATTAATCACATATGACGAAAAAACGTTATGTGACACAGATCTCTGGATGCATGACACATATGGTACATGGCACATCACACATATCAAATTAATCACATTGCATATAAAAAACCCAAAAACATTCCATGACACATATCACAGGATACATGACACATATGTCACATGGCAAATCCGCGTATACAAATAATCACATCACATATCACAAAGAAAAACATTACATAACACAGATCACTGGATACATGACACATATGGTACATGACATATCACACAACACACATTAAAAAATTATCACATTGCATATAAAAAATCAAAAAAATCAAAAGATTCCATGACACATATGGTACATGGCACATCACACATATCAAATTAATCACATTGCATATAAAAATCCCAAAAACATTCCATGACACATATCACAGGATACATGACACATATGTCACATGGCAAATACGCGTATACAAATAATCACATCACATATCACAAAGAAAAACATTACATAACACAGATCACTGGATACATGACACATATGGTACATGACATATCACACAACACACATTAAAAAATTATCACATTGCATATAAAAAATCAAAAAAATCAAAAGATTCCATGACACATATGGTACATGGCACATCACACATATCAAATTAATCACATTGCATATAGAAATCCCAAAAACATTCCATGACACATATCACAGGATACATGACACATATGTCACATGGCAAATCCGCGTATACAAATAATCACATCACATATCACAAAGAAAAACATTACATAACACAGATCACTGGATACATGACACATATGGTACATGGCACATCACACATCACAAATATGCAATTAATCACATCAGATATCACAAAAAATATGACACGACAAAGATCACAGGGTATATGACACATCCCAGGAAGAAGTCAGGCGTTGTGCCGTCGGTCAAAACAACGTTGGCCAAACGTTGATAGTCAACGTTGGCCCAGCGTTAGATAACGCCTGTTTTATTCCTCAATACCTCCCAGGCAGCCTGAAATGAGTGTACCAATCTGGTTAAAATATCAGGTAACAAACAGTAAGTTCTAAAGGCTGAATTCACTCTGAACTCTATCCATGAAAGAGCATGTTGATGAAATGCTCTGTCTTCTGGCAGGGTGCCTCGGCATACATAGTTTCAAATACGGCCAAGACAAAATTCAAAATGTTTTTAATTACGTGTACAATTTTATAATATAATATTTACTTTCCAAAGCAACTTTCAAGACTATGTGAACATTGATAAAAAATGTTTCAAATTAAAAACCACAAGACAATAAGCCTTGCACGAATTGAAACATTTAATTTTCCTTGGCCTTACCCCACACATTCAGCATTGAGAGCAACACTGAGACAGGCAAAATAGTTCATGCATCGGATGTCCTATAATTCATTGCCTTGATCAATTAAAAAATATGATAGCAACAAAATGACAATGGAATTCTGGTTTAGGTGACCTCTATCTTATCACAGGGATGATCTCCAACCTTATCCATGGTCACTGCTTTTGCCTTGGTAACTGAATGAAACAATGACACAAATATAATAAAATTACAAGGTAAGTTACATATTTTGACATAAAACTGTTGCCTTCCCCCAAACGATAATTTGATGTCTGAAAAAAGTCTAAGCAGTGCTACCTCCGCCCGTCCAAGTCATTAAACTGTTAAAAACTGCTAAAACTGGGAAGGTGGCATGGACAGTAATACTATGATGCTCTTGGATCATACATTGGCAGAAAAGCTTTTAACACTAAAATGAACAAGGGTAACCTCGACTCATTCATTTTTCAAAGTTCAAAACTTGAAACAAATAATATTTGTTCCGAAAATACAGATATCAAGATCAACATTTGCACGGCTGCTCTCATATTTGTATAGAAAGTGTTTCTCACATTTGGAAAGAATCCACGTAGCAGCTCTCAAGTAAAAGGTAGCACAAACATAGAATAATCAAAAAAGAAATTCTATGTTGAAAACATGCAAAAATCATATCGTTTCATAAAATAAACATATCAAAATCAACTTTTGCACAACATCTTTCCAATTAATATCTCAAGTTAAAGGTCTCACAATGTTGAATTAAATACACATTCTAAGTTCAAAACATGTAAAAAATCATATTGTTTCATAAAATACACATATCAAAATCAATATTTGCACTGCACCTCTCCTATTTGTATAAAAAGTGTTTCTCACATCTGGAAAGAATCCATTTAGCAGCTCTCAAGTGAAAGGTAGCACACAAATAGCCCCCCCCCCCCCCCCCCCCCCCCAAAGAAAAAAAACACACAAAAAAACAAACAAAACAAAAACAAAACAAAACAAAACCCAACAACAACAACAACAAAAACAAAACAAAAACAAAACAACAACAACAACAAAAAACAAAAATACATTCTATGTTCAAATATGCAAAAAAATCATATTGTTTCATAAAATGAACATATCAAAATCAACATTTGCACTACACATCTACAATTAATATCTCAAGTTAAAGGTCGCACAATGTTGAATTAAAACAATCATTCTCAGTTCAAAACATGTAAAAAATCATATTGTTTCATAAAATACACATATCAAAATCAATATTTGCACTGCACCTCTCCTATTTGTATAAAAAGTGTTTCTCACATTTGGAAAGAATCCATTTAGCAGCTCTCAAGTGAAAGGTAGCACACACATAGAACCCCCCCCCAAAAAAAACAACAACAACAAAACAAAACAAAACAAAAACAAAACAAAAAAACAAACAACAACAAACAACAAAAAACAAAAAAACCATTCTATGTTCAAATATGCAAAAAAAATCATATTGTTTCATAAAATGAACATATCAAAATCAACATTTGCACTACACATCTACAATTAATATCTCAAGTTAAAGGTCGCACAATGTTGAATTAAAACAATCATTCTCAGTTCAAAACATGTAAAAAGTTCATATTGTTTCATAAAATACGCATTTCAAAATCAACATTTGCACTGCACCTCTTCTATTAGTATAGAAAGTGTTTCTCACATTTGGAAAGAATCCATTTAGCAGCTCTCAAGTAAAAGGTACCAGAAACATAGAAAAAACAACCCCAAAACATTCTATGTTCAAATATAAATGAACATATCAAAATCAACCTTTGCACTACACATCTACAATTAATATCTCAAGTTAAAGGTCGCACAATGTTGAATTAAACGAAAAAAACAACATTCAAAGTTCAAAACATGTATAAAATCACATTGTTTCATAAAATATACATATCAAAATCCACCTTTGCACTACACCACTCCTATTTGTATAAAAAGTGTTCCTTCAATTTGGGAAGATTCCATGTAGTAGTTCTTAAGTTAAAGGTCGTCGATGTTTAATTAAAAAACAAAACATTCTCAGTTCAAAAAATGTATAAAATCATATTGTTTCATAAAATATACATATCAATATCAACCTTTGCACTGCAATCACACAAAAAATGTCTTTGGAAGGACGGACAGAGGGATATCCTTGGTATGGCTTTATGAACCCGCCCTTTTAGATTGGGGTATCATTAAATAAGAAATATCTAAATTGTTATTGATAAATATGTTTGTACATTTTATTGCAGGGCATATCACCCATTAACACTTAATCACATCACATATCGCAAAAAAACATTACATGACACAGATCAAAGGGTACATGACACATATGGCACATGGAACATGGCACATCACAAATATACAGTTAATCACATATCGCAAAACAAAATACATGACACAGATCACAGGATGCATGACACATATGGCACATGGCACATCATAAATGTACAATTAATCACATACCACGAAAAAAACATTTCATGACACATAATGCACATGGCACATCTCACATATACAATTAATCACATCGCATATAAAAAACAAAACATAACATGACGCAGATCACAGGACACATGACACATATGACACATGGCACATCATGCATATAAAAATAATAAAATCACATATCACAAAAAAATTACATGACACAGATCACTGGATACATGACACATATGGTACATGGCACATCACACATCACACATATGCAATTAATCACATCAGATATCACCAAAAATTTACATGACGCAGATCACAGGGTACATGACACATCCCAGAAAGAAGTCAGACGTTATGCCGTCGGTCGAAACAACGTTGGCTAGACGTTCATACACAGCGTTGGCCCAACGTTAGATTAAAACCTGTTTTATTCCTCAGTACCTCCCAGGCAGATTGAAATGTTTGTACCAATCTGGTTAAAATATCAGGTAACAAGCAGTAGGTTCTGCAAGCTGAATTCACTCTCAAATCTATCCGAGGAAGAGCATGTTAATGAAATGCGCTGTCTTTTGACAGGGTGCCTCGGCATATAAAGTTTCAAATACGGCCAAGACAAAATATTTATTTTCCAAAACAACTTTCAAGACTATGTGCAAATTGTTCACAAATGTTTCAACACTATTAAAAGAAATATAATTTTCCCACGAGTTTGCAATTTAAAAAACCCATCAGACAATAAGCCTGGCACATATAGAAAAAAATAATTTTCCTTTGCCTAACCCCACACATTCAGCATTGAGAGCAACACTGAGAGATTCTCAGAAAAAGTTTGTAAAGACATTCTAAATTGTCCTTCTTGCAATGATAGACCAATAACACCCTTATTTGGCTACAATTATGTCACATCAATATGTTATGTATCTCTCCCCGCCGCCCTGTTTCAGAAAACAATTCGAAAATCATCGAGCGTAGACTCCATGACTATTTCCGATTTCGGCTTCAAAACTTCGATATGTACGATGCTGTATGAGCTTCCGATTTCAGCAAGGAGTCATAAAATTACAAAGAGTTAGGTTATTTTACATAATCTGCATTATGCTGCTATTAAATCGTTTTGTTACTATGTAAATACGTTCAGATTATAAATAAACTTATTAAAGTTTTGATACTTAGAAAGCTGGAGGCAGAAAAGTTTCAAGAGGACAACTCGAGGCATTGATTGCCAAGAATATATTTAGTGGCACTTCTCTGGCACGAAGACACCCTGGAGGCAGAAGCGTTCAATTAGGACTGTAACGAAGACATCCTGAAGGCAGATTTCTAAGAGAACATTTCGAGGCATTGACTGCTGAGAAGATATTCAGTGACACCTCACTGGGGGGAAGAATGCCCAGAATTGATCTTAGAGGACATTTCGAAGCAATGATTGCAAAGAATTTTATTAAGTGGCACTTCTCTGTCACGAAGACACCCTGGGGGTTGAAGAGTTCCAATAGGACTGTCACGAAGACACCCTGAAGGCAGACACTTTCTCAGATAACATTTCGAGGCATTGATTGCTGAGATGATATTCAGTGACACGTGGCACCTCACTGGCGCGAATACACACCAGAAGAGATCTAAGAGGACATTTCGAGGCATTGATCACTAAAAAGATATTCAGTGACTCGTCACTGTCACGAGAGGCAGAAGAGATGAAACTGCGCATCTCGAGGCATTGATTGCTAAGAATGTATCAAGTGGCACTTTTCTGACACGAATACACCCTGGAAGCATAAGATTTCTAAGAGGACATTTTGAGGCAATGATTACTAAGAATATATTCAATGATACTTCACTGTAACGAAGACTCCCTACAGGCAGTAGGTTTCTGAGAAGACATTTCGAGGCATTGATTGCTAAGAAGATAATCAGTGATATTTCACTGCCACGAAGACACTCTGGAGGCACAAGAGATCCAGGAAGACATCTCGAGGCATTGATTGACAAGAATATACAAGAAGCTGTTCAGTGGCAATTGACTGTCACGAAGAAACACTGGAAGCATTAGAGTACCAACAAGACTTCTGGGGGCAGAAAATCTAGAAGACATCTATTTGAATATGTCTGCCAATAAGACATTCTTGAGGCAAAAGGGATCACGAGGAGACCATCCAGGTCCAGGTTTCCCAACTCCCATGGTCACTGGTACCCAAATAAGACCTCTGGAGACCTCGATCTAAGAGTCGGGTATGCTTCTGAGGCACGTTAGGTTCAGAGACTTAACACTGTACTAACCTGCACTAACCCGCACTAACAACCTGCACGTAGGCGCATCACTTTATAGAAAGACACTTCCAAATTCTTTAGATTTAGGTTCAAAATCTGGGATTGTTTGGTTGTCAGAGGCAGTGTCAGCCTCTTTGTATCCGCCTGAAGCATGCCCGACCGCTGGATAATGACGGTCACACACTGGAGGCAAAAGGGGATCAAGAAGACTTATTCAGTGGAAATAGGCTGTCACGAAGGCACTATGGAGGCAGAAGAGATCAAAGTGCACATTTCGAGGCATTGATTGCCAAGAATTATTAAGTAGCACTTCTCTGGCACGAAGACACCCTGGCGGGAAAACAGTGATATGACGAATCTTGAGGCAATGAATGCCAAGAAGATATTCAGTGACATTTCGCTGTCACGAAGTCACCCTAGAGGCAGAAGAATTCCATGAGGACATTTCGAGGCATTGATTGCCAAAATTATATTGAGTGGCACTTCATTGTCACGAAGACACCCTTGAGACAGAAGAGTTTGAAGAGGATATTTCTATTCATTGATTACTAAGGAGACGTTCCGTGACACTTCACTGTCACAAAGACACCTTAGATGCAGAAGAGTTCTATGTCATCCAGACGCACTGATTGCCAAGATTATATTGAGTGGCACTTTACTGTCACAAAGACAGCCTGGAGGCAGACGGTTTCTAAGAGGTCATTTCGATTCATTGATTGCTAAAAATACATTCAGTGACACTTCACTGTCAGGAAGATATCGTTGATGCAGGAAACTTCCATGAGGACATGACGAGGCATTGATTGCTAAGAATACATTCAGTGACACTTCACTGTCACAAAGACACCCTGGTGGCAGAAGATTTCCATGAGGACATTTCGAGGCATTGATTGCTAAGAATACATTCAGTGACACTTCACTGTCACAAAGACACCCTTGAGACAGAAGAGTTTGAAGAGGATATTTCGGTTCACATTGATTACTAAGAATACATTCAGTGACACTTCACTGTCACGAAGACATCGTTGATGCTGCAAACTTCCATTAGGATAATTCGAGGCATTGATTGCTAAGAATACATTCAGTGACACTTCACTGTCACAAAGACACCATGGAGGCAGAAGAGTTCCATCAGGACATTTCGAGGCATTGATACATCACTATCACGACGACATCGTGGATGCAGCAAACTTCCATGAGGACATGATTAGGCATTGATTGCTAAGAATACATTCAGTGAGACTTCACTGTCACAAAGACACCCTGGAGGCAGAAGAATTCCATGAGGATATTTCGAGGCATTGATTGATATGAATACATTCAGTGACACTTCACTGTCACAAAGACACCTTGGATACAGACGAATTCCATGAAATCTCGAGGCATTGATTGCCAAGATTATATTGAGTGGCACTTCACTGACACGAAGACACCCTTGAGACAGAAAAGTTTGAAGAGGATATTTCGATTCATTGATTGCTGAGGATACGTTCAGTGACACTTCACTGTCATCAAGAAACCTTTGAAGCAAAAGAATTCCATGAGGACATTTCGAGGCATTGATTGCTATGAATACATTAAGTGACACTTCACTGTCACGAAGACACTACGGATGCAGAAGAGTTCCAAGAAGACATCTCGAAGCAATGATTGCCAATACTATATTCAGTGAAATTTCCCTGTCATGAAGACACCCTTGAGGCAGAAGAGTGCCAATAAGTCCACTAGAGGCATTGATTGCCAAGATTATATCCATTGACAATTCTCTGTCACGACGACAACTTGGAGGCAGAAGAGTGGCATTAATCATCAGGAGGCAACGACAGCCAAGGATATATTCAGGGTCAATACAGCGTATTGAAGACACCCTTCAGGCAGAAGAATTCCATGAGGACATCTAGAGACATTGATTGTCACGAAGACACCTTGGATGCAGAAGAATTCTATGACATCTAGACGCACTGATTGCAAAGATTATATTGAGTGGCACTTCATTGTCACGAAGACGCCCTTAAGACAGAAGAGTTTGAAGAGGATATTTCGATTCATTGCTTGCTAAGAATACATTCAGTGACACTTCACTGTCACGAAAACACCTTGGATGCAGAAGCATTCTATGACATCTCGAGGCATTAATTGCCAAGATTATATTGAGTGGCACTTCTTTGTCACGAAGATGCCCTTGAGACAGAAGAGTTTGAAGAGGTTATTTCAGAGCATTGATTGCTAAAAATATATTCAGTAAAACTTCTCCGTCACGAAGACACCCAGGGGGCAGAAGAATTCCATGAGGCCATCTCGAAGTATTGATCGCCAAGAAATCATTCAGTGACGTGACATTTCACTGTCACGAAGACACCCTGGAAGCAGAAGAATTCCATCTCGAGGCATGGATTGCCAAGATTATATTGAGTGGCACTTTACTGTCACAAAGACACCCCACATTCAGAAGAGATTCATAAGAGGACATCTCGATGCATTGACTGCCAAAAAATTTAAATCGCACTTCCCCGTCACGAAGACATCTTGGATGCAGAAGAGTTCTAAGAGGCCATTTCCAGGCATTGATTACTAAACAAATTTAAATGATACTTCACTGTCATGAAGAGGTATGAGAGTTCCAAGAGTTAATCTCGAAGCATTGATTGCTAAGAAGATATTCAGTGATAATTCACTGTCACGAAATTATTCGAGACCTCTTGAGGAAATGATTGCCAGAAGATATTCAGTGTCACTGTCACGAGGACACCCTGGAGACAGAACAGTACTAGTGCCTTTCACTTCAGTGTCTATTTCTGCAGATATGTGTTAGGTCACAGTGACCTATTTTCAATGAAAAGCATATACCATATATTTATCGTTGTGACATTGGATTCCACCATGAGACTTCATATTTGGTTTTATATACTGGTTAACCCTTGAAAATATTGCAGTTGATATTGATAATGTCAAGGTCACGTGTTCTCAATAATGAAAATCGTTCAATGTAGTTGAATTAATTGAAATGACGAAGAGCTACTAGAAGGTCCAAATGACGAGGCAATCAAATGCAATTTTCGATAATAATCCCCCAAATGTTTTCACGTCGAAGGTAAGCATTTATGTTTGTTTGTTTGTTTTTGTATTCTAGATTCCCTGGACATGGCACTGAAAAACATTAAAACCAATTAATTCCTAAGATCGATTGGTTGGCACGTCACTCGTTCAGCAATTATGATTTTACAACAAGTTCTCATCACCAACTGTGGAAGGACGACGTCCTGAGGGCGGCGCTTTGAAGTGGTGAGGTTTTGAGTGACCTTCTATGAAGATCAAGGTCACTGGATTGGTCTGTCTTAAGGTACTTCTGCTCCTGTCTGTACTGAGGAAATAATGTGTGTGTATAACATGTTTTTAAGAGCTTACACCTATGTTTTCAACTAAAAATAATCAAACATGTGATTCTCTTAAATTAAGGTCAAGGTCATTACACCAAAAGTGCTAATAACTTTCTGTTTATGGTAGCTAGTGGAATAGCACTTTCTGTTTTGAAGTTGTCTTCTTTCCAAACGGGAAATGATGTCATTTAACTGGAAGTGCCAACATCTTTCTTAGTAATGTTGGTGCAGAACTGTTTTTAAGTTGTGATGCATTAAGCTTATGTTATGTATGGCCTTTACTACAATTAAGTCATGAGAGTATGAAATGATTTGTTGAAAATCTTGATATGATTCCCTAGTCTATCAGGCCAAATGATTTTCTCTCACTGCAAAATATATTGATTGACCACAGAGCCTAATGTTTCAACACCAACGTGTTGTTTTACCACAAAAATTACTTGAGTAGATGGAAGTTAAAATGGGTCATGATACACGTTTGTTGTGGTAAAGTTTTCTCTATTCAAGAACAATTATGATGGGATTAGTTCTGTATTGCATGTAATTTAATATATTTATTCATATATGTTTTACATGTTTATCCTTGCATCTGTATATAGTTGCAGGATAGCATTACTGTTGTAAATATGTAAGCTTAGTGCCATAAGGTAGAAATGGATCCCATACACCTGGGAATATTGTAACAATTTAAACCTATAAAATTATGGTCGCGGTTGTTTGATCAACAGCCATGGCGAGATGAAGTCTGAAATGCATTGCTTCGATGCTGTCAGTGCCGTTCAAATTGATTAGCAGAGACAGAAAGCATTAATTATGAGAAACAAAACGCGCTGATGTTAGAAAATCAATGTAAAGACAATACTAATTCTACATGTCACCAATTTGTAAGTGCTTTCTTGTAACGTTGTCTTTCTTTTTCATTCAGTATGAATCACTTGATCCAACAAGACTTGAACGAGCTGCGGAGGACAAGTAGTTGGTACCTGACAAAGGCCACTGTGATGGACATTACTTGGACCGGGTGCCACCCGGAAAACTCGCAGTCGTGCCCTGAATGATTGTGCACCATCCTCTAATCAGTCGAACGAGATGCCACACTTACAACTACTGTGACTACTACCACTGTAGTATTTCGCTGGGGACTAGGTGGTTTCAATATCATACATGTGAGGCTGATTTTCATGAACTATAGTGTCACGCCATTTTTCTGTATCAAGCATTGTATAATAAAAGTATGAAAATTCCACTAATTGGTTTTCATTGTAGCTAATCGGGCATTTGAAGCCATGTGAGAGTATGAAATGATTTGTTGAAAATCTTGTAATGATTCCCTAGTCTATCAGGCCAAATGATTTTCTCTCACTGCAAAATATATTGATTGACCACAGAGCCTAATGTTTCAACACCAACGTGTTGTTTTACCACAAAAATTACTGCTGAGCAATATTTGTTAAATACATAATACAAAGTGGTAAATAATAAATGTCTGGCAGAAATTTCTGGGGGTATAAAAAAGATTCTTCCAGAAATGTCTGCAGTACAAAACAAATCAGTCAGCATTTTCTTCAGAAATGCATTTGAGCTCATTTGAGAAACATAAACATTCCAATGTTTTTAAGTGTGTTCCTGTAGGCTCGATCCCTTTATGGTCATGACCATTCCAAAGTTGTATGGCCTTTCCTTCATGTAAGTTATATCCCAGCGTGTTACATGTTGGTACAGGCGGAGGAAACGTCTGGAGCGGTACAGAACGTAGGAGAACCCAAATGTCAGTAAAATGATAAAATATAAAACCTATCAAATTCGTAAATTAGGCTACAAAAAATACAGTGCTCTCGCTGTCAGTTGACAATGCATTTGTTTAAAAACTAAAATCCATTTGTTTGGAAACAACTCTCGCAATGCAATTTAATTTTGATTTTCTAACAAAAATGATCACACATATCTTCACACCACGATTAAGTGGTATTCAAGGTGAAGAAGGTAGTTCCTGCAGCTTCGTTTTATTGAAAATGTTTCCACTGACGCGTACAGCAAAACTCTTCTAAATGAGCAAACACATGGACAGATCAGAATATGTTAGCGAAGTGACTTACGCTTTTAGGACAAAAGACGCACCAACAGCCACTGTTTTATTAGACTATTTAACGTTACAAAAACATCAGTTGAAAAAGGAGGAAGTAAGAAATATAAGGAAACAAAAAGTGAAACATAAAAAGTAGCCAGGGCCTGGGACTACATATCACCAATTCTGAGTCACTCGGGTGAATGAGAGAGCTCAGCATTATTCTGGACGTAAATTGTTAAAATGATGGGTTATGACACCAGAAACCCTGGATCTGCCTGTGCCTTTGCATGCTACACAATAATATAAAATATAATTTCCGTCACTAGCTTGTCAGTTTTTGCTGACTGTGTCGTTAATAAAAATCCAACATAATATACCACACATCACTTCACGTTCAAAAGAATAATTGTGGATATCCTATCTTGTGTAAACGGGACAATTATAATGGCTTTTCGTCACAGGGATCAAGTTTTACACATGGTTCTTATTATTGACCATAAGAGAGAAATGTTCAGAGGAGATAATACCGGACTGCACGTTCCACTCTTGCCTATGAATGCATTACATTACCACTTTCACATGGCTGTCCAAATCGCCAGACATTACCTCCACAGAACATTTGGGCTAGCTAGGACCCAAAGCCTTCTTCAATCCATGCCGGGACGGTGCGGATCAGTTTTGGAGTCACGTAGTGGTCTCAATAGCTACCGAGAACAAGGCCCATATGTGAACTGACATCATCACTGCTTGAACTTTTATTGACTTATTTACAATTACTAACATTCTCACATTCAGGCCATCATTTTCATGTGAGACGTTGGTTTCCCTTCACACGTGTTCGCAATGGGTGGGGCAGAAAAATCGCACCTTTTCGCTAACATCTGATGTCATCACTACTTTTCACAGTAATCTATAAACACTTGATATGGTCGCACTCGTGTAAAGGACACGGATATCACTTTTATTTCCAAGTTCTAATTTTAGCGGTTACACTGTGTATAACACTCAATTTATCAGGGAATGGTGTTGGCGTTTGCTGTATATTACTAGATACATGTGGAATGGAGCAATGCCTTTGATCCCGTTCGTGACATGTATAACACGTTCATCAACTATCCAGTGGTATTATAACAGTAATTGATGATTAATGAACTGTTATGAAAATATCGAGCAATTAAATTTGGAGAATCGACATCTGATGTGGACATGGCAAACGTTGAATTACGAATTGTTGTATAAGAGCACCAATTACTGCATTTTTAAGATATCACATAATCCCCAAATCATTAACGATGCATCCAACAATGGGTATTTATCCAATCAACAACATAAGTAATCTATGTTAAAATAGAAAACATGTAAGTCTCCTGAAAGCAAGGCTTGACCAACTTACTGGTACATTAGCATCAAATAGGATATCAATATGGTCTAATCAATGTATTGATGTACGTGGGGAGACCTGGCCAGCATACATGTGTAATAATATACAAAGCAGTATGTCATCAGGTCGGTTCGTGACCAGTGAAGACCCAGAGTAGAAAAGATCTTCAACAGCCCATGCTTGCCATAAAAGGCGACTATGCTTGTCTTAAGAGGCAACTAACGGGATCGGATGGTCAGGCTCGCTGACATCGTATCCCAATTGCGTGGATCAATGCTCATGATATCAGTCATATCTCATGAAACACTGAACATTGAACCATATATGTAATCCTGAGTCAGGACATTTGAAGTCAGGATTTGTGTGAGTCAGTGTGTTGGGTTTAACGCCCTTTTGACAGTATTCCAGTTATATCACGGCGTTCCAACTAGACGTGGGAGGAAAGCCCATAGTGATGCAGGTTTCAAACGTTTATCACCTTGGTGAAACCCACAAGAACGGGTGTGGTGCTGACAAACCTAGAAAGGTAATCGGGGCGACCCTGGATTCGATCTCACAATCATATGTTTTCAATGGACCTAACTCTGCACAGTGAATTGCTGCGCCTTAGACGACTGGGCCACCCATGGACTCAAATCAGAATTTGATCAACAACTGTTTATGCAACGTTGCGAGGGCGCCTTTTTAAAACGTCGTCCAAGCTAATACTTGATTATCTGTTATTCTATGCATTGAACCAATGACTTGCATGCACAAAACATGATAATGATGTATGAACAAACTATTCCATGTCACAATGGATGTTTTGTGTGGATAGTGCTTGAATAGGATCCGACCCATGAAGATCCGGGGTAGAATAGGTCTTCAGCAACCCATGCTTGTCGTGAGAGGCGACTAACGGGATCGGGTGGTCAGGCTCGCTGACTTGGTTGATGCATGTCATCGTATCCCAATTGCGTAGATCGATGCTCATGATGTCAGGCCAACCTTGTGTCAATTCATTCCCGGGCGGTGGTGATCAAACCACACGCATTAACATTTATATTCATTGTGTTAATGTGGTTATGTCCTTTCTTTCTCGTGGGGCCGACCCGTGAAGATCCGGGGTAGAAAAGATCTTCATCAACACCTGCTTGCCACAAAAGGCGACTATGCTTGTCGTAACAGGCGACTAACAGGATCGGGTGGTCAGGCTCGCTGACTTTGTTGATGCATGTCATTGATCCCAACTGCGTGGATCGATGCTCATGATGTCAATCACTGGATTGTCTGGTCCAGACTCGATTATTCACAGACCACCGTCATAAAGCTGGAATATTGCTGAGTGCGGCGTTAAACAACAAACAAACAAACAAACAAACAAACAAATCTCATGAGGCCAATATGAAATAGTTCAGCTCTGCCATTTGGAATATTCACTGCCATGTTCCATGTGCAGCGTTCGTTGTAATGCTTTTACCATTCGTCTTTGAAATACAAAAAGCCCTGTACATCAATTATAGTTCCACGTTGTTTGATTTGGTTTCGTCATGAAACATTCGATTCGCATATCATGCCCATATGTTTCCACGGGAAACGTCAGCTCTCCCTAATGGCCAACCTGACAGGAGGCCATGTGATTAATGTGTCTCAAATAGTCGGGAAATGCCATGTTTCTCCCACTGACATCACGTTATAATCATTGTGCTCTAAAAGTACAACTTTCTGCTCAAGTACAAGCGTGCCATTATTACCACTAAGACCGGAACAGCTTCTCCGAGTCTAGAGAGCAACTAGCGCTGATGTGATGAAGACAGAACATTGTTTTAATCAGGGTGGTGAAGACAGAACATTGTATTAATCAGGGTGGTGAAGACAGAGCATTGTATTAATCAGGGTTATGAAGACATAACATTGTATTAAGCAGGGTGGTGAAGACAGAACATTGTATTAATCAGGGTGGTGAAGACAGAACATTGTATTAATCAGGGTTATAAAGACAGAACATTGTATTAATCAGGGTGGTGAAGACGGAACATTGTATTAATCGGGGTGGTGAAGACAGAACATTGTATTAATCAGGGTGGTGAAGACAGAACATTGTATTAATCAGGGTGGTGAAGACAGAGCATTGTATTAATCAGGGTTATGAAGACATAACATTGTATTAAGCAGGGTGGTGAAGACAGAACATTGTATTAATCAGGGTTATGAAGACAGAACATTGTATTAATCAGGGTGATATCTGGATATCAAGCTTGTCCCAGACCCGTGAAGATTCGGGTTAGAAAAGGTCTTCAGCAACTCATGCTTGCCGTAAAAGGCGACTATGCTTGTCGTAAGAGGCGACTAACGGGATCAGGTGGTCAGGTTCGCTGACTTGGTTGATGCATGTCATCGTATCCCAATTGCGTGGATCGATGCTCATGATGTCAGGCCAACCTTGTGTCAATTCATTCCCGGGCGGTGGTGATCAAACCACACGCATTAACATTTATATTCATTGTGTTAATGTGGTTATGTCCTTTCTTTCTCGTGGGGCCGACCCGTGAAGATCCGGGGTAGAAAAGATCTTCATCAACACCTGCTTGCCACAAAAGGCGACTATGCTTGTCGTAAAAGGCGACTAACAGGATCGGGTGGTCAGGCTCGCTGACTTTGTTGATGCATGTCATTGATCCCAACTGCGTGGATCGATGCTCATGATGTCAATCACTGGGTTGTCTGGTCCAGACTCGATTATTCACAGACCACCGTCATAAAGCTGGAATATTGCTGAGTGCGGCGTTAAACAACAAACAAACAAACAAACAAACAAACAAACAAACAAATCTCATGAGGCCAATATGAAATAGTTCAGCTCTGCCATTTGGAATATTCACTGCCATGTTCCATGTGCAGCGTTCGTTGTAATGCTTTTACCATTCGTCTTTGAAATACAAAAAACCCTGTACATCAATAGTTCCACGTTGTTTGATTTGGTTTCGTCATGAAACATTCGATTCGCATATCATGCCCATATGTTTCCACGGGAAACGTCAGCTCTCCCTAATGGCCAACCTGACAGGAGGCCATGTGATTAATGTGTCTCAAATAGTCGGGAAATGCCATGTTTCTCCCACTGACATCACGTTATAATCATTGTGCTCTAAAAGTACAACGTGGTGAAGACGGAACATTGTATTAATCGGGGTGGTGAAGACAGAACATTGTATTAATCAGGGTGGTGAAGACAGAACATTGTATTAATCAGGGTGGTGAAGACAGAGCATTGTATTAATCAGGGTGGTGAATACAGAACATTGTACCAATCAGGGTGGTGAAGACAGAACATTGTATTAATCAGGGTTATGAAGACAGAACATTGTATTAATCAGGGTGATATCTGGATATCAAGCTTGTCCCAGACCCGTGAAGATTCGGGTTAGAAAAGGTCTTCAGCAACTCATACTTGCCGTAAAAGGCGACTATGCTTGTCGTAAGAGGCGACTAACGGGATCAGGTGGTCAGGTTCGTTGACTTGGTTGATACATGCCATCGATCTCAATTGCGTGGATTATTCACAGACCGCCGTCATATAGGTGGAATATTGCCGAGTGCGGTGTTAAACAACAAACGAAACAAAACAAAAAAACAATCTTGTCCCGATCGCCGTCAACCCCGACGAAGATGCGATCCTTGTACTTCAGGCCAGACTCGGGTATCGGTATTACAATGTCAAAGGCGAGTCGGAGGATAGGTTACTCCACTACAGAGAAAATGAGTCAAAATTCAGTTCGAATATCCCTACCTAGGAAAAGACAATGCGGTTGGCCCACTACTCTACTTTTGTTCAGCATGTGGTCCCATGGTATATTTGACAGGCTTGGGTTCCTTCCGAGTTCAGAATATACGATCGAACCTCACCTTCAAGTTTTTCCACTTTGTTGAAAGGCCACATTACCCTGCCTATCTTATTGACTTCTCACAGCGAAATAACTTGCTCACTTTACGAATGTCTTTGTGGATATAACTCAGTGGTATCATGTGATTTTAAATTATTTCTGTGTGAGGCTTGGAACTTATCGGGGCGGTCGGGTAGCCTAGTGGTTAAAGCTTTCGATCGTCATGCCGAGGACCCGGGTTCGATTCCCGACATGGGTACAATGTGTGAAGCCAATTTCTGATGTCCCCAGCAGTGTTATTGCTGGGATATTGCTAAAAGCAGCGTAAAACAGTCAGTCAGTTGTGGAAAGGGGCCTAGGACTAATAACTGTCCGATATTTAGACTTCATTTACAATTGACCTTCACTTTGTGTGAGTTCATTGGAGTATGAACCTTCATAGAGTGAGGGCCAAACTGTATGAACGTCGGAGCTTGATTATGACGTAATTTGTGACAATTTAAATGTGTCCCTGCCTTGCATGCTGGGTGTCCTAAAATATGGTTGTGGAAATGATTTTTATTATTTCTAAAGTTGCAAATGACAAAATAATGATATGGTTTAAATGACTGTTTTTTCGATAAATAACCCAAAAGAACATTTTCTTTTGATATGTTTATCGAACTTTGCATTTTTCCATGTTTCCATGTCAAGCCTGAGTTCACTTTGTTGTATTCCCAGACGTCTCCTGTGTCATTAGGACAGGGGCTACAACTGTCTACGTATCCCATGTTATTAAGAAGTTTGTTGGTAATATATGATGTAAGCTCTGATACTGTAACCATTGCAGCTTAGTCACGGTCGTGCAACTACAAGGTATAAAACTGATACTCAAAACTGTTCAGACAGGGCATGGGACTCTGTAAACATGGGCAAAATGAACGTTCAACTAAGGTAAAAAAATGCAATTAAGCAAAACACGGAACACATACACCTAGAAATTAGATAAGCACCCTTGGTTTTGCGACTTTATCTGTACAACAAAGAATCATTCGTGTCAAGCCTGAGCTATGGTAGAGAATTAAATGTCTTGTGTAAGATGAGACTCTTGACTAATGAAAACACAGAATGATGCAAATGCTCAATATTTTAATTGCAGTAATAACACAGTTACGATAGTTCTACCCTTCGCCTCATTCCTCCAGTGACTCTTCTGATACGATCAAGAGGTATTTGCTGCCACTCCCGATGCAATGCATCCTCTAAAACTGCCACATTCTGCACTGGTGGATCCATTGCCTGCAGCCGACGTCCAACAATGCCCCAAACATGTTCCAATGGATTCAAATCTGGACCCATCGCGGGCCAAGGCAAAGTGGCAATAGCGTGTCCTTGTAGAAATGCAGACACATCACGAGAATGATGGGGTCTAGCGTTGTCGTCCATAAACACAGGTCGAGTGGCAAGTGCATGCTTTTCAGAATGTGGCACAACCTGGATTGAGGATGTCATGGATGAAACGATCGCCACTGAGATTGCCTTGTGGCAGGTTTACAGTCATTTGATATTGCTCCCCACACCATGACGGCGCCTCCATCAGACGGGACTGTTGGCGCAATGTTCCTAGGAGAATACGTTGTGTTTCTGTGTCTCCAAACCCGCATTCCCCTATCTGTGACGTGCAGCAAGAATCTGCTTTCATCAGACCAGTAGGTCCGTCGCCACGTCCTCAGATTCCGATGACGCCGAGCCATACACCAAGCCAGTCTCTAATGATGAGCAGTGCCATGCTTTCCTGTGCTGACTAAACAATAGGATCATTGCCCATTCATATACCCTTACTTGCATCAATATCAACGTGCTTTTCCTGAAACCCGAGGTACCATGCTTCACGTTCACATGTCAGTTATTGTCATGACTGTACTCGAAATCGGCAGCCATTCTATGAATGAATATCATGAAACTTCTTTATTTTGTCAGGGGGTGTTTAATTGATTTCTTCATATATATTGTATATATCTTTAGCCCCACTTCAAATATGCGCATGCAAATTTGTCTTTATTATCGGGACGATTTCCAGTCCGCGATGTTCATATTGAAAAAAACACAAGGCTCCACATCTTTGAAAGGTTTGCAGGGGCCTTGAATGTTTTAACCTTAACAAAACTACTTCTGAGCATCAGTCGTATGACGCCCTTCGAAATCTTGGCAGAAAGAGCACGCCAGATTGTACCTACAAAATTGTGAAATGTAAACACTAAAGGCTGGAGCTGCTGGAATATTGCTCGACATGAAGGGAAAGTTGACTATTGGAAGGTTGACATTATCCCTTTTGTCGCACAGTCTAGTGGAGAGTTTTTGTCACTCTGAATCTGTATTCATGTATCTAATTATGAAACAGGTGTGGCAGTCTCGCTGGTCTCCTTTTTTTCTAGTTCAGGTAGGTAAATCAGTGAAAGGGAACTAGATAGTCCTGAGCCTCTGAAGATAAGGTATTTCGACTGTCATCTAAAAATGGAAAGCTGGCAAGAGTGTTTTTTGTGTTGGCTGTAAAGTTGTGGTTATATAATGACATGCATGTTTGGGTTATATTGCAATTCATCGGTTCATATACCAGATAAAACATTTCGAGGTACGATGACTCACAGTTAATAGTTCTGGACTGAATGATTGTTTTACATCCAGAGTGTTAGCGACAATATATCATCGGGAAAGAAATCCCTTATTCCAAATGTCGACTGTGTGTTGCAGCTTTTTCTCTCAAGGTCAAATTCAGTCTAGTTCGTAAACATAACCGCTACTTCCTGGATGTTCGATCCGCTATTTGCCGCTGATAGTTGACGTAATATGCTGCCAACGTTGTGATGTATCACAATCGGTAAACATCGCAACCAAGTTCAAGGACGTGTGACATAACAATAGCTTCAAACACATTCAATGAGGCATATTACACATCAACCTGCGATCAAACGCAAAGGTCCTCAGAGAACCTTGATCTCTGATTGATCAGTTGCCACTTTGGCATTGGAAGCACATAGTGAGTTAGTTAGGCTTCACGCCGCTTTGAACAACATTTCGATTATAGCATGGCGTATCAGATAAATGGAAAGGACAAAATATGCAGGTCGTAGACGTTTACAAAGTGGTGAAACCTACGAGTATGGTATGGTGCTGATACACCTAGAAACATAATCGGGTCGAACTGGGAGTCGAACCCACGACCATTGAACCCGCATCAACATCACATCGACGACTGAGCAACCAGCTGAGTACAAAACCCCAACTAGGTTGATTCATGTCAACGTATCCCATTTGCCTAGATCGATGCTCATGGACTCGATTATTTACAGACCACCGTCATAAAGATGGAATAGAGAAGATGACAAATCCCCCGGCCCCCACAAATTCGAAAGAACAAATCATCTGGTTGTTACAGCAAGTCTAACAAGAGTGATCTGTCCACCTCGATAAGAGTACCCGTATACAAGTAGTCACTGAGCTATCAAAACAATACCATGGGATTTGGATTCGGAACTTCGTTTTTGTAAGTCGGATCCTTTATTCCAAAGGTATAGTAAGTGGATGTCACACAATGGTACATGGCTTATGTTGTTATCTGTTGCATTACCAACTGTAGTTATCAATAGTTACTGAAGCTCACCTTTCACATTAAACTCATGACATCTCATATATTGCAGCTTAAGAGAAAAGTAGATATACATGATTACACTAAACATTTCCAATCTGTTGCTTTGGTTACCTTCACTGGTGTGAAAGCAGGCAGCAGACACGCAGACACGCACACACGCACTGTCAGTCCTATCGGACTTTCCGTGTGAGAAAGGTATTTTAAGCCATACATATGATAAAATGGTCTTATTTACTTTATGGCGACAAATACTCTCTCATTACGGTGTGTGCGAGCTGAAAATAACAAATCCATTTGGTAATAACTGAAGTCAATCAGATTAGAGTGAATTAGTTGGGTTTAACGCTGCAGTATTCCAGTTATATCGCGGCTTGTCAGCTTAATTTGGGAGGAAAGCCCAAAGTGCTGCAGGTCTCAGACGTTTACCACTTCGGTGAAACCCACGAGCACGGGTATGGTGCTGACAAACCTAGAAACATAATCGGGGCGAACCGGGATTCGAGCCCACAATCATAGGTTTCTAGCGTGCCCAAGGGACGCAACTCTGCACAGCGAATCGCGGCGCCTC
This sequence comes from Haliotis cracherodii, assembly GCF_022045235.1. Lineage (NCBI taxonomy): Eukaryota > Metazoa > Mollusca > Gastropoda > Lepetellida > Haliotidae > Haliotis > Haliotis cracherodii. The sequence goes on along the minus strand of NW_027266297.1, from coordinate 22,299,874 downwards.
AGACGACTGGGCCACCCGTTCCCCCAATCAGAGTAGACTTTTACCCCTGAGAAGGTAGCTAAATAACAAATATGATTTACAGAGGCTGGCTGAGCCAACAGTGTGTTTCTTCATTCCAGATTATATTCGGCGGGGTAGCCTAGTGGGCAAAGCGTTCGATCGTCACGTCGAAAGCCTGGGTTCGATTCTCCTCATGGGTATAATGTGTGAAGCCCATTTCTAGTGTAGCCCGCCGTCATATTGCTTGAATATCGGTACAAGCTGGGTTAAAACAATACTCACTCACTCGTTATGGTGAATATTAACCCTTACTGATCAAGATACCCGACGGTTAAATTCGAATATACCAAAGGACAATCGGCTAATGCACGTGACTTGTAAACCCGGCGCCAAATGAAGTGTCCGCGGATCAGGCTGACCCTTGTGTATCAACACGAACAACAATATAATCTTGTGAATTTATCTATTTAAACATAGTCACACGTAACACGATAACCCGAATCACCTGTTATCAGGTAATCTTCACATGTGGTGTTACCTTACGTAGGTTGGTGTTATGACGTCACAATGATAACATCTTGCTCTCCCTATTGTCCAGCACAAATTGCATTGGACGCGGACATTTCTGACAACAGGCCAAACGTTTGGTTAGACTCACCAGAAGAGTGCGTTTGGCCACCATAGAAAACATGAAACAATATCAAGGTGGAGGAAATATATTCTATTGCATGGTTCAGATGGACCCGTGAAGATCCGGGGTAGATTAGGTCTTCAGCAACCCATGCTTGCCGTAAAAGGCGACTAACGGGATCATGTGGTCAGGCTCCCTGACTTGGTTGATGCAATATGGTCCAATTTCGTGGATCGATGCGCATGATGCCAATCACTGGATTGTCTTGTCCAGACTCAGTTATTACAGATCGCTGTCATATAGCAGGAATATTGCTGAGTGCGGCGTTAATCAACAAACACATAGTGAATGTTAATTCTTTTTGTCTTCATTCTAGTCAGTATTTACATTTTTTACAAAAGCTACTTAGATCAACCCCGAAATATTTTTAATTTACTTATTATTTAGTCGATGTCGGCCATCTTGCATTCTGTGGTCAGTCGCAAGAGAGGTCACATGTTATGTTATGACAGGTTCAGGTTTGCTTTCAAAACAATTAAGTGTAAGGTGATGAAATATATATCATGCAGGTATGTTTAAGGCATTAGTGCCAGTCTCCTAGGGATTAGCGTGTCATCGTACTCCTCATTGCTCATAATTTCAATATCGGGTTTGCCCCGACCAGACCCTATTATTTAACTGGCTGCCGTGATGTAGCTTGAATATCGCTGGGTGCGACCTTACACCAAACAGTACCAACGTCTGAACATCTTGCACTTGATGTGAGAGCTGCAGTCAGCAATATTCACGGCTGTCTGTAAATAGCATTGGCCTGGCAAACTAGGGGTTGATAGCACGAGCAACGATGTACGCATTTTACAACATTGAATGGCGAACAGCCAGTCACGGTTCACATTGTGAACACCCGATCTTTATTTATGTCAGATCTTACGTCTGTATGGGATGCTTGGTACATACTGTTCCCCGGAATAGTGAGTGAGTGAGTGAGTGAGTATGGTTTTACGCCGCTTTTAGCAATATTCCAGCAATATCACGGCGGGGGACACCAGAAATGGGCTTCACACATTGTACCCATGTCGGGATTCCAACCCGGGTCTTCGGCGTGACGAGCGAACGCTTTAACCACTAGGCTACCCGACCGCCCCTGTTCCCCGGAATAACCACGAGGATATTATGGCAGTAAGACGTCACACAAACATCAGCTGGTCACCAGAGCTCCATGCGTGTTGTAAGAACCAATTTAAATGGTCATTGCGTGTTATCATTCAAAGACGGCTTTGGAAGTTGCTCATGATATCGATCACTCGTTTGCATGAAATGTTAGAGACATTGTCGTGATATATCCGTGATATTGCTGACTGCGGCGTCAAACGACATTCACTCACACCCAGGTGATCAATATAGTTCTGCGCATAAGGCAACGTTCTTGCTGAACTTTTTACAATCTGATGTCTACAACGTACTACAGGTAAGTAACGAACATATTGCACATCTAACTGAATCCATCACTAACGCTTCTGTAGGTCTGCCATGGATATAGAGAAATGTTATAACGTAGGTCATTCTTATTCTGAACTTCCTATGAATAATGAAGTGGAGGACATGAGAACAGCTTATTATACTTGACGGATACTGACATTATAAACCGGATTTTGAAGTTCGTTTATTCGTCCATGATGTTCGTTTTGCCTGTATGTGGATACCAAAAGCCTATACCTGGTTGCACGGGTCGGATAACAAGTATTCATTTGTTAACGATGCATCGACTCCGAGAAGAGGATACGGTCAATGCATAACACAGTGTGTTTAGTTCTCCTGCCAATAAATCTCTGTCTCCATTAAGTGATTTTCCACGTGTATGGCTTCACCAACACAATTAGTTGAGAAGGCTCGGGGTCGTTGCTTTTGACAGGACAATGTTTATGTTCTTTCGGAACTGCTCAGCATATTGTGAAAAAAGCGTTGAGTAAATATCATAATGTGCGGTCGATCAGCTTCCAGACTGATGATGTCTCGTCATGCACTGCCGAGTCACGGAGCCTGTCAGCGTCTGACCATTTCAAAATATCTCAGTGCTTCAGCCACACTGCTAATGTGCGAATTGGATTCGTTCGCCGTCTCACTAATTCTTCGGCTCCTAATCAAGAGAAAGCAAGGCACTTCCAACGAAGCATCGCCAATAATGACGCCCCAATAAATACCAACACCGCGTGATATATTGGGATTTCTTATTCTCTTGGCTTGTTCCGCTGTTCGTGAAATTATCGTCGCTTTCTCAAGCGCGAGGGACATAGCAATACGTCAACCCGAAGGTTGTATATAGTTAACCTCCCGGGGGCTCCTTTTTCAAATTTAATTTCCGTGTACTGGTTGAGTAGCGGGGAATTGAAGAATGTTTAAACTCGTTTGTCAAGTGTACGTCTCTAGATTAACTGGTGCGGTGGCAGGTTGTATTTGAAGCAGACGATATTGTTAGCCGACGATAAGACTAATTTTCTTCAAAGGGAAGAAAAACTTAACTATAAATAGATGAACTTATGCTGTGCGGTCGATGTGGATTCGTCTCAATCAAGGGAACTAACGAAGTTCGGTGACGGCGAGAAAGTCCACAACTGTTATATTCGGTAATTGGCACCAGGACAGACGACTGCAGCCGGCAGCCGACCTCTTCCTCGTTCACTGCATCTCTATTGTTCTGGTATAGGTATCATGCAGCGCGGTGAGTTACTCACGTCTGCTGGAGCGTAGCAGACGATCTCCCAAGGCGGGAACTCGTAGACTTCCGCGTGCGCGGTTATGCTCATAGGATACACGCGAAACACGACTATCCATTTGGAAGATGTCACTCCAGTGGACGGGGCTCGTTGTTGGGGCCTACTTGATAGCTCTTGTGATCACGTCGGGGGCTGAGGAATATGTCGTTCGGGACACCGATTATGGACAGGTCAGAGGCTTTGTTAAAACTGTGCTGGGCTCCAAGAAGGTTGAGCGATATTTTAGGGTCCCGTTTGCTGCACCACCTGTGGGAGAACTCCGATTCGAGGTAAGTGATAGTTTCGTTTACAATTTGATTCTCAGGGGAATCCAACATATCTTAAAACAGTCATTCTTTCACAAGACATTCCCTGGTCTATATGAAATGCGTTCGTCAGATTTTTAATGTGCGTAGTCGGGTTTCTAAATAGCTTTTCTACAAAGAAATCGTTCATGTAATACCCTTTTCTGTTTCGATATGTGCATGGCATGTATTGCGTAGTGTTCTAAATCACTTGTCAGGCTATGCCGCCGCCATAAAGATATAGCCTTCCAGGCGAGGTATGTAAATAACATATCTGACGTGCATCATTTTAATTTCTCCATGTGCATATACGCTCTACACACAGAGGAACAGAGAGGGGATGAATGCAATATGTAACGAGAAGTGAAGTCCACCGACTCGAATTTCTCGGATATTTGTATAGTTCTGTGAAAATTTCAGTTTCCATACAGGATCCAAGCGGATGCATAGCATACCTGCCCGATAGTCAATAATATATGTTTGTGTTTTTTTTTACCTCTGGGATGTCAATGAATACGATCTCCTAAATCGACGTTTCAGGCAGCGGGGTAGTTAAAGCGTTCGCTTGTCACGCCGAAGACCGGGCTCGATTCTTCATATGGGTACAATGTGTAGTCCATTTCTGGTGTCCTCCGCCGTGATACACTGCTAAAACGCTACGCAAAACCACACTCGCGATGTTTACTAAACTAACATACCTGTTACTTTTGTAAACTTGGCTAATAACTTTATGGAGTTCACTCAGCACATTACATTAACCCATATGCAAAAAACCACTGGCCCCTCCTGGTATATCAAAATAAACATATTCATCACGGAGGTGATTACATCTTTAGGGTTAATTATATGCTACTCAAAATAAGTTAAGGTCGATGCCTTCATATTACTGCAGTTAATCTGTCATGGCACGACAGTTTAACTGTAGTAATACGAAAGAATCGGATGGTCATTACTTCTTTTGAGTAGTATATTTTGAAGATTTAATGATTGTATAAAGACTCACACCGATCGGATTGGCAATGTGTAATCTTTTTAAACCAACGTCCTGTGAGACATCTGAACCGATTCCATAGGACGAAGGTCACTTGGCTGTGTTGCCTTCCCAGTGCTAGGGGACCCGTGAAGATCCGTGCTTGTCATAAGATGTGATTAACGGGATCGTGTCATCGTATCCTAATTTCATAGATCGACGCTCATGATGTATATCACTGGTTTGCCTGGTCCTGACTCGATTATTTACAGACTGTCTTCATAAAGCTGGAATATTGCGGCGTAAAACAACAAACAAAACGAACAAACCATTGCTATGGCTTCCTGAAATAAGAGTTAGTAATCTGACAAAGGAACTCCAGGTATGATGCCATCATATGCTGTGATCTCTTGGCCGTCGACATCAGATAAGATGAGAAACGCTTCACTTATTAACATCAACCCAATCAGTATGAGTGAGTGAGTTTGACGCCTATTTGAACAAACACTATTTCAGTTATATCACTCAGCTTGATTTGATGTAGGAGGATGGACCAAAGTGATGCAGGTCTCAGACATTTACCGTTTTTGTGCAACCCACAAACACGGATATAGTGCTAACCTGTATTTCGTTAATACATTAATATTGATGCCGGATAATCCAGCCGGGCGTTCTGAAAGGGTTTCTGAAGTGAGTCACCAGCGCTTACATCGATACCTAGATGACGCGGTGGAGTAGCCTAGTGTTTAAATCGTTCGCTCGTCACGCCGAAGACCCAGGTTCGACTCTCCACATGGGTACAATGTGTGAAGTCCATTTCTGGTGTCACCCGCCGTGAAACTGCTGGAATATTGTTAAAAGCAGTGTAAAATCATACTCACTCACTCGATACCTAAATAGGAAACACCTCCGCGAAGCGGGTTATACAGATAATAATTATAGATAGCCTATCGTTTTGATACGTAAGTTAGTCATGTAAGTTACCGGTGGTCAGTCATCTCGGTCTATCACTCGAAGATCAAGTCTTAATATTTTATATTATTTTAAAATATATTGATCTCGACAATTCTAAAAAATCTGTACAAGAGGACACAGTGAATGTTATTTCCGGCTGAGAATTTACGGCTTTGCGCCCAGGTTTATGGGAAAAAACATATGAACAGGTTTGGCGAATGAAGATATTATTTTATAACATCTCATAGCTGCTCGTGTTTGAAATGTAGGATTCTTCAATCTTCTCCTGAATTTCTTAACGACATGTGTGATTTAGTGTTATCAATTTTAACAATTTGCCAGCGAACATTTAGTAGACAAGTGGCAGATTTACGTTCGGCTTTTAAAGACGTGAAATAATGCTTCAACTTATCAGCAGATTATCATTTCTCATCCGCCGTTGTGTTTCAACAAGTTGGTACAACCTGTCCGATCAGTCCATGTTATTTTACATATCGCCCATGCAAATTGTCAGTTTCTTAGGTTTCAGGTCAGGTTGGTTTTATTAACACGGCAGTTAACAATCTTCGTGCTATGTAACGGAAGCCTTGATATTTATCATAATTGTTTTGTTTCTAAGACCGAAATGTTGCAATTAACTTACTGAGTAGCGTATCTAAAGTCGATTTACAGGTGCTTAGAACATACAATTCTAAATGCCACATCTTCTTATTTGGTAAATATCTAGACGTTAGTGGTGACTCATTGCGTAGACTAATGAAATCAATCACCGGATTGTCTGATCCGGAGACTATTATTTACAAACCGCCGCCAAATAGCCTGAATATTGCTGAGTGCGGCGTAAAACAATCAAACAAACAAACAAATGCGAGTTCTGTATATTTTTCTGTTTGGCCTTAGCATGTTTCTAGGTTTTTCCTCACTGTCTGTCAGTTGGTTTGAGGAGTACTAAACGTCTAAGACTTATCACTTCGGACTTTCCCGACCATGCAGGATTTTCTCGAACACCTGATCTCATCTCTGATTTTCAGTGATCCATTTATATAATTGTCACCACTATTTCTCATTTTACGCCCAGTGGAATCTATTTCTGCAGATACTCGAGACTGGTTAATGTCTGGCGTTGACGTATGTTTATTGCAATATTAAGTCAAATTAAAGTGTTAAACCAAATTCACACTCGTTATCTTTTTGTACACCATTGTAATAAAACCTAATGGCAGTATACCAAATAGAGTAAATCATATGTACAATAAATAAGTTGTACATGTACACTGGTCACAACATGCGTTATCTACTGGAAGCCAATTTCAGAAATAGGTGAGTTGATGCCAAATGTTGTTTAACGTTGCCTTCAAGATTGTAATAGTCTAGACTTGTGATGGTTTTATAGCGCTAGCCAACTGAGATACCTTGCTGAAGACACATAATAATGATTCCGAACCGACCATTGCTTGTTTTAGCCTCTTAATGTCAAGAGTAAGGTAGGGTAACAACAAATACTATACTTCACCGTCTTTAGGTATGAAGACCGCCTCGGTGGTCTAGTGGTTCGATTCCTGACCTTATTGTTTTCCTGCCTGGTGCTCGGCATTCAGGGGCTAATACAAGGGTTGGTAGTTCACCGTTTCTGGGTGGGGTATTCATGTTAAACTGCCGCATGGTTTCTCAGTGGGCTAGCACTACAAAGCCGGCAAAAGTCTTGTCTAGTTCAAGCAACCATCCACCCACCTACACACGCCGCTATGTATACAAGTACAATAATCTTGAACGTGAAAACCCCCATTTTTTATCTCTATTTCTATATGCTTGTGAATAAGAGATGTCCACGTCACAAGTACATGTTACGTTCTAAGAACATACTAATGGTTGGCCTTCCTTAATTCCTTACGACACTTACGCCCTTACGACACTTACAACACTTACTTTCTTACGACACTTACAACACTTACTTCCTTACGACACTTAAAACACTTACTTCCTTACGACACTTAAAACACTTACGCCCTTACGAGATTTACGCCCTTACAAGAGTTACGCCCTCACGACGCTTACGCCCTTACGAGACTTACAATACTTACTTCCTTAAGACACTTACGCCCTCACGACGCTTACGCCCTTACAAGACTTACGCCCTCACGACGCTGTCGCCCTTACGAGACTTACATATGTCAGCATAAGCTACACCGAACCCCAAATGAAGATTGTGCAGAAAGATCACTCTTTCAACGTTGCGCGTGTGTATCGAAAGTACATGTCAATCTCCAGAAACTTATGCTTGCATTATTTGAGAAGACCTCATTCGAAACCTTCTTTGAATCATTTAATTCAATTATTCCCTGACATAACATCAGATCAAGTGTAATGTCGAACAGCGTCCACTGACAAACTCGAGCCAAGTAATTATTTTGTTATAATTATAAAGTTTTAAATTTAGAACTAATTCCACGACCAGTTAAACTTAATGAAAACCCTTTTGACAAAGCACGAGCCTAGCCTACGCAAGTATCGTCAAAAAACATTTGCAAGATCAATAGATAGACAATCCAGACTCTGAAAAAAGACATTACAAAACAGACATTGACCTTGGTTAAAAAGCGCAATATTTGTCACCAGGAGCTCGGTTCCAGCGATCCGCCTTTCGTCACTAAGAAAACCCATTTCTCTTTTCTATACTAGTATTAGCCTTCTAGAAAGTCACGAGGAGGCGATTTGAGGTCGCCCTATTAATGCTCCTTGGATGATCTATGATGTAGCACATTTATATCCGGTATAGACAGAGTCATCAGACAACAGATTGCAGAGGCCGTTATTAGCCTAGATAGGAACACAATACCACATTGTTACATTTTAGATTCCGCGATAGGTCGAGGCAGAGGACACAGAGCGAGATGGCAATGAGTAACATGGTGGTCAGCGAACTGTAATGACAACCCTTTGTCCTTGACTGCAAGGTCGTATTTTACTGTTTCAGAAGAACCTTTGGGTTAATATGGGCTTGGTATAAGTCAGAAACATGGAACTGTCATATCCTGTCTTGAATATTAGTTGTCAGATGCGATGTACTCGGACCTTCGAGACATATTGAAGGTCTATTCTAGGGAACCACGCCTGTGAAATGTGCTGTCTTTGTGTCCCATGTCAACAGATTGATGTTGGAAATTCGGTAAAAATTAAAAATGTTTGTGTAAAATTAGACACATAGGTTAGGTTAAAAACAGACTGGTAGGCACGTCATATAAAAGGGAGGTTACTCTTAATTCTCGTGGTTGTTCCAAGGTCCGATCAGTCCGTGTTCGAACACGATTTTCTAATTTGTCTTAGCCGTTTAATTCCAAAAGTAGGGCTACTATTTAAAACGAAAAGCAGCAATTGTTCCTGTTTCATCCAGGGAGCGGGATTGAATGAATGTAGTTTTAATTGAGGTTGCATCAGAGAAATGAAATTTTCGACAATGCACAGAATTCTTTTAATGCCATTAAAAATACGAGAATTTCTTTTCAGCAAAACTGATTTATATGAAGTGTTCCGTGAGTCTTCAAACTACTGTCACAAAATACACTGATGTATTCCCTAGAGAAGCTGTTAAAATCTATTTCTATAGCACTGACATTATTCAACGAGCTCAATAAGAAGGAACAAGGACGACAGCGGATGCATTGGCCATTTTTATGCTTCTCATCACTGCTTTCAAATGATGAAAAATCGTAGTTTCACGGATATTGAGTGCGAAGTCTTCTTTTATGTAAAAACCATTTTTTAAGTCCATGATACGTATAACTTGTATAATGGCAACTGTTCGTGTAGCATCTTCAAGTATTGTTCTGATGGTAGAAGGACAGCCAAGGATATGGTGGCTCCAGGGTAAAGGCAAAACAAGAGTCAGCATTCGTACGGACAATGTAACGATGTTCTGACAGCACATGCCGACTTTGTGACGTCTTCAGGGTGAAGCCCATGTCTGGTGTTGCACTATGTTATGTTGCTGGAATAATGTTGAATGCGGCGTAAAACCATACTCACTTGCTGTAATTCGCGTCACGTTCGGTTGTGTAATATGTACCTTGAACTAGTACCACGTGGTCCTTGTGGTACTTGTAGCTGAAAGTCAGCGTTGTTATATATGGAGGGTGGTAAGGGTCTGAATGATTATCAAATTGTTTTAGTTAGATAATTGTTAATCTAAATGAAAGGCCATGGTTAGGTTCAGTATGCGTGTGGATGTTTTAACTAGGTACTCAAATCAACCCGAGTAGTAGACACTCTCTGCCATACTTGTTCTTTAGTATGAGGTAACACGAATTATAAGGGGCAGGAGTTGCGTCTCTTAGTCATGCCAGGATCCGCTGATAATGAATACTGGTTTATCATTAATCCTTGGTTCATCAAAACATAACCGTCAAGATGACGCATTACTAAAACATACGATAGTGGGTACGTTGCTGACATATCAAAGATACAAATCTTGCAAATTGTGACTTCGAACAACCATCAGAGTATCCTGGTACAACCAAGGGAGACAACATTGGTACAGCTTGTTGATGAAACTTGATGTCCGGTATTAATAGTTTTCGGTGTTGAATAAATAACACGCTTGGCAGTATCTAGCCCATGTATATATCGTGTCAAATATTTGTAAAAAAAAACCTAGCTGTTTCCTTGATATTCCTCATATTTCGGGGAATGTACCAATGATTCCGAAGCGATGTGTGGATTTATAGAGTGGAAAATGGATGAAGGTATGACTGATTAATCACGACTCGCATGAGACAATATGATGAACACTGTTTAAGTTCCTTAGATTATTGATATTTATCAGGATTGCGTGGGATGTCGCATGGAGGGACCTTGACGCAGCAGCTGGACAAATGTGAAGTGGTATTCTTTTCAGCACGATTCTTTCGTTCCATGAGATTCGCATTTTGTGGTGATTATGAGTTTGATTAATTGATTAAAAAAATGTACAGCATTCAAAATTGATGTCATCATTTCAAACCGTATTGTTAAAATCTTTCGAAAACAGGAGCATCTTCTTTTTTTCGGTGATGTAATAGAATCTAACTAACTGCATAGTCTATTCTGGATAAGACATTGTTTTACAGGCTAACCACTGGGCTATGGCGAGTTATGGGTGTAACGGAATTGGCTGTAGATCCAACGACCGTTGTATCCGTGGCCAGAGCAACACATCTCGAAACCAGAGTGTTGACGCATCTGTTTTCGTATTCAAGGCTTTTCAAGGTTGTGATAAACTGACGGGTAAAAGAAAGTATACCGAGTTTGTTTTTCATGAAATTGAAAATTGAAAGAACTGTTGTCACATTTGATTCTGTCTATTTAACCATCTCTCATTCCTGCAACAGTTTGTGAAAAGTGATCTGTGGTTGGGTAATTTTGTGTACAAAACGTGGTTCAATGAAGACTGCGGTAATACATGAATTTGCAACATGACACCTGTCATGTTTTAAATGTAAATGTGTGCCAAAAAGGAAATTTATTGATTTCCAAAGATGAGATGTCTAAGATACCCACCGTTAAAGTTTGAAATCATATCATATTTTAAAAATTACACCCATTTAGAGGTATGTACAGTGCTGACTGAACGCATGTTTGATACCGCATCTTATATTCATCTGTTGGAATCCATGCCGAGTCGTCTAATGGGACTGGTCGGCTCGGAGTCAGTTTACTGCGTCTGAGTTGTATTCATGTTAAACTGCGGCATGGTATATCAGTGGGCTAGCACTATAAAATCGGCACTAGTGCAAGCACACACACACACACACACACACACACACACACACACACACACACACACACACACACACACACACACACACACACATACACACACACACACCGTATATTTTACATCATATCCGAAAGCAACGCTCTTGTAGAAAATACTGTGGGGCATCTACGGTTATCCGTATCAGTATCCGTACATTTTGGATACGTGTTCTGCATCGGTTTCGTTCGACCCAAGACCGAATTTTGCGGATACACATGGATCTTCGGATGGAATAGCCCCTGTAGTGACGTCACATTATGTGAACCCCTGATATTTCCACTTTTGCACATCAGTGTGGAAATAACTACGGACAAGATTTCAAGATTCTTTATTTCAGTATTGGAGGCCTCGTGGCCCAGAGTACAATACATTTATATCTAACTTATTTGTGGATCTCACACAGTTGATTTACAATGTTTCCATAATATGTGACGTAATACATACTACATAATTATGTTTGTTTGTTTCTTGTGTTTTACAAATTTCTCTTTAGGTACAAAGCAAGACCTTTGATTGTTGAATGTGTTGTAGAGGACATTAGTTCAATTAATTTTTGACGAGAAGGATGTTTATGGTAATACTGTGGAATAAATGTGTTTCTACTTTGCTTATAGTATGAACAGAGTAGTACAAAATGGTACTCGTCCTCTACAACTAATTCATCGCACTGGTCACAGTATAGCATCAGCTGATCAACATTTGTTTTCGCATTATTTTTACTATAACGCAGTTTTTGTATTTTCAAACTATGCGAAAGAGTGCGGAACTTAGCTAATACACAGATCAAGTCTTTATCTAAAACACCCGATGTGATATACATCTCTGGCGCTAGTAATGACTTGTATGAATTATAATGTGACAGGAAATGTGAGCTGGTAATCTTTTGAAACCATTTCTGTATCTCCATATCTACACATCTCTGTTTAAACATAGTTATGAAACCCTTCGTGTTTCCACAATCCTGAGCAATCCAGACATAACCAAAACCTGTTTGAAATAACAACATCCTGACATGTGAAACCCAGTTCAAAGCCCCAATCGCATCGTGTGACTGTAACATTTTATAACAGGCATAGGGGTAACGCTTCGGATTCATACGAATAAGTCTACACCAATATTTTAGACACCTGCTAAAATAATTTATACATAGGTTATAACGGCCAACTTCGCCCAAAACGGCACTTGAAGACGCTTGTTTTCCCAGTTTCAAAAATCTTTTAAAATATAAACTTTGTACTCTTTCTATAGATCCTCTGTATGTATATCCCCAAATTTCACTGCCATAATATAGAATGGGTGCAATTTTTGAATCAAACAAAGCAACAATTGTCTTCAAAGATATATCTGGATAAGTTTTCATAAGTTGAAATAACGGAAAACATGACTTTCTAGCTTGTAATGAAATAGTCTCACAAGCTTTAGACCAGATTAACCTGGAAGAAAATATAATGCCCAGGTATTTATAATGTGAAGTTGCTTGCATTTCCATAGATTTATAAAACCATTTTTCCACTTTTTTTAGATACCCCCCGTTTCTGAAAACAATAATATTTGATTTTTCCATATTTACCTCCATTGCCCATTTATTGCAAAATAATTCTAATATATCTAATTTTCTTTGCAATTCTATCACAGAGTCTGCAAGTAGGACAACATCATCTGCAAAGAGCAGCAGCTTAATTGTTTCAATAACTTCATTTACAAAAATGCCCCGGCATTCACTTGCCTCAATTTCAGACACTAATTGATTAATAAAGAGAATAAACAATAATGGGCTCAACATACAGCCCTGTCTTACACCACAAGAGGTGTTAAAAACATCCGATCTGCTATTACTTATCTTCACACATGCACAAACATTTTTATACATATTTTCAATAACTTTATACATTTTACCATGAACGCCTTTTTGGAGAAGTACAAACAATAGTTTCTTTCTATCAACAAAATCGAACGCCTTTCTAAAATCTATAAAGGCGGCATAAAAGCGATGTTTTGGTTTTCTTAAATACTTTTGACACAACGCCTGCAAAACAAAAATATTATCAGTTGTTGAATGATCCTCTCTAAAACCAGCTTGGGATTCCGATAACATCTCATTGATTTCAGCCCAGTATCTAAGTCTATGTTCAACAACAGAAGTAAATATTTTACCCATTATATTTAAGAGGGATATTCCTCTATAATTGTTAGGATTTGTTGACTCACCAGATTTATACAAAGGAATTATAAGGCCAATATTCCAGGCACAAGGGAAAGTCCCTGTCTTTAAAATGGCATTGAAAAGTATATTTAAGTATGGGACGATATTCATGCAATATTTATAAAACTCGGGTGGTATTCCATCCGATCCAGGCGCCTTACCTAATTTTAAAGTTTTCAATACTTGTTTTATTTCCTCATCTGTTATCATATCTGAAAGCACCTCAGTATCGTTACATTTCTCACAATTCAGAGGATCATGATGTCTGATAAAATCTGCCACAGATTTATCAAACTCATTATCAGAAACTTGTTCAGGATTTAAAAGTTCATGAAAGTAAGTAACCCATACAGACGGTGGCACCCCAGATTTTCGACTGCGGTACTGTAATAAACGTTTAACACTACTCCAGAAAGTTTGGCAGTTTTTATTTAGTAGGGCGGAATTTATGGACTCAATCGTTTTTTGCTTAAAACACTCTTGTTTTTCATGACATAATTTTCTAAAATTTCTTTTAGACTCAAGGTACAACCTCAAATTTAGGGGACTTTTTGTTGTTCGAAGAAGGTGCAAACGGTTGTATTTCAACTTCTTTAATACATTACATTCATTATCGAACCACTGAGGTTGATTATGAACCTGAAATGCATCTGATTGTACTTTCCTTACTTTCTCAAAATGAGACCCTGCAACATAAAATAGATTTGTTAATTCATCTGCAGCTTCATCTATGTTCTCATTTACTAAGTTAGAGAATTTCTGAATAATTGATTGTACTTTATCCGAAGAGAAATTGGCGTTAAATTGTTGTTTTCCACCTTCTTCCCAAATATATCTTGGGATACTTGTTGTATGTACGTTATCTTTGGGATACTGAGGGATTGGATTTGGACAATAACTAAAATGGCATGATATTGGTACGGACAACGTAACTAAGGAAGCGTGTTATGGATACGGGGGCGGAAAAAACCGGACAGGTGCGTCACAATTGCTGCGTCTCTTAGGCGTGCCCGAAACCTGTAACCGTGGGATCGATTCCCGGTTCGCTTTGCTTATGTGTCAAGGTTTGTTAGCACCATACCCGTACTCGTGATAAACGTCTAAGACCTGCATCACTTGAGACTTTCCTCCCACATCAACCTGACAGGCCGTGATAAAGCTAACACATTGTTCAAAACGGCGTTAAGCTAAAATCGCTCTCAGTACATGCTGCGTTGTCAATACATGCCACTTGCCTCTCCTGTGAAGGCGGCCACAAGATGCCCCTGGAACACCTGTCGACATGTATATTAGGTAATCAAGGAGGGAAAATTGCCTCAAGGCAACATTGTTTACTTTACCATGCACACAGATAAATCTAAAGCCCCTTGCATAACACACGAACAGCTGATAAGAAAGATTACCGCGAACAAGGTTTGGATGTTAAATGTATGGCCACTCTGCTGATGTAATGCCCATGAGGATCGATACGATGTCCTATTTCTTTATTGATTGAAGTTATTGAAAAACAACTTTAAACAATAAAGAATATAATGTTTTTAAAAAAGACGTTAAGAAAACGTTATCGTATTATAATCTACCTCATAGTATGGTCTGTATGTTTGAATTCCTTACAGTTTGTTTGGCTGGTGTGAAGATTCGGGTATAAAATACAGCTAACTACGGTTAGAGTCATCGCAAAGGGACCACTTATTTTGTTCGTTATAACCGGAGTTCGTTATAAGCATTGTGTCTGTGTGTGGATGCGGATGTTTTGATAGCAGGTAAGAGATTAGCAGTCAAAATAAAAAAAATAAAATAGAAAAATAAAAAAATATTTAAAAAGTATTAAAAAAATAGTTCGTTATAAGCGGGTTCGATATAAAGTAGTTTGCAGTCGAAGGTGGACGATGTACTGTTTGCTTTATCCACGATGCACACTTCCAGTCATTAAGCGCCAACTTAAACACCGAAGATGCAATATAGCCACAGGGAATACAACAACAGCTGGTGTGACGTAACTGACTTTCATTTTGGGATATACGCTACCATACACACATATATACAAAACTACTCAACGCAGTTTCGGCGATATCTCAAACATATTACGACAAAGTACGATGTGCCGGGAAGCTTGCTTGCAAATACGGTCAGAAAGTACAGGACGAGTGAGTATGGTTTTACGCCGTTTTTAGCAAGAATGCAGCAATATCACGGCGGGGATAAACCCAGACATGGGCTTCACACATTGTATCCATGTGGGGAATCGAACCCGGGTGTTAACCACTCGGCTACCTCACTGCGCCATTGATGTACGATGTGTTATGATATAAAGAGTGACTAAGTTTTTAAAAAAACGACACTGATATGATTATATTTGTTAAGTATATTGACACAGATAGTACCTATAATCATAGCACATCATAACACATGCATCTGACCCGTGAAGACCCATGTTTGCCGTAAAAAGGCGTCCATGCTAGTCGTGAGAGGTGACTAACGGGATCGGGTGGTCAGGCTCGCTGACTTGGTTGATGTGTGGATTTCGTGGATCGATGCTCATGGTATTTTACTACTGGATTGTCTGGTCCAGACTCGATTATTTACAGACCGCCGTCATATAGCTGGAATATTTCTGAGCGCGGCATTGAACAACAAAAGAACCAACCGAAGTTCTCTGGTAGGCGGATCTGGCACGATTGGTCGCGGCATACATGCACGAATTGTTTATAGAGTTTTGCCAGACAATGTAACGTGAGGCGACCTCACCGGATGCTGTGGAGCCAAATTCTAATTTTCCTATCACGATTTTACAAACGCGCATAGATTACACACACATGTTATTAAAAACTTTGGATCCACGTGGTACCATGCAGTGTTGTTTCCGCCTCCGTTTCCCCTCTGTCTCTTCAAAGGATCGTTGAAAATCAGTGACCGCCTCCGTGGTCTAGTAGTAGAGCTTCCGCCCGGAGAGCGGAAGGTCCGGGGTTTGACCCCGGCCGCGTCATACCAAAAGACGTTAAAAGATGGTACTTGTTGTTACCCTCTCTGGCGCTCGGCATTAAGGGGACTGGTCTGCTTGGAGTCAGGATCCTGTGTCTGAGTGGGGTATTCATGTTAAACTGCGGCATGGTATCTCAGTGAGCTAGCACTATAAATCGGCATCAGTCTGGACGAGTACAAGCAGCCACACACACACACACACACACACACACACACACACACACACACACACACACGTGCATGCACGTCGGTATTTAAATGCAATAATCTTGGGGGCGACGTTAAACCCAATTTCACCTCACCTGAAAATCAGCGATGACACCAGGTGTTCGCAGGGGAGAAAACATTTTTAGTCCACTTTAAAAATGCAAATTTCTCCTCGTCCTTATTATATCTTAACTATTGGGCAGTTTGGCAAGGACAATAGGCCTAGTGCCAATTTCTAACGCTGGTTAGCGAAGGGTCAGACAGCGACAGCCATTCACCAATTTGCATAAAAAGTAAGTGTTTGTTTTCTAACGCCGCACCAAGCATTACTACCCCAATGACCCCATCTCAATTTATGATGGACCTTCACAGCGGGAGATAATAGAAGAGAATAAAACGTGATTGGCTGAAGTTGCACTCGTAACTATGTAATCATTTATCAGTACACTCCACCGCGTTGAAGTGGGTTAATGGGAAACCTTAGATTCAGACATTGATTTACCATGCATTTACAGTTGGGATCGTGCATCAACTTGGCGATGAACATCTTGAAATAAATGGATGAAAGTCGATGATGATTAAAACTTTGCGGATAAATCAGTGTGTGTCTTACATCCAAAGTAAATCAAAGTTTCTGTTAGATGGTATGCGGCAGACAAACAAAAGTCATCACTGTGGGTAATTACAGCGCTGTAATAGTATCATCATCATCATCATCATCATCATCATCATCATCATTTATAATGCCCCCAAATTTCCATTCGGCAAGTGGGTGCTAATAGCGCTACACTATCATTATGATCCTGATCATCATCATCATCATTTAAAAGAGCGGTCGGGTAGCTAGCCTTGTGGTTAAAGCGTTCGCTCGTCACGCCGAAAACCCGGGTTCGATTCCCGACATGGGTACAATGTGTGAAGCCCATTTCTGGTGTCCCCCGCCGTGATATTGCTGGAATATTGCTAAAAGCGGCGTGAAGCCATACTCAATCAATCAATCATCATTTATAATGCCCCAGGGTGGCCCAGTCGTCTAAGGCGCCGCGATTCGCTGTTCAGAGTTGCGTCCCCTGGGCACGCCAGAAACCTATGATTGTGGGTTCGAATCCCGGTTTATGTTTCTAGGTTTGTCAGCACCATACACGTGTTCGTGGGTTTCACGAAGTGGTAAACGTCTGAGACCTGCATCACTTCGGGCTTTCCTCCCACATTAAGCTGACACGCCGCGATATAACTGGAATACTGTTAAAAGCGGCGTCACTCACTCAACCAACTCACCCAACTCACTCACTCTCTAAATGAAGGATCGGACACATTGAGAATTTGATCTGCTTTTGCAGTGGAGGTTGTGGGTGTAAAAACTGTATGTAAACTCTTTTAGTGATATGTAAATAGAAACTGATGTGTTATGATAATGGGATGTGTTGATCATTCAGTGACATGACATCCTCCTACTTGACCCTTGAGGTACCACCATCAGTTTTCACTCTCAGATTACTTGATTGGAGTAACAGTCGTTTATTGTAAATCCTTTTATAACTTGATATAAAACCGCCCAGATGAGCTTCCGTTCTTGTCACTATTCGCAGTTTAAATTTCACTCATCGGCATAAACTGTCACGACAGTTGGCGGAAATCAGTTCCGTGGGCCGTGATGTGAAAGTACGTTAAGTCCTTTCTGTACACAATTAAAATGAACAAAGTGTTTCGTAAAAAAAATGGTGAAACATGACAGACAGTGAGTGAGTGAGTGAATGAGTGAGAGTGTCAGCGGGATGTGGGTGGAACGCCCATAGTGATACAGATCATTTATATTTAAATTACTTTCTTTGGCGAAATCAAAGAGCGGAACCTGGAACAGCGAAGTTTAAACGATTGGGCCAGCAGTGAGAAAGTAATCGAGAATGCCTTTTGGTTTTTAGATGTTATATTTCCTCATATTTAATCCTCACTTCTATATTTATTGTATATGAAAGTGACTTTGTTATGTAAAAAGAGTTAACATTTACCATGTATTAGTCAATGGTATACATTTTTAAAGAAGAACTACACACAAGAAAGATGGCGCCAGTAAATAAACGCGACAAAGCCCTTCCATAATTATAAGGAATCTCTGCTGAAAGCAGAGTCCATTTTAAGACTTTCACTGTATAATACGCATATAAATCTCACAATCAGACAGACTGACATGTGCATTTAAGTCTCACTATCAAACAGTGATGATACCAGATGTTCGCGAAAGAAAGTTTTGCATTGCAAAAATTTATATGGAAAAGTTGTGTTCAGTCGTATGAAGGTCGTATGACAGTTGTGTTCAATCGTATGAAGATCGTGTTCAGTCGCGTTCAGTCGTGTTGTGGAGCGTGGGAAGAAACTCATACGACCTTCATACGTTTTAACACGACTTTCATACGCCTTTCATACGACTCCCTTACGCCTGAACACGAAATCCATATGTTTGTCATACGACCGGAAGAGCCCATCACGTGACAACCCCCTGAAAGTGAAAGCTCATTCTACAGCCATGCCAAACCTCAGGCGGCCGAAACGGAAGCTCAACAACCATGGTCGAACCCAGAATCTCTTCCTGTTCCCCACTCTGCGACGCCTACGCTGCTTCCTACCCCTCACCATCAAAGCCATAGCTACCAGAAGTACGTACTTCCTCCTCCTCAAAAGCTGCTTCATGCGGGTCTTGTTCGTTGTTGAACATGGTGAAGACTGACACAGAGATGCGCTGTTGCGATGCAGCTTATATACTACATGACCCACGTGACCAAAAATATGTCTTATGAAGGTCTTGCTCAGTCGTATGGAGATCGTGGTTTTTTTTGTAGTCGTATGGACATCGTGATGATTCGGGTTTAATCGTAGGGAAGTCGTGCTGATTCGTGTTTGGTCGTATGACAGTCGTATTGGGGTCGTGTTAAATGAGGTTAAATCGTGTTGTATCGTATGAATATCTTATGACGGTCGTGTCCAGTCGTATGAAGGTCGTATGAGGGTCGTTTGTGGTTGTATGAGGGTCGTGTTTGGTTTAGAAATTTGCATAAACCACAAGGTCGAGCACAAATCAACACGATTTTTCAACTTTTCTTAAATCGTGTTCGCAATTTCTTAAATCGTGTATGTGAGATAGGGGCTTGCACGTTTTAAAGATTAAATGACGTCAAAGGCGCCATGTTAGGGTCCGTTTGTTTGTTGTTTTATGCCCGTGTAATTGTTTTTCACGGATTTTACTCGTTTAACTTCGCAGCGCGACGTGCCTCTATCACGGATAGCACTAGTTAAAAACCTAAAAACGTATACATGGTTATAAGTTTACAATTTGCTCATCACATGCTCAGAACTATTCAGTAGCACCTGTCAATTATGGTGAATAACACGACAAAAGAAATGTTTAGCGGGAGACATGAAAACTGCCCCTCGCTGTGTTGCAAAACAAATATTTTTCTTCAACGTCTTTTCTTTCCTTTTTAGCATCATCATTTCTCTACAACTTCAGTGCAGACGTAATTCAAAATTAACATATCGTTTTTTTATTTCACGAAAGTCAGTAAATGCGCTATCGTGATTTCTGGTCCATAACTTGATTGTCTGGTTTGTTTACATGCCGGCGTGGCATGGCAGGAGTACTGCTATGCGGTATCATACTTTTTAATGTAAATTGTGTTAGTGGTGTTTTCTACCGGTAGGACAGGATAATAATATGCTTACTTTTTTTTCGAAAACACCTGATGTCATCGCTGATTTTCAGTGATCCATTCATGTGGTTGGTATAGGTATTTTGCCTTTTTCACCCAATGGAATCTGTTTCGTCGAATAATCTTGACTAGTTATTCTGTGGTGTTGACGTTTTTTGTTCAGATGTATCAAGCATTTCACTAACAGAATACTGAATTAGCGCCATTAGCGGTAACTCGTTGTTGGACTCGTGAAGATAGATCCGGGATAGAATAGGTCCTCAGCAACCCATGCTTGCCGTAAAGGCGACTCTGCTTGTCGTAAGAGGCGACAAACGGGATCGGGAGTTCAGGCTCGATTTAAACAACAACAAAAACAAATTAAGCATCTACCGGATCGTAAAATGACATTTGACACACATGTTAAGTGTGTCGGGCATATGAAGGTGAAACAATGCTGAATACCGCGCCCAAAATATATTTAAAACTAAACATGTCTACTATGTGTTTAATAATAAACACATCTTACTAAGTCTTACCACATCTTCGCTCCTGCCTCCTACTTAATCACCAGGAGGAAACCAAGAGGAAGTTTTATCCAACCAGGAGGAAGCCAGACACCCGTTGACAGAAGTGCGTGTCCTCGGAGGGGATATTGTTGAACAATACGTATCAACCAACTCCATCAACGCAGTTTATCATAAACAACCCATTCTTGCTGTAAAAGGCGAGTATGCTTGTCGTAAGAGGAAACTAACGGGATCGGGAAGTCAGGCTCACTGGCTTGGTTGATGCATGTCATCGTATTCTAATTGCGTTGATCGGTGCTCATGATGTAAATCACTGGATTGTCTGGTCCAGACCGTCGTCATATAGCTATAATGTTGCTGAGTGCGCCGTTAAACAACAAAGAAACAAAAATTAAATTGTTGATTGGAATCTGGTGCTTTATATAAATGGACTTCTTCTTATGGTTAAAAGAATTCTTTAGGGCGTACATAAAGTGCGGATAAATAACCCCTGCGCTCTGCAGTCTGTTTAAGCTTGTGTCACATTCAGACATTTCTAAACATGAATTCAAAAGTTGACACCCCAGTAAATACTTGATCAGTATTTCCAATACAATCAGGGCGGTCTGGTAGCCAAGTAGTTAAAGCGTTCGCTCGTCACGCCGAAGACCCCGGTTCAATTCCCGGGTACAATGTGTGAAGCCCATTTCTGGTGTCCCCCGCCGTTATATTGCTGGAATATTACTAAAAGCGGCGTAAAATCATACTCACTCACTCACTCCAATACATTCCTTTTGATTGTACTATGTGCTATAATTTACAGGTTTGAAATATGGACATTTTCAAATGTTTCCATGCCTTAGAAAGTGATGTATCATTTCGGATATCAAGGGCATGTATTTGAATAGCTTTTATGTCCTCATATTACCTAAAATAATGACTAAAACTAAACGATCATATGTTTCCAACATCTGAAATATTAGGTTCACGTTACTTTATTTTCACATATGCTGATACCGTTGCCATCAGGGCTCATGTGACCTCATTAATCGTATGACGCTGAGGATCTGACTGCACAAAACACTATTATAGAAGTTGAGACGTCCCCCTTTGTCACCAACATAATCACGTCTCTTTACCGGGTTGGGGGATAGGGGTGGCCCAGTCGTCTAAAGCGCCGCGATTCGCCGTGCAGAGTTGCGTCCCTTGGGCACGCCAGAAACCTATGATTGTGGGTTCGAATCCCGGTTCGCCCCAATTATGTTTCTAGGTTTGTCAGCACCATACACGTGCTCGTGGGTTTCACCGAAGTGGTAAACGTCTGAAACCTGCTTCACTTCGGGCTTTCCTCCCACATTAAGCTGACACGCCGCGATATGACTGGAATACTGTTAAAAGCGGTGTTAAACCCAACTCACTCATTCACTCACTCACTCTTTACCGGGTTGTCAGTTCTTTAGACAGTACGGTGTGTGAGACTAAGGTTTCCTAATAAAGTTTGAGCCATTGAGCGTTTACTCACGTTATCATTCAATTGAGTATTAATATTTTTGGGGGGTGTTCAGTGTATTATTACACTCTTCCAGTCTGTTAGGTTTTGTAAAATTGTAAATGTGAACCTTTCTGAAATAATTGCACCTTCTATGCTGTTTTGCATGTGTTGCATACATTCATTACAGTGATACAGGGGCGGTTGGGTAGCTTAGTGGTTAAAGCGTTCGCTCGTCACGCCGAAGACCCGGGTTCGATACATGGGTACAATGTGTGAAGCCCATTTCTTGTGTACCCCCGCCGTGTTTTTACTGGATTATTGCTGAAGGTGGCGTCAAACCATACTCACTCACTCACTCACTCACTCACTCATTACAGCGATACAAGTTACAATATCGGGAGGTGTTGTACATTCGTGCATTATTCACTGCAGTAGGCTTCTTGTATACACGATGCCTGCATTCAGTACGTAAGTTCGTGTATGTTACGCAAATACGCTGCTTATCTGGTGTTCTGGAGAAATTTGAAACTTTAACATCTTGTACTGATCCCCCCCCCCCCCCCCCCCTCTTCACCCCCTTTCCCTACCCCGTGGATTATTGGAGAATATATCACACGAGCACATTGCACATACAAACAGATATGCACGTGCACATGTCATAGAAAAGCACTAGGATGGCCTTGACACATTCCATGAAATCAATCTCTTATCAAATATCATAAATACATGTTGATCAGTTTGCATGCAAACATTATGGACATTTGAACATGCCTAAGGAAGTGAATAGGACTTAAGTGTGTGACATTTCACCAAGACTACAATCTGCAAGACAACATGAAATAATGAAGCAGATTTAGGCAACCAAACACCTTTTGGGGAAAGGCGCATCTATATCACCACTCGCATATTTCTAGAACGGAAAGAGAGAGTATAATTTCATGACAACTGTACATCGGAGAAAATGATGATGGCTAAATGAAACTTGAAACTTAGATCAGTTTCATAACTCTAGCTTCAAGCTATATTGCTATATTCCCAGTTATATTCTGCATGTTCTGAGCTATTTTTATTTATGGAAATATTACAGTGTAAGTAGAATGCCAATATCAATTCTGAAAACCACTATGATGATTATAGTAATGGTATTGAGCCATCTGGCAGTCATAATGATTACGCTATAGCAGAGACCATATAACATGTATAATAGATCTACTGTACATGTTGTATGGTCTCTGACTATAGTTACACCTAGACAGTTACTGTTTCATGCATGGTGCTATAATGACTCAGTTGGGGCCTAAACAGGCAATAATAGCATAAGACAGTAGAGCAAAGTACCTCAATTGTTTGGTTGTTAATTCCAAATGGTTCTAATATTTATGATATAAGTAAATCGAAATAAATATACTTATACCTTGATACAAAAGAAAGCGTAACCTAGAGTCGTGCACCATGACCGTGGAATATATTTATTTTATATATTAAAAAAATAATCTAGAAATGCATACTAAAGCAAGTCTAGCCAGCTGAAGCTAGCTCTATTCTGAAATCAACATAGGGAATTTTTTATATATTTTTAGCGTCAAGAAGGATATTGTGTAATATCAGATTTCAGAGAATAAATGTTAGTCTAAGACTAACCCTGTAACCATGTTTACTGTCACAACGCATCATGTATATTAACTATCTATACCAAATAATACAATACACACAGCACAAAATATATACAATATTCACATTGCAGCACAATTAATCTGAGTAAAATAAATATAGAGAGAAGCCATGGGCGGGCATGTAGCTTCATTATCTTCATTATTTTGATTAGTTATATAACTGAACATTGGTCAATCTGTTTATTCAGTAAACAGAGATCTGCGCTGATCACGGTTGGTGGTTTTCTCATCTCTGCTGGAATAATGCAGTTGATAGGCTTATTAACAAACTAGCACTTGCTTGGCAGACTTTTTAGTTAAGACTTGTGATCTTGTTGTCTCTTGCCTACCCCGGGCTTTCTTCCTCATAAGTGAATATCGTTTTTAATAAGGAGAATATACTTCTTTGTTTTCCGGAAAGAAATAATGACCCTTTAGATATAAAAGCAAACTCTTTCCAAAATTTCAGCTTAAACTTTCAGAATACTATAATGTAACATAATGTGCAGCTGCAGCAATAACGATACAATTGTGGACTACATGCTTTGCATGTAATTGTGAAAATGATCTACATGCAATAAAAATGTAAGGGAAAAAGGTCAGTGGGCTAGGATCACAATGACTCATTAATGGACTACTGGGTTCAGCATAGTTAGCAATTGTAGACCCTGTCTTTCTGTACTTACTAGGGCACATTTTCCGTAATGGTCACACATCTCATAACAATGAGTTATGTATGGTAGTCAAGCAATCTGACATGATTTATGAACAATTTATGCACAAAACACACGCTCTGTCCACTTTATTGTCCACAATGGTTTGCGTGTGTGTGTGTGTGTGTGTGTGTGTGTGTGTGTGTGTGTGTGTAGCTTATAGACTAACATGTAGTCTCTGAAATCTTATATTACACAATATCCTTCTTGACTCTAGAAATAAAAAAAAATCCCTATGCTGTGTGGAATAGAGCTAGCTTGAACTGGCTAGACTTGCTTTTGTATGCATTTCTAGATTATTATTTTTTCATAAAATAAATATATTCCAGGGGGGTGGGGGGGGGGGGGGGGGGGGTATAAAGTTTCATATGACTTCCCCCAATCTTTGAAAATATAACGGATGTTATCTATTTAAGTAAGGATAAATCAACATACTTCGCTTTATATCACAAGGAAATAACGTGGTAAAGTTCCGCTGATTCACGTATTCACAAGCGCACACGCTACCTGTACAACCTCACGAAAACAATGGAGAAAATAACCAACGTAGCATAGCATCGTGTCCTGGAGTTGGTGGAATCAAACGTCATATCACCTGTCAACTGCACTATTCGGAGTAAGAAGCCTGGCAAAACGTAACGATCGTGTCATTTATGCGAAGTATCATCACTCAATGACTGGACGTAATTAATTCTTGCTGCAGTGTAATATGATCTGGACAGTAAAGCAGTTAGACTAAGTAGAAAAATGTGCAATAATAACATGATACTTTGGTTATTCACAGTTAGAAATCAATATTTATGACATGTGTATTCGGTAGTAACAGACCCTAAAGAAGCTTGAGATTATCGCTGTCAGAACAAAATATTCCCTTTACGGCTAATATGTAAAGTTTAATTGTTTGTCCACTGCACTTCCACGTTCAAGTTGACGATAACATTTATTCATCTGGATACTGAACAGTGGTGCATTGACAACGAGAAACCTTATATGAATTACGCTACACTTCAGTGCATTTTAGTGGAAATATTTTAATAAATCAAACATATGAAACCTATACCTATGCTGTTTGCTGTAAAGTATTCATGTCTGTTTTGTTTGTCTCAAACAACAAACTTTTGGAATCAGTGGCGTTGTTTGTCAGAGGCGTAATGGGGTGCCAAGGGTGGCCCTACAGTAAAGTGTTCGCTGCGCACGCCGCAGACTCGAGTTCCATTCCAAATGTATATCGCACTCATTCCAAAGACGTAATCACATTTGTCTGTACATTGGGGATATGCTCAGGAAGAAACTAAATAAATAAAACGAAGTGCATGCCATATTGATTATGTGCACTATATCGAGAGTTTCAGAGAAAGACGTGGTACCGTCACTACAAGTAGAAACAGAAATGAGAAAGAAATATTAATGCTACTGTTGATGCTTAATTTGTAGGAAGTATGTTCAATACTGTATTAGTATACACTCTTCATTCACAAACCTATTGTAGTGTAGCTACAGTAGGGTATGACTTGGCGATAGAGTATCTAATAGTAACAACAGCAACAAATGAATGGAAAGGGAAAATTGTAAATTCGAGAAATATATATTTCTCATGACACAGAAGAACAGTGTTGCGTTCAAGACACAATTCTTCAATGACTAATAAACTAATTGTAAACGGTTTAGTAAAACCGCTTGTACTCGTCCGGACTGATGCCGGTTTTATGATGCTATCCCACTGAGATAACATGCCGACAACAAAAGTACCATCTTTTTTCACGTCTTTTGGTGAGATGTGGCCCGGGAATCGAACCACCGACCTTCTGCTCTCAAGGCAGATGTTTTTCCCACTAGACCAGGGTCTGGTCATCCATATTACGAAATATAAAGGGCTCATTTAGTACTCCTTAAATGAGTGAGTGAGTGAGTTGGTTTTACGCCGCTTTTAGCAATATTCCAGCAATATCACGGAAGGGGACACCAGAAATGAGCTTCACACATTGTACCCATGTCGGGAATCGAACCCGGGTCTTCGGCGTGACGAGCGAACGCTTTAACCACTAGGCTACCCGACCGCCCCTTGTACTCCTTAAAGCGTCCTACACCAATATCAGATATGATGTAATGGATTATTATTATGACAATAGTCACAATTTTCGTATTTGTTTTCCTCTTTCTAAATGTAACTGTTTCTGTTATATATATATATTACCCTTTCAAGTGTTATATATTAAGCTGATAATATGAGTGAACGGTACATGTTCCCTGTATCAGTACCCTGTTATTACGTTCTATATGTACATGAACGTGCATGAACAGAATTTACCATTTGAACAAAAAACCTTCGGATTCAAAGTAAATGTATAGTATTACTTACTCATATCACCTTGTAAAAATGTGTTAAGGCATAAAATAGGTGCTTAGGATTTATGTTTAAATCCCAAAAGGAACAGAGGCTGTGTATGTTTTAACTGAGCACGTTATACCATATAAAAGACTTGCTAGGATCTCAATATCCCCAAATCTCAACATGTTTTGAACATAATCATGTTTGTGAAGACTGTGTAGTTTTGTTAATGGTGTCATTCCTTAGATTCCGCGTCCCTTTCGCGCGTCAATACGTTTACAGCAAATCCACTGTTATAACAATCGTCATCAAATTCATACAGAGTCTTGGGGGAAATTTAATCACAGTGCAATAAAATCAAGCATGTCAGAAGAGAAATGTCGGTCGTTGTGTGAGATCATTATGTCTGTAAGTTATCAATCACATTTTCTTATTTGATGATAGCGTCCAGCCCAAACATATTTGAACATTAAATGTACTTGATTATCTGAATATTGTATCATTTTGCTTCGACAAAAAAATCTAAAATATATTCATTCTTTACAATTCCAAAACAAGTTTAGGATAAAAAAATATGTAGGCACCATAACGCTTTTTAAATGATCGGACAGGGATTAAACGCAGTTTCCAATTGGACATATTCTGAGAGAGGAAGTGCCCACTACTAATATAAAAACAGAAATCATATTAGATTACTAATTATTAGCTGAGATAATGATAAGGCTCAGGTCATGAAATAATTAAAATTACTATACGATACAGTGCCTTGGACCCTACCTTCAATGACTACGGTATGCAGATATTCCATTAATGGCGGCGTAATATATTTCAGGTACCCAATATATACTCTTTCAGTATCCCAGTATCTGAATATCCAGTTGAATATATCCTCAGTTGTACAGAGCAGAGTTTGAAGGAGAATCGACAATTGCATTTCTCTCTCTCACACACACGTACGCACTCACACACACACACACACACACATACACACACACGCACGCACGCACGCACGCACGCACGCACGCACGCAGGCACGCACGCACGCACGCACACACACAAGATTCACGTCATATCCACAACCATTACATTATGCTCCCTATAGCCTCCCTATTGTTGAATTAAAACCTGATAGCAATTCAATGAAGTGCGTAGATGAAGGCTGGGTTAACAAATACTCGATCAGCGTACACGGGAAACCTCAATGGTCTGTGGTAAAGTGTTACTAATTACCCGATTACGTCACTGACGTGGTTGCTGCACACTAACGAGTCAATGCTGGTAATATGACGCAGTTGTAATATCGAACCATTGAAATATGTGCTACTTCTTTGTCAATATGGTTAGCTTCCATTTTTACCTATGACCGAACATTTAGGAGAGTATGAAACAGAATAAATCGATTTCAAGGGTAATGGAATGTGTGTCAACTATGAACAGCATTTACGATTATTCCACACGTTAGAAAATACATGAATACGATGGCCATAACTACACACCTCTGTCATATATGTTCTTAGTGACGTGAATTGTCTTTTATTACAAGAACTGCGTAATAGATGTAAATTTGGCTGCCAAATGATACGTACATTTTAACGTTGGTCACATGGGCCTCGGATGACACATTGATTTCCTAACATGCATAAATTTGGGAAACAATGTCCCTTCGTCTGGCGAGGAACAACACACCATCAGCTACGTCTATTGCTACTACATCCAATTACCAAAGGGTTAACACGTGTTTTATTGCTTGACAAAGATGCAATTGCACTTTTCTTTTTAATGCATGTAAATCGACAACAAAATTCAAAATTTTACGCAGAACATCAAACAGATGCAAAATCATCTTCAATATTGATTTTAGAATTAGTAGGAACAATCGAAAGTTAAATTTCCCCAAAGCATGATAGATTACATTAATGAATTTATACCTAGTTAAGTATATTCATTACAATTTGTTGTGACTGAATCAATAAGTTAAACTAATTATGGCAACGATGACATCTCTTGGGAACTGCTAACCAGAGTACCACACCTCAGGGGTTCAATAAGCATGGGCAACTTAGGTCAACCCATTTGTCATGTGCTAACATTGGTCGACCAACATTGGGCTCTACCTTGGCCAACGCGCGTTCACCTGGGTCGCCAATGTTTTGAAATCGAACACACGCAGTGTCCCTACTTCACACGCACGCAGTGTCACTACTTCACACGCAGGCAGTGTCACTACTTCACTCGCAGGCAGTGTCACTACTTCACACACACGCAGTGTCCCAGTTTCACTACTTCACACGCAGGCAGTGTCCCAGTTTCACTACTTCACACGCAGGCAGTGTCACTACTTCACACGCAGGCAGTGTCACTACTTCACACATGGTGAGATCTCTAAGCTGCTCACTTCAGGTCTTCAATAATTCGTCCTTAATGTGTGCACATTATACACCTCTGACACTAAACGGCGATACTTTCACCGAGCCGCATTTCTCGCATTCCCTCAACATCTAAAAACTAATTTTAAGCCATTTTAATTGACAGCTGTAACAAAACAAATTCAACGAAGTTGGAAGTTAACTGTTCCAGTGATTTGTGCTAATGAATGTGTTGCTTGGGTGTTTGTTCCTCGGTGTTTCCCCTTCAATACATTGTACCAACAAAAACTATAAGGTGTGTTAAAGCATCGGATAATATATCAAAGGACATTTATTTTCACCTTTGCTCACCAGAGATGACATTACCATCATTTATAATTTTCAATACCCAGCATTTAGAGCATCTGCGACTTTTATTGCCTAAAGAAAGATCCTAATGAATTCTCATGGGACCCGGTTTGGACTTTACTGAGGGCGAACCATGTGTAAGATGTTTGATTTGTTCCAGGACTGTAACATATTGCGACGTACAGCGTTAATGAATGCAAGCACACTTGACATATTCTCACTGATGTCTCTTTTGAAAAAAACATGATTATAACAGATTACTTCTTATCAGACACCTGGCATTTAAAATTGAAAATAGCTCATTGTGAAGGTTTTGTGCCATGTCGTGTTTGAATACTTTCTGATTGTATTTCCCAAATGGTCCATTAGTAAAATAGAATTTGCCTCATTCAGGGGGTAAGGAGGTGAAAACATTTTTGCATTTTCAAGCAAGAATGTTCCTGACATTATTGTCGACGCTTTATGACATGTGATTTAGTAGGAGGCAGAAGCGGAGACGTGGACCGTGAGATGTGTTTATTATTAAACACATGCAAAACACGTTTAGATTTAACTATATTATAGACCCGGTATTCAGCATTGTTTGCACCTTCATATGCCCGACACACTTTACATGTGTGTCAAATGTCATTTTACGATCCGGTAGATGTTTGATTTGTTTGTTTGTTGTTTAAATCGAGCCTGACCACCCAATCCCGTTTGTCGCCTCTTACGACAAGCATAGTCGCCGTTACGGCAAGCATGGGTTGCTGAAGACCTATTCTACCCCGGATCTTCACGGGTCACACAGCCGGTTAATGCTAATGGCGTCAATTAAGGTATTCTACCAAAGAATAACTTGTCAAGATTATCCGACGAAACAGATGCCATTGGGCGTAAAAGGCAAAATACCGAGCCTGACCACCCGATCCCGTTTGTCGCATCTTACGACAAGCGTAGTCGCCTTTACGGCCAGCTTGTTGCTGAAGACCTATTCTTTCACGGATCTCCACGGGCCGGTAGATGCTCAGAGTACAGGTAGCAGCATGTACACAATCGGCTAGCAGGAGTGTAAGAATCACATAAACACACGCTACAAACCGTATACATATTCATACGAAATATCTTGTTGAAGCAGAGGAGTCTATGTAATTCTGTCTATGGCATAACTGTAGTGTTTATGAATCACTAATACTGATTATACCAGGTTTTTTCGAGAAGGGGAACTTTAGTCCAAAGACATTTAGCATACAAAAAGGCCTTGTTACGACGTATTACAATTAACCTTTTTATTACAATTTACGTCGTAACAGGCTTTCACTTATATAACCTATTCCTGGAATCTGATATTTTGTGCTATGACTTAGGTGAAAGAGGAGTATCAGTATTAGGTGTCTAATATTGTTTTACACCGCTTTTGGAAATAGTCAGATGACAGTCGTATCACAACGGTAGGAACTGACATTACACACAATGTACCCTATAAGGAATCGAACCCGCATAGACGAGCGATCACTTTGGACACTAGACTACTAGGCGAATCATCACTTGGTTCATACAACACGACGTCGTCAAGGCTTGATGTCTGACCTGCTGTGGATTCCTCTTAATAACAATATTTCGCAACACAAGTAGAATATGCAAAAATGTTTCTTGTGCTTGTATGGTTTTATGTGTGGGTTTTCTTCCGTTTCAGGCACTGTTTGTTTGACATGTTGAAACAACGTTTGATATTAGTGGTGTACATTTCTGTGTTACAAAAACGACAGGCATTTTTAACACACTGTTTACAAAATGATATGGCACGGAAGTCCGCCTACGAGGCACATCTTTGACCCCTCTCCATATCTGTTGAGTTCCGAAAATCCCTCTTGACATGTTAATGATACGAAGTCGCGATTTTAATATGTAATTTTGTGGAATTAAGGGTTCATAACCATTTATGTAATCAGGGATTTAATTTCATCATTGGCACAACAAGGTCATTGATAATGTCACACGAGGAATGGCTAAAGAGTCCCGAGCCTGACTACAAACGATGCATGGTTTGACCATACCAGGTACCAGTGCGAAGAGAGGGGAAGGTGGTGTTCCGCAAAGATGCGATGCACATGTGATAAAAGATACAAGAGACTGGTATCGACTTGTGACACAGACCTCTTAATAGCATTATGAGCAACACGTGTGTCCAAAGGAGCATAGTCAATTTCATCCTCATGACCTGCACGTGCACAACATACCAAATATGTTTGCCCAACTTCGGTGCAACTTTAATCTCACTGAAGGTGTGTGCTTCAACCTGACTTTGAACCCATTGGACATACTCCGTAATCACCAGATTTGGCACCATCTGATTTCAACCTCTTCCCATACTTGAATACAGAACTGCCTTGAAAGAATTATGCGAATGACGATGACTTTTCATATTTGCTGTGGACGTTTTACACCACCAGGAGGAAGCCAGACACTCGTTGACAGAAGTGCGTGGTCCTCGGAGAGGATATTGTTGAACAATACGTATCAACCAACTCCATCAACGCAGTTTATCATAAACTGCCGGGCAAAAGAAAGTAAGAAACCCATGTTTGCTAAAATGAAACAAACACGAAATGGTTATTCGATGGTGTAAATTGATACGGGTATCATATGCTATATTACTTGCATCATATCAACGAATATCTCACAACAGCTGACGTGCACATGAAGACTCAAGGAGGTCGCAAGTTCACAGTACACGGTAATGAGCAGTGTGAAGAAGGTATTGTCATGGCGTACAAGTTGGTTCACAGACACCAGACATTCTCAATAGTGACCATATGTATGCACTTCATGAATGCAGCCTGGCGCAAATCACACATACACAGACACACACAGACACAGAGAGAGAGACACACACACTCTGAGAAGTAAGCAGAATGCATTTCGTCAGTAAAACGCACTCTTAGCCAGTCACCAATTCGTCAACGTTGTACTGTACTTGCCCATTGCCGTCATTGACGAATAAAAGGTAAAGTTTGAAGACGGAGGCGCCACAGCATAGTGCAACTGTTTTCAGCCAAGTTCCGTTTTGATAACGTTTATAATTGTTTGGTCAAATCCAATTTTCAAGTGTATACGTTTTTGCCCCTGTGGTTTAGTTGGGCCCAGAACCATTCAACCATCCCATGTACATATATAAAGTACATGCAATTTCAGAACAGAACATCCCTTACCTTTAAAGACTATTTGCTGGTTAGATATTGGCTCACGTATAAGTGTACATGTATAAGAGCATGAAACTAATGAATTTGACAAGGAATAATTATATGTACAGTGAAATCTAATACACCCGGAAGCCCTGCCGTCCAGGGGATTGCAGTTGGGAACACCTACATATACTAAATACATATACAAACTTTAAGGTAAATTACTAATTACCAGTGTCAGTTGGTGATGTATCTAGGTGCAAGAATATTATTCTTCATGTTGCTTCGCTTTAAGGTACAATTATGTGTCTAGAAATAGCCACACACATATAGATGTAGACAGCCACACACATATAGATGTAGACAGGTTGGAAACTAGATGAGTTCGACACAAGTTGCGTTCCCTGTACATTAAGTTCCTTGACTAATAACGGCCAACATTGTAAACGAAGTACAGTGTTTGAAATGCCGTAGGGCGACCAGTGTCTGTAGAAGTTCATCCTGCAAATGTTCTTTCAGCTGGAACATGGCACACGCTGTGCCATTTTGTAACAGCAGTCTTTTTGAAGATAAAGTACAAAGTCTTTGACGTAACAGTACCTTTGTCTTCCTGTTATGAGATGCGTCAGTCTAGTCGATCATACGGTATCCCCAGCGTCAGCAACAAAGATGTTGGGCATGTTGAGGTGGTATCCCGGTTCACCGTCCTGCTTGCAGCGGTCAGCGGGTTATCAGTTGCAGACATATTGATCCAGACAGTTTCATGTGCTGGTGCTAGCTTTAGGCCATCCATGTTATGCTGTGGGTTTCTCATCACCATGTTCAGCTTGGTATGGAGGAAGAAATAAAATATATTACAAAATATAAGATGCCTTTGGTTGAGAATACAATACAGATAAATACGTGAATGTGAATGTGATACAAATAAATATAATGTGTTTTCATTGTAGGTTACCTGTAGATTCAACCGCGGTAAATTGAATTTGGAACCGAATGCGTATGACTAAAGTACTTTTGAACTCCTTGGTGTGAGCAAAATAATTTCAATAGGCTTTTGATCTGAGTTAAAGAAACAAAGTGTTGTATCTTCTCCAACAAGTTTTTCAATCATTATACTTTACTTGCGTATAAAATAGGTATTGAAATAAAAGCGACAAACCCCTTTCAATACTCACAAGAAATCTTTGCCAAAAGCAGAGTCGATTGTACGCCTCCGACTTTATCATGTGAGCACGTGGTTATGTATTACTAACAAATAGTGGTGATACCAGGGGCTCGAGAAAAGGTAAGCGTATCCTGCCCCACCGGTGGTACCCTCACACGCACATGCATGTCAACTGTTCACTTAAAACAACATGTGGGAACACATGGTACAAGTCCACATAAGTGACAGCATCGGACATAATTTTTGTGGAAGAGACGGATGACGCCCTTTGAAATCTTCAAAGAAAGCAGACTCAAAGAATGTGAAATGTAGACTTTCTCTAAATATTAGCTTCCGCCGAAATGCGGCCCTTCAAATCTGCTGTTTAATCAGAGGTGGATATTGTGATTCGATACTTCTGACTGACCAATGAATAGAGTAATTTACAAATTCATAGTTGGATGTACTATATGTCTGTGGTTAAGGAAAGCTTAAATGATAGCAAAATATATCTTTACCATATAATACAACGTGCATTGTTCAATGAAGCGTGATTTTTTCCACAGCGGATATATCTATTCAAGAGGGCAAATGGGTTGATACAATATCTTTGATTTGTAGGGGAACGGTAATTTAGGAACGGCGGGAGATGACGGACCTACTGTGCCGGGAGCAGTTTTCAGAAACCTGCCCGTACCTACTATGATTCCACTGTAAACCTCTTGGTAACGCCATGCTGGTGGCTCATGTAAATACTTCATTCCATTCTGACGAAGCAAGATGTGTTGATACTAAAGATTATAAAGGAAATGCAGTGGTATGAAAATGTCATCCGGAATCTATTTGACGGATATATTTTTCTAGATATGTACCGACTTCAAACTTACCATGGTAAAAAGTAGAATAGTTAATTTTTTATCAGTTACCAAGAATTTACTTTAGGCCTTAAGCCCATGTCGAAATTGAACCAGTGTGTTTGGCGTGGCGTGCGAACTAGGCTAACTGAAGGTAGCAAATTATGTTATTACATGGTTCTGTTTGATTGGGTTAAGGTGCGTTTCAAACATTAAGAGTACGACATGATTACATCCGTGTCTACATATAATTGAATATACTTATATTTCACTGTCAGTGTCTGACTATCCTGAATTGAAAAAGGATGGTTAATTGAACGCTGAGTACAAGAACCTCAGTTCGCAAAGGATATTCCATAGAAATTGAAACTTGATTCATGTGGACATCTACAACTATGTGGGTGATGTTAGTACCAGCACACTGAAACAGTGATCGTGCATCCTCGGAATTGATTTTTGTCTACTCTATACACTCATAATGATTAATTCGAGGAGGTAAACCAAATAGAATAGGTATTTATCTTATTTGTTACATATCGAGGTCTGACAAAACAGAACATCGCGTTGGTGGCAAGAACGCCTGTTGTGTGAGAGGAACCCTTGGTCTGCCTCGTGTTCGCTTATTAACAATGTAAGACACGTGCGTCGCTTTGGCGTCTCTTCCACTATCCCACATGACAAACTTAAGACCCGTGAAGATTTCGGGGTAGAATAGTCTTCAGCGACTAAAGGGATCGGGTGGTCAGGCTCGCTGACATGGTTGATACATGTCATCGATCCCAATCGCGTGGATCGATGCTCATGATGTCAATCACTGGATTGTTTGGTCCAGACTAGATCATTTTACAGACCGCCGTCATATAGCTGGAATATTGCTGAGTGCGGCGTTAAACAACAAACAAACCACAAACTTAAGGTTTCATTCCTTGATGCATGGGGCTTATGTTATAAAACTATGTGGACATACATACAGTTACATATCTATGTTCAGATATTCAGGGCAATTTGTCCAAAATGAAATAAAGCGACAAAACCCTTTCCATATTCAATAGAAATCTCTGCATAAAGCAGAGTTGATTGTGCAATTCCGACTTCTGTCTATCATGGACATGTGTTCATGAATCACTATCAAATACTAATGATACCAGATGGTTGCGAAAAAGTGAGCATAGCCGGAAACCGTCACAAACACATGCAAAGGCACGTCAATTGTTCACCTGAAAAGCAATGCCACCTGAATTTTACTGAGAAAACAGTATGTGAAATGCTGGAATTCCTCATTGATAACATTTATGTAAAATTTGAGGTACGCCAATTGGACCAAAGTAGGCATCCCCGTAGGCTCTAATTATCCTCCCCGTCCTGCTGATCTGTTTCTTTATTCATATGAATTGAAATTTCTGCACGGATTGGCAAAGACAAAACAAGGTAATTTGGCCTTTACTTAAGCTTCAGGTATATCGATTATCTGTTATCTTTCAATAACCATCAAATCGCCAACTGTCCTTTCATTAATTTACCCACCTGAACTAGAAGGAGACCCGTGAGACCGCTTCATCTGTTTCATATTTATGCCTTTGCATAAAGATTCAGAGTGACAAACCACTCTCCATAAGACTGTATGACAAGAAGCATGACTTCAAGTGTCAAATAGTCAACTTTCCTTTTATGTCGAGCAATATTCCAGCAGCTCCAGCCCTTGGTATCTACATTTCACAAGTTTTGAGGTACAATCCATTATGGTCTTTCTGCGAAGATTTCATTGAGAGTCATGCGACTCTTGCTCAGAAGTTGTTTGATCAAGGTTACGACATTCAAGGCCTCAGTAAAGCTTTCAAAAAGTTTTATGGTAGACATGTGGAGGACCTTTCAAAAGTTGATGGATCAGTGACAAGAATGACGTCCGATGCAATTCCCTATTTTGACTTGTATCATATGTTTCCGTGTTTTATCAGGTGAACATTTGACTTGCCTTTGCATGTGTTTGTAAAGGACGCCATCTTATTGCAAACACCTGGTATCATTACGATTTGATAGTTATTCAAAAACACATGCTCATGATATTGTTGTGGTCTTACTGTGGACTGTGGCTTTATGCAGAGATTTCTTTTGAATAAGGAAAGGGTTTTGTCGCTTTTATATATTTCCACAATGAAATCTGCATACTGACATGCTGTTACAAGCGTTTAAAACGCAATTCCATGACAACAAACAATGTGCCAGATTTGGGTATAATATAAGTGTCGATGAAATGAGGATCGGGTGTTTTCAAGGTTTGACCTAGCTAATGTTGTGTTATCGTATCCCGACTGCATGGATCATGCTATCATACTTCATGCTGTCATACCCGTGACGATCCGGGGTACAATAGGTCTTATGCAACCCATGCTTGCCGTAAAAGGCGACTATGATTGTCGTTTAAGGCGACTAACGGGATCGGGTGGTCAGACTCGCTGACGTGGTCGATGCATGTCATCGTGTCCCAATTGCGTACATCGATACTCATAATGTCAATCACTGGATTGTCTGGTCCAGACTCGGTTATTTACAGACCGCCGTCATATTGCTGTAATATTGCTGAGTGCGGCGTTAAACAACAAACAAACAACAAACAAACAAACAAAAACATTCAACCTTCTGACTTGCTTGTAACAGACCTAATCCTTACCTGGCTATAACTGGATTATATCCGAATCTGGATGAATCTGACATCAATATGTAATTTATGTAATGTCAAACTGTTATGTCTTACATATATGTAGTACGCTCTCATTTGTACATCGCCATGATAATGATGACATGGATTATTTCTGACTGCAGAGTAATATTACAGTTGCTATGATATGAGACCAAGGAAGAAGAACTTCAAGCGGTGATCAAGCGGTCCTAAAGTTTCCATTGTGGTTCATTGTGATGACATGAGCCATTACTTCTGTTATTAATTTGCCTAGACCAGACACTACTATCTTATAGGCTTTCGTGCTATGATGTATGGTGACTGCGGCGTCTATCAACTTTCACTCACTCATGACATAACGCTCTCTAAATAACACACCAAGTCATTGTAGAGACATTGTTAATTGATGTTTATTTCACACATGTAAACCACCGTTACTGGGTTAAATACTCTCGAAGCGGCGTTAAAGAGTATTCACCAACAACCGCACCATCTTTCATCACAAACTAGCAGTATCCAGGACATGTGTAAGGCTGTAAGAGTTCGTAATGATTTCTAGGTCTCATTCAAATGCAGCGAAATGATGGTAATTGATTTCCTTGGCATGCCCATTGCACTTGACAAGTAGTTAATAGCATGTTCGTTTCAGCCTGTGTCAGTGGGGCAGTAATCAGATCCACACTGGCTAACCTGGCATGGGCGAGTCTGGGAGCCATACATTTTCTATCCATTGCAGCTTGCATGGTAAGATTCGTTACAAGTGTGTGCTTGATTTCAAGAGGATGTCGGCATCGTATAAACGTGGTTAGCGTAAATTTGATAAAACCATGTAGTCAGGGCATTCGAGTTGGAAACGGCCGTGTACAAAACAACCTGTTGCTGCGGAAGAAGAAACTGATTATTGTAGGCTGTCTTAAG
The DNA here is from genome assembly GCF_022045235.1 of Haliotis cracherodii. Lineage (NCBI taxonomy): Eukaryota > Metazoa > Mollusca > Gastropoda > Lepetellida > Haliotidae > Haliotis > Haliotis cracherodii. The sequence continues at coordinate 22,261,229 of NW_027266297.1, read as the reverse complement.
CTTGGGATTTTGTTTGACATACTTGCACAGATTCTGTTTGACTTTGAAAAGAACTTTAGCAATGCATTTATTAACATGCTGGTATCTTGAGGGTTTGATGGATGCTTCAGTTATATTTCACGTTTTATCACTTATGGTGCTGACACACTGAGGATCTAATTCAGGACGAAGGTTAGAGTCAATCATCAGCGGATCTCGGCACCAATAAAGGACGCATCTCTGCGCAACGAACTATTGTGTCTTAAACTTGTTTCCAAAGTTGTTTGATTAAGGTTACAGCATTCAATGCCCCAGTAAAGTTTTCAAAACGCCTTATGGTAGACATGTGGATGACATTTCCCAATTTGACAAAAATGATGTCTGATGCAATTCCCTATTTTGACTTACACCATATGCCCCCGTGTTTTTTCATGTGCACAATTAGTTTGCCTTTGCATGTGTTTGTGACGGGTGCCACCGGGGCAGGATACGCTCACCCTTTCGCGAACACCTGGTATCATCACTTTTTGATAGTGATTCTTGAACACTTGCTTATGATATGGTCGGAATCGTACATTCGACTCTGCGTTTGGGAGAGATTGCTTATGAATATGGAAGAGGTTTTGTCGGTGTTATTTATTTAGAATACTGAGCCACCAGTGCCTCCATTAACCTAGTTATCACAGGCGCCAATGAGCAATGAATAAATAACGGAGCCGTAAGATGATTAAACGACTTCCTTGTTCCATGTACGTATGAGAGAAAAAAACTATTAAGATAGAAGAGCGTAACGTAAATGATGTATACTTACAACAATCGGGCTGTCGGGTAGCCTAGTGGTTAAAGCGTTCGCTCGTCACGCCGAAGACCCGGGTTCGATTCCCGACATGGGTACAATGTGTGAAGGCCATTTCTGTCCCCCGCCGTGATATTGCTGGAATATTGCTATAGCTAAAAGCGGCGTGAAACCTCACTCATTCACTACCACATGTCATGACATGTAACCTTAAATCTTGTTTCACATTTACAACCAGCTATCTCTTTCTTGGATAGTGAGGAGTGTATTTATAGATCTCCATAAAGGACGGTGCTAGGATGTGTTTGTGTGAACGACATTATCATGTTTGGACTTTATGAAGGCAAATAGTGGAGTGTGTCACTCATTTTAATGCGTTCAGAATACTCGTTCACATTTATGCAACTCTCTTATCAACCTATTTCAGTTTTCAGATAAAATCAACTGCATTTAATTACCCTTGCCTTTTGCTAAGCTCACAAGTGGGAGCGAGCGAACGAGCGAGTCGGGTTTAGCGCCGCTTTTTAGAGTATTCCAGTTATATCACGGCGTGTCAGCTAGATGTGGGAGGAAAGCCCGAATTATGCAGGTCTCAGACGTTTACCACTTCGGTGCTGACCTCACAAGTGGGAAATAACAAGTGACTGATATATTGTGGTATTGAATTATATAATTACATTACATATTCTAAATGTAGCGCATCGATGCTCATGATGTCAATTACTGGATTGTCTGGTCCAGATTATTTACAGGTCACCGGCATATAGCTGGAATATTGCTGAGTACGGCGTTAAACAAAAAGCAAAAAGCTAAAAAAGGCATATGATCATATGTTCTCATGATGTGATGACTGAACACATGTCAAAAATATTATGCGACCAATCATTTAAATATACGGCGATATGTAGAGAAACCGATTTACGCAGTGCCGAACTGTAGACAGACATACAAGCAGATTGTATCGGAGTGGACAGATAGAATCATCCAAGCTTATAACGATGTCTATCACCGCCCTACTCAAGACAGCTACTTCAGTTATGCGGGCATCTCAGCTGACTGATCTGCAAAGGCGTGTGTGTATTTGTAAGCCTGTACTTTCTCTACTCTGTTCACAGTGTAAGTAATTTAATCCACTTATATGAAGTCATTGCGAGATGACAGCTGCTGTCCGAATTACTTTCACTGAGAATGTACGTGGTCGTCCCTTATGCAGTGCTTATCTTATGACAGTAGACAACGTACTTCATTCAATCTCCAGGAGTTCTCTTCCCTATGCATGCCGAAGCATTCAAGGCCAAGGTGATGATTGATGGAGTAAAGACAGAGGAAACATCTCCCATTCCCAAGATATTTGATGACGAATAATCTAGTTAAGGAAGAACCACAACGTGCTCTCATATTGCCTTCTTGGGTTGGTCGGTTTGTTGTTTAACGCCACACTCGGCAAATAATTATATGTAAATAATTGAGTCTGGACCAGACAATCCAGTGACTGAAATCATAAGCATCGATCTACGCAATTGGGATCGATGACATTCATCATCAAACAAGTCAGTAAGCCTGACCACCCGATCCCGTTAGTCGACTTTTACGGCAAGCATGGGTTGCTGAAGACCTATTCTACCCGGATCTTCACGGGTTTAATTATAAGTGTGTTTATAGTATGCAATATGTCTGTCTGAACCCAACAAGTCTTTGAGAAGCGTTTAGAACATGATTGATTGATTGATTGAATACATGAATGTTATGTGTAAGTATTGACCTTGGAGAAGCGTCTCGTCTGACATTGGGGAGCGGTTATCTGAGCATGACTGTATTACCCTGGAACTTCTTGAAATAGTGTATATCTATGTATATTGTGTGCTTCATGTTCGAAAACTACTTCCTGAAGGAAAGGGTAGTTAACAAAACTTTGGACATTTCTTGCCACAATTGATTTGAAATTCGTTATAAAAGTGCCTTCGGTTTTACGCCACTTGTAGCAATGGTCATACAAACAGACAGAACACATGGAATAGAAATCTCCATATTGGGATCGATCCAGGGCCATCGACGTGATTGCAGATGTCTTAACAATGAGGCTGTTCCATCGCCCTTAAATACCCTTGAAACGATAACTTTTGACATCAGTGTACAAATACGTTCATATTTCATAAATTTGATTTTTATACACATAATTCTCGATACGCCGTGCACAAAAATAGAAAGACAAAGATGAACAAATACACAAGCAGTGAAAAAAGACAGAAATGGTATTTCAAAATTGAAAACAAAACACAAATCATCACTGCCAGAATTGAATATTGACAATTCATGAAACAATCGACTATAGATTTGTCTTTCTTTTATTAACAGAACCCCGAAGAACCCAAGTCGTGGGAGGGAATTCTTAACGCCACGGTCAAGCCTCCAGCGTGTCCCCAAACAGGATCGGAATGGTCTTACGTTCACATGCACGTCCCTGGATACACCGACAGCGACGAAGACTGCCTCTACATCAACATCTACGTACCACAGGTGCGTGTGATGTCATACCTTAACGAAAACATTCAAGAACAGTTCTAATATCAGTTCTAATGTTTTACATTTCGTTAGTCAGCAAATATTCCTCATGATGTACACCTGGACAAATCTTTACAACATTTTTGTTGTTGTTTTTATTCACATCGCGGTCAGCAATATAGCAGATAGTAAATATGTCATGATTGCTGCACTTATTTAGCGACGTGCGTGCATGCATGCGTGCGTGCGTGCGTGTATGTATGAATGTATGTGTGTGTGTGTATGTGTGTGTGTGTGTGTGTGTGATTGTACTAGTCCGGTCTAATGCCGACTTTACTGTGCTAGCCCACTGCGATACCATGCTTCAGTTAAACATGAATACCCTACTCAGACACAATACACTGACTCCCAGACCGCCGTCATATACCTATAATATTGCTAAGTGTGGCATTAAACAACAAACAAAGAAACAAAGCTTATCATATGGTCGGAATCGTAGTTTGGCTTTAAACAGAGGTTTCGTATAATTATGGAAATAATATGTCACTTTTGTTTACACTGAGAATGGTTTTGTGAGCTTTCTTATGCTCACTGTCTGTGAATGAATTTAGGTGGTATGTACAAAAGTACCACTAATAGAAGCACCAACCAAGCTCTTGGCACGAGAAGAGCTTCATTATCCCCCCTATTGAACAGTATTTCACTGTTTGCAATCTTTTGATTGTTTGATTGGTTTTGCTGCAGTTTTTAAAAAAATGTTCTATCCAAGTCATGTTTTGTGGATCAAGTTGGACTGACGGAGGGGTTCGTTTCCGGAGCAGAAGTAAAAACTATTGAATATTTACCCACATAATGTTTGCTTTTGAAAGTTAGATGTTTTTTTGTCATTTCCATGGAAACAAGTGAGACTATTTCCGGAATCTATTTCAAAGCCGTTCAATACCTCTTTCCGAAACATTGCACTGGGCTTGGGATATGCCATCTCCTAATGACTGCTGTTGATATAAATAGGATAAGAAGATTTTACGTCAGAAAAACCTGGAGACTTCATTTGTCTGAATGTCTTGTACACGACTAGAAGGTTCAGTTATACGTCTTTATTCGGGGAACGGACGTGACTTGTAATTTACATATTTGAGTCTGGTCATTTTTTCGCTGGCGAGTTTTAGGTAGTAGTTTTGATATGAGTTCCATGTTTGAATAGGACACCATATACTGTGGTCGGGAAGTCAGATAAGTGACTGTGCTGGCAAACCTAGAAACATAACCCGGATTCGAACCAATAATCATAGGTTTCTGGCGTGCCCAAGGGACGCAACTCTGCACAGTGAATCGCGGCGCCTTAGACGAAGTCAAATAATTGAGTGTGCTGACAAACCTAGAAACATAATCGGGGCGAACCGGGATTCGAACCCACAATCATAGGTGTCTGGCGTGCCCATGGGACGCAACTGTGCACAGCGAATCGCGGCGCCTGACACGATTGTGCCACTCGTGCCTCCCGGGAAGTCAAATAAGAGACGTCATTAAAACAATAATGACTCAATGTGAATTAAAACTATAATCGCGTAAACACGGCTTCCCGGCCAGGGCATGCTTACCCTTTTCGCGAACACCAGGTGTCATCACTGTGTTTCAGTGACCCATTCATATAATTTTCACCGCTACATTGTCCTTTACACCAAATGGAATCTGTTTCGTTGGATAACCTGCAGACGGGGCGTGATATAATTGAAATACAGTTACAGACCGCGTGACCCCCAAGACACTAACGCAAGCAAGACAAATCATAGTAGCTCGGTGCCTTTTTGATACGTATTTAGACAGGAAGTACGCATTACCTAAACATTTGCAATTTAAAACTGCTATGGTGTCCAGTGGTTAAAACCAAGCTGCAAACTCGGGTTTGATTCCCTACATGGGTACAATGTGTGAAACCCATATTTGGTGTTCTCCACCGCGATATTGCTGGAGTATTGCTAAAAGCGGCATACTCACTCACTCCAACGTGTCTCCATGGGAACAAACGCGAATCCATGGATACAGTGTCCCTTGCTACTTGCTAGTGGGACCCGTGAATATCCGGGGCAGAATAGGTCTTCAGCAGTAAAAGGCGACTATGTTTGTCGTGAGAGGCGACTAACGGGATCGGGTGGTCAGGCTCGCTGACTTGGTTGATGCATCCCAATTACCTGGATCGATGCACATGATGTCAAACACTGGAATGTCTGATCCAGACTCGACTATTTACAGACCGCCGTCATACAGCTGGAATATTTCTGATTGGGGCGTTAAACAACAAACAGACTGTAATAGGAAAAGGAAATAAAATTTGAAAACAAAATTGAATTTGAAATCTGGAAGGTTTTTTTTATACTGTAGCCTATGAGCCCATCGTTTCAGTCCAGTTGAAACAAGTGCACCCAAGACCTTCAAAGAAAATGAATTATTAGTTAAAGCTCTTCTTAATGCATCACAGTATGATAAAAACATTCACCGCGACTTATTTTGCCTTTGAGCATGTGTTACACAATATCCTTTTGTTGGGATTATGATTTTCACTTTTCAAACAGGAAGCAATCCCACGATAGAGCTTGTATTATGTGCATAAAGCCACGCAACGCCAACCTGAACTTACGTTTATTGCCATTAACATTCGTCCGCCGAATGAGGTTGCGGTAGACTCTTTGATTCAGTTTACCAGGGTTAAGGGCGTGAAATTATATCAACACTTCCTCTGTGCACACGGCTAACCAATGCATTACAAACCAGTAAAAGAGCATGGGCTCCAAGGTTACAATAATTGCTCCGGAAAAACCAGTGAACAGCTCACTAAAACCTTTCGTCAATAACGCCATAGCTGAAACGAACTTGAAGCAAAGACGATCAATTACGTAAGATTGTTATCATTGACGTAAAGATAGCTTTCACGTCGTTTACGTAACCATCGACCCATCTTTGTAAATGAGACTATCAAAGAGGAACTAGCACTTAATTAAAGACACTCGACAGCCAGAAATAACTTGCTAACTACCTGTCACTTGAAAATGGAATTTGTCTTCTTCAGCGCCCGAGTGCCTCGCCCTGCCAAGAACACACGCTGCCCTAGAGGGTGTTCAATGCTTCGGGCAAGTTAGGATGTTTCAACTGGGTCGAAACCAGTCTTTCCCAATGAAATGACAAAGTCAGCTGATGGTTCCAATAGTGTGTTTTTTCTAAGTTTGGTTTCAATTGGAAGGAATATTTATCTATGGAATTGATTTTGGGTAGAGTGAAATAAGAGCGACAAAACCGTTTCCATAGGTTAAGCCCAGATGGTTAATTGCCAAATTAGGCCTACATATGCCTGTAGGTCTTCCATACTAGAAACAATACTCCACATACACCAGATTTGACCGATTTTGTGGTTTATTTCAGTAAGAGGTTGTTAGATTCGGGTTGTTAACTTCATCTCGCGGACACCCACGCCATTACTCATTACAAGAAATAATACATACGTGTCAACGGGTTCAATTGAAATGATATTGCGGTTAGTCAAGGTGTGTTGGATGTGACAGCTTTCATTATAGCATATCAGTGCGTATAGGACAAAATAGCACGCGAAGGCGGTTTATGCCAAAGTCTGATACTGCTTAAACTGACGGGTTTTCTATACCAGAACTGAAATGAACCTTATTACACTCGGGCCACATTAGAGGTACAACATTGATACATCAACATAAACATAACTATATACAAATATACAATACATTTCAACAGATTTACCGAGCCGTGGCTTCAGTGTATAAAGATACATTAAAGGGTTCAGTTACGAAACATATTGATAGAGTTAAATAGCAGCATTATGATTTGAATAATTTTGTATGTGTTCTCATCTTTTACCATTAAAACGCAAATTCATTTTGTACATATTTAGTGAAATGTAAAAAAATATTTTCTAATTTGCTGTTTTCTCTCATTTTGAAATAGTGGTCAGATAAATAGGTAGATTGGAGGTTCTAAATTTAAATAAGTCTCGACAAATTACAAATTTTCGAAATTCAGGGATTCAATTCTAACCATGGCTCCTACCAAAATCAATTTACCATTTGTCGTTACATCTTCGATGCAATGTATGCAACTAGTTTATCATAATGCCATATTACCATTTGCAGTAATTCTCCAACGAGTTCCTCTAACATTTGATTCTGCGCTACATTTACTGCCATCTGTATATTTTCGTTTAATGTTCTGTTAATGCCAAAACATATTCAGGGCAAACAATAGCATCTCAAAGTGACTTAACTGTACCGGAGAAAACTCTTTTTGTGATTCAGATATTCTGCTTAGATTTCATTCCTGTTCAGTAACTTGTGTTGGTCATTATCGTTCAACGATACATGGATTCGTTATGTCGGACAACTCTGTATGATGGATCGTTCTGTTCCTTCTGGTCAATAATCGGCACATATCTCAGATGTCTCTGATACCATCAAGAAACTCCGGTAACAAGGATATACACGAACTGATAGGGACAGATATTTGATTCCGATGAACTATCTTTGATCTGCTGCTATATATGTATCCCATTTGTTGCTCCACTAGTTCTTTTGAGAGTGACCTATAGCACTGGTCTGTGTTTAAAAATATGTCGGTCTTAGATCATAGACTGACTGATGATGCCAGACAACTGTAGCAGAAACAAGTCTGTCAATGTTCTGTCGATGAAATGATCATTGAAGGTGCGAGATCAGAGTTTCGTTAACAGGCGAATCTCGAAGTGTAGAACTGCGTCGAAGTTTTATGTGTCGAATTTTCGAATGTTTTGGAACTGATTTGACCACTTTCTTTGGAATGGCGTCGACAATATGTTATCAGTGTATATAACACTCCGATGACTTTAAATTCTTCTTGGGTCACGTGCAGTTTGCAACAATGGTGTTCAACCGTATTTCATTTTTATCATATATTAATGAAAGAGCTAGTTTGAAAATATGTCTGTCGGTTAAAATGGATTCATCAACCATGACTTCACCAGTAAAAGGCGACGTTGCGCGATGAAGCAACGACCCAGTTTATATAATAAAGATAAATGAACTGCTGTAATACTTGATTCTAGGTTGTGTGGGTTTATATGTAATGTCGGCATGACCAATGGATGTTAATTGCGAACGCATGTTGAAAATACATATTAACTAAAGACAAAATGAAATCTTATCCATAAACCTTCAATATCAGCCTTACTTCTTAAAGGTTTTCATGTAGAATTGAACAAGCATCATTTTCACATCATGTATGTGTGTCTGGGTGTGTGTGTGTGTGTGTGTGTGTGTGTGTGTGTGTGTGTGTGTGTGTGTGTGTGTAACAAAAAGACGTCTAGCCTTGGCAATTAACGTTGCCTTAATTGTTAGGACTTATCTATCTCTATCCTTGTACGTACATGATGCTATCTTTCGACTTAATCTTCAAGACAGGTGGCGCTGACAGCAAGATGGCGGTCCTCGTGCACATTCATGGTGGTTCAAATGAAGTCGGCATGGGAACGATGTTCGATGGAGACATTTTAGCAGCTCTTGGAGAAATTATTGTCATTACTTTTAATTACAGACTCGGGCCATTCGGTAAGTTGATGTAATGCATCCTAAAACACGAACATTCAAAAATATTTTATTCAGATCCTAAAATGTGTTCAAGTGGATGATATGCTGCAAGGATTTTTGAAAACACAATTGTGCCTCCTTTGTCTCCAAACACACGTAAGATGTCTGAATTTTTTTTGTATTAATGTGAAACTAAATAAAGAAACACTGAAGAAATCATATTACCTTGTTGTTAGATGTTCACTCACTCACTCACTCACTCACTCACTCACTCACTCTTTGTGCGTTAATTTTAAGCGAACATTTGTTAAACACGTCAGTCAAGCATATGGTTAAACACAGCTGTGTGACGATTCCAAAATAGGTCTTCGGTACCTCATGCTTGCAATAGTCGACTAGAATTAGGATAGGGTGGTCTGATTGCGTATCATCCTACCCTGATGTGAAACGTTTCTCATGCTTTCAGTCATTGCGTTGCCTGGTCTGTACTCTATGATTTAGAAGCAACGATGCTATGGCTTAATGTTACCGACTGTGGCGTTAAACAGTATTCACTCACTCATTAAGCTATTGGCTTACTTCATAGAATTCAGTGACGATTTGAATTTAAAGGAACTTTGAGTCGGTTACTCCATTTCTGGAGACTGTCCTTGGCCACATTGTTTGGCAACCAGGACAATACTGTTGACATTAGTCAGGTTTCAACGTTATCCCTTGATGATCGCAATCAAAGGATACTTGTGAACGGTGCTTTTTCAACCGTAACAATGATTGCCAATGTCCGTAACCCGCTCATAGTTTATACGAAGTTTGTCACTCTATTTCCAGCATTCGAGTGATCGATTAACTCTTGAGTACGTTCAGACGAGCATTCGAATATGGTAATCCCTAACGTTTAAATCCCAACATGGAAGTAAAGCCGAAGACACACGTTGAGTGAGTGAGAGAGTGTACAGCCGCTTTCAGTAGTATAGAAGGTATGTCAGCTTGATGTTGGAGTAAAGCCCGAAGTGATACAGGTCTTATATAGGTTAGACGTTTCGAGAAAGCCCAAAAGCACAGGATTAGGGTTGACGAATCAAGAAACATAATCACCGTGGAATCATTTGAATACGATGGAAATAACTCCTATGTATGAAACATTACATTCTCACAATGTGTATTCTCGAAACATTTGTGCATCTCATGCCTTACCAGAAGCAGCCATAAGTGAAGATCAGTACACAGTTTACCCTAAGGACATTTCCAAGTCAAGTTGGTATGGTATAATCTGCCCGTCCAGACAATTTATGTTTATAGTACCTGTCTCCATGGATGTACTTGTTATTGTTGCAGGGTTTCTGAGCGGCGAACGACCAGAGTTCCCGGGCAACTATGGGCTTATGGATCAGACTGCAGCGCTGAAGTGGGTAGCCAAAAATATTCATTTTTTTGGAGGTGACCCCAACAAGGTCACAGTTGAAGGTCACAGTGCAGGAGGAGGAAATGTCGGTTTCCACATCGTGTCACCTCATTCGAAAGGTACATCGCTCCGAGATATATAGACGTTTTAAGTATTACTGTTTAATGTTTTTCTAATGATTAAGAAACCGACAAAAAATATTTGTTTGCGCCCCATGACTTAAACAATGATTCCTAAACAAAAAGTGAAGTTTGATTTATTGTTAGATTTTAGTTTGCAGCTATTTTTCAGTTTCTCAATCTGATTACTCCACATGACTTTTGTGACAGGGACGCTCCTTTTCTTGAGAACACTCATTCATTGATGGCATTCAAGTGCAAGATCGTTTTTCTAGTGACAAACAAGAAATGACATACGCACTTCTTCCCTAATCAAAATCATGTAGGAAAATCAAAATGGAAGTGCCCAGGTATTATACGCAAAGGCTTGGTGTGGACCCGCCTTTTTCGGCAAGTGTTTTGATACAAGGGTCGGAGGCCCGTGAAGATCCGGGGTAGAAAAGGTCTTCAGCAACCCATGCTTGCTGTAAAAGGCGACTATGCTTGTCGTAAGAGGCGACTAACGGGTCAGGCTGGCTGACTTGGTTGCGTATCCCAGTTGCGTAGATGCTCATCATATCAATCACTGGATTGTCTGGTCCAGACTCGATTATTTGCAGACCGCCGTCATATAGCTGGAATATTGCTGAGTGCGGCGTTAAACAACAAACAAACAAAACAAGTGTAGGACAAACTGAAAACCTGGCTGATCAACTGCTCCATTACACGCGATACATCTCCTTAGTTCTGAGCGTTAAGGGGCGGTCGGGTAGCCTAGTGGTTAAAGCGTTCGCTTGTCACGCCGAAGACCCGGGTTCGAATCCCGACATGGGTACAATGTGTGAAGCCCATTTCTGGTGTCCCCAGCCGTGATATTGCTGGAATATTGCTAAAAGCGGCGTAAAACCAAACTCACTCACTCACTCACTCTGAGCGTTAAATTAATAATTCACACCAAGTAACAATTGCATTTATTTGAATCTTCCTTCGTTATTAAATGAATCGAAACAAAATCTTCACATAGTGAACATAATGTTACTTTTCAATTGAAAAATTGTACAGAATATATGTGATGATTTCACATAATTTAATTTAGTAATAGACACAGAAAAGTTATGAACCTTTTGAACTCTTCCGATGTATCAGTTCTTCCTTGCGTTGCACGTTTTCCACATCAGGAACCCGATGCCCCTGAAACTGTATACATACCTTCGATAGTGTCTCTGAGGTTTATTAACGTTACAGCAGCCATATTAAAAAGCCCGCTCGCACGTTGATGTAAGTGTACATGAGTAAATTGCTCCTGGCTGTACAAAGAACTGGCGTTTCTTTCGAATATTCATATTTGTTACCGATTTGAAGACCGATCACCCTTTTATGGTAAATGATATAGCTACATTGTCCCTGTTTAAGCTACAAGGCCCAAGGATGTCTCTCCATTATATTACATATTTTCACAAAATGTGTGTGCAGTTGACTTTGCGTAGATCTGAATGTTTGTTTTCTAACGCTGCTGTCAACATTATTCCAGCTGTATGATGGCGGCCTTTAGATAATCTATAGCCTTTGGATAAGCGTATGTAGGTGGCCTTCACAGAGGGAGATCAGGAGATGCTAAGGGAAAAGAATACAATGTAATTAACATAAGTCACAGTCATTTAAAATATTACCCCTTAGTCAGTAAACGCCACGCCATTGTTGAAGTGACTTTTGGGGAAATTGGATTCAGACATTGATGTAGCATGTAGATACAGTCCGGATCATGGATCAACGTGGCGATGAACAATGCTTAAAATATACGGATGACTGTGAATCAGTGAGTTGTCACCGGGCCTGGCTTCCCGAACCATTCTGTCGCCCTCTTATAACCAGTATAGGTTGCTGGGGACAAAACCCCGGAATTCCGGGCCTGGCTATCCGAACTATTCTGTCGCCCTCTTACAACCAGCATAGGTTGCTGGGGACAAAACCCTGGAATTCCGGGCCTGGCTACCCGAACCATTCTGTCGCCCTCTTAAACCAGCATAGGTTGCTGGGGACAAAACGCTGAAATCCCGGGCCTGGCTACCCGAACCATTCTGTCGCCCTCTTACAACCAGCATAGCTTGCTGGGGACAAAACCCTGGAATTCCGGGCCTGGCTACCCGAACCAGTATGTTGCCCTCTTACAACCAGCATAGGTTGCTGGGGACAAAACCCTGGAATTCCACAGGGCCTGAACATCTATCATGTTGGTACTTGATCCAACTTTATCTTTAGAACCGGCTTACTTCAGGGTATATGGTGGTCACACGTTTCCTGATACCACCATAATGAAGCTGCATGTAAGCATGATTTGTTCTATCAATGACCTCACCGGGTTTTATTGGTCTTCCATATTTGAACTCTCATTTTTTTCTGCAAAATTATTTTTGTAACATCTAACTAATTGACTGTCAAAATTCAATTCGCTAATTGCAATATGTAAGTCACTTTCTCAATGATGAAAACTGAAAATCGTGAGTAACGCAATGTTCCTCTGCTGCAGCTAAGACAATCCAGCAATCTTATATATGTCTTATGAAATAAGTTGTAAGTGGATTCTCAGCCAACCATATTAACTCCTGGGGTATCTGTCAAGCAAAGCCATTCAAGCAATACCTGTCTAACAATGCCAGTCACGCCATGCCAGTCTAACTATGTCAGTCACGCAATGCCAGTCACGCCATGCCAGTCTAACTATGTCAGTCACGCAATGCCAGTCACGCCATGCCAGTCTAGCAATGCCAGTCTAGCGCAATTATGGTACAGACTTTATTCATAAATATCATCAATTGATTTAATAGCTTATCTCCCCCAACAGGACTGTTCCGGTACGCCATTCTGCAGAGTGGGTCACCGACGGCTTATTGGGCTCTCCTCCGGCCTCCTGCTAATGCCATCTTCAGAACAATTCGCTTTGCTGAGAAACTTGGCTGTTATTTCGACCAGGATATGCAGGAATTGAAGCAGTGCTTGAAGACCAAAGACTGGAAAGACATAATACAGGAGGAATATGATGTAGGTGAAACCAAGGCTTAACACATTAGTATTAGACCTGGCGCTGAAATTGGCTGTCGTGTTTTGCTTGTTTGTTTGATTGCTTGTTGTTTAGTGTCGCACTCAGCAATATTCCAGCTATATGACGGTGGTCTGAAAATACTCGAGCCCGGACAAGACAATCCAGTGATTGATATGATGAGCATCTACACAACGGGGATACGATGACATGCATCAACCAAGTCAGCCAGCCAGGCAGTATATACCTCGCTAACTTTTCGCGAACAACCTTATAAATAGATGCTAATGATGGACAGCGGAGATTTGTTATGATTACGGAAGGGGTGTTATCGCTTTATTTCTATCAAACTTTCTAGGGCTACAAAACAACCTTACACTACATTAAAATGTAAATAGTATACAACATGACCTTCAACCCGGGAACTAGCTTCGTTCACGTGGAAATTTAAAACTACTCCGCAATCCATTTGTCTTAGCTCCTTGGTTATTTAAATAAAACCAAAGATAATAATTGTATTATTTTGAAAGAAGCGTCTTGCATGCCACGGATCCATATCCGGTGATTCATGTAGACGGTCCACTCTCACGGTGCCATTATTCCATGACGTGTAGCACCGTTGTCCTTCTCCTCGATCTGAGCGAGCTTCGTCTGTGTCTAATGAGATATGGCAACTCAGGCCTAACCCAGACATCTCAATACACAAAGGATACATGACAGATGTGACCATGTGAATGTCAAAGATGGTCTTCGACTAATTAAGAGTACGTAGATAAAGATGTGAAAAGGTTTGATATAGAGATGGCTTTATCAGAAGAGACTGGCCAAAGAAGTTGCTGTAAGAAACATAGTACTTACTCTGTAGCATTATGTGATCCTAAATAGGAGCCGACTCTCAGACTGTTCCGAAAACGATTAAGCATAACATATTTTTCCATTTTTCCAGTGATTTGTACGTAGGAAAATCATGTGTTAAACTGTAATATAGTTGGTTACATTGTTCAAAACGCACAATCTACTTCCGTGGCGACCCGTGAAGATCCGGGTTGGAATAGGTCTTCAGATACCCATGCTTGCCGTAAAAGGCGACTATGCTCGTCGTAATGGGCGACTAACGGGATCGAGTGGTCAAGCTCGCTGACTTGGTTGATGCATGTCACCGTATCCCAATTACATGGATCGATGCTCTCTGGATTGTCTGGTCCAGGCTCGATTATTTACAGACATTCGTCATATAGCTGGAATATTGATGAATGCGGCGTTAAACAACAAACAAACAAACACAACTTCCGTGGCAGTATGACATGTCAAGTCAGCGAGCCTGACCAACCGATCTCTTTAGTCGCCTCTTACGACAAGCATAGTCGCCTTGGTATATGTAGGATTCTACATGGCTTTCGACAAGTTTTCGTCACATTGATAAAGTTGGAAAATTGGAAAAAAAACTCTCTCGTCCGTCTGTGCAATCTAGGGAGATGGCAGCGTTGTCCGGATCCATGGGTTGGTAAGAAGGTGCGTTCACGCATTGTGCATCTCGCGTTCGGTGCTATTGATCTTAAGATACCACTATGATCTGTAAACTTAAGATGACTGCTTTATCAGCATGGAAATAAAAAACAACTGATTTATGTTTTCTAGGGAGTCTGTTACTGGTGTTTCATGTTTTCTAGGGAGTCTGTTACTGGTGTTGTATGTTTTCTTGGGAGTCTGTTACTGGTGTTTTATGTTTCCTAGTAATCTGTTACTGGTGTTTTATGTTTCTAGGGAGTCTAGTACTGGTGTTTTATGTTTCCTAGGAAGTCTGTTACTGCTGTTTTATGTTTGCTAGGTAGTCTGTTACTGGTGTTTCATGTTTTCTAGGAAGTCTGTAACTGGTGTTTTATGTTTTCTAGGAAGTCTGTAACTGGTGTTTTATGTTTTCTAGGGGGCACGGGTGGCCCAGTCGTCTAAGGCGCCGCGATTCGCTGTGCAGGGTTGCGTCCCTTGAACACGCCAGAAACCTATGATTGTGGGTTCGAATCCCGGTTCGCCCCGATTATGTTTCTAGGTTTGTCAGCACCATACCCGTGCTCATGGGTTTCACCGAAGTGGTAAACGTCTGAAACCTGCATCAGTTCGGGCTTTCCTCCCACATTAAGCTGATATAAGCCGTGATATGACTGGAATACTGTTAAAAGCAGCGTTAAACACAACTCACTCGTTATGTTTCTAGGTAGTCTGTTACTGGTGATTTATGTTTGCTAGGTAGTCTGTTACTGTCTTTTTCATATTATCTGGCGAATATATATTTTGGGGAGAATCTTGAGTGGGGTTTTATGAGTTCAAAGGAATCTGTTACCAAGGCTTTATTTCTTCTTCTAGTACGTGCCAGGAATGTACAACTTCTCTCCTGTCATCGACCAGCAGTTCCTGCACAGTGATCCGGAGTCTCTTCTGAAAGATGCCGACTTGAACGGTGAAGTGTTCATGACCGGCGTTACCCGCGATGAAGGGTCGCTTACAGGTAACATACAGGAAGACATATTACACTGATATACCTGTTGAGTAAGTTTGCATTGTACTTCCTCGGTCAGTTAAATTTAATTAACTACTAACGTCTTGAAGAATGCAACTCATTCTTAGAATATTTGAACATGGTATTTAAAACGTATAATTATGTAAAGATCAATAATGCCTCATGAAAAATGAAATTTTCATTAGGTTTGATGTTTGAAAATGTAATGTTTGATAGTTTTGGATATAGGTGGGCAGTTGAAATTTTGTAAGCATATGATAAGGTGTATTTGCGTCATCTCATTGAAATCGCTATCCAAAATGAACAGTGCGTGTCATTTACGTGATAATAAATTATGCAAGGAGAAATTAGAGTCATAATGTGCATTTCGGAAAACAACATTTCCCTAGAATGTGATCACAATAACTAATCCGGATCATGACGTGTTATAATTAATACTACTTTATAAATCTACCTGTGTACATTGTCTGCCTTTTGAAATTTGCAGAAGGTTCCATTTATTGCTGTTGTATAAACTTCATATTGACTTGATGGCGCCACTGATTTTGCAATGTACGTTCCAAATTATCCTATCTGGATAAATGTTATGATGTACAGAAATGATTCTCTTTGGCAGAGTATTAACACTTGCAATTATGGTAAAGGATTAACCTGGTCCACTGTGTGGATTGTATTTTGTTTCAACAGCTGTCAGGGTTAACGAGAATATGGATATTAAGCTGACGCCGTGGTTTGTGGAAGCCGTCACTACAATTGACATCGATATAGGTACATCTTTGTATTAAAACATGTGGTGTCTATTGACAAGATCCATTCTAAACTCTTTCCCACTACCGTCAACATACACGTAGACGCATTCAACGTTATTCCTGCCAACAGTTCCTTCTTTAGTCTCCTGATTACAATAACCACTTCACTTCCAAATTACTTGATCTGTTACATGTGCATCAACTCTTTTCATAACAGACTCAACTGTTTGAAAGAGTTTACAATGGATCTTTGAAACATTATAATTTACTACCATGTTACTCTATGCGGTCTTCTGATGTTTTTCAGCTGAAATCGTGGTTAAAGAAGCAGATTTTATAGAACTTACCCCAGTTATTGCCGGGACATTTACCCCTCCTCCCCAAATCATGAGAAACATTCCGGAAATTATTGGTAATGGGCAAAAAACACTGGATGTAAATTTCATTTTGAAATATTTCCTTTTGCGACTTCATTTTCAATTCGTTAACAATTGTATCATTTCTATTTTAGTGTTTGATTGGTTTGGCGAATGTTAATACACTTCAAATTATTTCCTTATCACAAGATGAACTTCGCTTTCAGTTTTATTGCATTCAAATAAATATGATTGGTTTTGAATTATTTGTCAAATTGGTTCTTGTTGCATCTTGACAAACTGTTAATTAAATACATGTTTATTTTGCATCAAAAGTCATTCTGAATATATGAGCGGATTCAGAAAAGTGGGGAGCAGATTTTACATTTATAAATATATTTCCACGTCATCAGAAAAAACCCCATTCAATGTACGTATCAAACATTTATCAAAAGGAAAATACATCATGGATTAAATATTAGAATTTGGAAATCAAAAGAATAAGAACTCACCAGTTTAATTCTACAACCTATCTGACTCCGCTCCTGTTGAAGTGTTGTAATTGTCAATCACCGTATATATGTTTGTTTCTTGTTCGTTTTCAATATTTTGATAATTTAGGAAGCAAATATAATATTAGTAAAAATACATTCTGCCTAGATGATACACTGAAGTGTTGGAACACTCCGCACTTTGATGTCCTATAATGATCATGTAATCACGAAACATTTAGTACAAAAAGTGTGATAAAAACAGTTCACAGTACAAAAGATTCAAATATTGTTCTGTTGTCCCTTTGGTTTTGTCAGTAAATTGCTCAAATAAATTGAATACGATGTCATTATGAAAAGGGTGATGGAAACGTCTTGTCGGTTTAACACCTTTGTAATTCTCTGTACCACAACACCGTCAATTTTCACCTGATGTTAAAGTTTCTTTTCACACATTGTCACCATACAGTTACTTCCGGTTTTCTTTTTGCACGTCACAATTGATGTGTCTTGGCCTGTAGGTGCATTTACACATGACCCGACAAATCATGTACATATTATGTGGATAATCCTACGTTTTTAACTTGTGGTTGACTCTGATCAAAGCTTGGCTTCTCATCAAACCTTTTGTTATTGATTCCACTATCACAAACATGTAAAGCTGAATTCAGCGCCTAGAAACACAAAGAAAGCATGGTATCCCAGATATAACAAAGCGAGCATAACAGAGATTGGTGTAAACCTATCCTAAAGTATATTAAAGCTGACATCGCTCAGGGAACAGGTTCCTAGATGTTTTTCGTATTTGAGGAAATGAATAATTAAAAAATGAGCAGTTGGCGGGATGAGGGTTTGGGGCAGTCGTCTGTGGTGTATGGTTGGGCCAGGCGGCAAAACGTTTGATACAGGGGCACAGATGCGGCTAAACAGTTAGCCAAAGAATTTCCTTTTCGAGATAACGTCTCACAATAACGGTATTTAAGAACCGTCAGCGTCAGTGTGTGAACATTCCTCTTTTCTGATATGATCGTCCCACTTACGTTTAAATTACATGTGTCATTCTTTCCCTCGTAGGTAAATTAGCCGTTTCATATATAGAAATGCTCATTACCCACAAGTAAATGTAGTTTCTTAAAATGTTTCAGTAAATGTATAGATATATTTGCTATATGGAATGTGAAGCTATGTGTATGTTGGCGTTTATTGCTGGCACTGACCAATTGGTCGATTGAATATATGCCAGATGTATTCGTCTTACTTTGAAGTAACCCATTGATGTACCGCACACTGATGTCACCCATATTTCTCGCAGACCTTGTTGTCCACGAATATAAACCATGGAAAGACCCTGACAATAAGACGGCTAATATCATCGGACTCTCTGATGTAAGTATTGAGGACCTTTGTAAACTAACTGTATGGACGGACACTTGAGGGATGATGCTATTGTCACATGTTTTTGTGATACACATATCGAGGCTGTGGGGATATTTTCAGTAGGTCTTGCTGAGAAAACGATATTTGCTAGCTTATTTGTTCATAGCATCTATTGGCGCGTGAAGTATAGGATAACCCGTACTCTAATTTCGTTGCAAATCCGTAATTTCTCGTTGTTTGTACGTTATTCTCAACATTTTCACGCTCGGAGTTTGTCGCAAACTTAGCTCTTAAATACTGTCAATTATAGAAATATGTTGTTTTAATGAAAGCACAATAGTCAATTAAAAAACTCATTTTAGTTTATGAGAATTAGTATTAGATAGTCCTTGTGTGTGTACTCCCTATTTAATTGTGGATCCTCATCATTAAAAGGGATCAGAATGTAGAATTCCATAGCGCAGGTACCTGTTATATGAACTACTGATAGTTCTTTAGTTTTCACATTGGGATCCATAGTTTACGAGTTAACTAACAACATACGTATGTTTATTCCGCCCATACAACATGTTATGATGTAATGCATTTTCATATTAATTATTTTTTATCGTCAATATGATATTTTTAATACAATCGTTACATTGATCACATCATGATGACTGAAATATGTTTCTGTGGATATTGAGAATTGTTTGGTTTGAAGTTTATTTTTTTCCACTGTGCTTTCACAAAACTATACAGTAAACTACTTTGAGGAACACGAAGGGATCACTAATTTTAGTTTGTTATAACCGTAGTTCGTTATAAGCATATTTGCACCATATATACAGAACATGGTCAGGACAATAATAAGTTCGTTATATCCGTCAGTTCGTTATAAGCGTGTTCGTTATAAACGTCGTTTACTGTATGTCAAATTGTTCTCCTTCTACAGGTTGTTGGTGATTCTACCTTTGTTGCCCCCGCCATTGATGTAGCGAAGCGTCTAGCGCAGAGGACACAGAACGTATATTTTTACTCTTTTGAGTATCACTCTCAAGTATCAATGAAACCATCGTGGCTTGGTAAGTTGTCTTTTGTCACGGGGCATTTGTCACAAGACGCGTGCGTGATGCCCATAGATATAGTTTCATTTATATCTTCAAAAGTTAAGGACAATTTTTCATTCATGTCAAGTCAGACAGCCTTAAATGAAACGTTTGTAGTTGCTCCCATTGACAAAGCCTTAAATACCATAACCATTATATGTAAGCATCACCACTTTACTTGTTTGATACCTTGGTGAAAGTGACATACAAAATTGTTTCATATGTAAGGCCAATATGTTAACAGAAGAAGAAATCTGCCAAAACTATGCTTGACTTGGCTTCACTCTAAAACCTGAAGACAACCTGGATTGCAAAGCTCCATTAAATTCCATACAAGGAAAGATTTATGTCTGGGTCCCGCAAATGTACCACCAAATGTCTATCTCAAAGATTAACCATAATACTTAATGCAATTCCTTGTCTTATTTAAGTGTAACAAGTATTCCAAGTTAAGATCTACATATCTCCCCTTCTTGAATAATGACTATAACTCTCAAATGTTAATAATCAATATTATCTACTCACAAAATAAACATGTTATCTTTTCAGTGGCTACTTATATAAAACATGTTTTTTTCAAGAAGATGTAATTTCTGTATATGCACGTGACATCATATTATGAGTTAGTATCAATTGTACTTTAGGCCATATGGCCATAATACTGAATAAACCTGTCTGCTGAGAAAATGTGGAATTAATATCATGTCGATTCTAGAAAAAATGGTTTTAATTCAGTCAAACCATTTGATTTTTCAACTGTACACCACTATCC
Organism: Haliotis cracherodii; assembly: GCF_022045235.1. NCBI lineage: Eukaryota > Metazoa > Mollusca > Gastropoda > Lepetellida > Haliotidae > Haliotis > Haliotis cracherodii. Next base: position 22,240,488 of record NW_027266297.1, on the reverse strand, counting down.
CTCACGACAAAACTATTAGAAAGCCAACACTTCATTCCTTGATCAGATTAATTTGTCAGAATTAAAGCAAATGCCATCAGAAGTGTACTGAGAGAGTGAATATGGTTTTACGCCGCTTTTAGCAATATTCCAGCAATATCACGGCTGGGGACACCAGAAATGGGCTTCACACATTGTACCCATGTCGGGAATCGAACCCGGGTCTCCGGCGTGACGAGCGAACGCTTTAACCACTTGGCTACCCGACCGCCCCTGAAGTGTACTGAGAATACAATATGTGAACTGCCGTGCTTCTTCATTGACAACATCTTTGTCATTTTTTTTGGGTAAGACATTTAGGCAAGATGTAGGTATCATGGGCACCAATTGTGCTCTCCTTTTTTTGCTGATCTGTTTCTTTATGCATTAAAATCGGAATTTCTGCTCGGATCGGCAAATTCACAACAAGCCGTTGTCCAAGAGGTTTAACTCCAGCTTCAGATATATCGATGATCTAATGTCGTTTAATAACTGTCAAATAGAAATCCTTCCACTGATTTACCCACCCGAACTAGAAATAAAGGTTGGTTGGTGTGTTGTTTTACGCCACACTCAGCAATATTCCAGTTATATGTCGGCGGTCTGTAAATAATCGAGTCTGGATCAGACAATCCAGTGATTGATATCATGGGCATCGATCCACGCAATTGGGATCGATGACATACATCAACCAAGTCAATTAGCCTGACCAACCGATCCCGTTTGTCGCCTCTTACGACAAGCATAGTCGCCTTTTGCGGCAACCATGGGTTGCTGTAGACCTATTCTACCTCGGATCTAGAAATAAATGCGACTAGCGAGAGCGCCTCATTTGTTTGATCTCTGCATTCAGATTCAAAACACTCTCCCCAAGACTGTACGACTAGAGGGGTGACGCCACATTTCCTGTAGTTAATTTTATGTCAAGTAATAGTCAGCAACCTCAGACATGTCATGACTATTGAGATACAATCGAGTATACTCTTTTCAACAAGATTTCAATGAGTGTCACGTGACTCTTGCTCAAAGGTTTATTGGTCAGGGTTACAACATTCAAGGCCTCAGTGACCAAAACGATGACCGGTGGAAATCCCTACTTTATCTTGTGCCATATGTTCACGTGTTTTTCAGGTGAACAATTGACGGTAAATATCAAAATGAGCAGTGTGTGCGTACGTGCGTAGGTGTGTGCGTGTGTGTGTGCGTGCGTGTGTGTGTGGCCGTCTGTGTGTGTGTGTGTGTGTGTGTGTGTGTGTGTGTGTGTGTGTGTGTGTGTGTGTGTGTGAGAAAGAGAGAGAGCCCGAGCGCGCGCATGTGTGATTCCTTCATCACGGGGATTTGCCATGAAGAGAAAACTATTTCCGCGTTGGTTAATGCTTGTCATGGTATCATCGTGCTTATGCATGTCTTCAGCATGCAGTGTAATAATAGTATTTTCAAACAGTTTTGCATGACTATTGTGCTTACAAATTGGTATTGGTAAGCAAGAAAACCTTACTACAGATACATCTCATCGTTTGATAACGCGTACGTCATAAAAGATATTATGAACACACAATGCCATTTAGAAAGTGGTCAAATGTAACAAATGTTATATTTGGGATTACACGTTCTGAGTAAAGTACAGATTCTCGTACTTTCGTGGGTTGAGTCCCGTCCGGGATTCGAACCCACACTACCAGAGTGAGGCACCTAATCGCCAGCGCACAAAGTCAGCGATCTAACCCACTCAGCCACCGATACTTCCACAAAAATGAAAGTCCGACAACTTTGGCTGGTTGGGTGTTTTGTTTGATACAGAATAATATCTCTACAGTCAGCGCTTGAACAGATACAATTTTATCTGAAGGTTGGAGGCAAAGTGAAACAATTTATTTGTTACGCACTGCACAATAGTTTCAGAATGCCCAGTACACGATATTATTGGTCTGTGAAAGGACAAAAGCAACAGCGAAATGATTCAAAGGAGAATGGCAGTCCCCTCTCCAGAATATCCACCGGTCCGTTTCAAACAGAAAGTTGCTACATGTATGTTGCAGGGGTTCCCCATGGACGTGATCAGTTCTACCTGTTTGGCTACCCTTATACAGGACACCCGCTGTATGTTTACACTGAAGAAGACAGGCAAGTAAGCAAAGTCCTCATCAACATGTGGAGCAATTTCGTGAAAAATGGGTGAGTATATGTCGATTTCCTCATCTTTTGAAGATAGATTTTAACAGGCATATTCTTGCTTAAGTTAAATGACATTTCTCAATTAATTGGGGAAAAAAGGACGAAAAATGTCCTTTAGTGCTAGCCATTTCAATAACTCCCAAAGACAAGTTTCGATTTCAATTATTTCTGAGAAAAAATTCAATCTTTTGTATTTTAGATTCATAATCGGGTAAAGTTTCTTTGGAGTCTAGTTGGGTGCACGGATTACCTAGTAGTGAAACGAATGATCGTGGGCTCGAGTCCCGGTTCGTCCCGATTGTTTCTATGTTTGTCATCACCATTCGCGGGCTCGTTAACGTTGGTTTCATCAAAGTCGTAAACGTCTGAGACAAGGATCTCTTCGGGCTTTCCTCCGCCAGGAAGTTGACAGACCCGTGAAGATCCTGGGTAGAATAGGTCTTCAGCAACCCATGCTTGCCGTAAAAGGCGACCATGCTTGTCGTAGGAGGCGACTAACGGTATCGGGTGGTCAAACTCACTGACTTGGTTGATGCATTTTATCGTATCCCAGTTGCGATGATCGATGCTAATGATGTCGATCACTTGATTGTCTGCTCCAGATTTGAGTATTTACAGACCGCCGTCATATAGCTGGAATATTGCGGAGTGCGGCGTTAACCAACAGACGAACAAAACAAGCAGTTAGTTGACACGCCGTGATATAACTGGAGTGCTCACACAGACTCACACTTCTAGCATAGTTTCGATCAGTGAAAGCTGATGGATGACGTTATAAAAAATATTATTATTATCATTATTATTGATGTGTTTGATTGACTCAGTTGGTAATCAATGATGACACATTCTGTTTTATTTCGTTTGATGACGAACAGGAAACCATCCTTAACTACTGGAGATAATCAAATAGATTTCGAAGCTTTTGACGCTTACAACCAAACCTACATGAAAATCAACGGGGTTGAAGGCAATGGGACAATTACAACAGACCAGAGACTACGTCCCCGCAAGGTGGCGTTCTGGAACTCACTGCTTCCGCGGATGCGCAATAAAACACCTGAAATAAAGACAGAAGCATATGGAACTGTAACATGGGTATTAATCGTTCTATGCGTCATCTTATTTATATGTATGGTTGTAAGTATTGCGTGCGCCGTTCATATTCGCCGTCATAATTCACCACCAACCTATGCAGTATAACGTAATCTGTTTATAGGGAATCTCGGTAGTAAATCTTCATCAACGGTTTTCATCATGTTCAGTGCATGCGCTCAATGTGCCATATATTGTTATGCAGTAATTCAAAAATAAAAATCAAGAAATGTAGCGTATTTCGGGTAAATTGTTTAAAGCGACCGTTGCGTCCCTTGTTCGTCTGACAAAGTGTGTTTGTTATTATACATGCTTCTTTCAATAGTCAATTAGAAGACACGTCAATGAGTAAATATATTTATTTATGTCTGTACATTTGTCAAGATACGCGTGTGTACACTGATGCTGTATGTGTACTGGGGGCCAAAAAGGATTACATCTGAAATGTCTGTCCCTTAAAATGCAGTGCATCTGCAATGGGGAATGAAAACAACAGACAATGCATCATAACCTGAGGAAGAACACATTCTTATTGTTTGCGAAGAGGCCCATAGGACGTTAAGTCATATGGTCTTATGGACTCATTGTCGTAAATAACCGTAGATGACGATTTTATGGAACGTCGTTCCAACAATAGAATAGTCGAGATTATGTGCACTTGAGATCTGGAAACACACTTTTCCACATTTTCTCAGAAAAAAGACCATGGATAATATAACAAATAACCTACTCGCAACTCGGAATAAGGGATTATCTATGAGGGAACTACTGACAGTGTTTAAAGGTACAAAACTGATTCCCTCGATATTCTCTAAATGTGTGACATTAAGAAAGAGTATGTCCTGCTGCCCGTTGCAAGTTTCTGATACATGTATAATGAATTGTTATCCCCCCTTGTTGTTCAGTATGTTCTGTATGTGAAATATAGTGACTGGGAAAACGACCCCTGTACTAACGAAAAATAGGGTTGATCGTAAAGGATGCTAGTTTACACAAATGCAACGTTTCTGAATATATTCACAACTTTACAGTCATATAATACGGAAATTCTGGTGTTGTTATATTGATGCAATAAACGAACCACACACCACGGCTAAAATGTGTGTCATATTGCAAGGGAGAATCACTTAAAAATGGAAAAGACAGTAATAATTTTGAAAATCATAGTAATAGCTGTCCATACGATCACCGATTTTGATGTATCCACATGAACATATTCATGTATTTATAGTAATTATAACATTTCATAACCGTCATTGTTGAACCGTGAAAGGCATGCTGTGTCACAGGTCTCGGACATCTTTAAAAGCGTGTGGACACATGTAATGCTGTTGCGGTCCCAGTTGCGATTTCACCAATGTTTGTGGTGTGTTTTTCTTTGGATGTTGAAGCCTCTTGTAAGTGTGCACGTTGTATCACAAAATCAGTTTCTTCCATCAGTGGTTGTTGTAGTATTTGAGAGTTATAGGGAGGCTATTCTCAACACCCATTTCAGTCTAGGTCTGGATGTTGTATTAGTATCAATAAGATACTATTTGATATAAGTACAAAAAGAGAGCTTGTCAGGATTGACTCTCTGTCAAGGACAAGCCCCCGTTAACGACGGTACTAGGAAATCAATGCATTCACTTTTGCATCTTGTTACTTGACAGACACGTTTCGTGGAGTACTGCCCAGTACAGCCGGGTTTTGGTCCCCGTTCAAGTCTATGTCTATTTGATAAGTATTCGTCTGCATTTTACCTCACCGGGACACATTGGTTGTATTGTGTTTACAGTCTTTGGGGTTATTTGTATTGAACCCATGCCCCGAAATTAACATTCATAATTGGATTTCACCGATACAAAGAAAGGATGAGAACCTCATGCACTAGCTTTGCATAAGTATATTTTATCAAAAGGTTAGGAGACCAATTCATGTCAGTGTATCGACTTTGGTTAGCTAGCCATTGTTAAATGTCGAAGAAAATGTTTTAGGATTCAATGTATTCAATTTGTTGTCGGTTGTCATTTATATGCCTGTCGATTTGTATTTTACTTGCATCGTTTTATATGAGAGAAAGGATTTTTGGAAAGCAACTTCTTTATTATGAGGAACACAACTTTTCGGAGGTTATACTTACCCATTGTCCTGACGAAGGAGTAAGACCATTTCAGTCTAGGTCTGGGTGTTGTATTAGTTCTTATCAACTCTGAAACGTTGTGTTCCTCATAATAAAGAAGTTGACATCCTACATTCTGTCCCTTCTTGGTATCACTTCTAAATGCCATTTAAAGAGGGTGGTATTCAAGAGAAGCATGAGAAGCAAATTCTGATGGTAAAATCTTAGTTTACTGTCTAATGTAAGATGTCACCTACTGTTCTAGTATTATGGATGTTGAAACATTATGTAGTGATATACTAGTGACCATTTAAAATCTTGGAAGAAAATATTTTTGAATAAAGTACGTTTGTACTGACAAAATAACTGAGCCACCATGCCTATGAGTAGAGATAATGAAATATTAAATCAATTTCCAGAATGGTATCAAATCCAATTCTCTCCTGCTATCGTGTGTGAAATATTCAATCTTAATGTTTTACCAAGTATAAGGGTAAATACCAATCCTTAATAGTACAACACGTGACATCTTATAAATTCTTGAGGCACAAATGGTCACGACGCCTGGTGAAACTTGTATACACTTATTTCTATATGGTTATAGCATTGGTTATTGACACTTGTTAGCACGCACAACTTTAATTCATGTAAGAAATAGTGCTGTCTGTTTGTGGATAACAGTTCGCAATTCAAAACACTGATCTCTTTTGTCATTAAACGATACATATGATTCAGCAAGGAGGCGACTTATATGTGATTTAGACATGCATTAGTATATTAATGTATACATTAGTAGGCAGAGTGGGGTAAATGTACATTTCCATGGTTTTGAAGTGGTGACCATCTTAATGGTTACATAATATTCAATTGACAATTCAATTAACTGAAACGGCTAGTCTTAGATATGAAGTACTGTGTGAAACAACTTCCCCATATAACCCTGATCTGATAATGAAACATGATCGCCTATCAAATCGTGCATGTAATTAACATATGATATGTCTGAACATATACACATTTACTGGACCTCCAAATATATGCATATAAAACCGTTTATAATTTTATTGTATCCTTATTTTCAAAGCATTGACCTTTTGTCCTGTTCAAATACAAGTATTCAAAAAGAAGAAAGGTATTCAAGTGAGCTTATGTTCATCACGGCTCCCTTCCTGTGACACTGGACAATTTCTTATTTTTCTACTTCTCGTTATAATAATGCTTATGTAATATATACATAGAATAAACATTTCTGGACCGTTACGGTTGCGTCTGTTATGCTGTTCACCTTGTGAGTCCAAGTTGTTTAATGATAGGAACGTGTTGCAGGGCGTGGCAGCTACTGATGTAACGTCATACATAAAATGCCATACATGAAATGCTTGTAGATATTCCTCAGTAAGGCCTCAAATACCATAACCATTATATGTAAGCATCACTCCATTATTGTTTGATCACAGAACCTTGTGACAAAGAATAAGTGTCGTATCAAGTAATGCCCAAGACAAGGCCAGTATGTTAACGTGGGAAGAAATCAGTATCTACTTTTGACTATTGACTCTATAACATCTCCATGAACATCCACACAAAGAGAGATATATATTGCTATTCCAACAAAAGTACCACCGAACCGAATCCCTTTCTCAATGAGTAACCTTAATTCGTAAAACAATCAAAGAGGGACTTTCTTTAACTTCACAGAGAGTATTTGAGAGAAGCGGAATTAATACCATGTAGATTCTAGAAAAGCCCCAAGCAATTGCTCGAATTTGTGCAATCTCAGAAAAGAAGTTTAATTTCGTCAAAACATTATAATTTTCAACTGTGTACACAACTCACCCACACGACAAACCCTTCATTCCTTGATCCATTGGGCATTTGTTACTTAATATGATAGTGAGTGGGTGAGTGAGTATGGTTTTATGCCGCTTTTAGCAATATTCCAGCAATATCAAGGCGGGGGACGCCAGCAATGGACTTCAAACATTGTACCCATGTTGGGAATCGAACCAGGGTCCTCATCGTGACAAGCGAACGCCTTAACGACTAGGCTACCCGACCGCCCCTAATGTGATAGAGATATAGTTACATATCTATCTTCAGAGGTTCAGGGTATTTTGTCAAAATGAAAGTAAATGCCAAGAAAAAAAGTGGAATGCTGGACTTCCTCATTGATAACATTTATGTAAGTTGGGGTGAGACATTCAGGGCATCCCAAAGGCATCAACTGTGCTCCCCGTCTTGCTGATCTGTTTCTTTATGCATAAAAAAAATCAAAATTTCAAAACAAAGTAATTTGGCCATGACGTTTTATATTTAGATCTACGCATAAAAATTCAGAGTAACAAAACACTCTCCACAAGACTATGACCAGAGACATGACTCCAACTTTCCAATGGCCAACGTGTCCATTAAAGCAATATTCCAGAAGCTCAAGCCTTTGGTGTCTATATTTTATAGCGTGTGAGGTATAATCGAGCATGCTCTTTCAACGACTCTTGCTCAAACGTTGTTCCATCAAGGTTACAAGGCCGCAGTAAAGGTTTCAAAACATTTTATGGTAGACATGTGGAGGATATTCGACGCATGAGTGACAAAAATAAAGTCCAATGCAGTTCCCTCTTTTGACTTATACCAATGTCCCCATGTTCTTTTCACGTTTGCAATTAACTCCCGTTTTTACCATAACTATTTGATAGTGATGCATAACCACCTGCCAATGTTAAGCCCTCTGTCGTTTTGAGGGGTTCTGGTGCTCTTTAAACTCTTATTTAGATGGTATTTTGCCGCTTTCTTTGTCATTAGCGAAGTTAGATTTGTTTGTTGGTTGTTGAACGCCGCAGTCAGCAATATTCCAGCTATATGACGGCGGTCTGTAAGTAATCGAGCGAAGTTAGAGGGTTTATGTTCTTTTACCAGTGCACCTTTTCATTTTGTGAATTTGAAGACAGATTTGGTGCTGGGTTGGTCAGGGTGGGGGTTCTAGAAACTCTTCCTGTTACAGGTGAAGACTTGCTCATCAGGAATGATTTGGCAGGGGGTGGATGTTTGGCTTATCCTGTTGTTAGTCTTGTGCCTCGGTATTTGGAAAGTACTGAAAACCTTGAAAAAGAAAATCCAGGTATTTTCCGTTGTGTGTTGTTACTCGCGCTGTGGCTAAGAAGGGTTCTTCTGAGACTAATTCCAGTTACAATTTGGCAAGCACTTCTATGGATCATTCTCTTGACCTGTCTAAATTTTCGATTGAGAGTACTCAAAATTCTGACGGTTTGGCTGCTGAGAAACCAGTTCTGGTTAAGGAGAAGATAGTTAAGTTACTGGAGGAGGACCCACAACTTGAAATTCTTGCAAACAAGTCACTCTCTTTAGAAGAAACTGACAAGGTTCCAGTTTGCTTTTATTTCAAGGATAGCGTTTTGATGAGGAAATGGAGACCGCCAGATGTTCCTGCCGATAATGAATGAAAGCTTTTCCATCAAATATTTCTTCCAGGTTGTTCATTGTCTGGCGCTCGGCATTAAGGGGCTAAAACACACACACACACACACACACACACACACACACACACACACAAACATAAGTGCAATAATCTTGGACGAGACGTGAAACCCCATTTCACCTCACCTCACCAAGTTCATGTTGAATGGATGTTTCGTTTTTGGCACATTAAGCTCCTTTGACAAGGCATTTGCACGTAACCTTAACTTGTGACAAAATCTTGTTGCCAAATGTGCGGCATGATGTGGTAGAAGTTTGCAAAATTGTGAGTCGAAATGGTTTGTAAACCTAATGAGAAAAGCCCAGTCTCACCTTTGAAACCAATTCCTGCTTTTGAGGTTTCTTTCAGCAGGTCATCATTGATTTGTGCTGGTCCTTTGACTAAAACTAAGTCAGGAAATGAGAACATGCTATCATGTGTGCTTCCACAAGATCTCTAGAGGCTAATGTGTTCAGGAAAAATTACAGCATTGGTTAAGTTCTTCCCCATTGTTAGTTTGCCTAGGACTATTCAGTCAGATCAGGGCTCTTATTTTATGCCACGCTATGCAGTTTCACATAACTCAGATCAAGTCTAGTGCATATCATTCTGAATGTCAAAGAACTTAAGAGCGGTTTCACCAGACTCTTCAGAATATGATAAGGACTTACTGTTTTTAGACAGGATTGTTGTTTGCTGTGAGGGAGTCAGTTCAGTCAGTTTTGGGCTAGGCTTTCAAGAGCTTGTGAAGTTGCTAAGGATAACTTGAAAGAATCCCAGGACAAAATGAAAGTACATTATGACAAAAGACTCAATTTCAGTCATGGCAGTATGAAAAGGTGTTTGTGTTTTTGCCAATCTCTGGTCAACCATTAAATGCTACGATAAACGGTCCATATACCACGATCCATATGTTTTTGACAGAAGTCAGTGATCCTGACTATGTCGTATAAACACCAGGCCGTCGTAAAAAGACACAGCTTTGTCATGTCAGTATGAATAGAAAGTATCATAAAAGAAATGACACTGTACCTAATCAGTGTGTTGCCACTGTTTCACCTGTGGATTGCGCGATACTATTGAGAATTGAGACTTTGTAAAGTTGACCGCCGTGATATTGCTGGAATATTGCTAAAAGCGGCGTAAAACCATACTCACTGACACTGTAAAGTTGATGGCGTCGCTGACTATGCCAGCCCTAAGCTAAACACTTCTGAAGTGTTAGCTAACATGGATGCCATGTTAGGCCATGTCATAGACCAAGGTCAGGTGCAGCCGTACAAGCAAAGGTGGAAGCTATTTAAAAATTCAAAGTTCCACAAAATGAAAAGGAACTTACTGATATTTCTGGGTATTGTCAAAATGTCTCACATGTGGTAGTCGCTCTCACTTATATGATGGGCAAAAAGGTGAAATTTGTTTGGGACAGCAATTGCCAGTCTGCTTTTTTTTAGAAAATGAAAGACATTCTCGTGAACTCTTCAAGTGAACAAGTATACTAATCTCCCAAAATCATCATCAATAGTTATGAAATGGGTAAAAACAATACAACAGGTCTTTGAAAGGCAAAAGGAAGACAATCTATGGATGTCAACTTCTTTATTATGAGGAATACAACGTTTCGGAGTATATGCTTACCCCTTCATCAGGTGAATGAATGCCATGAGACAGAGAGCATATATATGTACATGTAAGAACAACAAAATTAATAAGATAACAAAAGGTGGAAAATCACAAAGGGTAGAAGCTAACAAAGGAAGCCAACAGATGATTGGCGCTGATAGGTGATTAGCAATACACAATGGAAGCCGACAATTAAGCTATCATAGCTAAGTTATTGGTAATGGACACGGGGCGGGTGGGGGTGAGGGTGGGGATTGGGTGTGGGAATGGGTGGGGGTCTATATATTTCAGTGGATAGAATGCTTTTAAGAATCTCTTTTTCAAAGAATAAAGGCGAGAAAACCCTCTCCATAGCCGCAAGAAATCTTTGCTTGTGGATATGGGTCGATTGTACGATCCAGACTGTATCATGAGCATCCGTTTATGAATCACTATGAATAGTGATGATACGAGGTATTCGCGAAAAGTTGTGCGCATCCTGCTCCACCGGTGTTATCCGTCGCAAACACATGCAAAGGCAAGTCAATTCTTCACCTGAACACGTGCATGGTGGCCAGCAAGAGATATTTTACGTCCGTTTCCTAAGGTTTGTGAGAGGAATGCTTGAAAACATCCTTCATCGGCCATCCAATGTCCCTCTTCCACGGGTTTAAGCGGATGTTACCGGGAGGGCAGGCCATACATACCCTATTCGTTAACACCTGGTGTCATCACTGATTTTCAGTGGTCCAAACTAAACATTCCACAACCATTTGACCTTTACGCCAAGTGGAATCAGTTTCGGCAGAAACTCTTAGCTGGTTATTCTCTTGCATTGCCAATTTATATTTACTGTCTCAGTCAATACATCCTTTACGTAAGGGCGGTTATTGATTGATGCCCATAAAGGCATATCGATTACGGCCTAATTGCGCCTCTAGATTCTTTACTTTGACTGATCTGTTTGAAGCTCGACACAATGTATTGATAATACTTGGTCTATTTAAGACACATCTTGAATTTTTTTTTTCCTTTTTAGTTCGTGAAAGGCAACGTCTTTCGCCGAAGGAAATGAATATATTCCCACAGATCATTACCAGACCCTGTATAATGCCATTGAAACAATACTTATTGTGTGTTAGATAACAATGAATCTTCATATACATGAACCAGCGTTTAATTACCACCGAGCAGCGACCATTTTCACAGCAGTCAAGCATGTTTTGCATTTTCTTGATATACTTAACAGCATTGAAAACGCACCACCATAAAAATGGATGTATTTTTATCCGGGCTAAAGTCAAATGAAAATATGCCTATGAATGAGTAATATACGACGTTCTGGACGAAGCATGAAGAAGAACAGCTCGTCAAAACACATTCCTAATGTTTTTGTGAGAGACATCGCCAAAACGCAACAAATTGCGTGCACATTATGGAAAACGTGTTTTGTTTGACGGGAAGCATGCAGAATAGGGCTATAAAAGACAGACTTTTAAAAGCCACATCGCTTGTTGCTGGAGACGTAAAGGGTACTGACACGCGAAATGCCAAGATTAACAGCAGAGGATCCCGAACGTGCCTTGGGCATGCTTCAAGTTGGTACGTCAAGTAGAGTCGTTGCACAACGGTTTCAATGCCATCATTCAACAGTCCTCAGGCTACTGAGCAGATACCAGCAGACAAGAACCACCAAAGATCGACCACGTCCTGGTCAACGTCGTGTAACTACAGCACGTCAGGATCGCCATATTGTTCGTCGGCATCTTCGTGATCGTACACTTCCGGCTACCAGGACTGCAGCAACCGTACAAGGCCGACGGGGTTTGATCAGTGCTGATACCGTACGTCGACGACTTCGCTCAGCAGGGCTACGTGCTCGACGTCCATATGTTGGACCCATACTCACTGATCGACATCGAAATGAACGTCTGCGTTGGGCCAAAAGGCATCGTCATTGGAGATTGCGGCAGTGGCATGGTGTGCTGTTCTCTGATAAGTCCCGTTTTCATTTACGGAATGCTGACGGTCGACTGCGAGTGTGGCGTCGACGTGGAGAACGTTACCACAATGACTGCGTTGTACAGACAGATCGATGGGGGGAGGGAGTGTCATGGTGTGGGGCGGCATCAGTCATAACCATCGAACAGAGCTCCATGTTTGTTGTGGAAGAGTTAATGCCCTTTACTACAGGAATAACATTGGCAAATAACGTCGTCCTATTCTTTCATCAGCACCAGGATATGCACACCTTCCAGCAAGATAATGCAAAAGCGCACACAGCACGTGTTTCAACACAGTACCTTGTGAACAATAATGTGCCTCTGCTTCCATGACCAGCCCTGTCATCCGATCTATCGCCAATTAAACATCTATGGGTTTAACTGGGTAAAAGTACAGAACCTGAAAGAACTTGAAGATACACTACGTCGAGAGTGGAATGCCCCAGAACACTATTCGCAGACGTATTCGATCAATGAGAAGACGTTGCATGGCCTGTGTTGCTGCCAATGGCGGAGATACCAGATATTGACTTTTCATTTTAACCCTAAGTGTCTTCCTTACACTGATGACGTAAATGTATACGTAATTACTGTGTGACATTCCTGTTTCCTTTGTCGTCTTTCTTAATAATCCGTCTATGTCTGTTCTAATTCAAATCGGTCATTGCTCAAGTTGTTTTTGTAATATTTCAAGATTTATTGCTCGTGCGTTTTCAATGCTGTTCAGTATATAATACATTGCCTTAATTGCAACTATCAAATACGCTTATTTGGAGCCAGTCTTACGAGCACGGATACCAAGGCAGCTTTCAAATACGCTCATTAGGAGCAAGTCATACGAGGATGGCTACCAAGGCAGCTATCAAATACGCTTATTAGGAGCCAGTCATACGAACACGGCTACCAAGGCAGCTTTCAAATACGCTCATTAGGAGCAAGTCATACGAGGATGGCTACCAAGGCAGCTATCAAATATGCTCATTAGGAGCAAGTCATACGAACACGGATACCAAGGCAGCTATCAAATACGCTCATTAGGAGCCAGTCATACGAAAACGGATAGCAAGGCAGCTATCAAATACGCTTATTATGAGCCAGTCATACGAAAACGGATAGCAAGGCAGCTATCAAATACGCTTATTATGAGCCAGTCATACGAAAACGGATAGCAAGGCAGCTATCAAATACGCTTATTATGAGCCAGTCATACGAACACGGATACCAAGGCAGCTATCAAATACGCTTATTAGGAGCCAGTCATACGAACACGGCTACCAAGGCAGCTATCAAATACGCTTATTAGGAGCCAGTCATACGAACACGGCTACCAAGGCAGCTTTCAAATACGCTCATTAGGAGCAAGTCATACGAGGATGGCTACCAAGGCAGCTATCAAATACGCTCATTAGGAGCCAGTCATACGAACACGGATACCAAGGCAGCTATCAAATACGCTCATTAGGAGCCAGTCATACGAAAACGGATAGCAAGGCAGCTATCAAATACGCTTATTATGAGCCAGTCATACGAAAACGGCTACCAAGACAGCTATCAAATACGCTTATTATGAGCCAGTCATACGAAAACGGATAGCAAGGCAGCTATCAAATACGCTTATTATGAGCCAGTCATACGAAAACGGCTACCAAGACAGCTATCAAATACGCTTATTATGATCCAGTCATACAAACACGGATAGCAAGGCAGCTATCAAATACGCTTATTAGGAGCCAGTCATACAAACACGGCTACCAAGGCAGCTTTCAAATACGCTCATTAGGAGCAAGTCATACGAGGATGGCTACCAAGGCAGCTATCAAATACGCTCATTAGGAGCCAGTCATACGAACACGGATACCAAGGCAGCTATCAAATACGCTTATTATGAGCCAGTCATACGAAAACGGCTACCAAGACAGCTATCAAATACGCTTATTATGAGCCAGTCATACGAACACGGCTACCAAGACAGGTATCAAATACGCTTATTAGGAGCCAGTCATACGAACACGGATACCAAGGCAGCTTTCAAATACGCTCATTAGGAGCCAGTCATACGAACACGGCTACCAAGGCAGCTATCAAATACGCTTATTAGGATCCAGTCATACAAACACGGATACCAAGGCAGCTATCAAATACGCTCATTAGGAGCCAGTCATACGAACACGGCTACCAAGGCAGCTATCAAATACGCTTATTAGGATCCAGTCATACAAACACGGCTACCAAGGCAGCTATCAAATACGCTTATTAGGAGCCTGTCATACGAGCACGGCTACCTAACCATGTAGCAGCTGCGTTTCCCCGACTCCTTATCTTGAGGTTAGCCGATTGGTTATAACATTCGCTCGTCACGTCCAAATGATGTGTTTAATTTATTCGGTACAAAACCTCTCAGTCGTTGAAATGAATATTAATATATCTGATGCAGACCCTCCTCGTAACTATCTTCCGAAAGATGTAATTATACGAATTCAGAATACTCACTTTAAAATCTCTTTCACGAAAAAGACGAACCATAAACATTTATGGACACGGTATCCCTAAGGCCGTCCAAAGAATTTTTTTTTTATTATTGTTTTAGCCATTCTGTGTTCTTAAATCATTATGCGTCTTATATATCAAAAGTGAAAAGTGAACTTTGATAAGGACCTTGTAAGATTAGTGGCGAAATGTCGTTGTTTAGCACATTTTTAAAAAAAATAAAAAAGCAACAGCGTTGCAAATGGTTTCCGAAACCTGACATGACGTCATACATTCACATACCAGATTCGTACTTATGTAATATAAAAAGATACTGTACCCTTGGCCACGTGCCTTTCAATGATTAATATGCTCTGTCTCACGCTTTGTGTTAAGAAAAACATTAATTTTGAATACTGACAAATCTAATCATTTCATTTTATGAATAATGGAAGTATATACTAGAAATAATTGATTAATAGACTATAAACTTAAGACTTGATAAAAGCCAAAACTCTACAGGGGACACTCTAGGGTACAAATTCAAGAGAAAACCAGCAAGAAAATGTTTGTAAACAAAATGTACGAACTCGGATCACTTTCATTAACAAACTGGGAGCGGGAACGGGAACACGTGTCTACCATAGAACGTTTTGAAAACTTTGCTGAAGTCTTGAATGTTGTAGGGGCCACAGGTGGCCCAGTCGTCTGAGGCGCCGCGATTCGCTGTGCAGAGTTGCGTCCCTTGGGCACGCCAGAAACCTATGATTGTGGGTTCGAATCCCGGTTCACCCCGATTATGTTTCTAGGTTTGTCAGCACCATACCCGTGCTCGTGGCTTTCACCTCCCACATGAAGCTGACACGCCGTGATATAACTGGAACACTGTTAAAAGCTGTGTTAAACCCAACTCACTCACTCATCACTCACTCACTTGAATGTTGTAACCCTGATCAAATAACTTTTGATCAAGGGTCGTATGACGCGCTTTGGTTCTTTGAAGGGCATGCTCAATTGTACCTCAAAAGTTGTGAAATGTAGATAACAAAGCGTGGACCTGCTGGAATATTGGTCTACATAAAGAGAAAGTTAACGATTGGAAAGTTGAAGTCACCCAAGTCCGGTGGATAGTTTTTTATCACATAGATCTTAATACGAAACAGATGAAGCGGTTTCACTGATCTCTTTTATTTCCAGCTAGGTGGAAGGGACTGGCGATTTGGCCATTATTGATAATCAAAATACCTGAAGCTTACGTTAAACCTCTTGGCCAAATCCCCTTGTCTTCATTTTGGCAATCCGAGAAGAAATTCTGAATCCAGTGCGTAATTAAACAGATCAGCAAGGACGGGAACAGAATTGGTCCACATGAGGATGTCTACTTGTTGCCTGATTGTCCTATCCCCAAATTTAATGTTGATGTTATCTATGGGGAGGTTCAACGTATACACAAGTCAACACCTTAAACCGTGTTTTCAAAGACACTGCTTAGAAACTGTTTTCGTAATTAAATTAAATTTGTATATTTATTAATCTTTTCGAGAAGTTCACAAGAGTCAGGAAGTGAATGGTGAAGAACACCGAACTAAGCAGAATGCCAGTAATGACCCTGGACTAGGTAAACCAGTGTCTGAAACCATATCTCATCTTTCCACTGGCAAGGGTTGGTTGGTTGGTTGGTTTTGTTGTTTAACGCCGCACTCAGCGATATTCCAGCTCTATGACGGCGGTCTGTAAATCCAGACAATCCAGTGTTTAATATCATGAGCATCGATCCACGCAATTGGGATCGATGACATGCATTAACCAAGTCAGCGAGCCTGACCACCCGATCCCGTTAGTCGCCTTTTACGACAAGTATAGTCACCTTTTACGGCAAGCATGGGTTGCCGAAGACCTATTTTACCCAGCAAGGGACACTGAATCCCTGCATTCATGTTTCCCAACAACATCACTTATAAAGTAATAGGATGATGCAATGACTAAAGGAAACACAATGAGTCCTGTTTTGTGTAATATTCTGCCATTAACAACCAGAAAAACCAAGATTGTTCGAGAAATGTATTGCAATACATCTAAATTATAGTCTTCAAATATTTTGACCAAATAATTTGATTCCGCTGGAACCTCTTTACCGCTGGTAAAGACCGCATCCGTAATTGGCATGATACACACTGTAGTAGTTTGTACATGACATTAGATGTAATTGTCACATTAGTCGCGCCCTCCATCCACCTGACCCAGTTGTAACGGTTATTATCACTGCAACAAGAATGTATTCTCATCTGCCTACTAAATGCGAGTTGAAGGCAACGACAAAAGACATAAAGCATTTTGAGGGTGTTGAAGGTTTCGGTATCCAGCTTAAAGATGTCTTGCCTATGGAGAATGTTTGTCTGTGTTTCCAACTTGGCAACATTAGTGATTACGTTCGAAGCTGAGGAATTTGTGGTTCGAGAAACCCTTAATGGCCAGATCAGAGGCATTGTTAAAACTGTTCTGGGTTCCAAGAAGATTGAACAATACTTCAGCGTTCCTTATGCAGCACCTCCTGTTGGAGAGCTCCGATTTGAGGTGAGATTTACTTTGAATATAGTTTTCAAATATTCGAATATTGTTAATTTTGTATAAATACCATACACTGAAAGTGTGGTGTATCTTTATTAATATTACAGGTAGCATGTATCACCGACACAGTTGCATCCCTCATCCCTCGATACCATATTGTGAGATTAATAAAACTCCCCAAATGCCTTGAAAACCACTATTCTAGTTAACAATAGTCATGACGTTAGTGATTCCGCAGCCAGTATCTGTTCTAGCAGACCGCCTCCGTGGTCTAGTGGTAGAGCATCCAGCCGGAGAGTGGAAGGTCCGGGGTTCGATTCCCGGCCACGTCATACCAAAATGCGTTAAAAGATGGTACTTGTTGTTACCCTGTCTGGCGCTTGGCATTAAAGGGCTAAAGCAAGGATTGGTCGGTTCGGAGTCAGTATACTGAGTGGGGTATTCATGTTAAACTGCGGCATGGTATCTCAGTGTGCTAGCACAATAAATCGACATCAGTACAAGCAGCCACACACACGTGCATGCACGTCGCTATATAAGTGCCATAATTTTGGACGCGACGTTAAACACAATTTCACCTCACCTCACCTCACCTTCTAGCATCACACCGATATTTGTTAACAGAACCCCGAGGAACCACCTGCATGGGAAGGTATACTGAACACAACAGTGTTTCCCCCTGCTTGTCCACAGAGATTGTCAATGTGGCATTATGTGGAGTCCCACCGCCCCGGATTCAATACCAGCGACGAAGACTGTTTATACATCAACATGTATGTTCCGCAGGTGCGTCCGTTTAATCAGCTTTGTTAAAATGTAGTGGGCTTATGTTTCTTTCTAAGAACGAACTTTGTTCCAGAATATACTGGAAAAGATTTTGACTCAGGTTTTTCACACATATTTGCTGTATTGTGAAATATACATTGTTTATCTCCTTTTTTCGTAGATAAAAACTTGAGTCGTGAAGCAGTGACCCCATGATACTAAATGATCGATCGATATAAGTAAATGCCATCATGGTTGGAGGCAATATCAAAGGCACCGCTCATTTCTTAAAATACAACAGAGAGTGCTGTACGTTGTCGTGTGAACCACCATTTTCGGGAAGCTCACACCTAGCGGCAGTTGCATCGCAACGATACACTCATTGCTGTGTCCGCCCTACCACGGGTTCTGATGATTTATCAACAGCGGCCGTCTATCTGCCGACTCAGTTCAATGTTCCATGTCACAACTACACTCAGTGAACAATAGTCCTTTTCGGGGCAACATGTGGTACATATAGCTCCTATTCCAGGAGTCAATAAATCAAATAGTCGGTGAGAATAACTCGAAGAGAAGTATGTTTCGCAATATTCAACGTTAAGGGCAAGGTCACGCAGGAACAATTTGTAAACGTTACCGCTTTCATCCTATAATTGTTCGTCTCCTCCTTTCAGGATATAATATAAGCAGTGATCCCTATCAAATGGTCGATACCTTATGCTGTTACATGTATCAATTCGCGTGTCAGGAGTATTATCATTATTTGTTATGAAAGCAAGCCATCCGACGGGCTAGTCGCCGTCTTGTAAAAGCCCGTACAGGACGGTCGGCCGAACTTAATAATTTACCCTATTCCCAATTTGTATTACCCAATGGCGGTCGTAAGGCAGGTCTGACATGCCCCTCAAACATATTTCACCAAAACATATCTGTACTTGTAAATACGTAATGATAAATGTGTTACATGTGTCACTCATGGGATGTAGTTATTTTTACGAGCTGAACATTCGTGTACACTCACGACTTTCGGTGTCATGATTTTCAAGCACATCCGCTCGTGTTGACCTTCACAACATGATCAGCAAAATCTTGTTATTTATGCACGATTCTGTTTGATCATACAGTAACAAAGAACTTCAAGACGATCTATCATAAATATATCACTCGTACTATTATCGGATCGTACAAAAATCGTCGACCACTACCCAAATGTAAATAAAGCGACAAAACCCTTTCCATATACAATAGAAATATCTGCATAAAGCAAAGTCGATGGGACAGTTATGACTATATCATCAGCATGTGTATATGACCCACTATCAAATAGAAATGATACCAGGTGTTCCCGAAAAAGGTGAGCGTAACATGCCCCACCTGTGGTACCCGTCACAAACACATACAAAGGCAAGTCAATTGTTCATCTGAAAAAAAACATGGGAACATATGGTACAAGTCAAAATAGGTAATTGCATCGGACATCAATTTTTTGTCACTGTCAACTTTGGAAATGTCCTCCCACATGTTCAAAACTTTTTGAAAGCTTTACTGGGGCCTTGAATGTTGTAACTTTGATGAAACAATTTCTGAGCAAGAGTCGTATGAGGCTCTTTGAAATCTTGGTAAAATGAGAATGCTTAATTGTATCTTAAAAGTTGCGAAATGTAAACACCAAAGGCTGGAGCTGCTGGAATATTGCTCGACATGAAGGGAAAGCTGACTAATGGAAAGTTGAAACTATCCCTCTTGTGATGCAGTCTTGTGGAGAGTGTTTTGTCACTCTGAATCTTTATGTGTAGATATAAATATAAAACAGATGAGGCGGTCTCACTAGTCTCCTTTTTGTCTAGTGCAGGTGGGTAAATCAGTGGAAGGGAATTCAACGTTGATTTTTGATAGGTTGCTGACAGCGAACATCGTGCTAAATTTGAATAGCGAGTGAGTTGGAATTTAACTTCGTATCGGCATTATTCCAGCTATAAAACGGCACGTATGTCATAAATACAAAGTTATTTTTAAAAGCAGATTTGTCAAAAAATATTATATCATAACACTATTATTCTCTGGCGATGCACACATTCCTTTTGACTTGTTTGAGTAAAGATAAAGCTTCAGTCAACTTCAGTGAACGCATGATCTGATTGTTTAATACATGCATCTAAATAGTTTTTGCGGGGTCTGCGTAAAACAATTCCCAATCAGACATTTTGTTCCCAACTCTTGAGATCTACAGCGGGTACCCGGGTAGGGTCGGGTAATAGGGGTTCGGATACCCGGGTAGTAGATTTGGACTCGTCCCAGCCCTACTAGCCATTATTAAAAAATGCTCAGCAATGAGTTAGCTTTAAACACCGGTTGATGACAGTTACATCGATTATGATAGGACTCGTGTCACACAGGGAGGCTATCATTTCACTGAACTTGAACCTCCTGGATAGAGCTTGGGATAATTGCTGTTGATGAGAGCATCACGCCTAATTTAAAGACATGCAATTATTTATTCCCAAACATATTTTAATATATTTGATACAGACCAATTTCTTTCAAGTATTTTAAAGATCAATTTCCCGCTCTCACAGGGAGAAGATCTTTACTGTTGATAATGTAAATCCCTTGAAATTGCAGTCCACACAGTCGATCAAAATATGTTTGACGGTGAACCTTTCATCACAATGGGTACACTTAATTAGGAAGTTCGTCTTCATGTGGATTAAGCAGATATTCGTGGGTAAACTGCCTGGCCAATATGACATCGTCGCAAAACGACCTCATTATGTCTTGACTGACAACCCAAGTAGGTATGACCGATTGTTGGTTTTAATTCGTGAAGTTTATTGATTCCTACCTAGGTGTCCCACCTTTTTTGTGCTGACTGCCTGCGGTAGAGCGTCCGCCCGGAGAGCGGAAGGTCCGGGGTTCAATCCCCGACAGCGTCATACCAAAAGACGTGAAAAGATGGTAGTTGTTGTTACCCTGTCTGGCGCTCGGCATTAAGGGGATAAAACAAGGACTGGTCGGCTCGGAGTCAGTATACTGTGTCTGAGTGGGGTATTCATGTTAAACTGCGGCATGGTATCTCAGTGAGCTAGCACTATATATCGGCATCAGTCCGGACTAGTACAAGCAGCCACACACACACGTGCATTCACGTCGCTATATAAGTGCATTAATCTTGGACGCGACGTTAAACCCCATTTCACCTCCCCTCACCTTTTGTGCTTTAGGTCTTGAGTATAACTCTTGATGGCTGGTTTGAAATCACTGTACGGGATATGAAGTGGAGATTACGGTTTGTCAAGAGCTGCTTTAGTTGCAGCATCGGTTTTTGAGTTACCTGTTATGCCTAAAAAGACTCGGCAACCAGCAAAAGATGATGACACTTTGGCCAGTTGAAAGAGCATTATATAGTTCTAAAATGTGGAGGATTGTAAGATGATTTGAGGAGATGCATTAAGAGGGCAAGACAAGGGAGCTGAAAATATAAGATGAGATAAGATAAGAGAAGATAAGACTTTAATATCTCAAGGGAAATTCATATTGCACAATTGATTGGCACTAAAATTTGAAAAAGAAAATATATGATAATAGAATATGTACATATTAAAATAAAACACTAATATAACCACAGGTAAAAACATACAGAGAATTGAACACTATCACAGTGACGACAAGGAATGCTATTTAAAAGTACATGTATATGTATAAGAGTATTAAACAGATAATCATTTAAAAGACTAATACTGGTTGGTATGAATGATTTCCGGGCCCTGTTTGTTTTCAGCATCGGGATGCCAACTTGGGGGCCAGAAGGTAGAAAGGGATTTTCGGAATGAAGTATATGACTGCTCTCATATAGTATCTTTTGACATTTTGCTGCTCATGAATTTCGCCGATGTGTTGAAATTGTGTACCTGAGATTTTGATTGCTGTATTTAAATCTTTATGTAGTTTAGATTTATTTTGAACAGGCGGACTCCCCGACCAGCAGTTAACATGAACAAGAGTGCTCTAAGAGCAAAACATCCCCCGCATGAAGTTTTTAACGAGTTTATATATTCTTTGTATTTTATGAAATGGCAACAGTAGATGGCACTGCATTTGAAACAAATTTTGCAGAACATTTTGTTGGGAGTAATCCAGTCTGAATGCTAATGCCATTAGGATGTAGCTCACCCACAAAAGCCTTATACAAGGAAACTAACTATAGTTATAGATATAGTTAGATATTGATATATTCTCTTGAAACTGGAGGAGTAGATTTCATGAAGCTCCGTAAAACAGGAGCAGTAACTCTGTCAAAATTAGTCGAAATGAAACGGGACTGCTATATGCGTATCATCAACATGTCGTCATCTTGTGTGTAGAGTGTAAGGGATATTTTCTGGAAACTGTAGGAGGAGTTGATTTCACAAGCTTAGTACCCTCTCTCACAATTAGGCAAATTAAGCTTCGTAAAACAGGGCTAGTAACTCTGTCAAAATTAGTCGAAATGAAACGGGACTGCTATATGCGTATCATCAACATGTCGACATCTTGTGTGTAGAGTGTAAGGGATATTTTCTGGAAACTGTAGGAGGAGTTGATTTCACAAGCTTAGTACCCTCTCTCACAATTAGGCAAATTAAGCTTCGTAAAACAGGGCTAGTAACTCTGTCAAAATTAGTCGAAATGAAACGGGACTGCTATATGCGTATCATCAACATGTCGACATCTTGTGTGTAGAGTGTAAGGGATATTTTCTGGAAACTGTAGGAGGAGTTGATTTCACAAGCTTAGTACCCTCTCTCACAATTAGGCAAATTAAGCTTCGTAAAACAGGGCTAGTAACTCTGTCAAAATTAGTCGAAATGAAACGGGACTGCGATATGCGTATCATCAACATGTCGTCATCTTGTGTGCAGTGTCAGGGATATTCTCTGGAAACTGTAGGAGGAGTTTCACAAGCTTAGTACCCTCTGTGGGACGGACAGACGAACGGACGGACGGACTGCGCCACGACATAATCCCCCTTCAGCCAACCTGGCCCGGCGGGGTATAAAAACTAAAATGCTTTGAATAAATGTTCTTTTAAACACAGAGAGAGTACCATGTTGTCAAGTTTAAAATACCTAAGATGCCGTAAGAAATACAATGGCTTTTGGCCACCCTGACACTGTGAAACAATATGATGCAACATCTTGAAACTTCCAATTCATTTGTCCGAAACATTTTTGATGCCTTCTCCTCTGCTGTTAATACCATACAGCTTCATCTGCTTTTTCAAAAAGGATCTAACATGTATGTCAAAAACTATTAAACAGACCACAGTTTGTGACTGTAAATGGTATGAAATCATCCGTGACCATTACATCTACATCTACGGGTTAAGTAAAATGTTAATCGTCTGTTACATGTTTGCGAGATAACACGCGAAAAAGTGAAAAACACGTGCACCACGGACAACTGCAAATGCACGTGCGGGTAAGGGTATAAAACGATTTCAACGGCAAGTCTGACATCCGAAGTGATAAAAAAACCGAAAGAAATGCCACGACTCACAGTCGAACAACGTGAACGAGCCTTGGGTATGGTACAGATGGGAGCCACCCACGCCCATATTGCACGAACCTTCGGTTGCTCCCGTGTTGCCGTTACCAACTTGATGCAACGCTACAGACAGACAGGGCGGACCGCTGACAGGCCAAGAACAGGCAGACCCAGGGTCATCACGCCCCATGATGACCGGTACTTGCGTAAATCGCTTCCTGACAGTGACGTCAGGGGCGACAAATGCCTAAGGTCACAGGGTTAGTCGACAGACAGTAACCAGGAGACTCAGGGCTCACAGACTATACAGAGGACAGCTATTGACAGCGCAACATAGTCGTCTGCGATTGAGATGGGCCTGGACTGTACGACGTTGGAAGCGACGTGACTGGAATAGGGTTGTCTTCACTGACGAAAGTCGATTCTGTATGTTTAGGGCTGATGGAAGGCAACATGTTTACCGTCGAAGAGGTGAACGAACGGCGGCGTGTTGCGTGCAGGAGGTCGTACCATATGGTGGAGGGAGTTCCATGGTGTGGGGAGGGATCTGTGGGCAGGAGAGGACACCGAGGACACCGCTGGTCATTCGTCGGAAACTTGACAGCTCAGCGGTACATGGATAACATTCTTCGTCCAGTTGTCCTACCATTTCTCCAACAGCAGTCACTTGGTGTCATTTATCAGCATGACAACTCTAGAGCCCCTACACCCAGAATTGTCACTAACTTCCTCGCAGCCAACAACGTCAACGTCCTGCCGTGGCCTACACGCTCACCCGACATGTTCCCCATAGAACATCTCTGGGACTTGATGGATCGTCGTGTTCGACAACGACCACACTCTCCAGCCAACCGGCAAGAACTGATCTTGGCCCTCTAAGACGAATGGCGTCTTCATCAGACGACTGACCTTTTCTGTGCGTCGAAGAGTTGTTGCATGTATTGAGGCATTTGGTGGTCACACACGCTACTAATGACTTGTTATTGAACGTGAGCGATTGTTTATGTACTCTGCCTATTGTCCATGATTCTGAAAGCTCGAATTTTGTACCACACCCAACTTTGGGGGGCTCGACGTCATTTTCGGTCGCGGTATGATTGTCATTTTCAGTGTTGATTATGTTGATATTTTGATCTTCTCAATACCCTTTATTCATGCATGTATGTTTTGTTGTTTTTGAGCAAGAGTGATTTCAAGCTCTGGTAAAGTTTCTTTTGGACGTCAGTTTATTTGAAAAAAAAATACACGAACATGCTGTTATGTAATTTCGCATTGGATATGGAATGTGGCTGACGTTGGACTTGTGAATCAATTACAACTAGTGTTTTAATTTTCAATCCGTCAAGATCCGGGTAGAATAGGTCTTCAGCAAACCGTAAAAGGTGACGAACGGGATCGGGTGGTCAGGTTCGCTGATTTGGTTGATGCATGTCATCGTATCCCAATTGCGTGGATCGATGCTCATGATATCAATTACTAGAGTGTCTGTTTCAGAATCGATTATTTACAGATTACCGCCGTATAGCTGGATTATTGCTGAGTGTTGCGTTAAACAATAAACAAACAAACAAAGTTTAAATTCACGCAATCACATTACTGGAAAATTTATCATATATAAATTACCGAAAGGTTTTAATTCAACCATATCTCTCTCCCATTTGGGAAACCTATTTTAGCTGAAACCTGAGGAAAGATATATTTCCTCCAGTATTTAACAGGAGAAAATACTAGTATATAAAAATATTCCAAACATAAATAAGCAAGGTAAATTGAACTGATGTGTAATGTATATATGCTAGCAAATCTGTTTATCTTCAAGACTGTAGCTAAAAACAAGTTCACATGATGTATATCTCTCGTCAAGATTGCAGAAGGCGTAGGCCAAATGGCGGTCCTTGTACACATCCATGGAGGCAGCAACCATGCTGGCATGGGAGCCATGTTAGATATGGACTTGCTGTCAGCACAGGGGAGAATCATCGTTATCAATTTTAACTACAGACTGAGTGCTCTTGGTATGTAAAAACATAGAATGATAGAATTTTAAAAAAAAACACTCACAGTAATTAAAAGAATTTTTGAATTCTTCGGAAAGCATATATAATCACCCTGGCGTTATCATATTAATAACTAATAGTGTATATATCTATCTCCAGACAGAGGTTGGAATGAGACGAGACAACAGGAGGCATTCACAGGCAATATTTGATATTAACAAGCTCAATTACATATCGTAGGCTTTCTGAACGGTGGACGACCGGAGTTTCCAGGAAATTATGGCCTGCTTGACCAAACTGCAGCTCTACAATGGGTTTCCCGAAACATTCATTTCTTTGGAGGTGACCCAAACAAGGTTACAGTCGAAGGACACAGTGCAGGGGCGGCAGATGTCGGCTACCATATTGTATCGCCACTGTCAAAAGGTACATGTTACAAACTAGGACCTTGGCGCATTACAAACTTTCATCTCTCCTTTCACTTAGATATTGCTTAAAAAATGCAAATGATCAATTTCAGGATTATTCCGTTTCGCCATCATCCAAAGTGGGTCACCAACAGCCCACTGGGCATCATCATTTCAGCAGCAAGGCGGAAAGGTCCTCAGCAAGTTCGGTGAAAGTCTCGGTTGTGACACTTCGAAGGATATGTGGAAACTTAAGCAGTGCCTAAAGACAAAGTCATGGAGAGATATAAATGATAGAGATTACAGTCGTGATGTAAGAGATGACTGCGAATATGCATGCACCTGTACACATAGTTATTGTTGTATGTTAAAATTCCTTTCTATGTCAATCTTCTACTAAGAAGGGGCGGTGGGGTAACCTAGTGGTTAAAGCCTTAAGACCCGGGTTCGATTCCCGACATGGGTACTATGTGTGAAGCCCATTTCTGGTGTCCCCCGCCGTGATATTGCTGGAATATTGCTAAATGCGGCGTAAAACCATACTCACATCACTAAGAGAATTTTGTCATAAATGCATGTTTTGTCTTATATTCATCAGATGCTTCTTAGTTGGTTACCTTGAGTGTTTTTTTAAATAATTTTCCAGTGTGTTCCTTGGAGCCTTTGTTTGTCCCCAGTAATAGACGGATTCTTTGTACAAAAGCACGTGGATATTCTGTTTAAAGAGGCTGAACTAAATGGGGAAGCCTTTATGGTTGGAATAACAAGGGATGAAGGTACGGCTTCATGCTTACATATCAGAGATATTATTAGGTTGGTATGTCTAGTCCAGAAATTTATGCCATTTATGAATTACTTGCATTTTACAACCATCTGAAGATGTTCACTTATAGCTACATATATACTATTCCAAAAAAGTAGGGGATATTGGATTTACATGATTTATGACACGGAAAATGTGAACCCAAAGAGGAAACAAATGACGAAAAGACATTAAGGGAACATTTGTCAATTTATACCACACCTTTGGTACTGCGGGGGAAGCACGGATTTTCCAACCTAAGGGCAAAACCAAACCCGGGGGCAAACAGCAAAGTTGCCATGACATGAAAGCAAAGTCAATAACGGGTAACCCCCCCCCCCCCCCCCCCCCCCAACCCCCACCCCCACCCCACCCCCACCCCCCCCCTTCTGTTGGCTAGACAGGCACGGATACGACGTGGCATGCTCCTTAGGAGGCGTCTCAAGTAATTTTGGCCAAGGTTATTCCACTCCTGTTGCAACGCAGCACCAAGTTCTTGGTCAGTGGTAGGATGTTGTTGACGTTGACGTAACTGCTGTCCAAGCATGTCCCAGATATGCTCGATGGGGGACAGGTCCGGACTCAGCGCTGGCCATGGTAATGTGGTGATATGCTGCTGTGATATGCTGCTGCTGCTGGAGGTAATCTGTAACAATCCTGGCCCTGTGACATCTTGCGTTGTCATCCTGGATGATGAATCGGCGGCCATGACAACGTGCAAACAGCACAACATGGGCTGCCAAGATGTTGTCCCGGTAGTACTGGCCTGTGACACGTCCGGCAACAACATGTAAGTCCGTTCTTCCAGCAGCAGTGATGCCTCCCCACACCATCAGAGATCCACCCCCAAATTCATCATGTCTAATGACGTTAACATCTTGGAAATGTTCGTTTCGTCGACGCCACACCCTCCTACGCTTGTCCAGGAGGTCCACAGTGAACCTCGACTCATCTGAAAACATTACAT
Source organism: Haliotis cracherodii (assembly GCF_022045235.1). Taxonomy (NCBI): domain Eukaryota; kingdom Metazoa; phylum Mollusca; class Gastropoda; order Lepetellida; family Haliotidae; genus Haliotis; species Haliotis cracherodii. The sequence continues at coordinate 22,212,527 of NW_027266297.1, read as the reverse complement.
TGTTCCAACGTCGATTATCCCAGTGTTGACGATCCCGACACTAACAGCGTCTTGCCCTAATGTGATGATCTCTCAAACATTGAATGACGCGAGGGCGTCGGGCGTGTAAATTCCCTCTGTGCAGTCGATTTCTGATCGTCTAGGCACTTACTCTCACACCAGTGTCTGCTAGTAGTTGAGCTCTAATCTGATTAGCCGTTGTAGATCCTAACACCTTTATCAAGCAAGTGATGAATAGTGCTAAACAACATAGATATACATACTTATTAACATCAAAGTTTATACAGTATTACAATTAGTGCGACGTTGCTGTTTAGCACTATTCATCACGTGCTTGATAAAGGTGTTAGGATCTACACCGAAACGTCGCACTAATTGTAATACAGAAGTTGTTCATCCATAGAACTCGTCTTACTTCATCACACCAACTTCTAAATGCCACTGAAAGAAATTATACTGATGTTTCCACTCCTCTGGTATAACCTTCAAATTCAAAGTCGTGCAAATCTGGTGTTCAACCCCATGATCATCATTAGCATCACGTGCAGATCCTGGGGTTGCCATTGTTGTGTTTGGGGGCCGAATTTCACTGGAAATGTTTCCTCTGAAAGGATCAATATTACTTTGTCTCGTATTCATTTGCATTTGTTACAAGTATGATCGCAAAATGAAATATCCCTTACTTTTTTTTAATAGTATATGAAATTGAAGAAGGCAAGTAATAATGTACTTGTCATTTCCTTATAATTACTTTTTGTTCGAACCTTTGGTATTGAAAATAAGATATGTCTATACAATTGAAAACAGAGGTCTAAGATGAGCTTACATTGCCAAATATGAGATGCTACCAATGGGATAGGATAAACACATCTGTTCGCGAATACCTGGTACCAGTGATTATAAACACATGCTTACAATTAAGTCAGACTCGGACATTGATATTCGCTTTTAGCAGAGACTTGTTATAATTATGGAAAAGGTTTCCTCATTATTTTCATCCTCTTGAAGTTTTTGTGAGAATGTGAAACTTAATTTTTAGCTTACGAAAATGATGAGAAAAGCATCATAAAAATTACCAGTGCATTGACAACAGCGCATTTACATGTAAGGTCATTATGAGGATACTGATAATATGCTTTCGAACAAGAACACGTTTGCTGTAATTGTATTTGTGAGATGTATGTGCGTTGATTTTGTCATCCTCCAGGAAGGGAATGGGGGTTAATGACCACTCCTATGATGTCACCAAAGAATGTGGAACTATTTGCGAGCTATGACATCGACATGGGTACGTATCTTAATTGAACTACAGTAAATTACGGTTACAACGAACTCAAAGGAACTACTAATTTTAGTTCGTTATAATCGTAGTTCGTTATAAGCATATGTACAGCATAACTACAACATATAGACGGGACTAAAAATTTAGTTCGTTATATCCGTTAGTTCGTTATAAGCGTGTTCGTTAGAACCGTAGTTTACTGTATTTCAAGAGTTTTGTGTTTTGAGTTTTGAATTTTGAAGCTAAGACATACATATATGTGAAAGTCGATAGAAACATTATTTGTATTTCATGTCCAGTCTGATACTTTACTTCTGGTAAATAATAGAAGAAACATAATTTGGCCTCAGGTTTGAACTAAAATAGGTTTCCCAAATGGGAAAGAGATAGTGTTGAAATAATCTTTCGGTACTTTATATATGATAACTTTCCAGTAAAGTGATTGGCCGAATATTAAATTGTCCGAACTAAAGCTTTTATAAAAAAAAGAATTATTGCTTAATGTCGCACTCAGGCGACTAACAGGATCGGGTGGTCAGGCTCGCGGACTTGGTTGTTGAATGTCATCGATCCAAATCACTTGATTGTCTGGTCCAGACTAAATTGTTTTACAGGCCGCCGTCATATAGCTTCAATATTGCTGAATGCTGCGTAGAACAACAAACTTACACACAAAACAATACATTGCTTATAAGACTACATACTACAGAGATTGGAATGATGGTGTGGTTCAGGTTGAAAACAGCATCATGCGTTTGTTTTAGTAAATGTTTTAAATTTGTGTTTTGATAGTGACATGATTAAAAAGAGTCATTTATCAATATGTGAAGTAAATAAAAACGTATGAGAAAGTATATGTCTTTACAATAGACGTTCAATTACGTTTCTCTTCCTAGAGACAAGCGGTATCATTGCGCACGAGTACTACCCTTGGAATGACCCTCTGAACAGGACGGCTCACGCTATTGCATTCGGTGATGTTAGTATTCAATGAAGGAAAGAACCATACAGGATTCTTGAGAAAACAACCTCCACGTCAATATTTCTCTGTAGTGGCACCATCGAACACTCGTTATGACCCTAACCTCTAATGTATATCAACATTGCTGTTCTTTGAAATATTTTGTAAATTTTCATCCTTACCAACTGACCCTATTTTATTGAACATAGTTTTAAGATAAATGAGAAACGTAAAGCATGTAATTAGGCTTAAAATGGCTGGTTCTGGAGAGTGCGCAGACTTTTGCCAAGAGCATCCCAGACGTGTTCGATGGGATTGAAGTCGGGAGACCTTGACGGCCAGTCCATGACGTTGACTCCCGCATTCTGAAGAAAATTCCTTGTCACAATTGCTGTGTGGGGTCTGGCATTGTCGTGTTGGAAGATCAAACCGGGTCCACGTGCTGCCATAAAAGGCAGAAGTTCTGGCGCCAGTACCTGGTCGTGGTAAGCAGCAGCGTTGAGGTTGCCACGGATAACAAGAATCCTGGAACGTGCATTGCCACAGAAAGCACCCCACACCATGACACTTCCGCCTCGAAATCTGTCAACTTCCTCTACACAACACTGGGCGTAACGATCATGACGGCGCCTCCACACCCTCGCCCTACCATCAGCAAATCGAAGATTAAATCGGGATTCATCACTGAAGACGACTTGATTCCAATTCCATCGTTAGTGTCGCTGAGCCCACAATTTACGTTGACGTCTGTGTAATTGAGTCAGAATTGGCCCGCAGTATGTCCGTCGTGCTTGGGGGTGAGCAGTTCTCAGACGGTTTCGAACAGTTTGCGCACTCAGTCTACCCCTAAACAGTTCATTTCTGGTTGATGTAGCCGTCAAAAATCGGTTTCGGAGGTGACGTAAGACAATCTGACAATCCTCTGCATGTGACATCACACGTGGTCGACCTGGCCGAGGGCGATCAGCGGTGGTATCCGTTTGCTGTAAATCATAAACAGTCCGTCGACTACATCCCATCGTCCTTGCGACTTCAACTACGGACTTTTCCGTCTGCAACATGCCGATGGCATGTTCACGTTGCAGATTTGAAAGGCGTGGCATGACAAATGGCCGTTAAGACTTTCTTGTGTTTTTCTTTTTTTTGGTTAATAACTGCTAACAAGTAAACACGTGCGGTATTATGACCAGTTGCACGTGAAAAAACCCTTTTTCCACTATAGTACTGTGCACATGATTTTGATCTATTCACCTGCACTAAAACGGGTGTTATCTGAAGACAATACGTGGCCATTACTGTTTAAATACACAATAAGGGCCCACAATGATAACTGGTCAAAATGTTAAAATTTTAGGATTGTGAAGTTTTTAATTTGGTTCAGTATATTTTATAGACCATACCCTTTGGTTCTACATCAATCAACTTTCAGATATATTGCGTCAACCATCCATCTTGTTGTCTATATTCTGCTATATGAGTGTTACTCGACTTCCTGCTCTGTTATAGATTTGGGGCGATAATGACATCGTCGCCCCTACCTTCGATGTAGCTACACGTCTCTCTGCCAGAACGGACAACGTCTACTTTTATTCATTTGACTATGCATCACCAACTGCCACGGTGCCGGGTATGTATGTGGTTCACATTGTTTTGGTAGGCGAGAGACATATATTTAATTTACGATGGCATTAATTTTGATTGCAAAATATTATATACTTACCATTGATATCATTTACAAGTCGCACTCGACCCGTGAAGATAAGGGAGGAGAATAGATCTTCAGCAACCCATTCTTGCAGTAAAAGGCGACTATGCTCATGTCATCGATCCCAATTGCGTGGATCGATGCTCATGATATTAATCACTGGATTGTCTGGTCCAGACTCGATTATTTACAGACCGTCGTGATATAGCTTGAATATTCCTGAGTCCGGCGATAAACAACAAACCAACCAACTACAAGTCACTCAATGAAGGTGTGTCTTATGAACGATGCTCATTCCACATTCCATCTGGCGATTGCACTTACCCGTAGGCGTTCCACATGGACGAGACCTGTTCTACCTCTTCGGGTGTCCTTTCTCTGGGCATCCCCGATACAACTATACCGAGGAAGATCGACAGGTCAGCAAAGTCTTCATGAACATGTGGATCAACTTTGTCAAGGCAGGGTGAGAAAATGACCTCCCAATGAATTATTGGATGGTCAGGTTTTTTTTATCATCATACTCTAAAGGCATGCACTAAAAATAAAGGGAACAATTTGCCTCTTTAACCAAACATTTATTGCATACAAAAAATATAAATGTCTTGAAGAAATATTGATCCCTGTTCTTTTTGTTAAGATTTTGTTTGTTTGTTTGTTTATTGTTTTACGCCGCACTCAGCAATATTCTAGCTACATGACGGCGATCTGTAATCGAGTCTGGACCAGACAATCCAGTGATTGAGATCATGAACATCGATCCACGCAATTAGGATCGATGACCTGCATCAACCAGGTCAGTAAGCCTGACCACCCGATCCCGTTAGTCGCCTCTTACGACAAGCATAGTCACCTTTTACGGTAAGTTTGTGTTGTTGAAGACCTATTTCCCCCGGGTCTTCACGGGTCTTTTGTTAAGGTAGTTTAATACAAAATAATTGTATCGCCAAATAAAATCTAAATACTATTTCTCTAAGTTATTGTTCCATATACAACACAGTGGCGTGTGTCATATGGTTGAGGAAGTGGCAGCACTTGCTTCTCTAATCACTTTTATTCTGCTCTTGCTGTCGATCGTGACTGTCTGAAGCTGATGTCCATGTATTGCGAGCTTGTACATGTATCAAGGCCCTCCATGTGGTGCCAGTCTAGGATAACGTGCATGATACATGTATGATTTGCACTTTAATCATGACGTACTTGTAGCATTTAACTTAATTGTAGACGCCAATGTTATAAATAACTCTTATCATTCATAGATGATTCATTGCATATAGGTGACTCTTTTCTGAAGATTACGGGGTAGAATAGGTCTTCAGCTACCCATGCTTGTCGTAAAAGGCGACTTACGGGATCGGGTGGTCAGGCTCGCTGACTTGGTTGATGCATGTCATCGATCCCAATTGCGTGGATCAATGCTCAAGATATTATTCACTGGATTGTCTGGTTCAGACTCGATTATTTCCAGACCGCCGTCATATAGCTGGAATATTGCTGAGTGCGGCGTTAAACAACAAACCAACCAACCAACCTAATCTTTTCTTTTATACACATTTCATTTTATTAGGAAGCCGTCATCAACTGTCAAAACCGATCCAGTATACTTTCAACAGTTTGATAGCGAGATTCAAGCATATATGAAAATCGATGTCGTTGATGGGAACGGAACAATCGAGACAGCATACAAGCCTCGGCCTCGTCAGATGGCGTTCTGGAATAGTGTGCTGCCACAGATTGCTGCTCTGCAATCGCAATCGATACAAAGTGAAAAATACGGTAAAGTAACCTGGAGTTTGGCCTCAATAAGTGGCATATTGTTCCTGTGTGTCATTGTGAGTGTCGTGTTCCTTGTGCGAAAACAGCATCATGATGCTTCTCAAGCAAACTGAAAACCATTAGTGTAATATAATATTATCGGATATTATTTGACTGCTTCATATATGAAAACGTTACTTTGATCAGTTCTCATTATGCGTTGGTAGTTGATGTCACTGATTGACATCGACTAAGATTCATTGTCTGCCATCCCTATTCTCGTAGGTTTCGCCATGGTATTTTCTCACATATTTCCTCAGTGATACGGTTGTTATGGTTGTTTGTTTGTTGTTGTTTTTCGCCGCACTCAGCAATATTCCAGCTAAATGAATCTGGACCAGACAATCCAGTAATCGATATCATGAGCATCGATCCAATCAATTGGGATACGATGACATGTATCAAGCAAGTTAATGAGCCTGACCACCCGATCCCATCAGCCTCTTACATCAAGTATGGGTTGCTAAAGACATATCTCGACTAGGATCGACCTGTAAATAAGTTAGAGGACAAAGGGGCTTCATTTCCAGCAATACTTCAACCAAGGGTCAAAATGAAGGAAAACCTATGCATTATGTTGAATGTGGCATTATGTGTCAAGAAAATATACTTTTCGGAGGCCTTTGTACGGGAACATGATCTGTACCTGCTTAGTTTGTTGTTAGTGTTGTTGTGAACACATTATCTCATTATAGACAAACATGATAATACACGAATAAATGGTTGTCCATTTTATCCTGTACGTCGTTGTTTTCTAAGCGTGTTTATTTTGGGGTAAGGGGCGGTCGGGTAGCCTTGTGGTTAAAGCCTTCACTAGTCACGCCGATGACCTGAGTTCGAATCCCGACATGGGTACAATGTGTGAAGCCAATTTCTGGTGTCCCCCGCCGTGATATTGGTGGAACATTGCTAAAGCGGCGTAAAACCATACTCACTCACTCACTCACTGTTTTGGTGTAACACACTGATATTTAGTATTGTGGTAGAATAAAGCCTCCCATTTGGGATATATTAATCTGAAAACTTTTTCTGTAAAATATAAATAACATATTTGAAATACGTATACAAAGGACGCATCAACAACAAACACAATTTCACCCTATTTTTCTGCATTGCATTCCGCCTTGACACCTGAGTCTAAACCAACAAACTTTGTCTATTGTACATCTTTTGTATTGTGCATGTAGTTGTGGCTGTCTGAAAGTGCAGATTCAGGACCTTACCCATACTTGTAGCACAATGATCGATGGAATATGGGCATTGGTACAGGATACGTATATTAATACCCCACCCCCAACAAATAATGTAAATAAAGGGGCAAAACCCTTTCCATAATCATAGGAAATATCTGCTAAAAGCAGATTCCATTGTACGATTCCGACTACATCATAAGGATGTGTTTATGAACCACTATCATATAGTGATGATACCGATTGGTATAAAGCCTGTATTTTATGGACGCTTCTGGAATAAAGAAAAGAAAAAGAAACTTCTCTAAAGCGGATATAGATGTCATTGTGTCTGGAAAGTAAATTTGACAACCTGAATTCAGTCGCCACAAAGACTGTGACTAATAATGCAAAGAGGAACAACGTAAGCGCCATTTTTTAATGATATGTTAAAATGTAACTCATAAAAACTAAGCTAAGACCAATGTAAGTTAAAATTTTTTATTATTATTATTTTTTTAACATTATATACTGAACTGCAAAAAAACCATCACCCCCAGTAACATTGCATGAAAAGTTGTCATTTACATATCTGGGTAATATCTGTCAAAGTTTCTAAAATGTAACATTGCCTTGTCCGGAAAAATGAAATTTGATGATAAACAAAATAAAGCAGATTTCAATAAAACCGATAGCCAAACCGCATTATGGCAACGGCCATGGTAACCCGATGCACGTGATTTCCATGCAAATTGAAATGCACATGCGTTCCCCCATTTCTTGCCCTATAAAAATCAACGCAGATCGGATATAACATTCATTCGTTATTGAATTGCTACCACATGCCAAGATTGACAAGAAATCAGCGACACCAAGCCCTTGGTCGATTGCAAACTGGACAAACCGCCCACCCGGCAAGTAGCCAATGCATTTCCAGTCCACGTAAGGACCATATATAGGCTTCAGCAACAGTACCAGACCACAAACACTACAGATGACCGACCACGTAGTGGAAGACCAGGTCAGGATCGTCAGATTGTGCGACAGCATCTTTAACATCGCTTTGTTACTGCTGCGGAAACTGCTCGACAGAGAGAGAGAGAGATATATTGTGGCGACGCCGCGGCGAACGTTATTCGGATGCTTGTGTAGTTGAGAGAGACCCGAGACTCTTGGAGTGGTCCGAGCATCCTGGGGTGGGGTGGAACTGGTCTTGCACAGAGGGTCGGCCCTGTTGTCTTCCAGAACATCGGTCCATTGAGAGGCAATGGTGTCACAGCAGCTCGGTACATTGATCAAGTCTTCAGACCACACACCATACCAAACCTCATTTGGCACGTAGCCGCAACCACGAGTTTCAGCATGATAACGCCCGTGCCCACACTGCGAGATCAACAAGAAACTTCCTCTAGCAGAAGGACATTAGAACCATAGGGTGGCCTTCCGTCAGTCCCGGTTTAAATCCTAGTGAGCACCTGTGGGACGAGATTGAAAGACAGCTGAATGACGTCCGACCACGACCGACAACTGCAGTTGAACTGCGTCAGGCGTTCCTCAGGGTGTGGGCTCAAGTGCCTATGGCCTTCATCAACCGCCTCATCCATTCCGTGTTTTGACGTTGCACGGCAGTCATCAATGCACATGGCGGACACACGAGATACTGACTTGTGATGCCATTTTCTCAGAAACTATTGTTGTGTTGCACTTTTTAAGAACATTTGACGCTTTAATTTCAACCTTGATGATCAGTTTTGCCAAGTTTCATCTTTTGTCTCAAAGTCTGTTTACGGTGTTTGGACAAATAAGGTTTCTCATATATCTTCCCATTGTGGCGTTTCTTTTGCGGTTCAGTATATATTTATTAGTTCAACTAACCAAAGTTTATTTAGTCTGAATGTTTAAGATCGTAACAAGAGTTTCAAGGTTAATAAATTGTGAAGGAATAATAATAAAGATTAAGAGAGTGGAACGTGTTTTGGATTGACGTGGTTAAAACAAACTGGCTAGATGATTTTCCTTTGTTTTGTATTTGTTAATAACACAATAAACCTCTAACTACCACTTTAATTCAAAATGTTATTACACCCTCAGTATTGTTGGAATATATTTTTTTAAAGAACAGGAGTGTGCGTGAGTGCTTGTTCCTTAATAACACATCGGTCTTGCAGTTATTCATGGTTAGAAAAGGAAGTGATATGATTTAGGAATCAAGTAACATCTTACATGAACATTTGTACACAGTGCATTCTTGGTTTCCAAATAAACATATCAATTTTTAATAATCTTCCAAGAAATAAGACAATTAGATTGAAAACAATACAAATATTTGTAACTGTCAGACTGAATGCATACTTGGTTTCCAAATAAACATATCAATTTTGAATAATCTTCCAAGAAATAAGACAATTAGATTGAAAACAATACAAATATTTGTAACTGTCAGACTGAATGCATACTTGGTTTCCAAATAAACATATCAATTTTGAATAATCTTCCAAGAAATAAGACAATTAGATTGAAAACAATACAAATATTTGTAACTGTCAGACTGAATGCATACTTGGTTTCCAAATAAACATATCAATTTTGAATAATCTTTCAGGAAATAAGACAATTAGATTGAAAACAATACAAATATTTGTAAATGTCAGATTGAATGCGATCGGTGACATACCCCGGCATGAAGAAGTACGAACGAAATGTACAGATATGAACGCATGTGTCAAGAAGGCAGAGTCAGCCAGGAGGCTGAAAATGGTGATGGAGATTGCCGGATGATCTAACTACAAGTGGTAGACATCATGAGCATCAATCTACGCCATTGGGATACGAAGACGTGCATTAACCAAGTCAGCTAGCCTGACTACCCGATCCCGTTAGTCCCCTCTGTCGACAAACATAGGCGCCTTTTACGGCAAGCATTCTGACTCGGATCCTGTAATTTAATGTAGTTATATGACTAATTTGTTATGACATTGACAATATGTGTTAATAATTACACCAATGAAAGTTTAAAAAAACGTATGTATCATTTTGACAGTGTTTAAAATGATCCGTTTAGTAGCTGGTGAACATGAATAAACCACACAGGCATCAATCTATGGTAAATAATTCTTCCGAATCATTGCTTTCCATGTAAAAATACTAAATTTGTGATATTTTGTTGAAAAAAATGTATAACATAATATACAATTAACGTAACAGACAGACGGACAGAGATAAAAAGATAAGAAAGCTCCCATAAAGAAACCAGTGCTCGAGCAGTGTCTTTGTAAAACCGGTTTGCTGTCTTCGCGCACACCAGGTCCCCTTGCACAAAGCGATCTTAGCGCTACAATTATTGTAAGCCTATGTTAAGGTATAGGAGTTGAAATCATCTTCGCGCTAAGATTGCTTTATGCAAGTAGGCCCGGGTGTGCGCGAAGACAGCGAAACGGTTTTACAAAGACACTGCTCGAGCACTGCTTTCTTTATGGGAACGACTTTGTGTATTTATTGATGCTTTCGAGAAGTTCACAAGAGTACGGAAAAGAATGCTGTATAAATCAGCAGTGTGAAATAGGACAGTATGCAATCTGGGAGGGGTAAACCAGCAACTGAGAAGCAAAGACTTTTTGCCTTTTGTCTTTGTTTGTTGTTCTACGCCGCACTCAGCAAAATTCCAGCTGTATTACGGCGATCTGTTATTAATCGAGTCTGGATCAGACAATCCAGTGATTGTCATCATGAGCATCGATCTATGCAGCACCTCCTGTTGGAGAACTCCGATATGAGGTGAGATGCAATTTGGATTTCTGTTCGAATATTATTTGGTTGGTTGGTTTGTTGTTTCACGCCGCACTCAGCAATATTCCAGCTATATGATGGCGGTCTGTAATTAATCGAGTCTGGACCAGACAATCCTGTGATTAATATCATGAGCATCCATTCACGTAACTGGGATATTATGACATGCATCAACCAAGTCAGCGAGCCTGACCACCCGATCTCGTTAGTCGCCTCTTACGACAAGCATTGTCGTCTTTAACGGCAAGCATTCTGACCTGGATCTTGAAATTGTAAAATATTGACAGTATTTGTCGTAAAAGGCGACTAACGCGATCGGTAAAACAACAAACCAAACTGAACTAAACTAAAACCATTTAAAAAAACCAAACGATGTCGATAGTGTAGTGCAATATGTTTACCTGAAAGTTTTCAAAAATATGGGGGATAAATAATTTGCAATATGCTAAAATATCCTCGTAAAAAGCATTCTTAGTATACATAGAGCACACTTCAGTAGTTTCTACATAGCATCAGATGTAATTGTCACATTAGTCGGGGTACAATCCAGCTGACCTAGTTGTAAAGGTTATTAGCACTGCATCAACAAAAGTATTTCTATCTGTACACTAATGCGAGTTGAAGGCAACGAGGACAGACATCAACATTTTGAGGGTATTGAAGGTTTCTTGCCTTTAAGATGTCTTGCCTGTGGACAATGTTTGTTTGTGTTTCCCACTTGGCAACATTAGTGATTACGTTGGACGCTGAGGAATTTGTGGTTCGAGACACCAATTATGGCCGGATCCGAGGCACTGTTAAAACTGTTCTGGGCTCCAAGAAGATTGAACAATACTTCAGCGTTCCTTATGCAGCACCTCCTGTTGGAGAACTCCGATATGAGGTGAGATGCAAATTGGATTTCTGTTCGAATATCATTTGGTTGGTTGGTTTGTTATTCCAGCTATATGATGGCGGTCTGTAATTAATCGAGTCTGGACCAGACAATCTTGTGATTAATTTCATGAGCATCCATCCACGTAACTGGGATGGATGACATGCATCAACCAAGTCAGGGAGCCTGGCCACCTGATCCCGTTAGTCGCCTCCTACGACAAGCATAGTCGCCTTTTACGGCAAGCATGCTGAAGACCTACATATATTCTATCACGGACCCTCACGTCGACTATTGTTGTTGGTGGTGGCTATAACTTGGATACAGTTAAGATGCTCACGGTATAATCATATGTTCAACTGAGAGTATAATGAGAGGAATGCACTTATGCAACCAGGACTGGCCCTTCTGTTCATATGTCCGGCACTCCCAAAGGAGTTAGAACCTTGACCATAACATGCAAACCTATATTATCCCAACCCTATAATAAACAGATACATTGTATACATTTGTTTGTTATGAAGAGAATAATACCTTTCATATGATTTAACCTGAATCATAACATGGAAACGGTTCAGATCTTTATGCTACATTTGTATCTAGAGAAATACACGTTCATGCTGTCTGATTTGCCATCCTCCCATTCTAAGTGCTGACAGAGTCAAAATTGCGAAATATTTGCAGTATTATATACATTGCAAATGTATATTTTGTCATGATTGCGTAAATATCTAGGTGAGCGACACAGGCCCTATAGGCCTTTTGTTATTAATGTAGATTGGTTTTGTCTATTATGTTGAACCTGCCCAGATCTACAGCTCTCTTAATAAAAGCATCGGCATAAACGGCTTATATACCTGGATATCCTTTAAGATAACCGATATGTCTGAATAACAATAGTTAACATGACGTTATCAATTCTGCATCCAGTATCTGTCCTAGCATTACACCAATATTTGTTACCAGGATCCCGAGGAACCAACTACTTGGAAAGGTATACTAAACACGACAGTGTTTCCACCTGCTTGTCCACAGATATCCTCAATGTGGAGTTATGTGAAATCCCATCGCCCAGGATTCAAAAACAGCGACGAAGACTGTTTATACATCAATATGTATGTTCCCCAGGTGCGTCCATTTAAACATTTTTTATATTGTTAAAAGTGGGATGGTGGCCGAGGATTCGTTGAAAAAAGAAAACAGAAAATACTGGAACAGGTTTGCCTCTGAGTCAGGCTTTGAATACACAAATAACTGATGGCTGGATATGATGGATGTCTCGAAAACAGTGTGTTGTAAAACAAAAGTGTTTGTCTCATTCTTTCAGAGAAAGTCTTGAAGCAATAACCCATAACATGAAATGCTCGATCATTTTTAAGTAATTACCATCATGGCGAAACCCAGGGCGGAGCTAAAATCTTTAAATTCCCCGAATGAACAATCACATAGAAATAAAGAAGAAACATCTGAAGTATTTAAAATGATTCTTTTTAGCCTTTTTTAAGATACTGAAACAACACTAATCATAACTTAGAATAGTGTTGTGAGAGCCGTCTCGGACTCGGGACAAATGGGTTGCTAAAATTAAAAGTTGACGTGTTAATAACCATCATGGGTACAGGCGTGACCATGACCCCAGGGGCTCCCAGAACCAAAGACGACATAGTGAAGAAAACTCACGTGAATGTAGCAAGGTACATACCATGCCACGCGCTATTGCATGAAATGTAAAACTGTAGCTAATTTCAAATAAAAAGTAATTAATTATTGTTGAATATTTCTAAGTTGTTAGTTTATTTTGTAATTATTATTTACTGTGTAGGTAATTGCAATATTCCATATTGCTAAATATGCAATAAATTTGATAAATACAATTATAAAGCACTACTTTGTATATTTCAGTGTACAAGTGCATAAGTTATGAAATTTTATTGGCCTTCAAATTATATCGTTCTCTTACCTGGTAGCGTAGTATATTATTATTGGTATTTAGTGTGGATTGGGTTGTTGCGATGTCCTGAACTGTATATTTTGATAACACAAGGTGTTTGTAGTAAGTTACATGATGTTTAGGTCGGTGGTGCCAGCAGTAACAGTGCCTTTTGGTTTTGTTATTGGGTTAGGTTCTGTGATGTTGTAGTATTACAGGGTTGTACAGGGCGAAGTAACAGATCTGTAAGATTTTCCATCATGGAAATGGACATGTAGCGTTTCACTTAATTGCTGTTGTCTGGCCTTGGTATATCAACAGGGGGCACGGGTGGCCCAGTCGTCTAAGGCGCCGCAATTCGCTGTGCAGAGTTGCGCCCCCAGGACACGTCAGAAACCTATGATTGTGGGTTCGAATCCCGGTTCACCCCGATTATGTTTCTAGGTTTGTCAGCACCATACCCGTGCTCGTGGCTTTCACCCAAGTGGTAAACGTCTGAGACCTGCATCACTTCGGGCTTCTTCCCACATTAAGCTGACAGGCCGTGATCTAACTTGAATAATGTTAAAAGCGGCGTTAAACCCAACTCACTCACTCACTCACTAGTATATCAACAAGCAGACTGTATTCTCTCCAAATCGACTTATCCTGGGTCTGGAAATCAACCAGACAGCAGATCTGATCAGTTCAACTGATCATGATGCGCTCTCGTACATTAATCAGCAGGAAGCAGCTCTTCAGGACGCCCATGAACGGATGAAGCATGATCATGGCCTACGCTCATCAGCCACATTATATGAGAAGAGAGAGGTGGTCTATATCCTCAACTGAGCTACAGTACTGTGTAAATGCAAGAAGCTGCAACCAGTGTGGAAACAGCCAGGAGTAATTACACAAAATCTTTCTCCTACTCTGTCTGAGGTTAGAGGAGAGATCCAAGTCATCAGTACGACACCGTGGCAGATTGAAAAAATTTTCAAGACAGACATCTAGATACCAAAGCTCCAGAATGGCTTACTGTGTGGATCCGATCTTAACGCTGAGTATGACCTCCACGTGGACTGGCTGTCTATGGACACATTAATATATTATATCTGTGGAAAGCTTATAATTGCGAGTGACAGATGCAATGAATGGTTCCATGGTTCATGTCTAGGAATCACCTCAAAGCCTGGTAGTTAGAGGAATACGTCTGTCCTAACTGTGCTGTATACATAAAATAGAGAGTAAAGATTAAACTATAAAAGGCCTAAATGAAAAATATATTCTAGCCGTAAGTAAGTAATAATGGGACATGTATTCTTGCTGAAAATGATTGCATTCCGGAATGTTTTAAAATGGAGCACTTAATCTTACGTTTTACGGAAATATACAGATATCAACCTCGCAGTTGCCAAGATGCACTCTGAGCATCGTCAGAGGAGTAGCTACCCACCAAGAGGTGGAGCCTGTCATCACGATGGATCCACCTACACCTGGGCTGGGGAGGACTACGGCCTAGGCACAGCCCAGGCACAAGAAGCGACCCGTAGACCGAGACAACTTAGGAGCTGAAAGGCTAGAAAGACCAGAAAAACAGGCTTGGAAAGTCCCAACATAGCAAATACGAAAGTACTGACTAATGACCCAAAGAGGACGGGAGAGGATGTTACCAAGCTATGCCCTACACCAAGTAGGAGGGAACGAAGAGCATGTACATCCAATCCATGGACTGTACCATCTCACAAAAAGAATGGACGAACTGCAGACAGGGAAGCCGAGTTGTGTGTTGTTCTCTCAAAGTTGTCGGCTTGAGTGTACTTGATTGTAAGAGGTTGATCTGAAGTTACAAACGTTAACTCGATTTGACACGTGATAGAGGGAGTTTTTGTCTGGTTGGCATACATTTTTTTTGCATCCGAAAAAGAAATGTTATTTTCACTACTGGGGAACACATTCTAGCCCGAGTCACCACGGCGGACTGTGTCACTAGTGGGATGTTAAGAACTGTACGAGCTGCACAACATAATGCTGATTAGCAAATGCTTCGCAAACTTATGTAATAAAAAATAGACAAACTACAGAACTGCATAATTCGGATTGATCATACAGTAACCAAACGATTGACGATAATGCTGGTTTCCGCTGCAGCATCGTCTTTGTTGACACGCGGTGGAGGGTTGGGAGCAGGGTTGCTGAAACGCATCCCTCTACCATGGCTCATGCATTACAGTACGGTTCTGCAAAAACTTATAAAATAAGACATCTTTCATCTAAGACGTCTGATGAAGAAGTTTCTCCATTAGTTTCTTATTCCTGGCCAAAATTCTTGGCTATTGAAGCTGTGGACGGAAGCCCTTTGAAACTGAATCCATTTGCAGTCTCCAAGGACATCCGAGGTGGAGATGTTAAACATGTCACTCGACTCTTTTAGTGGAATATGTAAAGATACAGTAATCTGTCAATCTGCTGGGTCTACAGCAGTTTGTAAACACCCAGTTGTTGTTTCAGTGCACGGGACAGTGAACTCTTGCAGAGGCATCGTCGGGGACTGGTCACGTTGTCGTTCTAATATGTCAGAAAAAGAAATTGAAGCCGAGTTAAAAGCTTAAGGTGTCACTGTTGTGAAACGTTTACCAGGGAAAAAGATTCAGACATTATAGACACAAATACGTACTGACAGTTCATCCCAAATCTATTAAAACCCGGAAACTTGGAGTGGAGGTATATGTAACAAATCAACCATGTAGTTTTAAATGCAAAATGTTTGGCCGTGGTGCAGAATTTTGCCATGGCAAAACGAAATGTTCCCGTTGCGGTTGAGTTCATGTGAGCTCAAAATTATGGAACTCAAATGCAAACAAAATATTTCATCTTTTCAAGCAAAAAATTAGTTCCTCTTCAGTTGAACCCAAATCATCTGTTACATGTACGTATTCAGCTGCAGTGTCTTCCTCTGCTCGAGTTTCTGTTACGAGACCTGCGATATCCTGTCAAACAGCCATATCATGGATAGATGACACACAAAAAAAAATACTTTTCGTCAGTACTTTTCTGACATATCAGTACTATCAACCTTTTTGGCTAATTAGCTGCGTTTGTAAAATCATGGAACGCAAGGTCAATATTCGGCTAGTTTGGTTTTTAGAAACGATTGATCTATCATAAATATTCAATGTTGTATCCGCAAAAATAGAAGTATTATTGACCACCTAGATCGTTCAGAATCATTCATTAAATATTTCACTTATGATACAACATGGAAACATGGTATTTTAAAAGATTTACATGACTTTGGTTTTGGAGGCCGTTTGCCTCATTTTATATCACAGTTTTAACTGACAGACAGTTTCAGGTCCGTGTTGGATCATTCCTATCGGAACATTCTAATCAGGATCAGGGGATTCCACAGGGCACTATTTTGTCCGTCACATTTGTTAGTATAAAAATAAATAGTCTATCAAAAGAATTACATGACTCAATTGATGGGTCATTGTTTAAGAATAATTAAATGAATATCTGATGTCGTGCGTACTATTGAACGCCAATTACAGTTGCGCTTAAAATAATTCATAAATGGTCACATGAGAGTGGCTTTAAATTTTCATAGACCAAGACCAATTGTATACATTCCTGTCGATAGAACCCGAACGCCTTTTAGATGGCACTCCAATTAAAACTGTAAAAGAAGACAAATATTTATGATTTCTTTTCGACCATCATTTAACTTCTTTGCCACATATTAAATACCTGAAGACAAAATGTCTGAAGGACCTAGATTTGTGAAAAGTCGTCTCAAACTCAAAGTTGGAAAGAAATGTTGTTCAATCCTTCGATTCCCGACATGGGTGCAATGTCTGAAGCCCATTTCTGGTGTCCCCCGCCGTGATATTGCTGGAATATTGCTTAAAGCGGCGTAAACCCATACTCACTCACTCACACCAAGCTCAGGCTGCCCGGGATTAAATGTTTGTCGTTGTTCCCACTAACAATTTCAACATAACAAAACCAATATTAGCCAGTATGTTAGCTGAGGAATAAATGTGCCAAACTCAAACAACAATACTATCAGCTTTTAGCTTGAATCTAATACTCGAAGACATGCTTGTTACTCTTTTGTACTGGATTTCATAACCATCCGTAGAACAGATAATATATTCTTCCCTGTCACAAAGATTAATCATAAGAATTAATCTTTATATTCACAGAAAGTAATCAAGACAAGTTGAATTCATACCATGTGGATTCTCAAAAACTCAAAGCAGGTGCTTAAATTTTTGCAATCGTGGAGCGGAACCATTTGATTTTTCAACTTTGTACACAAATATCCCACACTGAACGTGGTGACCATAGATATGATTACATCTGTATCCTTTCAGGACAACTTGCCGAAATGGTTTAATGGGAAAACGATGTTAGAAACGTTATACTTTCTCACTGATAACATCTAAATGTACATATCTTAATGGGCACCAACTATCCTCCTATTGTTGGTAATTTTTTTCCTTAGGAATATGAATCGAAATTTCTGCTCGGATTGTCACAATCACAAGATAATTGGGCCAATACCATCAACTTGAGTTTGCGTTATATCTATGATCTGATATAGTTCAATAATGGTCTCTTGCATTGATATGCGACCGCCTCCGTGGTCAAGTGGCGCGTCTGCTAGGAGACGGGAGAGCGTCATACCAAAGACGTTAAAAGATGGTACTTGTTGCTACCCTTCCTGCCGCTGGGCATAAAAGGAATAAAACAAGGACTGGTCTGCTCGTTGTCAGTATACCATGTTATAGTTGGATAAAATGCAGCATGGTATCTCAGTTGGCTAGCACTATTAACCCGGCTCGCGCGCGCACGAACGAACGAACGAACGCTCGAACACACATACATGCGCACACAGACACACACATACACTTCCAACAGTCAACTTTCCCTTTATGTCCAGTAATACACCCGTTGGTGTTTGCCCTTTCGAAAAGTGTAATAGACTTATGCTAAACAGTTATTTGCTCGGGATTACAACATTCAACGCCTTAGTTAAGCTTTCAAAAGGTTTCACGGTAGATATATGGAGGACATTTACAAACTTGAGGCATCACTGACAAAAAATGATGTAATCCCCTATTTTGACATGTGTTGACATGTTTATGCGTGAACAATTGACTTGCCTTTGCATGTGTTTGTGCTGAGAGCCATCGGTGGAACACGATACGATCACCTTTTCGCAAACATCAGTCATCAGTCAATCAGTATAGTTGTTCATAAAGACATTCTTAAGATATAGTCAGAATCATACAGTCTATAATGATTATTAAAATAGGTTTGTCGCTTTTCATTTTGTGCAAATCTCTGGTTATGACCATGGGCATGGCATCGCGATCATGTGGCAGCTCTTTCGACTGGTGAATGAATTGAAAAGGTTAACACTTAAAAAATATCGAATAGTTAATTAATCCCAATCTCTCTTCCATTCGGTTAATTTATTTCAGTTAAACGGTCAAACCTGATGCAACTGATATCGTTTAGTATTCACAAAAATGCAAAATATTTCAAATTAACTCAAACATAAAAACAAGGTAAATGGAGCTGATGTTTCATGGATACATTCACAGACAACTATATGTATTCGACTCAACCCAAAAAAGTACGAGAATCTGTTCTTTACTAAGAAAGTGTTATCCCAAATATAACATTTGTTAAGTTCACTACAGCTGAATTATTCAATCACTATGTATCTATCCTCAAGACTGGAGAAAGCGAAAGCAAATTGGAGGTCCTTGTTCACATCCACGGAGGCAGCAATCATGTTGGCATGGGAGCCATGTTAGATATGGACTTGTTCGCAGCTCAAGGGGAAATCATCGTTATCAATTTCAACTACAGACTAGGTGCTCTCGGTATGTACAAATGTAAAATTTGTAAAAAAAACCACTAATGGAATTAACCTTATGGCGAACGCTCATCTAGAAATGAATTAGTAACCTTATAACGTAAAGATAATGTCTAACTTTAACACTTGGTATTAATTACAATATAGACCGAGGCTAGAATGGTTCCAGGGATTTCTTTGAGATTTACAACAACCTCAATTGCATATCACAGGTTTTCTGAGCGGTAGACGACCGGAGTTTCCAGGAAACTATGGCCTGCTGGACCAAACTGCAGCTCTACAATGGGTTTCTCGAAACATTCATTTCTTTGGAGGTGACCCAAACAAAGTTACAATCGAAGGACACAGTGCAGGGGCGGCAGATGTCGGCTACCATATTGTGTCGCCACTGTCAGAAGGTACAAGTTAGAAACAAGAAGACCAGAGCGCGTTAAAAGCTTTAATCTCTTTTTACGTAGATATTGCATCCAAAACTCAAATGATCAATTTCAGGATTATTCCGCTTCGCCATCATCCAAAGTGGGTCACCAACAGCCCACTGGGCATCATCATTTCAGCATCAAGCTGAAAACGTCCTTACCAAGTACCGCGAGGATCTCGGTTGTGACACTTCCAATGACCTGCGGGAACTTAAGCAGTGCCTAAAGACAAAGGAATGGAGAGATATAAATAATGTACATTACAAGTTTGATGTGAGTACATGCGATGCTCATTCGTGTCTGTATACACCTGTACACATATGTATTGTTGTGTCATGTTAATATTTTTTTCTGGGTCCATATTCCACTAAAATAGTTTAGTCATGAATGCGTTTTCGTCTTATATTTGTCAGATGATACTTTAAACGTCAAGAAGCTTGTGTCACCATAAGTGTTTTTATAATTTTCCAGTGTGTTCCTCCAGCCTTTTGTTTGTCCCCAGTAATTGACGGATTCTTTGTACGAAAGCACGTGGACATTCTGTTTAAAGAGGCTGAACTAAATGGGAAAGCCTTTATGGTTGGAATAACAAGGGATGAGGGTACTGTCTTTGATCTTTAGATGCTTGCATATATATATGCTAGGAATAAGGTTGTTACATTCAGTCCAGCAAATCTTAATGCCATTAAAGCGCTTTGAAGTACTTGCGTTTTACAACCCTCTGAAGATTTTCACTTATTATAGCTAAATGTATACAACTGACGAATAGCAGAAGATCTACAATGAGCTTTCATCGTCGGAATCGTACAATCGACACAGTCACTTCTTTCAGCAGAGTTTTCTTATGAATATATGGAAAGGGTTTTGTCGCTTTTATTTACATGGCTTATATGGGCTGTCACCGGAGGGACAGGATGCGCAAGCCCTTTTGCGAATACCTGGTATCATCACTATTTGATAGTGAATCAGAAACCATGCTTATGATTTAGGCAGAATCGTACATCGCACTCTGTTTTTAGCAGATATTTGTTATGATTATGTACAAGTTTGGTCGTATCTATTATATGCATCATCTTCAAGTTTTTGTGAGAATGTGAAACTTAATTTGTTGCTAACGAACATAAGTGTAGAAAATGATAAGAACCATCACATATATCACAAGTGCATTGATAAGAGTACATTTACATGCATGGTCATTATGAGCATATGGATAATATGCTTCTTCACAAGAACGCTTTTGATTTAATTTCATTTTTGAGATGTATATGCGTTGATTCTATCATGCTTTAGGAAGAGAATGGGGGTTAACTGTTCCTCATTTCCTGACCCCAACGATTGTGGAAAAATACGCTCGCAGTGACATCGAATTGGGTATGTTTCTTAACTGAAATGTTGTACTTAAAACTGATTGTAACCAAGAGTATGACTGTATAGAACTAACAGTGTTTTGAGTTTTAAATCTACGAAACACATGAAGGTAACAGTCGATTTATGTCCAGTCTGATACTTTACGATAGCTTCAGTAAATATGTAAAAAATGTGTTACTGCAGACATATTTGGGACATTTCCAAATTTGACGCATGTGTCCGAAGTAATTCCCTATTTAGACCTGTATCGTGTGTTCCCTTGTATTCAAAGGCGAACAAGTAACTTGCCGTTGCATATGTTTAAGAAGGATGCCACCGTTGGGTCAGGATTATGCTCACCTTTTCACGAACATCTGGTATCCTCACTATTTGATAGTGATTCATGAACACATGTTAATGACACAGGGGAAGTTCTTGCTGTGCACACTTCTTTTAGCAGAGATTTTGTATGATTAATAAAATGTTCTTCTCACTTTTATTTAAAACGAACCGAATTTCACTGATATGGCAATTCTTACTTGCCAGAAAGCCAATACGGTGTTTATTAGTCTTTATACTATAGGGATTAGTGTCATTCAGCTTTGAAAAGAATCATGCGTTTGCTTGAGTAAATGTTTTAAGTTTATATTTGAATAGTTAAGTCATTGTTAAGATCATTGATCGTTTAGGAAAAAGAGTATGAGAATGTATATATCTTTACAATAGACATTCAATTAGGTTCCTCTTCCTAGTGACAAGCGGTATCATTGTGCACGAGTACTACCCTTGGAATGACCCTCTGAACAGGACGGCTCACATGATTGCATTCGGTGATGTAAGTATTCAATGATGGAAAGAGCCATACACGTTCTTTAGAAAAAGCTTCACATTAATATTTCTTTCTAGTGGCACAGTTATAACCTTAACATCTGCTGAATGACCGTCAATTCAAAATACAAAAATCCGTAAGATAACATAAACTAATATCTACATTGATGCTCTTTGAATCTCTTTGAAAGATTTAGTAACTTTTCATGCTTACCAGGTAACCTTTTTTTATTGGACATATTTCTCAAATCTACGACCTACACAAGGAATACTGAAACACAAAAGCATATATACTAGCCACATAAAGAAACTATGCACGGAGAAATTATAGATATAAGGGCACACCGTCCATATATGAAATATAGGTTTGAACACAGCAATTATTGGACAAGCATATCACAAGCAAATCATGCCAAGATTGACAGCTGCACAGCGTCATGAAGCCATTGGAATGATCCGAGCGGGAATGAGGCAACAACAGGTGGCAACACATTTCCAATGCCATCGTAACACGATATTGGCATTGGTGAGGCGTTATGAGAACACAAATGACGTTGCCGACCACCCACGTTCAGGACGTCCCCGAGTAACGAGACAGATGGATTCGAGTTACACATCTACGACACAGGTTCCAAACGGCAGTAAGGACGTCCCAGACAATTCCTGGACTGCGCCGTATCCATCCCAACACTGTCAGGAATCGTTTACGTCAGTACGGGATTCGACCACGTGGCCCTGCCATACGTCCCATCCTGACACACCGTCATCGAGGCAACCGTCTAAGATGGTGTCGAAATCATGTTCGCCAACCTCGAATATGGTGGAGAAATGTTTTCTTTACAGAAGAATCGAGGTTCAACATTTCCCACAGTGACGGGCGCCAACGTGTCTACCGGCGTTTGGGAGAACGTTATGCACGATACTGTATTGTGGAGAGGAATCGTTTTGGAGGTAGCTCTGTGATGATTTGGGGTGGGATAACAGTACGGCACCGAACCCCTTTGGTGGTTGTTCAGGTGTTGGCTACAGAGATCAGATTCTGAGGCCTGTGGTCATTCCTTTCCTGCAACGCCATGGCCCGGGATTGACATTTCAACAGGACAACGTCCTCACACGGCTAGGGTCGCAATGAATTTCCTTCACCATAACAATGTCATGTTACTGCCATGGCCTGCAAATTCTCCAGATCTCTCCCCAATAGAGCATGTGTGGGATGAAATGGAGCGCCGTCTGCGTCGTCTTCCACATCCTCCAGATAACGTCCGTGACTTGGCACAGGATTTGAGGAGGATATGGCAGGTCATTCCCCAGGCCTTCCATGCCCAATTGGTGGACTCCATGCGTCGCCGATGCACTGCTGTGATTCCCGCACAGGGTGGTCATACCCGTTATTGACTTTGTGACTTTGTCGTTTGACCCCCTACTCCATTTTGATCTCCTGACGTCATCGTTACAGATGTTGTTCAGGTCCCGTTGACATTTTCTTATGGTCCGATCATTCAGCTGCTACAGCGTCTGCATCATTTTGATCTTGCTGTGCTGTATTTCAATCCAGAATATATTTTCTCCGTGCACAGTTTCTTAATTTGGCTAGTATATGTAGGCTTAAAATGTCCGCTCCATTTAGAACCACCACAAATCATAGTATCAACTTTCTTGTAAATGAAAAAAATCACATATGCAATATCTGTTTTCAAGACAGATGTAAATAGCATTACATTTTGTAAATATTACCCTTTGGCGCTACATGAATCAACAATATATTGGGTCAATGTTCGTTGTTTTTATTCTGCTTTATGACCTGTACTCGTCTTCCTGCTCTGTTAAAGATTGTGGGCGATAATGACATCGTCGCCCCTACCTTCGATGTAGCTACACGTCTCGCTGCCAGAACGGACAAGGTCTACTTTTATTCATTTGACTATGCATCACCAACTGCCAAGGTGCCGGGTATGTACATGATCAACGTTGATTTTGATAGGTGAGAGACGTATGCTAGCTTGTGAAATAGTATTTATTACGAACATGAAACAAGAGTGAGTGAGTGAGTGAGTGAGTGAGATAGGGTGTGTGGTTGTGTGAGTGAGTGAGTTTTAACGCCGCTTTGATAAGTTATATACCACGAGATCAGAATTATATTTAATGCATAGTTTGAACAAATACCAACACCAAAATTAATGTAAAAGTAAGGCAAAACGTTTTCGAAATAGGATCATTGTAGTGTTTGCTGCAAAGCGTTTTCCAATAGTTTATCATGAGTAAATCTTTAGCCGGTACTTATATATTTCTGGGAAGTAGTAGGTAAAGACATTACAACCATTGGGTCATATTCACAAACTTACCATTGATGTTACAGTAGAATGAAGTCAAGGTCATGTTATTGTTGATATAATACCTCTAAATCATGCCCCCTGCGGACAAAGGGTAGAATGTGTCCCCATGACCCCACTGGTCGTGGGAGGCGACCGAGTTTGGCAACCCGTTTGCCTTGGGCTGCGCCCCTGTGTTGGTATAGGATGGGATTATGGTGCTTGAGGACACTGGAACCAGTGATAGCACCGATTGCCATAATGATATCATGTGTGCAAACTGCAACGGGGTAGCACATGTCCTGCCCCAAGCTTTGTCCAGTATTTGAAAAAGAATCGAAAATTGGCAAAATATACCAACGATATGTCTTTCTCTGATGCCAAGAAATTGATAGCAGACCAGGCTCCCAATACTCCTTTATCAAAGTCATACTCTGTCGCAGTTTGTTTCTTCAATCCAAAAGGTGAATAGTGCGTGTCAGACAGCAATTAGCTGTGTCAAGGATCAACAAACAATGCTGTACCTACTTTTTGAAATGACCGAATCCATTGAAACACAGACTGATATACCATCTACCCCCAAGCCAGCTGACCTTACACCAGACCCTGTAGCCAGAACTGAACCTATGATTGAAATTCACACTGAACAAAACATCGAAACGAAAAGAAATGTACGTTTTACCAAAACCGCTAAAACGAAGATGAGCTAAGGCCCTTGAGCATATTGAGGTGTATTTACTAATACCTCTGTAGGTCATAACAGCTTTGAACCTCTAGATATGGAAATCTCTCCATCGCTGTAATTGCAGTGTAGAGGACCCCTCTTTCTCGATCTCCATTTGAGCCGTCATGAGTTCATCGGGCAATTTTATACAATGGAACAATTTTCATGACCTGCAGCTATTAATTCAAGATTTAGAACCGTTCTTCAAAACCGCTGATAAATTTGATATAAGACAGTACACCTCCTATCATTGTTTTTCTCCTACAGATGATAAAGCAACTCGAGGAAATTCTGTTATGGTGAAACAGGACGCCATTCACAGTCTTGTTTCTCTGAAGAAAACCTCTTCCGATTGTTGCAGTACGTGTAACATTAAATATAGTTTTTACATTATCTTTGTGTGTACCACCATCCCATTCTCTTCGACGGTCCGACATAAGATAGTTTATGACGAACTCCCCGAGCCCTGTGTTATCATATGAGATTTAAAAGTCCATAACCCACTTTGGGTTAGTAATATGACCAATTCAAATGGTAAATTACTTGAGGATAATGTTTCTTAAACAACGATCTATGCATTTTTATTGATGTTCTAATACATATTTGGAACAGGCACCTACTCTTGTCTGGACCTATCAGTTATAGATTCTCATTTCCTGAATGAATGTGAATGGTCCGTCCACGATAACCTCTGTGGAAGTGACAATTTTTCAACAATAACGCCATCTGATATTCCCCCGTCATCAAAATGGAGTTTTACAAAAGCCAACTTGGCATTATATGAAATCCGTTGCACTACCAAACTAATACCTGACATTGTCTTTGATGTTTCCGACCCTATAAAATTATACTGCAATGCACTTCACATACATAAACCATGATTTAACAATGACTGCAAAGAAGCTATCAAGGCAAGGGAAAAGGCTGACAGTATTTCCGTAGCAATCCCATGGTACCAAATATAAATAAATTATAAATGCTAAAGCCTGGCGCAGTTTTAAACAAAACAAACGCCAATCTTGGCAAAATTATGTATCCAAGAAAAATTCACTGACGCTTATGTCCAAGGTATGGAACATGATTAAGAAAGTCAAAGGTAAGGATACTAAATAAAGCATACACCATCTTAAAAATGGGGATCAGTTGTTAACTTATAAGTCAGATATAGCAAATATACTTGGTGAAACGCTTACTGAACATTCACCCTCGTCTAACTATATACCTTAACCTCAAAAATACCAAAAACAGCAGGAAAAGAAACCTATTGATTTTAAATCAGGTAGCGGGGAAGATAATAATGAATTATGTTCTATTTATGAGCTCCATACTGCCCTCAGACAAGCTCATGATACTGCTACAGCAGCTGACAGTATCCATTGTCAACTCCTGAAACAATTACCAGAACCTTGTTTAGAAACGTTGTTATATTTATTTGATGAAATTTGGACCTCTGGTAAATTGCCTTCATCATGACATGATGCCATAGTTGTTTCCATACCCAAATCTGGACGTGATCATACCGATGCCTCAAGTTATCGACCCATTTATTGACTAGCTGCGTTTGCAAAACCATGGAACACATGGTTCAGAAAAGATTGTCATGGTACTTAGAATACAATACTTTAAGCACAAATATTCAATGTGGTTTTCGTAAAAGTCGAAGTACTGTTGACCATTTCGTTGAGTCATTTGTTAAAAATGCCATTATAAAAAATCAACATGCAGTGTCTATCCTTTTCGTTCTAGAAATGCTTTTGACACTACATGGAAATATGATAGTTTAGAAGATATACATAATTTTGGTTGGAGAAGCCGTTTGCCTCTATTCATATCCAATTTGTTTACTGACAGACAATTTCAAGTCCGTGTGGGCTTAACCATGTCTGACAAGGCACTATCTTGTCTATTACATGTTTTAGGCAGATAAATAGCCTCTCTACGGTTAAATGATTCTATAAATTGATCACTTTCCGTGGATGATTTCAACATATCTTGTCGTGGTAATAATATGCATTCAATAGAAAGACAGGAACAGTTGTGTTTAAAAACAATTAAAAAATGGACACTAGAAAATGGCTTTAAATTTTCTGAAGCCAATATCGATTGTATACAATTTCTGCCGAACATATCAGCCACACCAAGATCCCAAACTACATTTGGATGGCACACCCTTGAAAAATGTACTTGGGGCTTATTTTCGATAGCCATTTGACATTTAAAACCCCATATGAATACCTTAAAGCCAAATGCCCGAAGGCGCTAAAGTTATTAAAAGTCGTTTCAAGTTCAAAATGGGGAGGTGATCAGAAAACCCTCTTCCAAATTTATAGAGCCCTCATCCCTTCAAAACTTGATTATGGCTCCATCGTGTATGGAGGAACATACAAAAGCAATCTGAATATATTGAATTCTGTTCATCATCAAGCACTACGGCTCGTCATTGGATCCTTACGGACTTCTCTAATTATCAGTTTATATGTAGAGGCTGACGAACCATCAATTAAAATTCGCAGTATGAAATTATGTTTGCAGTATACTACCAAATAACCTTCAAATCAATCTAATTAAGCATACTACAGCATTTTAATCCCCTATATGAGAAACTTTACCAAAAGCCCCTCTTGGAATAAGGATAAAAACTCCAATTTCTGATGCCAATACACACCTCGAAATTATTTCACCTAACCGTCTTCACCTCCTTGGCAACTGGTAAAGCAAGTTCAACCTGACTTTCACAAAAATAAAGAAACCACAAACTAATCCACTTATTTATCAACAAGAATACCATCAACTGAAATATAAATAAATATGATAGTTACACATCTCAGTCTGTATTTACAGATGGATCCAAGGATGGTGCCGCAGTTGCCTTCGCTACTATCATTGGATCCAGAACCAAATCGTTCAGGTTACCACGTGACAGTTCAATTTTCACGGGAGAATCAAATGCCATTTTAACAACTCTTAGATATATGAATAATTAACCTTAACATAAGCAGTTCATACTATTTTCAGACTCTCTTTCGAGTCTTCAGGCTACTCAAACTATTAATCGAAATTATATAAGGATCTAGCTACTGACCAATACGACATCATTTTCTGTTGGTTACCCAGCCATATTGGAATCGTTAGAAACACAATGGCTGCTGCTGCTGCTGCTGCAAAAGCAGCATTCAACAAATCTGTGACCCAACTTCTAATCCCATATATGGATATTAAACCTGAAATTAAACGTTACATCAGAGATCTTATGCAAAAGAATTTGGACACGCAAGTAGGTGTAAATAAGTTACATGAAACGATGGCGTATTGGCCATTCACGCTACATTCAAGAATATTTATTGAAAGGTGAGGATCCTCAATTCTGCATCCCTTGAAAGAATCATGGCCAGACGTGTCCTACTTGACTGTATTGATTTCTCCAATACAAGGGATCAATATTTCAAAGAATTATCTATTAAGGATATTTTTACTGTTGTTAATTCTCGTTTAATTCTTAGTGTTTAAAGGATATAGAACTGTATGATAAATTTGATTAACATGTTTTGTACAAAAACTAACGTTTCAAAATTGGTAGTTTAAATTACATCTAAGATTGAAAGGTTACAGTAAAATTAGTGTCCGCCTGAGAGGATACATCTTTTAAATGTCATTTAGAGAGATCACATCTTTAATCGTAGTGTATTTGTTAGTATTAACTGGGGGTTAAAACTGACTACAATCACCAGCGGCTGAAGGGATGGTGTAAATCCTAGTGGGGACCGTGCAGGAAGCAGAAGTCCGTAGCATGGTGGCTTACGTTTGTTTGCTGGCGATTAAAACTAATCTCTGTGATATTATAGTTATTGTACTGTCCTTCAGCAAAATGTTTTATACAGTATAAATATATTTGTTGTAAATGTATGACTTTATCTGGTCGCGATATGGCTGAGATAATGCCAATATGTACATATTTAATCACTCACTCAATCAATCATGCATTCTGATGATCTCGATGAAGGTGTCTCTTGTGGACTAAGTTCGTTCCATCTGGTGAATGCACTTACACACGATTTTGTTTCTACCCGTAGGCGTTCCACATGGGAGAGACCTGTTCTACCTGTTCGGGTGTCCTTTCTCTGGGCATCCCCTGTACAACTATACCGAGGAAGATCGACAGATCAGCAAAGTCTTCATGAACATGTGGATCAACTTTGTCAAGAAAGGGTGAGAAAATGACCTCCCTGTGAAATATTGGATAGTCACGTGATTTTCATCATACTATTTCGGCATGTACTCAATATATAGACATTACTTTGCCTCTTTAACCTCACATTTACTGCATTTACATATAAAACATGTCTTGAAAAAATATGTTTAATACAATTGTATCTATCATTCTATCGCCACATGGAATATGAATACTGTTTCTCTTATTAACTGTGTCATATACAGCACAGCGTGATGTTTCAGGTGGTTGAGGAAGTGGCATCGCTTGCTTCACTGGTCTCAATTAATCTGCTTTTTCTTTCGTCCGTGACTGTACATGTAGTGTGACCTGGTATCAAGGTCCTCCGTTTGGTGACAAATTGGAATAACGTGCATGATAGATATGTGATTTGCACTTTGATCATGACCTAGCATTAACATTTTAGAGGCCAATGTTAAGAATATCTCTCATCATTCACAGATGTTCCATTGCATATACGTTACTCTTCTTTACATACACAATTCATTTTATTTTATTAGGAAGCCGTCATCAACTGTCAAAACTGATCCAGTATACTTTCAACAGTTTGATAGCGAGATTCAAGCATATATGAAAATCGATGTCGTTGATGGGAACGGAACAATTGAGACAGCATACAAGCCTCGGCCTCGTCAGATAGCGTTCTGGAATAGTGTGTTGCCACAGATTGCTGCTCTGCAATCGCAATCGATACAAAGTGACAAATACGGTAAAGTAACCTGGAGTTTGGCCTCAGTAAGTGGCATATTGTTCCTATGTCTCATTGTAAGTGTAGTGTTCCTTGTGCGAAAACGGCATCTTGCTTCTCAAGTAAATTAGAAACCATCAGTGTAATAATTTATTGGCGGATATCCTTTGCTTGCTTCAATCAGATATGAAATCGGTACTTGATCATTTCTAAATATGCGCTGGTAGTTAATTCGTCACTGATTAACACCGACTAAGATTCTTTGTCTGCTATCACTATTCTCGTAGGTGTCCACACAGTGACAGACCCGTGAAGATCCGGGGTAGAAAAGGTCTTCAGCAACCCATACTTGCCGTAAAAGGCAACTATGCTTGTCGTTAGAGGCGACTAACGGGATCGGTTTGTAAGGCTCGGTGACATGGTTGATGCATATCATCGTATCCCATTTGCGTGGATCAATGCTCATGATATCAATCACTGGATTGTCTGGACCAGGCTCGATTATTTACAGACTGCAGTCATATAGCTGGAATATTGCTGAGTGCGGCGTTTAACAACAAACCAAGCAACCAACCAACCAACCACACAGTGATAGAATTCCAATACGGTTTATCTATTCAAAGAGGAATTAAACCCAACACAAACTATTTATGAGATTACACATGTTCTGTTTATTGTTCCACAAAAAGTACTGTCGAATATTAATATATTGTCATCAGTGATCTGATTATATAAATCTTCGTGTTGTCATATGATTGAATAAAATATTATACGATGCTGATGTATGTGCATTTTAATGAACATGTCTTACCATACAACAATACACATGCTTCATCATAATTATTGTCTCCAAGATACGATATATAATGAAATAGACCCAACCAGGCCCAACCAAACAAAATGAGGTAAATTTGAATCAATATCAAAGTAAATAGATGCTTCTACAATCCGACATGAAATAGTCTCTAAGGCGACTAACGGGATCGGGTGGTCAGGCTCGATGACTTTGTTGATGCACGGTCATCAATCCCAATTGCGTGGGTTGATGCACATGATATTAATCACTGGATTGTCTGGTCCAGACTTGATTATTTACAGACAGACCGCCGTCATATAGTTGGAATATTGCTGAGTGCGGCGTTTAACAACAAACAAACAAACAAACAAACAAACAAAGGGAATTGGCTATTTGTCAATTATTGAACTACATCATATCATGGGACTAACGTGGACTTTATTATTTTAAATAATACGCTTACATCGAGTTAACATTCGCCTCATTTTTGTATAATTATATAACCATCTGGTAAACAGTGCTCTGTGAAACTGGTTAGTCTTGAAGCATTGATCCCAATAATATCAAATGGTCGATATAAGTAAATACCATTGTTGGTAGTTGTAGCTGGAGACGAGACCAAAGGCGCTGCCCATCATTTAAAGACAACATACAGTGCCCTCATATGAACCATCCCTCTCTGTAAGTTCACGCCCAGCAGCAGAAGCATCGCGACAACACACACATTGCTGTGTTCGCCCTACTGCGGGTTCTCATGAGTTAATCAACAGCGACCGTCGATCTGCCGACTCAGTCAGTGTTCCGTGTCACAACTGCAGTCTTACTCAATGTTTCTCACAATATCCAAGTAGTACTATATAGTGCAGCCGTTTCGTGAAAAAATGTGCACTTATGAGATGAAAGTATGATTTGATTTGATTTAGATTTAGCGTAAAATAAATGAAAAAAGTGCATTCGTTCCTTTCTTTGGTATCTTATCTTTAAGACACGGGGCTTCAAAGCCAATTAACTATACTAATAGTGTATACTCATATGGTAAACAACGGGATATTAAAAAAACTGTTTATTTATTTATTGAAATATGCTTGTACATCCATTATGTTTTGTTTGGTTAGTGACAATATAATCACGTTTGCAAATGGTGAACTAATTAAATGTGCCACAACACCTTGCTCTGCACCCCCTCTCAGACTAACAACCATATCTCAGAAGCTCTTGACATGACTTAGAAGCTTGTGGTAGTGTAGTCTACAAAGGCTCATAGCCATATGCATGTGCTGCTGATGTTACCATCCCCAGTCAGGTCTCCAGACTTCGTTCCCAACAGTAGCCAGCTTGAAATGGATGCAGGCTAAAACGGCACCTCAGCAAAATGTCACCGATTTCTCTGGCTACTAATTGTCGAGCGAAAACGGCAACTCTATTTTTAATCACGATAAGAACGTTTTATGTGGTAGTATATGTGCTTTATTTACAATCATTCTTTATTTATCACTGACTTGTATCTTTCAACAAATATCATTGTCATCTTGAATGCCGCTTTTAACAGTATTCCAGTTATATCATGGCGTGTTAGCTTAATGTGGGAAGAAAGCCCGAAATGATGCTGTTCTCAGACGTTTACCACTTCGGTGAAACGTACGAGCACGGGTATGGTGCTGACAAACCTAAAAACATAATCGGCGTGAACCGGGATTCGAACCCACAATCATAGGTTGCTGGCGTGTCCTGGGGACACAACTCTCCACAGCGAATTGCGGCGCCTTAGACGACTGGGCCACCCGTGCCCCACCCATGCCAAGAGCTTCTGAAATATAGTTTATAAGTCTGAGAGCGGGTGCAGAGCAAAGTGTAAGAGGGAAGAAGCGAGATTCGAACCCACAATCATGGGTTTCTGGCGTGCCCAAGGGACGCAAGTCTGCAGAGCGAATCACTGCGCCTTAGACAAGTGGGCCACCCGTGCCCCAGTCACGCCAAGAGCTTCTGAAATATAGTTGTAAGTCTGAGAGCGGGTGCAAAGCAAAGTGTAACTGTGGTGTAGCACATTTAATCAGTACACCACTTGAGAATGTGCTGGCGACTGTAATCGACTGTAATTGTCGCTAGCCAAGCAAACCATTAGCATATTTCAATAAATTCAACTTTTCTTCTTTAAATATTCTGTTGTTGTCATTGTATACACCATATGAGTGTACAATATTGGTATAGTTAATTGGCCTCAACGAAGTACATGTATGTCTTAAAGATATGCAGAAGAAGAAATAAATGCATATTTATTTTACACTTAAGATTACATAAATCGAGATACATAGTCAGTTATGACAAAGTTATTTACTTTAATGATGTAGTCTTGGGTAAATACTTTCCAAAAGTTTGTGGGTCATGTTTACATGAGACATATTAAAATTTCATTCCTCCGCGGCGGCCATATTGGATTTTTTGGGGTGGACCCACATCTGAAAACATTTGGAATGTCATTACCTACAAGTATGCCAAGTTTCATGCTTTTATCACAAACTGCACAACTGACCTCATATCTGTCACGATACGGGTGCACTAATATTTCGTCGTGAATTTAGTAGTGAGTGAGGAAAAGTATACTTCTGAATATTCGATGTCACGCTCAAGGTCCAGGTCAAGTAGTAACAACATGTGAACCATGTTAGATGTGGACTTGCTGTCAGCACAAGGGGAAAATCATCGTTATCACTTTCATCTACAGTCTAGTGGCTCTCGGTATGTGCAAATGTAGAATTTTTTTTTTTCCCGAAACCACTGATGATAATCGAAAAAGCTTGGAATTATTCTGAAACTCATACTGACGTTATATTTAAGTAGTTATGAGCGCAGTGTATTTATAGATATATGATAGGTGTTAACAGAACCCAGCGTTTCCTTAGAAAACCATTATTATATAACAGATGTTAAGAGCTTTTAAGAAAATGAGTACGATGAACACTAATCTAGCAGTGAATAATTACCCTAAAAACGTAAGAAAATGTCTCCTTCACACGCTGCATGTTCACTGATACATAAATTCAGTATTCAGTATTCATCAACTTTCAAAACATAACCCTTTACCTTGTTCAGGTTGAATCCAATAAAAAAATGCAATCTAGACGGGTTTTTCTCTTGCATTGACAATTTATATTTCACTACATTTTTTGACATTTGTGTTTTATTGTATTGTAATAATGACACGATAAAAATACCCAATGGTTATGTACTAAGACCTTTCAGTTTGTAATAATACTTTTCCTTATCTTTATCCTTACTGAAAGAAAACAGACTTTAACTTAAAACTTATATATGTTTACAACAGACATTCCATTAAGTTCCTCTTTCTAGTATCTTTATGTATCATTTCACACGAGTGCTACCCTTTGAAATACCCTCTGAACATGACGGCTCATGCCATTGCATTCGGTGATCTAATGGAAGGAATTTTCCTTCATGTTTCTTCAGAAGCTCTATGTTATTAATCAATGGTTATTTTCTATAAAATTTACCTTCACAGTCTGTAGCCGTTTCAAGCATTTTCAATACTCTATTAATCTAGATAAGCATAAAAAACATCAATTTATGGACTATATCAATTGGTTTCAAATGAATCGACTTTGAGATATATTGGGTCAATATTCGTTGTTTATATGCTGCTTTATGAGTGCTACTGGTCTTCCTGCTCTCTTATAGTTTTCGGATGACATAGCCGCCCCTAGCTTTGACATGGCCACATGCCTTGCTGCCAGAACGAACAACGTCTACTTTTATTCATTATCATTGACATTACACAAATGTGAGTGAGTAAGTGACGTTAAACGCCCCTTTGAAGTATGATTGTAACATATAGATTGCTCTGCAATCAACAATGTTACATAGTGATCAATACGGTAAATTTACCTCGAGTCTAGCCTTAGTAAGTGCCATATTGTTCCTGTGTGTCATTGTAAATGTCAGGTTCATAGTGCGAAAATATCATTATTATTCACAAGCAAACTAAGATTAGTTGGTATAAGGTATTCCTGTTTTCAAGCATATACGAAATGTTACTTTATTCAATTCTCATTGTTCACTGGTCGTTGATAATGCCAATGATTGGCATTGGATATATCAAGCGAGGCCAAAGTGGATTCACTGTACGTGCGTCGAGTGCGTTTGATTTTACGCCGCTTTTAGCAATATTTCAGCAATATCACAGCGGGGGACACCAGAAATGGGCTTCATGCATTGTGCCCATGTCGGAAATCGAACCCGGGGCTTCGCCGTGACGAGCGAACACTTTTACCACTTGGCTAACCGACCGCCCCGTACATGCATTCAGTTGAACATGTTTATCACATACTACAGTACCCATGCTTAATTGTGATATGTCTCAAGGTAGGGTGTAGCGATACACTTTGATGCAATACAATAAAATACAACACCTACAAATATCATCACATTGAAAAGGCAACTTCCATCATCAAATCCAAAGAGGCACAACCAAAACATAATTGAGTTCCGCAAATTACAGTTTGTTGTTCGTAGGTCTTAGATAAATGTTCTAACTAAAACAACATGATAATAAACGTTAACTTGCTTGCATTTTAAGAAAGGGCTTACATGACAACAGTATGTACATCGTCGACCGATACAAGTGGAATCAAGGCTTTCATTGACAAGAAATAACACAATTATGTAATTTGCAGTTCATTGTGTTAATAGTACGGTAACACGTGTTACCAATCATGCCAAAGAAAGTCTTGGTGCTAAATGCTCAACGGCGTCCTTTAGCAAATTATGTGTTGTTTAATTGTGAAACACGTGAAAAAAACGCCCGAAGAACACACGCAGGCTTTCATTCATGCGATTGCAGTGCATTACGTTTCGACGATTTATGAATATTTTTGCAATAATTCAGTACTTAAATAATAGCATTAGTACTTATACATGTTCAACAAATATTAATTGAAAGAATCATTACACCAAACAAAAATAGAATATCGGACGACTTTTCCCGTTCGCTATTTCTCTGCATTCAAGGTGAAGGTCGTAACAATCTCGCACAAGCAGATCTATTGCATTGATCAGCGTTGCTATGAGTAGTCGGCAGTCATGTGCCATAGAGGTGTTCACGCATACTTCTCATTAATGTTCCACAATTGGGTCAAATATCCCATCTTTTTAGCATTTTAATAAAAGTCTATATTTCAAATTAAAAAATGGTTGTTTCTGTTCCATCTGTTCTGATGAAATTTGTGGATATATCAAGTCCGTTTGAAATTCAAAAGAGTGGTTGAAAGGGGATAACTATTGTCAGTATTTACTTTTAGACTTGTATAGGTGCAGTGGGCTTCCAGAGGCCATTGTTGTCGGGCCGCCGTTATATTGCTGGAGTATTGCTGAGTGCAGGCGTTTGGCAACAAACACTTACTTCATGATGGAAATTGTGTGTACTCAGATAAGATTCATAACTGTTTTGTCTTATTTGCCCTCAGGAATCTGTCTATGCCGATATTCAAGACCGATTATTCTCTGGCATTGACTTTAAGAATTTGCGTGACATTTTACCTGTAAGTATGCCCAAATAGCTAATATACTGAGGGACAAACGAAACTATACCTCTCATTTGATTTTATCATATGTTATATTTTCCGTTGAAAATATCGATATTATATTAAAAAATGAACTGTGCAGGCGCTTAGTCAGCACTCCAAGTATTCTAGTTTTATATGTTTTTGTTTTTAAAAAATATACTTTGATTTAAAACTCTTAAGAATTAAAAAACACGTTTTCGTATAATACACATGCAACTGCTGATGGGTGTCCTAAACATGTCCTAGACTTCTGAAATCAATAAATCTGCTTTTATCGGCACAAATTTACATTTCAGACATGGTAGGGGTCATTTGGTTGTGCAAAAATTCATTTCGTTACACAGTCATTGAACCAATATATTTTTACACCAAAGTACTTAGCCACAGATTTCTTTTTACAAACTGTTGCAGGTTTGAGTGAAGGCTAAATGGGCACACCGCATTGAATTGTTCTGAGAATGTCTCTCCCAGTAGCTCTGGATATATAACTATACAATGCGTTTTCATTTATGAAATAAGTGTAAAAATATAATCCCGCTAATAAGAACACGTGAGACCGATTACAATCAAGGTATTTAACCGCAACCAGTATTTCATCGCAGTTAGTGTTATTGATCTTCGACATTTGGCTAAACGCACAACCAGCGGCACTGGGATGACGGCGGAACTCCTATTGATCATGTAGGGAAGATGAGGTACTGGAACTCTCAGGTAGGTGGGATAACTGGTGGTCTATAGCGACCTTTTAGAGATGAATAGTATAATATTTGTTTAAATGAATTATTAATACCTACTGCACAAACCTCAAATGTCATAAATCGATGATATCAAGCGAATTACTGTGCCAAACTGTGAAAATCTCTTACACGACCTAGGTAAATGGGTGAAATGGGTTTAACGTTGTGATGTTAGGCTATTGGTGGCATCTATGAAGAACGAAGTATTTTTTAAGTCTATACCCCATACATAATAAAACCCTACCATCACAGCTGCTGTGTATTAGGGCACATGTGTCTATTCCCCAAAAGAAGAAGAAAATATTTTGTGACAGCTACAGTGTATTATAGGAGTATATGCGTTTCCTTACAAAGCTAGAAGGACACCTACTGTCGCAGCTACAGCGTAATAAATTGCACGTGTGTAGTGAGGAAATAGAGAAAACATGAGTTTTCTGAGAAGAAAGAAGAAACCTACTATCGCTGCTACAGTATATTAGGAAAATGTGATTTTCTGAGGAGGTGGAACACCTACTGTTGCAGCTTCAGTGTATTAGAGGAGATGTGTTACTGAGAATAAGGCAGGACACCAACTATCAAAGCTACAGTGTATTAAAGGACACACATTATTGAGAAGGAAGCAGAACATCTACTATCAAAGCTGTAGTGTATTATAGGACACGCATTTATTCAGAAGGAAGCAGAACACCTACTATCAAGTTACAGTGTTTATGAGGACATGAGTGTACTGAAAAGGAAGCAGAACACATACTATCAAAACTGCAGTGTATTAAAGGACACGCATTTATTGAGAAGGAATCAGAAAACCTACCATCAAAACTACTGTGTATTGAAGGACACGCATTCATTGAGAAGAAAGCGAGTACCTACTATCAAGTTACAGTGTTTATGAGGACATGAGTGTACTGACAAGGAAGCAGAACACATACTTTCAAAGCTGCAGTGTATTAAAGGACACGCATTAATTGAGAAGAAAGCAGAACATCTACGATCAAAGCTGCAGTGTATTAAAGGACACGCATTTATTGAGAAGGAATCAGAACACCTACTATCAAAGCTACAGTGTATTAAAGAACACGCATCTATTGAGAAGGAATCAGAAAACCTACTATCAAAGCTACAGTGTATTGAAGGACACGCATTCATTGAGAAGAAAGCAGAATACCTACTATCAACGCTACAGTATATCAAAGGACACTTATTTGTTAAGAAGGAATCAGAACACCTACTATCAAAGCTGCAGTGTATTAAAGGACACGCATCTATTGAGAAGGAATCAGAACACCTACTATCAAAACTGCAGTGTATTAAAGAACACGCATCTATTGAGAAGGAATCAGAAAACCTACTATCAAAGCTACAGTGCATTGAAGGACATGCAGTCATTGAGAAGAAAGCAGAACACCTACTATCAACGCTACAGTATATCAAAAGACACTTATTTATTGAGAAGGAAGCAGAACACCTACTATCAAAGCTACAGTGTTTTAAAGGACACGCATTTATTGAGACAAAAGCAGAACACCTACTATCAAAGCTACAGTGTATTAAAGGACACGCATTTATTGAGAAGCAAGCAGAACACCTACTATGAACGCTACTGTATATTAAAGGACACGCATTTATTTATAAAGAAGCAGAACACCTACTATCAAAGCTGCAGTGTATTAAAGAACACGCATCTATTGAGAAGGAATCAGAACACCTACTATCAAAGCTACAGTGTATTAAAGGACACACATTCATTGAGAAGAAAGCAGAACACCTACTTTCAAAGCTACAATGTATGAAAGGACACGCATTTATTGAGAAGAAAGCAGAACACCTACTATCAACGCTACAGTATATTAAAGGACACGTATTTATTGAGAAGGAAGCAGAACACCTACTATCAAAGCTGCAGTGTATTAAAGAACACGCATCTATTGAGAAGGAATCAGAACACCTACTATCAAAGCTACAGTGTATTAAAGGACACACATTCATTGAGAAGAAAGCAGAACACCTACTTTCAAAGCTACAATGTATGAAAGGACACGCATTTATTGAGAAGAAAGCAGAACACCTACTATCAACGCTACAGTATATTAAAGGACACGTATTTATTGAGAAGGAAGCAGAACACCTACTATCAAAGCTGTAGTGTATTAAAGGACACGCATTTATTGAGACGAAAGCAGAACACCTACGATCAAAGCTGCAGTGTCTTAAAGGACACGCATCTATTGAGAAGGAATCAGAACACCTACTATCAAAGCTGTAGTGTATTATAGGACACGCATTTACTGAAAAGAAAGCAGAACACCTACTATCAACCCTACAGTATATTAAAGGACACTTATTTATTGAGAAGGAAGCAGAACACCTACTATCAAAGCTACAGTGTATTAAAGGACACGCATTTATCGCGAAGGGAGCAGAATACCTACTGTTAAAGCTACAGTGTATTAAAGGACACGCATTTATTGAGAAAGAAGTAGAACACCCACAATTAATACTGCAGTTTATTAAAGGACACGCATTTATTGAGAAAGAAGCAGAACACCTACTATCAAAGCTACAGTGTATTAAAGGACACGCATTTATCGCGAAGGGAGCAGAATACCTACTGTTAAAGCTACAGTGTATTAAAGGACACGCATTTATTGAGAAAGAAGTAGAACACCCACAATTAATACTGCAGTTTATTAAAGGACACGCATTTATTGAGAAAGAAGCAGAACACCTACAATTGCAGCTACAGCGTCTTAGAGGACATATTATTCCGAGAAGAAAGCAGAATAGTTTCTATATGTATTTGAGGACATGGCAATAATTATTTAGTACTGTAATATAGTCATACCCTTTGTCTTAGATTCAATACGATCTAAGTTGACAGTTACAGCACTTTGGGCGTCTTCGCTTTCATGGCAATTAAAGTAACATATAAAGGGCAAATTATGTTCATCCTACTAGATAGTCTTCTACACCAAGATTTCGTAAAACACGAAAGTAAGAGCCTTGTCTTCAAACACAGTAAAACTACACTTTTGTAGCATGCATTGGGCAATGCCATAGAGCTCAATACTATAACCGTAACACGTACAGCGCATTGCCTCCGAGGGCAATATATACACAGGGAGCGTTGGCGTTCCAGTGTGTGAATAAGGTGGAGAGATTTCGATAATGTGTACTCCAAAGCCGTTTGTATGTAACCGTTCTCATAATGGAATCTACCATAAGCCAACAGCTTGACATTTCGCTTAAGCAAAGTGGTTTCTCGAGAGGGAGGAATGGACTAATGCAGATGCATTACATTCAGCTGATATTTATATCCGGCCCTAGCTGGCTAGCTGACGCGGCAAAGGTGATGTAACACCAGCGAGACGTGAGTTATTGATTCGCCTTTTTTCTGATTCTTTGTAATGCAGGAACGTCCCATTATTACTTCCGTCTAGATCGATTTAGTGATATCCCTACTGAGAGGTGACTAGAAGTGTGTGATAGATCTAGAATTCATCACGATACTGCCATTGTTGAGATCAACTTGCATTTTTAAAGACCGTGCTCTCTCAGCATACAGAAGGTTATCACAACCTATTTCCTAGCAATCCAGCGACAACTATCACGGTTGTTGCCACAGCGCAGTAGTCCAGTGTGCGATCAAATTGACTGGGCAGCTAATGCGTGGACGTTCAGTTTCAGAGAAACACTATGCTCCGCGGTTTATTCAGTTTTGTTCTATCCAGATAGAAAACGTAAATGCTACCCAGCATGTGTAATTAGGGTAATCGTTAACTGTTGGATTGATATTCACAATAATATTTAGGTTAGCCACAAACCAAATGGTGCTTGAAGCACTTGAGCCAAAATTGCTGGGACTGCCAATCTGTCCCAACCGTGTCTCCCTTTAAATGTTGACATGGTTCGTGTCAATCGTCAGTGTCAACAAGTTATATCCAAGTTAATTAAAACAATTTGTTTTTGTTTGTGTATGATGTGTGTCAGTCCAGCAGTTAATGGTTATCTTACTTCCACGTGATTATCCTAGTTCCACATGATTATCCTAATTACATGATTATCTGAATGTTACACAAGGCAATGCCTCGGGTTCACATAATCACTGATTTAGTGCAGATTTATTTGTCATTCTTGTTAACCACTGACCAATGCAAGGTACCGCCACGCCGCAGTTTTGTAAGCGTTTACGTTTATCTTCTCCAGAACCAACTAGTGAACGAGATAGAAGATAGTGCCAAAGGATATTTGAAACGTCTTTTCTAGACAGGTCTTCCTATACCCTCGCCAGATACTTTCTGAATGCATGCTGTGTCTTGGTGATAGATTGGACGCAGACTCGGTTCTATATCAATATAGCACTAATGGTTACCGTAAAAGTTCAAATACAACTGCGTTCTGGTGGCTCTAATTACAACGTCCAGATCTATATTTGGCACAACTTGTCATTGGAGCACAAGTTCTTTTTTATAGCTACAAGTAGCCGTATTTTTTCCATATGTAGTATATATTTCTGATGACAGAAAAGAATGTAGTGGTTAGTTTACAAGTCAACTTTCCACATAATGTACAGCAGTAATCGGTCTATTTTGGCTGAAAGTTCACATCTTCGTTGAATGTATAAAAACAAGTCGATCGTAAATACAGAAGACGTCCCATATTCGAAATCTCTGTCGCACCATCAGCTTTATGCATCGTAGAGTAGGATTCGCTTTGAACTGCGATCTTTAAAAATTTATAGAGCGAATGCTGATTTACGCCGTAATATATTAGTACAATTTCAGATTTATGACGATGGCCTTCTAGTACGCGAAGAAAACGTGAGGGCGACAGTGACATCTATGATTCAAACATCACAAATTGGAATAGTTTCATGCCTCATGTACACTGAGCCTAGAATCTTTGCACTTTGCACGACAGTCATTGACTACATGGCACCTATTCTACCCCGAATAAGGAGCCTGGGGTGAAGTTACTGAAAGCTGAGCCCTATTCTTCTTTGTCTTTTATCTTTATTACTCTGATAAAGTATTATCAAAGCCCAATATTACCCAATTTAGCTTTCCGTTTACCTTGCTGACTTTATTGTTGAAACATCTGCCAAATCTCCTAAGTTTCATTGTGTTATTTTCTCACACATTTATTTTA
Organism: Haliotis cracherodii; assembly: GCF_022045235.1. NCBI lineage: Eukaryota > Metazoa > Mollusca > Gastropoda > Lepetellida > Haliotidae > Haliotis > Haliotis cracherodii. The sequence continues at coordinate 22,170,336 of NW_027266297.1, read as the reverse complement.
CTACTATACAGCCAAACCTTGTACCTTACCCAGTACATCGACCAGATTAACGCCTTTCCTGATTAACGTACGCATTACCTTTTGATTATATAATATGGACATCTTCAACAATTATCGCCAGTTTCTGGACTAACAATGTGCATGCAATGTACTTCAGCAACCCATGCTTGTCGTGAGAGGCGTCCAACGATACCGGCAGATCAGACTCACTGACTTCACTAATACAATTTGATAATAGATTTATTTCGTAGATCGAAGCTAATGATATCGATCACTGGGTTGTATGGTCGTGACTAGATTATTTACAGACAGCCGTCATATAGCTGGCTCGCTACTGGGTGCGACGTTAAAGAACAAACAGGCTTAGAAACAAACAAATATTAGCTCTACCATAGTCATATGGCAAGTCTATGCCTCCTATTTCGTCCTATTATTGTGTAAAACAGCACTATCAATTGTAGCATATCGGCCTGAAGATGCCACGCTTATGGACAGGAGTATTGATGGGTGCCTACCTTGCAATACTTTGCAAGAACGAAGATGTGAACATCGTTGATGAAGAATTTTTCTTCCGTGACACCCAATATGGTCAGATCAGAGGCGCTGTTAAAACTGTACTGGGCTCCAAGAAGGTTGAACGATACCTCAGCATTCCTTATGCAGCTCCCCCCGTTGGAGAACTCCGATTTGAGGTGGGACGTGCGTTGATCTGTTTATCTGTTTTTACGGGGCATTGCTTACGTCTTGATAATACTGTATTTACAAGTGGGTTAAAATAAGTTTACAGATTATTGCTGCAAAAAATTGCTTCATCAGCCTTCAGGCTCCATATCACCATATCAGGGGCGGTCGGATAGTCTCGTGGTTAAAGCGTTTACTCGTCACGCCGAAGACCTGGGTTCGATTCCCGACACGGGAACAATGTGTGAAGCCCATTTCTGGTGTTCCCCGCCGTGATATTGTTGGAATATTGCTAAAAGCGGCGTAAAACCATACTCATTCACCATATCAGTATCATGCAAGTATTGATTGCACATAAGACCCGTTTAGATCCGGGTTAGAATAAATCTTCAGCAACCCACGCTTGCCGTAAAAGGTGACTATGCTTGTCGAAAGAGGCGACTACCGGGATCGGGTGGTCAGGCTCCCTGACATCGTGTCACCGTATCCCACTTGCGTGGATTGTCTGGTCCAGACTCGATTATTTACAGATCGCCGTCATATCTGGAATATTGTAAAGTACGGCGTTAAACAACAAACAAACAAAGCACATGCAACACTATGATTACCATGACATGGGCGTTTTAAGGAAAACAAATTGAGTACGAAATTTGCATTGTAAACGAACATATGATCATGAAATTACTTCAGATCCCGGATGTTTCATGACTGAATGAACTCAAACCAGTGTATACGGTTTTCTTACACATCAGTGTGCGAGAAACCCATTTGAGATAACATATGTGTGAGATCGAATTCAAGGCCCGTGATTGGCTACTCTATGGTGATGACCTGAGGTCAAATTATGACGCACTTCTTTCCTGATCGTGTAATTGAAAAGTTACTCGCGCTTTCAGCAGTGGAATGTTCACCTACGTCTGTGTTGAACGTTATGACTTAAGAGTGTTGTCCCTCCTCTTCAACCCTCACCTCGAAGTCTAATTAAGTTCAAACTACATCACGAACACTAAAACACTTCACGGTTTTGAATTCTGTGGGAAATTACTTGTTCTGTGATATCATCCACTGTCATTTTAGGCAAGTTTTACTGAAAATGACATCGGAAATCTAGGAACATCGGAAATCTCGCCATTTTTGACACATTACTATATTACCATTCACAGCGCTATGTAATGTATGGTTAGAAATCTAACTATCGGATAGTTACCCGAAGAATTGGATTAAAAAAATAGCACCAATCACCAATGATAATTCTGAAACGTCGCCAATAAGACTAGAATCATTTAGATTGTTTTGAAAAATACGGAAACACGAAGCGTACTTTCCGCCATATTGTATAGTGTTTACAAAATCACGTTTCACGCCATGACTGACGCAAAATCACTCACAACAACGCGTTTCTCACTAAATCTTTTGGTAACATTGAAAAACTTAAAAAACAAATAACAGTATGCAGATTGTCAGATTGTTTCCGATTACTTACACAACACATTATGTATATACGATCCCTCAATTAAAGAAAATCCTCCTATGAAAATCACGTGTACTATTGTCAGCGAACACGCCATTTTGTAAAAGTCGGTCACCAGTACTGATGTCATATGGCAGTAAACATGATGCTAAAAAGCCAAGGTGATATTATAGGGTGTGTAAAAAACAGATTACTGCATTCGTGCCTGTCGTATACCATTTATCTTACAACTCGTTGTTTCAAAGCGTATTTAACTCGCTTTTGCTCGTTAGATACGTTTTGAAGCGACTCGTTGTAAGCCAAATTGTGTCTGACAGACACTTGTGTATTAATCTCTATGTATTGCATGCCCGACAATATATAAATGTATTACCCCCGAGGTGAAAATGCATGTGTGACATGCATTGTTCAACATCAATAGTTGCAAGCTGCTAAGATGACGTGTCCAATTATCGGCTTGTGTTACTTATTTACAGAAACCCGAGGCACCTGCTAAATGGGAAGGAACACGAGATGCATTACTTACCCCTCCCTCATGCCCCCAGAGTAGTCATTACTGGCTCTATGTACATCTACATACTCCTTACTTCAATCACAGTGATGAAGACTGCCTGTACATGAATGTATACGTTCCACAGGTACGTTTCTCAGAGATCGTGACTTTCAAGCCATGTAGTTTATGTTACTTCTATTCTAAACTTTATGTTTTAAGGCCAATTATTTTTGTAGATGTAAACTCAATTATATAACTGAAATAACGTCTGGGAGGAACGAGTGGCTCAGTCGTCTATAGCGCTGCAATTCGCCGTGAAGACTTACCCCATCAGTCGTGCCACGTCTGACACCTGCATCAAATCGGACATTCCTCCCATATTCAGCTGACATAATGTTCAAAGCGGCGTGAAACCCGACTTAGTCACTCAGTAAATAGTGCGAGGAAGATGTCTAAGCCCCCACTTTATTGAACACTGTTTCATGTCCCACTCCTTAAAAATTAATAACCGGTCATTAAATCATGTTCGTATGTAAATCTCTTCATTTGAAGAAATAGAACTGTGTCATTTTTTCAAGTCCCCGAGCCCAACAACATGTGTGATACATTTTCGCGACCCCCCTCTTTCGCTGTGTCATTTTTTTATGACCATAGTTCTTATTCTTGAAGACAGGTGCTGCTGATGGCAAGATGGCTGTGCTTGTACACATTCATGGCGGTTCAAACGAATATGGAATGGGAGCCATGTTTGACGGAGATGTCTTGGCAGCGCAGGGAGAAATCATTGTTGTTAATTTCAATTACAGACTTTCAAGTCTTGGTAAGTACCTTGGATTGACGTTTTATTCTTTGGGTAGAAGAAACAAAGGCGTTCCATAAACACAGTCTTAGGTTCAGGGTTATATGTAAATCTAAGCAGCATGTTAAGTCGGTGTAAGACAACAAACACATCGTTAAAATCAGTGTGCAGGGTTAGGTTCCGGTGTTTTATTGTAAGGTGCACCATTGACTTGCTTTTCCATGTCGTTGTGACTGGTGCCATCGGCAGGCAGGATACACTCACCTTTTCGCGAACACCTGGTATCATGACTATTTGATAATGGTTGGTTGGTTGATTGGTTGGTTGGTTGTTTTACGTCACACTTCCAGCTGTAATCTGGGGTAGAATAGGTCTTCAGCAACCCATGCTTGCCGTAAAAGGCGACTATGCTTGTCATCGATCCCAATTGCGTAGATCGATGCGCAAGATATCAATCACTGGATTGTCTGGTCCACACTCGATTATTTACAGACCGCCGTCATATAGCTGGAATATTGCTGAGAGCAGGTTTAAACAACTAAACAAACAAACAAACACATTCTACACTTACTTACTATTTTATGGCCGGTGAGGTAGCCCTGTTGCTCAAGTGTTCATTTATCACGCCTAGAATCAGGTTTCGACATGGGTACAATGTGTAGCTAATTTCTGGATACTTGAATATTTCTAAACAATACGCACCCCCTAACTCACTACCATTTCATAGTCTCATGTATGGAAAAAGTGACTCATAACGTTGAATCTCATTTGTGAGACTTAAACTCAATTATGAAACTTGACGCTTCAAATTCTTGCTGTACCATCGTATTTACCTATCTTTTAATCCCTAATCCAGGCTTTCTCAGTGCTGGGCCAGAGTTTCCTGGTAACTATGGACTCATGGATCAGGCTGCAGCACTAAAATGGGTTTCCAGGAACATCCACTTCTTCGGAGGTGACCCAACAAAGGTTGCCATAGAAGGTCACAGTGCAGGCGCCGGGGATGTTGGCTTTCATATCTTGTCGCCATCGTCGAAAGGTACTCACTTTTAAAACCAATTCTGCGTAGATTACTTTGTGGTGCATTTGGTAGTTTTTACAAAAATTAAATTCAACTCATTTTGAAGGTTTTTTCCGCTACGCCATAATGCAGAGCGGATCTCCGACAGCCGACTGGGCTTTGCTTCAAGACACTAACACAGCTATATCCAGTGCCACAGAGTTTGGTAAGAAGCTCGGTTGTTACACTTCCAAGGATATGTACAAACTCAAGCAATGTCTTAAGACGAAACCCTGGCAATCCATCATGAGGATAAGGTATGCGGTAAGTAAAACTAGTGGTGTATAACGTGTCAAACCATCCAATTTGAAACATTACTTCTATGACAAATTCACCTTATACGTTTTGTTTGTTTAATATTTAATAATAGAGCTATATCACGGCAGTCTGTAAATAATCGAGTCTGGGCCAGACAATCCAGTGATCCCCAAATGATTCAAGACTTCAGTTAAGGTTCCTTGACACGGATTATTCTCAGTATGGTTATCGTTTGGTTGCAGGCCAGTATCGCGTGATGGAATTGCATCCTGGAAAGGAAACACTTTCATTTACGATTAGCACTCGTATTACGACGATAATATACAAGACAGATTCTTAACTTCGTCTTACTTTTGTTTCTGTTTAGTACGCTCCGGGGAAATTCTGCATGTCTCCTGTTGTTGATGGACTGTTTATACAAAACAATACCACAAAACTGTTAAAAGAGGCTGAGTTAAACGGTGAAGCCTTCATGGCGGGGATTACTAATAATGAGGGTAGGTGTTTCTAATCAGAAAATATATTTATATTGCTCTTAACACTACGCTGAGATATTGTGTTACTATGGTTCCACAATGAGTTGTTTTTAAATGCGTGTCCATTTAATGGCATGAATGTACAGCTATGTCTTTTATCATCGATGTAGGAATTAAAACAACATATATGAAGTACTGTCGTTAAATCTTAAATCTGTAGTTAATGTTGTGCGAGCGCAGTCGTATGTGTAAGGACACTTTCTTTCCCACCTCAAGGTACTATGTGGATGCAAGGTAGAGAAAATGTAGAGCTTACACCTGGCAATTTGGGAATATCCATTGGAGACACCAACAACAAATTAGGTAATTATCACCCAAAGCTGATAATGCTAGCATTGGATAGATTGAACTCCAAGACTTTCTTTACTGATAAACACAATAATGTGCCTGACCTACCACATCTGAATGATAAGAGTACGCTATATCCGATGATGACAGTCTAATACTCATATATGTTTTTGCATGCCGCGTGGACACAAAACTGTTTCAATTCCTATGTAGATTACACTTTCCAAGATCGACAATAAATTATGACCTTACAGATTGTGTGTCACCCTCCTCGACGGTATAGGCGGTTAGTCGTGATTTCAACCACTGATTGACCTGCCCCAATTATGGAAACCGTCATTTATTGATATTAAAAATGTGGCCACGACGAAGAACATAATTTACTAACTTGCAAAATATGAAAGCTACCAAAGTTAAGACGCTATGCTTACTTCATTAACTGAAAAAAAACAATGTCGAATGATGGGAACCGATGCCATTAAGGTAGGTCATATTTACCAGCTCTTTTATCTTTCCAGTAAAATCCAATCTCGTTATACACGAGTACAGACCGTGGGATGACCGCGACAACAATGCAGCCAACGTGACTGCTATTGCAAACGTGAGTCTACTGACTACAATACGTTTTGATTAATTCTCCTCAAGCAATATTTTTGCATTGTGTTCTATCATATAATGAAAAAGTGTCTATCTTAAGAAATACTTTTAGATCGTCTATTTTTCCTGACTTTGTATCGAATATACAACGGCATAACTGGTAGCATAATATTTTCTTCAAACAAATCCGAGTATGTGTGTGTTGTTTAATGCTTAGATCGATGTCAATCTGTGTATTTGTATCATGTACCCCTTGCAACTTTGTATTAAAGCTGTGTGGTATATACTCATAATAATTAATTATTTCGATTTGTTCACCTGTGGTTCCCTGTGCGTATTATCATTTAGTGGTGCAAAATGGTTATCATTCAAACTATTGATGTGTATGGATTTTTTTATCATAATAAAATACAAATTTATATGCAGTTCAAGTCAATATGTCTTGTCTGTTAACTTCATTTTATACTTTTAGTAGTAGACTGTTTCTTTCAGATTTTAGGTGACTCGATAATTGTTGCCCCCGTCGTAGATGTCGCCAAGCGCCTTAGTTACAGGACGGAACGTCTCTACTTCTATTCCTTCGACTATCATTCACCTGCCTCTACGGCACCAAAATGGATGGGTAAAGTCTTCACATAGATATAACTTCATAGCTCACTGCAATACAAACTGTGGATCGCCTCCGTGGTGTAGCGCATGGAGCTTAGTATATAATCGTCCAATAGACGCTACTTTTGGAAGAGATTTCTCATTAATATGAAAAGGGCTTTGTCGTTTTTATCGCAATTGATATTGCAAAACATATGCTATATATAGTGTTCCTTACAGAGCTTGTTCTAGTCTCTCATTTGGTGGACATCATGGACAAGGCGCTGTTCCTTCAGGAAATGCTTTTCAAGATCGTTTACATGATATCCGTGTAACACATATTACATCTATTATCCTAGGTGTCCCCCATGGGAGAGATCTGTTCTACCTGTTCGGTTGTCCTTTCTCTGGGCATCCCCTGTACAACTATACCGAGGAAGATCGACAGGTCAGCAAAGTCTTCATGAACATGTGGATCAACTTTGTGAAGACAGGGTAAGAGACTCAACAGCATACTGTTTTAAGAGCGAACCGCTACTTTGAGAGAGGGGTTTAAGCATTCGCTCGTCACGCCGAAAACCCGGGTTCGATTCCCGACATGGGTACAATGTGTGAAGCATATGATATTGCTGGTATATTCCTAAAAGCGGCGAAAACTATACTCACTCACTACTATGAGAGAATTCCTGATATACTGACCATGTCTATTTCAAATGATGAATTATAATTTCAAAACGTCAACTACATTGAATAATCAGTTCCGATTATCTACCGAAACTGAATGGGTATTAAAGGCAAATAGTGATGAAAATTATATGAAAGGATCACTGAAAATCAGTGATGACACCTGGTGTTTGCGAAAGGGTAAGCTTGTCCTCTTCTACTGGTAGGACCCGCCACTCATACAATTTTTAAAAAGTAAGTATTTGTTTGTTTCCTAATCCGACATCCAGTTATACTAATGCCATACAACGGCGACATGCGACCAATCGAGTCTGGGCCAGACAATCCTGTGATAAAAAAACATCAGCAGCGGCTAATGGAACGGACCACGTACCTGTGTGGCAGTTTGGGTTAATGCCTGTCGGCATTATTATGTGAGTGAATGTTGTTTTACACGGGAGTCTATTTGGGCCTTTCAGTAATCGAGTTTTGGTCAGGTAAATTAATTTGTATGAAGACACACACTCCACCTTAGGCCAGGTCTCACAGATTGCAACTGTCTAATACCAATGTAATTCTGCTTTTACCAAAAGCACAGGGACACTTGGGACCCCGAAATGCCGACATGGTTTGTCAGAACGAATGAAGTGTGCAGAGTGTGTTGCATGGCAATTCAAGGTACTCAGGTTCTTCTTAGGCAACGTCGTCATGGTTAATTAGAAATGAATATTCTGTACATAATGACAAAACATATGGACTACTGCTCGTTGGATATAAAAACGGTATCTAACGGGACATAAACTGTGCACATTATCGAAATTCAGCGCTGAAAAAAGACGTTGGTGGTGTTAGGGTGGCTTATGAATACAACATTCGGATCTGGTTATTTGATCACAGACTGTTCGCTCGAGGTGTAACCGAAAATAAAGTGTTCAGCTTCCTTCGAGGCGATTATGAGAAACGATATGATGTCGGTTCTAAACACATATTCATGATAGCATTTATATACACAAACATAGCAAAGTTAGAATTATTTGCATGCAACGGACAATCTGGCTTCAAACTCGGTTCAGTGAAGCTGAGTCATGTCTCGGAAGTGTATCGGTTGACATGGGGAACAGCAATGGGGGATCGAGCTGCCATGTCGAACCCACTCAGAACTTTTCCGTGATGGTCAGAAGGGCTGTATTCCTGGTAGCAACCCCGTGTACTCCCCCAATGTCAGTCAACAGATTGGGAGGTACCAAACCTAAGGCACCGAGAACAATGCGGAGTCGGACAATTTGGTACTTGCGTGACATTTCGAAAGCGAGGTTTGCATATTTGCTATGTTTTTCCTCAATCTTGTCTAAAGGGACAGAAAATTCAATGATATAAATAATTTCTTTGGATGTATAAAAAAGGACAAGATCAGGTTTGGTGGAGTGGATATGTCTGAGGCTGTAAATGGGCCTATTCTATGAAATTTTGTATTTATCATTTTTCATGACGCCCTTAACATATTCCGGGTGGTACTAAAGGTGGACCTCTGTGTCAAAAACCACAAGCATGTCGAAGACGGTAATATAATGATCGAGTCACTCCATCATGTCGCTTAAGATACTGTGTTGGCATCCACTGACAATGTGTTGGACAGTCTCATTAAATTCATTACATCATCTACATTTCATATTTACATTTTGATGCAAAGTCACGCATTGACGGTTTCGAGTGGGATGTGACTGGTCCTGTGCAGCAAACAGAAAGCCTCCTGTTTCACTTGTTCTGCGATAGATAAGGCAACCGCGAACATTCTTGACTTGACTCAAGTAAAACATGTCAAACATGAGATGCACTGCAGTGAAAAAATAGTGTCTATCGAAAGTTGTGTAGACATTGCAGAGACCCGTGAAGATCCGGATCAGAATAGGTCTTCAGCAACCCATGATGGCCGTAAAAGGCGACTCAGCTTGTCGCAAGAGGCGACTAACGGGATCGGGTTGTCAGGCTCGCTGACTTGGTTGATGATGCATGCCATCCTTTCCCAATTGCGTGGATCGATGCTCATGATGTCAATCACTGGATTGTCTGGTCTAGACTCGATTATTCACAGACCGCCGTCATATAACTGGAATATCGCTGAGTGCGGCGTTAAACAACAAACATAAAAACACACAAATAAAAGCACATGCACTATGATTACCATGGCATAGGCGTTTTATGGAGAAAAAAAATTAGTGCTAAATTTACATTGTAAACGAACAAATGACCATGGAATTACTTATAAACAAACGTTGAGGAGTATATTTGCACAGTGCTAACGACAGTCCCATTTCAAAGACCAGCCTGTGCCCAAAATAGTCCCGTTGGCACGTGTGTAATAAAAGTGTATTGTTTTTAAACGGGTGAGTGATAACAAAATGATTAGTTTCACAAGTTCATTAATGTGGATTATATAATGCATCATTGTATGACAACCAACTGGGTATATAATAATGGTTATATGTATCTTATTTATTTAGAAAACCATCTTCAACTGTTGGAGCTGATCAGATATTCTTCGAACACTTTGAAAGCCAAAACCAAACATACATGAAAATCAACGGAGTGGATGGAAACGGTACAATAACTGTGGCGCATAAACCTCGTCCCCGACAGGTAGAATTTTGGAATTCTATACTCCCCCAGTTGGACTACCAGACGCAGAAAATAAGTGCAGAGTATGGAACATTGACATGGGGCTTGGTTGCATTAAGCGTCACACTGTTTGTATGTATGGCTGCAATTGTTATATTTCTGGTATGTAGACGAAGACACTAGCCGGTATCCATTGTGCATCATGTAACACGTACGGCGTAGTAAGCTGTGAAAGGTCTAGAGGTTGCATTATAATTCGTCTTGTTGAAATATAATGTAATAACAAATAAAAAATCTCGTAATGATATTGCAGCATAAATATTGTTCTATGGTCAACGTAAATGTTTCCCCAAAAAATACGTTCTTTCCATTGTAATATTAAGAACATGGAATTTAACGGTTGAAGCCACACAGTCGAATGGTATTTTATTGAGGAATCGAATCAGTGTTTATGTTTGTCTATATTTGAAACCTGTTCCTGAGTATTCAATAAAGTATATTTAAGTCAGATAGTCGTTTTAAGTACGTACGCAAATATCCAGTATTTCATATCTCATTCTTGTGTGATATACAGACCCAAAAAGTTAGGAATCATATATATTTATGAAGGATATTTTATGAATATGTATTCAGTCTGATTGCAAAAAACACCCCTAAAATGTTCATGATCCCCGATTTCTTGTTCTGTACATATACCCATGACCCTTTCGCTACCATTCTCTGAACATAATTGCCGTAAGAGACTACAAACGGGATCGGGTGGTCAGGCTCGCTGACTTGATTGATGCATGTCATCGTATCTCAATTACGTTGATCGATGCTCATGATGTCAATCACTGGGTTGTCTCGATTATTTACAGACAGCCGTCATATTGCTGGAATATTGCTGAGTGTGGCGTTAAACACAAAACAAAAACAAAATACCGAGGAAAACATTATTTCCAGCTGAAAGAGCATACACACCAGATTTCAGATTCAATTAAAAACATCAAGAGCTACGATGTGATTTGCGAACTGTCTTTGAGGGGAGGCATTTTCATTACTAGTTTATTTTATAGCGAGAGAAATTCAGTGCTAAGTAAGTGATAAGAGAGATGGGGTGGTGACGGCACTTCCAAAACTAAGCGGTGCTGGCGAATGTGTCTATGGCGATATTGAAACACTGGAAAATGGACGGTGTATATAGTTATGCATTGTGTGAACTGTAATTGTAATGTAAAGAATAGTTGAAATGAGTGAGTGAGTAAGTGGGGTTTGGAGGTGGCACAGTGTACCCACGTGATCATTCGAACCCGGGCCTTCGGCACGATGATCGAACGCTTTAGCCACTTGCCTACCCCACAGCCCTAGTTGAAATGAAAATCTTTGCAAATTAATGTTGTCTTTTTGATTATGCATTATCTAGTTTGTCAATTGTGTGTGTAGGATGTGTGTGTAGGTTTCATATGATAATGTCTCATATTCTGTTTTCTTGTGTAGTTTGTCCTAGCAAGTTTATTTTATGGAAACAACGATTATGAAAATATGTTTACTATGTTTAGTATGTGTTAAATGAGAGCGATCATGTTTACTGTGTACTGGAATATATAAGTATTAAATACATAGCTGTTAAAAGGTTCAGCCGCGTATTTAATATGTTTCCAATAAAATGTTTCCATTGTATATTTATAGTTTGTTTGCACTGAATTTTGAATACTGTATTTATATATATGTATATGTGTGTTTGATTGCGAGTGGAGAACCACAAGATTCTTCAGTTGTTTTGTATATATTCACCAGCGACAATACATTTTTTTATAATTGTAATGTTTAAGTATAATATGTACGTTAAAAAAATAAAACATTTGCCTGTGATTAGCTTTTCTTTCATATTTAGGTTGTTGACCTTCTTTCAGATTTTCATGGGTGAATCAGTGACGTTAGCCTTGAGTCAGTCAATCAATCAATACAGGAAATACTTACCATATATACATCCATTCAAACATGACTTTCACTTGCTATCTAGCTGCCATAGTTTAGAAACAGAAACATGTTGGTTTGTTTGTTTGTTGTTTAATGACACACTCAGCAACATTCCAGTGATTGATATCATGAGCACCGATCTACGCAACTGGTATACGATGACATGCATCAACCAAGTCAGCGATCCTGACCGCCCGATCCCGTTAGTCGCCGTTTGCGACAAGCATATTCGCCTTTTGCTGAAGACCTTTTCTAACCGGGATCTCAGAAACATTTGCTAATTGGAACAAAGTTTGTATTTGTGTGCTAACCAAAACGGGTTTCGGACTATCAAACGCGACATAAAACCCTTTACTGTTTTACGTTTGGAGTCAAATGTAGTACATGTATGTAACTATGTTTAATGTAGCAAAGGAATGATCTTCGCTCCTTTGAAGATCACGTACGATAAACGCTCACTAAAGTAAGTCCATGTACGATGTGTCTTTCGTCCCGGGTAGGGTCGGTCGGGTAGCCTAGTGGTTAAAGCGTTAGCTCGTCACGCCGAAGACCCGGGTTCGATTCCCGACATGGGTACTATGTGTGAAGCCTATTTCTGGTGTCCCCCGCCGTGATATTGCTGGAATATTGCTAAAAGCGGCGCAAAATCATCTATATCTATAGGTATTTTGACATTGGTTGAAAATATATTGAAACTATAGTTGAGGTGACGTTTCTTTTGTCCTTTGGTTTATTAACGCTCGTTAATCCTTGATGGATTCACACTGGGGAAAGGAGGTGAATTTCACTCACAGTTTCATAATTAGTGTGCAGATTTGTAGTTAATCAATTTAATAATAGTAAGAGTCATGATAACTATTGATAATGATTCGATTTAATGATTCCTTGTAATGAAAGTGACAAATGGTTTAGTCAATGTACAGTTCATTCCCAAATACACAAGGATTTAATCTCGACTGTCAACTTTACAAGGACAGAATGAAAAAATCAATGTGTTCTCTGGTTATATGATATCACGTTTATCATGAACACGTTAAAAATCAATGAATTTGACATATGTTATAACCTATGTCTTGAGACGACCCTGTCGTCTACGGATTAAGTTTGCCTGGCTGCACTGAGTCGTCAAGGGTCGCGTAAGCCATCAGCAGGCAGCACTGGGAAGCAGTCAATGGTACAGTGTGCCACCTTCCGCTGTGTCTGCACCCATAGATATACGTCACGTATGTGTATCTTATGAAGCAGAACACTTTACAAAACATAGCTTTAGTGAGTGAGTGAGTGAGTGGGTTGTGTTTAACGACGCTTTTAACAGTATTCCAGTTATATCGCAGCGTGTCAGCTTAATGTGGGAGGAAAGCCCAAAGTGATGCAGGTCTCAGACGTTTACCACTTCGGTGAAACCAACGAGCACGGGTATGGTGCTGACAAACCTAGAAACATATTCGGGGCGAACTGGAATTCGAACCAACAATCATAGGTTTCTGGCGTGCCCAAGGTATGCAAGTCTGCACAGCGAATCGCGGCGCCTTAGACGACTGGGCCACCCGTGCCCCCGAACATAGCATTAGACTCTTTATATTCATGTATATAAAGTCGGGGCTCATGAAAAATAAATGTTAGTATCCATTATTTGAACAAAGATACGTGTTCAAAATAAACATCCTTTGCAAGAACGTGTATGTCTGTAAAAGTTCACACCAAAACACATCTGATAGTTTGCACGTGCCGCACGCAGGTGCGCCACACACGTGTGTGGGGTATCATTTCTGATTTTATGATGTGCCGCCAGATTTGGCGGTGGATCGGTTATGACGTTGGGTGGCATCACTACGAGTGAGCGAATCCCAGTCAATACGATTGAAGGAAGGTTGACTGGACAGTATTGTCAGGACAACATACTGACACCCTTGTACCGTCTGCACGGCGTGTGGGTCGACGTTGTGTCTTGGCCGTGTTCACCGTGCACGACTCGTCAATGCTCACCTCCAGCAGCACAATATCCATAGAATGCCATGGTCAGGTATGAACCCAGACCTTTCTCCCACATCTGGGACTTGAAAGGGAGACGTGTGCGTCAACGTCATAGGCTGCCGACCACGTTGGCTGTCCTTGGCCAGGCGCTGCAAGAGGAGTGGGTAGGACTCGCTCAAATCGCCATTGGGGTGAGTGAGTGAGTGAGTTGGGGTTAACGTCGCTTTTAACACTATTCCAGTTATATCACGGCGTGTCAGCTAAATGTGGAAGGAAAGCCCGAAGTGATGCAGGGCTCAGACGTTTACCACTTCGGTGAAACCCATGAGCACGGCTGCTGACAAACCTGGAAACATATTCGGGGCGAACTGGAATTCGAACCAACAATCATAGGTTATTGGCGTGCCGAAGGGACGCAAGTCTGCACAGCGAATCGCGGCGCCTTAGACGACTGGGCCACCCGTGCCCCCGAACATAGCATTAGACTCTTTATATTCATGTATATAAAGTCGGGGCTCATGAAAAATAAATGTTAATATCCATTATTTGAACAAAGATCCGTGTTCAAAATATACATCCTTTGCAAGAACGTGTATGTCTGTAAAAGTTCACACCAAAACACATCTGATAGTTTGCACGTGCCGCACGCAGGTGCGCCACACACGTGTGTGGGGTATCATTTCTGATTTTATGATGTGCCGCCAGATTTGGCGGTGGATCGGTTATGACGTTGGGTGGCATCACTACGAGTGAGCGAATCCCAGACAATACGATTGAAGGAAGGTTGACTGGACAGTATTGTCAGGACAACATACTGACACCCTTGTACCGTCTGCACGGCGTGTGGGTCGACGTTGTGTCTTGGCCGTGTTCACCGTGCACGACTCGTCAATGCTCACCTCCAGCAGCACAATATCCATAGAATGCCATGGTCAGGTATGAACCCAGACCTTTCTCCCACATCTGGGACTTGAAAGGGAGACGTGTGCGTCAACGTCATAGGCTGCCGACCACGTTGGCTGTCCTTGGCCAGGCGCTGCAAGAGGAGTGGGTAGGACTCGCTCAAATCGCCATTGGGGTGGGTGAGTGAGTGAGTTGGGGTTAACGTCGCTTTTAACACTATTCCAGTTATATCACGGCGTGTCAGCTAAATGTGGAAGGAAAGCCCGAAGTGATGCAGGTCTTAGACGTTTACCACTTCGGTGAAACCCATGAGCACGGTTGCTGACAAACCTGGAAACATATTCGGGGCGAACTGGAATTCGAACCAACAATCATAGGTTTCTGGCGTGCCGGAGAGACGCAAGTCTGCGGCGCCTCAGACGGCGAAGAGACGCAAGTCTCCACAGCGAATTGCGGCGCCTCAGACGACTGGGCCACCCGTGCCCCCAAATCGCTATTGGGAGACACATACGTAGTATGCCTCGTCGAGTGAATAAATGTTTGACACATCGTGGCAGTAATAGCACTACTGAACAAAAAAACGTCAACTTTAAAATTTCACATCTTATCCCTATCGTCCTTCAAGATCGTTTGAACATTGGCAATTTCATGCTATTCCGTGAAGATCCGGGTTAGAACTGGTCTTCAGCAACCCATGCTTGCCATAAAGGCGACTAACGGGATCGGATGGTCAGGCTCGCTGACCTGGTTGATGCATGTCAACGTATCCCAATTGCGTAGATCGATGCTCATGATGTCAGTCACTGGATTGTCTGCTACAGACTCGATTATTTAAAGACCGTCGTCATATAGCTGGAATATTGCTGAGTGCTGTGGTAAACAAACAAACAAACAAACAAACAAACTACTTCATCCTGAAAATTTTTTGTTTCGTTGTCGCGCCCTATGTTTTTTTTCATTTTTTTCTCAGCTCTGCTTAGCACTTTCACCCTACGGGTTCTACTACACCAAATCAGAACCAGTTTGGACAGTGCGGTTTCGTAGGGAGCCTTCAGTGCAGATCGAGAGATATCTGCAGGCTGTGATTGGAGGATATTCTGTAAGATTTTTATGTCTTTCAAATGTACATCCATTCAGTTATTAAAACTGACCATGTTTTTCTATATCTAGTACTGTCTTTTTCACTATGATGACTTATGTTGAATGTGACCACAGCTATTTTCAAGTAGGTGACATTTGGTGCGAAACTGGGGTGGTGTGTTTAGCTTCCTGTACTCGGAAAAGCATCTTCCCGAGGCAAGTGAGTTAACTGACTATAAAAGTCCAGTTTCCACCCTTGCCGAACTAGGCTGGTATTGTGGAGTTACATTTTGGCTGGACTAACGAGTCTATGCATAGTCCAATCAAAATCGTGCACCGAAATCGAAATCCGGTTCGTAGAGTGTCATGCAGATTTCGGTCGACTGCAAGATTTGCAAAGCATGCGCACCGCTAACTCGTTGTCAACAGATATTTTCTAAATCTTTTCATGTTTTTAATCAAGGTGCTCACGTGATTTGATGCACTTCGCGATGTAAGACTCGTTTTATCACAATATAGATATTGATTATCGATCAGATCGTCTTGATTGGGCGCCACCGTTTTGTTTGAAACAAATGCAAGTGATACGAGAGGTTGAATCTGATTGGTCCTTAGGAGAGGCATAGAAAGGACATAACTCGTAATAGCCACTGGTGGCGCTACGATCGAGCCCAGGAATTCCAGCCTAGTTCGGCAAGGGTGGAAACTGGACTTTTAAAGTCAGTTAACTCTCTTGCCTCGGGAAGATGTCGGAAAAGGAGCTGGCTAAGCTAGTCATTTTTTATTTTTTTATTGCTGCTCTAAGGCCAAACTGGGCTCACACGCACAGGTAATAGCTGTTGAATGCTTAGTTATTTTTAAAAAAAATATAACGTTACTATAGAAGTCTATGGGAAAACATTTGGTTGTGTGTAACCTTCAGCTCTGTCCAATGGCGAACGCAGCGATGGACAGCACTGGATTACGCTAGGCAACCCAGAGCAATAGATGCCGATACAGTGTGGAGACCCCACAAGTGGAATACTGTTCAGAGCGTTGTTAAACCTAACCCCTTACTCTGTAACTGTAACTGATGCTGTAGAAAACCATATAGCCAATCAATCGAACACTGCCGTTTAAGTTTACCAAGCAAAAAGCGACCTACATTTATTATTTGGTTATCATAGAGTGAATACAGAGACGTGTTGCTTAAATGTTCAAAGCAGGTTCAAGTTGTTTGATCAAGGTCATTCAAGGTCTCAGTAATTATAAAGCTTTCAAAAAGTCTAACTGTGGACATGTGGAGGACATAATGACAAAATGATTACCGGTGCAATTCCGTATACCATATGGTATCATCACTATTTGATGGTGATTCATAAACACACGCTCATGATACTGACGAATCGTAAAATCAACAGCAAAATAACTGCTTTTAGCAGAGATTTCTTGTCGCTGTGAAAAGGGTTTTGTCGTTTTGATTTACCCCGTTTTTATTTGTTTTGCATTCGCATTGTGAGACATGTGAGCTTTATGTATGATGAAATCCAATCAGTTGAGATATTAACATCTGCCTCCTGAAGAAAATCTAAATCTGTCACTCAGGAGAACAAATACTTATGACAATCTTGTTTTACATATTGTACGTTATGGACATTGTTCCGTGATAATGACGAGTGTAAAATGAACTATATAGCCGTACAACGTACGATACATAAAATTCATTATTTCATTCGACGGCAGTAACACAGGATGCGTCATACACAGAACATGAGTATCATGACAATGAGTGTCAACAATATAACAGCAATATTCCATCATTATTTCAGCAATATTGCTTTACTTTTCCAATAATATTTCAGCAATATTGCAGTAATGTTCCCGTAATATTCCAGTAATATTTGATCAATATTCCAGTGTTAGTCCAGAAATATTTTGTTCCAGCTGCAGGGCCTGAGTCACGGGATTACCGGTTCCTGATTAAGTCAACATTGATCGAGAATTCCTACGTGTCTGGTGTTGTAATAGCATTTAAAACAAGCTTATTAGAGAATAACAAAGCAACTACGAAACTAACAGCCTTCATTCACCAGGGGCAGATCATATGTACTTCCGATTTCCATAGTTCCTGGGTTGTTCTGTATATTTATTACTCCTTGACATTGTGAGAAATAGAATAACACGTATGAAACGTCAAACCTGTTAATGGTTGGGGTTCTTTGAACCATGTGCTTGTACATGTGAGGGGGCACGGGTGGCCCAGTCGTCGAAGGCGTCTATTCGCTGTGCAGAGTTGCGTCCCTTGGGCACGCCAGAAACCTATGATTGTGGGTTCGAATCCCGGTTCGCCCCGATTATGTTTCTAGGTTTTGTCAGCACCATACACGTGCTCGTGGGTTTCACCGAAGTGGTAAAGCGCCACGTGGATCAAGGACTGAAGTTTTCCTTTAAGTTTATCATGTGGGTCTGTGGTGTATGGCTACAATGTTTGAAGTCCATTTCTGGTGTCCCCCGCCGTGATATTGCTGGAATATTGCTAAAAGCGGCGTAAAGCCATACTCACTCACTTACTCACTCTTACCTGGATGTAAAGAGAGGCTTGTACTAACTGGTGCTTTAGCTTGTATTACTTCCATTCACTGAAAAATCAATTGCTTTGACAGAATTGAAGTAGATTGCAAAAAGTCAAACAAATAGTTTGAATTTTTGAGAAACCACCTTCTGTGGATAGAAAGAAACTCCTTCCTTGAGTATTTAGGGTTAATCTATGAGACTGTTATTTGGTGGTATGTTTGCTAGACCCACCTATATATCTCCTTTTGTACGGACTTCTATAATGCCACTACAGAAGAGGAATGAACATGTCTTCAGGTTGTATGGGGGCACGGGTGGCCCAGTCGTCTAAGGCGTCGTGATTCGCTGTGCAGAGTTTCGTCACTTTGGTCACGCCAGAAACCTATGATTGTGGGTTCGAGTCCTGGTTCACCCCGATTATGTTTCTAGGTTTTGTCAGCACCATACCCGTGCTCGTGGGTTTCACCGAAGAGGTAAACGTCTGATACCTGCATCACTTCGGGCTTTCCCCCCACATTAAGCTGACACGCTGCGATATAACTGGAATACTGTTAAAAGCGTCGTTAAACCCAACTCACTCACTCACTCACTCACTCATTTGTACATGTGAATATTTGTACGGGAAGCCCTTTCCCACATTCTTAAGACATCTCTGAAGATGAGTCCTTTGTACGTTTCAGAAGTAATACATGCATGTGTGTATGGTGATACTTGTCCCAGGTGCTCAGGTTTGCGTTTCCGCCCCAGTGACAACCATCACAAACACATGCAAAGCAACGTCAAGTGTTCACCCGAACAAACATGGGAACATAATGTCATGGCACAAGTCACATTTGACACAGTCATGAGTATGAATACCATCATGTCGTTTTGATTGATTATCACAGAACAGTTTCAAACTATATTTTGTACGATAGTAAACAATCTTGGTCACGTGCGTGGCCTCGAACTTCAAATAATGATTTCAGATAATAAATGTGAAGATATTTACTGATTACATAATTGTGTCACGACAAGTGTCGTAATGAGGTATTATCTCAGCTTGCCTGCGTAGTTAGCAGCCTGTGTCATTATATAACCAACTGAGACAATTACAAGGACAGCATTGTTGCCATACCATGCAAGGCTGTCAATCTGTTTTGACCCTTTGTCCTTTATATACTGCATAGTTGAGACAGTTGTACAGATGAGACGTGATAGAAAGATCAGTTTTCCAATTAAATGCAAAGAATACCTTGTATAATTATCTCGAAAACACACTGTAAAAACATCTGCGTGATCTATGCCTAATTAACATGTCGGTGTTACATGTACAGTGACAACATCATATCAATATTTCGAGTCATTTTAAGGTATTAAATGTAATTAGAAAAACATGATGTATGCTCAATTATCTTGTTGATACAGTTTATTCCGTAAAGAGGTCACTGAACCATTAAACAGGCTACAGTGAAATATGGCTTACAGCTTCAGAGCGTCTACTCATGATATCAATATATATATGGAATGTCCAATAGTTCTTTATTATAAAATATATCAAAATGTACAGTATGTTTTGTTCAGTTACTTGTTCTTAATACAAAAGTAATTATTACGCTCTTGGGAGCAAGGTTTATGAATTTAGCCTGGTTATAAGATATGGGTTAGAATTTACAAACCACAATGTATTTTTTCCTTGGTTTGGATGCTGTTTATAAAACTTGGGCATAGAATGGACACTGGAGACAAAAATGATATTCTGTTTCAACAAATAATAAATAACAAAATTGGCAATGTCTAAATGTTTCGTTACAGAAATCCAGTTTAAAACGTCTAAAGAAATACAAAGTTACCACTTCTACATGTCTTATAGATATGTATCATGCGATATATATATATATATATATATATACTTTCAGTGTAAGGGGGTAAACTCTGAAAGGATGAAGAACGAGGGGGTACGTTGCAAGGTTAAGCGGGTGAACGGTAAGAATAGAAGGAAGGATAGGCAGTTGAATTTGTACAGTAATGAAACATAGATGTGTGTTCTGTGGGAAAGTAGTATGATTAACATTATCCCCTGACTTAACAGTCGTACCCAGTACTTTATTATCCTCTTAAACTGAAATACTCGGATGAAACATCTTCCAACCACCGCTCTTCCAACCGGATTAGGAGTTGAACGTTTAAGTCCTACTACTAACTTAAATTAATCATGTATATTGTCAATATCTAAAGATGTGTGAAAACTCCAGTGACGAACAAAAGAATGGGTAAAACTTTAGTATTAAATATATGAAAGGGTACATTTATATAGTTGTTTTTTTAAAGAAAGTTACATGCTTTTGATTGCAATATTTGTATGACTTTCCAAGCTTGTTACATTTTGTGTGTTTTAGAAAAACAAGAGCCTAAAGCTGAGACATAGACACCTGTATATTTATAGTTTGAGACAATTCCTAAATACTGGTTATTTAAACAAAATCTCTCAAAGTGTCTTAATCGATCACCATTTCCAAACTTAATTGTTATGAATATTGACTTTCAATTTCCATTCACTACAGTAGATAGTTAATTTAGCCAAACGCTTCTCCAAACCAATAACGGTATAATCAAACAAAGCAATATCGTCTGCAAATAATAGGATAAAGTGTCCCACATATCCATAACACTTCTCTGTCTATCAGAGCCCAGAGCATTGACAATATCATTTATGAAAAATGAAAACAAAAATAGCGACAAATGACATCCCTGTCTCAATACATAAGTGCTCTGAACAAATCAGTATACATATCATTCAATAAAATACAGGATTTTGATTTTGTATACATATTCCTAGTTAATCGATATATTCTCACGTTAACCCCTCGCTGCTAGAATTTGTATTATAAACCATATCTATACACCAAATCAAAGACACAGCTTTAAAGAGGACGAAAGCACAATAAAACCAATATTCAGTATTCCAGCAATATCTCGACGGGGGACGACAGAAATAGGCTTCACACATTGTACCCATGTCGGGAATCGACAAAATTAATCTGTAACAAATTATATCTGAAAATAGTGTTCCAGCCACTTCTAACAAAGTAATTGGTCTGTAATTTTAAAGATCATGCGTAGTCCCTTCTTACTTTGTCATACAGACCCTGAAACAAGTATATCCAATACAGCCCATGCAAGTTTATAATATTTGGCAAGTCTAGATTACTGCAGTACCATTCTGAAAATGGGGAAAGACTCTTGGCTCCTTTTTATTATATCTTATAACTATAACAACTGTTTTTTTCTGTAAGATATGTTCATTTCAGAGACTAGAAATTTATCACCTTTCTTACAGATTGGCAGGATAACAACGAACGTTACTGTATACTGGTGTCTGTCAACACTGCTGTTATCGCCTTGCACGGGCACCGCGACTTTTATTATCACACCAGTTACTTCCCTTTCCCATTGGATTACCTCCTCGCTCCCCCCAAACCTCCGCACAGTTACTTGCACTAGAGTTCATAATTCTACAAACAAGATAACGGCATTACCTATGTTATGATGAGTCAACTGATCGGAGAAACCCATCACATTTAAGAGTGGCTGGCTACACCAGCAAGAAGTATAATCATCTTTGGACTCATCATTCCAGAGATATCTATGTGTCGGTGTTAAAAAGTATCTGCATTAACAGCTGGTACACATATTGAAAGAGAAAATCTTACAGGTAAATGTGGCGATTCAACTTGATCCTTAACAGTAAATAACGTGAAATATGGGAATGTATGTTCAGTTGCGGGCACATAGGCCACCATGCTTTTGACATTATTTGCAAAACATTTTATTTGTCCAATACCCCCCACCGCTCCTGACCTACCATTACCTATTTTTAATCCAGTAATTTTAATTTGTAAATTTATAAATATCAGTTAGAGAACATTAACGCATATTTATAACACTATCCTGTGAAACTCTCAGTATGAAATCCTCATCTTCTGTATTTGTAGATTGCCTTCGATAGGGAGGTGTGAGCTATCATGAATATCTCTAAGATCGTGAATCAAACCATTTTCTGTTTTTGCTTTTATATCCCCCATCACAATGAAATGACAACTTGGATAATCCGATTTAATTTGTGTAATATCAATGCCCAGCACTGGTTCTGCCGAATGTAAACTGGAGTCAGCTGGTGAAAAAGTACACTAATGAATACAAGGGAATATAATCGTTATCATTGCATACAGAATATGATGAAAACAGTGCTTATCTGACTCATCCTGCATATGTTGCACATGTCCTCATATCCAACACATGATGCATATGTTGTTCATATCTTCGCATCTGAAGTGATGCATATGCTGCACATGTCCTCGTATCTAAAGTGACACATGTGCTCCACATGTCCTCGTATCTGAAGTGATGCATATGCTGCACATGTCCTCGTATCTGAAGTGATGCAGCACATATCCTCGTATCTGAAATGATGCATATGCTGCACATGTCTTCGTATCTGAAGTGATGCATATGCTGCACATGTCCTCGTATCTAAAGTGACACATGTGATGCACATGTCCTCGTATCTAAAGTGACACATGTGATGCACATGTCGTCGTATCTGAAGTAATGCATATGCTGCACATGTCCTCGTATCTAAAGTGACACATGTGCTGCACATGTCCTCGTATCTGAAGTGATGCATATGCTGCACATGTCCTCGTATTTGAAGTGATGCATATGCTGCACATGTCCTCGTATCTGAAGTGATGCATATGCTGCTCATGTCCTCGTATCTAAAGTGACACATGTGATGAACATGTCATCGTATCTAAAGTGACACATGTGATGCACATGTCCTCGTTTTTGAAGTGATGCATATGCTGCACATGTCCTGGTATCTGAAGTGATGCATATGCTGCACATGTCCTCGTATCTGAAGTAATGCATATGCTGCACATGTCATCGTATCTAAAGTGACACATATGCTGCACATGTTCTGGCATCAGAAGTGATGCATGTGCTGCACATGTCCTCGTATCTGAAGTGATGCATATGCTGCACATGTCTTCGTATCTGAAATAATGCATATGCTGCACATGTCCTCGTATCTAAGGTAACACATGTGCTGCACAGGTCCTCGTATCTGAAGTGATGCATATGCTGTACATGTCCTCGTATCTGAAGTGATGCATATGCTGCACATGTCCTCGTATCTGAAGTGATGCATATGCTGCACATGTCCTCGTATCTGAAGTGATGCATATGCTGCACATGTCCTCGTATCTGAAGTGATGCATATGCTACACATGTCCTCGTATCTGAAGTGATGCATATGCTGCACATGACCTCGTATCTGAAGTGATGCATATGCTGCACATGTCCTGGTATCTGAAGTGATGCATATGCTGCACATGTCCTCGTATCTAAAGTGATGCATATGCTGTAAATGTCTTCGCATCTAAAGTGACACATGTGCTGCACATGTCCTCGAATCTAAAGTGATGTATATGCTGCACATGTCTTCGCATCTAAAGTGACACATGTGCTGCACATGTCCTAGTATGTAAAGTGATGCATATGCTGCACAGGTCCTCGTATCTGAAGTGATGCATATGCTGCACATGTCTTCGCATCTAAAGTGACACATGTGCTGCACATGTCCTAGTATGTAAAGTGATGCATATGCTGTGCATATCCTCGTGTCTGAAGTGATGCATATGCTGCACATCTCCCCGTATCTGAAGTGATGCATATGCTGCACATGTCCTCGTATCTGTAGTGATGCATGTGCTGCACATGTCCTCGTATCTGAAGTGATGCATGTGCTGCACATGTCCTCGTAGCTGAAGTGATACAGGTCTCAGACCTTAATGACTTTGATGAAACCCACGAGCACGGGCATAGTGCTGACAAACCTAGAAACATAACCAGGGCGAACAGGGATTCGAAACCACAGCCATTCGCTTCTGGCGTACCCAGGGGACGAAACTCTGTACGCCTTAGACATCTGGGCCAGTGTGCCCACCGCAGCGTCAAAGAGGCGTGAAGAGAAAGAGTGTCATGTGGGAACAGTTCTGACAGATGAAAGATGGAGATGTTAACAATTTGGTGAAACCCACGAGGAAATAGGTCTTAAAGATTAGGGATGATAACATGTAGAATCTGGGGTTCCCGACCACCGACGCATGTTAGTGATCGCTGAGTGATTTGTGTAGACTGACACTTGGATATATTTTTCCTGTTGAATACGGTGTCGTTGTACAGTTTGTACAGAGAACTTGTTACAGCTCCACTGAAATGGTTTTTTTCAGCACCACGACACGAGGCATTGATGCAAGCGGTTGTTTGATGTTTAACGTTGCACTCAGCTAATAACTATATGACGGCGGACTGTAAATAATCGAGATTGGACCAGACAATCCAGTGATTAACATCATGAGCACATCGATCCGCGCAATTGTGATACGATGACATGCATCAACCAAGTCAGCGAGCCTGACAACCCGATCCCGTTAGTCGTCTATTTCGACCAGCATAGTTGCCTCTTCCTACAAACATGGGTTGCTGAAGATCTATTCTAACCAGAAACTTCGCGGTTCTGATACAAACGGGGGCACGGGTGGCCCAGTCGTCTGAGGAGGCGCGATTCGCTGTGCAGAGTTGCGTCCCTTGGGCACGCCAGAAACCTATGATTGTGTGCTCGCATCCCAGTTCGCCCAAATTATGTTTCTAGGTTTGTCAGCACCATACCCGTGCTGGTGGGTTTCACCGAAGTGGTAAACGTTTGAGACCTGTATCGCTTCGGGCTTTCCTACCACATTTAGCTGACGCGCCGTGATGTAACTGGAATACTGTTAAAAGCGGCGTTAAACCCAACTCACTCATTTTGATGCAAGCTACCTTCAAGAATGTTGTCAGCGTCATACGAGTTCAAACACAAGTAACTGACCAGGCATTTACGCCGCTTGTAACAGTTATATGACAGGGTATGCTTAAGGTATGGGTCAAGCCCAAAGAGATATCGGTCATACATGTTCACCACTGTGGTGAAACCCACGAGGACGGGTACATTACAAAGGGTCATTTTCAGGGAGAATCGGAGATTGGTACGAACTACAAACGGGTCCTCGTACAGCTACGTGGAGCAATGGGCATTTACAGGCTTTCACCAATGATATCCCGCATGTGTCTTCCACGAGTTGGGAAACGCAGCAATAATTTGCCGAGGCGGCAATAAAATATTTTAAGGAATGTACTTAAAAGGGAAGCTACTCTTAGCGTGCTATCGTTCAAGTTTCATTTGCTCGAACCATTAAAATTGTTACATATGCTTCTTATACCAAAATAATAGTATGGTTTTATCAACGCTTTTCTGACCTTCGTCTGTGGAACCCACTCTTGAAAGATACGATAATTAATATAATGTCATTTCTCTATTGGAGCGTCTACTATACTGACGGCTAAAACGGGCATCATCTGGTCACATGGGCCATCATTGGGAAACAAGAGTGAGTGAGTGTGTTGGGTTTAACGCCGCTTTTAACAGTATTCCAGTTATATCGCGGCGTGTCAGCTTAATGTGGGAGGAAAGCCCGAAGTTATGCAGGTCTGAGACGTTTAATACTTCGGTGAAATCCTCGAGCACGAGTATGGTGCTGACGAACCTAGAAACATAATCGGGTCGAACCGCAATTCTAACCCACAATCATAGGTTTCTGACTTGCCCAAGGGACGCAACTCTACACAACAAATCGCGTTGCCTTCAACGACTGGGCCAGGGAAACAAGAAGAAACACCAACCCAACCATCATCCAGCTGTGTTTGTGCACCCTCATATAGTGGATCGATGTCGATACAATTCATAACTGGTTTGTCTGGTCCAGATCTTTCACAGATCTCTGATCCATAAGTACCCACTTAATCCCTCTATCTCCTCTGATGATTGGATGGGCAGTATTACGATCAATGACAACCAACTACGATCAATGACTTCCATGAAAAAGCATATAAGCTCATATTCAGTTTACCCAAATAAATTGTTTTCTGGGCAAACAACAAGCCGTTCCACATGTGTTAGTTAGGCGAATATATGGCAGTTGTAACTGAGTATTGACGCTCGTAAGATGCGATTGGATCTTTAAGCCACCAATTATTTGTGTTCCACGTACCTACGCTGTAGTTAGCCTTATTCGTCGATACTACTCGATTTCTTTATTTAAATTATGTTCACATTCAGCTCTCTATTGATTGCAGCTTTTATATATTTTTATTTCATCGTGATGTGTTTAAATGGTGTTTTCCTTATAATTCCCATATTGTCATTTCTGATCTGGATGAAGTTTCTTTATTTCTTATGTTCAAATATTTCCCTTTTTAGTTAGTCGTTTAGGGTTGTATCATATGTAACCCTTCGTCACCTGAGATCATGTCGTTTATGGCCATTATGGTGTGGCGATTCGAATCCTCAATAGTCCTAACTATTGATAATCACGTTGTACACAGGACACACTACCCGGCTAGAAACATTGCATCCCGTCTTCAAACCGCTTGACTCCCAATCGCTGTCAGTAACCAGCTGGTAATAGAGAGAAATAGACTTCGTATACTTATCGAGATGTTACCTCGATGTACGGATCTGTGGGTATATAAAAGCATCTAGATTACGTGACTGATCACTCGACTTGACATAGGCCAAAACGTCATTGAGCGTGGCTTTAGTGACGTGGTCACCGAATGGAGCGGACAATCCAGTCTTGACCTATCATTTTCTTGTTCCTTGTTCAGTTTTGCACTTAAAAGATTAATATCAAGTGTATGTTGTTTTATGCCGTTGTAGTGTAGTCATGCCTGTGTACATCAAGAAATGGCTTCGATTATTGTAGGCGTTTGCAAAGCAAATCCAGTAGTATCGGTGTGATAAGCTAACACGTACCACTCGCCGTTAGAAGTCATTCCTTCATTCAATGCTGTATAATTCAATTGACGTTCACGTTTTTTGTTATTTGTGAACTTTAGTTCGCTGCACATGCACATTAAACGCATAAATATTTCTTTTTATCATGGGTTTATTTTTCATGTGCGTTCCCAGTGTAGGTAAAAGTAACGAGGTACGACAAGTTTCTGTCCCGACTGAAGCAATATGGTACGGAGTGAATGATTGAATAAGTGAGTTTGGTTTAAATCCCTTTGCATTGTTCAGTTGTACTTTCACGTGTCGGGTGAACGTCGGAGTAGAGCCCAAAGTGACACAGGTCTTAAATGTTCACAACTTTGTTCAAAACTCAAAGCAAGGGATAATTACCAGGGCGTGTTTGAGATACGAACTCGGGAAAATAATGGCAATTCCGAACATTGACTCATTCTAAACAATGCCTCAAAGTGACGTAGATACAACTGACCAATCAGCTTTGGCACCGCCACTATAATTTCCTTTTCGAGCCTGTATAACTCCAATCTCAATAAAATCAGATCTTAGTTCTCGCCACCCCTAAACAAAGATCTGAGGACCTCTCGATAGCGGTCACGTCAGAACGACCTTTCATCCGACCAATCAGAGCGTCGCTTACTAGATCATGGAAGAGCGATTTCTTATCATGCAATCTCGAAAACTTTAACATGGTGTATTCCGAACGATAGTTTACGTGCTTAACGACTGAATCTATACAATCTAGACCATGTTTTAGCCATTCCAGAATTTTCTTTTGTTCAGGTTTCAAATTTTTAATCGAGAATTTATCAAATACGTTTCGAAGCGTAGTCGCCAATTTGAAATTAGTGCCGTAAAGTACGAGAAAGCTGCCTTCTGATTGTCTAATGTCGACCTCTTGTCAGTCTTTTCATGGGTCGGTCAAAGTTCGCGCAAGGTCGGTCTGACGTGACCCGTAATGGGATGTCCTTAGATCTTTGTTTAGCGGAAGCGAGAACTAAGATCTGATTTTAATGAGATTGGTATAACTCAAGAGAGACCTTATCCCGTTATATACACACTTAATTACATTTATTTAATTTACTTATGTTCACTCTTTGTGCATTTCTACGTTACGGTTGCAGTGTAAGTTGTCAAAGATCTAACACTAAAGGCTCTTCACCATCAACCGTTAGACGTTCGTTGCAATCCTGATATTAATTCTGAAGAGACCGAAATAGAGCGCGCAATCTCCCGGACCACGACGTGAGGGGCGCGACCTAGAATTGCCCTAATTGGGTTCGGTTTTCAAATGATGAGCTTAGTATTGCCGGTTACAGTCCGCTGACAGAGAACATGATCTTATTAAGGCAAACTCATTTAATCAAGCTAAAACCAGTGAGATGACCATGTTCTCGTTTATGTCGACACAAATGCAAGAAACGTCGACAATATGACTATTGCAGGGAGGCAATGACCACTGGTTGGTGTACCTGTGGATTTGACGACTCTTTATTCTATCTTGTCTTTCTCCATTATTTGTCCTCTCTTGTCCACCCTTTCTCCATTATTTGTCCTCCCTCGCCACCTTTTGTCCATTGTTTGTCTTCCCTTTTCCACCCTTTGTCCATTATTTGTCCTCTCTTGTCCACCCTTTGACCATTATTTGTCCTCCCTTGTCCTCCCTTTGTCCATTATTTGTCCTCCCTTGTCCTCCCTTTGTCCATTATTTGTCCTCTCTTGTCCACCCTTTGACCATTATTTGTCCTCCCTTGTCCTCCCTTTGTCCATTATTGTTCATCATTTGTCCTCCCTTGTTCGCCTATTGTCCATTCTCTGTCCGCCCTTTGTCTTCACTGTGTCCAATCTTTGTTCACTGTTTTCGACACTGACGTACCCAAGAGTATAATACTGTTCAGTGCGCATAACTATTATTTGTAGAATGAATCAAAATATATTCTGTGCTATGGTCCATGAAATCTGACCAATAGCGAATGTGACAGTCAAGTCATGTTACGTAAAGCGTAATTTGATTCAATGACATTGTTTTGTAAACAGTGGTACTGTAACGTTTGATTTCTACATTTTTTCAAGAATCCAGTATTACATCATGTTACAGATTTTATTTTTTTTAATCCAAGTTTTCAACAGAATCGTTTCGCACAGTTTAGAATTGGGTGTTAGTTTTATTAACGCACGTCAGCCAAAATGACGCAGCTCGTAGTTGTTTACAACAAAGGTTGAACCCTTAGAGCAAGGGTACTGACAGATTAAGCATCATAGGATCCAAAAGCGCCTTAAGCCACATGGTTACCAGTGCTCTATAGAGTTTAATGGTTAGCTGAGCCAAAAAACAGTGCAAAGAATAAAAAGATAATTTCAAATCGAATTTTACCGTTGCATCGTGTTTTGAATCTCGCGCAGACTGCATCCGTCTTTTCACAGAGTCTTGTGGATAGTGTTTTGTCACGCCTAAGCTTCCCAGTAAACTTCAGATGGTGTTTGCTTTTATTTTTGACAAATTGTCCTGAACCTCTGAAGATACCTATGTATCTGTATCTATGGTAACCACGTTTTGTACAAAAGCGCCAAGTGGATCAAGGACTGAAGTTTTCCTTTAAGTTTATCATGTGGGACTGTATGGCTACAATGTGTGAAGCCCATTTCTGGTGTCCCCCGCCGTGATATTGCTGGAATAAAGCTAAAAGCGGCGTAAAACCATACTCACTCTCTCACTCACTCTTACCTGGATGTAAAGAGAAGCTTGTACTAACTGGTGCTTTAGCTTGTATTACGTCCATTCACTGAAAAATCAATTGCTTTGACAGAATTGAAGTAGATTGCATAAAGTCAAACAAATAGTTTGAATTTTTGAGAAACCACCTTCTGTGGATAGAAAGAAAGTCCTTCCTTGAGTATTTAGGGTTAATCTATGAGACTGTTATTTGGTGGTTTATTTGCTAGACCCACCTATATATCTCCTTTTGTACGGACTTCTATAATACCACTACAGAAGAGGAATGAACATGTCTTCAGGTTGTAAGGCGCACGGGTGGCCCAGTCGTCTAAGGCGTCGTGATTCGCTGTGCAGAGTTTCGTCACTTTGGTCACGCCAGAAACCCATGATTGTGGGTTCGAGTCCTGGTTCACCCCGATTATGTTTCTAGGTTGGTCAGCACCATACCCGTGCTCGTGGGTTTCACCGAAGTGGTAAACGTCTGATACCTGCATCAGTTCGGACTTTCCTGCCACATTAAGCTGACACGCCGTGATATAACTGGAATAATGTTAAAAGTGGCGATAACCCAACTCACTCTTCAGGTTTTAGAGTCAAGCCAAAAGTTGAAATTACTGATGCATGGCTTTAGCAGCTAGCATACATAAAACAGCTTTAAAAAGAGATACGCCATCTTCCCGAGGCAAGGGCGTTAATTGACCATAAAGTCTAGTTTCTACCAGCACACATTTGGGTTCACAAACGACATTCATCCATGTAGTCAACAAGCTGATAATCATATACAGAGAGAAAACATACAAAGGAAAATATGTTGATATCGACGTAAGACATTATCATATCATACAATAAGAAGAAATGAGTTCCTCGTCTCCCCTGGTTTTACAGAAGACATATTTGTCCGGCGTGGCCTCCTACACACAACGTTATGTATCAGTGTTATCGATCGTAAGAAAAAGGTTTTCCGTGTAATAAGGTGAGGACTAATGACATTTTACTGTAATACTATCAAATCGGTTTAGAAATGTGTTACTGCGTGATGCCTACACACACGTAAATACAAATAGTCAACTGGAACTGACCATATGCACCAGAGAGTAGTCTTCCTTTACCCCAGGCATGCGATTTGAGTAATTCTAGCTCATTAACTGCACTCTTCTCTCGAAAGGATCATTAAACACCATGATACCTAGTCATCTAAACCAACTAACTTATATCCAATTAGTTCCACTAGTTTACCGAGTGTGGATCAGATTTATCTGCTCGCAAATTTATATCAGGGAAGAAAGGTCAACGGTTCCTTAAACATTCATTTCCAAACAACTGGATTGCACTTAACCTTTGACCTTACGTGGGCGGTTACAGTCTACGAGAAAATCACAACGTAATTGCCTAAGTAGAGCTGGTTTGGCCCGGTGCGTAGGTGTCCAGTTTTCAGCTGATTGCTTGAACGTGCGCCACTATAAAATCCGGACCAGGGAACTGGAATAATGATAGGATAGGAATCACGAATTCCACCCTGCCTCCATCTTTGTTTCACCGGGCTGAACATTCTTGCGATTTAGTGAAATGTCGTGATATGTTAACAATGACAACTGTACATGTGTCACACGTTCTACATGTGGCAATAGAACAAAGCCCTTACGTGCAAGGGTAATATGTATGTCCTCCTTAATCCCCATTGTGCCTACATAGATCCTGAGGTGAGGTACTTACATATCGACGTGTGTGTGTGTGTGTGTGTGTGTGTGTGTGTGTGTGTGTGTGTGTGTGTGTGTGTGTATTTGTACTAGTGCCGGTTTTATACCACTCAAACCACTCAGATACCATGTCGCAGGTTGTCATGGATACCCCACTCAGACACAGTATCCTGAACCCCGGTCGATGAGTCCTTTATTTTTACCCTTAACTTTGGGCGCCAGGCAGGGTAACAGCAAGTACTATCGTTTAACTTCTTTTGGTATGGCGCGACCGGGGATCAAACCCCAGGCCCTCCGCTCTCGGGCAGATGCTCTCATCATTACCCCGCGGGGCCGGTCTTCATCGATAGGTGGATGGATGACCATGGTCAGAAACAGATGAGATGTAATTTGTGGTTTCAACTGGTGCTGCATCTTCCCTTACAAACACCTACAACACACATCAATGTAGCCTGCACCAGAAGCCTGAATGTTTGACCTTTCCAACTCGCCATTTTGACAGAACATTACATCCAAAACATCCATTACCCGACAATGCCAAAAAATAACTTTGCGTCGTGCGTCTCCATGCCCAAAACTGAAACAGACACACAAAGAAACAGAGAGAGAGAGAGAGAGAGAGAGAGAGAGAGAGAGAGAGAGAGAGGGGGGGGACTTACACACGCACGCATTCACGCAGACACAGACACACACGCACACAGAACCACACACATCGACACAGAAACACACGCGCACGCACACGAAGGCAACCACACGACCATTTACACACAGGGACACACACACAAACACACGCACTCACACTAACGGACACGATCGCACGCATACACACACGCGCACGTACACACACACACACACACACACACACACACACACACACACACACACACACACACACACACACACACACACACACACACACACACACACACACACACAATTCCCAATGTATCAAGACGCAGATAATGCTGAATAATGCTGTCAACCAAAAAACTGTTCTCACGTTTGTGGAGTTACGTTAAAAGTCCGTTTTATATGTATGCCGATTTATGTCTGCAAATTGGATGTTTATGAATAATGTATTCATTGGTGTGTGTAAGTGTAATCGTCTCCTTCCCACATCATACACTGTCAATAGACGTTACCACTGACACGATGTTTTACCACGAAAGTGAGCTCATTTCTCGAGTTTCCCGAAGATTTTAATCTCAATACGGCGTTTAATGGGTTTCCTTGAGTAATATGACGTAAATTATATGTTAGATCGGGCAGATTATCTTGGCAGTTAAGACTTTTTTTGTCACCGATACGACGTAAAACGTCCAAATGGGGCACATCTGAGACGGCATAAATAGCGTCTCTTGTCGACAAAGCGCCACGTCTATAACAGAGGCGGAGTTTGAGTATTGCGATAAAAATCGTGGTGTCAGCTCCAACAATAGTTATCTTTTAGCTCATGGGTTTCTGAAGAGATATTAAATGTTGATCAACCGCATCACTGCCAGTCATTGCTATAATTGAGTGGCCGAAGTCAAGCGTAAATATCAACAGTATCTATTTCCTTATCTCGTTACCTTGCACACGTTACCTGGGAATATATAACACCAGACAGCAATACACCAAGCCTGAAATAATTCTATTTACAAGAAATTATTAGAAACAAGACAACAGCACAGATTCCAGCTTTCATAGTCTGCTATATGTACAGTCTCAAAGATACAGCTTATCTGCCTCCTGTTTCTCGAAACCATCTTAAAGCTACGATTATCTAAAATATGTATTAAATTATGAGAATTGCGGTTGTAGGGCGTAGATCGCTTTATGAATAACGAGGCGGGTTAGCCCTATGTTTAATCATGTAGAAGTACATATATACAGTGTACGT
Source organism: Haliotis cracherodii (assembly GCF_022045235.1). Lineage (NCBI taxonomy): Eukaryota > Metazoa > Mollusca > Gastropoda > Lepetellida > Haliotidae > Haliotis > Haliotis cracherodii. The sequence goes on along the minus strand of NW_027266297.1, from coordinate 22,136,629 downwards.
ATAGCCACCCGGGTTTAGGGAAATAATGCACCTTCGTCCTAACGTAGTTTGCACAAGGCTTGATCAAATGTTTCAGGAAAGGCATATGCAAAATCGACACCGAACAAGTTACCAAATGATTTTACCTCATAGCATCTGATACTTTGATGTACTGGGCCGATCTTGTGTGCTTGGATTTCTTGGAAGTAATTGTATGGATATATCATTGCCATGGGTGTTGAAATACAGAACGTTATGTATAATGACCCGGGGTAAAGCACGGAGACTGAGTGAGTGAGTTTTGGTTTTACGCCGCTTTTAGCAATATTCCAGCAATATCACGGCGGGGGACACCAGAAATGGGCTTCAGACATTGTACCCATGTCGGTAATCAAACCCGAGTCTTCGGCGTGACGAGCGAACGCTTTAACCACTAGGCTACCCGACGGCCCCTAAGGCACGGAGAAGACACATGTCGGATTCTTCTGCATGATACGGTCAGACAATTTCTCAATAAGAAAAGGAGGTTATCAGATCGATTTTGCCTTCATAATTTGAACCCAATCTTTACATTCACACAGCATTGCAAAACATGAATATAAATGACGTGCGTCATTTTCATCCTAAAACTGCATGGTAAAAAAACAACATTGTGAATCGGAGAAATATGAAATGGTTTTGATTTTCCGTGATTTAATTATTACGAAATGTAGGGCAGTAGGATAACGTAGTGGATGAAGCGTTCGCTCGTCAAGCCGAAGGCCTTTGTTCGATTCTCTGCATGGATAAAATGTGTGAAGCCCATTTCTGGTGATCCCCGCCGTGGTATTAATAAAAAAGCTCATCCTGAGTGCTGAGCAGAATTATATCTCCAGAGAATGTGTTATTCGGGTAGATATTTTATTATGAGTGACATATTTTAAAAGCAAGACCATATACACTTGTACCGTTTCACACGACTGATGACGTCATGGATGCATTGTTCATTGTTGATATTTCTTACGTCACGGTTATCATAATTGAACAGACATAACTATAATTCTAAATACGCTTTGATATTCTGACTCATTAAATATTTCATTTCACAAAGTCAGAAAAGTTGTTTAACTTCAAAAACGGATATATCCCAATATGTTCATGGTGACAAATTACGTGTTCATAATGAAAACAGTCATACTGGTAGCATGGCATATTGTTCTATATGATGTTATACAATAATGCAAATAAGGACGGACAACAATATTTTAGTGATAGCAAACACGTTTTTGTCGTAGTGGCGACAACTTTTACAAACACGTCAACAAAACTCTTAGACTGACGGAATATCGATTTATCTTCGTGTTTTAATGGTCTCTCGTTTGTGTCAAGGTTAGCGTATTTTCCTTGTCGTAATTTTTCGATTTTCACTGTTGATAATACACTTTGTTTACAATGTAATGGTCTGTATATGTTTGTGTTAAACTCTTCCCCAAGAGCAAGACCTTTCTTACCAAACTGTCAACGTTCACAGTAAAAAAACCCCAACAACCTAATTATTTCTTTCGCATTAGAAAGGTTACGCCTTGCGCCATTCTTCACTGTTCTGAGCCTGTATTCACACTTTGAATTCTATAATACCACACTAAGGTGCACCATACACTGAACCCAATGTTAAATTATTTCCTCTTCCTTTGTGAAGTTTGAAGAAGTCAAAATAGGGATTTGCACCGTACATTATTTGTATCACTGCTTTGGACATGCCCTCCACATGTCAACCATAAAACTTGTTGAACGCTTTTCTGAGTCCTTGAATGTTGTAACCATGATCAAACAACTTTCGAGCAAGAGTCGTGTGACGCTCTTGGAAATCTTCGTAGAATGAGCATTCGTGACCAAGTTCCGGGACAAGTCGAATAGCGACTCGTGCCCCTCTCATGGCCATTTTCGCGACCGGGTTCCTTCTTAGCGCAAACGGGCATGCCTAAAACAGTTGTCAACTCTTTGCGTAATGGTTCACATATATTTCCCCATATATTATATATATTCCAGATGCAAGTTACAGCACATCGGGACATGCCGCATCATACAGTTTGATTGAACACATTTAACACATTTGTCTTGGGTATATTATAAGATGCAAGACATATATAAAATCAAAAATGATTTCTGAGGGATTCTTTGACGAAGAACTTGAAATCATACGCGCATTCTGATTGGTTTGTCGTATTTTCGCACATAGCAAGCATCGATAGGGGGACGAGTCTTCTTGCAGGTTACGGAAAGGGGCGAGTGGTGACGAATGGTTCGATTACACTTTAAAAGGCTGGATCTGCTAGTATATTGCGCGGCCTAAAAGATGTTCTCACATGTGAACCAAATTCAATATTATACATACAAAATAATGTAATTCTCAGTTTGTAGTAAGATATTTGTCTTATTGTCCTTTGCAACTATATGTTAAGTTATCGACGTGTTCATCTGTTTCTTCATTTATTCTAAATTCTATCAAGGCCAAAACCTGCTGTGTGAAAGCATTTCCGTGTCATGCTTAGTTGAGAGTAGTAAGTGTAAAATTTCGAGTTGACATTTCCTCTTGTTAAGAGCACTCCTAATTAATTTAAACGGATATTTGTTCAAGCACTATTGCATGAAATGAACATAAAAACAATTACTACTTCTACAGAAACCTCTTGTGAATACCGTAGTCACCCACATTTCTGGGTTTTAATCAAGGTTACCTGAAACCAACTTCAGTTCGTAGTATGTACGATTAAACTTAGAAATGTCACGTTTTACACAACTAAGTGAAAAAACCTAATTTCATACCTACTCTTCCTGGAAGGAGTAAACATCAATTGGTACTTCGAAAATATTTAGATTTGTTACTTTACTAGTTATACAAATTTGGAAATCATATAACAATAATAGCATTTAGTAGTATTTTTGACAGAAACAACCAATAAGAATACTGAAGACATAAAACCTTTATGGATCATAACAACTTCCATGGTGTTTGTTACGGTATTTCATAGCTACTTCTTGCTCCTAAATAAGGTTAATACTGATGAAACCTTTGTGAGTTTTTTTAGAAAGTACGGTACCTTATCTATTTCACTCACCGCCACACGTAACATGTTGTATGGTGCTACTTCACAACATGGGTGGTAAATATGTTCAACGAAACACGATAGCAATAGCCTGATTTAAATTCTAACTTATCCAGGATTCACGGGCTCGTATTATGGCGATACGAACTGTAGTTTTACGCTCCATGAACAAACTGGCTACAAACCCAAACTGAAAATAGCTCACTACCTGACGTTAAATTGTAAATGTTCCCATATCAGCGTTCCTTATCAGCTGAATAACCTCGTGAACTCCCATCCAATGCCTCCGTTTTTCTTCCGTAATCATAAAAGAAGGATATTCTACCTGAAAACCACAAAATTGGTGTCTATAACGTATTCCCTTAAGGCATCCGCTCTCTAACTAGGTGTTATTGTGTCCCTGCTTAAACGTCTACTCGGCTCATGGTTGTGGAATCAGCCAAGAGCAACCCTTTCTTGTATCTGTCGCCATATGCAAACAGTTAAAAGAAACGTCGCTTCTTCACGACAACTACACAGATCAGCTTACGGTAATCAAGATTGGTTTACGGCAATTAAGTGTTTGAATAGCCGAAAAGGCAGGTGTAATATTTCCATGTCAAAGGTGATTGAGTGAACCACATGCCCTCCATGTTTGGCCATGTTGTATCAGATTTACTTATCCACAGTTATAGCCTGGCTGAGGGAGATCAGTTTCAAATGTAGCCATGTGAAAGAATTTTATGATACGACTGAGTGGCTAATCAAACACTGCCCATAACGTTGACCTGTAGTTTATACTTCTGTGAATAGAAACAACCATTATGGAAGTATTGAGATAAAAATGGCTTGAGACGTTCAGACGCCAAATTGTCACTTAAGACAATAATAACGAATCCAATGATTTTGTCTTTATGAACTGTGAATGGACGTAATACAAGCTGAAGCACCAGTTAGTACAAGCCTCTCTTTACATCCAGGAGGGGGCAGGGGCGGCCCAGTAGTCTAAGGCGCCGCGATTCGCTGTGCAGAGTTGCGTCCCTATGGGACGCCAGAAACCTATGATCGTGTTTCGAATCCCGGTTCGCCCCGATTATGTTTCTAGGTTTGTCAGCACGATACCCGTGCTCGTGGGTTTCACCGAAGTGGTAAACGTCTGGGGCCTGCATCACTTCGGGCTTTCCTCCCACATTAAGCTGACACTTGAATACTGTTAAAAGCGGCGTTAAACCAAACTCACACACATCCAGGTAAGACGGACGTTCATTGTGTACTGGTGTCAATTTTAAACATGCACTATCCCCACGAATAGTCATTAAGGTTCTGATTGAGGCAATATTTGTCAAGCTCTCTTATCGTTAGGTTGCAAAACGAGGCACAGAATTTGATCCCTACAATGACGTAGATTTACTTTACGGATGCTCTTGTATTCATTTAGTTTTCGGACTGGTAATGAAATACTCGCGACCAGTCATTTCATTCCAGCGGCGCATGCCTAGTATCCAACCTGTGCCCTTCTCGTAGCCATTGTAGGAGCTTGATTCCGAAAAGCCGCGGGCATAGCGAAAACAAAAGTCAATTTGTTGTTCCGCATCCGCCTTTGCCTTGTAAGTTTACATGGATATCTCTTTTAAATATAACACTGTTACCGTTAACAAACAATTGTAAATATTAGACGTCAACGCCAGAGAGCAATCAGATTATCATCCGAGACAAGAAGTGGATGAAAATTATTTGAATGGATCACTGAAACTCAATATAGTGAAAGAGTTATGACTGCCGTATTGGTATATTATTCGAAACAAAATATCTCTATAAGCAAAAAATAGTATCGAGGGATTCTTTGACCGAAGTACCTACATTGATACTGATTGGTTTGTCGTGTTTATGCACGTAACATTAATCCATAGTAGGGTTCGAGTCTTCTTGCAGTATTAGGAAAGGGCGAATGGGAACGATTGAAAAGAAAGGTGAGGTGAAATGGGGTTTAATGTCGCGTCCAAGGTTATTGCACTCATATAGCGACGTGCATGTGCGTGTGTCTGTTTGTGTGACTGCTTGTACTAGCCCGGACTGATGCCGATTTATAGTGCTAGCTCACTGAGATACCAGGCCGCAGTTTAACATGAATACCCCACTCAGACACAATATACTGAATCCGAGCCGACCAGTCCTTGTTTTAGCCCCTTAATGCCGAGCGCCAGACAGGGTAACAACAATACCATCTTTTAACGTGTCTTTTAACCTTCCGCTCTCCGGGTGGCGGCTCTACCACTAGACCACGGAGGCGGCTGCAAAAGAAAGAGAAACCAACTCAAACATTGGTGGACAATGGGAAACGATGCTGTGTTACCTTGAGTCAAAATATACCTGTGGTAACTTGCGTTCAAGTCTTCTTTAACTTACTTCCTAAATTTACAGTTTCCTCCTCATGTTCTAAGCCCAAATGTCTGTATCATGAATAACCACTCTATAAATCTGCCCTATTGATACTAAAACAAGCGTAATCCTTTTGAACAAACTTCCAACTGAGTGAGTGAGCTATGTTTTACGCCCTTTGAACAGTATTTCAGTGATGTTGTATCACGGCGTGTCAAATGCATGTGGAGGGAAAGCCCTAAGTGATGCAGGCCGAAGATGTTTACCATTTCGGTGTAATTTTAACGCACGAGTACGGAATGGTGCTGACATACCGATGTTCATAATCACCGGCGAATCTTGAACGACCGGGCCACACGCGTCCCTAAACGTGGAAAGTGAAACAATCTGTTAATCTCCAATTGCAAAGTGTTCCTTCATTGACATAAGCTTTTAAGCAGAGTTTGACAATAACGTACACATACACGTATTTTTGAACATTTGCTGCCGGCTTCATTAGTTTGTATTAACTGGACAGCGGAAAGTTGGTGGTTCGATCCCCGGCCGCGTCATAGCAAAATATGTTAAAAGATGTATACTTGTTACCCTGCCTGGCGCTTGGCATTGGGAGGATAAAACAGACTGGTCAGCTCGCTCTCAGTCTACTGTGCCTGAGTGGAGTATCCATGTCCGTGCTAGTCCAGGCTAGTTCAGGCTAGTGTAAGCAGCCACCTACACGTACATGCACGTCGCTGTATAAGTGCAATAATATTCAACGCGAAGGCTAAACTCCATTTCGCCTCACTTCACTCCTGGACGTTGTGTGTAGAAAATAACGAAGAACGCGTTGTTTGCTCTTTGTATTGGAAGAGTGTTCATTATCAAGAAGATATGGATTGTTCGAAAGGGATTTAATGTTTTGAAAACCTCCAGCAGCCGCTATAATAAGTATAAAACAGAATTCTTAATAATTCTAATACATCGACTTTTGTTAAAGTGACATATAGTCTGTTATGTTTGAACATGTACATGTTTGAAATGTTTGTATTATATTGTATTAAAATAGTGTTCCGGTCGACTGAACTAAGACGCTGTGCGCTCCCATTATGTTTCTAGGTTTGTCAGTGCTATACCTTGCTCGCAGGTTTCACCAAAGTGGTAAACGTGTGAGACCTACATCACTTCCGGATTAGACTCACACGCCGTGACATTATATTATACATGTATATACCGCACTTGTCCAAATACTAGTATGTAGTGTCAGTTATAACTAGAATACTCCTCAAAGCGACATTAAACTCAATTCACTGACTCACTTATCTCTCCTGCCGTTCCAACAGTATCCATAGTTGATAGAAGAACCATCATTTGCACACATGCTCTCTTACTAGGCGTGCAGAGTAACTAGTCCGTATGCATGGAGAGCATCTGTTTGTAGCGAGTGAGTGAGTTTGGTTTAACGCCGTTTTGAGCAGTATTCAGTTATTTCAAGGCGTATCAGAGTCATGAGAGAGGAAAACCCAATTAAACCTTTATAACTTTGGTGAAAACAACAAGAACAGGTATGGTGCTGACAAACCCCAAAAAGTCAGGTGGAATCGTGGATTCGAACCCACGATTAGTAGGTTTCTGGCATGCACAAGAGACGTCACATTGCACCGCGAAGTACGTCGCCGTACGACTGGGCCACCCTACACGCTGGTAGTATCTCGAAAGTGATTCTATGCATAGTAACTGATAATGATAAGCTGATGGACATTTTTTTTCAGAATGTATATTTCATGCACGCTTGCAGGCACTACATATCCGACCAACTGGAATAGTCGAAAGGACTCGTTCGTAAGGGGAGACCGACGTTCATCCCACGAAGTAAGGACAAGGGTACAGAATACAGGTCCCCATTTGGTTTCATATGTGGAACATGTAACTGAAGATATAGTCTGGCAGGTGTGCGTTGATCCTTCTGTATATGATTTGTATGATGAACATTGTTCAACCACTCTAATGACCCTGTTTAAGTCTTGTGAAAGCATCCCCTGTCATCCCTCCCAGGGTCGTTCTCGAGACAATTAGCACTGTTTACGACTGTGTGTTGTGCATGATGAAAAGTCCACGAGGCACACAGCAGCATCATACGGAGTGCCAATTATACATAATGAGGACTCTCGCCTAGCTGAGCATCTAGTCAAAGCAGATATCTAGAGGCATGCGGATTTGAATGCTTGTGCACTTTTGGTCAGAAGACACTGGGTGACGATTGAGTGGATGTATATTTGCCTTACACATACTGTTGATATCTCACAAATGTTTATGAGATGTTATGGGGAGTATGGTCATGGTTTTGTTGGTCATGGTCGTCTCCAAGTCATGTGTAATCTACATGTTGATACTCATCGTTTAAGGAACGAAATGACAAGTATTCTTACCCTTTAAACAATTAATACAAATAAGGAATGTTATGTGGGGCAGGATGCGTTTACCTTTTTGCGATCACCTGGTATTTGATAGTGATTCATAAACAAGTGCTCATGACATAGTCGGAATCGTACTATCGACTCTGCTCTGCAGATATTTCTTTTGAATATGGAAAGGGTTTTGTCGCTTTTTTAATTTAATTATTTTGATAATTATGAAAATACATATGAAAGAAAGGAGAAGAAATACACAACACGATTAGACTTGCATGGACATGATGCCCCGTCACTGAACTTTGGAAAAAGGGAGTTACATGTTTTAGAACATAAGCGTCCTTGTTTACTTCATGCACTTTAAGCTGCTTCAAAACAGAATTGGTTTAACGACGGTTTGTGTTTCAGTTATATCACGGCGTGTCAACTTGATATGGGAGGAATGACTGAAGTGGTGCAGGTCTAAGACCTTTACCGTGTTCCCTTAAAATAGACATGACTTGTTTATGATTGTTTAGATTTCAGTTCATCATCCCAACATTTACATGCATCATTCAAACAAATACTGTAACGAAGTTGCATAGCATAAACATTTTCAGGATTATTACCTCCATACATAACCGATAACTATAGAGCGTCCACCCAACGTTGAAAACCGCAGTGAGTACATGTAGATGTAATTATATACGTCATCACCTTGTTCTACAATGTCAGAGTAATGAGATTATTGACCAGGATCAAGTTCAACAGTAATATCTCACGACGACTGTCGTAACTCCCATATTTCCTACCAATACCTCACTAACCAAGACAGCTTTGCAGAACTATGCCAAGGCAAGTGATCATACTTTCAAAGGACAATTGCTGGTTGATTTTAATTAAAGCCTGCTTATTGCCACAGAGATTGGGACCATTTCCTCAAGTATCACAATAGACCTTCCTGATAACCCAGTTAACATCAAAGCATATACAATCGGTGTGTTTATACACGTTTACATGAGCATGGACCCAGGTTACTGACTCAAGTGACTGCCTTACGAACGTATATATGCGTTATTATGTAAGATCTCCAACCAGACTAAACACTTGAGTCGGATGGAATGTCTCGAAGGTATCCATTAAGGAGTAATTAAACACATTGTGACGATTGATAGCTCATGGTGAATGTACAGCGACACGACGTTTGCGTGCAGGTTGCACACAGTGAGCCCTTTTCGTTAGGTTTATCAAAGTTTTATATAGTCGAAAATTGCGTTCCTTTGTGTTCGTGTATATATGGACATATTGACGTACAACCAATGTGTATGAAATGTGTGTGAGTTTAACACCGCTATGAGCAGTATGTCAGTTGTATCAAGGCGTTTTAGCTTAATGTGGGAGAAAACCCCGAAGATCTTAGACATTTATCACTTTAGTGGTATTGTGGGCACAAAACAATGGATGAATGAATCTGGTACACGAACTCACGATAACAGGGTCCTGTCCCGCGTCATGGACACTGTGCCGAGCGGTGTAGCGTCATGCCTACCCCCACTGTCTTGTGCTGTCTGGTCTAGTACTTTGATATACAGTGAAGGACCGTCATTCGAACAACGTCGTGGTTAAGAGAGGTGAATGATGCAGTGCAGTGCTGTGCTGTGCTGTGCTGTGCTGTGCTGTGCTGTGCTGTGCTGTGCTGTGATGTGATGTGCTGCACAACCCTGCACTTCACCATTATATTCTTATTATTAAGTATATTAATTATGGACAATAGATGAAACATTATAGAGGTGTCACTTCGTTGGTGTTCATCCAAATAAAAAAAACTACTTTTCTTATAATGTACTATGCTGTAACACGTCCAAGGAGAACATTGCTGCAGCTACTGCCATTGTACAACTGACTGATCATGGCCACCTTGCAACACCAGCTTGTCAATAAACCACATCTCCTCTCATCCTTAATTCCTGTCTTTCGATGCAGGTGTCAGAACAAAAGTTACGAGGCAGAAGTTTAAGGAGGGTGTTACCCTACATGAGTAGGTCGCTCGCCGAGCGCATAAACAAAACCAAAACAGCCCATCCCTCGTCTGAGGTCTGAAGAAAAGTGAAGAGATAATTTGCTTGTGGCTTACTCAGGGAATCTCACAATAGCTGAACTTGATTCCCGTTGACGCTTGCTGTTTAAACCTCAGCTCAGTATTGCAAACAAGCATTTATTTTACTTCTAAAGAGCATTTCATTTCTTTGTTAGTGACGAAATTAGGTAAATTTGAATATTTCGAATATTTAAGGAGATATTAGTTGAAAGACATCACCAATTGCCTGTCACTATTCTTTTTAATAAATGCCAAATAGTAAATACCATGAGACATTGAACCCGCACAAGGAAGTGAGTAGAAAGGTAAATTAATGCTTTATGGCATAAATAATTTCGTTCCGGATATAAAACAAAAACATCATTTTTCTCAAAATAAAGGTAGCATTTATGTTTTCCCCATACTTTTCTAAACGTCCCACGATCTTAGTGTGTAGGTAATACCATGAGCGCAATGTGTTTTCTTCTTTTCCTAATCACCAAATTAACTGGACTCTTCAGGAGAAATCAATGTTAGATTATCATTATTACTCGATCCCGAACTAATTAGTGAAAGTAAAGGTGTATTGATCTTTATCGTTTCAGTAGTGGTAATTGGTGTCTTTGTTTACTTACTGTTATAAATCCACACGAGAAAGAAGCACGGCACATCATTTAATTGAATTGCCATTTTCACTGTTTCACATATAGCATTATTTCAAAAATAGTTGCAATGACCTTAATCACAACACACCGGTGTTTTAGATTTATTTTGCAATGAATTATATTAGGTGCATATAAAGTTATGGTCAATGATGAACAGAGAAGGCCATTTATTTGGTTAAGTTGTAAACTTTATCATATGAACAATAAAAATTAACTTTTATTTTCTTCGTAAAAATGTACTGACAACAACATGCTTCTAATTCAAACAGCCGATTTGATTTTCGCCCTTCAATGTGATATCGATCAGCTTTTATTTTGTTGGAGTTGGAGCACACTCTAAGTTCAGAAATATAAATAAAATCGGATGCAAAACAACACTACTCTCAGTCAGGCACTTTTGAAAACAGGTATGTCTCAGACATTCCAATCCTCTTGCACGTCGACAAATGGTCTATTTCTGAGAGTAGGTCGCGAGTAGGGTCATTTTATGCAGGGAAAACCAGATACCAGTAAACTATCGCAACACCATCAAGTCATCCCTCACTCACTTCTACGTCAAGTGAAAATTCCTTTGCGAGCAACTCCAGCCTAATTACACGCCGAAATTATGCTACACATGAAATAGTTCCAACTAAAGCTGCACGATTTAAACGTGTTTTCAATTTAGAGCTATGTAAAACAGACGCTTACGGTGTCAAATGAAGTCCTGCGCTACCAATCTACAGTTAACATAGCTCTAAATTGGAAAACACAAAATAGTTATCTCTTAATCATAATAAATGACGCTTCCAATTTGATCATTTGGACGAATTGACCACGAAAATAGCCTAATTAGGATGCGTGTGTTTGTTGGTAAATTGTAATTACCTGTAGCCGATATTTGATTTTCTCATATGGGATGGTTAAGCATAATCACCTTGATTAGTGTTGGTCTATGTCGTTCTTATATTGTTTGAAAATGTTTGACCATCGTATAATACAATATTAAAAACCCTTAAGGTACATACACACACGACAAATAATTCGGGAGTTGGGATAGCCTGTGCTTACCCACCACAATAACCGATCTTTTTTGTTTGTTTGTTTGTTTGTTTGTTTGTTTGTTGTTTCACTCTGCAATATTCTAGCTAAATAAGGACAGTCTGTAAAAGATCGAGTCTGGACCTACTAATTCAGTGATTGATATCATGAGCATGGATCTACACAATTGGGATACGATGACATGCATCAACTAAGTCACGGAGGCTGACCACCCCATTCCGTTAGTAGCCTCTTACAACAAGCATCGGCTGCTGAAGACCAATTCGAACCCGGATCTTCACGGGGACGTCTAATTATCGTCTAATTATCATTTAAGCCCTTTATGATACATAAATAAGTGCGCTAACACCTGCTGTGTTGTATGGTGAACTGCGTGAATGTTGTTTCGTTTGTAGCTGGAGATATTGTAAATGTATCATGACCTGTGAAGAATCAAATCTGGCCCTGACAAATCTGTGGTAACGATCAGCGGCGTCGGTGTACGAAGACACACATTTATCTTATTCTCTGCCTCCTATTTGAGCTGGCTCAGCATATATAATAAGGATCTGTTCTGTGTTTTCATTCGGTAACGAACCGGGACTAGTTTTTTTTTAGGATAATATTGATTGCGTGCGTGCGTGCGTGCGTGCGTGCGTGCGTGCGTGCGTGCGTGCGTGCGTGCGTGCGTGTGGTATTGCGTGATAGATCAATTATAGAATGTAATATGTAAAACAATAATACGAACCGGTATATCGTTTGTTATATGCATATGTATCTATCATTTGGAGTTCGTTTTGTTTCACTGTACAAACATTTGTACTCCAGGTGAGCGTTAAATAACGTCCACTGTGTGACAATGATTATCAGGATTCAAGGTATACATAACTTCAGTCACTGAATATATACCGTGTTGTTCGTGGTTTGAGACTGTTCGAATGCTGATCCAGACAGCAATGTCGAGACAAGCAGAGTGCTGGTATAAAAAACAAAACATGGAGTTAATGGAGTGCTGATAGAGACAACAAACCTATGGAGTTATCCGTAGTTCGAGACAAAAAAAGTGCTGTT